>NC_142465.1:113529642-114851428 GCF_049115385.1 Moschus berezovskii
ACATCTGAGCCTCTCAGGCCTGTAAGAAGAGGAAGCGCTCGTGTGAGGATGCAGAAGGGAAACAACAGGGCCTGTCTCAGAAACTGTAGGGGTTTGGTGTGGCTGGAATGTGGGGTGAATAGAGGCAGGTAGCATGAGAAAGCACTGCCAAGGGAAGCGGGGGCCAGATGAGGTTCTGCCTGCCTGCTGGCCGTGGGGTAGCAAGGAAGAGAGGTAAGTAGGTGAAAGCCTGACCACAGGCCTCGTGTAGGGGCTAGAGGAGCAGGATCCTGCAGGGGGTGTTGCCAAGACAGAGAAGGAAAATGAGGCAAGCTAGGCCCTGAGGCAGGGCTGGGGGTTGAGTGGAGTGGTCAGAGAGTGAGCTCTTGCATGTGTGGGTCCTTTGTGTGGGAATATTCTGCTGTGGCCGTGGGCTCAGAAGTCTGTGACGGGCCCTGAGGAAGGTCCTTGGCTGGGGGAGTAGACCTGATGAATGTCACACGACCCAGTAATGAAAGCTCACACTTGGCCCTTTCACAGTACCTGGTTTCAGCTTGTGGGTCACCAGTTTTTTAATGGGAGGTGTTACAGCACAGTAGAGGAGTCTTCAGGCTTCAAATCTTGGTTCTCCCACTCACTGGCTGTGTGACCTTGGGGAAATTACTGACCTCCCTGTGCCTCAGTTCCCTGCTCAGTGACATGGAAGCAGCAGTAGTACTTGGTGCAAATGAAACCGTCTGCGTGGGGGCTGGAGAGAGCTGTGGTACTCGGTGAGTCTGCTTGTTAGCCAGTAGTGTTTTAGCATTATTGTTGTGTAGGTGTGGCAGGGCTTTTTGTCTTCATTTTCAAATGAGGATGCTGAGGTTTGGAGAAAGATTCAGGGTCTTTCAGGCACAGTTTAAGCCTAGTCTACTGGCTGCCACTCGAGTACCCTCACTGTCAGCGCCCCTGAACCGCTACTCTGCACCTGCCACTTTTGGGAGGTGTCCTTTCTCGGTGGTCTTTCTAGGTGAGCTCTGGGGTGCTGATCTGATCCTGTTTGTGAAACTCTCCCCAGCTTCATGCTGGGCCCTCTCCCTGTGTGTGTAATCTCCCCACACCTGTCCTTACACCTGCAGGATGTGCGCCCCTGTGATGGTGGAGCTAGAGGGGGAGACAGATCCCTTACTGATCGCCATGAAGGAGCTCAAGTAAGTCACCCAGATCCTGGTTCATGGCTCCAGAGCCCTGGGGGGGCGCATCTCTTGGGTGCTCTGCCGCACGCCTTCCCTCACTTCCCTGCTGGGGACGTGTGGTCTGGTTCCTGTAGACCCTTAGTTTGGGAGTCAACCCTTCATGGGGGAGGAGGGGACAGGCAAAGGGGGAGGGGAGGACAGTGATGAGACATGGACCGTCCTTGTCTGTCCCAGGGCCCCTTTTCCCTGCTGCACTTGGCCTTACCAACATCCCTCTGCCTTCCGCCTTGTCCTTTGCCATGGGATGGCAGGCCCTTGTAGATTTTGGTTCCACACTCAAGAGAAGCAGGGACTTCTTTTTTTTTGGCTGAAATTCCTTTCCTGCAAAGTACATCCTTGATCTCAAGAGGATGCTCCTAAAGCTTCTTGCCTTCTGGACCTGCTGTCCCTCTGCTGCAGAGCCAGGGTCACCACCCTCATGTACCTCGATCTCTCCCTGGTCACAGGGCCCGGAAGATCCCCATCATCATTCGCCGCTACCTGCCTGACGGGAGCTATGAAGACTGGGGCGTTGACGAGCTCATCATCACCGACTGAGCCGGAGTCAGCTCCAGACTGGGCCTCCGCCCATGGCTCGTCTCATAGTCTTTCTATAGTCTTTCTATGTGTAAATAGTAAATTCTTCAGCCTTTCAACCCCCTCTGCCTCCCGCTGCCTGTGAGGCCCACCTGCGTCTTCACTGTTACTGTCCTGCTGCCTGGAGGCTGTGCCCATCCCAGTGGCCCTGGGACCATCAGCTCTTTAAGAAGCACCAGGGCCCTGACCCCCGGGCTCCCCCGCATGCCCCCCTCCATCTCGCAGTCCACCAGAGCAGAGGCTGCTGCAGGAGACACCTCGGCTGCCTTCCCAGCAGACAGACAAGCCTTTGTGCCCAGGGAGCTGGTTGCCACGGAAACCCCCAATTTCCTTTCCAGTGGGGACTGGCTGCAGGGGCTTCTCCCTTCTCAGGAGTATCACAGAGCAGGTCTCATCAAGCCACCCATTGTTTTCCTAAGGACCTGCCTCGAACCTCTTATCGTGGGCTGGGATCCCCTTTCATGAGCCAGTGCCCCCAGCAGGAAGCTTGGGGACGCAGTGATCTCCTGCCCTCCCCGAGAGAGCCCTGCTGGGCAAGTCAGCAGCTGGAGCAAGGGCCGAACACCTGCCCATCGCAGCCGCACTGCCCTTCCTATTGCCCACCTGTCAGACCACTCCCCATACACCAGTCTGTTCTGCACGACCCACCCGTCTGGTCTGCCACACCCATACCTTCTCCTTCCCCAGGCTCTGGAAGGTGTCCTTTCCCTTCTGTGTGGAGCCCCTGATCCCTCTAAGACCTTCACTAGGATGGGTGCTGGGGTGATGGTGGGCAGGGCAGCAGGGTTTCTGGGTTCAAGGTGTGACAGTAAATCCAGTCAATCACACTGGTTCCTCCCTCCCTTGGGGTGCGGGGGCAGACAACAAGGAGAGGGTGTATACTGACGCCAATAGGGATGGGAAGGAAACCCACCTCCCTGAATATTCCAGCCTTGACCTTCAGTCTGCTGCCAGCCCTTGCTTCCAGGAAGAGGAAGAGCCAGGCCTGCCTGACCTCTACAAGAGGTGAGGCCCCTGGGGTGGGTGCACCCTGGACAGGGTGGAAGTGACAAGCATCCCCAGGAGTGGGAGGGGTGTTTGCTGCTCTGGAGAAGGGTTAATTCAGGGAGCAGTGGACTTCGCACCCCCTTCCACCCTCCTCCAAGCCTGTGGAATCCTTTAATCAAGTTGGGTGCTGAAATTTCAGCTCTGAAATGCCGCCTTTGTGCTGGCATCCAGGCGGCCGCCCCAGAGTGCGGGGGTCACTTTCTTCGGCCCCGTTTCTCTAAATGGTCTCTTTGTTCCTACTGGGCCGCTCAGTATCAGATGTGATTAAAGGGAGATGGGCTGGGGTGGCGGAGGAGAGAGGGACTAGGGGAGGGAGGGGGTTAACCCTTAGGGGATAGGGTGTAGAGGAGATGGAGAAAGGGGTGTTTACGCCCCCACCTGCCCCCTCCATTCTGTGCTGCTTTCATGGAGTCGGGCCCTTGCTACTCAGCTGGCCCGGCCAGGGCACTGTCTCCCCGACCCTCTGCAGATACACCTGTCCCTTCTCCGTTTACTGCGGAGCCACTACTTGACTGCGGCCCGAGCTTACCCGGAACCTCAGTTCTAAGGCATGAGCACAAGCCAGGTCTTCTGACTTCTGCGGGCCATTCCCTCTCCTATATCCCCAGTGACTCCAGTCTCGTGGAGGTCATGCAGGTGGTGATTTCATCTTCTTGATGTGGCCCCTCCTGCCTGCCCTGCCCACTGCACGTCCACAATCCCAGGGAACACGGCAGCACATGGGAAACACTGGACAGGCTAGAAACGGACTAATGTCCTGCTTCTCAACAGAGGAAAAGGGAGCTTGTAGAAGTAGGCATGCATAACTGATTGACCCCCTAACGAAATTCTAGAATAGGCTATTGCATATTTGAAAACACTTGGATAATAAAAAGGATTCTGGAGCTAGCATCAGGTTTCTAAGAATATCACTAAGTGAACCGAATTTTCTTTTTTCCAATGGTTACTGGCCTGGTAGGTTGAAGGAATGCCACAGACACAGGGAACCTTGATTTGAACAGGCATTAGGCAGTCTCTGTGTGGCTGTGATAGAGAAGCAGGCACTTCAAGGTGACAGTTAGATTCAGAATTGACAGATTTGCGAGTATAGATGATAGAATGGATGGAGAGGTTTTCGGTGGTGGACACATGGTCTGTCCCTCTCGTGCCAATCTTTTTTCATTACTAACCTGAAGGAGGATATTCAAGTTTCAAACGTGAAGCTCAGGAGAGCTATAAATTGGATTCAGAATTCCGAAGGATGTAATATAGGTGGGAAAATGGTCAAATGCAAAAAGATTAAATCTGTTCAAGACCAGTAAAAAAATCCTGCATTTATGCACAACACAATGACATCAGCCAAGCAGCAGAAAACCGCTTGTATACAGTTCAGGGTGGTCCAGCTTGGCTGCAGGTTTTATCTACAAGAGGAAGGATTTGAAGTTACCACTACACTTCATGGGAGCCAGCGGTTTTGGCGAAGTGGCCTGAAAAGCTTGCATGACACAGCTTCTAGGTGGCGGTCTGGCCACCCTGGAGGACTGGGCTAGTTCTTGGTGCCCCCTCCTCCACCCAAGGTCCTGACTAGGAGGTGAGGGGCTGGAGCCCACAGATAAAAGAAATGGATACTGGATCTAGGGATGCTGGTCTGGCGCCTTGATGGAAGCACGGCCTCAGATTACAAGTGGAAATAGGGCAGGTGGAAGAGACGACGGTTAAGGGTGCAAGGTTTGTAGTTAGCTGGCTTCAGCTTCTGTACCAGCATTTCTTAGCACCCACCTCTCAAAGCATCAAGTCCCCATCTGGGAGATGGGGATAGCGATTGGACTCACTCCCTCATAGCCCAGAAGGATGTAAAGCACTCAGCCAGGGAACACCAAGTACCTGGGAGCTATTAATATCACTATGAACTGGGTGGAAGGGGAGACTTCAGCCATCAGAGCTGTCCATCGATGGAGCGTGGAGAAGAAATTTCCCCTGTCCCTGAGGTGGAGGAGCCCTGGGTCCCAGAGTGCAGGTTGGAATTCTGCTGAGCAAAGAGCTTTTGGGGAGGAAGCCCCAAAGGATTAGATGGCATGTCTGCCATCCTAGTTTATACTTAGACATGGGCAGCTGCTAGATCCTGGTGTGGACCTGTGTGTGTGTGTTGCTGGGGGAGGTGGCAAGTGGAAGGTACAGTGAGAAGGCCCACTGACCCGTCGTAAAGGACCAGACCTACTGACTGCAGACAGCAAGACCTCAGGCCTGATCTACCTTTCACATGTTTCTTGAAGTCTTTGCAAGGCCCCTTCTCTGCTGGGCGAGAATGGGCTGCTTGGGAGGCACTCATGCTGAGTTCCAGCTGAGCCGGCAAGTGGCCCACCTGCAGTGTGGACACAGCTGGGCTGGGGGCAGAGCTCCAGTCTGAGGCCTCAGTTCTGAGCACCCGCTGACCCCACTGTGATGCCGGCTGTCCTGAGCTACTGCACTGGGTGAGAGAGGGGACCTTTGGATTATCTGTCCTTTGCATTCTACCCTCTAGCTACTTCCAGAAAGCATTTAAAGCAGCAGAGGTGCAGGGATAAGAGACCAGGTCAGGCCCACCAAGCAGGTAACCGGAACCTTTAATTTTATTATGTGGAATGCTTAATGCAGAGTTAATAGGGGCTGGAGTACCTAGCGGGGGGGCAGGGGCAGAGGGAGCTACTGAGATAAATAAGGGGGGGCAGTAATGAGTTACATGTGGACTTGGGGGTGGAAGGCTGCAGAATAGGAAAATGGGGGCAGAAGAGAGCTACATACTTTATTCAGATACCACTGGGAGGCAAAGGGCAGAAGGCCAGGGCAGCATGTACGTGTCAGGAGTTTAGTGTCTTCAGCCTGCTGCCAGCAACCAGGGTGCTGGGCCCTGGGTCTCCCCCTGGAGCTGAGGGTTTGGGCCTGAGCAGCTCTAACTCTCTGGGAAGCCCATGGAGTTGGGGCTGAGAGCGCAAGGACCACAGAGCCTGGTGAGATTGAGGGGCAGGGGGCTGGTGGGAGCCGGGAGGAAGGCTGTGAATTGTCTCCAAATCCTTTCCTGGGGTCCCGGCCTCCTCACATCCTGGGTGTGCCTCAAAGTTGGGAGGTTGTCCTGGAGTGGGACCTGGGCCCTTTTGCTCCATTAGACAAAGAACGAGGTTATTGGCACCGAACTGGATCTAAGGGCCTCTGTGCCAATTCCTTCCTGTGTTCAGGAGGGGAGGGGGCACTGAAGGGTTGAGGAGACCTCCCTCTGAGCCCCCATCCCACCCCCACTCCCTTGAGGCAGTTCAAAGCTGTCCTCAGTGCCCCCCACCCAGGGGCAGACGGAGCCCGCCCCAGTAGTCCCTGATGCAGGTTTCTGGTTGGCCCTGCTCTTAAGACACGTGGCCTTGGTGCACGGGTTAGGTCAGACCCCCTGTTCCTCACGGAAGGAGGAGACACAGGCACAGGGGTGGCCAGGCCTCCGATTCGCATCCGACCGACCCTGGGTGCTTCACCCTCCCAGAGGAGGGTAGGCGGGGCCTGCTCAGATCCTGGGATCGAGGGTCATTCCTGGGGGTGAAGGTACAGCCCCTCATTTTTCGGTTTAGGGGCAATAAGCTACCTCCTTCTCCTCTGCCCAGCCGAGTAGCCCAGGGCTGCGCCTGGGCCGGGGCCTGGGTAGGATGGGGTGGGGTCATCAAAGGCAGTGAACCAGACAGAAGGCCTTCCCCTCAGCTGTCAGCCTCTGCGGCCTCCTCCTCTACCGCCACCAGGCCTGAGAGGGGCGAGGAACAGGGCGCAAGGGCTGGGGGAAGGGGCAGGGCGAGATGGGTGGTGACGGGGGTGGGGGGCCCCCTTCTATGGCCGGGACAGCGTCGTATATACCGGCTGCTCCCAGTGTGTGGGGCTATGGGACTGGGGCCCTGAGGGGCTGGGGTCAGAGATGGCCGTGTAGAGGGGCCGCTGCGAGGGCCCCATGTAGGAGAAGGCCGAGTAGAGGCCGGAGGTCTGGCCCGAGTGGCCGTAATAGGGTCCTGAGGGCTGATGGTCAGAGTAGTCAAACTGGGGGCGGGAGATGGAGGGGAAGGCGGAGCCGTAGTGGGGCAGACTGAGGGAGGTGTAGGCGATCTGCGAGGTGGACGGCTGGTCGGTGTAGTGCGGGGGCCCCTGGGGCCCCGCGGTCTCCGTCTTCACCTGGGCTTTGGCGTCCACGCCAGGCGGCGAGACCGTGGGCAGAGCCACGCCTGGAGGCTTGGAGATCCAGGCAGAGTGTCCACTGGCCACAGCCAGGGCGCTGCCCAGCCCGTAGCCAGCTGCCGAGTAGCTGCCCACGTGGCCCGGGTGCCCGTTGGGCGGCAGGTACTGGTCCAACTCGGCCACGTCGAAGGTCTCCATGTTGGACATTACCTCATGGCTGATCTCGCCGATGTCCACGTTGCCGAAGTCGATGTGAGGCTTCCCGCCCTCCCCCAGGGAGCGCCCATCCCGCTTGGGGTCTGCCTTGCCCGACTGCAGCTCTGTCTTTGGGGTGGTCGGAGGGGTGGGCGGGCCATGGCTCTGGCCTAGAGGGCGAAGGGAGACACACAGAGAGAACCAAGGAACCGAGGTCAGCGGCTGATGGTTCACTTTTCAGATGCGATGCCTCCGGGAGGCTGAGGACCCATCACGGCATGGCCTTGTTCGTTTTAACATGTTCGGGGCTGCCTGTGGTGGCGTTTGGCTATCTAATGATCTTGGGTTGATGGCCAGTCATATATGAAATTCCTCAGTCCTAGGAATGAGTCTTTTCTCCTACCAGGATAGGACTCCCCTCTCTCGCCCCCGCCCCGTCCCAGAGAGGCCTGCTTCATTTTGAGCAAGTTTCCTTTTTCCCCATTGGAAGGTTCTTCCTCACACCAGCTGACGTCGGCTGCCCTCCTGGCGCGCCTCAGCTGTGCAGCCCGCTGGGGTCTGGCCCATAGGCCCCAGCTCGCCGGCTCTCTCTTAAGCACACTCGGCCTCTGCTGATTGCCTGCCCCGCTCACCTCTCAAGCCCTTATCACTTTGACTGGCTCGTCTGCACACCTCTGCCACCCCGGGCCCCGAATGGTGATGCGTCACCTCCCACCCCATCCCTCTACCCAAGGCCACCTCAAGTGCCCTTTTTTCAAGGAAACCTTCCCTCCCACCCAGTGCCTCCGACCACGCTCTCAGCTCCCATCACGCACCGCGTGGCCCCACTATCCCTCTAGCTGCCGACTCCCTACCCGTCCAGGAAAGTACGGACGTGAGTGACCTGTGCTACCCTGTTCCTTCGTCTGCCCATTTGTCCCTTCCCAGGTCCATTCAGCAAACACTTAGGGGGGACCACTAAGCACCGGGCATGGTTGCCAGGCATAGGGGAATACAAACAATCAAATGGTTCCTGTCTGCACAAGCTCCTGGTCTTGGCGGGGGGATCCAGGGATCCACCCAGGGCTGGAGGGCAGCATCACAGGTGCTGTGGTGAGGGATGGGTGAAGGGCTCAGGAGACCAGCGGAGGAAGCCGCTCGCCCTGCCCTGGGGACGTGGGGAAGGGCTCGGGGAGGAGGAGTAGCTGGGCTGTTTATGGGGAAGAGAAAGCCAGGCCCACAGTAATAGAGTGAGCTGGTTCTGTACACGGTCCAGGATCTTCTGGTGTGTGTATATCCCCGAATCGCCGAAGGAGTGTGAGGGAGGGATGGCTGGACGGGGGATCCGATCAGACAGAGAATGTGTTCATGGTCTGGCAAACCAGGCACTCCTTGAGGGCAGGCCTGTGCCTCCTCTGTCAGACCAGAGGCAGTGCTGAGTCCTATGCTGGCCAAAGCAGCTGGACTTTGAATTCTCGCTCTGTAACTTACTGTGTGACCCTGGGCAGACCCCCTATTTTCTCTTATCAGTTTCCTTATCAGTAAAATAGAGATGATACCAAGCAGTTGAGGACATGGGCTCCTTCTGGAAGCTTTCCTTGACCAGAGTCTGGTGGGCAGCTGGATATTTCTGGAGACTGACTGGGTGGACAGGGGGGGTGACTCCTCCCCAGAGGTCATGCCCGCTCTGGGTCTTGCTTGGGCTTCACGTGCCCTTGATTCTTCCTGTACTTAATTCACGTGCTTTCATCACTGCTCATCCCTCTATAGAATCTGGGCTCCTGAGGGACCAGGGACCACGGGAGGCGACAGGAGGCTCCAGGGACCGTGGCGTCTCGTTTGGACGCCTGGTGTCTGCTTCCAGGTCTGGCACAAAGGAGGACTCGGAATGTGTCTTCGGAAGGCAGAGCTCTGCTCACTGACACTTGCCACGTACCTGCCCCCAAGCGTGGTGTCCTGTACGCTCCAAGCACAAGGGATCCAGCAGAGGCCCTGGAGCCCTCAGCTACATGGCAAGTCACCCTCAGTTTTCTGTAGAGTCTACTCTGTAGAATGAGAGTGATTTGCCCCACAGCTGAGGTCTGAGTGGCAGTGTGGCTGCCTCAGCACACTTTAGACGGATTGAATGAGTTAACACACACAAAGCAAGTAGCACAGAGCCCGGAACACAGTAAGTGCTCAATTAACGTTCGCTGCGCTCCTCACCAATGAGCACAAAACAGGCTGCCCCGCGTCTGGCTCCTCCATGCCACGTGCTCAATGTCACATGCCGTGTCTCCCCTGTCAGACTGGGAGGTGGGGGAGAGGCAACGCGCTCTCCTCCATCTGCCCTCCTGTTTCTCAGAATCGTCCTGTCCCACCTTTCTCTGGTGTAACTGGCCCACCGGCCTCCTTCATGGGTCTCTTCACCCTGGACCAGTGCCCCTCCTAGCAGTCCTGGCCAGAGCCCTCTGGCCCGGCCGCCTCGCCTGACACCTGAACCCGCTCTGAACTGCCACGTGGCCCCTGCAGCCCAGCTGGGCCACGACGCAGCCCGGCCAGCCCTTCCCACAGCTCGGGTCTCAAGTCCTCCTCCAGCCGCTGCCTCTCCCCGCTGCCCACCGCCTCCTTCCCCCCGAGCTCCCAGCCCCAGGCTCACCCGAGGGGTGCTCAGGGTTTCCGTCTGACATCGGGGAGCCCTCGCCCGGGTGCCGGGGATCCAGGTGGGCGCTCTTGTAGTGGGCCTGAATGGCGGCCGCGCCGGCCTGCTCGGCCTCCCCGCCTGGGCACTCCGACTCCCCCTGGGCTGCCTTCCCGTTCTTCCGCCTCCGTGGCTGGTACTTGTAGTCTGGATGGTCCTTCTTATGCTGCATCCGCAGCCGCTCGGCCTCCTCAATGAAGGGGCGCTTGTCGCTCTCGTTCAGCAGCCTGGGGTGGAGGAGACAGCAGAGGGGCCACCGTGAGCGCCCGCCCTAGAAGAAATGAGGCCTGGGGGCTAGGGGAGCCTGGCGGGCAGGGTCCCGGGTGGGCGTCGCGCTGCCTGGTCTAGGGACTGGAGGAGGTGAGCCCAAGGCACCACAGCCTCAGAGGGCAGCCATCTCTGCCCCCAGACCTCTCAGGGGCCGGGGTGTGAGAGAAAAACCAGCCTGCCGCTCCAGGCAGTCCCTGAGGATGGGGTTAGAATAGAGCTTTCAATAGAGCGCCCTTCAGTTTGAAAAGTGAAAGTGAAGTCGCTCAGTCGTGTCCGTGGGCTGTAGCCTACCAGGTTCCTCCGTCCACGGGATTTTCCAGGCAAGAATACTGGAGTGGGTTGCCATTTCCTTCTCCAGGAGATCTTCCTGACCCAGGGATTGAACCTGGGTCTCCCGCGTTGTAGGCAGACGCTTTACCGTCTGAGCCACCAAAAACTCTTTCTTCAAAACTATCTGCAAGTGGAGCTGGCTGCCTCGTTAGGGGGTGAACTCCCTGGGACTGGAGGTGTGCAAACAGAAGCGTCACAGCGAGGGGGAAGAGCCCAGTGTCTGTTGCTTCCTAGCTCTGTGACCGTGGGCAAGTCACTTCTCTGAGCTTTAGTTTCTTCACCTATAGAATGAGGATAATACCTACTTCCAGGTGTGGGAGTGGTCAAGATAATGGCTGTGAAGCATTGTGCATGGGACCTGGGGATTGGGGGGGTGGGGGGCAGCACATCGAGAAACAGGTACAATTCTAACGCTGCCTGTGAGGTGGTGGGCAAGAGAACCTGCAGTGGAACCCCTCAACTCTGGAGTCATTTTTGTGAATTCCAGCGTGGTGGGGCCGAGGCGGGCAGGATGCGTGTGCCCCTCATTACGTATGGACCCCCACCTCAAGGGGCGATCGTATCTCCTTGTTGAGGGAGTGAAAGAAGGTAAAGGAAGCTCCTGTCTTCCAAGACCCTGGATGGGGGCATTCAGATCCTCTTCCCAGTCTGAGCCCAGCCAGTGGAATGCAGCCCCTGAAGACCGTACGCCCACCCACCTGACTCCAGCCAGGGCTGGGGCTGCAGGGAAGTTCAGGGCTAGGAGCCCTGAGTGAGGAGGGCAGGAAGGATGCCTCGAAACAGACTCCCGGACCCCCAGACGTAAGGGACTCTCCAGAAGCAGCTCTGTCCTTTAGCCCAAAGGGCCTCTCTCTCCAGCTGCCCCCTCCCTCCTCCCCCATGGGCGCCCTCTTCACCCAGTCAGGAGAAGGTGGGGCCCTCCCTGCCCAGGATGGGAGGGGGTGGTCATACCAGGCACCTCCTAGCGGGCAGCAGCATTCCTCTCCAGCTTAGCCTGCTCGGCTGCCCTCCCCCTGGGCCGTGGCCCAGCCCAGCCCAGCTCTCTCCAAGGGCCCCTCTAGCTGAGTGATGGGATGGGGACTCCAGACCATCAGGGGTTGGGAGTGGGATGCAGCCTTTGTCACCCCAGCTGCGCCCTCTCCCCCGCCCCCAGCCAGCCCAGGGTAGGTGGGGCAGGCCCAAAGGTGGGTGCTTGGTGAGGAGGGGAGGTGGCATGTGGGGGTGCCTCAACCAGCCGTGGCCCTGACACAGAGGCTCCTAGGATGGCAGGGGAGCCTGCACTCCCTCTCCCACCCCAAACCTTCCCTGTGCCCTCGGCCCACTGGCAACCGGATGTGAATCCGCAAGAAAATGGCAGGGGGTACAGAGTGCGAGCGGGGTGGGGGGCCACAGGCTAGAAGAGGGGGAAGACTCCAACTTGTGCCCATCGGCGCCTCCCAGCGCTAGTTCCACGCAGCACCCTAACTTGGAGAGAAACCTACCCCGGGGGTGGGGGTGGGGCCTGCCAGCCCCAATCCCGGTCCTAACTTGAGCCCAATGCCAACTTCACCCCCAAACCCAACCCCAGCTGCACCCAGACCTTCAGCTTCAGCTCTGTTCAGGCTCTTTCCTGACCCCAAACCTGTCCTCCCCCACCACAGAAACCCAATCCCAAATTTCATCTTGATTCCAGCGCTAGCCCTCGGTCACCATAGCTCTAACTACAAACCTTGTTTGCTTTTCGCCTCTGGTTCTCCAAGGTCTGGAACGGGGAGGGGGAAGGGGTGGGCTGATTCTCCACCCAAACTGGAATCCCCAACTGGTGGGGGCAGGGAGCTTCCACAGTGGGGCACACTGGCTCCGTTCCACCTGCTCCCTTGGGGGTTCACCTAAAGGTCTGGGGAGGTTCCAGCCTGTGACCCCCACCTTTCCTGTCTCTTGGCTCTAATTATTCTCCCCAGGCGGGTCAATCAATACTCTACCCCCCCAGCACCATGAGATCAACATCTAACAGGCCTTTCCTGGGTGGGCACTGAAGGTTAGAGGTTGAAGGTTAGCGGTTGGCACACTCCCCTAGCCAAGTGCGAGCCGGGACCTGGACGCTGCTGTGTCTGACTGACCCCCTTCCAGCATCCCACACAATCTGTCTGCATGTCTTTCTCTTTTCAGGTACAGGGCCCCTGATTGCCAGTTCTGCCCAGCTAGCCATCCCCCTTCTTGATAGCCTGAGATTCATGAGACGGTGGAGGGGCGGGGTGCGCAGATTTCAGGAGAAATGGAGAGGCGGGCTGGTCTAACCCAGTCCAGAGGTCTCCTGGGCTCCCCACCCTGGATCCAAATAGCCCACCCCCTGTTGGTAGCCTTCCATAGCCTTTGATCCTTGTCACTGTCTGTTCACCCTCCCACCGCTAGGGCTGGGTCCTGAGTAAGCAGTGCCTGCTTTCCTGGTTGCCCCCCACAACTCAGGTTGGCCCCTGGGGGTCACCTTAGGCCCTGTGCACACAGCCTGAGGTGAGGGGTGGTCAGGAACAAGTCCCTTTGAGGGAGCGCAACATGGGGTTCTGGGCTGGGGTAACAGGGACAGACAGGGACAATGGAGGGTCCAACCTTAAATCCCTGGCAACAGCGTGGGGGAGAGGTGGAAGGGGGCGGTCCATCCTTGCTTTGATGCCCTCACTGGGCTTACACTGTGGTCTGCTCATGGTCCCCAAGGCCTGTTCTGTCTGCCTGTCTGCCTTCCTCCTGGTTGTCTGTCTCTCACTTGCTCGTCTCTGTCCCATGGCACCAAGGGTCCTGGCTTGGGCTAAACCCTGCCACAATGTGGATGGACCTTGGGCAGAGGAGCTGGCTTTGACCTCTGATCCTGGGCAAGGCTAGACCCTCTGAGTCCATGCAGCAGTTTGACCACTGAGCCCAAGACCTGCTGGGGTGAGCCGAGTGATGAGGGGGGAGGGGAAGAAGCACCAGGCCTTTAGCAAACACATGGCCAGGGCCAGGCCCAGGGGGCTGGATGTGAACTCCTCTCGGTCTCTTGGGGGCTTTCCTGCTCCTTCCACCACCTTAAGCCTTTGGCCTTATAGGCCAAGCTCCACTGTGTCAGGGCCGGCAAGGGGAGGGATGGCAGGCTCCCCTGACACTTTCTGCGGCTTGGATGCTCCTCACTCCTGCTCTCCTCTGCCCTCACCCCACAACCTCCTGACCGTGTCTTAGAGGGGAGGGGTGACCCACTTCTGTCACCAAGGATGGTGTGTGGGAAGACCACTGGCCAAAGTGTCAGGAGACCTGCTTCTGGCCCTGGCTCCGCCGCCAGCTGTTACATGGCCTGGGCAGTCCCTCTGCCTTCCTGGGCCTATCTCATGGACAATCTAGCGGGGAATCAGGTAACCTCTGCAGACTCTCACCTTCTGGAGCCCCTGTTCTCTTTCTGAGCTGCCCAGGACTTCTTGGGGTGGGGGGTGCATTGCCCTGGTCAATAACGTATTCAAAAGGGAGCAGCCTAAACCCCAGACCAGAGGTGAGTCCGACTTCCTTCTCAGGGGCATGTTTTTCCCCCAAAGTCTGAGCTGCTTCCAGAGAACCTGGGACTCTGAGGGACCCTGGGTAGGAAAGGGGCCAGCCTTTCCTCCTGGCCAGGGCTCTCAGCTCCAGGGCTGGAGGGGTAGGAGGTTACTCAATCCTGGGTGGGGCCCTGGAAAGGAAGATGGCGCCTGGACTGGGAGAGGGAGGGAGGGGAAGAGACCAGCCTGGCAGCTCTGGGACCCGGTGGGAGGGGAAGTCTCCTCTCAACATGTCCCTTTCCCTGGGGGGATGAAGAAGCCCTGGGCCTGAAGGAGGGGTGCTCAGAAGGGTGCAGAGGGGGAGGCTGGGGGTAGGACAGGGACCTGCAGTGTCCGGCTTGGCCTCCATGCCTCACCCTTTCAAAGACCTGGGCCTGAATTCCTTGTCTGCCCCCATCTCAGCCCTGCCGTTCTCCACCTGGCTGCCTCAGTTTCCCTGCCTCTCCAGCCAGGCCTTCAGTTCTTTCCCAGAAGTTTCCCTCGCATCCCCCTTGACCCCGGGGCAGTGGCACCTGCGGAATGGCTCAGAGGTTAAAGCGTCTGCCTCCAATGCGGGAGACCCAGGTTCGATCCCTGGGTCGGGAAGATCCCCTGGAGAAGGAAACGGTAACCCACTCCAGTATTCTTGCCTGGAGAATCCCATGGACGGAGAAGCCTGGTAGGCTACAGTCCACGGGGTCGCAAAGAGTCGGACACGACTAAGCGACTGAACGGAACGGAACGGAATGGTGTGGATGCCTCCACCAGCTTTCACTCCCTTCCACCTTCACTCTCGCCCACCCCGCCCAGAAGCCCAGGCCCCCGCTCCTGCCACCGGCAGAATTCCAACCGCGAGGGGGCGCCTTCCAGCCCGGTGCCCCGGCTGGGGAGCGGGGCCTAGGCCACTGGAGACCGGCGCGAAAGCAACCCCAAGCGGGTACTGGGGGAAGGGCGGGCCCGATGCCCTCAGCTGGCCGTCCAGTCCCATCGAAGAGGCGGCTGCCCCAGGAGAAGGGCCCAGGCCGTGAGCGCCTCGCCCCATTCCACCCGCGGGTAGAGGGCCCAGCGGGAGCTCGCCGGAGGCGGGTCGGGGGCGCTCACCTCCAGAGCTTGCCCAGCGTCTTGCTGAGCTCGGCGTTGTGCAGGTGCGGGTACTGGTCGGCCAGCTTCCTGCGTGCCGCCTGCGCCCACACCATGAAGGCGTTCATGGGCCGCTTGACGTGCGGCTTGCTCTTGCTGGCGCCGTTGACGCGCACCGGCATGGGCACCAGAGTCCAGTCGTAGCCGCTGAGCACCTGGCTAACGGCCTCGCGGATGCACACGGGGAACTTGTCATCGTCCGCCTCGCCGTCCTGCTGTTCCTTCTTGACCTTGCCCAGCTCGCCGGGCCCCGGGCTAGCTCGCAGGCCCGAGCCGCCGCCGCCGCCGCCGCCGTCGGGCCCCAGCGAGGGCGCGCTCCCCGGGGACAGGCAGCGCGGCTCCTCGGAGCCCACGGGGCTCAGCTCCACCTCGGACAGGTCCTGCTCCTCTGCCATGTCGCCCCCGGCCGCCGCCGCCGCCGCCTCCGCCTCGGCCGCCTCCCCGGGGCCCGCCGCCGGGGTCCTGGCGAAGAGTCCAACGCTCACCTGGACGACGGGAAGGAGGGCGCGATGGGCGGCGTGCGCGCAGCCCCGACGGCGGCCCAGCACGCGACTCAGGCACAGCCCCAAGGTGGGGCCGGCCGGCTGCCCCTAAACCCACCGCAGGCCCTGGGGCCCGCGCACATGCCAGACCCGGGCTCGGCCTCTTAGCTCCCGCCTCCATGCCTTACCCCTACCTGGTCCCAACCGCCTCTTGCTGTGGGTGGGTTCGGGTTGTTTTTTTTTTTTAAAAAAAAAACCTCCTCTTGGGTGGAGGTTTGTTGATGGAAAGGAAGAAAAACGGACTCTTTCTTCTGCTCTAATCCTGGCTCCTGGAATTTCCCTCCTTTTCGTTCACCTTTCCTTCTTCCCTTCCGCCTGCCCCCCGACGGGGGGGACTAGAAGAGAAACTGGGCCGGGGGCAGACGCGGGTGTCAGCTTCTCTCCGCCCCACGCCCCACCGCAGGGTCCCAGGCCTGGGCCCCACGAAGGGAGGAGCGGGCTGCGCACTCACTCACCTCCTCGGACCTCTCCTCCAGTCTAGGGCTCGTCCTGAGGAAGTGGAAAACCGTATCCCAAGGTGTGCGGTCCAGCTCGGGGGCTGGGGGTGGGGGACGCTGGTGGGCTGATTGGGAGGGGCTGGGGGCCCCCGAGCCTCAGGCCACGGGCCTTGTCAGGACGGAGCCTGAATCCTCACCACCAACCACCCTGGCCGGACAGCCTGAGACTGACTGAGCGCTGAGCTGCTGCCGAGGGCTGGGGAAGGAAGGAGGGGGGAGAGGGGGAGGGGGAGGGGAGGGAGGGAAGGGCAGAAGGTGGAGCCTCCAGCGCTTTCCTTCATCCCCAACACTCTGGGCTCCTCCGCCAGGCCCCCCCACCCCAGCTCCCTGCGCTGCTGGCTGCCCCCAGGCCCATCCTGGGAAGGTGTAGGAGTGGGGTTGGTCAGGCCAGGAAAGCCAGTGGAGGCAGGTGGGCAGGGTCACAACGTGTCCCTTGGGGGAAAATTGGGCCCACCTGGGACCCCCAACCTCTGTCTCAGGTGTTGGAATGGGCAGCTGGCAGAGGAGAAGGCAGGTGACGGTTCTGTCACATGGGGCGGGGGGGTGGCACTGGCCAGTGTTGCTTCACTTAAACCTCTTGTTTCGTGCCAGCCTGTCTCACCCCGCCTCCTACCCCCCACCCAGGCTGTCCTCTTTCTCAGACAGCAGGAGAGGAAGATTACAGGTCCATACCTGGTGAAGTGGGTGCAGCTGGATACCCCAGCTTCACCCCCAGTCTGCTCTCACCAGACACCCAGCGCCGCAAGGTCTGGGCTGGCTCAAGAGAAACAGACTAAAGTCTGTGGGAGGCTGGGCCCGCGCTGGGCCGGGGTCCTCTTCAAGTAGGTCTGAAAATCTTCTGGGGCCCCATTTCCTGGGACCCAACTCCCTCCACCCTGGTAGGGGGAGTCCCAGTGCTGGTTGTCAAGACACCCCTCACTCCCCCACCCGGAGAAAGGGTGAGGAGTCTCCCTGCCTCTGCTTCCTCTCTGCCTACTTCTCCACTCAGCCCCACTCCCCCGGTGGCTCCTTCCTTTTTTTGTCCTGTCCATTATCTAAGGCTTTCTCAGCCCCTCTCTTTTCTCAAAAGGTGGGTGCTGAGGCAGAGGTGAGGGTATGTGAGGAGGACAGATGGAGCCGGGGCCGCGATGATGACCATGGATGGTTCTGAGCTCCTCAGTGGCTGGATGAGGCCCCGGGCCCAGCCCAAGAGAGTCGCGTCTGGAGTGGGGCTGGAAAGGGGGTCCAGGCAAGGCCTCATGCTTGGGAAAGGCCAAGGGGGTTGGAGGGGGTGGGTAATGGGACACAATGAGGTAGTCACACGAGGCGAAGGCATGTTGGGGGTGGGGGGAGCGGACACTGGAACACACACTCACACACATGCTCGCACACACAACCAGCCAGACAATCGGGCCAGTGTGTCTGGGGCCTCGGAGCCCAGTGAATTAGGAGTTTGATAAGGGTTTTCTCTTTCTCTCGCTCTCCGGCCTTGGACAATCTCCCCCCAGTTTTCCTCGACGCCACCCCCGGCGCTGCCAACCCTCCTCCCCCCCGCCTCCCTTCTCTTCCCTGTGCCCAGACTCTTGTTCGGGGCCTTGAAACAGTGAGCTGTCTTTGTTCGAAATACAGGTGAACGGCAATCATGTGATTAACACACACACACATAAAAAGCTTTTTAACAGCGCCCGCCCGGCCTCAGAGCCGCCCAGAGAGGAGCCGCCCTGATGGACAGAGGGACGGAGGGACGAGCATCCAGTCGGTTGTGTCCGGCTGCCCGCGGCAGTCTCCGACACCCGCTGTGGCCCGCCCGCTGCCCGCCCGCCTGGCATCCCTCGATCCCGGTGGGTCCCTGCTCATCCTTCCAGCCCTTGGTTCCTCCTCTTGAGGAGGTGTGGTGTCTGTGGCATCCGTGCCTCGGCCTGAGACCCCCCCCCCTGGGGCAGGGAGGGGTGGTTACGGAGGGTAAGAAGCCAGGTGTGGGGTCCCACAACTCCCCTTTCGACTCCCTGCCTCCTCCCTCCCCCCGCTTGGCCCAGCTGTGCCAGGATGGGGTGGGGGTGGCGGTGGGCAATCTGGGTCTGCAGAGAAGCCAGGCTGGACAGAAGAGTCTTCTCTCTTGCCCTCCGTCTGTCTCTGTCTGTCTGTCTCCCTCTCTTCCTGTTTCCGAGGGCTGTGCTGGGCTCTCTGCTGCGAGGTGCTGGGTGAGGAAGGGGGGCCTGCAGGGGTGCGGGGTGGTGGGGGAAGTGCTGTCAGATGCCGAGGGCTGTGGATGGGAGCGCACACTGTGCCGTGAACACATTGCCCACCATGCTGGCAACTCTTGATCCCCTCCATCTGTTGCAGGCCCCTGGGGCCCAGCTTTCTCCAGCAGGGGAAGGTGCAGGCCCCGTATTCGTCCCTGGAGAGCAGGGGGTTTGGAGAGGGGGAGGGTTCCTGGAGGAGGACGATGAGGACACGGGGCATCTGTCCTTGGCAGAACCAGCCTGGTGGCCAGCGCCCCCTTCTGCTCTTTTCCCTGCTGGGGATGGGAGGGGTCCTTGCCCTCTCATTCCTGACCCTCCCCCAGGAATGCTGGTGACCCCTTACCACACCCCGCCCCCCAATCCCACATATACCCATCGTGGGAGAGGTGTGGTGCTGGGGAACTCTGGAGCCTGTTCTCTCTCCCCAGAAGGGAGGGTATAATGGTAAGGTTCAGGCTGGCTTCCCTGGGTGGAGGCCTTTCGGGACCAGCAGGGTTTTTCTGGGATCCAACCTGGGTTCTGTGGAGCTGGTCCCAGATTTACTCCTGAGATGGGCCCCTGAGAGGAAGAGAGCAAATGAAATTCTGTCCATCAGACGTAAAGCCCACTGATGACTCTGCCTGGTGGAGCTGCTTTGGGTCGGCCATGACCCTTAACCCCTTAGCTCCCGAGCCCTCTTTTGGGGGCACTGGTCCAGCTTTGTGGAACGTCCCAGCCCCTCATCTGTCCCCTGGGGCATTGGTTACATCCCCTCACCCACCTCCCAGATCCCCAGGTGAGATGTGATGGGGAAATCTGCTGTTCAGCTGATCCAGGGCCAAGCAGGAAGGCCCTTCAGCACCTCCAGGCACCATGAGGATGAGACCCGCGAGGTTCAGCTTGTCCTCTCACTCCTTCCTCAGGCCTGGGCCCTGCTCCCACTTTCTGACCAGCTCCCAGCAATCGCCTCGAGCATCGCTTCTAAATCTTGCTGCACTTTAGGGTTACTGTGGCATCTTAAAGAAACACTGAAGCTTGGGTCCCCTACAGACTGGCTAATTCTGAATTTCTGGGCATGGGGTCCATACGTGTTTGCTTTTTGCAGCGCCCTGGAGGGTCTTGCTCTCCCTGATTGGGGTCTCTGGAACCCCGAGGCTGTGGTGACCCCCTGCAGAACCCAAAATCTCCCCGGAGAAGGGAGGGGGCTGGGCTCTGGACCCCTGAGCTGGAGGCCAGAGCCGCAGTGACCCTGGGGAAGTTGCGGGGTGTGGTGGGGGAGGGACTGTGCATTGGGAAGGGGGAGGGCTGAGGGGCACAGGTCAGGGTCAAGGGTACAGTACTCACAGGCAAAAGCTTAGTCTGGGAGAGTGTATGGTGGGGAGGGAGGCGGGTGGTGGGAGGTCCCCTACCTCCCACCTGGGAGGTCAGACATGTTCTTCCGGATTCGGGTACAGTGGAAAGAACACTGGTCTTGGAGTCAGGAAACCCTGCCACTCATATCCATATGGCCTTGGGCAGTTTATGCTGTTAACCTCCCAGACTTGGTTTTTGCTTGTATAAGATGTTGAGCATTTTATATTTTATATATCACTATATCCCAAGTGGATGGGAGAATTAAATAGGAGTACATAGGCACAGAACTTTTTGAATAGGTTAAATATTCATTTTAAAAAAATTCTTCCTTCCAGTTTTACTGAAATCTGATTGACATACAGCACTGTATAAGTTTAAGGTGTGTAGCATAATGATTTGACTTACATACATCAGGAAATGATTATTACAGTTAAGCTTTGTGAATATTCATAATTTTTTATAGACACAAAATTAAATAAAAAGTGTTTAAAAAACAAAAAGAGTACGCAAGGAATTCCCTGGCGGGCCAGTGGTTAGAACGTGGCTATTTCACTATTGAAGTCTTGGGTTCAAATCCTGTTTGAGGAACTAAGATCCTGCAAGCCATGCTGTGCGGCTGAAATAAAAAGCAAACAAAAAGAGACACGCTCTGAATGTTTGGAGCAGAGTTGTTGTTGAGTCGCTGAGTCGTATCCGACTCTTTGTGACCCCATGAATGCCTGGCTTCCCTGTCCATAACCATCTGCCGCAGCTTGCTCAAACTCATGTCCGTCAAGTCGGTGATGCCATCCAACCATCTCATCCTCTGTTGTCCGCTTCTCCTCCTGCTTTCAATCTTTCCCACCATCAGGGTCTTTTCCAATGAGTCAGCTCTTCGCATCAGGTGGTCAAAGTATTGGAACTTCAGCTTCAGCGTCAGTCCTCCCAATGAATATTCAGGGTTGATTTCCTTTAGGATTGGCTGGTTTGATCTCCTTGCTGTCTAAGGTGCAGAGTGCTGCTGCTGCTGCTAAGTCACTTCATTCGTGTCCGACTCTGTGTGACCCCATAAAAGGAAGCCCACCAGGCTCCCCCGTCCCTGGGATTCTCCAGTCAAGAACACTGGAGTGGGTTGTCATTTCCTTCTCCAATGTGTGAAAGTGAAAAGTGAAAGTGAAAAGTGAAAGTGAAGTTGCTCAGTCGTGTCCGACCCTTAGCGACCCCACGGACTGCAGCCTACCAGGCTCCTCCATCCATGGGATTTTCTAGGCAATACTACTGGAGTGGCTTGCCATTGCCTTCTCCGAAGGTGCAGAGTAAGTGTTCAATAAATGATAATTAGAAAAAATAGTTTAGAGACTGGGAGGTGGGGGTGCTGTTGACTTCAATTCAGGTGCACCGGTGTTTACAGAGCAGCGACCGTGGATTAGAGTCAGGAGTTTGCAATCTGCCTGTTGAATCCCAGAGTCAGACCAGGGCGGTGTGACAAGTGCTTCATGAGTGGGCCTCCACTGCCGGTGGCCCCTCGACAGTGAAGACCACACTTCCAGAGCCCCCTGGGCTGGCCCCACCCTGGACACCCCTGTCCTGGGAGCCTCAACAGTTCTCCCTACTCAGGTGCCATCCTTATTCTCCTTCTGTGAAAGAAACTGAGGCTCAAAGACGTTCAGTGATGAGCCTGAGCTCACGCAGCTAATGAAGGGAGGGCCCGGCCTGGTACCCGCAGCTTTCCTCCCAGTCCAGCCTCTGACCACTCTGCTCTGCCACTGCCAGACCCCAGGCATAGCCTCCTGCCGCCTGCACCCCCCGCCCCTCCCTGAAGCCTTTGCACTGGCTCTTTTCCCTCGCCCTCGTCGCTGCTGGCAGCCCAGCTCAGAGGCCCTCTCTTCGGGACACGCCTCGCTTGGAATTCTTTTCCTGTATTCCTTTCCCGTGGAGGAGAGGGTGATGGCTCCGTAGCCGCCTCACCCCCTCACTGCACAGCCTGGCATCCAGGCCGATCTCCACCTCCTCCTGGGAGGCCCCCTGAGGGCAGGAACATGCCTTCCTCTTAGTTTTGGCCCTTCCAGGCCCCAGCATAACTTCAGGGAATCTTCCCTGAGTGGATGTGTCACCCGAGTTGGGAGAAAAAGATGGGGAAGGCTGGAGAGGACTGGAGCGGCTACCTGAGGTGGGAGCTTGAGCACGGGTGGGGGTGGCGGAGGGGAGGACAGCATTCCAGGCCTGTCCTGACAAGGGTTCTCGCCGGTCCTTGTTTTTGGTCCAAGCTGAGGGTCGCGGACCTGGGCCAGGAAGGCAGCTTCTGGGGCCTGTGTCCTCCTTGCCCTCCCAAGCCCGCCCACTCCGGGAACAAGGAAGCTGGGGCCAGTGCCCAGGGCTGCCTCGGGGCAGCTGGCCTCTGCCCTCTTCTTAGAAGCCCTCAGAGCTGCTCGTTCCTGTCACCCAAACCCAGCTGCCGGAAAGCCCTTCCTGGTGTCTCCCCGAACCCCTCACGCTGTGGTGAACTTTTGTGAACGCACCCTCTGTGCAGGGCACTGGGCCAGGAGCTGGGGTAGGGAGGTGGTGGGGGAGGCCAGGCCTGGCTTTGAGGAGCTCAGAGTTTGATGAGACAGACCTGCGTAGAAACCCGGAACCCTGGCGTGGCCGAGGTCCTCCACGGCCAAGCGGGGGTGGGGCAGTCAAATCCCAGCAGGGCTGTGGGGCGCAGGGTTGCCTTGGCCACTTTCTACCCTCCCTAGGCCTCAGTTTCCCCACCTATAGAATGTGGGGGCAGCTAGCTTATCTCCGAGGCCATTTCCAGAGTCAGTAGCCCATGAGTTATATTTCAAAACCAGAGGCCAATGCGTGACCCAGCGTTTCCAAGGTGGTGCCTCAGGGCGCTCCGTGTTCCTCAGGCATTGATCAGCTTCTCCTGAAAAGACAAGTTTTGTGGGCAACTGAGATTGGGAAACACTGCTTTCCACTTTTTCTTTGTAGAGAGGCAGGGCCTTTGAGGGTGTGAAAAGCTCTAACTGCTATAATGAAGAGATGGAGCTTTGTTTATTTATTTATTTATTTTTAATTTTATTTTTTTTAAATTTTATTTTATTGGAGGCTAATTATTTTACAATATTATATTGGTTGGGTTTGCCATACATTGACATGAGTTCTCCCTCCTGAACCCCCCTCCCACCTCCCTCCTCCCTTTATCCTCCCTCTGGGTCATCCCCGCATACCAGCCCCGAGCATCCTGTAACATGCATCGACCCTGAACTGGTGATTCGTTTCACATATGACAACATACATGTCTCAATGCCATTCTCCCAAATCGTCCCACCCTCACCCTCTCCCACAGAGTCCCAAAGACTGTTCTATACATCTGTGTCTCTATTGCTGTCTCATATACAGGGTTATCATTTGCATCTTTCTAAATTCCATATATATGCATTAGTAGGAGCTTTGTTTAAAATGCTTACCCCAATCCTCTTCCTCCTCACCCTTCTCCTTGCGGACAAGATGGAGATTGATTTGTTCATTCCTTCTCCTAAGTCCTTTCCTCCGACTCTGGGCCTTTCCTCTCTTCCTTCCTTTCTCTTAAGAGTCAAGAAGGTGCAGGTGCCCCAGTGAGGAGCCTGGGCACCCCTTAGGGCACAGTCCTCATTCCCACAGAGCTCCACCACCCCGTCTCCCTGCCCCTGCACTTGACCTAAGCTGCAGCCATATCTACTCTCCGTGCCCCCCGCCGTCCCCCTGTGTGACCCGGACCCAGAAGGCCTAGTCCTGCCCACAGAGCACCTTGCCTGTTGGCCAAGGCCTGGAGCCTCCCCTGTGTCCTGCCTTGGTCACCTTGCCAGCAGGACATCGTCCCTGCAGGGTGTAGACCCATGGGTTGAGGCTTTCTCACCTTCCTCCAGGATGCCTGGTGCCCAGAGGTGCCCAGTGATGCAAGTGACGACTTGGTGGACAGACACGGGAGCACTGGTGTGGTGCTCTTGAGTCGGGCAGCTGTGAGTTCAAATCCTGCCCCTCCCTGCCTCCAACTCACTAGCGGTGTGTCCTTGGCAAATGACTTAATGTCTCTGAATCTATTTCCTTCCCGGTCAGGGTGAGGATTAAACCAGTTAATGTATGTATACACTTAGGACAGCGTCTGGCGCATGGCGGGCTCAGTAAATGGCCACTATTGTTATTATCGTCTCAGGCTCTGCCTCAGAGGGTGGCTGTCGGCTGACCTTGGGTTTGACAGGAGTCACTACTTCTTGTCCTGCCCAAGTACAGTTGTCTGATGTCCTCCCATCAGCAGGATTGTCATCCCATTGAAAGAAAGCAGAAAGGGAAGTGGTTGGCTGAGATCACAGGACTCTTCGGTCTTGGAACTTGACTGCTCAGTCAGGACTTTTGGGCCCAGGTTTCCCGAGGACCCACCCTCTGCTGTGGGTGGGGTGATAAATTGGGGTGAGTGCTCAGCTTGTGTTCAGGGAGCTTGTGAACAAGCTGGGAGTTGTTCACTCATGCAGACTTTCCCACACACTTTTTAGAAGATGTGGTGCAGGTTTGTGTGAGGTTAAAGAGAGTGGTGGTGATGGAGAAAAGAATGGCCACCGAGGGTGGCCTTATCACTTGGGACCTTTGGTGTTGTCCCTGGAGGGGGCTGATGCTCTGGACAGCTTGAGGGGAGGGGCTTTTCCAGGTTTTCCAGTTTAGGAGGTGACTGGAATAACTAGGTCTTCCCATTCCGGAGTCCCTGTTGTTTGACTCTGTCATCTAGGAAATTGCCCAGGTCCAAGACTGTGGCTGCCAAAGAGCAGGGGACTGGACTGGGTGTGAATGAAGCCAGATGCCCATTGGAGGTCAGCTCTGTGAGTGCATCCCTCATCTGGGGAGTTTATCTTTGTCCCCTGAAAGTGAAAATGGGTGAGCCAGTGGGATTTTAGTGTTCGTGTGTGCGCTTGAAGGGGCCTCGCCATGATAAGACTGCCTTCTTCTTTGTTGACGTCGCTTTATAATGAGAAAGCAGGCTGAGTGACGCTGAGTGTGAGTGTGCGTGTGGGCTTAGTCGCTCAGTCACGTCCAAACCTTTGCGACGCTATGGACTGTAGCCTGCCAGGCTCCTCTGTCCATGGGATTTCCCGGGCAAGAATACTGGAGTGGGCTGCCATTTCCTGACCAGGGGATCTTCTTGACCCAGGGATCAAACCCATGTCTCCTGTGTCTCCTGCATTGCAGGCGGATTCTTTACTGCTGAGCCACCAGGAAAGCCCAATGAGATTGAGACTCAGAACCAAAGAGACCAGAGTTCAAATCCACTGCTAACCAGCATTGGGATCAGGCCGGTTCCATGATCTTCCCGTGCCTCAATTTGTACTTCTGTAAACCAGGGGACCTTCCCAACTCTGGGATCGAACCCAGGTCTCCTGCATTGCAGCAGATTCTTTACCATCTGAGACACCAGGGAAGCCCCCAAAGAAGCATAGCACTACCTGCCTCATGGGAAAGCAAAAATGAGAGACATGAGGACTGGCAGGTGCTTAGCACAGTGCTTGGGACCAAAGGCAGGCATGGCCATTGCCTTCTCTAGTGCCATCTCCACTGCCAGTTTCACAGTCATGTTGGGTGGAGTAATGCCTTGGATATAATGCACCGAGGAAAATCTCTTCCCTTCCTAGGGTCAAGAGTTGCACTTACTGCCATAAGAGCAAAGGACTTGGCACAGCCCTGGGATGCAGTGATTCAAGTAGGAAGTATAATATATCCTTAAGGCTGCCAGGCATGGGGATTTTGTATCCAGGTGGCAGGTTGAGAAGTCAGACTTTTAAAGTCTCCTGTTGGGCCTAGAACCCTGAGCAGAAGCCTTAGTACCTCGGCACCTTTGGCAGGTGCTGTGGGAGGAGCTGCTCCCAACCCCGCCCAGGTCTCGACTCTTGCTGTGTGACCTGGGGCAGATCAGTCACCCTCTCTGGGCTCTCTCATTGCTTCATCTGTCCAGTGAGAGAGCTGGCCTCTAAGATCTCTGGGGGAACTTTCAGATTTACATTCATGGATATGGGGGTTGTATAGGAAAATGCCCACATCTGTTTTTTTTTAATCTCCCTGAGGCGGCTGCTAAGGGCTGGGCATGTGAGCACATAGCAGGTACTCAGAGTGTGCTAGTTGAATCTCACTGACCAGGGAGAGAATCCACTGAGAGCCCTGCCCTGCTTCTCCTTTCCCCAGAGAACCAGTCCACTGGTCTGGTCACAGCAACCCGTTGGCCCTTTGGGGGCAGGACCCATGGTTTACTCTCCAGAGCCAGCAGTTCATTCATTTGTTCTTCTTAATTTTTTTTTAAACTTTTTGAGGAATCCAAATTTACTTATTTTTCTTTTATGACTAATAGCTTTAAAAATATTTATTTTAATGAATTTATTAGGCTGTGCTGGGACTTAGTTTCAGCCCTTGGGATCTTTAGTTCTAGCATTTGAATCCTTATCTGCAGCATGTGGGATCCAGTTTCCGGATCAAGGATCAAACCTGGGCCCCCTGCTTTGGGAGTGTGGAGTCTCAGCCACCAGACCACCAGGGAAGTCCCTCACTCATTTGTTCTGAAACACACAAATGCTGCAGACACACATGCATGTATAGAAATAAAATCTCAGGTTACAGACAGATCAAATGAGTATTTTCTTCTCATGGCTCTGAGAAAATCCCAAATCTTTAGCATGACCTGCCCCGGCATGACCTGCCCCGCTCTCACCCCAAGACTCCAGCCAGAGTGTCCATCCTCTGCTTTCCTCAACTCAGGCCTCCAAGTCCCCACAAAGCTCTTCCTTCACTGAACTCACTTCCACTGTCACCTTGTTGGCTTCTTCTTTGGGCTCAACCTAAAGTCTGCAGAGTCCCTGCCCCGATCCTCCAGGGTCCGCTATTCTCTCTGACAACCCCTTGGCCTTTTCCTTTATACTATTCACGACAACTTACGATTATATATTTATTGTGGGATTAGTCATTCTTATTTTTTTTGTTTGACCTGTGTGGCTTGTGGGATTTTTAGTTCCCCGACCAGGGATCGAACCTGGGCCCTCTGCAGTGAGAGCAAGGAGCCCTAACCACCAGATCTCCAGGAAATCCCTCATATTGTTTCTCCTCCCACAAGGATGTCAGCTTCACGAACCTCTGGGGATCAGCTGAGTGCCAGGCACGCCAGAGGTGCCTGATGAATGAATGAGTGAACACACACAGCCTCATGGAGAAGACGGGAAGGGGGAGGATTAGAGGAGAGGAGGGAGGCCGAGGATCAGAGCGGGAGACCTGCCCAGGGTCTCTCGAGTGATGCAAGCATGTGTCTTGATTCCAGTCCAGTGCTCTTCCTCCTTTCGGAATGCAGGGCACCTGGAGGGATAGGCTGGATAGTCTAGACACCTATCTATCAGGGATAGTCGGACACCAAGCCCCTGAGGACCTAGGAAAGGGGAGGAGGGAACGGGGCATCTGAGCCCGTTCCCCCGCCAGCTCCACCCCTTCCCCCAGCAGCCAGGAAGGACAGGGCATCTCTGTCAGCTTCAGATACCACTGCCCCAGGGGACCCAGCCCTGAGCCCAAGCAGGCTGAGGGAAAAAACCAGGGGTGTGTGTGTGGGGGGGGGACAGGAAGCCCTGGGTCTTCCCCTCCTCCCTCCTGCCCCACCCTCCACCCCCATCTCTGGCTGGAACTGGCAGCCCCAGGCTTTGGCACTAGGGGGAGGGGGGTGGGGAAATGGGAGAGAGAAACCCCATTCTGGCCCAAAGCCTTCCCTCCCCCTCCCCATTTGATCTCTGGCTCTCCGACTGCCCTGGCTGCCCCTGGAGAGCTGGATCTGGGGCCCTGAGAGTAGAGAGACAGAGGGGAAGGGAGATGGCACTGCCCGCTCTAAGCCCTTTGTGTGTGCCTGGCACCGTGTGGCCCAGCCTCGGCCCCTGGGCTGGGATCTGAGAGGCCTCACTGTGAGGCCCGGCTCTGCAGGGAACTGTGGTGTGACTTGGGTGGGGCACAGCCCAGCTCTGACCACCAGCCTCGCCCACATCTGTCAGTGGGGCCCAAAGTTCATCGGCGAGCTTGTTCTAAATACTGATTCCCAGGTCCTAATTTGAGCCATAGGTTGGGGTGGGATTTCTTTTTCAAAGCTCCACTGTGATTATGCTGCAGCTGGTGGGGGAACTATTGGAATAGAGGGTCTCGGAGGCCCCCATCCTCAGCCTCAAAGCTCCTGCCTCTTGGGCAAGCTGTGCCCCTGGACTTCCATGGTGCCCTCCTACCTGCTGTGTCCTGAGCAGGCATGGCTTGGGCCCTCGGAAGGCAAGGGCTGAGTCCTCCTGTGTGGCGCTGGAGCACTGGAGGTGGACCTACGGGAAACGCAGAGGAGCCTGGGAGGGGCCTGAGCAGTGCAGCCAGGGCTGCCCGTCTCCCCACCTCCCGGCCCCTCTGTTTCCTCCTGACCTTCGCTTTTCGCCCTTTTCTCTCCTGTTACTGCCTCACCC
Source organism: Moschus berezovskii (assembly GCF_049115385.1). NCBI lineage: Eukaryota > Metazoa > Chordata > Mammalia > Artiodactyla > Moschidae > Moschus > Moschus berezovskii. The sequence goes on from NC_142465.1 coordinate 113,557,790, forward strand.
GTGGCCCTGTTTTCTGTCTGCCTGGGTTTGCTTCTCTCCCTCCATTCGTTTTAGTTCAGTCGCTCAGTCCTGTCCGACTCTCTGCGACCCCATGGACGGCAGCACGCCAGGCCTCCCTGTCCATCAGCAACTCCCGGAGTTCACTCAAACTCACGTCCATTGAGTCGGTGATGCCATCCAACCATCCCATCCTCTGTCGTCCCCTTCTCCTCCTGTTCTCAGTCTTTCCCAGCATCAGGGTCTTTTCAAATGAGTCAGCTCTTCACATCAGGTGGCCAAAGTATTGGAGTTTGAGCTTCAGCATCAGTCCTTCCAATGAACACTCAGGACTGATTTCCTTTAGGATGGTCTGGTTGGATCTCCTAGCTGTCCAAGGGACTCTCCAGAGTCTTCTCCAAACCACAGTCTGCCTGGATTTCCTTCCCTTCCACCATTTCTTCCATTTTTTTCCTCTTTCCATCTGCAGGCCCCCTCTCTGGGAGGCTCTGTCATTTTCACCCCGAAGTTGGTTGTTCTGCCTCAGTGCCCTTGCGCTTCTGGCTCTCTCTGTCCTGCTGGCATCTTGTCTGTCCTCAGCTGGACGGCTCTCTCCAGCACCTGGCCCTGCTCTCAGACTCTCATCTTTCCCCACCATCCCTCACCTGCCCTGTCCCTGTGTACCGGCGGCTGTGTGTGGGGGTGGGGGTGGGGAGGGGGTTGCTGCCAGGGGGTGGAGGGTCCTGGGAAAATGAGAAAGATGGGGAGAAGCAACTTAGAGAGGCCGAGATTTGTCCAGAGCAGCTCTTGAGGCTGAGGGTGCAGGGCCTCCTGTCCCGACCCTCAGGGTGCTCCCCACCTGGCTCCACACCACCTCGCCTGGTCCACCGCCAGGCCCTGGGCCCCTTGCTGCTCCCTCAGGCCTGTGCTAGGACTGTCTCCCTCTTCTTGTTTTCAGAGTCACCACTGCTGCCTCTAGGGCCCTTCTCCCTTGCCCCCACCGCACTGAGTCTGGGAGGTGGACTGGCGGGAGATGGGGCTGGAGGATGCATTGATGAGTTCAGGCCTTCCTGGGGCCGTCCTCATTGAGTCAGACCCAAGGATTGGTACCTGATCCTGGGGCAGGAGGCAAAGGTTGCAAATACTGGTGGCAGAGCTGGTGTTTGGATCCCTTCATGTGTTAGTTTTCCAGCACCCAGAGAGTCAAGCTGATTTGCTCAAGGTCACGCAGCAGGCCCATGGAATTGGGACAGCAGCAGTGCGATGGTGGAAGGTGGGAATGGAGGGGAATGGGGAAGGGAACAGTGTCTTGGTCCAGAAGCCAGGGACTTGGGGACAAGGCTGTGCCACGGACTTGCAGAGGGATAGGACCGTGCCTCCTCCCTCTGGGCCTTAGTTTCCCCATCTGAGCAGTGAGGGCTGGCCTCGATGGCTGGTGCAGTGTTTCCCACTCTCATTGTCTAAACTGGTAGGTGTGGGGGTAGGGTAGGAACAGGGAAGGAAGAAATGGTGGGTTTTGACTCAACAGACCAGTTCCTCCCTGTCCTCCAGGTTCGGAGGATCAAAAGAGGCCACGGGCACCTCTTGTCTCTCCTCAGTGACCTGCCAGGACAGGTGGCTTCTGGCCTCCAGTCCTGTTAACCCCCTCGAGGCCGGGGCGGGGCCAAGGGCGCATGCCTTCCAGCTGCCCCTTGAAGGAGCCTCTCTGGGGACCAGAGACATCAGGCTGGCGCCAGGGTGGAGGCCGTAGACCCTGGACCTCCCACACTTCGGTGGAAAGGCCTTCTGGCCACAAGGGTCTGGCAAGAGCCCTCAGGCGAGCGGCTGGGGTCAAGCTCCCCCCGGAAGGTTGAGGTGGCCCTGCTGTCCCACCGTGGGGATGTCTTTCCAGGAGCTGTGGGCTGTAGGAGCCCTCGTTTCTCCTCGACACCCTTTCTGCACCCCACCCCCTGCTGGCCCCCTGGCCCTGGGTGTGGGGACATGCAGAGGAGCAGCCAGGAGAAGGGTTAAGTCAGAGACTCTTGGGATGGCTTTGGCCACGGCTATTCCTCCGGGAGAGGAGAACAAGGGGCCCATTCTGTGTGTGGGAATTAATAGCAAAGAGTCATCTGGGGTGTCATTCAAGCCCTGATCGGCTCCCAGAGGAATGCAAGGGAGAGAGAGAGTAAAGGAGTTGGGGTGGGTGGGTGGGGGGGAGGAGATGAGGCCTGAGGCAGAGATGTCAGAGGAAGGGCAGCAGGGTCCGGCTGGGAACCGGAGCCGGCACTGGCGGGAGGGTTCACCGCCCTAAGATGAAGTCCTGCTTTTCGTCACAGATGTGCCCCTCAGCCTGGAGACACCCCCCGACCCCACTCCACCTTCCCTTGCCAAGCGTCTCCTCCTTCTGTCTTCCCTCTCTCCCAGAATGGCTGTACCCTGTACCCCCAAGGGACTGTCTCTCTCGTGCCTGGAGCTCAGCCCGGGCCGTGGGCCTGTCGGGGTGGACCTTCGGGCCTGCTCTCCGGGCGTCCCCGGTCCATGCCCGTGTCTGCCTGAGGGTCCCTGGTGCAGCGTTCTGTCTGGGAACAGCCCCGAGGCCGGTGCTGTGGAGTGCTAGCCTGGGCTCCCGAGTGGTCCCCTCTGTCCCAGGGTCCTGTGGCCTGGATCTGGGTCCCGTTCGGACACATTCCTGCCTGGTGACAGCAGGCACCTTTGGCCACGTGCTTGTGGTGGGCACCGGGGCACTTAAGTCACCACAAGGCTGTAGCCTCCCCGCTCTGTGTCAGCCTCAGCCCGTGGCCCGTGGGCCTGCAGGCCTCTGAGACACCCTGAATGTCACGGCCCCAGGAAGGGCCTTGGGGATGCTCCAGGTCAGACCCCTGGTTTTGCAGACCTCCAGGGTAAGGCCCAAGAAGACACCGCCTGCCCCTGGGTCATATACCTCTCAGCCCAGTGCCCTGAGCCCACCCCGCCAAGGGCCTCCCAGGCCACTGTGAGCTGTGGGCGTCGGGGCCATCAGATCAGGGGACCTGCTTCCTCCTTGTGTGATGGGGGCAGAGCTCCTTAGTCTCTTGAGCCTGGGGGGGGTCTTGTCTGTAAATGGGGTCCTGTAACACTCACCTGACAGCTCTGTTGTGAAGTGAGAGAAGGTAACAGGTGTGCAGCGCCTGACACAACAGAGGCTGTCGAGAGTTGTTGTTGTTTGTATTGTGATTATCATTGGTTTTGGCGGCCTGGGTGACATCCATTGCCCTTGGCTGAAGTCCACTCCAGGCAGGTTGTGTGAATCTTCTCGGGCGAGTCTTAGGGATCCATGGTCGCCACTCCTGGCTGTGCTTTCAGTGGGGGTGAGAGTCCCAGCCCCTGAGCCTCCTGGTGCCAGCGTCATTTCCACACCTGGTGACTCACTCTGTGGGTCCTGCTGGAACTTGGCGCCTCTCCGCCTGATAGCCAGGTGCGGGGACAGAGTGTGCAGCCGCCGTGGGAGCTCTGGAAAGCTCTGGGCCTCTGTCTGTCCTCTGTAACAGGGCCAGCCTCCTCACCGTGGTAGCCTCTGGGCATGTTGAAGCTGCAGTGGTCTTAGAAGTTGTCCGGTCGGATCCTCTTATGGTAGAGATGGGAAATGGAGGTTCAGGAAAGAGGTCTTTCTGGGGGACTGAGAGCTGAACAGAGCTCCCAGGCCCCTCTGCGTTGGGCTGGAGGCTGGACTCCTGGGTCCTGGCCCCAGTTCTGCCTTGAGGAGCCAAGGGGGCCTGGAAAATCCCTTACCCCTAGCTGGGATGGAGAGAGGGTCAACTGAAAGAAAGGAGGGGGAGCCTTTTGCAAACTGTAAAGTGCTCCATATTTGGGAGGTTCTCAGGAGGGCCCCTTTGGGGCCCCGCTGGCCTAGAGGTCCAGGGAGGAGGGCAGCAGGTGGCCAGGCCTGTCCCTGTGCTCTTATGCAAACCCTGTGTAGTAGTCTAGTGTCCATGGGCTGCTGCACTGAGGCCCCTCCCAGAGGGACAGACTGCTAGGGCAGGTGCGGCAGCCCCGGAATTCCTTGCCCAACCTGGGAGGTGGGCCCGGTGTTTGAAGGTGACATTCTCTAACATCCTCAAAGGGAAGGACAGGCAGACGAGGCCTCTCTGCTCTGGGCTCAGTCCCTGCCCTTGAGGAGCTCACGGCTCCTTGACCATCACTCATTCAATCCCATAGACCTTTCCTGAGTATTAGGCATGGTGCCGAGCACTAATGGCATTCATTATTTTAGTTCTAGTTCTCAGGCTGGTGCAAAGCTCACGGTGCTCCGGAAAGGTCTGTGGGACTGAAGCGGGTGATGGTTGAGACCACCTCTCCAGTGGCGGGGTGGAGTGTCCAGGTGGAGGCAAGGTCTGCAGCTTGCCGGAAGCACAGTGACGGACGTGGAGGGAGTGAGGATTGATGGGCCCTGTGGCCGGCGAGGGAGGGGTGGGGAGGGAGCTTGAGGACAGTGAGTCAGACAGTCCGCGTTCGTGGCCTCACTCTGCGAGCTCCTACTTGCAAACCAGCTCCCTGCTCTGAGCCTCAGTTTCTTTATTTGTCAAATGGGGATAATAGGATCTATGTCCCAGAGTCGTCCTGAGGCTCCAGAGAGGTAACATGTGCAGGATCTCAAGGGCATGCACGCTGGACACTCACACGGTGTGATGTGAATAGAGGTCTTCGGAGAGAATGGATATAAATTACAGAAATATGTTCTAAAAACATAGTCGACAGGTACAGAAGTAAATGCAAGTTGCATCATCTTAGATTCGTAGAGACGAAAGATAGATTTTTAGGGGAATTCATGAGTTTGCCCATTCTGTGGACAGTGCCTGAGTGCCTGCTTTGTCCGGGCTGGCTGTTGGCCATACAGAGAGAAATTAGGCCCTGTGTTGACACTGAGGTTCATGGTCCTGAGAGGGACACAGGTAGATAAACACCTAATTCCCTGCTCCCAATACATGGGCAGCGCTGAGCGGGGTAACAGCACCGAGGGAATCATCTTAACTTTTGGGATGAAAGACTTTTTTCCTTTCCAGTGTTTTTGCTGCACTCTGCTGCATTGGCATCCTAGTTCCCTGACCAGGGCTCAAACCCACGCCCCTATGTTGGCAGTGTGAAGTCTTAACCACTGGATGGCTGGGGAAGGCCCCGGAAGACTTTTTATCAACCCATAAAATGTTTGAGAGCTAAAGAAAAAAATCACTAGCTTCAAAGTATGTAAAGAACCGAAAAAATGGGGAAATTAATAAAAATTTCAAATGAAGAATTATAAACATCCTTTAAAAACTTGTTTAAAGCCAAATGATTATATTTAGTATGTAACATGAATACATTTTAATGTGTTTGATTATGCTGTGGGATCAGTCTGGTACCTACGAGGGTCTGATGAAATGATTCTACACAGCAGGAATTGAGGGTGCTCAGCAAAGGGAGCTGTCTGATTGTCTGGAGCAATCAAGGAGGGCTTCTCAGTGGAAGTGATATTTGGGGCAAACCTAAAAGAGAGAGGAGCAGTTGAACAGAGGGAAAAGCAGCCTAATGGTAATTGAAGGAGCTGCATGAGCAAAGGCACAAAGGAAAGCACGTGAAGAATTTGGGAGAAGAGCAGGGTGTTTTGGTTTTAGGGTCTGGTGAACAAGCGAAGCTCCAGAGTGACACTAGGAAGGTTGGCAAACACTTTACCTTGAGGACAATGGGGAGCCAAGGAGAACGTTTAGGAAGGAGAGGGGGTGGTGACGTAGTCAGACTTCTTTTTTTGGCTGTGTTGGGTCTTTGTTGCTGTGCACAGGCCTTCTCTAGTTATGGTGCGTGGGCTGCTTACTGCAGTGGCTTCTCTTGTTACAGAGCACGGACTCTGGGGCACATGGGCTTCAGTAGTTGGCATACGCAGGCTCAGTGGTTGAAAGTGCTTGGGCTAAATAGTTGTGACCCATGGGCTTAGTTGCCCTGCAGCATATGGAATCTCAGTTCCTGGACCAGGGATCAAACCCACATCCCCTACATCGGCAGGCAGATTCTTAACCACTGGACTATCAGAGAAGTCCCCAGAGTGTTTTTCAAAGTTCACTCTCAAAGCATCATGAAAGATGCATGCTATGTGGAGGAGAGGGAGGTGCTAGAAGAGAATAGAGGCAGGAAGGCCAGTTGGAAGACTGAGGTGTTAACCCCAGTGAAAGATGAGGACTTGTGCTGGGCAGGGGCAAGATGGGGAGAGAAGAGGGGGAGAGATTTGAGAAGTAATCAGGCAGTGATTGGAATGAAAGATGCTGGAAACAGGTGGTATACCAGCACCTGTTGGTCTCCCAGACTTCTGTGGGTCTGACGTTTTCATGGTGCATCTCCTGGCTGAATCCCCATAAGAGGAGGCGGGCTTCTCTTAACAGAAATCTGCATTGTGTGATCCTTCGACTAACCATAGTCCTATGTGCCCTGAATTTTAAAAAATGTCAAAAAGGAAAAAAAAGCCCACATGTAAATGATATACAAACAAACTAGAAAATATAGAGAAGCAGAAACAAGAAGGCAAAACTCATTCTTAATTCCATCCTTCGGAGAGTGGTAACAATTTGGTATAACTGTGTGTGCAACTAAGTGTTCATCTGAACGTTCCTGTGTGTCTGTCTGCCTGAGCCGCTCAGTGCACAGAGATGGGCTTGTCTCTAGGTGGACGACAAGGTCGATGCTTGGGGTCCATCTCTGTACTGCGTGGCTCTGAGTGTTTGGGTTTCCATCAATTTTGCGGACAGCAAGCTGTTCTAGAAAAACAACTTTTTGCTCACTGCATCTGCAGGGACTGAGAGAAGCTGGGTCAAGTTCCCTATACTTTTGTTTGTTTGTTTTTTTAATATACATTTACCCTGTCACTTTATTTTTAAATTTAATTTATAAATTATTTTTTGGCTGCATGGCACTTGGGATTTTAATTCCCCTACCAGGGGTCAAACCTGTGCCCATGGCAATGGAAGTGTGGAGTCTTAATTGGACCTGCTAGGGAAGTCCCCCTTATTTTTAGCATTCTTCAATTTCTCCTTGAATCTTCTATAGTTTCCATTTTATAGATGTTGACACTATGTTATTTGGTGCATAAATATTTATATTTTTATATCTTCATTGTGTTTAGTTCTAGCTTTGTAAAGTCTGCTTTCTCATCATTTTTAATGGTCTTTGACCTAAACTTAACTTTGTCAAATCATAAGGTTGCAAAGCCTGGTCATCTGTGTTTTCTTGGTGTGCCTTCACCACCAGCAAACAAACACACACTTCAGATATTTAAACCTTTAAACTCCAGAGGCTAATAGAACTGAGTTGGAATCCTAATTCTGATACTTGTTGGATGTGTGACCGAGTCCCTTAAAGTTTCAAATCTTCATTTAAAATTTTTTAAAAATTTATTTACTTATTTGACTGCATTGACTCTTAGTTGCATCACTCAAGATCTTTCATTGCAGTGCACGGGCTCAGTAGCTGCAGAGTGTGGGCTTCTCTCTAGTTGTGGTGGGCAGGTTTAGCTGCACCGTGGCATGTAGGATCCTGGCTCCCTGCCCAGGGATCGAATCTGTGTCCCCTGCATTGGAAGGCAGATTCTTAACCACTGGACCATCAGGGAAGTCCCTAAATTTTTTTTTTTAAGGTAATTTACTTATTTGGCTGCGCTGGGTTTTAGTTGCAGCATGCAGGATCTAGATCCCAGACCAGGGATCGAACCCGGCCACCTGCTTTGGGAGTGCACAGCCTTAGCCCCTGGACCACCAGGGATGTCCCCAGATCTTCATCTTTTATGAAACAGGCTCATAACAACTACACCGGGTTGTTGTGACTGAAGGAGAGAAGTCCGGCATTAAAAATAGAAGATTGTCATGAGTGGGCACCCGCTGTCTCAGAGCCTTGTGCTGAGGGCAGTCCGGGAATTTCTAAGCAGCCACTTCCAGGACCCGTGGGGCACAAGCATGTTCACTCGCAGAACTGACCCCAGTGCCAGGCGATCCCGGTGATCACAGTGCAGTGAACCCACAGCTGCACCCAGTTTCTACAGGAGTGGCCGGGGGAGGGTTGCTGCAGCGCGGAGGATGCAGGCGGGCAGCCTAAAGGTCTTCGGGGAAGACCGAGGGCTCGAAAAATCTGGAAGGAACTTGGATTTTACCAGTGACAAGTGCTCCGTTTTTCAGTGAATTAAACAGAGCGGTTCGGAGAGGGCCAAGGATATGTCTGAGGTCACCAGTGGGGAGCAGAAGCTTGGGTCCTTGAACCTGACTCCTGACTTGAGGTCCAGCACCCAGCGCCAGGCACCCTGGGACCCCGCATGGAACAATATTACAGCAGGGACCGTGTCTTTGGCAGGCCACCCCCGACCCCCGACCCCTTCCTCACAGGGTCCCCTGACAGCACCTGTCCTGGACTGCACCTGGGTGGGGGGCACCTCCTGAGGGGGTGGCAGGTGGAGGGGAGCAGGCGCGGGGACAGGGCAGACCCCGAGGAGCGGGCAGGGTGGCTGCCGGGCAGGAGGGGCACCCAGCTGCAGGGACTGGAGTCCTGACTCACGAGGATGAGCCAGAGAGAGGAAGGCCCGGGGCTCAGATGAGGTGCGAGAGGTGCAGGAGGCAGGGTAGCAGGGAAGGAGGAAGCCGGAGAGCCTGGTGGTCAGAGGATGGGTCAGACCCAGCTCAAACTGTGGGGCAGCCCTGGGGCCTCCCAACCCTGCTTCCACAACTGCAAGACAAGTGCGGGGCGATGCCTCCCAGGGGTCCTGGTGGGGGCAAGGGGCAGAGCTGCCGCCATGGGTCCTCTGGTTTCCAAGAAGGTGGGCCCGAGGCTCTCTACCTTTCAGGGACCATGCACACAGGGCCTGTGAATACCTGCTGGATAGCGAAGAGTGAACCCATGGCTGCCTGAATGAGGGGCAGAGGGAAACTAGTTCTAGCCGAGGCCAATTTCTGTCCTGAGGACTTAGAATTATAGCCCTGTCGGCTCCCCGTGACCCATGGGCAGGATTGAGCCCCACTTGGAGTGTGGCCTGCGTGCTGCCCACTTACCTGCAGGGCTCGGCCCCCTTTCTATCGAAGACATTTGTTGTTGTTTTAATCTTATAAAGAGCTTGCAATTATTTGCAATTATTTGCAAATTTGCTTATTTGCCATACCACGAGGCATACAGGATCTTCATTCCCTGACCAGGGATCGAACTCCTGCCCACTGCAGTAGAAGCACAAAGTCTTAACTCCTAGACCACCAGGGAAGTCCCAAGCCATTTATATTTTCTGGACCCTTCTATCCTCCCTCACGTTCCTCTTGGACCAAGGCAGAGAGAACACCAAGAGGAAACCAGGAAGGGTTCTGATTGTTGTTGTTGTTGTTATAAGATCTGGTTTAACCTCTGGAATTGGGGTGGGGGTGGGGCCTGGACTGCCGTGGTTGGGGTTGTAGCTGCCAGGTGTGACCAGAAGCTGTGACCTGGTGAGCCGGCCACTGGGGAGGAGATGGTAGAGCACTGGCTTAACAGCAAGGCTCTAGAGTAACTCTGGGCATGCTTCACCTCCCTGTGCCTCAGTTTTCCCATCTGTAAAGTGGGGAGAATTATAGCATCACTTCTGGAGGTCACTATGATCTATGAAAAACACTTAGAACTCCTGGAATGCAATAACATTCCTTTAACAAACATTTATGGAACACCTACTTGGGATCCTCAGATTAAATCAGGGAACTATAACAAAAGCACAAACTCCAACTGAGGGACACAAACAAGTGAACAAGCCCCAAATAAGTGAATTCTACATGGTGTGATAAGGTGAAGGGGGTGTCACAAGGAGGGGAAGGGTGGCCCACAGCTTTAAGCAGGGCCATTAAGGCAGGCCTCACTGAGTGAAGACCTGAGGTTTCCAGAGTAGTTGAGCACAGGGGTCTCTGGAAAGGACATTCCAGACAGAAGGAGCAGTCAGGGCACAGGTAGATTCAGAGGACAGGCAGATTCCTGGCTGTGTTTGTTTTCCCTTTTGAAAAATCACTGTTTTAACATCTTTATTGAGGTGTAGTTAACATACAATGGGCTTCCCTGGTGGCTCAGACAGTAAAGAATCCACCTGCAATGTGAGAGAACTGGGTTCGATCCCTGGGTTGGGAGGATCCCCTGGAGGAGGGCATGGCAACCCACTCTAGGATTCTTGCCTGGAGAATCTCATGGACAGAGGAGGCTGGTGGGCTACAGCCCATGGGATTGCAAAGAGTCGGACACAACTGAGCAACTAACACTAACATATAATAAACTGCATGTGTTTAAAATGTGCACTTTGATGAATTTTGACACATCCATGTACACATGTGAAACCATCACCATGGTCAAGAAAATAACACATTTGGGGGCTTGCCTTCCAATGCAGTGGGCCTAGGTCTGATCTCTGGTCAGCCTCCCTGGGTCCACCACCTGTCCTCTGACTCACCTCAGCGGCTTCCTCCCTGCTCTCCTGCTTCTGCCTGGCCCCTCAGGCCGGTCTCAGGCCTCACTCACTGCTCCTGTCCCTCCAGCGCTCAGGCGTGCTCCCCACCTTAGGGCCTGAGCCCTGACTGCTCCTTCTGCCCAGTAACTAAGCCCGAGTGCTGCAAGGATGAGCCCTCGTGCCGTGAAGACCTGATGTAGCAAAATAAAATTTTGTCCCTGTCCTTTAAAGAAAGAAAATAATATGTTCATCACCTGCAAAACTTTCTTTCTGTTCCTTGGGCATCCCTTCCTCCACTTCCACCCCATCCCCAGGCAACCATGATCTGCTTCTGTCCCTGTAGATTAATTTGTACTTTTTAGAGTTGTATGTAAATGGAGTCGTACAGTATGTACTCTTTTTTTTTTTTGGCTTGGCTTCATTCACTCAACTTAATTGTTTTGAGTTTATCCATGTCGCTGTGTATATCAACAGCTTATCCTTTTTATTACTGAAGAATATTCCATTGTATGGATAGACCACAATTTGTTTATCTGTTCACCTGTTGATGGACGTTTGAGCTGTTTCCAGATTTTGTCTGTTACAAATAAAGCTACTGTGAACATTCATGTAAAGTCATTGTGTACATATGTTTCCATTTCTAGTAGGTAAATACGAGCAGTGGAATGTCTGGGTTGTGTGCAAGGTGTATATTTAACTTTTTAAAAAACCATCAAACCATTTTCCAAGGTGGTTGTACCACTTTACATTCTCCCTGGCAGAGTATGAGAGTTTGACTTTCTCCACAGATTTGGTATGGTTAGTCTTTTTTTTTTTTTAATTAAAAAATTTTAAAAAGTTGGCTGCTCCGGGTCTTCTTTGCAATGCACATGGAGTTTCTTTAGTTTCTGATCACAGGCTCTAGACTGCCTGGGCTCCATAGTTGTGGCATGAAGCTTAGCTGCCCTGAGGCATGTGGGATCTTAGTTTCCTGACTTGCGTCCTCTGCATTGGATCAAACCTGTGTCCCCTGCCTTGGAAGGCAGATTCTTAACCACTGAACCACCAGGGAAGTCCCTGGTCAGTTTTTTTGGAGAAGACTCTTGAGAGTCCCTTGGACTGCAAGGAGATCCAACCAGTCCATTCTAAAGGAGATCAATCCTGGGTGTTCATTGGAAGGACTGATGCTAAAGCTGAAACTCCAATACTTTGGCCACCTCATGTGACTAGTTGACTCACTGGAAAAGAGTCTGATGCTGGGAAGGATTGGGGGTGGGAGGAGACGGGGACGATAGAGAATGAGATGGCTGGATGGCATCACCGACTCGATGGACATGAGTTTGAGTGAACTCTGGGAGTTGGTGATGGACAGGGAGGCCTGGCGGGCTGTGATTCATGGGGTCGCAAAGAGTCGGACACGACTGAGCGACTGAACTGAACTGAACTGAACTGATTTATCTATTGGCCACACCAGGTCTTAGTTGAGGCATTTTGGATCTAGTTCCTTGACCAAGAATTGAACCTGGGCCCCCTGCACTGGGAGCGTGGGAGTCTTAACCACTAGACCACAAGGGAGGGAAGTCCCCCTGGTCAGTTTTTCCAATGATAATTTTAGCCATCTCATAAATGTGTAGTGACTTTAATTTGCATTTCCCTAGTGACGAATCATGAACTTCTTTTCATGTACTTATTTGCCATCTGTATATCTTCTTTGGTGAAGTGTTTCTTCAAATCTTTTGCCCATTTTAAAAATGGGGTTTATTTTCTTATTATTGAGTTTGGAGTGCTCTTCATTTATTCTGATTACAGTTCTTTGTTAGTTATACAACTTGCAAATATTTTTCTCCAAGTTTCTGGCCTGTAAAGGTGTCTTTAGAAGGGCAAAATTTTTAAATTTTGAAAAAGTCCAATTTATCATTTTTTTCTTATGGGTTGTGCATTTAAAGTTGTATCTAGGAAATCTTTGCCTGACTAGGGTCCCCAAGATTTTCTCCTATATTTTCTTCTAGAAGTTTTACAGTGATCTGTTTGGAGGTATTGAGGTTTTTGTTTTTCTTCTGCAAATGGCTATTCAGTTGTTTGATTACCATTTGTGGAAAAGACTCTCCTTTCTCTGATGATTCGTCTTTTGCACGTTTGTTGAAAATCAATTGACCATATATTTGGGTCTGTTCTTGAGCTTTCTATTTTTCCCATTCATGTTTTTCTTTATGCTAATACCACACTGTCTTGACTATTGTGGCCTTATAATAAGTCCTGAGATCAGGCTGTATAATTCTTCTGACTTTGTTCTTTTTCAAATTGTTTTGACTGTTCTAGATTCTTTGAATTTCCATATAAATTTTAGAATCAGCTTGTTAATTTCTCCAAAATAGCTTGTTGGGATTTTTGTTAGGATTTAAATAAATCTATAGAGCAATTGAACTCATCTCACACGCTAGTAAAGTCATGCTCAAAATTCTCCAAGCCAGGCTTCAGCAATATGTGAACCGTGAACTTCCAGATGTTCAAGCAGGTTTTAGAAAAGGCAGAGGCACCAGAGATCAAATTGCCAACATCCGCTGGATCATGGAGAAAGCAAGAGAGTTCCAGAACAACATCTATTTCTGCTTCATTGACTATGCCAAAGCCTTTGACTGTGTGGATCACAATAAACTGTGGAACATTCTGAAAGAGATGGGAATCCCAGACCACCTGACCTGCCTCTTGAGAAACCTGTATGCAGGTCAGGAAGCAACAGTTAGAACTGGACATGGAACAACAGACTGGTTCCAAATAGGAAAAGGAGTATGTCAAGGTTGTATATTGCCACCCTGCTTATTTAACTTATATGCAGAATACATAATGAGGAACGCTGGGCTGGAAGAAGCACGAGCTGGAATCAAGATTGCCGGGAGAAATATCAATAACCTCAGATATGCAGATGACACCACCCTTATGGCAGAAAGTGAAGAGGAACTAAAAAGCCTCTTGATGAAAGTGAAAGAGGAGAGTGAAAAAGTTGGCTTAAAGCTCAACATTCAGAAAACGAAGATCATGGCATCTGGTCCCATCACTTCGTGGGAAATAGATGGGGAAACAGTGGGAACAGTGTCAGACTTTATTTTTGTGGGTTCCAAAATCACTGCGGATGCTGATTGCAGCCATGAAATTAAAAGACACTTACTCCTTGGAAGGAAAGTTATGACCAACCTAGATAGCATATTAAAAAGCAGAGATATTACTTTGCCAACAAAGGTCTGTCTAGTCAAGGCTATGGTTTTTCCAGTGGTCATGTATGGATGTGAGAGTTGGACTGTGAAGAAAGCTGATCGCCGAAGAACTGATGCTTTTGAACTGTGGTGCTGGAGAAGACTCTTTAGAGTCCCTTAGACTGCCAGGAGATCCAACCAGTCCATTGTAAAGGAGCTCAATCCTGGGTGTTCATTGGAAGGACTGATGCTAAAGCTGAAACTCCAATACTTTGGCCACCTCATGCGACGAGTTGACTCACTGGAAAAGACTCTGATGCTGGGAGGGATTGGGGGTGGGAGGAGACAGGGACGGCAGAGAATGAGATGACTGGATGGCATCACCGACTCGATGCACATGAGTTTGAGTGAACTCCGGGAGTTGGTGATGGACAGGGAGGCTTGGTGTGCTGTGATTCATGGGGTCGCAAAGAGTCGGACACGACTAAGTGACTAAACTGAACTGAACTGATAGAGCAATTTTCGGGGGAATTGATATCATAATAATATTGAGACTTTTACCCCGTGAATGTGTTATATTTCTCCATTTATGTCTTCTCTAGTTTCTCTCAACAATGTTTTATAGATTTCACATTTTGTCCAATTTATCCCCATTTTGTATTTTATGCTATATTAAATGATATGACTAAAAAACTGTTTAGTTTGAAGTAATTTTAGACTTAAAGAAGAGTTGTAAAGACAGTACAAAGAGCCCCTGTATATCCTTCATCCAGTTTCCTCTAATGCCTGTTTTTTTCCTAGATCCAAGTCAGGATCCCACATTGCATTTAATTGTTTTGTCTCAGTAAAGTAAAGTAAAGGTCGCTCAGTCGTGTCTGACTCTTTGCGACCCCATGGACAGTAGCCTACCAGGCTTCTCCGTCCATGGGATTCTCCAGGCAAGAATAAAGGAGTGGGTTACCATTTCCTTCTCCAGGGGATCTTCCCGACCCAGGGATCGAACCCAGTTTTCCCACATTAGAGGCAGACGCTCTAACCTCTGAGCCACCAGGGAAACCCTTAGTCTTCTCCCATCTGTGACAATTTCTCAGGAATCTTTCCTTTCATGACCTCAACATTTTTGAAGAATACTGGTCAGACATTCTGTGGAATGTCCCTCAATTTGGCTGTTTCTGATATTTTCTCGTTATTAATCTGAAAGTATGAATTTTTGGGAAAAACACTACATGGGGAGGTCCCCTTCTCATCACATCATTTTAGGTATATGTGCATGCTAAGTCACTTCTGCTGTGTCTGACTCTTTGTGACCCTATGGACTGTAGCCCCCCAGACTCTGTCCAGGGAATTCTCCAGGCAAGAATACTGGAGTTGGTTTCCATGGCCTTCTCCAGAGGATCTTCCTGACCCAGTGATCAAACCCTCATCTCTTATATCGCTTGCATTGGCAGGTAGTTTCTTTACCACTAGTGCCATCTGGAAAGCCCCTTGTATTAGGGATAACATGATATTGATATGGCTTGTTAATGGTAACGTCAACTTTGACTCCTTGGTTAAGGTTGTGTTTGCCAGGCTCTTCCATTATAGGGCTACTGATTTCCCTTTTCTTACTCTGTCTGTTAGAAGTGAGTCACTAAGTCTGGCTGACAGTTGAGGAGATGGAAATTAAGCTCTACTTCCGGCACGACCTGGATGGGAGACCTGGGGTCGATCCCTGGGTTGGAGATCCCTTCTTCCTCTGGAGAAGGGAAAGACTACCCACTCCAGTATTCTGGCCTGGAGAATACTGGACTGTATAGTCTATGGGGTCGCAAAGAACTGGACACGACTGAGTGACTTGCACTTTCCAGCACAACAGAGTTTATTCTAGGCTTTCCCTATTGCTGCTGCTGCTGCTGCTGCTGCTGCTAAGTCACTTCAGTCGTGTCCGACTCTGTGTGACCCCACAGACGGAAGCCCACCAGGCTCCCCCGTCCCTGGGATTCTCCAGGCAAGAACACTGGAGTGGGTTGCCATTTCCTTCTCCAATGTGTGAAAGTGAAAAGTGAAAGTGAAGTCGCTCAGTCGTGTCCGACCCTTAGCGACCCCATGGACTGCAGCCTACCAGGCTCCTCCATCCATGGGATTTTCTAGGCAATAGTACTGGAGTGGCTTGCCATTGCCTTCTCCGAGGCTTTCCCTATTACTTATTTGTAATTTGTTTCTCTAACAGAGAGAAATAGAGCTCTTATTCTCTATAGCATATTTACCTGTTTGTTCAAACAGTGTACATATAAAACAGTCTCAGAATTAATGACCCATGCCTTGTAAAAAACAAATTCACCAACTAATATATAGTATTTGTAAACAGTTCCTTTTGACTCTTGCTTTACAGTGTCTAGTAAAAACACCATTGTATGAAGTTCCTTAGGTCAGGTCTTCTCTACTTCTTAAGCATTATTATATCATGAATTTATCCCTATTTCACATTTTATACTTTTATTTTAAATGACATGGAAAATCCTAAAACTTCTACTGTTTTACAAGTATATAAAAATATAGTTGATTTGTATATTGATGTATTTTGCAACCTTGCTAAACTCACTAACTTTTTATAGTAGGCTTTTTCTGTCGATTATTTAGCCTTTTCTATGGAGATGACTCTGTTGCCTATGAATAAAGATAGTGTTGCTTCTTCCAACCTATATGCTTTTTATTTCATTTTCTTGCTTTATTGCACTGGCTAGCTCTTTGAGTACAATGTAGAACAGAAGTGAGACTGGGCATTCTGGATATGTTTTGAAGGGAGAGCTAATCTGATTTCCTAAAGGATTGGTGTTTAGTGATTATGATGAACACGGCTTTCTTCTGCTGGAGGAATAGTCAATGCCCACAGAAGGAGCCTGGGGCCCCAGCAGGGGTGGTGGGAATGGTTTGTGGGGGGCAGGAATGATCAGAGTGTTATCAAGAGACCCCTGCTTAGCAGAGGTGAAAGGTAGGTGAATAGGAGACTTTCCTATGCATCTTCCTTCTTCCAGTTTGGGCGTAAATGTGAAGGGACTAAGATAATTCCATGCAATTTTTTCTTTTTATTGAGGGAAGACAGGCTGAAGTTCATTTTGAGATTAACTCCCAAATAGGTCGTTAAGCATTTTTCTGTTCCATAATCCCAGATTCCACATTTGAGTGTCCATCCCAAAGCAGTTGAGTAAGCAGGATTCCTGGAGTATGGAAACTTGGGTTGGAATCCTGGGTCTGAAAGCACCAGCTATGATCCAAGGGGAGTCCCAGCCTCATCTGCCCATCTATGGGACCATGTCATGAAGCTCAGGGTGGCTGTGAGCACCACACCATCACCACCATCAACTGTAATAATAATGGCCACACCTATTGAAATTTAACTACATGCCAGGCTCTTTTTTAAGTATCTTATTTGTATCAGTTCATCTTTCCAATTATCCTTTGAGGTGGATATTTTTCTTGTCTCCAAGTTGCTAATGAAGAGGTTGGGGTCAAGTGGTGGAGCAGGATGTGTGATTCCTGACCACTGTGGGGACTGTCTGTCTTGCTGGCACTGCCTCCTCAGCTCGAACATTACCTCCTGCCAGAACTCTCCCCTGATTTTCCTTCCCTGGGCTCCCTCACATCCATCAACCTGTGCTTTCCCAAATTAGGAACTATGTCTGGCTTATCCTCACACCCCAACATCTAGGGAGGGACTCAGCCCCCATTAGGACATTGGAGAACAAATTGTTTGCCCTGAAAGCACGGCTCAGGAAGCAGCCTGCGTCGCCATCTTGTAGATCCAGTTGCGGCTCTGGTCACACCTCTGGGGGGTCACTAAGAAGAAGGCTTCCATCAATGAGGCTGTGACTCCAGATGAAGCCCGTGGCCTGAAGGCATCTTGGAGCCTGCTCCTCCTCCCCCTGCACCATGGCCAGGCAGCTCCAGGAAGTGTTGTGCGTGACACACGCCCCCCACTCACCACCTCCCAGAGAAGGGATCATTGTGTCCGAAGGGTTAATGAGGGATGCGAGGAAGGGGCCCTTTAGCCATGATGCCCTCTGACCTTTCATAAATCAGAGGGGATGGGGGACAAGGGGGCTGCTTGGCAGGACTTGGTGGGGTGGGGGCTTAGAAGCAGCTGCGCGCGACGTTGACATTGTTCCCACCATTCTAAGTGCAACAAATCCCTCTATTGTGTTCCTGGTTTATCTGGTTCCTCTTGTTTATTAGCAGGGCTCCTTTGGCAGCGGTTCCAGCCCTGGGCGGGTGGAAAGAGTGCTGGCACGCACCGTGGGGGGAGGGGGCTGCGAGGGGGCCTTCGTCAATGCCCGCATTGTCCCCACACTTTTTGTTTCTACTGTAATGACATGTTGGAAGAGAGAGAGGAGGGGAGAAAAAAAAGACGCGAGTTGGGGAGGGAAGAGCAGGGCAGAAAAGAAAGAGGGAGCGAGGGCCCTGGTGTGGATTGATGTCTGGGCTTGGGCGGATGTGCGGGCAGCTGGGCGGCCGGTGGATGGAGCCAGGCCGGGATGCCTGGGGGGGCGGCAGCACAAGGGGCCATCCAGCCCCCCACCCCAGCCTCTGCCGCCTGGCACCAGGTCCCCCCACCATCCTCCAACCCCGCTGGGGCAGCTGTGGGGCCGTGTGAGTGGGGCAGGTGCCAGGGTCTGGGGTCCGCATCCTGATGTGCCCCTGCCTGGCTGTGCCACCCAAGGCAGGCGGCTCAGCCTCTCTGGTCTTTGTGTCCTGAGTCGACAAAATGAGGATGAGGGGAGGGCAAGGCCACTCAGGCATTTTGAAAACTGTGGCATACGTCCTCCCAGTACTGGGTGTGTATTTCTGAGCCTGGGGTGGAGTGGGGACTCACACTGGGACAGAGAGCCTGTCTGGGACGGAGTGACGGTGCCCGATGGCCAGCTTGGCGAGGTGGGCCCTGTCTCCCGTCTATGCCTGGTCCAGACAGCTTAAAGGGCTGGTCAGAGGACTTGAGCAGGGGAGGGTGGAGCTCTGGTCCCACCTGGAGGGGCTGGGTCTCTCCCTCCTGAGATGGTAGGACTCTAGAGGCCTTCCAGGTGTGGCCATCAGGGTTGGGAGGAAGCTCTTGAGTGAGGCGTGAAGCCTCCTTGACATCTCAGGGCGGGGCCCTTCCACTTCCTGTAGGCGTCTCGCCCGCCAACAAGTCCCCCACCTCTGTTGGCACGCCTCCAGTGACATGGCACTCAGACCTCTGCACGTGGCTCATTCTGTCCTTGCCCAGCCCAGGAGTTTGGGGAATGCTTTCTGAAATGTCTCCATATAGTTTCTGCCTTTCACTTCCTGTTCTATTCATCGGAACCACACGGAACAAGTTAAGCCTCCATGAGAATCAGTTTCCTCACCTGTGAAATGAGGGTAGACCCCACCTCCTGCCACGTGGCAAAGGCTGTCATGTGGTTCTCATGGAAAGTTCTGCAAGTCTTCCTAGGCTTCAGCTAAAGTTTCCTGAACTTGGGAAAGGAAGGTGGGGCCAGTCCTTCTGTGGACAGAGGCAGAGTCTTCTGAGAGGACTGGCTCAGGACAGGGCCTTGGGCTTCAGTCAGGATCGGGGCTAGGCTGCAGTCAGGGTTAGCACTCAGTCTGGTCAAGGCTCAGGCTGTCACTGGGGAAAGAGTTCATTCTGGGAGAGGCTAAGGGCTCTGTCTGGGGTCAAGATCCGGACTGAACCTTGGGCCAAGATAAGGGTTCACTGGGGTCAAGATCAGGGTCATTGTGCTTTGGAACAGTGCTGCTTATAGACTGTGAAATAGTTGATTTTGGAGTTAGAGTCATGGCTCAGTCTGCCATCAGGGCTCAGGCTGTGAACTAGGAAAGTGTTCATGTTGGGTGTCAGGATCAGGATCCAGACTGTGGCCAAGATCAAGACTTTTTAGCATTCATTTTTGGTTTAGGGTCCAGCCTCAGGTTGTGGTCAGGGTCAGGGTCAGGCTGTAGGCATAGAAGACCAGGGTCAAGGTTCAGGGTATCAGCCAGGTTTGATGGACAGTCTCTAACTGGAGTTAAGGCTCCATCTGTGGCTGGTTTGAGGTCAAGGCTCAGCTGTGTTATGGGTCAGGACTTGGTTGGAGGCTGTGTTTTGACTACTAGGTGACATTCTTTGGGGCTGAACTCCTGAATATGCATTTTAAAAAAATTTAATTTTCTGGGGGCTGCACAGCACAGTTTGTGGGATCTTAGTTTCCTGACCAGAGATCTAACCCACACTCCCTGCAACAGAAGGGTTAGGGTTAGTCTTAACCACGAGTCCACCAGGGAAGTCCCCTGTACACACATTTTTTTGCCTCTTGCTCCCTAATGGCTTAGCTCACCAGCGTTTTCATGGCAAATTCCAGTCTCCAGGAGCCGTCACCAGAGCTGGAGGCACCAGGGTGTGCCACGAGAGCCCAGCAGGGAGACGCCTCTCTCCGTGCAGCCCAGGGAGTAGTGCATGTGAGCAGAGGATACTGGAGGTCAGATACAGGGTCAGGGTCAGGATGGCCTGGGCAGGCGAAATCCTGATCACCAGGTGTGAGAACCAAGCTACCACCCTCGGGATTTCCAACAGATTCTTGGGGGTGGTATCGTGGTTGGGAAACCTGGCTGATGTGGAGAAGAATGGCCAAGGGTGGGGTGGAGGTGAAAGAGGGTGGAACAGAAGAGGAAGAATGATTTCAGGGGCATCTGGCCCTTTGTGCTTGCTTGATGAATCGTGAATGTGTGTGTAGGCTTGTGTGTCTGTGTGTGGGCTGGGAAGGCTTTGATGGGGAATCACTTGTGCCTGTGAGCCTGAGTGTATGGATGCATCTGTGTCTGAAAGTGTGATGGTGGCAACACACATGTGTTTGGGTGCACAAGTGTGGCTGCGGGGGCTTCCTAGGTGGTGCTAGTGGTAAAGAATCTGTCTGCCAATGCAGGAGACAAAGAAACTCAGGTTCAATCCCTGGGTCAGGAAGATCCCTTGGAGGCAGGCATAGCAACCCACTCCAATATTATATTCTTGCCTGGAGAATCCCCATGGACAGAGGAGCCTGATGGACTCCTCTGACCTTCAGTTCCGTCACTTAGCTGTGTCCAACTCTTTGCGACCTCATGGACTGCAGCATGCCAGGCCTCCCTGCCCATCACCAACTCCTGGAGTTTACTCAAACTCATGTCCATCCAGTCGGTGATGCCATCCAACCATCTCATCCTGTAGTCCCCTTCTCCTCCCACCTTCAATCTTTCCCAGCATCAGGGTCTTTTCCAAGGAGTCAGTTCTTCTCATCAGGTGGCCAAAGTATTGGAGTTTCAGCTTCAGCGTCAGTCCTTAGCACACACATATGGCTGTGGGTGGCATCCACCCTCTCCATCCTCTCCGTCCCAAAGTTGCTGATGCCCTTTTTTCAGCTCCCAACTTCTGCATGCCCCGAGGGTCCTGGCCATCCCTCATGACTGGCATCTGAGCCCTTGACAATGCATCAGCTGAGAGCCCGTGACCTACTGCCTGGTAGCAGGAGATACTCTGGGCGCAGCCCTCTCAGACACAGTCATGACCTTGCCAAGAACATCCTCAGGAGGTGGTGGGGGACTGAGGCTCTCAGGTCATGGTTATCACCCTGTGGACCACACAGCTCCCAGGTCACCCAGGAATAGACTAAAACTGGCTCCATTTACAGGAACCTGCCAAGCGAAACAGACCAGTCCAAGGCAGGCAGAGAGGGTGCTATGGGAGGACAGGGGTAGGCACAGAGTGGGAGCACCTGCTGCACTCAGGCCATTGTCAGGGAGCAGGATGGCCTTCCCATGTTATATGGATGTGGCCCACTATCGTGAGGGGCTTTTATTTTTTTTTTAATTATTTATTTATTTGACTGTGTCAGGTCAAATAAATGCATGTGGGATCTAGTTAGCTGACCAGGGATCGAACCCAGGCCCCCTTCATTGGGAGTGCAGAGTCTTAGCCACTGGACCACCAGGGAAGTCCCTTCAGTGCCTTTTGAGAAGGTCGGGTGGTTTGAAGCGTTCCTGCTTGCCCCTCCCCCCTCCCCCACTGTTTTCTTGGTTCTGTTTTGCTGTCAAGGTCCATAGGCAGAACAAGTGGAAGATGGCCCCTGGACATCTCTACCCCCCCGTACTCTTGTTTTCTCCTTTTCTTAGCCCCTCTCTCCGACTACTTCCCCCCATTCCTCTGGGGTTTCTTTCTGATCCGAAGGTCAGCTGCACATTGACCTTCCTCGGGGTCAGGGTCACTGTAGAGTGTCGTTGTCCGAAGGGAACCAAGGCCCACACCCGCACGCATGGCTGAGTAAGAAGGCTGCTTGCGCGTGTCACTCCTGCCCCTTCACTCAACTATTCACTGAGCCCCATCATGTACCAGACGTGCCAGGCCCCCGGCCAAGCATCCAGGGCACAGGGGAGGGTCCACCTCGGGGGCCTACAGCCAGCAAAGGGAAGGCCAGGCTGGGGGGGGGGGCCCACCTGGGGAAAGGCAGCCTTGAACCTGATTCAGGTGTGTAGATAAGGAGGAATTGGCCAGGAAGGGTGTGTGTGTGGTGGGGGAGTGGCCCAGAACTTGCTGATAAAGAGGGAGCTTGGCTTCGGGGCTGCATTTGCCAAGCCCCTCCTGGTGGTTCCCTGGGAGGCACTCTGGAACAGCATGCTGTTGCTCAGTTGCTCGGTCTTGACTCTGCGACCAGAATAGTATAGTCTGAGGACTAGATCCAGGTGGGTTAAGTCTTGACTCTGACATTTTCTAGCCTTGTAATCTTGAAGACTGTGCCTTTCTGAGCCTCAGTTTCATTATCTATAAAAGGGCGTAATGGCTTCTGTCTCCTGGGATCGATGTCTCCTGGGAAAATTATAGTCTCACCTCTTCCATCCTTTAAATGGGGCCATAAGACTTCACTCCTCCAATGGTCCAAGCAGCTCTCTCTGATTTTTAAAAAAATAACCAGCTCTCTCTCTGATTTAAAAATAAATAAATAAATGTTTTAAAAATATTATTTATTTGTTTGGCTGCTCCAGGTCTTAGCTGTGGCCGTGGGATCTTTTTTAGTTATGGCGTTTGAACCCCTAGCTGTAGTATGTAGGGTCTAGTTCCCTGACCGGGGATGGAACCTGAGCCCCCTGCTTGGAGGGTGTGGAGTCTTAGCCCCTGGGCCTCCAGGGATGTCCCTGATGCTTTTGATTGTGTACCCTTTTCAGTAAGAATGTGGGGGCACGATGTCCCAAATTTGTACAAATATTCCTCACTACCAGAATCTGTTTGGCTCTTGAGTTGAATGGCGAAAATCAGAGGCCAAGTTTGATTACTGAGGACATTATTGAAATACATTGGTCTGAAATATATTGGTTCAAATATATTTGAATATATTCAAATATATCAAACATATATTTGAAATATATTGGTTCCTGAGTTTGGGGTGTGAAAGATATCACACAGAATTTCTCAAAATCTGTTCAGTTCATGAGTCAGATCTAAAGGCATTTGTTTGTTTATTTATTTACAAATTACACACGTGTACTACTATAGAAAGGCTTCCATGGTGGCTCAGTGGTAAAGAATCTGCCTGCCAACGCAGGAGAACTGGGTTCAATCCCTGGGTCAGGAAGGTCCCCTGAAGAAGAAAATGGCAACCCGCTCTAGTTTTCTTGCCCGCAAGATCCCACAGGCAGAGGAATCTGGCATGCTATGGTCCACGGGGTTCCAAAGAGTCAGAAAGAACTCAGCGACTAAACAACGACTATTATAGAAACATACACAAGGAAGAAGTTTCCGAAGGACAAGAGTAAACGTATAAGTGGAAAGAAATGCTAACCTTCCTGCACGCCACTCAGTCACTTTGTGTTTCACTGGGGTGCCCTACCCTTCTCGGAAGATTCCTGGGCTGAAATGAGGGGTGTGGGGAGGGAAGGATGCATCCGGAGTGTTCCCCCCAGAAGGTTGAGGGAACCTAGTCAGAGAAGCCATTGGTCACCAACACGCTTCACTGTGCATCGGAGCCACCTACACCCTGGGCTGGGCCGGAGACGCCAAGGAGACACATCTGCCTGAAGGGAGTGGGTGATGTCCGCTTATCTTTTTCTATTATTCCTATCAGGTTACACAAAAAGAAAGCTATTTCCTTCTATTTAAAAAAAAGGTTATTTATTGTTGTATTGAAGTATAGTTGATTTACAATGTTGTGTTAGTTTTAGGTCAGCAGAGTGATTCAGATATATATATATATATATATGCATATACACGTATTCTTTTTCAGATTCTTTTCTCATATATGTTATTACAAAATATCGAGTATAGCTCCCTGTCCTGTACAGTTCTTTATCTATTATTGTTATTTATCTATTTTGCATACAGCAGTGTGTATCTGTTCCTCCCAAATTCCGCACTCACCCCTCCTTCCCACCTTTCCCCTTTGGCAACCGTAAGTTTGTTTTCTATGTCTGCGAGTCTATTTCTATTTTGTAAATAAGTTTATCTGTATCTTTTTTCTAGATTCCACATATGAGTGGTATCATATGATGCTTGTCTTTCTCTGTCTGACTTATTTCATCTAGTGATGATGAAATCTTAGTAATGATGATGCTCTCCAGGTCCATCCTTGTTGCTGCAAATGGCATTATTTCTTTTTTATGGCAAATGTTCCATTGTCTACATAGGCCACATCTTCTGTACCCGTTCATCTGTGGATGGACACTTAGGTGGCTTCCATGTCTTGGCCGCTGTAAATAGTGCTGTAATGAACATTGGGGTGCGTGTATTTTTTAGCTTGTGGTTTTCTCCAGATATAAACCCAGGAGTCAGATTGCGGTATTCTACTTGTACATTTTTGTTTACTTTTTAAAGAAACCTCCATACTGATCCTCATAGTGGCTGCACCAATTTACATTTCCACCAACAGTGTAGGGGCATTCCCTTTAAGAAAACTATTACTTAAAATCTGGAAAGAACTTCCTCGAAGTTCTTTTGCCTGGTGCTTTTCCCCCTCAGTGGTAAACTATACGTGGCATAAAATTTACCATGCTAAGATCATGGCATCTGGTCCCATCACTTCATGGGAAATAGATGGGGAAACAGTGGAAACAGTGTCAGACTTTATTTTTTTGGGCTCCAAAATCACTGCAGATGCTGATTGTAGCCAGGAAATTAAAAGACACTTACTCCTTGGAAGGGAAGTTATGACCAACCTAGATAGTATATTAAAAAGCAGAGACATTACTTTGCCAACAAAGGTCCGTCTAGTCAAGGCTATGGTTTTTCCAGTGGTCATGTATGGATGTGAGAGTTGGACTGTGAAGAAAGCTGATCGCCGAAGAATTGATGCTTTTGAACTGTGGTGCTGGAGAAGACTCTTGAGAGTCCCTTGGACTGCAAGGAGATCCAACCAGTCCATTCTAAAGGAGATCAATCCTGGGTATTCATTAGAAGGACTGATGCTAAAGTTGAAACTCCAATACTTTGGCCACCTCATGCGACGAGTTGACTTAATGGAAAAGAGTCTGATGCTGGGAGGGATTGGGGGTGGGAGGAGATGGGGACAACAGAGAATGAGATGGCTGGATGGCATCACCGACTCTATGGACATGAGTTTGAGTGAACTCCGGGAGTTGGTGATGGACAGGGAGGCCTGGCGTGCTGTGATTCATGGGTCGCAAAGAGTCGGACACAACTGAGTGACTGAACTGAACTGAATCATTTTTAAGTATATGCTAAAGCTGAAACTCCAATACTTTGGCCACCTCATGCGACGAGTTGACTCACTGGAAAATTGACTCTGATGCTGGGAAGGATTGGGGGCAGGAGGAGATGGGGACGACAGAGAATGAGATGGCTGGATGGCATCTCCGACTCGATGGACATGAGTTTGAGTGAACTCTGGGAGTTGGTGATGGACAGGGAGGCCTGGTGTGCTGTGATTCATGGGGTCGCAAAGAATCGGACATGACTGAGCGACTGAACTGAACTGAACTGAAGTACACTTTAAGTACATGAAGTGCGTTTATATTGTTGTACAGCTATCGCTACCACCTACCTCCAGAGCTTTTTCATCTTCCAAACAGAAACTCTGCCCATTAGACAGTAACTTCCCACTCTCCACTCACCGCACAGCCCCTGATAACAGCTGTTCTATTTTCTATCTCTATGAGTTTAACTACTCTATGTATCTTATATGAGTGGACTCTAACCCGACTTTCCATTTTGTGTCTGACTTCTTTCACTTAGCCCCCCAGCTTCAAGGTTCACCATGTTGTAGTGTTTCAGAATTTCCTTCGTTTTTAAGACTGAATGATACTCCATTGTATGTATAGACCACATTTTGTTTATCCATTCATCTGTCAATGGACACTTTGGTTGTTTCCATCTTTTGACTACAGCGAATAATGCTGCTATGGACACAGAGGTACATATACCTATTTGGATCCCTGTTTTCAATTCCTGGTGCCCTTTACAGAGAGGATTCTTGGACAAGTTTTCCCATGGTTCTGAGTCCAGGGACCACAGTTTTGTAAATTATGGCATGCCATGAGGATGGTCTCAGATGTAAGTGGGAGCACAAGACAAAGTTATAGGGATGCAGGAGGGCAGGGAAAGGGATGACTTGGGGAGGCCCAGCACTCGGCTGCTGAGTGACTAGGATTCTCCGGTCAGATCACCAGGGGAGGCAAACCTCAGAGTGTGGCGGGAGGGTGGCTGGAGAGACCAGAAAGGAAACCAGTGCTCAGGGCAGGTGAACTGACCTGGCTGAAAGGTGGGAAGAGCCGGGTGGGGACCAGACCGTGGAGGGTGTAGTCGACCCTTCGAAGAACCTGGGTTTCTCCGGGAGGGAAGAGGAAGCCAGGGAGAGCCTTGGATAAGCATGGGCGGGGGGCCTAGGTAAGACGGCTCCACCCAAGACCGCTGGTGCCTCCTTGAACTGGAGAGGACTGGTGGAGAAGAGGCCTCGGCCCACAGCTGCTTTCTCCCTTCTTGGCACCTCGTGGCCTCTGGCTCACCCAGGGGGCCTGGTCTCCTTTCTGGTCCCTCCGGCCGCCATGAGAGAGTATTTCCCAGCTGCTTGGCCACTTTGCGCATCTGACCTTTCAGTCTTAGCTCCGTTCCCTTCCCCAAGAAGCATCGTGGGTATGCTCCTGTGTCCACACACACACACACGCACACCCACTCACCTGTTCCCGCTCTCGCGTGTGCACTTGCACACAACCACAGCACCCCCCACACGCACAACTCACCCTGTCACGTGCATGCACACTCGCAACACCCCCACTCCTTCACGCACACGTGCACACAGTCACAATACACTCGCACACTTGCACATCAACACACTCATTCATACACGCGCACACATGTGAGCACAACACGCTCTCAGACACACAATCTCCCCTCCCCAGCTTGCTCCCATCTCTCTCATTTCCAGACTCCTCGGGGGTGGCGTGAGGTGGGGCAGCAGGACTAACATTTTCTGAGAAACTCGGGTGTCGGTCACTGGGTTTGGCTCTTACCCCATGTCCTCACGGCAGTCTTCCTGGGTGGTTACCATCCCTGCATCCCACAGATGCGCAAACAGCTCGGAGCTGGCAGTCTCACGGGAGCTGCTGGGCCCTAACTCTGCACCCTCATGCACTTTTCATGGCCAGCTCAGGGTTTTTTCTTCTGTCATAAACTCACTTTGTCTATTTGGCAAGATCCCCAACCCCAGGGTCAAACACATGTTCTCTCCTCTGCGCCGGTTACATGGGCTAGAACTCTGGAGATGCTCAATAAATTCTCTCTCTTTTTTTTTTATTATTCATTGGCTGTGCTGGGTCTTCGTTGCTGTTGGGGTTTCTCTAGTTGTGGCATCTGGGCTACCCTTTGCTGTGGGCAGTTTCTCTACGGTGGCTTCTCTTGTTGAGGAGCATAGGCTCCCCGATGCGTGGGCTCAGTAGTTGCACAGGCTTAGTTGCAGTGCGTCATGTTGTGGGATCTTCCTGGACCAGGGATCGAACCCATGTCCCCTGCATTGGCAGGTGTATTCTTAGCCACTAGACTAAGACAATAAATTCTCTTCAATCAATGACTCCAAGGCCAAGTGGTGGTGTCGGGAGTTGCAGGTGTGCCCTGTGCTCTCTCTGCTGCCTGAAATGTTTACCCATCTCACCCTCAAACTCATCTCTCAGGGCCCTGCCCTAGGGCCATTTTTGGGAGATTGCCCTGAAGATCCCACTCCTCTGTGTTCACAGGGTCCTGTTTGGACCTCACCTCCCCACGGGACTCTTTCAGGCTAGTTGTTTGTTTGCTCATCTGTCTC
The DNA here is from genome assembly GCF_049115385.1 of Moschus berezovskii. Classification (NCBI taxonomy): domain Eukaryota; kingdom Metazoa; phylum Chordata; class Mammalia; order Artiodactyla; family Moschidae; genus Moschus; species Moschus berezovskii. The sequence goes on from NC_142465.1 coordinate 113,585,605, forward strand.
CCCTGGGGGCCCAGGAGCTCCTTGGGAGCAGAGCTGTCTCTGATTCACCTTTGGGAGCCCAGATGCTCCCAGGGTCCACACAGAGCCGACTCCTGGAGAATGTGCCTTGAGAGGGATATCGATGTGGGATCCCAAACCTTCTCTGAACGTGCATTTGGTTCAAATGAAGCGAGGTCTCCTGCCTGCTCCTGGGAAGGCTTTGCTGGAGGATTCCCGACTGGCACCACTGTCTGAATCTCCCATCACCCCAAGCATGCTGCCTTCAGATGCACCAGGATGGGGAGCAGGCGGGCTCGGTGGGTGCCTTTGGCCATCCTCCTGGGCACTGAAGCCTTGAGTAGGCAGCTTACTAGCAGAGCCACCCTGTTTCTTTTACTCCTAGGCAGCTGGCTTGGTTAATCTTGGGGACCTGGGGTCCCATCCCTGAAGCCCCTTCTCTTCGAGCACGGGCAAGCAGTTGGTACAGATGCGAGAGTCCAGGGTCCTGGATCAGCCCTTTCTCTGCCACCAGCCACCTCCCTGGGCCTCAGTGTCCATCTCTGTACCACTGAAGGGGGGAGGGTTCCCTGACCCTCGGGCCCTCCCCAGCTGTGTCCTTCTGCGACTGTGAGATTCTGAGAGCAGAGGCGGGAAGGAGCGATGGCCCCTCTCCCCACCACCTCTCCCTGTCCCTCAGGGTCACCCCAAAGACACCCCCTCCCCAGCTCCCTGGAACTTCCCTGCAGCTGCAGGCCTGGTGAGACAATTGGGTGTTTTAGAGAAATACATTTTTGGGCTAATTTGCCATGCATAAGTGTTTCTCTTACCCTTTAAAGGCGGAGAACAAAGAGGCCTTTCTGCACCCGTGCAGGCTGCTAGGGAGGGGACCGCAGCTGTACCGGGCCGAGACCCTCCTCCCTCATCCCTTCGAGCGCCTCGCCACGCCGCCCACCGCCCCCCAGGAGAGAGCCTGGACTTTCCCAGCCTCCCCCAGTCCCCTGCCCCCACTGCCGCCACCGAGGCCCCTCTGGCCCTGCCCCGCCCCAGCCCCCACCCTCCCACCAGCTGCCCCAGGCAAGAGGGAAAGTGTGCGTGGGTGGGAGGATGGATGGGGAGGGGGCACGGAGGAGAGAGAGCAGCTTTCCACGTGGCTCGCTGGGGTGGTGAGGGCCTGGCACGGTGTGTGTCAGAGTTCCTGTAGCTTGGGCCCTGTGGTCACAGGCTGCGTGATGGGGTCCATCATCCGGTGAGTCGCTAGCGTGTAGAGGGATGCGGCAGTCGCTGCCTTTGCCCACCCGTTCATTTGCTCATTCATTCATTCAACTGATTGCTACCGAATCCCTGCTGTGGGCAGGTCTCGGACGTTCCTGTCCGGGAGGGATAGAGAGACCCCAGTGACTACAGGGAAGCAGGTTAAGTTTACACGTTGTTTGGAGGAGATGATGCTGACGGGCAGGGGGCAGGTGCCGCTTGGAGGAGGTGACACTGATAGGCGGGGGGCTTCATGAACAAAGGTGCAGAGGCTTGAAAAGCAGGCGTGTCGTCCTGCATGAGGCTGGGACCTCGTGCATAAGGGGGCACAGAGGATGGAGAGCAGACTACCCCGTGGGGGTGGTGACGGTCCTGGAGCTGGTGGGTTCTGCAGCATGACCCTCTCCACTCTGGACCATTCTTCCTCATCACCAAGGCCTTTGGCCCTTGGATTTCAGGACCACCTTTGCTTAGGCCGCTCCTCCAACCTGGAACTCCCTCCTCTCACTCTCTTCTGAGGCCCCACCTCTCCTCCTGGCCCCCCGACCCTCTGCCATCAGGACTGGCTCCTCAACTGACCCGGCCTGTCTCCCCGGCACACCCAGAGCCAGATGCCTGTGTGTAACACGGCGGCCTGAGAGCTGCTCTCTCCCTGTCTGCACCCTCCCCCACCTTCAGGAAGTCACAGTGGGCAGGACCGCGGGTGTCTTCGCAGCACCCAGCACAGGGGCCGTGCTCAGGAAAGGAGCGTGGAGGGCTGCCCTGCCCCCCCCCCCGCCCTCCCCCGCCACTGTCCTGACTTCTAGCAGCAGCGCTAATATTTCCTGAGCGCTTACTGCTCACCAGACACCCAATGTGGACACATCTGTGAACTCATTCAGCCGTGGCAACTTAATAAGGCAGGAGCTGTGACCTAGTACTGTTCACAGATGGGGAAACTGAGATCCAGAGTGGTTTGGGATTTAGCTAAAGATCATGCAGCTCCTGGGAGAGGACACATTAGAGTCTGGGCTGCAAACCATCATGTCTGCATCACCCTAGAATCACTGCTCCCTGGAGCCTTCTGGGCTGGACTGGCCCATACTGCCTTCTCTCTCCACGTCCGCAGGTTTGCTCTGTGGGCTCCATCCCTGGGCCCTGAGTCTGCTCCAGGCACCTATGAGAGATGGTGAGACCCCGAGTCCTGCTGCAGGGGGTCACCTCATGAGAGCTGCAAGGGGCTTGGCAACTTAGACAAAGAGTCAGGACTGGGATGGGTGGGGTGGGGGGCGGTGGCTGCACAAGGCTGCCTCGGGGCAGGGACAGTCTTTGGTCATTGGATTTCAGGACCAACAAGGGATTGAGAGCCCTTTCTAACAGTCCCATCAGGTCGCCTCTCGGTCAACATGCCCGATGGCATGAGTGACACCTCTCCAAACACCCGCACAGGGAGACAGACCTGCAGCTTCACAACGCTCCTGAGTGCACGTGTGTGTGTGCGCGTGCACGCGTGTGCTCTTGCATCTGCCTCTGGGTGAGCTCAGGAGGTGAGGACAGGGCAGAGAGTGAGAGGGGACAGTAGCTTCACAGCCACCCGAGTCCTCTGCATGATGGGGAGGGAAGGGCTGCCATCTACCCCCCGCAACACACACTACTGTACACACACACCCTATGAAAGTCGGCGCAAAACAGGCAGAGATTGGGATGTGGCTGTTAGCCCCCGGGGCTCAAGGGAGAGCTAGGCTGTGAGGGGCCGGCTGCTCTGGGCGAGTCTGAACAGGGATGTTGAGACTTGCCAAAGGGCCCTGCAAGTCCCGGCTGCTCCCTCACGGTCCATTGACGGGTACTTATGGATGCTGCATGTCTGGCCTGCGGATGCGCGAGACTTCCACTCTTTCTGAGGAACCTCTAGTTTAAGGGAAAGGGCACCCAGAAAAATGGAGTCCAGGGATCTCAGGCCCGAGCAGTGCATCTGCTGCGGGGTGTTTGGGGGAGAGGTGAAGGCGGCTGAGGAAGGGGTGTCACCCATTAAGGAGTTAGAGAAGGAGACTAGAAGGGGAGAGACTCATGGGGAGGGGCGTATAGTCACAGAGCCCTAGAATGTGAGAGGTGGGTCCTTGGCAATTAACCTCGTTCAGGTCTAGTTCATACCAGGGGTGGGGGAGAGGAGGCCCCAGGGAGAAGGTGATTTGCCCCAAATAGTGATGGAGCCAATCCAGTGCACAGTTCCTAGACTTCCCTGGTGGTCCAGTGGTTAGGCCTTCATGCTTCCATTGCCTGGGGCACAGGTTTTGATCTTAGGTGGGAAGATCCTGCGTGCTGCTCAGTGCGGCCAAAAAACTCCCAAGCAGTCCCTAAGTCTGTGGAGCACTGGGCTGAGGACTCAGCCTTAAATAAGACCTGAAAGTGCTAGTCGTTCAGTTGTGTTCAACTCTTTGTGGCCCCATGGACTGCAGTCCGTCAGGCTCCTCTGCCCATGGGATTTCCCAGGCAAGAATACTGGAGTGGGTAGCCATTCCCTTCTCTAAGGGATCTTCCCAACCCAGGGATCAGACCTGCATCTCCTGCATTGCAGGCAGAATCTATACCATCTGAGCCACCTGAGGCCTATCCTGCTTCAACTGGCTATGATCTAGTGGATGATGGACACACAGACAGAGAAGCACTGCCCAGTGCCATGGGTGCAATCGTAACAGCAGGGAGGGTGAGGGGGTAATGGGGGGCTATGATCTGGGCAAGACCTTTTGGCAGAGGTAGCATGTGAGTTGGACTTTGAAGGATGAAGAGGAGTTCAAAAGGCTGAACAGGGAATGAAGGGATTCATTTCCAGGTAACCTGGGTGGTTTCAGTTGATTCCTGCTTTTGCCGCCCCTGAGGGCAGCTATCAGTCTGTCCTCCATTAACACCCCATCTCCCTGGAGACCACAAGACGGCTGGGATTGGCAGGAGGATTTTGGTGTGTTTCCGTCCTGAGGCAGGGGAATGGATTCAGGGTTTCCCAGAGCCCCAGGCTCTGCCAAGACCCTAGTTCAGTCCTGGATGTAGAGGCTTCAATTCACCCCTTTCTATTTAGTCAAGGAATATTTACTGGCCACCAATTACAAATAAACCTGACAGAGCAGGGAAAATGTCAAGAGGCAGAGATGAGGGATGGGTATTCCAGGAGTGGGGAATGGCATGAGCAAAGGCCTGTTCAGGAAGAATTGCCTTTTTTTCTGCCACTGGAGCACAGGGGCAGGAAGGGAGCAGTCCAAGATGCGGCAAGAAAGCCCGGTTGATGCTGGCACTGGAGAGCCCTGTGGCGAGCAGGAGATGCCATTGGATTTAGCACAAAAGCAACTCCCCCAAGAGCCCAAGACTGGCCTAGGTGCTTGGGAGAATCCAGAAACTTCCAGGGGAGTCAGGAGGCGCGACTCCTGGGCAGTGGTGTGCTTGTAAGTGCTTAACAACCAGCTCTGTCAGGAAGGGGGTGGCCATAGCGGGGTGGATTGCCAATGTTCACACTGTAAAACTCTCACTGGGGCCAATTTCAAGCTTCCAAGGTGACATAACAGGCTTGGAAAATTCCAGAAGATTTAGCAATTGGCTCTCATGGGCCGACAGCAGCACATGACTGCACCCTGAGTTATAAGCTGTCCTTTTAGGTTCTGGAGCTCAGTCCTCCTTGTCCCCTGGTTCACTACCAGGGTGACCACAAAGGGGGGCCCGGGGATGGAGAAGTGTGGAGAGCGACCTGGTTTGTCCAGGGCTCAGAGGGATCTGCCAGGGTCTGAGACCCCAGGCCCTGTGGGTTTGAGCCTTAGCTCAGCTGCTCACGTGCTAAGTGGTTCAGGACAACCCCTGCCTCCGCGGGGCTGACTCACTTTTTGTGGGATCACTCCTGGGATGAGGAGACAGTGCCATGGGGAAGAGGGGATGGGGCAGGACTCAGCTGTGAAGCCCTGGGAGCAGGGGAGTGGGGACAGGCTGCGCCCCCACCCCTCCACCCCGGCTCATTCATCTGACAAATCACCAGCAAAGGATGGGGTGGGTAGGTGGGGCCTTGTGAAATGAGGGGCCTGGGGACAGGGTGGGAGGCGGCGTAGGAGGCCCGGGGTGAAAGGTAGGAAGGTGGGTCACAGACAGCCCTCAAGCCCTGCTGATGGATGGATGGTCTTCCGGGCCTTGATACACGCTGATTCCTCTGCCCCGTGTCACCACTCCCTCCTTGTCACTTGGAAAACTCCTACTCATCCATCAGGCCTCAGTTCCAGAACACTGCATCCAAAAAGCGGGCCTTAAGAGCAAGGGTTTGGACATCATGAGACGTATGAGGCCCTGGAACAGTCGCTTAGTTTTCTTGACTTTCTCTGTAAAATGGGGACAATGCGTCTGCATAGCTTGTGGGACAGTTGCTAGGATCATAGGAGATGCACTGTGGGCAGGGGTCCCCACTACTGATAACCCTGCTAACCTTCCCTCACACCCCCTGCGTCCACACATTGCCTCGTGGACACCCCATCAATCAGCTTGAAGTGACACCCATGTCTGTCTCTCCCGGGGGACAGTGACTCTGGTCTCAATCTCCCAGGGTGAGGACTGGGTCTGATTTGCCTCCGGGACTGACTCTGGCCAGGTCCCCAGCCTCGGTCGTGACATCGACCCCTGCGGTATCCCCCCCAAGTGGCTGCTCCTCCCAGAGCCTCCGTCCCTCACATGTGACCTGGATGGTCTCTGAGGCTGCTTCCAGCCCCAAATGCTGTGCGTCTCTGTCCCAGACCCGAGTCACCATCCTGCCCCCAAACTAGCCCCCCCCACCCTGCTTCCCTGCCCCCATCAATGGCCCCACTGTTCTCCAGTGACCCGGGCGTGAAACTTCAGAGTCATTTTTGACTCATCCGCCCCTTCATCCCCCCGCAGCTAATCATCAGCCACGACAGTTTTTCCTTCAAAACGCGGCTCACATCCGTTGTCCCCTCCTGGTAGTCTAGTCCCCTCTGTCTGAAGTCTGGATGATTCCGTCCACTTTCTAACGGGCCAGTGTCCCCTCACCTTCCATCACGCCCAGCAGAGCTCCGGAAATACCACCAGTATGCTCCTCCTAGGAGCACGCCCCTGTGACCGGCAGGGGATGGATGAGCTGACCTTGACCCAGTCAGCAAGGAGCCGGATGCTCCCTCAGTCTAGTGGGCGCAGGGGAGACTGGGGGGTCACGGTCTTGGGAGCAGAGGGAGCCCCGAGTGGAGGCTGGGGATGCACATAGTCAACTTTGACCCCTCCTTGTCCTCTCCTGAGCAGGTCACCTCCCGATCAGCTCTCCCGGCGCTCACGCACACGTGCACACACACATCAGCTCGCTCACACCTGTTGACACTGTTAGGCCCAGCGCCGAGCGTGGGGCAGGGACTCCAGGGTGGTAAAGACACAGGTCCCACCCTCACAGAGCTCACACACTTGCTGGGATGCTAGGATGGCTAATGCCACACCTGATGAGTTCATCCTGCCGAATGTACCAGGGGAAGTGGGTGCTGCTCGCCCCCCTGGAGTCAGGATGCTTCCAAGAGCAGGGACCGTTGAGCTGGGTCTTGGAGGACGAGGAGAGACCGTGTCCGACGGTGCGGGCACCCTGTCTGTGGAGAGGACAGAGGCGTTTGGAGGTGGCTGGTGCTGAGAGGGACCAGGTGGGCCAGGGCCGGGCTCCTCTCTGTTCAGGGGTAAAGCAACTGCAGGGACCCCTTATCATCACCTGTAATTCACGTCCCCCTGCAAGGAGCTGACTCCCAAGCCGGGGAGGCAACTCCTCTCTGTAAAATATCAAAGTGACCATGTGTGGGCCTGGCCCTTTACAGCTCACACAGTGCCGTCCCTCCCTAGGCCCAGGTCTCTCTCTCCGGCCTGTGAGGTGGGTCTGGGCAGGCCTTGTTGCTACCATTTGACAGATGAGGTCGCTGAGGCCCACAGCAGGTAGGGACTTGCCCAGGGTGACCAGCTTCTGGGCAGAGTCAGGCCTGGAATTTCCTTGGCCCTGGATCCCAGAGTCTAGAGGTCGCTGGGAGAGAGGAAGGGAGGAGGCTCAAGCTCGGTGCCCCAGGTCCTCCTGGGGAGGGCCAGCCTCTGCGGGACTAGATGGGCAGACAGGCCCGGATGCTGGGAACCCCAGGGCCGAGGACCGTGCCCACTGGGTCTTGCCAGGGCAAACCTTGCTCGGCTGGTTGGCCTCTTGGGTTGAGCCCCATTCCGGGGTGTGCTGGGGGGCAGGGGCCTGGCCCAAGGGAGCGGGAGGGACTGGGTGGCGGATTTGTCTTTCCACTTGATTTCCTCAGTTGTTTTCCAAGAGCGGTGGCAGGATCCCCAGGGGTGGGGCGGGGGCGGAGAGGCCCCCGGAAGGCGCCAGGGCCCCGCGGCCCGCCCCCCATGTGACTCCGCTGGCTGACGACAGTGCCGCGTGGAAGGGCCTCGAGGCTTCCGCCCCGGCGAGGGTGTGACGTGGGCCCGGGCACCACGCCCGCGCTGGGTGACTTCCCGCGTGACCCGCAGCGTCTCCAGTGCCCTTTCCACTCAGCCCAGCCCTCAGTCTGCGAGTGCCCGCGACCGCCACCTGACCCCTGCTCCCAGCGCCAGCCTAGGGCCGGGCACCGGGGACCCCAGTTCCTCCAGTTCTCCCGCTCCTCCTGTGGCCAGCTCCCCCTCTTCCTGCTGCCTTGCCACGGGCCATCGGCCCCCTGCCACCCTGGGCTCTGGCCCCACGGGTTGTCTTCCCCTCCTTCCAGGGCTGCCCGTGGTCCCTGGCCTCAGGCCTGGTCTCTCCCCTTTCACTCACCCCTGCATTCTGGGCCTCTTTGCACCTTCTCAGACTGGTTGTGGGAGCAGTGGGGTCAGCCACTCCCGGCTTCAGGATCCGCCCCGACACTAGGATCCGCCCCCCACCTCCCGGCAGCATGGTAGCACTTGAATTTCAGCCCTTCTCTGGATCCAAGGAGAAAGAGGTTCCCGGCACAGGGTGGGGCGGGGGAGGTAACATAAGAGTTCACAGGTGCCAGGCCTCTTGCAACGTTAGGATCCCAGCTCTGACACCAGTCCTGCACCTGTGAACCATGAGGATATCTCTCTGAGCCCGAGTTTTCTCCTCTGTAAAATGAGTATAATAACAGTTCCTTCCCACTGGGACAGCACGAACTACTTCCAGGGGAGGGATTCTCAGCCTGGCTTGGGGCTCAGGGAGGACTTCCCAGAGGAGGTCTTTTTGCCCTACAGCTCTCAACAATGGGTTGGCCAGCAAAGACATGGGGAGCGAGCCCCACCAGGAGGGTACGATTCGAGCAGAGGCCAGAGATGGAAATCAGGTGCTTTAAGCCCAAGGCTGGAAGGGGTGGAGGTGAATCTCCGAGCTCTGGCCTAGGAGGCTCTGGGCTTCCCAGGATCCCAAGTCCAGCCTCCCCACACCACCTTGCTAACAAGGGCTCTGCCCTTCTTGTTCCCGTTCTCCCTGCGGGTTCCCTTCTCTGTGCCTTTACTTTGCTAGCCCTTCTGCCTACAAGCCCTCCCTCGCCTCCTGGCCTGTGCAAACCCTCCCATCCCCCATGATATGTACAACTTGCTTCCTCCAGGAAGCCCTCCCTGCTCCATGCCATGGCCCTCCCCGCTTCCTCCCCATTCCCTCTCTCTCCTGCCCCTGTTTTCCCTCTTTCCTCTGCAGCCCTGCCTGTTGCACAAATCCACCTCATTAGATCATTTTGTCAGGGGTGCACAGGCCTGGAAGCCAGCAGGAACCCAGTATAAAGCTCTGCCGGCTCCCTGTGTGCCCAGTTTCCCACTCATCTGATCCTCGCCACCACCCTTTAGGACCAGAGAGGAGGGGGCCCATTTGACAAATGAAGATGCAGAGGCTTGAGAGGCCAGGCTGCTTACAGCCAGTCGGGGTGGGGGTGGGGGGAGGTCAGGCTCACAAGGGGCCTCTCTCTCACCCTACCAGGCTGCCTGCCAGGGCTGGAGTGCTTTCTGTTCAGTTGGAACGCCCAAGTCTGTCTTGCTTTGTCTTCCTGGGTCTCACAGCCTCCCTGTCCTACCTGCTGATGGTTCAGACAGTCAAGAATCTGCCTGCAATGCGGGAGACCTGGGTTCAATCCCTGGGTAGGGAAGATCCCCTGGAGAAGAAAATGACAACCCACTCCAGTATTCTTGCCTGGAGAATCCCATGGACAGAGGAGCCTGGTGGGCTACAGTCCATGGGGTCACAAAGAGTTAGACATGACTAAGCGACTAACACTTTCATTCCTACCTGCTGGCTCCTCTGCCATCTGAAGCCCCCTGATACTGTCACTACTTTCTGTAGCATCTGCCCTGCTCCAGCACGCAGCTCTGGGCCTTAGAGGGGGCGGAGTTGAGGCCCCACAGGTGTGTCGGGAACACGCAGAGGTGCAGGGAAGGGCCTGGCATTAGGGGTCAGCAGGTACTGCCCCTTCCAACTGGTGACCAAGCGCCATCAGTCACCTCTCAGAGCCTGCCTCTGCCCCCTGAGGACTGAGCAGGACTCAGCAGACCTGCGAGGTCCCTGCGGTGTTACAGATGAGGAAACTGAGGCTCTGGGAGGCCAGGGGCTGGCCCGAGGTGGGAGGCAGGGCACTGAGCCCCTGCATTTCTGGGCTATTTGCTGACGTTACAACACAGTGGGGCTGGAGGAGGAGGGTCCTGAGAGCCCTTTGTGAAGCTCCAAAAACTGCCCAGGCTTAATTCTTTAACCAAGGGTCCACAGGCAAGGCTTGCCCTTCAGTGGGTCCCCTTCGGGTGCCTGGGATCCCTCCAACTGTGAAGCATCCCCACCCCCGCAGGGCAGCCTTGCTCTCTTTAGGCTCCTGCCTGGCTCAGAGACCAAACGCCTCATTCCTAACACCTAGAAGGTGCTGGGCCAACATTTACGTGGAGAATGGTGGAGGGTGGGCAAGCTGGGGAGGAGGAGTGCTAGGGAGAGGAGACACGGGGGTTGGGGGGCATGACAAAAGTCCCATTAGGCCTCCAGCTCTCACCCTTGACCCCTGCAGTTTATTCCCCACAAGGCAGCCAGAGAGTCCTTGTTGAAATGGAATTCTGACTACACAAACCTTGCCCCAAGCTTCTGCGGGCCCCCACGCGCCTGGGCTCTTCCACCCTTCCCCATGACCTGGCCCCCTGATGTCTCTGCTGCAACCACTCTGACCTCCTGGCTCTTCCCAGACTCCCCAGGATGGTCCCGCTCAGGACCACTGCACACGCTGTGCCCACTGCCTGGAAATTCTTTGCCCGAATGTTCCTCCTCTCTCCATTCAGATCTTTATGAAACGGCAGAGCCTTGCGGGGGCTTCCCCCGACCACCATTTCTAAAGTTATCTCTCTTGTCACCTTTCTCTTTGCCCATATTTGTCACCATCAAGCTTGTGGCCACCTGCCATTAGTTTGTGTCTTTGCTTTTTTATTGCCTGCTCCCTGGGGGCAGGGTCTCTTTGGTCCACTGCTGAGTCCCAGAACTAAGACAGAGCTGGGCACATGGCTCCGCTGGTGTTTCTGGAAGGAAGGAAGGAAGGAAGGAAGGACCTCTTTCTTCTGCTTACTCATGGCGTGCCTCCTCCGTGTGGCCCTGTGTTAGCTGCTTTTAGAACAAGTGACGTCGGCAGACAGGGTCACAGCTCACTCCAGCCAGGCTGGCCCCGAAGTGATGTAAGGGGCCCAAAACACAGCAGCTGCTTCTTCTGGTATCCTTCCCCTTCCTACCAGACATGGTCTCTTGGAGCCTGAGAAGCAGGGCTGGTGGGTATAGGCTGCACAGGGCTGAAAGAGATTTAATGAAGTTTCAGGGAAAACTTAACAGTGAAACTATGCAAAGATGGAAGGGACTTCCTGAGGAGGAACAAGCCGCCTGTCAGCAAAGGGAGGCTTGTGGAGGCCGTGGGGCCCTGGAACCAGGGCCAGTCCTAGGACCTGCAGTCGGCGAGTCCAGACTCGGGAGTTGGGGGGTGGGGTGTGCCCTCGGGGTGGGCCGGCCCTGGAGCTGGGAGTAGGCAGAGGTCACACATCTGGCCAGGCCCAGGCAGCAGAAGCCATGGTTCCAGTCCCCTGTCCGAAGGCTGCTGGGCCGCGGCCAAGCGGCCATGTTGGGACTCTGGATCCTCCGACCGCAGACCAGGCCTGGGAGACAGGAAATCACGGGCTCAGGGCCCGAAGGCCCCCAGTGGGCGCTCGCGCCCTCCCGCCTCCCGCAGTGGCCTCGGGCCCCTGTGCCCCGCGCCCATGGGGTTAACTCTCTCCCGGTCCCTCTCTGCTCCAAGTTGTTTTCCAAGCGAGGCAGAGAATGGTTCTCTTGTTACCAACATGGCTTCTGGGCATTGGGTAATGCGCTCCTCTTCTCGCGGCCGCTCCACAAAGGGACCTTTTGTTCGCCTCCCTGCCCTTCTCCCTGGCTCTTCCCGGCCCCCCACCCACCCCACCCACCCCACTCCCTCCTGGCCGCGCCTCCCGCCCCGTGCTGCACCCCCGGAGCCACCAGGAGTGACCGTGGCCTGGCCGTGGTGCCCTCCCTCCCCTGGTGCCCTGCGAGCCGGCGCGGGGCCTGGTGGCCATGGCGGCCATATTGTGGGCGGCCATGCAGCTTTGGGGAGGCCGCCAGGAGCAGGATATGGGGTGGCTGGGGTGCGATGTAACGTCCTGTGGTGCACCTCCGGCCTTCAGACAGGGGGACCCTCTGCCCTCCACCCCAGGCCACCTTCCTGTGCTGAGACAAGTCGCCTTCTCATGTACCATCCCACTTCATCAGCACAGCAGCCTTGGGCCGGGAGTGACAGCCCATCTTTCGGAGGTGGAGACTGAGGCTCCACAGGTGAGTGTCCCAACCAGGTGCTCAGCTGGACCCGGCTACGTTCCCCGCTTCCCAAAACCTCCTAGAGAAAGAGCCCTCAGGTCAGGAAACACGGAGATGGGTGTGGGTCTCCAGAGAATGCCTAGAACCAAGTTTCCTGGAATTTTTTTTTTAATGAAAGAGAATGTGTCTGAGATGGGAGTGTCAGGAAGCCAGTACCGAAGTGCCTGCCCTCAGGGAACACGGTCTCTGTCTCCTCCCGATAGCCCCGCAAGGCAGGCTGGGATGAGCTGAAGTCGTTGCTTTTCAGATGAGGAAACTGAGACAGCGAGAGGCTGCTCAGTCAGGACTTGGGGCTCACCCAGGTGACTCCAGCCCTGGGCATCTCTCTCCAGGGCTTCAACCCACCCACCCCTTGAGAGGCCTGGAGGCTTGCGGGGGATCCTGACAGCCCTGGTCCCCTTGTCTGCAATCACAGAAGCCAGAACCCTGGGGAGATTGTGCTCAGATGCTCCATTCAACAATTCGTCCATTTCACGCTGTCCCAGGATTTATAGTGACATGAAACAGAGCAAAGTGACTGCTCATGGAGCACGCACAGGGTGCCAGCAGTGTGCCCTCAGATGTAACCTCAGGGCTGGGCTGGGGCCTTTGGGTCATGGTGAGACTGGTAAAATCAGTTGACTTGGTGATGGATGGGGCGTGACGGAGGCCCCCAGGTTTGCCCTCCAGAAACCACAGTCCAGGAGGAAACACAAATCAGTAAAGAGCCAGCGTGCTGGAGACAGGCAGCCTGGGGTCGCATCACCAGGCTGGAAAGTTGGGGAAGGAAGGCTTCCTGGAGAAGGCGACTGTGCACGGAGCCTTGACAGATAAATAAAAGTTCACCAGGCAAAGAAACTGAGGGAGAAGGAGGGAAAGGAGCTGGTGTTGGGGGTGAGTCTGGGAAGAAGGTGAGTGGTGTGTGTTGGGGTGGGGAGGCCCCAGTGGATCGGGGCGGGGGCAGGAACAGTGGGAGGGCGAGGCAGAGGGGAGGGGCAGTGAGCGCTGCAGAGGGCAGGGAGGAGGGGCTCCTGAAGGCCCAGGGTGCCCTGATAAGGTACAAGGACTGCATCCTGAGGGCAGTGGAGTGGTCACTGAAGGACTTCAAAGGGGTCCGATTTGTGTTCTAGGAAGATCTTATGGGCTGGGTCTCTGCTGGGTTTATTACTGTTTTCCCAGAACGCAGCTCAGTAACGGGCTTCCCAGGTGGCGCTGATGGTAAAGAACACATCTGCCAAAGCAGGAGACCTAAGAGACACGGGTTCGATCCCTGGGTCGGGAAGATCCCCTGGAGGAGGGGATGGCAACCCACTCCAGTGTTCTTGTCTGGAGAATCCCATGGACAGAGGAGTCTGGAGGGCTATAGTCCATAGGGTAGCAAAAAAATCGGACATGACTAAAGTGACTTAGCAAGGACTCAGCTCAGTAACTGGTTCACAGTAGGGTCTCGATAAATGTTTTCCATCAGTACATGATTACCAACATGATAACCACTGGAGGCAGTGGTTGACTCCAGCTGTGGGACCTTGGGCCTCAGTTTCCTTATTTGTAAAATGAGGGTAACAGCATCTGCCTCCTGGGAATGTCTTGGTGGTTAAAGAAAGCAGGGCATGCGAGGGCTCCCTCGGTGTCCTGCACATGGTCAGTCTGTCATGACCGGCATAGGAGGTACTGTGGGCAAGATGGGGGTGGGGCCCAGGCATAGGAGCTGAGTCACCTAGGTGAGAGAGTAATATTAACAGCAACAATAATGCTTATCAAGGACTTAAGCTCTTCATATATTTTATTAATATGGTCCTCAAGACAAGAGAAAGGCAAAGGCATTCTTTTATAGGACATTTTTATTTTATCATCTACCGAGGGACAGGGAGGCCTGGGGTGCTTCAGTCTGCAGGGCTGCAGAGTCGGACTCAACTTGGTGACTGAACAACGACAGTTTTATTGTCCAGGAATCTGGGGCTCAGACAGGTGAGGTGACTTGCCTGAGGCTCCTTGGCTGGTGAGTGGTAGACAGAACTGTATTGGACACCAAAGCCCAGCATTGGACATCAGAGCCCAGCTCGTGACCACTAAACTGGTGATGGAGGCAGGTCGGGGTGACCACCCGGGGGGGGAGAGTGGGGAGGACACAGTCAGACTGATGGACCAGGTGGTGGGGGTGGGGGGGCAGGCATGGGGGAGGGGTGCCCCTTGTGTCTGGTCTGGATGACAAGGTGGACGGCCATTCCGTTTCCTGAGTGAGGGACACAGCATGGGAAGGACAGGCAGACTTGGGGAGGAAGGAAACACTCAGTCTGAGAGGCTGTCAGGATGTCTGGGTGGGGATGCCAGGGAGGTCTGGCGTCTAGGCTGGGGGTCTGGATGAGGGTGAAATGAGCTCACAAGGCAAGTGGAAGGCATGTGGGCGGGTGGAGGAGCCCAGGCCCTGGAGATGATGTCGGCAGCAGACTTTATACAGCGTTTACTCTGCACCAGACATGATCCTAAGTCCAGGTGTTATTTAAATTCTCTCACCAAACCTTGTGAGGAGGAACCATCACCACCCCTGCTTTACAGAGGGGGAAACAGGCAAGAGTTCGGTCTGGAATGTCCAGAGCAGGTACATCTGTAGAGACAGAAAGTAGACTGCAGTTACCTAGGGCTGCTGCTGCTGCTAAGTCACTTCAGTCGTGTCCGACTCTGTGTGACCCCATAGAGGCAGCCCACCAGGCTCCCCCGTCCCTGGGATTCTCCAGGCAAGAACACTGGAGTGGGTTGCCATTTCCTTCTCCAGTGTGTGAAAGTGAAGTCGCTCAGTCATGTCAGACCCTCAGCAACCCCATGGACTGCAGCCCACCAGGCTCCTCCATCCATGGGATTTTCCAGGCAAGAGTACTGGAGTGGCTTGCCATTGCCTTCTCCATACCTCGGGCTAGGGAATTGAAAAATGATGGCTGAAGGGTACAGGGTTTATTTCTGGGGGTGATGAAAATGTTCTGAAATGATAGTGCTGATGATGGTTGCCCAACTCTATAAATACACTAGAAAACATTGAATTGTGTACTTTAAATATGTGAATTGTACAGTACGTGAATTACACGTCAATAAAGCAGGCTTCCTTGGTGGCTCAGTCTGTAAAGAATCCGCCTGCAATGCAGGAGACCTGGGTTCAATCCCTGGGTTGGGGAGATCCCCTGGAGAAGGAAAAGGCAACCAATTCCAGTATGCTTGCCTGGGAAATCCCATGGACAGAGGTGCCTGGAGGGCTACAGTCCACGGGGTCACAAGAGTTGGACTGAATGATTAAACCACTACCAAAGCTGACAGAACCAGCTGAATAGCACAGAGAGCTCAGCTCGGTGTGGGAGGGAGGGGATGTATGTATAATACATAGAGCCGATTCACTTTGTTACGCAGCAGAACCTCACATACACTGCAAAGCAATCATTCTCCAAAAGGAACATCCGGTGACACACTCAGAAAAGGCTGAGAGAGAAAAAGGCAGTCAGTGGTAGGAGGAGGCAGGGCTCGGAGGGGCAGGGGAGCTTTGGGAGCTGGAAGGAGGACAGAGGGGCAGGGAAGCCCGGGCGTGGGGCAGAGGCAGTTTGGGTGAGAAGCTGGAGAAGGATGCCATCTGCAGTGCTGATTTACTCCCAGCTGGTCCGGGGCTGACACCCAGACACTCTTTTGCGTTAGTCAGTCCAGGTTCCCTGGCGACCCACAATGGCAGGGGACCCAGCCCTGTGGGTGGACAGGCCCTTTTGGGAGCGGAGATCTCGGAGGAGCAAGGCGTCCTTTTAGATGCCTGGATGGAGATTTCTCCACCTCAGGAAGCAGCTGACCTTCCACCAGCAGTTTTTGGAGGCTCGCTGCCCTTGACTTTGGGGGTGGAGGTTGGGGAGGGCTGAGGGTGGGAAAATGCCTCGGTTGGGTCTTACTGGAGGAGTGAGAGCCCCAGTCAACAGTTCACCCGGAAGCCTCACACCTCAGCCTTTCCCACAAGAGGGCTCCGGTGTCTACTGGGAGACCAGGAGGACGAGAGGATGTGAAGTGAAGGCTGGGGTGCCGCGGTGCCCCTCCCTCTCGACACTGATGGCAGTCACCAGCAGGAAGACGCCCGGGCCTCCCTACTGAGAAGGGGTGATCCAAACTGCCCTGGTGCCCAGGGCTGTGACTGATCCGTGGTCCCAGCCACAGGTGGAGATGCGTGGAGAGGCCCCAGGGTCCCCCTGGGTGTGAGCGGGGCATGGGGTATCTGAAGAGCAGGAGAGGTGGTGGCTGTGGGTAGGCCACCATGCCGCTTCTGTGTGGGGGTCCGTTCAGTACTGCAGCACCCCCCACCCCTACCCTAGACGTCAGGCCTTGTCTCTTTGACACAGGAGGCCGGCAGGGAGACCGGGCCAGTCCTGCGTTCAGGACCTCCGTGGGGCCTGGCTCCCATGAGGGAGGCGGAGCACCTGTCATTCTCTCAGGAGACTGAGGCTCAGCGGGGTCTTGCTGGAGTCCTCCCACCCTCCTCAGGCACTTCTCCTTGGGGAGCCCCTCACGGGCCCACTGAGTGTCTATTTCTTCTCCTTTTTGATGTGACTGGAATACCTTAGAACTTTGATTTCCTGATCAGAACAGAATAAGAGAATATCATCAGAAACATGCAGGGGCAGGAATCCCCTAGTGGCCCAGTGACTAAGACTCTGTGCTTTCAATGCAGGGGGCCCAGGTTCGATCCCTGGCCAAGGAAGTAGATCCCATATGCCACAACTAAAGATCCCACATGCTGCAATGAAGATCAAAGATCCTGCGTGGGGCAACTAAGACCCAGCACAGTCTCATAAATAAATATTTAAAAAGAAGAAGAAATATACAGGGAGAAAGAGAAATGTTTGCAAAAATCTAAACATTTGCTAAGAGGGTCTGTGGTAAAGACTATGGACTTCCCTCATAGCTCAGTTGGTAAAGAATCTGGCTGCAGTGCAAGAGACCCATGTTCAATTCCTGGGTCGGGAAGATCCCTTGGAGAAGGAAATGGCACCCCACTCCAGTATTCTTGTCTGGAGAATGCCATGGACAGAGGAGCCTGGCGGGCTACAGTCCATGGGGTTGCAAGAGTTGGACACGATTTAACGACTAAGCCACCACCACCATCTGTGGTAAAGAACCCACCTGCCAATGCAGGAGATGCAAGAGACATGGGTTCAACCCCTGGGTTGGGAAGATCCCCTGGAAGAGGGCATGGCAACCCACCCCAGTATTCTTGCCTGGAGAATCCCATGGACGGAGGAGCCTAGCTGGTTACAGTCTATAGAGTCGCAGAGAATCAGACACAACTGAGCACGTACACACTAAGGGAGGATCCAGAACCACTAGGTAACCACAGGCCACCTGTGGGCACTGCCAGGTGGCTGACCCCGGGACCCGTTGAATGCCTGTCACTGCTGAATGCCTTGGGACATTCAGGGCAGGAGATCCCTGTTCAATTCTTAGGTTGGGAAGAGGGGGAGGCTGCATTTGTAGGACATTTTGTTAAAGCAAACTGCGTATAAATAAGGACTTATGCCCACAGGTGTCTATTGCAACTGGCCACCACCTCAGTGTTCAGCAGTCCCTTGGGGCTTGTTGAAATGAATTATAGCACTTCCTATGACAGAATATGATGCAGCCAGTAAATATGACACTTAGCAAAAAATTGTAATTACATAGGAAACGGAGAAGGCAATGGCAAGCCACTCCAGTACTCTTGCCTAGAAAATCCCATGGATGGAGAAGCTTGGTAGGCTGCAGTCCGTGGGGTCGCTAAGGGTCAGACACGACTGAGCGACTTCACTTTCACTTTTCACTTTCACACATTGGAGAAGGAAATGGCAACCCACTCCAGTGTTCTTGCCTGGAGAATCCCAGGGATAGGGGAGCCTGGTGGGCTTCCGTCTATGGGGTCACACAGAGTCGGACACGACTGAAGTGACTTAGCAGCAGCAGCATCAGGAAACGCTTTGGTGTAACCTAAAATCAGGATATAAAACAATACGTGCATGTATGTTACATCAATAAAAAGAAAAAACTAAATGCTGTGAGCTCGACTTCATTTAAAGACATATAAGGAAAAAGTGGAAAGAAAATGCCCCGAAATTCTTGATTTTAAAATTTTTAGTACTTGTTCTTTATTGTATTTCCAAATTTCTACACTACTTTCAAGTTTTAAAGTTATTTGAAATAAAAACAAAAAGTGTATCCTGTGTTTAAGAGAAAGTCTCATTTCTCTGAAAAAAATGTTTACGTGGATGTATAAGTTCTTTGAGTGTATTTTATACTCTCTATTCTTCAGTTTGAGGCATCAAAAAGCAGAAACATCACTTTGCCAACAATGGTCTGTATAATCAAAGCTATGGTTTTTCCAGTAGTCATGTATGGATGTGAGTTGAACCATAAAAGAAAATTTAGCACCGAAAAATTGATGCTTTCAAACATCAAAAGAGTGGTACTGGAGAGTCCCTGGGACAGCAAGGAGATCAAACCAGTCAATCCTAAAGGAAATCAACCCTGAGTATTCATTGGAAGGACTGATGCTGAAGCTGAAGCTCCAATAAGTTGGGCACCTGATACGAAGAAACGACTCATTGGAAAAGACCCTGATGCTGGGAAAGATTGAAGGCAGGAGGAAAAGAGGGAGCAGGGGATAAGATGGTTGGATGACATCACCAACTCAATGGACACGACTGAGCAAACTCAGGGAGACAGTGAGGGACAGGGAAGCCTGGTGTGCTGCAGTCAATGGGGTTGCAAAGAGTCGGACGTGACTGAGCGATTGAACAACAAAGGGAACTTGAGCCAGGAGAGCGTTTGACAACAAGGAACAGAAAACCCCGGGTGTTGGTGATGGACAGGGAGGACTGGCGTGCTGTGATTCATGGGGTCGCGGAGAGTCAGACACGACTGAGCAACTGAACTGAACAGAAAACCCCCACTAATAGAGAGGGGGTTGCTTTTCTCCCGTAACAGGAAGTGTCCGTTAGGCCAGCCAGGGCTGATGTGGTCCAGTGATGCTGCGGCAGAAACAGCCCTCCTGTTGTCCACCCTGAAATTGATGCTGGATAACCTCAGGCAGACCAGGCAGCGCAGGGCAGAGTGTGTTTGTGGGAGGCTATGCCAGAGGAAGAGATCTGTCCAAGGTCACACTGCTGCTCAGCGAGCTGAATGACCAAAGGATGGATGGTTGCAAAGAAGGCAGGATTAGAACCTGGCTCTTAATTCTTTTCCACACTGCCAAGTCTAGCCATCTGGGCATGTGAGGCCCCAGAAAACCTGGCCCTGCTCACCTACCTACTTAGCATTGAACTGCTGTGGCTCACACGTACCCACCAGTTTACTCTGTGCTTTTGCTCAAGCTGTTCCCTCTGCTTGGGATACCTTTCCCTGCTGTCCCTGCCTTCCTTGGTGTAACTTCTACTCACTCTTTGAAATTCAGCCTCCAGCATCATTTCCTCCTGGAGGCCTTCCTGACCGCCTGGCTGGGCTAGTGGTCCCTTTTCTGCACCTACAGGGTTCTGTGCTTGCTACATTTACCGCACTTATATTTCTCCGTTCCCATGATGACTCCCCTTTTCCCAGCCTCCGAGCCCCTTGAGGACAGACTGTGTCTAATTCATCTCAGCATCAACCTGGCCCCAGTCCAGGCACATTTGAGCAGAAAGTCCTAGGACCGGTTCCCCCTGCTCCCGAAGGAGCCTTGACAAGTCATAACCCCATTTCCCCGTCCCAGATGTCAGGGAGCTGGACTTCACCAGATCCCTTCTGAGACCCAGTCATCCACAAGACAGGCAGGGCTGGCACGGGATGGCCTGTGTTGGGTGCTTGAGATCCAGCGGGGCAAGGGGCCTTGGGGCAGGACACCCACTCTGGCCACCTGCAATGCCTGATGGTCGGGCCAGAGTGGAGGGTGCATTCTGGGCCACCGCAGACCAGGCCCCACCAAAGAGAATGGCCCAGTGACCCCACAGCAGGGAGGATGGCCCCCAGCCATTATCAAAGGCCAGCAGGGCCCCCTCCCTGAGAGGATGACTGGGAGAAGGCGGGGATCTCCCTGGGGCTGCTAAGGCTGGACCACTGCCACTGACAGACCAGCCATCCGTCAGCCCTGAGCACAATGCCACCATTAACCCCTTCCCCCTGCCCCCTTCCAGCCACTTCCTCTGGAGGGCTTTCTCCCTCCCCGTGGAGAAAGGCATGGAAGATTTCTCTTAAGCCTTCCTCTTCAATGAGGGGCCCAGATGCATAGACCCCTTGGCTGGTTTGGGGAATCTCAGCTCTGTGTCCCTCCCAAAGCTTGGGGCCCCAGGTTTCCAGCTCCGTCTTCCAAGGCTGTCTCGTTCAAGTGGCGCCTCTGCCTTCTGCCACTCCCGGGAGCACTCCCCTAGCTAAAGCAATGTGTCTGGGAGGGACAGAGGGGGACCCTGAGAGAGCCACAGGGACAGGGTCCGAGATTCTGAGAGACACACATTAGACTCGGGGATGGTTCCTTTCTATTTACACAGAACATTCAAAGGAAAAGTTACAGACCAGTCCCGCTTGTGAAATTCAATGTGAGAGCCCTAAGTAAGATATTAGCAAAACAAATCTGGCAAGGAATAAAAAGGATATATACCCCATAAGAGAATTTTGTTTATCCTAGAAACGTAATGATGGTTTTACATTTTAAAGTCTATACTTTCATTCATCACACTAATAAATTAAGGGAGAAAACTCATGATCATCTCAGCACTGGCACTAAATCTCAACATCGACTTTCAATAAAAATGTCTTTGCAAACTTGGGATAGAAAGGAACTTCCTTAAGCTGATAAAAATTATCTACAAAAAGCAGCACAAGCATTGTTTTTAAAGGGGCAACAGATACACTCACTAAGTCAGGGACAAATTGGCCCTCATCCGTACATCTGTTCAACATTGTACTTGAGGTCCTAGCTGGGGCAGTAAGACATGAAAAAACAGAAACAACAAAATACAAGGGTTGGATAAGAAAAGTAAAACTGGGATTTTTTTTCAGGTGATATGATTGTCTATATAGAGAATTCAAAATAATCCAGAGGCAAATTATTAGAACTATGAAGGAAATTTCACAGCTAGAAATAGGGTATTCCTATATCAAATCAATATCAAAAAGCAATTGCAGCTCAACATGTGGATGGGTGAACCCTGAAAACATGATGCTAAATGAAAGAAGCCCGACACAAAGGGCCAATGATTCCATTGATATGAAATGCCTGGAGTAGGCACACCCATAGCAACAGAAAGTAGATAAAGTTGCCAGGGATGGGGGATGAGGAGTGACTGCTAACAGATACAGGTTTCTTTTGGGGGTAATGAAAATATTCAGGAATTTAATAGAGGTGATGGTTGTGCAACTTTGTGAATATATACTGAATTATACACTTCAAAATGGTGAATTTTTTGGTGTGTAAATCATATCAATAAAAAGTAATTGCTTTATAAACAATGGAGCAAAGAAATATAATTTTTAAAAATCCTCCATTTAACAATAATTAATGAAATACAACAAAATATTTACAGAGAAGAGCAAAAAATATTACCAAGATATAACCATCCTGGAAAATAGTTTGGTCGTTTTTGAAAAAACAAGATGTCCATCAATCATATAACCCACTTCTGGGCATTTATTATAAAGAAACAGAAACTCATATCCATGGGACTTCCCTGGTGGTCCAGCAGTTAAGACTCCATACTCCCAACCCAGGGGGGATGGGTTTGACCCCTGATCAGGAAACTAAGATCTCACATGCTACACGGCACAGTCAAAACAAACAAACAAACACAATGCCACCCCAAAACTCACATCCACAGTAGCATATGTGCATGATTGTACACAGCAACTTTATTGGTGATAGTTAAAAACTGGAAGCAACCTAAATGTCTTTCAGTGAGCGAGTGGTTAAACAGACTGGCACCTCCATATTACAGAATACTACTTGGCAATAAAAAGGAATTAACAGCCAATACATGTGATGGTCTGGATGGTGCTCAAGGGAATTACACAGAGTGAAAGGAACCTATCTCGAAAGGTTGTGGTTTCGTTACTGTGATGTTCTCAGAATGATGACAGCATAGAGATGGAGCACAGACTAGTGGCTGGAGGAGCTGGGCAGGGATACAAGTGTTGCTCTAGATGAGTAACACGTGGGGTCTCATGGGACAGTATTCTGTATCTTGATCATGGTGGTGATTATGAGTCCACACAGGTGATGAAATTGCATGGACCTACACACACACACACACACACACACACACAAGAATACAAGGAAAATTAGTGAAATCTGAACAAGATCTGTGGATGGTACCAGTGTCAATTTCCTGCTTTGATAAAGTGTCATGGTTATATAAGATGTCACCATGGGGGGAACTATACTATTTTTGCAACTTCTTGTCAATCTATTTAAAAAGGAAAAGAGACCAAAAAAACCATTACTGGAAGACATTCATGAAGACTCCCAAAGAGTAGCTGGAAAAAAAATGAATGAGGGGATGGGAGTGGACAGGGTTATGGCTGAACATACAGCAGCTGCAAGATTTAACCGATAAAGCTTGGTGCTGGATGAAAAAGAGCTTCGTCATTCTTTTTTCTCTAATCTTGTACATTTGAAACTTTACTTAATAAAAAGTAAAATAAAGAAACTGAAATAAAGGCCGAGAGACAGCCACAAACTTGCATAAGGAGATTCAATGTCTTAAGACTGTCAGCTCTTCCCAAATTAATGTCTAGATTCAATTCAGTCTGGATCAAACCCCGACAGGGTTTTGGTGGTGCCTGTCAAGCGGATTCTAAAAGCAGTAAGAAAAAAATAAATAAAAGCAGTAAGAAAGAGCGAAGCACTAAGAATAGCTGAGATGCTCCTGAAGAATAAGGTAGGCGTGCCTGCTGACTAGCCAAGCTTATTAGAAAAGCTCTAGCAATTTGGCCAGTGTGGTATTTATTGGTGCAAGACAGACAGCTAGACTGATGGGAGAGAACAGAGAGCCTGACACAGACCTGACACGTATGGATACGGAGGGCGGGGTGGGGGGAGGGCAGGTCAGAGGGGCAAGGACGGAGAAGACACAGTCACAGCTGTGTCACGTGCCATCCCCACACCTTCCCGTGGGGCTGGCTTTGCTCTTAGCACCCTGAGATTCCATTTCACACTTGGAACTCCACGAGGGCCAGGGATGCCTAAGGTCCCAGGCTCTTCCCAAAGCGGGGTCCTACCTGGCCTCCCAGCCCCGTGTCTGAACCCTGCGCCCCCACGCGGGGCCTGATAATCTATATCACCTCTAGGGGTGTTCTTGGGTCTGCATGGGAATTAACTTCCCACTTGTTGAGTCTGAGAACCCCTGACCTGGTGCGAGAGAGAGACAGAGCAAAAGTCAGTCCCTTGGCAGCCAGCGTGGCCGAGCTGCCAGGGGTGGAGAACAATCAGGCACTGTCTGCCCCCCCCCCCGCCCCCTCGGGGCTCCCACCAGCTTTCATCACTGACCTAAGCCGGGGGGCAGAGCAGTAGGTGGGGGTAGACGGGGGGAGGTCAGGGGTCAGCCCATTACAAGAAGAGCCAGGAATAGAGCTGCTTTGGGGGTAGCTGGGAGAACTCGGGGCCCCGTGGCAGCCCACAGCCTGCCTCTAGCCAGGGGTGGCCAACTGGAGGAGGCAGCTGAGAGGAGAGAGGTACCCAAGAAATGAAGGCCATGGCGTCATCAAAGCTGGACAAAGGCTTCTGGAAGGATGCAAATGCCTTGGAGCAACGCTGATTCCCTCCTCACCCATGGCTGCCCTGGTGGTAGAGGGTTTCCTGTCCCTGGGGGAATCTGGCCCCACCAGACAGCTTCCCAGTAAAGCAGCCCCTGCACCCTGTTCCCCACCCCGACGCGCTTCGACTCAAGGAGGGGGAGGCAATGCCACCCCTCCCCTCTCCCCACCAATGACAGGCCTCCCTGGTTCCCTCAATTTGCCGCAGCTGGTAGCCCATGCCCTCCAGCACACAGATCTAACTGCTCTGTCCCTCCTTGGCTAGTTTCCCGTGGTCCCCCAGTGCCAGGCTGATGAGGTCTGGGGTCCTGATTCTAAAACTGGAGGCCTCTATGATCTCTGACCATGGCCTGGTCTCTGGGTTCCTGCTCTGGGTGACACAGAGATTCATTCATTCACCGGGTCTTCACTGAATGTACTACTTGCCAGACCATGCTCGGTGTGACCTAAACAGGCCAGGTTCCTGCCCTCCAGGAACTTGCAGCTTGGAGAAGAAAGACAAGAAGCCAGTTGACAAGCAAACACATGGGTAACCCAAACTCTGCTATGGGTCCAGGCGCGAGACGAGCTGGTGTTCTGAAAGAGACGAGCAAAGGGCTGTGGCTTAGTTGGTGCCCCTGGAGGGCTTCCTGGAGAAACAGGTATGTAAAGATATGGATGAAATGAGGGAGTGAGCATACCTGGGGGAAGAATGTTCCAGACAGGGGGAGCTACAGGAGGAAAGGCCCTGACGTGGAAACATTCCAGCATGTTCCAGGAACACAAGCCACCAGAGGCTCTGGAACAGAATGTGAACAGGGAGAAGCAGCCAGACCCAGCTCTCTAGGTAAGGACCAGAGGTTTATTCTGTGATGGGAAGAGCTTGGAGGGGTTTGGGCAAGGAGAGTCCTGGTCATGGACTCAAATTTGAAATCAACACTTGGGCTCTTATGATACACATTTTACCCTTTTTAAGGCTCAGAGAGGTCAAGGGACATTTCCAGGGTTACACAGCTCCCGTGGAGCCAATGCTCCGTCCTGCCCACCCACCAGCTCCCACGAGTCCGCAGTCAAGCCCTTCCCACTGGGCTCCCCTTTTATTTTGGGGACCCACTTCGTGCTCTGAAGTAGGTGACGTCACCGGGGCCAATGCCTGCCTTTCCCACTCATGTGAGTTCTGGCAGGGCAAGACCTTGCTTTTCTTGTCCCCTGATGTGGAGATGCCCAATATATGCCCAATTACTAATTGGCTATTAGTAATACTGCGATCATCTGTTTGCTTTTAAAACCTATCCTCTAAATCTCTACGCTGCCGATGAACAGAATCCAATTCCACCCACTCCTGGTTCCTTGACCTTTCCACGGTAAGTCAGTGAGGAGTCAGGCCTTGGAGTTGGGGCCATGGCAACACTGAGGAGTGGGCACGTGGGGCACAGCTCAGCACCC
The DNA here is from genome assembly GCF_049115385.1 of Moschus berezovskii. Classification (NCBI taxonomy): domain Eukaryota; kingdom Metazoa; phylum Chordata; class Mammalia; order Artiodactyla; family Moschidae; genus Moschus; species Moschus berezovskii. The sequence goes on from NC_142465.1 coordinate 113,610,848, forward strand.
ATCCCCCACAGGCTACAAAGACTGCCCAGCCAGCCCTGAGCGAGGCGGGGCAGTGACACTGACAGGAACGGTAGAATGGGGGCTCTGGTTCCCCAGGAAGTTTTTCTCTCAATGGCCACTGGGTGGCAGCACGTCCCCAGGAATAGGAGGTTGTTCAGTTCCGTTCAGTTGCTCAATCGTGTCCCACTCTGCCACCCCACGGACTGCAGCACGCCAGGCCTCCCTGTCCATCACCAACTCCCGGAGCTTGTTCAAACTCATGTCTATCGAGTCGGTGATGCCATCTAGCCATTTCCTCCTCTACCGTCCCTTTCTCCTCCTCCAATGGGGTTGTTGGGGGTAGGCTTTTTCCCTGATTGAATCTGAGGCTCTGAACTCGAAAAACAGAATCATGGAGGAGACCCAGGCCCAGAGAGGACTTGCCTGGATTCACACACCTGTCAGTGGCAAGGCTGGGCCAGCGGTCACCCACCCACCTGGATGATCTCTGCAATAGCAGGAGGGGGAGGGGCAGTTCTTCCCATCCTCTGGTCAGGATCCGGTGGTGGTCTCCTCACACCTGTCACTGCCCTCACTTGTCTGTCTCCCCTGCCACCCTGTGATTCTTTGAGGACGGGGGACTGTGCCTTGTACCCCCTGCCGCCTGCACCAGCTATGTCCTCTGCCTGGGTCACTCTGCCGCTTTTCTCGACCTGTGTCCCACCAGCACCTCCTTCAGCACTCAGCTAAGATGTCAGTTCCTCCAGGAACGCTTCGTTGGCCTTTCGCCAGAAGCCCCTCTAGATGGCGAGGCCCCCAGGGCAGGGATCATTGGTGGAGCTGAATAGACCCACCCTGAGGATGCACAGACACAGTCCATTCTGAGCCTGTGACACAGTGGTCCTCAAACTGCAGGAGGCATTGAAGTCACCCACAGAGCTTTGTGAAAATGCAGCCTTCAGGGTCCCCCCTTCCCTGGGGACAGAGCCTGGGAGCCTGCGTATGACATATTTCCCAGGCGAGTCTGATGCAGGGGCCTGAGCAACCTTCTCAAGTAGCTGGGCAAAATGATCATAATGAGGAATAACAATAAAAACCTCTGATGTCTGTGCCAAGTGAATCACTCTTAAGGCATTTTCATGCTTGTTTCTGCTTTTTCATCTTCTTCTTCATAGCTTCTATCTCGGGCGGGGGGAGGGCATCACCCCCATTCTCCAGGCATCATCTCAGAGCCAAAGGTTGGTGTGCCTGAGAACTCCAAGCTCTGAAACCACAGAGCTCCGATCTGAGTTGGGACCGTCTTGGACTGGGAGAGCTGTGGTCTGTGGTAAAGCCTGTGTGTGTGGATGCTGCTGCTTGTTAAAAACACACATTTCAAATTCAGGACCTAGACTCGGTCTGGTGATTCCAGCCCTGTGGAAGAAGCTTGGCCACTGCCACCATCCGGGTTCAGGCCCTTATCATCGCTCTCCCTCTCTGCCCATCCCAGCCCTCTCCTCCAGGACCCAAAGAACACCTCATCTCATACGAAAAACCACAGCTACGATTACGGTATGTCGCCTGCAGCCAGGTGCTGTGCCAGGCTCTGTGGGAGATACAGAGAAGGATAAGATCTGCCCCCAGGGACTTCCTGTCCATCTGGAAAGACAAGAAGTGCTTACTATGGCAATGGAACAAGGTACTCACACTTTCTTTCCCTTCAAATGAATTCGTGGTCCCAACCTGACCCCATGAATTGGCTGGAACAGGTTCCCATGCTGTGTGGTCAGACCCAGGAAAGCCATCCACTGATAAATATAAAGTGAATCATCGCATTTTCACACGAACATGTGTTACAAAGCACCCTGATTTTCTTTTTCAAGTTTGCCACAGTGACACCTGTTGATGGCTTCCTGGCATCCTATGGAAGTGGGGAGGTGCCAGGGATTATAAAGTCAGGACAGAAAAGGAACTCAGGAAGAAGAGAGATAGGGAGAATATGTTTATGGTTTGTTAAGACAGGAACCCTGAGCCCCGATTTTGAAGGGGAATAGAACTCTCCAGGCAAAATTCAAACATGTGATAAGTGAATCAACACAGAACTGACTCAGGGAAGCCATGAAGGAATTTCACAAGATGATACATAGTTAATTGCCAAGTGAACGATCCAAATAACAACTGTTTCAGGGGCTCAGAAAAAGAGACAAGATCTGTGAGCCAGGACTGTCTGGTAAGGCTGTCTGCGAGAGATGGATTAGAGCTGGGCCTGGGAGACAGGGAAGTTGAGGAAGAAAAGAGAGGAGGCTGGGCATTTTTCCTCCCTTGGGAAGAGGGACTGCAGTGGGTTGGCCGGGGGCAGTGGGGGGGTCAAGAGACCTGAGTGGCATCTGTGTCATGTGAATTGTCTCCAAAGCACTCATAGCTGTTTCTCCTTTAAAAAATATTTATTTTTATCTATTTGGCTGCATAGGGGCTTAGTTGTGGCACATGGGATCTAGTTCCCTGACCAGGGGTTGAACTCAGGCCCCCTGTATTGGGAGTGCAGCGTTTTAGCCACTGGACCACCAGGGAATTCCCTGTTTCTCCTTTGTACCTTGACCTTCACAAGCACTTTTGGGAGAATCACTGTCTCCAGTCTACAGATATCTGAACTCAGAGTCAGACGGTGACTTGCCCAAGACCCCCCAGCTTCAAGATGGCAGCATCTGGGAACGAGCGAGGGCTGCTGTGAGGTGGGAGAGCCACAGTCCACGTTAAATAGTCTGGCTTTGGAGACTGCTGATTTTTAGAATGGAAATGCTGGCCTGCAAATAGGACTTGGAAATACCAGCCCTAGCTCTGCTACCAACCACCCAGGAGACAAGGGGCAGTGTCTCACTAAGCCTCCATTTCCTTACCTGCACAGTGTGGCTGACAGTACTTGTTCCTCTCTCATAGGATCAAGGTGAACTTTGAAATCCTGTGAAAGTGATCTTAATGATGGAGCCAAGGGTACATGGAAAAGTTGTTGCTATTCTGGTACTCTGCACAACTGCCAACACTCAGATAGCTCCCGAAGGAGAGGGTGGGGCTCCCATCAGGCCATGGGATATGTGGATAATCACCCTTCTGCATCTCTCCTTCCTCCACTGCCTCTGGAGGAATCTGTACAGGCCTGGTCCCATGCTTCCTGGATGAGGCAGATGCTAGGGCTGGGGCTCTGGGAGTCCCAACCCCTCCAGGGAACTTACTATACACATTACTGCAGCAGAGGTTGGTGGGGAGAGGAGATTTGGACTTGTCGTCTGGGAAGCACTGATGGCATTTCCAGAACCTCAGGTACACAAGGGCTGTGACCTTCAGTGTGACCCCAAAGGGGCAGCTCCTCAGGACTAAGGAAGGAGAGGGAGTGTGAGGAGTCTTTTACTAAATATCATAGAAAGAATCTGTCCCGGTGCTCTTAGTTTGTATTTGGAGAAAAGAGGTATGTAAAGGAAAAGGAAGGGAATCCAACCTGTCCATAGCACAGCCACTGACCACAGGTGTGCAGGTGTTAGAAAGGCACTGGACTAGGTGGCAGGCGTCTCAGGGTTGAGATCTGGATCTTACTCCAACTGTGGAAGGCTCTGGACAAAATCTCTTCCTCTTACTGGCACTTAGTTTCCTGGCCTGCAAAACTCAGATTACATTGGCATCTCGAAGGATCCTTCCAACCAGGACAGTCATTCTAGTAGAGAAGTCACAGCACCCTAACACGGGGTGCTGAAAATGTTAAAGGGAACCTGTCGAGGTTTGTAGTCCACTGAATTTCGCTGGAGGTCTCCCCGCCTGAGGATGCTTCCGTTGCCACGGCAACCAGCCAGGCGTCTTGGTCCCCTGCGTCCCGCTAAGGAAGCTGGGAAGAACCCTGCCCTTACCAAGATGGCGGCGGCCAAAGGGCAAGGGGCGGGGTTGAGCGCCGTCGGCCTCTCCAGACCTTTACTCTGTTTCCGCTTTTTCATGCTAAGGGGGAGCTTCCGTCAATAATTATTCTCTTTCCTGGTTCTAGGAACCCCGGGAGACTAGGAGGGCAGGGTTGCTTGCAGGGATCGGGGCAAGTACCCAGGGTAGGAAGGCGGGACTTCCGCGTCCCGCCGGAAGTGACGCGACAGTCGCGGCCACGGACAGGTGGAACGGCAGGTGGGTTCAGGTGCCAGCCTGGCCCAGACCCGTCTGTGGGACTGACGCTTCCGGTGAGCTACAGAGGCAGCTCCCGAGGGCCTGGAGACCCGTGGGGCGGGCTCTGGGATCTGAACCCCCAGCCCTGGCCTGGAGAACCCCTCTCTACTTAGTAAGAATCACCTACCCAGCCCCCGACTCCGGGACAATACCCCATCGTCCGGAGGGGAGGAGGAGGGCCTGGCTCTCGCTGATAGCCAGGGTTGGGGTTGGCATTTAGGCACTTTGGTTTCCTAAGCCCTGCCCTCTTTTCTCTTCCGGATCCAGTTCCCCCTTCCCCTGCCGAGCTGGGCAGTTAGCCAGCCCACTGAAACTCTCGGAACCATGTTTGCAGACTTGGATTATGACATCGAGGAGGATAAACTGTGAGTATGTTGTTACCCCAAGTCCCATGAGTGCAGGAACCCCAGATTCCCCTAAGTCCCTTCGAGTTCCACAGATCCTTGCTTTTCAGCGTAAGCTTAGAAGCTGCAATGAATCCTGCCCTTCCAGGAGCTCATCATCTGTAGGGGGCTGTGGACATATTGATGGATAATTGCAATTCAGGGCCACAAGGGCTCTAATGGAGAATGACATGGCTACAAGGAGAACCCAGCCAGCTGAGCAGTGCCTCTGCTGGGGTATTCAGGGAAGGCGTCACAGAAGAAGTGGCAATTGAGCCAGGTTTTGAAGAATGAATAGGAATTTCATAAATACACCTTCCTTCCCAGCATAAATGATTAGTGGGGCAGATTTTAAAAATTAAGTTAGTCTTCTTGTTAGAATTGGAGAAGGAAATGGCAATCCACTCCAGTATTCTTGCCTGGAGAATCCCATAGACAGAGGAGCCTGGCAGGCTACAGTCCATGGGGTCGCAAAGAGTCTGACATGACTGAGCAACTTCACGTTCTTTCTTTCTTTCAAGAAGAGGTGGCAATTGAGCTAGGTTTTGAAGGATGAATAGGAATATCATAAACATACCTTCCTTCCCAACATAAATGATTAGTGGGAGAGATTTTCAAAAATTAAGTTAGTCCCCGTATTAGAATATATCCTCCCTCAGAGCAAGGACTGAATGCAGCACCTTTCTGTGTCTTCAGCACTGATTGTGCTCAACATCAGTAGGTTGTTAGCAAATGTTTGTCTAGTGAATAAGAGAATAAATGAGAGTATTTGCCATAAAACATAAATAAGTGCTAATATATAGTGAAAATTGAGAAGTAATTGCGTATAACAATTGAGAGATGGATGATGCATAGTTTAACAGGAGGAGGCTTCCTGGAGGTGGTGGCCTATGATTTATGTAGCTGAGAAGGTGACAAGAATAGAGTCTGACTCAACTCTTAGAGGGAGAATGAAGAACAGGGAAGGGGGACCTATTTTTTTGAGTACCTACTCTTGGCTGAGTTGGTGTTAAGTGGCTTCCATGTACTTTTAAAGTGGCCACTTTTTTTATCTATATGATTTTATGAATGAGGAAACTGAGATGCAGAGAGGGTGATTTGCTTAGCCAAGACCCACAGCTGATACATGGCCAAGTTGGGGTTTGATCCCCCATTAGCATGGATCCAAGAGCTCTGCGGTGTTCCAGCACAAAATGACAAAATACTGTCTTTTTGGCCAAATGAGAAGGAGCTTCCCTCTGTAGCACATGCAGCAGTAGGAGGCTTTTGGGGGTTTTGGAGGGCCTGTCTCCATCCTCATCTCCTCCAGTCATCCTTCTTCCGGGAAACTCAATTGCTCATGCTTCTCTTCCTAGTGGAATTCCTACTGTGCCTGGGAAGGTGACCCTGCAGAAGGATGCTCAGAACCTGATCGGGATCAGCATTGGAGGAGGAGCCCAGTACTGTCCCTGCCTGTATATTGTTCAGGTACTGAGTGCTTTGGAGGTGGGAGGGGGGTGCTGGAGGGGGCGAGCCACCTCCCTTCTTGGACAAGACAAAGGTTCATTCCTCCACTCTGGGAGGCTGGCTCCTTCTCATTCTCTTCAGAGGGGCCTCCCTGAACACCCCCTCTCAGTAGGTCCGCCCTTGTTTTTCTGTCATTTCAATCTGTTTTTTTTCCTTCTCAGCACTTCCCACCATCTGTACTCTCATGGATTTGCTCACTGATTCTGTATCTAGCCACTTTTCCAGACTGTCTGCACTGTGAGGACAGGATCCCAGTGTGCTTTTTCACTGCAGTCAGCACCTCGTACAATGCCTGGCAGATAGTGGACCCTCAATAACAGTGTTGTCAATGAATCAACAGAACCGTCAACCTTTGGTACTGACACAAGTGTGAAGCATGGTAGAAGGACTAAAAGACTGTGAATGGCCTGAGGTTAATTGCACGCTTCCCTGCTTATTAATTTGTTAACCTCTCTGGGCCTCAGTTTTGTTACCTGGAAATAGAGGATGTAAAATACATAGGTCCAAGCATCTTTGGGTTGCTGTGAAGAATAAACTCAACAATGACATCCCACAGTTTCTGGCCCTTAAGCAGCACTCCCTCAATGGCAGCTGTTACTATTTTTATGACAGTTCACTCTCCCAGATGATCTGCCAGCAGTACTTTACAAGTTTGTGGTCCTTATTGCACAGGAGCTGCCCTGGTGATGTTCTGTCAGCTGTGACTCACAAGTGGGGACTGGCCTCCTTTACTGTGGGGCTGGTCAGAGTCAGTGATCCTTCTGTAGTCTTGGAAGGAAGCTTGCTCCCCTAGATATCAACTTGACTTTGACTCTGCTCTATTCTAACCTTCTCAGCTAAGTAGCCATTGGTGGCAGATGAGAAACATCAGTCTCTCTGAGGATCTTGCAAAAGAGTCACTTCTAAGGCCTTGAAGATGGAGATTCCCTGGATCTGGTCTTGCCCGCTCAGAATGTGGCCTTTACAAGCCCTTTGGCCTCTGCTGACCCAGGAGGTGTTGGGGAGGCCTTCCCCAGGCCTGACCTCCTCGAAATCTGCCTGTTCAGTCTCCTGTGCCACCTATTTCTCCATCCCCACCCCCTGCTGAGGGCCAGGTTTGTCCTTAGTGTGAACTGTGATCATAAATAGTAGAATTGATTTTTTTCAAAACTCAATTTTATTTTTAATCAAAGACTCTCTGACTTGCTTTTAACAAGTCAAGAGTACTAAAAGGCCAATGTCAAATAAGCAATTCCCTGCTCTACCCCATCTCGCCGCCCTTCCCCCTCCCCAGGACTGCCTCCACCCCAATCCCAGAAGCAACACTGCTTCCCACCCTTTTAGCTGCAGATTCAGGTCAGAGGTCCCATTGTTCTCAGTAAGATGCTTATCCCGTTACTTCTTGATCTGTCCCTTGTAAACCTCTATCAGCTTCTCTCAGCCAAGGAGACGAGAATTTAACTTTCTTCCCAACCACTGTTTCCTCTCACTCTGTCTTCCTGATGGTGATCTTGTCAATTTGGTTCGGTCTGAGTCAGTGCAATAGGTATCATGTTCGGGAAATATTTCCTCAGGGCCTGGCCAGGGTATTTTGCAGACACTCGAGTTAAGAAAGCAAGAAGACAGAGGCCCCCCCGCCCCCCACCCAGAGAGCTCAGAGCATAGTAAGGTGCTGTTTTACTACCGAGCTTAATGGTCTTCTGTGTTTGTACTTTTTAAAAAAATATTTTTATTGTAGTGAAATTCACATAGCATACAATAATGGTTTTAAAGTATAACAACTCGGTGCTATTTTAGTGCGCTCATGGAGTGCAGCTACCCTCTCTGGTTTCAGAACTGTCTCATCACCGAGACAACCACCCATGCCCTTGAGTGATCATGTGGCTTTGAAGTTCATTCACGTTGCGGCTCGTCTCAGTACCTCCTTCTTTTCACGGCTGGACAGCATCCCATTGTGTGGATAGATCACCGTTTGTTTATCCGTTCATCTGTTCGTGGCATGTGCGTTGTTTGGGCCTTTTGGCTGTTGTGAATAACACTGCTGTAAACATTCACGTCCAGTTTCTGTGTGGACATATGTTTTAATTTCTTTTGGATATAAATCTGGAGTGGAATTTCTGGGTCATTTGCTAACTCTGTGTTTAATTTTTTGAGAAACCCAGTGATTCTTTTCTTAACTCAATCTTCTTTTAAAACAAGTAATTTCTTTTTTTTTTTTTCTTCTTTTTTTTCCATTTGCATTCTCCTTGTGTTTTCAGTACATTTACCTCAGACATTTCCCATCAGCTTTCTGCGTCCACCGCTGGGCTTTCCCCTTTGAGCACCCCTTCCCTCTCCGCTAGTGGGTTGGATTCCCTCATCTCCAGGATCCCTCTTTCTTGGCTTCCCCGTGTTGGTGGAGCATGTTTCCTGTAGCTTTCTGAGAAAGGCTGCTGGGGTGGTAAATTTTTTGAGAAATTGTGTCTCTCTAAGTGTCTTGTTCTGTTTTTGGTTGTTGTTGTTATTCTCATATTCCTTTCAGTTGACACTTGAGTGGGTCAAATTCAAGAACGAACATCAAGGGTGCAAATAATTTTCACTTAGAAATTGGCTGGTGTCATTTCATTGTCTTTTGCCATCAGCATAATTGTCCTGTCTGGTGATGCCAATTTTATTTGTGATCCTTTATTTGCAGTAACATGTCTTATTCTTGGTCCATCAAAACTCTTGGGCACTTCTCTTCGTCCCTGGCATTCTGAAGCATCCTGACGATGGCTCTTGGCATGATCCTTTGTCTGTTGTGCTGGAGACCCCATGTCTTTCTCTTCTGCATCTCACATGTTATCCCTGATGCTGTCCTACTCTCTGTTCCCTCTTTTGGACTCCTGTTGGTTAAACTCTGAGCTTCCTATTGGTTAAACTCTGGGCTTCCTCCATTGATCTTTTAATATTCCTTTTCTTGTTTTCTGACCATCTCTTTTTTGCTTCCCTCTGCTTGGTTTCTGAAGTTCCCTTGGCATTTTCCATTTTAATTATGTTTTGTGTTTCTATGAGATCTTTCCTGTTTTCAAAATGATCCTCTTACATCATCCTGTTCTTGTTTTTCAGATCTCTGTAAAGGTGTTAATTGTAGTTTTCTTTTTATTTTCATATTGTATAAGATGAATATATCTGAAATATATTTACATTATATAAGAATGTTATATAAGTATTTCATATTATATAAATATTAAAATATTTCATATTATTCCATTTGTTTTCATAATATTTCATATTATTGTCCCTGCTTTGTTCCTGTTTCCTGTGGTTCTTTTTTCTATTTAAATGTTTTGGTGTTTTTCACATGGGACACTTTTTCAAGGACCCAGTATTCCCCGCCCGTCTTTATATCTAAGAGCGAGCCCTCACAGTCACGACAGGTTTCACAGTTCTGTGTGGTGTGCAGAGTCAGCTGGTGGGTTCCGCTGTGGGGCATCAGCCAGCCTCCCAGCACCCATACAGAGAGGCCTTTGCTGCAGAGCTGTTGGGTGGGGTCTCCCCCTCCAGGCTCTTGAGGCTCCAGGCAAGCCTGCTGCCAGCGTTCTGGGGCCCCACAGGAACTATGGGGCTGTGGGACTCAACGGCACACACTTTTGTCGCCTGCTCATCCTGAGTATCTCCCCCTATCTCTGTCCTTTTAACAGACACATACAGTCACATTGAGCCAGTGAGCACAGACCCCCTGGATGGGGTCACTTTGGGAGAAGGGGCTCATGTCGGCGGGGCCCTTGCTTCTTGGGGACTGCAGTGAAGTTGCAGGAATTGATCAGTGGTGCTTTGGCACTCTGAGTCAGCTCCGAGCAGCATTGTTGGAAAATCTAAAGAAATGACTTTGGAGGAACAAAGCCTCCAGAGGGTGTGTAAGGTTGGGTGCAGTTGATATCAGAAAAGGGATGTCTCATCAGTTACATTTACTTCCTGTCCTCCTTCCCTTTCCTCCAAGAACGTGGGTCATTCATTTCTGGCTGTTGGGGTGCTCTCTCCCCTTGCCCTTCTCCTCGCGACGTAAGGGGCAGAGTAGGCACCAGGACAGGGCTGGTGCTGGTTGGGGTGGAGGGAATGCCCGCCCGCCGCCAGCTTTCTTCCCAGCTTTCCTTTCCTCCCGCCCATCCCCTTCCACACCCACAGGTGTTTGACAACACGCCCGCCGCGCTGGATGGCACCGTGGCAGCTGGCGATGAGATCACGGGGGTCAATGGCAGGTCAATCAAAGGAAAAACTAAGGTGGAGGTGGCCAAGATGATTCAGGAGGTGAAGGTAAGGCTGCTGTGGCAGTGAGGACACTGGCCCTTTTGAGACCTCCAGCCAGCCCGAGGCCTCGGTGGGCCTGCAGGGGGCCTGGCCCTCTCCCAGCTCCCTCCTCGGCACCTCAGGGTCTATCACATCCCAGCTTCTCCAGTTTCCCCCAGGTTCATTCAGGAGATGCTGATTACGCTCCAGGACTTGCGCTGGGCCCTGGTGAGAGAGTGGGCACCATGACTCAAAGGTCCTGCCCTCGAGCTCCCAGGGGAGCTGTCAGACTCAGAACCACACCTCGGGGCAAGCCAGCGTGTCCCCAGTCAGGGCTGGAGCTGAAGCTCGAAGTCCAAGGTGAACCTACCTGGGTCAGTAGATACCCAGGAAATGTCCTCTGAGTCGTACTGGGCCCAAGAGGGTGTAAGAGGGAAAAAGGCACCCCACCCGCCATTCCTGTAGGAACTTTCAGTCCTTTGGGTCCCCCTGGGCTCACATATCCCCCCACGGACCCCTCTGGGCCCCAGGGCAGCTCCGTGTCCAGCTGCTGGTGTCTAGTTCAGCAGACCAGACTGAATGCTGCCTGTTTCCTGCTTCCCCTGCCCTGCTCCAGGCCCCCTACAGAGCCCCTCTCACCCTGAATGGCAGACAGCATTCCTGCCACTTCCAAAAGCATGCAGCCCTTCTGCCATGTTTTTGGAGATTTTTGCTGCTGGTAGCTCTTGCGAAACCAAAACAGTGAAGAAGGTGCAAAGCTGCAGGATGATTTAACACTCTGAGAGTCAAGCACCCAGCTGCCCGTTGAGCTTGGTCGAGAGTTTAGGCTCCCTCGCCGAATCCAGCCAAACCTCTCCTCACTTCCTTCCTGTCCTCTGTGTCTTAAAGGCCTGGTCCCAGCATCCCTGACATCAGCTTACCTTAGCCCCGGACCCACGGCTTCTACCTTCTCCCCTTTGTTCTCCTTTTCTGCTCCCCCTGGTGTGGAGTTTACTGTCCTGGGCATTTCCTGTTGGGCAGAGGAGTGCATCATGGGAGGTGGTGGGCCATGTTTCATTTTGATACGGAGCTGGGGTGGTGTGCCCCCCCCGGATCCCTTTTCTCATCCCCCATCTCTAGCACCCTCCTTGTCCTCCCAAGCCTGTCTCGCACCAGCCTCTCACGTTACCCCTGAGAACAGGAGCTCCTGGCAGGTGTGCGTGGCATTGCCATTGCCTGGGGACTCCGCAGCCCCCAGGTTTGGCAGGGAGCCGGGCACCCATCTCACCAGTGCCCTGCAGGAGGGGAGGAGCTGCTTGTGGTTGCGCGGCTGGAGCAGAGCCCAGATCTCGTCCTGCCTTGGTACTCCTTCCCCCTCCGCGGCGGCCCTGAGCACCCTGCGAGGAGCCTCTGGCACCCACCCCTGACTCACGGCCTCAGATCACTTTGGTTTCCCTTCAGGATGCAGTTTTGAAATCCTGTTTTGTATCTGAATGAATTCAGCCCCCAGTTCAAGGGTCTTAGGATTTCAAGCCTGAGGCTGACCGTGGTGTCCTCACGTGGTCAGGGCAGCCTTCTCGAGGGAGGCTGGCTACTTCTCGTCCAGTCACTGGCCTGCGATTGGTGTAATTCTGCGAATCGCATCGGCCTCTCTTGCTGGCCTCGGGCTCTGGGGGGGCTGCGACCGCCCTCATACCTGCTCCCTAGCACCCCCAGCACCCGACACAGAGAAAGTGCTCGGACGTGTTTGTGGGGTGAATGGCGGGACTCCTGAGAAGGGGGCTGGTTTAGAAGACCCTCTCAGAGGACGGGAGAAGTGACCCGGCAGAGGTCTGCACTGTGGTCGTGGCATGGGCCATGGCACACAGTGTCACAGACTGCCAGGCTGTGAGCTCTGTGACCCCAGGGACCCTGTCTGCCCTGTCCCTGCCGATTATCTGGGGCCTGGTGGGTGGAGAGAGGAGGAGGAGCCCTTTCCCAGGGCTCAGGATTCTTTGATGACCGCAGACACCAGGGCAAACAGGCCTCCTTGGAGAAGGGCCTGGGGCCCGGGGGCTCCGTCACAGCTCTGCTGTCCTGCTCTTCCAGGGGGAGGTGACCATCCACTACAACAAGCTGCAGGCGGACCCCAAGCAGGGCATGTCCCTGGACATTGGTAAGCGGCACCGGGGCAGTGGCGTCCGGGGGCTCCACAAGCCCGCATCCTGTCTCCTTGTGACAGTGCATCAGTGGTCACGTGGCTGTGCCCTCTGACCCTTCTGACCAAGCCAATCCAAAGCACCTGGGAGGACCCAGTGGTGCTCCCCTTGCAGCTGGTCCCCGGAACCTGTCTCTGGTTTCTCCCTGCCTAATGTTTCACTTCCCTACCTCCCCCGACCACCTCCTCTGGTGCCTTCATGCTGTAGGCTTGTCCTTTGTAGGGCAGCCCTCCAGCTCACTAGCCAGTCCCTCACCTTTCTGAAAGGGGAGGGCAGCCCAGCCCTGCCTGGTACCGCCTGCCCACCTGCACACCCCACTCAACCCTGGCCTCTTCTGCCCACCTGCTGCCAGAAAGTCTTAGGGTCTGGACTGGCCCTCAGGTTTGGGGCAGAGGCCAGTCCTTCTGCCCACAGCATGCCCTGGGACATATTACCTCCTGCTTGGGAGCTGGGCCTTGGTTCTGTAGAAGCTTCCAGGCTCAGGAGCCGGATGGTAGCTTTGAGGTCCTCTGGACCAGCCACCTCATTGCACATCAGAGCCCGGGACCCAGGGAGGCGCTGTGCCCCCCGGGTGAAGGCCCACCCAGATCTCTTGGCTCTGGGGCCCAGCACCCTTTTCCTCCACCGTTGGGCCACAGTTGCCTTCTGGTTTTTAAGAAAAGAGGTTAAGGGCAAGTTAAGTCTGTCCCGGAAGTTCTTTAGAACCCTTTGGTCCCGTTGCAAAGACTATTTGACCACATATGCAGTAACCGAGTCTGGAGCCTGGGGCCAGTTGCCATGGACAGGGCTTCTGCTCCCGCGTGTGGAGGAGAGACGGAGGAGGGGAGTCCTCCCTGGTTGGCCTGTCGGCCAGTGTCAGGCCTAGGCCGCTCTGGGTCTCAGTGGGAGTCGATAGCCACTTTGGGTGCCAGACCCTCAGTTAAGTGCCTTGCATATTCATGCTTCCAGGCTCCCAACACCTCTGTCAAGAAGACAGTGCCAAGGGCAGGGAGCCCAGAACCCCTCCAACCCCCTGCCAGGACCCTCCCCACTTCATAGTCACCCCCACCCCAAACCCCAGTTCCGCCCCTGCTGTTGCCCCCAGTGAGTCACGATGGAGCGGGATTGGCCCCGGGGCCCAGACTCCACCTCATGAGTCCTTCTCTCACCTGGGCCCAGTGTTGAAGAAGGTGAAGCATCGGCTGGTCGAGAACATGAGCTCGGGGACGGCAGATGCTCTGGGCCTGAGCCGGGCCATCCTGTGCAATGGTGAGTCTCCTCCCACCCCACCACCTCTGGTCCCAGGGGACTCAGGCCCAGGCCTCTGGGGGAGGGGCGCCATGGCTGCCCACCAGGGCTGTGTGTGTCCCGCTGGCCTGGGCCGGGCCTCTGCTGGTGGGGCCGATACCATCTCTTCGCCTCCCCGGAGGCCTCTCCAAGCTCCCACAGAGCACCCACAGTGCACACTGAAGGCCTCTTACAGCCCGTGTCCCCCGGCTCTCCAGCAAGAGTTCAGATAGACCCAAGTCACAGATGAGAGACTCCTGGTGGGGTGGTGCCTCCTGCCAAGCTCCCCAGGCTGGTGCCTTCGCTACTGCCCCCCCGCTGCTCTCACACAGCCAGGCCTCCCCCAACCCGAGCCCCAGTTCCTCCCTGTGGCCTCTTGTCACCCCAGCGTGTCCTGGCTGCTCCCAGGCTGCTTACCGGGCCCGCCGCCTCTCTCCAGGAGGTGGTGCTGCTGCCCAAGTCCCAGCAATTCCTGCTCAGACCTGGAGGTGGCCGTGCTCGCCTCCCGCAGCGGGAAAACCGCGTACATGCACGTTCACACCCACGCACGCCTGTGCGCACACACTCTCTCCCCACACGTTCACACCCACCCATGCGTGTGCACAGTGCTGTCCCCGGGGGTTGGGGGGGGGCAGTGAAACACTCAGTCCCGCTCCTGCCGTCACCAGCCCGAGTTTATAAATAGCAGCAGCTCTGCTGTGTACGTGTGGGGACAGATATAAATAACGACATAAATTGTAGGCTCAGCTGGGCGCACTGGGCTTTATTGGCTGGGATGTCGGGGGTGGGGTCTGAGCTTGTTCCAGAGGGTGTACAAAAGTGGCGGCTGCTATTTCCAGCTTCTTGGTGCCTATAAATCCCTGTTACTGTAGTTACCATGCGTCGAGATGAAATTAGAACTGGTTGTTGTGTTTTTTCCCCCCCCAAACCTTGCAATTTCCCCAGCCTTAAATAGGGTTTCTAAAATTGAAGCTGTCATGATGTCCCATGACCCAGCTAAAAACAACAGCACGGCGCTTACGTGGCTCCTTCGCTGCCAGGCTGGCCGGGTGCCAGGGCTCTGGGGAGCTGGGGCCTGGAGGCCAGCCCAGTGGCTGAAGCCTCCTGAAGACTTCTGAGGTGTGCCCCACCAACCCCCAGAACCCAAACCTTCCTCCCTGGCAGCCTGACACACGACTGCCTTCTCTGCCCAGATTTAAGAATCCAGACCCGGCTTCTACAACTCTCTTCCTCTCCTCCCACTCAGAAAATCCTGGACAGGTCAGCACAGGAAACTGGGGTGGGCAGAGGGCACCCTGGCCTGCACAGCCCTCGCTGTGCACCTTTAGGCAAGTTGCTTCACCTCTATAAACCTTGGTTTTCCCTATAAGATGGGGGAAGTAATCTGCCCCAGAAAGCTCATGTGGAGAAAGGACAGCTGGGTGAAGGGCTTCAGTAAGGCCAGGCTCTGTCTTAGGAGGCTCTGAGCCAGGAAGCTACCGACATGAACCCTGCCCCGCATTTGCTGCCCGTGTTCCTGGTGGGGAGGTGAGTGTGGACCTCACCCCTATCAGAATGGAGGAGAGTGGTGATCACTGCTGGCCAGAGCCCCGCCCGACCCTGATCTGGAATGCATCCCCAGCCCTGGCCATCCACTTGTTCCTATCTTGAGCCCCGGAGGTGAGGCAGCTGCCCCATCCCTCACCTGACAGCCCTTATCGCCCCTGCCATCCGTGGCCTGGCCACAGTCACCGCTGGACCAGGAGCCTGGAAAGCACCACTCAGATTTCATTCACCAAGGTCATTCCCTGGCCCAACACGGGGCCTGGCACATAATGGGTGCAGGATAAACACCTGTGAAGCCAACGAAGACGATCACCAAGGCCCGCTCCAGTGCCAGCTCTTCCTCAAAGCCCTTCCTGCCTTTCTCTCCCCTCCCAGATTGCTCTCCTTTCTGAGCTGCCAGGTGGTGGCGGGCTGCCTTGAGCCTGCCTTAAGAGTAACTGTCGTTGCATCCCATCTCTCCCACTTGTCTCTGATTGCCTTGCTTCTTGGCCGTCAGCAGGGTGTGTGCTGGAAGTTCTGGCCAGGTCCTTGACTGCTAGGCAGGGGCTTGCCTTCCACCGGCCATGGGCAGCTACCCTTGGCCATGGCCTTGGGGAGGGCCCACTCCGATTTTCACTCCTTACTTCCGGAAGTACCCATATCCTTGTCACCTTTCTGCCCCTTTGGCATGTCCCAGCCTCCTGGGGTGGTGCTTATCACAGGAGCCTCCTGAGGGTCACCCTGCTGCCCCGCCTTGTCTGGATGTACTGGGCTCGTCACAAAACACCTGCAAGCCCAGCCAACCCTGAGGTGCCCAGTCCCCGACCCTGGGACCCTGTGCTGTTCCTGGTTCTCCGCTGGGGGCCACCTCGCCTCTCCCAAGGCTGACTCCAGTGGTCCCTGGGTCTCTCCCCTCACCCCTGGCCCTCTGATCCCCACAGATGGGCTCGTCAAGAGGCTGGAGGAGCTGGAGCGGACCGCCGAGCTGTATAAAGGTGGGCAGGCACACCCTCCGGCCTGCAGTCCTGGGTGGGTGGGGTACTGCACTGGAAGTGCCTGGCCCCAGTTCTCACCTAGGTGGAGCTCCGGAGCCCTGCTCTAAACGTGATGGCAGTGAGGGGCAGGACCATACTCATTAAAAATTCTAGGACCTTAGTCATTAAAAATTCTTAAGGAAAAAAACCTAAAGACCTGCTTTTTCTGATCGTAAAAGTAACATGTGCCCATAAAAAAGAACAGCACATATAAACCTAGTGAGAAAAGTCTGAACCTCAGGGACAGTGTGGGCCTCGGGGGTGGGGTAGGGGTTTGGAGGCCGCGTCCTGGGCCAATGTCGTCCCCACTGTGTGGTCCTGTCCCTCTCGTTTTGGGTCTTTCCCACAGGGATGACAGAACACACCAAGAACCTCCTCCGGGCCTTTTATGAGCTGTCACAGACGCACCGGGGTAAGGACACCCTGAACCTGCTGCATGACCCTGGAAAAAACCCTGCCCTGTGGGCTCAGCACCTCCCTACATCCCACGGGGAGGGTGAGGGCAAGCTCCTCTCCGGGGCCTTTCTGCTGCCCCGGCTCAGGCAGACCCTGCAGCGTCTGACCTCATGTCAGATTTGGGGTGTGGTGGTAATGGGGCCAGCGGGGAGCCTCTCGACCAGCTGGGCTTCTGTGGGGTGCAGAAGTTCCTCGTGCAGGCCCTGTCCTGTCTGTCTGTACAGCCGCTCACGATGTACGAGGCCTTTCCTTTTTCCTGACCATGTTTCCTACAAGTCTGTTCGTTTCAGTGAATCCCATTTTACAGCTGGGAAAACAAAGCCCAGGTAGAAGCAGCAGTAACCCAGCTCCTTCGGGGCGGAGCTGACCTTAGGACCAGACTCCCAGACCAGGGCTCTGCTCCCAGACACTGCCCTCCTCCACTTTGACCCAGTCTTTCCCCCGTGCTCTGGTCACTTCAGGAACCAGGTCAGCTCCTTGGATGTAGGCCCACCTTCCTTGGGGTACAGGTCCAACTCTTAGGGCTGTAGATCCACCTTTCTTGAGGTTTAGACCCACCTCCCTGGGATGTAGACCACCAGCGGACCTCGACCTCTGACCCACCATGCCCCCCACCGTGCTTCTCCCCAACAAATCCCTGGCTTCTCCGTTAAGGGGTCAAGTAGGGGCGGCCTTCAGGACAAACTTGTCACGCAGCCTTTGGGGACGTGTTCTCTGTGATCGGGGTGCGGGAGCCCCAGCCCGCTGCAAGTGAGGCTTTTGTGAAATTCGCCGACGCCCACCGCAGCATCGAGAAGTTTGGCATCCGGCTCCTGAAGACCATCAAGCCGGTAGGTCACGTGGAGCGTGCGTGAGCCCGCAGGTGAGCGGGGAGGGGCAGTGTGGCCAGCGGAGAGTGTCCTGTTCTGGAGTCAGAGCGCCTTGGGGCTGGTTTGGGGGTGGGCTGCTGCAGCTGACTGTGGCTGAGTCCTTCCTCTTCCACGACCTCAGCCCTGACCTCCAGGCTGGTCTGGCCCTGGCTCCACCAGAGTTACAACTTGCCCTTGGCCTGGGCTGTCTTCTCCTCCTTGGAATGGACAGGGCGGTCTGGGAACTCCCTTTGGCTCTGACACCTGAGTCCACTAGAAGGGTGGACACATCAGTGCCATTCCCTGTCACCATAGCCAGCCTTCACCCACCCTTGCCCACGGGGGCCTCAGCGTCCACCCCACCGCCCCTTCCAGATGCTGACAGACCTGAACACTTACCTCAACAAAGCCATCCCGGACACTCGCCTCACCATCAAGAAGTACCTGGATGTGAAGTTCGAGTACTTGGTGAGTGGGCCCCAGCCTCTTGGTTGGGGCGGGGGTGGTAGTGTGGGCCTGGCCTGCTGGGGTCAGAGCCCGCCTGGAGGTTTGTTCCTCTTCAGTCAGCCACTTGACGGCCAGCAGGTCAGGGCCAGGACCTTGGTGATACCTGACTGAGGACGTGGGACCAGGGCCCTAGGGAGGTGTTCGGGGATCAGGCAGCAGCGTAGGCCCTGCCTTGACTCTTCAGAGGAGCCCTGGGGTGGGTGGGGCCCTCACTTTGGACACACTCTGACCCCATGGGAATTATTTTAGTCACTTTTAGCAATGAATTAGACTATGTCACTGGTTATAACATGGATGTTCATGAGTCTTATGTTCAAATGATAATTCTGTGGTCAAAGGAGTTGAGGAAAAATACTCCATCGAGCAGGCCCAGGTCCTTTGCTTCGGGACTTGTCAGAGCCTTCAATAGACCCGCGTGTAACCTGGGTCTTCAGAGGCTTCCTCAAGTTCTTTGGATCCTGGAATCCTTTAGCCCAGAGCATCTCTTGGGACTTGAGTGTAAACGCTGGGCTCCTGGGCCCTTTCCATCGTCCCAGATGAGTGCCCTCACCACCCTGAGCCTCCAGGGCAGGGGCCAGCCTGAGCGAGGGGCCAGCCTCTGCCCGACGCATCTCAGCTCGTTCCAGCTCAGGGTGTGCAAGGCCTACAGGGCCTGGCACGGCTGCTCCTCTGGGTGGCTGAGGGCTCCAGGGTGGCATGGGAGGAACTGGGGCTGTCAGGGTGAGCTCCAAGGCGGTGTAGCCCCCCTGACAGCCTGGCCTCACCCGTCCCACAGTCCTACTGCCTGAAGGTCAAGGAGATGGACGACGAGGAGTACAGCTGCATTGTGAGTGGGGTGGGGAGCATGGCCCTGATCCTAGAGTGGCTCGGGGTGCACACACCTCTCCCTGCCCGCCTCACAGAGCCCCAAGAGAGGCCTGGGGGGCTTGGCCAGGCTCCTGTTTGTGCAGATCTGGGGGCTGGCCTTCCCTCCCTCCCCGTGGCCTCTGCAGGCCTCCCAAGTGCTGGCCATTTTTGCCATGCCTGCTCCCAGACCAGCTGTCCTCTAGACTTGGTGAGGCTCCTGCAGGAAAGAAAAAATGCCCTTCCCCTCACTCCTGAGAGCTGTTTTTTTTTACTTGCTACTTTTTAATATTTTTCATAGCAGGGTCCATCTGTGGCTCAACACTCATTTAATGTGGCAAGCGTCCGGGTTTTTTTTTGTTTTTGTTTTTCACAAAGCTATCCCTAAGCACTTCTGGCAACTTCAGGCGTCTCAGAAACAGGCAGCTTTGAAAAGTGCTGTGTGGCGGGGGGTTGTGAGCTGGCGGGTTCTCTGCAGCCTCCTTGCCGCCACCCCCACCCCCACCCCTGCCACCTGCCCAAGGTCCCTGACGTGCTCCCCCCGGGCGCAGGCCCTGGGGGAACCCCTGTACCGCGTGAGCACAGGCAACTACGAGTACCGCCTGATCCTGCGCTGCCGGCAGGAGGCCCGCGCCCGCTTCTCCCAGATGCGCAAGGACGTGCTGGAGAAGATGGAGCTGCTCGACCAGAAGCATGGTGAGGGGCTGCGGGCCCCCAACACCATCGTCCTCCCCGTTTCAGAGAGGTCCAGCACTCACCCGAGCTCCCAGGGACAGACTGTGGCAGACTGGCTCTGAGTCAGACCCAAGATGGGAACCTCCCAGAGCCTGGCCAGGGTGGGACTGGCCGTGTCCCGTGGACTCCCACGCCCCCCACCCCACCCTGGCAGTTCTCTTCCACTCCCTGAACTGGGAGTGGGGAGGCCTGGGTACTGTGCAGGGCTGGGCAGCCCTGGCTGGCTTGGCCCCCTCCCAGGGTGCCAGGGGGCAGTGAGATGCGTGAAAGGGAAGCCCAAGGGTGGCGGGGTCGGTTGGGCCCCACGCGCAGGCAGCCTGGCCCACCGGCGCTGTCTGCCCGCCCCTCCTGCCCCAGTCCAGGACATCGTGTTCCAGCTGCAGCGCTTCGTATCCACTATGTCCAAGTACTACAACGACTGCTACTCGGTGCTGCGTGACGCCGATGTCTTCCCCATCGAGGTGGACCTGGCGCACACCACGCTGGCCTACGGCCTCAGCCAGGACGAGTTCACGGACGGCGAGGACGAGGAGGAGGAAGACGAGGAGGACACGGCAGCCGGGGGGCCGCCCGGGGATTCGCGCGGGGCTGCCGGGCCCCTGGACAAGGGCGGGAGCTGGTGTAACTCCTGAGTGCCCCCGGGGGTGCGGGTCCGGGGGGCGGGGTGAGCGGGCGGATGCAGCGCGGCGCATAAAGGCCTGCTGGCTTGGGGCGTGTGCCTGCCTGCTGCTCTGTCCTGCACAGCGAACCCGGGTTGCCCGCCGAGGATGGGCTCTGGGGCCATGGCCTGGGCCCTGGGCCCGGGCCCCCTCCACCTCCACCCCTCACCCCCCACCCCCAGCTCCCCAGCCAGCTGGAGAGCTTGGTCTCCCGACCTGCCTTAGGAAGGAGGAAGAGGGGTCGGAGGTGGCAGGATTCCAGGACTCCTTGCTTGTGGGCACCTCCGCCGGCCCCACCCCGAGCCTGCTGGGAGCAGGGGAGCCCGCGGGTGGCCAGCCGAGCTGGGGCCAGTGTTTCACCCTCGCCTCTCTTTAGGCTGGCCACACCCGAGTCCACACTCACCTCCGCAGCCTGTATTTATTTTATTCCCCTGGCTCAGCCACTTCCCTGGGGTGGCCTGGGCGCTGGGCCTGTATTGAATAAACACAAACCCAGATGAACCTGGGCTCTTTGCAGTGGCCTCAGAGCCTCTCTCCCCTCAATGCCCCCTCTCCTGCCTCCCTGATCACAGATGGGGCAACATGGTTCACCGACATTGCCGTTATGGCACTGACTCCTCACAGCAGTTCTTTGGACGAGCACTGCTGTCCCCAGGTACAGATGGGAAACTGAGGCTGAGAAGAGGCTTGCTAAAGGCCCCGTGGTGTATGGGGAAGAAGTGAGATTTGGACTCAGATCCATCAAGTTCAGAAGACTCCACTTTCCCCACTGCCTCCCAGGCTTTCTGCTCTGTGGAGCCTTTTATATCCTCTCTCCTCTGTGACCCTTCAGTGTTTGAACTAAACCTTTATTTGGGGAAAGACGGGCCAGATCCTGGGTCAGGCGGATCCAAGGCCCCAAATGGGGAGAGTGCTAAGGGTGCCCTGGCCACTCCAGGCCACCTGTTCTACCAGGGCCAAAGGGGTGGCACCCAGCGGGTGGTGCCATGCTAGTACTCCATGTCTTTGCTTCTCCTGGACAGCTCCGGCCCACACCTGTGATCCTAGTGGGATTATTAATAGTGACCCTTGTCACCATCAGAGTGTGCGTTTGGACAATGAAATTTGTGCTCATCCGGAGAATGGGAGGGATGCGAGAGGCTGTGAGAGGTGGGTAGGGCCCACAGTGGCTAAGGAAGGGGGTGATTTCCTGCTTATTAGGTTTGTGTGTGTGGGTCCCGGGCAGAGACACCAATGGGATCCTCAGGCAGGATTGGGAGCTTGGAGAGAGGGACCAGCTGTCACTCCGTGTGCCTCCTTCAAGCCATCAGACTGCATCACCTCTCTGAAAGGGCAGTCAGCGGGGAGGCCAAGGGCACAGATGAGCTGGCAGCCTAGGTTCCAGGTACAGCTCCTGTGACCCAGAGCTACCTCCTAATCTGGGCCTCAGTTCCCCTACCTGTGAGTATGGCTAGTGAGGGTACCTACCTCCTCGGGTCGTTAGGAGGATTAGACGAGTTAACTTTTGTGAAGAGCTTAGAATGGGGCCTGGCACAGTCAATGCTATATTTGTTAAATAAGATACAGTCACTGCTCTGGTGGCTCAGGGGAAACCGCAGACAGTGTCAGTCGGCCGGGTATGTGCTAGGGCTTTCCTGGGGCGTGGATGGAAAATGAGACCAGTGGGGAGGCCACCAGGGGGATGGGTTCTCCTGCGGAGTGCAGATGAATGGAGTCGTGGGCCCTGGTCACCTGATTTGGAGGGAGGGAAGCAAGAAAAGGGGTGTCCCGTTTGTGGGAAGAGGGTGAACACGTAAGAGAAAATACATCCCTAAACCTTCCCAGCCAGGGTGAGACCTGGAGCTCCCCACACTGGACTCCCTGTACCACTGATGGGGGGGGGGTGCGCCAGAGGGACTTCCCTGGTGGTTCAGTGGTTAAGAATCCGCCTTGCAGTGCAGACGGCAGGGGTTCGATCCCTGGTCAGGGAACTCGGATCCCACTGTGCTGTGGAACAATTAGGCCCGCAGGCCCACAGCTGCTGAGCCCCCGCAGCAGCACAGAGAGCTGGAGCGCCACCCGCAGATGCAAGGAGGCCCCACCTCTGACAACTGAGACCCGACCGCAGTCAAAGTAAAAAAAGTGCCATCCAGGGGCTCTCTCTAGGATTCCCGGGAGGCTGGGGAGGGGAGGCCAGCAGCCATGTGTCCACAGCGACACGTGTCCAAGCAAAGGCCCCAGGAAACCCAAGTTTTATCCCCTATAGAGAGGAGGCCGGGTCTCTAGAGAGAGGGTCCCTTTAAGAAAGGTGAGGCGGGCAAGGTAGGTGCCATCCCCCAACCCTCAGCCCCAGCTCTCCCAGCCGCCACAAGATGGAGTTATGGAGTCACATATGCTCATCTACACTGAGAGAGGAGCCAGGATCCAGCCCCAGCCTGCCGCTCTGGGACATGTGCGCCCGTTCTCTGCCCTGGGCCCCTCCAGCAGCACCTGCCGGTGGGGCTTCAGTGCACAGCGCCAAACAGCGGGCCCGGGATAGGGGCCACCTTCCCCTGCCATCCTCTACCTCTGCCATTCCCTCCCCAGTGCCCACCAGCTCCCATCAGAGGCCCCGGGGGAGAGCCTCTCCGACTCCCTCCTGGCCCACCGTCCCACCCCCGGGGAGCAGCCAGAGATGCAGAAACAGAACTCTTTGTCAGCTCAGTTTTATGAACTTCAGATTCACACAGGCCATGCAACAGCGGCCTCACTGGCGGGGCCAGGGCCACCCAGGGCAGTTGAGGGTGGCAGCTCCCCTCATGGACCCCTGGAGGTGACCCCTAGGAGCAGCCCCCGACCCCGACCCGGTGTGCCAGGCCCAGTTGGGGCTCTGAGAGGGGAAGCCCCATTTCCGAAGTCCCTGCCCCCACAGACTCAAGAGTCCAGCCCTTCCTCCGTCTTCACCTCGGGTTGCAAAGGCCCAGTGCCCGGGCTCGGCACCTCCATGGCCTCGAGGCCACCAGGCTCCTCAGTGCCGGCAGGTGGGAGGTCAGAGTCCACTTCGGCCTCAGCCTCCTCCCCGTCGCCAGCTCCACCTTCGGTGCCTGGGCTGGGCGGGCCGTCCTTGGGGCGGCGCAGGCAACAGTTGGTGGCCACAGCCATGAAGATCCCCGCCAGGGCCACCTCGGAGCCTGCCAGGTAGAAGATGATCTCGTAGTTCTTGAGCGCATCCACCAGGCGGCCTGCGGGGAGGGCGGATGGGGAGGTGAGGGCAGGCAGGGGAGCCCACCCTTCACACACACGCACACGCACGTACACACACGCACACACGCAGTGCTCTTGGTGGGGTTCACAGGAGACACACACACACGCCCATCTTTGCTCCTATTTTATAGATGGCAAAATTCCATGAGGGTTCTGCCATTTGAGACCTTAAAACTGTCACTTCACCTCCCTGGATCTCAATTTCTTAAGTGATATGGGGCTTCCCCGGTGGCTCAGGGGTAAAGAATCTGCCTGCAATGCAGGGAATGTGAGTTCGAGCCCTGGGTCAGGAAGATCCCCTGGAGAAGGAAATGGCAACCCACTCCAGTACGGTTGCCTGGAGAATCCCATGGACAGAGGAGCCTGGCGGGCTACAGTCTATGGGGTCACAAGAGTCGGACACGACAGAAGTGAATTAGCACATGGGGCCTGAGGTCAGGCAGCACTTTATAAGGGCCCGCCTGTTCCCCAGATTCAAACTCCACGTGTACCCTGGAACTGGCCCAGCTGGGGATATTTGACCTGGAAGTGGGGAGAGTACGGGGCTCAGCCCTGCTCTCCTGGGGGCCCCAACTCTTTGCTTTTTCCATCTAACCGCCTTGGTCTTCAGGGGCCTGGTTCAGCTCTCTCTTCCAGGCCAAACTTCCAGGCCACCCCCACTCCCAGGAGGCCCCGTGTAGTCCAGACTGAGCTATCACCAGCATGGGGCAGGAGGCAGGATTTGTGGAGAGGTTATTCTTATTCTCTGTATTTTCCAAGCTTTCCATCACAGGTATATGTTACTTTCATACTCAGCAAAGTCTTTTTTGTCCCCCCAGCCATGCTGCATGGCTTGCAGCATGCTAGTTCCCTGACCAGGGTTCAAACCCAGATCCACACAGTGGAAGCGCAGAGTCCTAACCACCAGACTGCCAAGGAATTCCCTCAGGAAAATCTTCAAATTCCAAGTATTTCCCCTAAAGTGTGGCTCCTCGGCTGCCTCGCTCTCTCAGGGGCCTCCTTGTGGCAGTCCACAGCAGCTTGTGACCCTCTCCGTGTGCATCTCAGTGGCCTCAGGAGGTTCCCTGGTGGTCCTCGAGCCAGCTGCCCACCCTGTGCCCCTCTGAGCAGTACCCTAAACTTGCCTTCCTGACGCCAGCCCAACAGCCAGTCCCACCCCCCACACAGTCCTGTGACTTTCCTCACCTTCTTCTCACCCCAAGTACCTTCACTGCCTATTAGATCCACCCCAGGGTCACACAAGAGAATGAAAGATGAGTCTCTGAGCCTCTGGCTGGTTTTATAACTTTTGGTGGTGGGCTCTAAGGTTGCTCACACAGCTTCAGGAGCTTTGTGGTTCCCACTGGGTCAGGTGAATTGGCAAAGTTTGATGAGGGCGCTCAGCTAGCCTGGGCCATCTCAGCTGCAGCCTGGGCCCCAGCAAAGGCGGCCCCTGTCATGGCTCCATCCTGGAGCCTGACCTCAGCTCTCTCCTGCTCATGGGCAGGCTTCCTGCCGTTCCAGGGATAAGCTGACCACCCAGCAAGACCCTAGGAACTCCCACCTCCACCTTTCTGATCCTAGCTCCTGTCTTACTTGTATAGGGACAGTGTCCCCCAGACACACCCTGTGTCCTCTCCTGTGGGGTCCTGCCCTGCCCTAAAGGCCACGCTCATGCCCACCCTGCAGGAAGCCTTACCCTACCGCCTCATCACGATGACTTCCTATATGAGTGTAGAGCGCCCAGCAGGCAGTGTGCACAGTGGAAGACCCCAGCGCCCTGCCCGCTGTGAACTCTGCTCCCGGTTCCCCAAGGACACTCCCTATTCCAGTCACCCCTAGAGGCTGGGGAGACTAAGACACTCAGATGCAGTGTTTCAGAGGTGTGGGCATTAAGAACTGGGCGGGCTCAGATCTGATTCTGGGACTGGCAACTTGCACTTGGCCTCTGTGCCTCTCTGCAGAAGGAGAATAAGCACCTGCACTTCACAAGGCCTTTGAGCCATCTGCAGGAGACCACCCACGTTGGGTTCTTCCTGGCACATTTCCTGGCTTTTTCCGGCCCTACTCTGAGCGGGTGGTGCCTCTTGGAGGGGAGGCTAGTTGGCCATGGGAAGGGGAGTGTAACCGGTCTGTCTCTCCCAAAGGGCCCCTTCCCCTCCCTTGTCCCAGGATGTTCCATCCAGGATAAGGGGGGCTTCCCTCGGACCCCGGGGCACTAGGCCACCCTTTCCTCCGACGGGGCGCACCGGCAGAGGGCGGTCCGATGAGAACAGCCACAGCCTCGAGGAGGAGGACCAGGCCCAGGGCGCTGGGGAATCGGGGCGCGCCCACAGCAGCCATGAGCACCTCGAACTGCAGGGCGCCCACCATGCCGTAGGAGAGGCCGAAGGCGATGCAGAAGGCGACAAGGGCGCCGTAGGTGCGAGCCCGCGCGCTGCTCAGGTCCGTGAGCCCGTTGGCCATCAGGGCCAGGCTGAAGAGGTAGGTGACGTGCGGCCGCAGGCGCGCCAGGCCGGCCAGGGCGCCGCACGCCGGCCGCGCCACGATGTCGACGAAGCCCACGATGGAGAGCAGGAAGGCAGCCTCGGAGTCGGGCACGCCCGCGTCCTTGGCGTAGTTCACCAACAGGATGGCGGGCACGAAGAGCCCGAGCGCCATCAGGAACTTGGTGACGGCGTACACCGCGAAGGCGCGGTCGGCGCACACGGTCACGTCCAGCAGGCGCCGGCGGGTCCGACCGCCAGAGGGCGCGGCGCGCACGCGCGCCTCCGCCTCCGCCTCGCCAGGCGCGTCTCCCGCGCTGTCCCTGCGCGGCCGCGGGCCGGGCCCCGGGGGCGGCCGCATGACGGCGCCGCACGCGCAGCAGTTCAGCAGGAGGCCGCCGAGCAGCAGGAAGCCGCCGCGCCAGCCGAAGTGCTCGAGCAGCTGCTGGCCGAGTGGCGACAGCGCCGACAGGAACACCGGGCTGCCGGCCGCCGCCAGCCCGTTGGCCAGAGGCCGCCGCCGCTCGAAGTACAGCCCCAGCATGATGAGCGATGGCTGGAAGTTGAGGGCCAGGCCTAGGCCTGCGGGCGAGGCGGCGCTGTGCCGGGCTCTCCGAGGGCGCCCCCCAGCCCAGTCCCCGGCGGGAAGCAGGGGCGAGCACCCCGCAGACGCACACCCCCGCCCCAGGGCGGACAGACTAAGGGATGGGGTGACCTGAGCAGAAGGACGAGGACCGCCCCTCATGCGGAAACTGAGGACAAGGAGGTCTGGAGGCAAGGTCTCCTGATCCCACCCACAACCCCATCCCCAAGGAGGGGAGTGGTGCGCGCTCTCACCTGTGAGCACCCCAGCTGTCAGGTATAGCTCCAGGAGGCGCGTGGCGAAGGATGCTAGGATCATGCCGGCCGAGGCCAACAGCCCACCCACCAGCATCACCGGGCGACATCCAAAGCGGGTCACGAGGATGCTGGACACCGGGCCTGTGGGCAGAGCAGGGTCACCAATCGGGCTGGACCCTTCTCTGGTAGACACTCTAGGCTTTGTACCTCCCAGCCTTTAGAGATGACTTGAAGGGATGAGGTCACTTGCCCCCAGTTCAGAGAGCGCAGGGGCTTGGCCAAAGTCACATAGCTTGGCTGAGACACACCAAAGAGAGCCCTATGGGGGAACACGGGGGGTGGAACCTGTACAGGTCCCCTGCCCTCCTGAGACCATGGAACGTAAAGAGCAGAAGGGGCTTCATTCCCTTATGAGTGCCCTTCCTTCCCAGGCTTCCCCCACCCCTCACTCATCATCAGCTTGGCTTGGCTAGGATAACTCCAGCAATTGCCCGGCCATCCCCACCCAGGTGGTTTAGGGCATTGGGATTGGGAATCTTATTTCGATCTCAGTTTCCCCACCTGTAACATAGGCGGGTGTGGATCTTTTGACAGAAATGGAGGGGCCCTTCCAGCTGGTCAAGCTTGCCAGATCAGCCACCGGGGGGTGGGCTCCACCAGTGGCCGCTACTCCCCTTTCCGGTGCTAACGCTTCCACAGGAAGGCAGGGGTTTCCATGCCCTCCCCGAGGGGCCTGGGGGATGCTCAAGGGGTCAGAGGTCTCCTGGTCCCTGATCCCAATCCTCAGTCCTGGGCTTGGGGGAAAGGAGAGGTGTCCACGAGGCGGGGCGCGGACCTGTGCCGTAGAGCATGGCGAGCATAATGGAGGACACCCAGGCTGTGTCGCTGTAGCCCGCGCCGAAGTCGCGCATAAGCGCGC
Organism: Moschus berezovskii; assembly: GCF_049115385.1. Classification (NCBI taxonomy): domain Eukaryota; kingdom Metazoa; phylum Chordata; class Mammalia; order Artiodactyla; family Moschidae; genus Moschus; species Moschus berezovskii. The sequence goes on from NC_142465.1 coordinate 113,638,614, forward strand.
GGAAGAAGACGCTCACAGCCTTGGGGAAGCCATAGGCGAAACCTGTGATCACGAAGCAGGCGCCCAGCACGGCCCAGCCCCAGCCCCCGTCTGGGGGGCCGGGGCCCCGCCGGGGACCGCTAGCGCCCATCGCTGCCGCCTCTGGTGGAAGAGAGGGGACAAGAGGGTGTGGCGAGGGTCTGTAGCCCAGACGAGAAAGGGGGATGGAGACCCAGGGTGGGGAAACCGAGGCATGAGAGTACCAGGTGAGCCCTGCTCAGAGAATGGAGCCAGGAGCGGAAACCGAGGTAGAACCTCATCCCAAGCCTCCCCTCCTTCAAGGGACGTGAAAGATGAGGGGAGGGTAATAGAATCGTTCCCACCTGAGTCTTGACCTCGGGAAGACTCCCTCTGGAGGGCACTCCTTGTCCCTCAGGACCTAGCAATGTCAGGAAAAGGGGGTTCGGCTGAGTGGGAGAGGGCGACCACCGGTGGGTGACTGGAGTCGTGTGTGGGAACCGAAGATGTCCCCAGTGAGCACCCGTGAGGGTCTCAGGACAAAGGAACAAACTCGGTGGAGCGGGGGACAAGTGCCAGCTGCAAAATGGGTGGAGTTCATTTTCCTCCTTGGCCTTGGGGTATGTTCTTAATTCTTCTCAGTGATCAGGAATGTCTACTGTCATTTAGAACATTATGGAGGAAAAATCAAAGCACGCTGTAACAACATCAGCCTTGTCTCAGAAGCCAAGGGAGCGGAGTTCCAATTCATCCCAGCTTAGCCAGGGATTTGCTCTGTGATTTGGGCCAGTCCCCTCCCCTTGACTGAGCCTCAGTTTTCCCACCTGTAAGATGGGTGACTGATCATCCCAGGTCAGCCGGGGATCTTGGTGGTGGGTGGTCAGATCTCTGGCTCCACTGGACAGATGGGAACCTTTGAGGAGGCACTGGAAGAGAGACCCTATCCCTCCAAACCCTTAGCAGCCCCCCATCCCCTCCACACCCTCGGAGCTCCACCCAGGGGTTCATGCAGCAGCCCCAGATGCCCCTGTAACAGACCAGGAGGGGGCTCTGGATGGACCAGCCCAAGCTGGGGGCAGAAGCCTCCCTCCCTTCTGCAACCCCTCTCTGCTGGCATCTCCTTCCTGACCTTGGGTAATGCCAAGGTGTCCAGGGCTCTGCTCCCCACCCCAGGACCAAGTTCTGGCCTTTGCTGCGTCAGCCCCTCACCATGGGTGCAGCCACTTGAGCACCAAGACAAGAGGTGGTCCCGGGCAACCCCCCCCACTCTTACCTGAGCTGTCCCGTGGGTTTGGGTATCCAGCCTCACATCTCCTGAGGCCTGCAGGAAGGGGCCAGCCCACCGGCTCCCCCGTGAAAGCCTCGCCAGGTGGGGGCTGCCTCCCAGGCTTCCTGCAGATCAGCGCTGGCTGGACTCTGGCAGCTCGCTCCCCCAAGCCTAGGGCTTAGTTCTCCCCCACCCCCATGCCCTCTAAGAGGCTTTCTGCTGGGAGCTGGGAGGGGAGAAGGGACAGGGCAGCAGCCAACGCACAGGGCCAGGCTGCCCTCCATAGTGGGGGTCCCTGTCCCAGGCCTGGCCAGGGAGAGCTATAGATAGGTGGGTCCCCTTCATCTCCTGGAGCCTTGGGCAGAAGACACACAGGGTCCTGCCCTGTGGTGTCCTTGTGGTACAAGGGGCACAGCCCTGCCCCGGAGAGGCCCCGCCAGCCCTAATCACCTCAACTCCTCGCCTGCCCCCCACCCCCAGGCCACATTCCAGGAGGGGCCTCTGTGGCTTTCCCCTGGATAAGACTAATCCAGGCTGGATAGCCTGGGACGTGAGGGGGTGGGGAGGGGCCAGAACAAAGGGTGCTGTGTCCCAGGGTGCCGGAAGGTGACTTGCTGGTGGTCCCAGGCCTCAGTGACTGCCACCTCTCCCTTTCTGAGGAACCCACAGCAGAAATGAACCTGGCAGAGACTGGGGATATAGCCTGTAGGAGTCAGGGCAGAACGGAAGACTTGCTTGGGCTTCCCTGCTGGCTCAGTGGTAAAGAATCTGCCTGCCAATAGAGGAGAAAGTTTCGATCCGTGGTTCAGGAAGATCCCCCGGAGGAGGAAATGGCAACCCACTCCAGTATTCTTGCCTGGGAAATCCCATAGACAGAGGAGCCAGGTGGGTACAGTCCATGGGATCGCAGCAGACAGGACTGAGCGACTGAGCATGAGCACAAAAGACTTGCTAAAAGGAGGGATGTGAGGGGCTGGGAGTGAGTGAGGGCTCCCAGGTAACCACCAACCACCTTTAGGACCTTCTGGACTTGCCAGTGCAAGGTCTCCATCCCAACCTGCCCCACTTCACTTCAGTCACTCAGTCATGTCTGACTCTCTGACCCCATGGACTGCAGCATGCCAGGCTTCCCTGTCCATCACCAACTCCCAGAGCTTGCTCAAACTCATGGTCATCAAGTTGATGGTGCCATCCAACCATCTCATCCTCTGTCGTCCCCTTCTCCCACCTTCAGTCTTTCCAGCATCAGGGTCTTTTCCGAGAAGTCAGCTTTTCGCATCAGGTGGCCAAAGTATTGGAGTTTCAGCTTTAACATCATTCCTTCCAATGAACACCCAGGACTAATCTCCTTTAGGATAGACTGGTTGGCTCTCCTTGCAGTCCAGGGGACTCAAGAGTCTCCTCCAACACCACAGATCACAAATCATCAGTTCTTTGGCGCTCAGCTTTCTTTATAGTCCAACTCTCACATCCATACGTGACTACTGGAAAAACCGTAGCTTCGACTAGACGCACCTTTGTTGGCAAAGTAATGTCTCAGCTTTTCGATATTGTGTCTAGGTTAACCACAGTCAACCTGCCCCACCCTGTCCCCTAAATCAGACTCTACCAGGCCGGCTGCCATGTCGCACTTGCTTTATTTCTCATCATTTACAAATGTTAAACAGGGAGCTATGCGGGGTGGGAGAGGGGACGTGCAAGGGGCTTCTCCCCACTGGGACAGGGAAGGGGGAAGAGTTTGAGGAGGCACAAGGTAGGCCCCCAGGGAGAGTCCGGAGTCCCTGGAGGGGAAGAAATGGTTCTGTCCCCCAATTCTGCCTGCTTTCATTTGAAGGGCCCAGACCTTAGGCCAGTGCCCTTGGAACTGCTCAGGCTGCGGTGCGGTTTGGGGAGCAGTGGCCACCCCCCGGTACCAGGGCCTCAGCTCCTTGGATCCACTGCTGCTGCTTCCACTGCCGCCAGCTCTGGGCAGCCCCTGGGCAGGTGTGGGTGGCGGGGACGACCTCCGACTCCAGGTGGAGGAAGGCACCTCAGCGGATGAGGGGCGCCGAGCGGTCATTGGTGACGGTGGGACGCAGCTTTACAGTAGCAAAGGGGTTGGTACCCCTGCCGGGAAGCAGAGAGGAGGGAGTGAGAGGAGCCAGGTCCCCAGCTGGCTGCAGGTCCTGGAGAGGCATCTGGGCCAGGCGTCTGCCCCTACCCCCCTGTGCCCATGGGGTCACCTCCACTCAGGCCCACCGTGTCTCCCCCACAGCCCTCTGCCGAGCCCGGCCCCCTCTGATGCTCGCTCGGGGACTCACCGAGGGAAGAGCTCTGGGGGTTGCTGCTCCCAGGACGTAAGTTTCTGCAGTGAGGGGGAGGGAGGATCGGGTTTGGTAGGGAAGGAGCAAGTGAGCCCCCGACCCAGCTCCCCACTCCAGCAGAGCAGAGGACTGGCCCAGAGGCCCCTACAGTGCCAAGCTTCCGCGAGATGAGGTCAGGCATTTGAAAACCCAAAATGCTGTGGGTGTTAGACTCGAGGAGCCTCTGGGCCAAGTGCCATCTCCCAGTACTAACACTGCCCTGGGAGGAGCCCCCCGGGGGGAGGGCTCTTCCAGTGCTCCCATCAGGACCCTGGGGCTCCCCTCCGCTAGAGAAATCCTTCCTCCCACCCTCCACCCCAGACTCAAGAAGCCCATTCTGTCCCTCCCCGCACAGATAGGCAGGCTGAGGCTGGGCTGGGAAGGTCCCCTTCAGCCAGCCAAGGGCAGGGCAGGGAGGGTTACCTGGTCTCCCTGCCCACCGGACCACCCCTGGGTTGAGAGCAGGCTGTGGGAGGGGGCCCACCTTCACGTCACTGGCCACCCCCATGCTGCCCATGCTACTTCGGCGGCTGCCAGACAAGGGTGTAGGTGCGGGGCTGGGGGTGCGGCTCGGGACCCGGCTTGGGGTTCGGGAGCGGGACTGGCCATCCCAGTAGTCTGAAGATGCTATGGAGTTGCTTGGCCGGTCCAAAAGGTCATCAAGGCTGTGGCTACCCCGGAGTGGGTAGGACCTGAGTCCAGAGAAAAGAGGGAAGAGAAGGGGGTCAGGGTTCAGGCCCTGCTGCATCTGACCCCATCTGCTGGGTCCGCTGAGCATTCTGCATCCTCTTCCCCTGCCCCTGGGTGAAAGGAAACTGTTGGTTTGAGGCAGTCCTGAGAGGAGGCAGAGGGATGGACACAGTGACCTTCAACCTGTAGTAAGATGGGGACGCCCTTTCTCCAGGGGCCAAAGGAGGCTGGGCCCACTCAGGACCACAGCTCAGAGATGCCCCCCACCGCTGAAGCTCCTGCCCCACCTCTGACCAGTGGTACCTGGAAGGTAGCTCATTCACAGGGCTCCTGGGGTTCATGGAGGTCACCGGGTTCAAGGGGTTTGTGGGGTTCATGGAGGTCACCGGGTTCAAGGGGTTCATGGGATTCATGGGCAGCTCTTCCAAAGGCTTCACATAGGCCTCAGGGAACCAGCCGCTCCTGTGGGGTGGAAGCAAAAGGCCCAACAGCAGTGATCAAAATACCACTTCTAAGAGGAGTCAACGATTACTGGGCACTGCTGTGTGCCAGGCCTGGTTCCAAGAGTAATTCATTTCATCCTGTGAAGGAGGTCTTTGCCGACACTCAAAGCCACCCGTCCAGACTCATGGGTCCTACCAGGGGCTGGGGTGCCTTAGAGTGGGGGAACTGGAGATCTGAGAAGGAAAGCATTGTATCTGAGGACATGGAGTGACAGTTTTCATTCCCTACTCACTGAGCATCCACTACACGAGGGGCCATGGAGGGCCAGACGCAGTCCCTGCTCCCCTGGGGCTCCCAGCCCGGCAGGGAGACAGATCCACAAACAGAAGATTGCAAGGTGATGCCAGGGGAGAGGGTGGACTGGGGTTGGGGACCGCAGGCAGCTGCAGGAGCCCAGAGGAAGGGGCACTGGAGCCAGGGTTGCCTGGCTACTAACCCTCCACCCTGGGCCCCCAGTTCCGGTAACTCCAGGCACCCTGCCCGTGGAGTCTTTGATTGGAAGCTCATTACAGCACCTTCAGAGCAGCCAGGGTCAAAGGAGAGACACTATGATCAATGTTCCCCAGCCTTTTCAGATTTCGCGGAACCCATCAGATTCTTGCCCAACACCCGGGAAAGTGTTCTCCACAGAACCACCTTAGACGCGCCCCCTCAAACCTGATCAACAACATTCTCACCTAAAGGTAACTGGAAGCTATTTCAACTCAAACTGACAGAATAAAACCATTTTCAGAACGTTTTAGTTCTCTTTACACCATAATATGCCTACTGATGAAACTTGCCATCGTTTTCCCTAACCCGAATCACAGAAATAATAATGATGTCCCAGGACTGTGATTTGGGACCTCTGATCTAGGTGGGTTTATTTTTTTTAATTAATTAATTTATTTTAATTGGAGGCTAATTACTTTACAATATTGCAGTGGTTTTTGCCATACATTGACAAGAGTCAGCCATGGGTGGACATGTGTCCCCCATCCTGAACCCCCTCCCAGACCCCTCCCCATCCCATCCCTCAGGGTTGTCCCAGTGTACCGGCTCTGAGGGCCCTGTTTCACACATCGAACTTGGACTGACGATACTGTTTCACATATGGTAATACATGTTTCAGTGCTATTCTCTCAAATCATCCCATTCCACAGAGTCCAAAAGTCTGTTCTTTATATCTGTGTCTCTTTTGCTGTCTTGCATATAGGGTCATCGTTACCATCTTTCTCAATTCCGTATATAGGCGTCAATACACTGTTCTGGGGGGTTTTATAATCAGGTCTCCCCAGGAGGTTGGCTGCGCGCCAGTTTAGGGAACTCTCAGGGCGGCACCCTGCTGCCCTCGGACATGGGCCTGCAAAGCAGGCATCTTTCCCACCACTTGTGTTCTTGGTCACGTCTCTCCCCATTGGCTCCTCCTTCTGTTCCTTATCCATGCAGTCATCTGCCAGCCACCCATCTATCCAGATAATCGCCCTGTCCATGCATCACTCATCCATGAGGGCAACCACCCCAGGACGGCCAACCCACTAACCCATCCATCAGCACTTGCCCACTGCCCACCTCTCTCAATCCCCTCACACACCTCTCCAGTTAGCCTGTACGTGTACCCCCCATCTTTGCATCTTTCCGTGCCCCCTTCCACCTGCCCATCTGCTCACAGGCACATGCATCCACCTGCCCACGACAGCCTCATCCAGGAACCATCTACCAGCCCAGGCGGCAAGCACCCTCACACGCACCTGCTAGCTCCCCTGTGGGTGCTCCACTCATTCCTCCTCTGTTCTTATCCTCACTCATTCCGCTCTCCTTAGCACGAGTGGGCCTGGGCACCACACAGTCTCTTGCCCATAAAGCCCTGTGGGGGGGCGCTGCGTGGCTGCAGCAAGCTCTCACCTTCCCTCTTTTCTCTGGCAGAAAGAGTGGTCCCTGCTTTCCTCCAGGCTTGCAGCGCCTGCAGTGTACTCCCCGCCTCCCCCTTTTCTACAGCGTGGTGTCAAAAGCAGCCCCCGTTTATGTTCTCTAAGGATTTCCCCCATGCAAGGGGGTGAGCACACTCAGCTTGCAAGGTCCCAGCATCTCCCCTGCTCCCGGCCCACCTCCCTGTCCAGTCTCTTCTCAGAGCCTGGCTCACTTTGAGGTGCACGGTAGGTGCCCAAGCAGTAGGGTTTCGGTAGTGTTCCCATTTGTGAGAACCTTCCCCTTCCCCATCTTCTCCCATCCTCTCAGGGGCCACCACCCTGAACTTGGTAAAGAGGTTCTTCCTTCCCTGGCAGAAGGGATGAGGAAAACGGTGGGACAAGGAGAGGGATGGGAAAAGGGGAGAGCTGTCCGAGGCCCCAGGGACAGCCGCTATCCTGGAAGACAGACGGAGCTGGAACCCAGGCCATCGGTCTTCCTTCCAACCCACCCTGCGCCCCGGGGCTCCCACTCACGAGGATGAGCCCTCCAGCTTGCCATAGAGCCAGCCGTTCTGGGCTTCAGGCACCAGCACCTCCACGATGTCTCCGGCAGAGAAGCGCAGCAGCGTGTGGTTGGCGCCCTCCGAGTGCGAGACCAGGGCGCGGACTCTCCGGGCGCCGCCGCCGCCGCCGCCGGGGCGCTCGCCGAAGGAGTTGGAGCGCGAGCGCTGGGTGCTGCTGCCGTAGAGTGAGGCTGCCGGACGGGCGGGAGAGCGCCGCGCCACGTGGGTGGGAAGTCCTCCCTGGTGTCTACCCTCGATCCCTCCTGCTGCAGCGCAACCTCGGTTCCTCTTCCCGGCCCGGGATCCCCAGCCTGGGACCCCGGCCCTCCCTCTGCGCTCCGGGGGCTACTCACAGGCGGACGGCGTCCGGGGCAGGGACCGGCGGTGGTCTGGCTCCAGCTGGGACGCGGACCTCGCTTCGGCGGCCTCGGGGCCGTAGGAGCCGGAGCCGGGCCGGCTGCGGGGGGAGCCGAACTCTCCCAGGGGCCTCTGGGGCTGCGAGGGGGAGACGGGCAGGGGAGGGTGGGGCGGGGAGGGGAGGGGCGGGGCCGCGGCGCCCTAGTCCAGCCCCCACCCCCAGTCCCAGGCGTCGGCGTAGGGGTTCTCGGGCCGCCGGCCGAGCCACCACGGGGGCGCCGAGGCCGCGCCGGGGCGGAAGGAGCGGCGGAGGGGCGCTGCGTAGACCGGCGCCCTCGGGGGGAGGAGGCTCCAGGCGGCGGGCCTCAGGCCCCAGGGTCCCGCGGAGGGTGCCGGGGGCGGCGGGGGCGCGAACGGCGGCGGCGGGGGCGCCCAGGGCCTCACCATGTCCAGGCGGGTGGGCGTCAGGCGGCCCGAGGGGTAGGGCGGCCCCAGCACGGGGCCCAGCAGGCCCGGGGAGTGGGCGCGCGACGGGCTGCGGCTGGCCTCCGACTGCTCCTTCCACAGCAGCACGCGGTTCTGGAGCATCCCCCGGGCCTGGCCGGAGGGGACGCGACGGTCAGCGAGGTCTGAGCAGCCAGCCCCCAGACTGCCCAGGGGACCGAAAAGTGGCACCCTCGACCTGGAAACTCGGGCCCTGCAAGCCGAGGGTGGCCGGAATTTCTAGCTGGAAGGAACCAGAGATCGCTGTGGTCACTTTGGGGTCACACACCGTCCAGGCCTCCCGGCCCTTTGTCGAAGGCTCTTCAGTTTTCCGGGAGGAGCCTCCCCTGGCCCCTCTCCCAGTCTGTGTGCTTTGAGTGGGGCTCCACTTCGATCTGATACCGGGCTAGGGGGACAATACAGGTTTGACCACTTGTGTTGCTCCAGGACTTCCCTGGTGGCTCAGACGGTAAAGTGTCTGCCTGCAATGCGGGAGACCCAGGTTCCATCCCTGGGTCCGGAAGATCTCCTGAAGAAGCAAATGGCAACCCACTCCAGTATTCGTGCCTGGAAAATCCCGTAGACAGAGGAGCCTGGTTGGCTATAGTCCACAGGGTCGCAAACAGTCAGACACGACTTCACTTTCACTTTGACTTTCACTTCATCCTCCTGGCTACAGAGATGGTGTCAGGGATGGGCACCTGCCCAAAAACCATGCCGGAAGAACAGTCCCAGGACTTAACTGGAATAATCTGGAAAATTTTATTCTCTCACCTCATGGAGTTTGCTAGATATCAAGAGATAGGGTGAAGGCAGAGGAAACTTCAGTTAAGCAACAGAGAGGGGCAAATTTCTGATGATAGCTTGTGTACTCCTGGATCCAACTACACCTGAAAGCCTTGAACTTCCTAATGACTAATAAACACTTTTGTGTAAGCCAGCTTAAGAAGTTGTCTAGAAGAAGCCTTTCAAATAGTTCTTCCAGTAAGCATCCCTTTTCTAGTATCCCCAGTACATGGGCATCTAACTCTGTTTGAATACCTTCAAGGACAAGAAACTCAGCAGCTGACCACATAGTCCATAAAAACGTAGGATCGGGGAGGGCTTTAAATGCTAGACCTGCTGTGCTTATTAATCATGTTTTAAATTTTCTGTATCTTATGCTTTGACATCCTCTGTGTGTGCGTGTGTGCGCTCACTCAGTCGTGTCCAACTCTTTGCCACCCCATGGACTGTAGTGCTAGGCTCTCTGTCCATGGAATTTTCCAGTCAAGGATACTAGAGCGAGTTGCCAGATAATGCTTTGACATCCTGGGCCTTGCTAATTCTGAAAAGACTGCCCCTCACAGGGCTAGATAATTCCTAGAGATAGTAAACAATTTGAGCAGACTTTTCATCAACCAATCAAAGCCCCATATCCTGGGACTTCCCTGGGGGTCCAGTGGTTAAGACTCCACACGTCCACTGCAGGGGGCGCTGGTTAGATCCCTGGACCGGGGAACTAAAATCTCATGTGCTGGGTGGTGCAGTGAAAAAAAAAAAAAAGAAACGAAAAGTCCGCATCCTCAATTATCTCCTTCTAACACACACCAAGCCAGTATTTCCCCTGCCCTAAATCATCCAAGCCAGGTACTGGACAACTAGAGACAACTCCTATAGCCCAGAGCTCGCTGAAATCATTCAAATCACCTAGTCCTAAACCTGCCAAGCCTGCTTTGCCCATCCCTTCTCACAGAAACCATAATCGAGGTTCTGAGCCACACTTTTCCTTGGTTCCTTCTGCCTCTTGACCAAACCCTGATGCTACCCAACATGGCCCTGCATGTTGTGGCGTGGCCCTTTCTCTTGGGAAGTGTGATATGTAATAAAACTTCTTTCAGTGGCATGGATCTCTCTGTGTGGTCACTCAGGTCAGCGTAGGTACAATCAGAACACTCTGCTCTCCAGTTATAAATGTCTCTCCATTTTCTATTCAAACATTCGCTCCTTCAAGGCCAAGTTCAGGACTATCGCCTTAGGAAAAATAAAAACTTCTCTTTTGGGACCTCCCTGGTGGTTCAGTGGCTAAGACTCTGTGCTTCCAATGCAGAGGGTGAGAGTTCAACTTTGGTCAGGGAACTAGATCCCACCAGTGGCAACCAAGGGCTTTCCCAGTGGCACTAATGGTAAAGAACCCACCTGCCAATGCAGGAGATGTAAGAGACTTGGGCTTGATCCCTAGGTCTGGAAAAAGCCCTGGAGGAGGGCATGGCAACACACCCCAGTATTCTTGTCTGGAGAATCCCATGGACCGAGGAGCCAGGTTGGCTTACAGTCCATAGGGTCGCAGAGTTGGAAATGAGTGAAGCGACTTAGCAAGCACACCGCAAACTGAGAGTTCGCACGACAAAACTAAAGATCCCATGTGCCACACCAAGACTTGGAATGGCCAAATTTAAAAAAGTAAAAAACAAGCTTCCCTATGCTGAGCATCAACTCTGTGCCAGGCCCAGGGTTAAAGGCTTTTCCTCCATTATCTTCCTAGATTCTCCCAATGGCCTGGGAGGTAGGTGTCATTATTACAAAAGAAGATGCTGAGGGTCAGAGCAGTTGACGACTGTCTCAAGGTCTCGCATCCAGTAAGCAACGGAGTGGCCTGTACTTGTCTGTCCTGAGGAAGCTTCCTGTGACTGTACTTTTCAATGATTGTTCCCTTCAGTCTGGCCCAGTTGCTGAATCTGAGAGCACCTACCAGGGTACTAGGGGATTCTCAGAGTCCTGGCCTGGACAAGACTCAACTTGACTGGCTCCCCTCAGCCCTGAATTTAGGGAGTTTAGTCAGTGGTTTGGAAGAAACATAGAGGAGATCATGGGAGACTTTAAAAAATCATAACGGAGTGTGAAAGCCATTCTAAGTATGAGACAACTCCCCTAAACTGTAAAAGACTGGTAAATCTAACTAAAAGTATATATATTTTTAACATGGCAAAACTCACAATAAGCAAAATCAAATGATCAATGACAAACTGGGAAAATGTTTGCAACTCATCACCAAGAAAGGGCTACTTTCAGTAACATATCAAGAGTTCCTATAAATTTATAAGCAAAATGGAGGAAAAGATTACTGACCTGTCACAGTAAAGGAAATCAAATGGCTCTGAAACATGAAAAGATGTCAATCTCACTTATAAGACAAGTGTAATGTAAAACTACACTGAGATACCATTTTTACATTTCTCATTAGTACAGATCACTGTTGTCAAGGAAACAGGGCATCTCCGCCCTTGCTGTTGGAAATGTATAGCCAATGTTTCTATCCCTGGACACACCAATCCCATTTCTAGGTACTTATCCTAGAGATCTACTTGCACAACTGCAATAAACCCAGGGTGTAAAGGTGTGTTATTGATTAGACTTGGGCTAAGCAAGGGCTGATTACTGGAGGCAGAGGAGAAAGACACCTTATTGAGCTTTGGCACTTAGAGTTCTTTCAAATCTTGTGCATTTTGCATGTAGAAATAGTTAGCAGGTACATATTTATATTTAACTGTCTTAGGAGTTAGATCTTGTATGTCCTAAAGCCCAGCTGGCTCAGAAAACATGCTACGTATTCCCCCATACCTACGGGAAGTCTGGCTCATTCAATCAACTGCGTCCTCCTGAGAGGTAATCACTCAGCAGGAAGCAGCCAATGGAGGGGTCAGCTCTCCTCTTAATGCTGGAGTTAACTGTTCAGGATACAGGCAGAAAGAGGAGTTTCCTTCCAAAGAAGATATACACATGGCGAACAAGTAAGTTGGATCATCGAAAAAGCAAGAGAGTGCCAGAAAAACATCTATTTCTGCTTTATTGACTATGCCGAAGCCTTTGGCTGTGTGGATCATAACAAACTGGAAAATTCTTCAAGAGATGGGAAAACCAGACCACTTTTCCTGCCTCCTGAGAAACCTGTATGCAGGTCAAGAAGCAACAGTTAGAACTGGACATGGAACAACAGACTGGTTCCAAATTGGGAAACAAGTATGTCAAGGCTATATATTGTCACCCTGCTTATTTAACTTATATTCAGAGTACATCACGAGAAACGCCAGGCTGGATGAAGCACAAGCTGGAATCAAGATTGCAGGGAGAAATATCAATAACTTCAGATACGCAGATGACACCACCCTTATGGCAGAAAGCAAAGGAAAACTAAAGAGCCTCTTGATGAAGTGAAAGAGGACAGTGAAAAAGCTGGGTTAAAATTCAACATCCAAAAAATGAAGATCATGGCATCCGGTCCCATCACTTCATGGCAAATAGATGGGGAAACAGTTGAAACAGTAGCAGGCTTTATTTTGGGGGCTCCAAAATCACTGCAGATGGTGACTGCAGCCATGATTTTAAAAGACACTTGCTCCTTGGAAGGAAAGTTATGACCAACCTAGACAGCATATTAAAAGGAAGAGACATTACTTTGCCAACAAAGGTCCATCTAGTCAAGGCTATGGTTTTTCCAGTGGTCATGTATGGATGTGAGAGTTGGACTATAAAGAAAGCTGAGTGCCGAAGAATTGATGCTTTTGAACTGTGGTGTTGGAGAAGACTCTTGAGAGTCCCTTGGACTGCAAGGAGATCCAACCAGTCCATCCTAAAGGAAATCAGTGCTGAATTTTCATTGGAAGGACTGATGCTGAGGCTGAAACTCCAGTACTTTGGCCAGCTGATATGAAGAACTGACTTCTTGTAAAAGACCCTAATGCTGGGAAAGAGTGAAGGTGGGAGGAGAAGGGGACGACAGAGGATGAGATGGTTGGATGGCATCACCAGCTTGATGACATGAGTTTGAGCAAGCTCCAGGAGATGGTGAAGGACAGGGAAACCTGTCCATGGGGTTGCAAAGAGTCGGACATGACTGAGCGACTGAACTGAACAAGTACGTGAAAGATACTCTGCATCATCAGCCATCACAAATGCAAATCAAAACCACAATGAGATACCACTCCACACTCACTGCTGCTGCTGCTGCTCAGTCACTTCAGTCGTGTATGACTCCGTGTGACCCCATAGACGGCAGCCGACCAGGCTCCCCCGTCCCTGGGATTCTCCAGGCAAGAACACTGGAGTGGGTTGCCATTTCCTTCTCCAATGTGTGAAAGTGAAAAGTGAAAGTGAAGCAGCTCAGTCATGTCCGACTAGTAGCGACCCCATGGACTGCAGCCCACCAGGCTCCTCTGTCCATGGGATTTTCTAGGCAAGAGTACTGGAGTGGCTTGCCATTGCCTTCTCCGCCACACTCACTAGGATGGCTATAATCAAAAAGCCGCAGGGGCTTCCCTGGTGGCCCAGTGGTTAAGAATCTGCCTGCCAGTGCAGTGGGACACAGATTTGCTCCCTGCTCTGGGAGGAGCCCACACGCCATAACGTCCATGCTCCACAACAAGATAAACCACCCAAAGAGAAACCCATGTGCTGCAATGAGGAGTGGCCCCCACTCACTGCTACTAGAGAAAGTCGGCCTGCAGCAGCGCAGACCCAGAACAGCCAAAAATAAATAAATAAATAAATCTTTTTTAAAAAGTGCCAACAAGTGTTTGCAAGGATATGGAGAAATTAGAAACCTCATAAACTGCTGGTAGGAATGTAAAATGGTAAAAGAGTCTGGAAGTTCCTCAAACAGTTAAACAGAGTTACCATATGACCCAGCAATTCCACTCCTATATACCCATGAGAAATGAAAACAGACGTCCACAGAAAAACTTTTACATGGATAGCCATAGCAGCATCGTTCATAATACAAACTGCAGAAACAAGCCAGCTGTCCATCGACTGATGAATGGATAAATAAATGTGGTATATCCAGATGATGGGATCCTATTTGGCAGTAAAATGGAATGGCGTATGGATACACGCTCCAACACCAATGAACTTGAAAAACACAATGCTTAGTGAAAGAAGCCAGTCACAAAGGGTCAAATATTGTATGATTACTTTTATATGATCTTCCCAGCCCAGGGATCAAACCCAGGTCTCCAGCATTGCAGGCAGATTCTTTACCAACTGAGCTACCAGAGAAGCGTGAAATGCCCAGAAGAGGTAAATCTATAGAGACAGAAAGTAGACAGATGGTTGCTTAAGGCAAGGGGAAATGTGAGGATTGAGAAATGACCAGTAAGGGGTACTGGGTGTTTTTTAGGGGTAATGAAATGTTCTGAACCTGAATGTGATGGGACTTCCCTGGTGGTCCAGTGGCTAAGACCCTGCACTCCCAATAAAGATACCACATCCCACACCTAAGACCCGATACAGCCAAATAAATATTAAAAAAAAACACCCTTGTGGCATGGATGCACAACTCAGTGAATATACTACACCATTGAACTATACACTTTAAATAGGTGACTTGCATGGTGTGTGAATTATATCTCAGTAAAACTGTTGAAAGGAAGAAGGGACATCTTGGTGGTTCAGCAGCTAAGACTCTGCACTCCCAGTGTACGGGGCCCAGGTTCAATCCTTGATCAGTTCAGTTCAGTCGCTCAGTCGTGTCCGACTCTTTGCAACCCCATGGACTGCAGCATGCCAGGTCTCCCTGTCCATCACCAACTCCTGAAGTTTACTCAAACTCATGTCCATTGAGTTGGTGATGCCATCCAACCATCTCATCCTCTGTCATCCCCTTCTCCTCCCACCTTCACTCTTTCCCAGCATTAGGGTCTTTTACAAGAAGTCAGTTCTTCGTATCAGCTAGCCAAAGTACTGGAGTTTCAGCCTCAGCATCAGTCCTTCCAATGAAAATTCAGCACTGATTTCCTTTAGGATGGACTGGTTGGATCTCCTTGCAGTCCAAGGGACTCTCAAGAGTCTTCTCCAACACCACAGTTCAAAAGCATCAATTCTTCGGCACTCAGCTTTCTTTATAGTCCAACTCTCACATCCATACATGACCACTGGAAAAACCATAGCCTTGACTAGTTGGACCTTTGTTGGCAAAGTAATGTCTCTTCCTTTTAATATGCTGTCTAGGTTGGTCATAACTTTCCTTCCAAGGAGCAAGTGTCTTTTAAAATCATGGCTGCAGTCACCATCTGCAGTGATTTTGGAGCCCCCAAAATAAAGCCTGCTACTATTTCAACTGTTTCCCCTTCTATTTGCCATGAAGTAATGGGACCGGATGCCACGATCTTTGTTTTCTGAATGTTGAGCTTTAAGCCAACTTTTTCACTCTCCTCTTTCACTTTCATCAAGAGGCCCTTTAGTTCTTCTTCACTTTCTGCCATAAGGATGGTGTCAACTGAGGTTATTGATATTTCTCCCTGCAATCTTGATTCCAGCTTGTGCTTCATCCAGCCCAGTGTTTCTCACGATGTACTCTGCATATAAGTTAAATAAGCAGAGTGACAATATACAGCCTTGATGTACTCCTTTTCCAGTCTATTGTTCCATATCCAGTTCTAATTGTTGCTTCTTGACCTGCATACAGATTTCTCAAGAGGCAGGTCAGGTGGTCTGGTATTCCCATCTCTTTCAGAATTTTCCACAGTTTATAGTGATCCACATGTCAAAGGCTTTGGCATAGTCAATAAAGCAGAAATAGATGTTTTTCTGGAACTCTTTTGCTTTTTCGATGATCCAATGGATGTTGGCAATTTGATCTCTGATTCCTCTGCCTTTTCTAAATCCAGCTTGAACATCTGGTAGTTCACGGTTCATGAACTGTTAAAGCCTGGCTTGGAGAATTTTGAGCATTACTTTACCAGTGTGTGAGATGAATGCAGTTGTGCGGTAGTTTGAGGATTATTTGGCATTGCCTTTCTTTGGGATTGGAATGAAAACTGACCTTTTCCAGTCCTGTGGCCACTGCTGAGTTTTCCAAATTTGCTGACATATTGAGTGCAGCACTTTCACAGCATCATCTTTTAGGATTTGAAATTGCTCAACTGGAATTCCATCACCTCCACTAGCTTTGTTCATAGTGATGCTTCCTAAGGCCCACTTGACTTCACATTCCAGGATGTCTGGCTCCAGGTGAGTGATCACACTATCGTGATTATCTAGGTCATGAAGATCTTTTTTGTACAGCTCTTCTGTGTATACTTGCCACCTCTTCTTAATATCTTCTGCTTTTGTTAGGTCCATACTATTTCTGTCCTTTATTGAGCCCATCTTTGCATGAAATCTTCCCTTGGTATCTCTAATTTTCTTGACGAGATCTCTAGTCTTTCCCATTCTATTGTTTTCCTCTATTTCTTTGAACTGATCACTGAGTAAGGCTTTCTTATGTCTACTTGCTATTCTTTGGAACTCTGCATTCAGATGCTTATATTTTTCCTTTTCTCCTTTGCTTTTCATTTCTCTTCTTTTCACAGCTATTTGTAAGGCCTCCTCAGACAGCCATCTTGGTTTTTTGCATTTCTTTTCCATGGGGATGGTCTTGATCCCTGTCTCCTGTACAGTGTCATGAACCTCCGTCTATAGTTCATCAGACACTCTATCAGATCTAGTCCCTTAAATCTATTTCTCACTTCCACTGTATAATAGTAAGGGGTTCAATTTAGGTCATACCTGAATGGTCTAGTGGTTTTCCCTACTTTCTTCAACTGAAGTCTGAATTTGGCAATAAAGAGTTCATGATCTGAGCCACAGTCAGCTTCCAGTCTTGTTTTTGCTGACTGTATAGAGCTCCTCCATCTTTGGCTGCAAAGAATATAATCAATCTGGTTTCGGTGTTGACCATCTGGTGATGTCCATGTGTAGAGTCTTCTCTTGTGTTGTTGGAAGAGGGTATTTGCTATCACCAGTGCATTCTCTTGGTTAAACTCTATTAGCCTTTGCCCTGCATCATTCCGTGCTCCAAGGCCAAATTTGCCTGTTACTCCAGGTGTTTCTTGACTTCCTACTTTTGCATTCCAGTCCCCTATAATGAAAAGGACATCTTTTTTGGGTGTTAGTTCTAGAAGGTCTTGTAGGTCTTCATAGAACCATTTAACTTCAGCTTCTTCAGCATTACTGGTCGGGGCATAGACTTGGATTACCGTGATATTAAATGGTTTGCCTTGGAAACGAACAGAGATCATTTTTTCATTTTTGAGACTGTACCCAAGTACTGCATTTTGGACTCTTTTGTTGACCATGATGGCTACTCCATTTCTTCTAAGGGATTCTTGCCCACAGTAGTAGATATAATGGTCATCTGAATTAAATTCACCCATTCCAGTCCATTTTAGTTCACTGATTCCTAAAATGTCGACATTCACTCTTGCCATCTCCTGTTTGACCACTTACAATTTGCCTTGATTCATGGACCTAACATTCCAGTTTCCTATGCAATATTGCTCTTTACAGCATCGGACCTTGCTTCCATCGCCAGTCACCAGTGATGGACACACTGGTGACGGAAGCAATCCTTGATCAGGGAACTATGAATAAATCTCACATGCTGCAACTAAGAGTTCACACGCCACAACTAAAGATTCCGCGGGCCCCAACTAAGACCCGGAGCAGCCAAATAAATACATAAATATTTTTTAAAAAGGAAGAAGCAGCAGCTCATCCCTGGAGGATCACTCAGTGAGAGGAGGGATATGGGAGAAGGCCCAGCCCTGTGGTGGTGACAACTGAAGAATGTCAGCCAGGTGGAAATTAGTCACTGGATCCATTCACGTCTCCTACCTCTGCTCAGCACCAGAGGGCCCCTGGGTTCAGAAACAGAGACTCAGAGAGGGCCTGGCAAGGTAAGGACGCTGAGGTGGAGAGGCAGGAATTGGCTGCTGGCTGCTGGGGGCAGCTGACTGCAAGGAGTCGGGTCTCCTGAATGGTAGCCTTTGTTTTCATCTTTGGAGGGAAGAGAGCAGGGGCAGCAGGCCTTAATCCCACTGGGCTCCTGTCTATGCCAAGCTCCACCCTTGTGCCAACCTTCTGCAGAGGCGATTATTTCCCTTCTTTTCCAGATAAGAAAATAAGACTGAGGTCTGAAATCACCTTCCCGAATTTGCAGCCAGGTGCAGTATTTGGGAGACTAAAGAATACAGGGAAATGGAAAGAGAAACTAAACAAGACCACAAAGAAATCAGGACTTCCCTGATGCCCCAGTGGCTAAGACTCTGAGTTTCCAATGCAGAGGGCACAGGTTGAATCCCTGGTCGGGGAACTAAGATTCCGCACACCATGCAGTGCAGCAAACAAACAAAAAGACAATAAATGAATGACTATCTGATGATACAAATAAAGAAAAAGAGTAAAAAAATAAAAATCTAATATCTACCCAGTGGAAGGAAAGAAAGGGATGGGGAGGGAGGGAGGGGAATTCCTGTGCACAGCCAGCTCACAGAGAGCCTAGCCCCTAGAAGGTTCCATTAGTGGTTCCCCAGCCCCAGCTCACCCGGCCAAAAAACTGCAGGAAGGTGTTGGAAAGCAGCAGGTGCTTCTCGGCCAGGAAGCGGTAGCGCCGCTTCTCCTCCAGTTCAGCGGCCCGCTGACTCTCAGACACGAAGGCCTGCATCTGCGCGTGCAGCCGGTTCACGCTCTCCTGGGGGAAAGGGAATTCTGGCTGGAGGCCAGGGATGGGTCCCTCATCCAGCCCCCAGTGCCATCTGTGAGACCTCCGTCTCCTTCGTGAACCAGCCACCTCCTCCTGGAGGCCTCCCCTGAGCACCCAGCCCCCACCCTCACTTGGGAGCCTGCCCTCTCCTGGGGCTGGGGGATGATCTGCCTGCCCTCCAGCCAGAGGGCACTTCTCCCAGGTCGGGCTGGTGTCTGAGCCACCCCTCTGTCCCCAGAACCAGGCACAGGGCCGAGCCCAGAAGTGAGGCCCAGGAAAGTTGGTTTAATGAAAATGCAAATTAATGTATTAATAACCCCCTGCTTGGGAGGAAAGATTCCAAAGAGAGATGAGCTTAGTAAAGGAGGCAGGAGAGGAGGCAGGAGAGGAGATAAGGTCTTGGAGATGGAGGCCAGGCATGGGGCCCTGACCTAGGGAGGAGGGGCTGGGCTTAGCCAGGGGGCAGGAGGTGTGTGTGCAGGGAGAGTGACGGGGCTGCTGGTGGGTTACGCCTTTGTACCGTGATTAGGGGCAGCATGACTGAGGACCTCAGGTTTTCCCAGTGAAATAGAAGAAGGCGGGGAAGCCAAGGGAATGCAAGGAGGGCCACATAGTGACTACACAAGGAGCGGTGTTGATGGTGTCTCTGTGACCAGGGATGCTCGCCAGGGGCCGGCATGCTCACCACATGCGGTGGGGCAAACCACACTCCTGGAGTGGGGCCGGTCCTGGGTGGGGGAGCCCGGGTGGGTGTCAGGGATCCCTGAGAAGCCTGGGGTTGTCCCTAGCCCCTGCACCTTCATCTCCCGCGCGTTCTTGTCCCTCTTGCGCTCCATCCGCCACAGCTGGGACATGCTCTTCTCCAGGTTGGCGGCGCGGTGGCGGTACTCCATCTCGTAGTGCTGGCGGCTGTCCTTGGATGGGGTGGAGAGAGGAGGGAGACCCCCATGTCAAAGGGCTCAAGGTACCTGGCCTGTGGGCCAGAGCACTGGACAGGGGCAGGGGGCTCAGCTGGGAACATGTACAACCTGGGGCCAGTCAGTGCCCAGCACGGGCCTCAGTGTGCCCATCTGTCAAACGGGGAGAGGCAGTCCTGTTGGCGATGGGCCAGGGGGGCCAGGATGGGTGGCCAGACTCACTTTGATGAACTGCATGTCCAGCTTGGTGTTCTTCTCCATGTGCTGCAGCAGGTCTCCATGGAACGTCTGCACCTGTGTGGAGTGCAGGCTGGGGTTGATCAGGGCGACCCGATCATCCCTCAGCCCCAGTGTTCCATTACCCACTGTGCTCCTGACACACCAGGCTCCTGACCTATCATCACAGAAATGGGTATAACAAGAGGCCTGGTTGGATGCAGGATTAAACAATTAGACATACAAAATATTTAGTGCAGTGCCTGACTTGAAACAAACCTTCCATAAATGTGTCTATACCTTCTGTTTCTCTGTGCCTTGATCATGCCTACCAATCTTCAAATACCAGCTTCCCTACCCCCTCTGCTGGGAGGCCCTCCTGACTCCTTAGGCAGAAACCATTACTATTGCATTTTGTTTCTAGAATGTGTACAACTTCTTTGGCCATTGTTCATTCCTCCAGCCGTAGGATGGAATTTGTTGCTGGGCCCCTGGTCATAGCCCCATTTGTGGGAGCAGCAGGAACCAGGTATGTCCCATCTCTGTATTCCTGGCACCATGGACTGGGCATGGCCCAACAAAAGTGCTCACAACTGTTCACAGGGGTGGCAGCTTCCCATGGCAGGTGGGAAGGAGGTGGCTGACTACCCGGGTAACCAGGAGGACCAGGAGGGCTACTGGGCTCAGGCTCAGAAGACCTTCATTCTAGAAGTTTTAGTTCTTCCTCCAATTTGCTCTGTAACTTTGGATGAGTTGCTGTCCCTCTCTGGGCCTCTGTTTCCCCATCTGTAATGGGAAACTTTTGGCCAGATGCTTGTTAGGATCCAGCTCTAGAACCCAACGAACTTTAATTCTGTGAGCCTTGGTGATCAGCTGGCATGTCCCCCTTTGTCCCCTATCAGCACTCCCTGGGTCACTTGGTGTTGTTGGGACATTGCACCTAAATCTTCCCAGCTACCCCCTTTGCTCTCAGGTTCAGGCTGACCACTGCCACCTGGGGGGACCCTTCCATCTCTGCTCAGCCTTCTCTGTCTTCCTGGCCTTTCCCTGGGGAACCCCTGCTCAGGAACCCTTGGTGGATCCTGCCTCCTGCCCCAGGGGTCCCAGGCTAAGTTGTAGGAGCTCTGTCCCTCAGGAAAAGGAATGCTGGTAATCAGAAAGGCCAGCAAATTATAAAAGTTCTCAGTGTTTCTTCCACAACTGTTTCTGAAACCTTGTTAACTGGTCTTTAAGGGAGCTTGGGTGTGACCTCCCTGGGGCTGGCCAGGCCTTACATCCCCGATTGTGGCTGTCAGTGTATGTGCTGGGGGTGGGAGTGTTTCAAGCCACTCTGAGTCCCTGTTTCTGCCCCAGAGGGGCCCTTTTTCGCTGGATCCAGGTAATAAGAAAGGGAGACTTCCGATCTGTACCTGCGGGACATCCCAGGCCAAGGTTTCTGCTCAAACACAAGATGCATGTTCCTGAACACTCCCACATCTGGCAAAATCACCCAATATATAAACAGGGCTTATGGAAGATGCAAGGTTGGGGCCGACCCTCAAAACCCTGGCAACCAGAGCACTAATAGAGACAGTGAATGGTACTGGAGGGATGAACTTGAACCACACCAAAGGCCATGGAAAAGATTAAAAATGCACGAAACCAACAGAAAGGACACACCGGCAACACCTTAATTACTGCAGAGCTGGCATCTGAGGCAGTACAGGAGGTGGTGGGGCTGTCACCACGGTGAGCGGGGAGGTGGTGCCACCTGCTCCCAGCTTAGAGTCCCGGGAGCCTTGGAGCCCTTGCTCTCCCCAGGAGGCCTGGGTGCAGGAGCTCTTTTAAAATGTTCTTAAAATACAGCTTAAAGGGCTCTTGCCGTCAGTGCAGTGACAAGTTGGGGGCTTTTCCTTCTTCTTATTTCTGTTTTCCCTGTTCCCCTCCTCAATACTTAGGAGACATCACTTCTGAATAAGCCACTCCCGTGTCATAGGATACGGCTCCTTCTGCTTCCAGTCACGTAGGAACTGAGTCACACCACAGAAATGAGTGTTAGGGCAGGACAGGTGGATTGCAATTCTTCCCATTACCAGGGCTTGGCTGTGATCCCCGAGACTGCAGAGGACACAGACCCAGGATGCCTCAGTCAGACAGGGCGCCGGTGCCACTGGGTTAGTGGAAAGTCGTCATCAAGCTCCTAAAGAAATGGATCTAACAAGAAGTGTGATTCTCGAAGAGACCTTTGAGCTCTTGCTCTCGGGGAACCAGAGGGCTGCCTATAATTAAGCAGGTGCTTCTGACACAAGGAAGTCGCCTACTCCAGCGCGGGCTGAGAATTCCCAGCAAATCGTAACAGAGACTGCGGCCCCCTGCTCCCCTCCCCATGGGACACGCTCCATTAGCAGGTCCTATGAAGCTCCTCCATACAGAAGATGAGAGCAGACCCGCTGTCACGAACATGCACTGTAAGTTCCATGTGTCGAGGTAGGCCAGCAACTGAATCCATCCATACAGGAAAAACCCCTTTCAAAGAACTGTCGCTGTGGGCCGACCACAACTCTCCTCCTCCCATCTGCTCTTGGACACCCTCCTTGAGGCTACGGCCCCACCAACTACACCAACAAGAGTGCTGTCAAAATCACCAAGATTCCATCCACATCACTAAGTCCCATGATCAATTCTCAGGACTCACCCAGCTTCTCCTGTCGTCATCACCAGACACGGCTGACCACTCCCTCTTCCTGAGACACCTTCCTCCCTCAGCTTGCAGCCCACCTCCCTGTCCTTGTTTCCTCGCGTCGCCCCCTGACTGCTCTTCCCCATCTTTTTCTGATTTCCCCTCATCTTTCTGGTCCCCGAAGGTTGAGTTGCCCTGGGGCTCAGGCCGTGGGCCTCTTCCCTCCTCTGTCTACATGGTGAGCTCATGTGGTCCACAGGCTGCTGACTCCCAGATATGTATCCCTGCCCAGACCTTCCCCCAAATTTCAGTCTCATCCATACGTTATCTGGGCTCCATTCAGCCAAGAGGAAGAGACCAGTACTGAATATAGGCTACAAAGAGATTAACACAACATACAGATAATAAGAGTCCCTGAGAAAAAATGCAAAGAAAGAACAAAAAATTTTCTAAAAAACTGTAATTAAAGAAAAAAGATATCAAACTACATATTGAAAGAGTACACATAACAAAGAATATTGTCCCAGATGGACTAGTATCAAGATATATTCTGGAAAAATAACTAGACTCTAAGAAAAAGAAAAAAATTGGGGTCATCTAAGGCAAAAGGAGATCAATCCTGGGTGTTCACTGGAAGGACTGATGCTAAAGCTGAAACTGCAATACTTTGGCCACCTCATGCGACGAGTTGACTCACTGGAAAAGACTCTGATGCTGGGAAAGGTTGGGGGCGGGAGGAGAAGGGGACGGCAGAGAATGAGATGGCTGGATGGCATCACCGACTCTGTGGACATGAGTTTGAGTGAACTCCGGGAGTTGGTGATGGACAGGGAGGCCTGGCGTGCTGTGATTCATGGGGTCACGGAGAGTCGGACACGACTGAGCGACTGAACTGAACTGAACTGAACTGAAGGCAAAAAAGATGGTTGGATGGCATCACTCATGAATCATGACTCATGACTCAATGGACATGCGTTTGAGCCAACTTCGGGAGATAGTAGAAGACAGGGAAGCCTGGTGGGCTGCAGCTCATGGGTTTCCAAAGAGTCAGGCACAATTCAGTGACTGACCAACAACAAAGGCGAAAAAAGCAAATGATTTACAATGGAGAATGTAGATTATTAGACTTCTCAACGGCAACATTCAAGATGAAAGATAAAGAAAGGAGGAGAAAGAAAGAAAGGGGAGGAGGAAGAGAGTGAGCGAAAGAGGAAAGAAGGAAGGAATGTGAGGCAAGGGCTTTATGTCCAGCAAGACTGGCCTCCCCAGTACAAGGAGAACAAGCTGCTGTCTTGGCATCGCGACTCAGAACATCGTTCACATGAGCCCTTCCTGTGGGGACAAGCAGAGAACAAGACCAAAACAACAATCAAAACATGGACATGGGGTTGGAGGTGAATATTAAAAGTATAGCTACTTGTAAACAAAGGTCAGTGAGGGTGAAAGGGGAGCAGGCACAGAGTAGTGGCTCTGGGTTCCGACAGTGTAGACAGAACACAGCTTTTCACATGGTGAAGATTTATGGCAACTTTACCTCGAGCAAGTCTACTGGCACCATCTTTCCAACAGCATGTACTCACTGCATGTCTCTCTGTCACGTGTTAGTAATTCTCTCAATAGTTCAAACTTTTTTATTATTGTCATAATCTGTTAAGGTGATCTATGATCAGTGATCTTTGATGTTACTCTCACAAAAAATTGTAACTTGCTGAAGGCTCAGATGATGGCTAACATTTTTAGCAACAAAGTACTTTTAAATTAAAGTATGCACATTGGGTTTTTTTTTGACATATAGTATTGCACATTTAATAGACTACAGTGTTGTGCAAACATAACTTTTATATGCTCTGGGAAACCAAAAAATGTGACTCACTTTATTGTGGCATTTGCTTTTTTGCGGTAGTCTGGAACAGAACCCACAGTGTCTCCAGAGTATGCCTTTGAAAGTGGTGGTGGGGGGAGGCTGCGGAGAGCAAATGTAAAGCAGACTTTAACTGTTTCCAGAGATCACATTGGTGGTGGTAGAATTAGCTTCATTATTCAGCGCCCGTTGCGTATATGTAACGTGGTATAGCAAACGGAAACTGTGGGATATTCTTCTTCTTTCTTTTCCTGTGTGCTTGGGAACCAGGACTTTCAGAGCAGGGGCACACTGTGCAGCTTGCAGGACCTTAGTTCTCTGACCAGGGATTGAACGTACACCCTCGGCAATGAAAGCATGCAGTCCTAACCAATAAGTTGCCAGGGAATTCCTGAGTATCAGGACTCTTGATGTGGAACAAAAGACATACCGGTGGAATAGAGAAGAGGTTGACTAAAAACCTGGTGCTACATCTGCATTGGAAGTATCAGTATTAATTATGAAGTGTTGTATCTTTATATGTATACGTGTGTGTATATATGTGGTTTGTACAGATGTATATATGCATCTACGTATGCAGGCATCTGTGTATGTATCTAGGCATATGGATCCTATCTATTATATACACGTATTTTTTTATACATAGCATTGGCCACTGAAAAAGTCTAGGAACAGTGATGAACCCAGTAGCAACAGACACCCCTAGTGAGCAGATAATGGTCTTGAATAAAAGCAGAAAAATTTTTAAAGGGGCTTCATGGAGAGATGACTGATTCCATTTGGAGAGCAGCAGAAGTACCAGACAAGAACAATCTTGTCAGGCTAGATAGCAAGAAAACTGTCAGCGCCATGAGGGTTGCGCCAAAGAATTCACGTGCCAGACTGAAGAGGCTTCTGCTGGTCAAAGAGCGGACACTGTCAACTTCAACAAAATAATGATTGCAAAGGAGTAAAACACATCCCCTCCAGTCATGCCAAACGGATGGAACCTGAGTCTGAGCCATCCTCTGGATCCAGAGGACAAAGGAACAGCTGAGCTGCACCAGAAAACCAAGTCAAAAGGCCCAAGTCCTTCGATGGGTAAACTGTAAGGAAAAGAAAGGGATAGTGGAGGAACCACTAGATTAAAAGAGACTCAAGAACATATTTTAAAAGAGAGAGCGAGCAAGACAAGTTCTAGTGTCTGGGGACATAGGACTGGGTGATCAGTTATGTGGAATTTACTCAGCGTTCAAATGTTCTTTTGATGAATTTCTGGGGGAGAAAGTGGTCTCCCCATCCTATTCCCCCGCCATCTTGTTCCCTCCTCTCTGGGTGATCAGTTATGAAGGAACACAAGGCAGGGTCAGACCAGTGGTCATTTTTGGAGGAAGAGAGGGTCCGTGATTTGATGGGGGCCCATGGAAGGGCTTCAGGGAGGCTGACAAGGTTCCTGACCTGGGTGGGAGTTTCAGAGGCGGTCTGCCTCATAATGGTTCACTGAGCTCGAATTTGTTCCATGACATTTTCTGTGCAGGTATTTTATTTTATTTTTTGGCCACAGGCCATGTGGGATCTTAGTTCCCCGACCAGGGATCAAGCCCATGCCCCCAGCATTGGAAGCAAAGAGTCTTAACCACTGAACTACCAGGGAAGTCCTGTGCCTGTATTTTAGTCTACAATAAAAAAAACGCTTTGGTTTAAAACGAACCAAAACAGCCCAGATCCTGTCATTCCTTTGCTCAACACACTCAGAGGCCTGGCCAGAGCCCCGACAGGGTCCACAGGCCGGGCCCCTGTTAGCCAGGGGCCATCTCCGCACTGGCCCTTGATGCCTCCACTCCAGCCGTGCGGGCTTCGTCAAGCCTTCCTGTGTGCTCACCCCTCTGCCCAGACACTTCCTGCAGAGTCTCCCTGCATACTCCCTGCCTCTGTCAGGTCTCTTCCCAATGTCACCTCTCTGGTGCCCTTGCCTTGAATATCTGTTAAAAATCACATCCCTCTGACACTTTCTGCTCCCTTCCTGTTCTCTTGTCCTCCATAGCGCATTTTGCATCTAACCCATCACGCGTATGCTCACTTATTTGTCCTGGGTTTTGTCTGGCTCCCCCTTGGGGAGAGCAGGGGGTTTTGTCTGCTGTATCCCCCCACCGGCAGTGCCCATTTCAGTGCCTGGCATAGGGCGGTGAATTGCTGTCAAATGAATGAGCCCAAGGGGAAGATGGCCTCTGGTGTTCGGCCCAGTGTGGCCCTGGCCAAGGGCCCTGCCCTGTTGTCACAGCCACGACACTGGTACCCAAAGAGGGCAGCTCTCCTTACAGAGCGGGCGTGGGTGACCCTCGTCTCCATCCAGCCCAGCTGTGCCACGAGTGACATGACAAGCCATCATTCACAAGGAGAGGAAGTCACAGGCTGCTAGGGCGGCTTGTGCTCTGTAACTCCCCACCCAAGCCCCGGGAGATGACACAGGCTTAGCACTAAGCCTCAGAGTGTCCGGGAAATGGGCCAGGGATATGGTTTTATCGAGTGGAGGTGGATGCTTGTTTTCTGCTGGTGAAACTCTTCCCAATTTTGCCATGGCTATCTAACTGGTGAGCATTTTATGGTGTCCCCAAATTGCACCCGGACGTCCAGTGTTTTCCCATACACACGTTTGGGAGCCATGCAGTCACGGTTAGTTGAAATTTCCTTTCGAGCTTCCCAAGGCCCTTCATACCCAGCCCCACCCACCTCTCCTCTCCACCAGCTTCATCCCCAGCTCTCTTCTGCCTGATGCCATGCTCTATGCATGCTCAGCCCACAGCACCCCTTGGAAGGCCCTCTCTTCTCCTCTCCCTCTGGTCCAGCCCTGCTACCTTTTCAAAGCTTGTTCTCTCCTTCCCAGGCAGTGAAGCCCTGCTCAGTGCCTGGTCCCCATCCCAGACCTTAGAGCTACAGAGAAGACCACATCCCAGCCCTGCCACAGCTCCCAGTCTTGGCAGGGGTAAAGACAGGGCATCAATTCTGCTTCTAATCATAGCTAAGGTACATAGAAGGCTACAGGTGCCAGGGTCAATAATTTATACTTATACTTAATCCTCATAAGAATGCTACGAGGCAGTTTCAATTATCTCCATTTCACAGACAGATAAACTGAGGCACTGAGGTTAAGTAGCTTGTCCAAGGTCTCAAAGCCATCAACTAGCAGAGCTGGGCTTTGAACCCAGGTGCTCTGGCGCAGAGCTGGTTTTCTTCACCACCACTTGCTAAGAACGATGCGTGTGTGTTCTCGCTCAGTCATGTCTGACTGTTTGCAACCCCATGGACTGTAGCCCACCAGGCTCCTCTGTCCATGGGATTTCCCAGGCAAGAATACTGGAGTGGGTTGCCATTTCCTCTGCCAGGGGATCTTCCCGACTCAGGGATGGAACCTGAGTCTCTTGCCTTGAAGGCGGATTCTTTACTACTTGAGCCATCAGGGAAGCCTAAGAACAGATAGAAGCATTTGTTGGAGTCAGAGGAGGAGAGACTGAATTTGCCTGCGTATCAGGAAAGACTTCCTGGAGGAGGGGACAATGGTACTGGCTGGTAAGGGTCGGGGTGAGTGGGTCCTCAGCTGGAGAACAGCGTGACAGCAGCCTGCAGTGGGAACACCAGGCCGTGTCTGCAAGAGGGCAGCTCTTAGGAGGGTCTGGGCTGTGATTGGGGTACCAGGGAGGCTGCTGGATCAGCAGGGCCAGGAATCCCTTACCAAGTGACTGAGTTTAGTTCTGCAGGTGGCGGGGGTGTGGAAACGTTTTCTCCTGGGAGTGATAAGGTCAGATCATTGGCTGTTCCCTGGGAGAGTGGAGGGAGGGGTTGGGGAGCCCGGTAGGGGCAGGGCCCTGGGCCTGACGCATCTGGGTGACAGGCCTTTCTCTTCCTGGCTCCTCCACTCACTCTGGAATCTTGGGTGAATGACTAGATCCCTGACTCAGTTTCCTCCTCTGTGAAATAGAGATGGAAATGCACCTGCCTCCCAGATTGCTGATGTGCAGGTGAACGTGCCTAGCAGAGCCTGGCCCTGGCAGGTGCGCCCGGGGCAGCCTGTTGTCACGTTACCAGAGTCCTCTCTGAGAAAGGGTGTGGAGGTTGGGCCCTTATCCTCCACAGAACGCCACCTACTCTCCCGAGTGACCCCTCCGGGCCGCAGGGTCAGAGACTCACCACCACCTCCAAGTCAGAGTTCAAGTGCCGCTGGGTGTCTGACATCTGCACCAAGATCTCACCTGGAGGCACAGAGGGCAGCGGCTTCAGTTGGGGGGCTTGTCTCACCACCCCGCTTCCCACCAGAAGGGCCTGCCCAAGCTGGGTTTGGGACCAAGGACCAGGGATTTCCCACATGACTCTGGGACTCTGGCAGCATCTGTCCTATCCCGGAGAACTCCTGCGGGGAGGGGTGAGGAGGTCCATGGGTTCCAGAAGGAGAGTCTGGGAGCTGGGCCCTTGGGCTGCAAGGCCTGTGTCTTTGGAAGGACTTCCTGGAAGAGCCAGGCTATAAAAGGAACCCTCTCTGGGACCCGAGAATGGGGGGCGAGGCAGGCCCTCGGCCTGAGGGGAGGTGCCCAGGAGGCAGAGCCTGGACAACAGGAGGAGGTGGGTGGGGGGAAGTGGGCAGTGAGGCGTGTCTCCCAGGCCCCAGAGGTCAGCAGAGAGATAGGGGAAGGAGCGTGCCTCACCCAGAATCTGCGAGGTGGAACTTTGCAGGGCCTGCTCCCCAATCTTCTGGATGGCGTTGAAGTACACCTCGGCTGCCTCGGACAGAGCTGCGTGGAGAGGGGGAGGCATCCAGCCGCAGCCCCTCCCCTGTGTGCTCCCCACTCCCCATTCAGGAGGGCTTTCCTTTAGTCAGGAGAGTGTGGGGGGCTCTGGGAGGGGTGTGGGGTTGGAAGAGGGAGGGGGTGCCTAGGGTGTGCGTGTGTGTGTGTGTGTGTGTGTGGAGAAGTAGCATTGGGCAGAGGAGAAGCATGAGGGGGGCTCTCCCTCGGGGGCAGGACCTTGGCCCGTCTGTCGAGGGTTGGGGTGCAGGCATCTGTGTGTGTGTGAAGTAGTGTTGGGCAGAGGAGAAGCATGAGGGGGCTCTCCCTCGGGGGCAGGACCTTGGCCCGTCTGTCGAGGGTTGGGGTGCAGGCATCTGTGTGTGTGTGTGTGTGTGTGTGTGTGTGTGTGTGTGTGAAGTAGCGTTGGGCAGAGGAGAAGCATGAGGGGGCTCTCCCTCGGGGGCAGGACCTTGGCCCATCTGTCGAGGGTTGGGGTGCAGGCATCTGTGTGTGTCAGAAGGCGGGTGTAGGCAAGCATGTAGGGAGGTGCAGGTGTAGAGGCTCAAAGTGGGGGTGGGGGTGGCATGGGTTCAGGTCGCTGGTGCAAGGACTTTGAAGTACTAAAAAGCAGGGAGGGGTTGGGTGATGCTCAGTTCTGGGTGTGTCCCCGGCCTGTCCATCTGCTCCAGGGCTCACAACCCTCTGCTGATTAGCGCTGGGGGTGGGGCAGGGATGTCAGGAAATGGGGATGGGAGCTGCTTGCACAGGCACTGAGCAAGGGGCGACGTCTGGCTGTAGGTGGGGGGGAGCTGGTCAGGGTGTCAGACTGGGGGTGCCGACGTGGTCTGAGCGTGGCAGCAGGCTCACCAGCTGGCACCGGGGTGATATGTAGAAGTGTGTGTGGTTGCGGTTCTGTGAGCCCGCAGGATGTCCGGGAGCATCAAGGGGGCACACGAAGGTGTGTGAGGGGTCTCCGGCCACAGGGCGCAAGGGTGACTGTGATGCATGGGAGTGTGTAGGGACAAGGATCACTGGGGTGCAAAGATTACAGTGGAGGGTACAGTCACGTGGGTGGGGCCGGGCACTCACCGTGGAAGGCCCGGAGGTAGTTGTTCCCCAGGTACACCAGGTTCTCCAGGGCGGGGTTGAACTGCTCCAGGATGCTCTGGAGTCCGAGGGCAGGGGGAGGGAGAGTGGAGGAGGGGAGCGTAAGATGGAATGAAGGATGGCCTCAGGATCAGGGCGCCCCTCAGCCCCAGTGAGGAGCCTGACTTGGGGGAGCCTGCTTAGAACCCTGAAGTCACCCAGAATCCTGGCTCTTGGCTTCAAGGGCCTCAGAGGCCAGGATCCAGGCCAGCGTCCCCTTGGCCATCTCCCATTCACCACCTGCCCAGTGGGCACTTGCGTCTAGAAGGTTCTCCTCCCACTGGGCTGAAGCCTACGGTCTGTCACAGCACCAGCTGGGCATGGCTCAACCTGCCCTGAGTCCAGGACTTGTGGGCTGCTGACAGCCACCTCTGGGGCAGGGGCAGAGCTTGCCCTGCTCGGAGAAGAGCCCCTCGGGAGCCAAGCTACGGCTGGGTCATGAGGGCCACCACATGGCCAGTGGAGAGCACCCTGGGTCTTGATTCAAATCCCAGCAGGCCCTCTTCCTCCCTGATGACTTTGAGCGAGGTGTTTCACCTCTCTGGCCTCATTTTTCTCATCTGTCAAATGGAGTGATTATTTTCTACTCCACTGGTGGTGTGTTGTGAGGTTTACACATTGCAAGGGTCCTATACACAAGAGGTGCTCAATAAGTGTCTATGGAGACTGCAGCAACCCCTCTGGAGTGGGGTAGGAAGTTTGAGTGTGGGGCTTGGAAACCAGAGAGAGACAGAGAGGCAGAGACAGGGAGACCCAGACAGAAAGAGACAGAGAGAGACTCCTCCACCCTGGGGGTCCAGGTGGCTCTTTGGATCCCTGCTCACAGCTTAGGGCACCCTGGGTCCTGTCCTGCTACGTCCAGTGTTTGGGAACTGGGGGATCCAGTGGAGTGCTATCTCAGCAGGCCTGTCACTCATGGGATGAACCTATTCTGGGAGGCTCAGGTTGGGGCTCGAGTGGCCAACTGGCCCCAGGGGTCCCCATCCCCAGACCCAGAGCTCAGCCCAGCCTGGTTCTGGGCCTTATTTCCTAGAACAAGCTGCCGCCCTGCTCACCCTCTGTCTTCCAGAGCCGGCTGAACTTCGAGCCCCAGGAGGGAGCCCGGACTGTGCACGCACTCACCTTGTAGATGGTCATGGTGGATCTGTAGAACTGGTCCATCTCTGGGGCCATGGAGCGGGCGTGCCCGGGCACTGAGCAGGAGGCGTTGGCAGGGCTGGGAGTGCTGGGGGTCGGTACCCTCCGATGGCCACTGCTCGGCGGGCAGTGAAGGAGGCAGTAGAGCGGGACCCAGCGAGGGAGGGCCGGCCGAGGAGGAGGTGGCAGCTTAATTATTCACCAACCAGGGATGTCAGAATGCGATCTGGGGTGTAACCAGACCCGGCAGGGACGGCATCCTGTGACGCGGGTGGGTTCATGTGACCTGCCCTTCAATTATTTACCCCTGAGCCGCGGACCAGTGGGCACGCGTGGATGGTCACTCTCCCAGGTCACCGCCTCCAGGAAGAGCCTTGCCCGGGCCAGCAGGGACTCCTGCTCACGGGGGGCCCCCCGCCCTCCCACCTGCCTACACTGGGCAGGGCTCACCCTATTGGGCTCGAGCTGTGCAGTGACCACCCCCAACCCTCCCTGACAGCCCCTCCCTGCGGGTGGAACACACCCACACCTCATCACTGTTCTCAGCCCCTTCTCTTCCCCGAGTCCCCAGGGGCTGAGGCTCCCACATCTGCTGCCGTCCACAGCCCCCTTCCTCCACATGCTGGCGACGGGGCGGCGCAAACCTGGGAGTCACACAGACCTGAGGGCACAGCGGCTCACTAGCTGTGTGACGGTGCCCGAGCCCCTTGCCCTCTTGGGGTCTCATCCCCTCTTCTAGCAAGTGGGGCTCTCCCGTGCCCTCCACTGTGGGCCAGGCGGGCCAGGCTGCCACCTCTGAACACCCTCCAGGCCGGTTTGGGGGAGACTTAAAGGGAAGAGGTGTCCCCGCCCTGGGGAGCCTGGGAAACAGAGCTTCCGTCCTTCCGGCGTCGACCCAGGCGGATGACGGTCAAGGCTGAGGGGGGGCTGGTGGGTGGGGGCACTCACACCACTCACACACGCAACACAGGCCAACGGGAATCAAACCGTTTATTTCACGGTTAGGGGCTGTCCCCTGGAGCCCGCTCTATACATAAACCACTTCCTGGCAGGAGGAGTAACTGAAGTCACAGGAGTGACCTTTGAGAGCCGCGGAGAGCTCGTGGGTGGGGTGGCCCTGAGCGGGAGGACGGCTGGGGCGTGCGGAGGGGCAAAGTCGAATGGGACACCCCACTCCAGGGTTCCCTCCTGAAGGGGCGGTGACGGCCCGTTTCTCGAGCCCCACCCCAGGGGAGAGGGCCGAGGGTGGAAGGGGTCACTGCAGCCCCAGGGACCAGGAGGAGCCTGGGGCCCTCGGGGAGGCCAGGGATGGGCACAGGCCCCGGCACCCTTAGTGCTTGACCCGCCAGGGCAAGGGGCCCGAGGGTCATCCTTGGCGGTCGGGGAGTGGCCGGAGTGAGGCTTGAGGCTTTTGAAGCCTGGAGTGATACAAAGTGCCAGGAGGTAAGGACCGAGGGGGAGAGAGGCCTTAGGACCAGCCTCAGGCCGGAAGCCCGGCACCCCCAGGCCGGGTCTCTGGACCCAGAGCTGCCCGGGCCCAGCTCTGCCCAGTGGCGGCGTGGTGGTGGTGGGGGGAGCTGGAAGGGGGATTTGGGGGCCTGGCGGCCTCATGGCGAGAGCAGCAGCTGGACGAGCTTCTGGAACTGCTCCCGATGCTCGTAGATGTAGACCTCAGTCTCCCAGAGGGCGTTGACCAGCACCATGTCATTGACCTCGTCTAGCATGATGTCCGTCCCCAGCTGGGGGTTCAATCTGTCCGGGGCAAGGAGGAGGGGTCACGACCCCAGGACACTTGGCCCGGGTCAGGGGACGAGAGCTAGGGCTGGGGTGGGCTTGGGACACAGAGCGGCCTCTCGGGGAAAGCCTGGGGGCTGGGGCTGGCCGAGCCCTCACCTGAAGTACTGGATGCCGACCATCTCGCACCAGGCCCGGGCCCGGTCCACGGCCCGCCCATCCGGATCCGTGCACTGGTGAGAGGAGGCCCCTGTGAGTGTTCGGCTCATGCGGCACCCACAGCCCCTGCCCGGGCTCCCCAGCTTCCAGGGTGGCTTAGTGCCAATCAGCAGGGTGACTGGGGACAAATCGCACTGTTCTGTGTTGCAGTGCCTGTCCCAGCTACGCAATCAGAGGGGCATGGGCTGTGGCTGGGACCAGCAGCTCAGCAGCGCCTAGGGTTGGTGAGCGTGGAGGGGCTGAGTGGACGGGCCTCCATCTCCCGGCCCCGTTAGCTTTGGTCCATCTGACACTTTGGGCTTCCACATGGGCCACGCGTGAAGGAAAGAATCCTCAGCTAAACAATAACTGAAAACCCCGCTTCAGGCGGTCACCGAGGGTCCCGCCAGTACTGAGACTCTGTATTGGGGATCCCCTCTCCTCTGGGCTGGCCAAGGAGGGCCCACAGAGCCCGGCCATCTCCCTGACACCCAGGGTGCCCACAGGAAGCCTCATCCTGGGGCTGAGACCCCGAGGGGCGTGGGCTGAGGAGAGGCCATACTCACACAGTCCACCACCATCCTGCCCAGTTCCTTGGCCCCAAACACAGTCTTGGCCAGTTCCCAGGGGTTGCTGGGTCGGAAGACGTCCACACAGGTCACAGGCACCTGCGGGGACCTCCCTGTCCCCAAGGAGACGACAATGGACAGCTTCTTCACCTTGCTGTCCTGACCCTGTGGGAGCAGGACAGGTCTGAGCGGGCCTTCCCCTTGGTGGACCTTTCCACAGATGGGATACCCAGGGGGAGGGGATGGGGGACAGAACTCTGATGGCAGAAGCGCAGCTTCTCCTTTGCTTTGCTTCTCCTCTCCTGCTTCAGAACAAGTTCTGCTGCCAATCTTCTGGGCAACCTTGGTGACCCACCTACCCAGGATCCTCATCCACTAAGATGGGTGACGTCTGAGGACCCTTCCCCATCTCAGTCTCTCAGCGATTCCCTCTCTCCCTGCCCTTCTTCATCTGGCCTCTAGAGGGCACTCGTCTGTCTGCAGCTTGGGGCCGCCTCGGGGCTTGGTGCTGACCGCAGTGACAACCACACCCAGTAGGGATAAAGGACACTCACGGTCAGGCACTGTCCTAAACCCTTTGCAGATCAGAGCCCATGGAAGCCTCACAACAGTCCCCAGGCAGGTTCTATCAGCGCCCCAGGCAGTGGCTGAAGTGAAGCATGGCCAGAGCCAGGCCCCACACTAACATGTGCCTCTCCTAACATGCGGGGGCCTTGCCCACCTCTGCAGTAAGCTCCTTGGGCTCAGGGCCACTTCTTTTCCTCTGGATCACTGACTCTGCACTGCCCCCTCCCCAAAGGCCTTGGGATGGGCTTCCTTCCTCCATGAGCCCTTTCTGAGCCCCCAGGCCTCTGGGGGCGGGGGATGCTCCTGGCCCCTGCACCATTCTCTGTCACAAGCATCTGAAACACTTGGATGGATGTGTGCTTGTTTAGGGACTGTCTTTCCTAAATGTGAGCGCCCCAAGGGCAAGTGTGTGTGTCCAGGCCGGGCAGTGTGGCTAGGCCTGTGACTGGCACAGACCGGTCTGCATGCTGTCCTCCCCACAAACAGCAGATGCTGTTAACTGATCATTAACAGCCTTTACCACCTGGTCTGGACTGCACCTCAGAATCCCTCTTAGCACAGTGCTTTGGGCAAACACCAAGCAGGTTCAAGAGTGAGATAGAACTGCTGTCAAGTGCACAGATGAATGATTGCATGAATAAAAGACACTCGCTCTCCCAGGAGTCAGTCCTTAGTAAGACTGGCGGAAACAAACTGCCAGGGGTGGTCACGTCCAGCTCCCCCGACCCGCGACGGCTCTCACCTTGCGGATCAAGTCCTGGTTATACTCATGGATCTCAGTCATGGCATCCAGCGTGGGGTTGTTGGCCAGCAGCCCCCCATCCAGGAAGCGCCCATTGGGCCGGAAGTAGGTGGGGGCTGCCCCACTGCTCCGGGCTGCCCGCCACACCAGCTGCTCTGGGGGTGGGGGAGGAGGGGGTTCAGTGGCACAAGAGATGTTGCATTTCAGATCTCAGGGTGTGTGTGTGTGTGTCAGGGTGTTGCATTTCAGATCTCAGGGTGTGTGTGTGTGTGTGTGTGTCTGTGTGTGTGTACACGTGATGCTGTGTGAAGATGGAGAGGCTGGGGACGCTTCAGAAACAGGATGGATGGGCCATGCTTGGTGGAAGGTGGGGTGCAGCCCATCTGAAGCCTGATGGCTCCCCGGCTCTGCCTGCCCTCAGCTGATACACTCAGGAGGGCAAACCAGGGCAATGGGCGGGATGGTGGTGGGCTGGGGGTGCCTGGTAGTCAGGCTGCGACTCCCACCCACCACCCTGCAGCCTCTTGGGCCAATCACTCCCCACAGATGCGTCAAACATGGTTTTCACCTGAGGGATGCGTTGGAGGCTTGAGGTTAATGTTCTGGCTGAATCGAGGCTCCCGAACACACTCTGGAGCCTCGTAATTCCGGAAGAGATGGAGTTCAGCCGGCTGCCGGTCGGACAGCGTCCCTGTGAGCATCACCCTGGAGAAACAAGGAGCAGGATGCTGAAGCCACCGACCCGCCCATCCTTGACAATCCACCCTTGGCAATCCTTATCCAAACTGCCCATGCACTAATTCTTAAACCCAGCATTTCACTTCTGGGAACCCATCCTAAGATGCTCCCACACATGTGGGAGATGCGCACACGCTAGGATATTAATGAACTTAAAGCAAATGACTGGAAACAACTAAATGTCCATCAGCAGAAGGGTTCAGTACACCGCGGTTCAGAGGGTCTGTGTTGCTGGAGAACGGCCGAGGCAGTGCTTCATGCACTAAAAGGTGGTCAGCGCCAAGATTTATGTTTAAGAGGGAAAGCTAGGTTCAGGACAGTGTGCGTGTGTGTGCGTGGGTGCTAAGTGGCTTCAGTTGTGTCTGACTCTTTGTATCCCCACGGTTGTATCCCCACAGACTGCAGCCCGCCAGGCTCCTCTGTCCCTGGGATTCTCCAGGCAATAATGCTAGAGTGGGTTGCCATGCCCTCCAGGGAACCTTCCCAACCCAGGGATCGAACCCACGTCTCCTGCATTGGCAGGCGGGTTCTTTACCACTAGCACCACCTGGGAAGCCCACGTGTAATATTCCACTATGTGTTTAAAAACAAACCCCAAAAGACCCCATGTACCTATTCGCTCCCTTCCCACCTCTAGAGGGTCAGACAGTAACTCTGGAAGGACCCATGTAACAGTGAGCTGCCTCTGGGGCACGGGACTGCTTGGGGGCTACAGCCCCCAGACTGGAGTCAGGGGAGAATTTTCAGAGTGTCATCTCTGATACTTCATCAATGCTCTACCATGCGAGTCTCCAATCTATTAAAGAAGACTCCTAACTGTCTCGAGAGACAGACGTTCTTAAATACTGAAGGGAGTGTAGACTGACACAACCCCCCTGGAAACTAGTATGTATTCAGACCCTTAGAAATGTCCTGGCTCTTTGATCTGGTAATTTCATTCTGGAAAATTTAGCCTAAAAGAATAATCTTAGTTACGATGAAAGCTTTTTGTTTAAGGCGATTCATGCAGTGTAATTTATTACAGTGAAAAATGGAAACAATAGGAGGGAGTGTCTAAACAGTGGAATGTTTTGCAGCCATTTCAAACGGCTACCAAGGAGTTCAGTCTAACACTGAAATGTATTTGTTACATTGAAAAATAAAAAGAAAAGGGAACCAAAAAAAAACTCTCTGCAAAGGAAAATAAGATTAGTTTTCCACTTTGAAGAATCTTGTGGAAAGGTTATTTGAACATTTCTCCCACTGAACAAAAAACTAATGTTGGAAAAATAAAAATTTAAATCTTAAAAGCACAGAAGATCTGACAAGATAGAAAGGAAAGACCAGGGTAAACTAAAGATAAGCAAGAACCCAGAGAGGTAAAAGGAGCACAAACCCAGCTTTGACCTGAAGGCAGACACCAAACTGTCAATCTGGACTTCAATTGAACTGCTGATGGTCTCACTGGACCAGATGGACAGAAGTCAAAATCCAGAGTTCACCAAAGGTTAGGGATCTAATGAAAGACCCTCCCCACATTAGATTGTAACCCCAAAGGACTACCCACTTGGATAAGGGTAAACCAAAAATAAATCCCCCTCCTTCCCACTCTTGGAAGCTGTGAGTAAAGTTGCCTGGCATTGAACAAAGGAAGGAGAAAAAAAATCCCTGAAAATATATAACCACGAACTAATCCTCCTGCAGATCTGTAGACTAAATTGACACCACTTGGGGGAGGGGGGAGTTCTAAAACCTTCATGCCAAGGATTTAGTCACAGTGGCCCTAGATGGTACTGTACATGGGTACCTGGAAGATACCACATAAAAGAGAAGATACCCTCATTCTAAGCTCCATAGAATTTGCACATATTATATCTCAACATTAAGGAATACCACACAGTTTCAAAAATGATGAAGAGGGGAACATCATGAAATAAAACACCATGGATGAGAATAAGCATAAACCAACACAGACAGCAAAACATACCTATATAGACAGCAGTTATTTGAATCCTGAGACAAAGATTATAAATCAGCTATGCTTATAATGTTGAAAGACATCAAAGACAAGCTTGATAATATTTTCAGAAAATAGAAAACTACAAGTAATGACCTAGAAGATTTGAAGATAAACCAAAGAGTACTTCTAGAAATTTAAATAAATAAATACTTGAATGATTTAAGTGGAAAATCAGATAATGTTAAAGAGAGAATTAGTGATTTGGAAAATAGGTAAGAAGAAATTAACCAGAATCCAACACAGATAAAATGAAAGAATATATAGAAGAAGTTAAAAGACAAGAAAGACAGAAAAGCTCTAACATTTTAAATTGGAGTTCCAGAAGGAGAGGCAAGAGAAATTTAGGTGGAGGCAAGGTTGAACAGATAATGACTCAGGCTTCCAGAACTGAGGAAAGACAGCAATCCAAAGATTCAAGAAGGCCAAGAAACCCAATGCAGGATAAATTAGAAGCAATTCATATCTAGACACATCATAGGACAACTGTAGAGCACCAAAAACAAATAAACACACAAATAAAAGCACCCAAAGGAAAAAGACTACTTACTTTCAAAGGAGTAAGAGTTAAACTGAAATTGACAAGTGCCACAATGGATGCTAAAAGATACAGAATGCTATCTTTCATGTTCTTCAAGAATATCACCAGCCTAGAATTCCATGCTCAACAAGAATAAGAGGGAAAGGAAAGAATGTTCAATTGATGAGGGTGAAATAAAATTAGTTGTTTTTTTTTTTTAAATGATTAGGATGACAAAAACCTATTTTCACACAACTCTGCTAGTGGAGACTTCACTACCAGCAGATCATCTCTATGGGAAAAGCAAAAGAATGTACTTTAGGCAGAAGGAAGGTGGTTGCAGGAAAGACTTAAAGCAAAGATGTGACACACATACATACACACATACATGCACACCCAATGGTGTGCTGAAGCCAGCGCATACTGGCTTGTGAGAGCCTATTGCTAAATCTCATGGGCTGGTTGCTAAAATGTTGGTAGCTTGAAATCAGCCATAGTGGGAGTATTGTCACCATGGGAATTGGCAAACAATACAAACCAGGGTTTTTCCCCTGCTAAGAGACTGAGTTTACCAGTGTACCACTAGATAAATATAAACTTCACAAAACAGTATCTTGTGGATTTTTTTTTTAAAAAGATAGATTTAAAATACAGAAAATTCATTATAAATAAGATAGGGGAAAGAAAATAGAATTAAACATTTAAAAATCCTTGATTATCTGAGGATGTGGGTAATGGTATCAATTAAATTTAGACTTTTATACTACACACTGAAAAAAACACCAGAAATGAGTGCATAAATTTCAAACTATTGGGGTTGGGGTGCAGGGTAATGATTAAAACTGTTCAGGAAATCCAAAAGAAGGCAAGAAACACAGAACAAAGTAGGATGGCACATGTCATCCCCAAAATATGAGTAATTATGTCAGTATAAATGGGTCAGCCATATAAACTGTTAGATTAACTATATGAAGGTTCTGATAGTCAAACCAAACAGCTAAATCAGACAATTAGATAAATATATTACTATGCAATAAAATCTATAAATAGACAACGCACAGATAAGATAAAGAACAAAGCCAACAATATGGGCTACTTGCAAGAAAGACATCTAAAACGTAAGGATCCAGAAGGTTGAACTAAAGCATGAGCACAGACATACCATGCAAATATAACCATGAAAGCTAGAGTAACTAATATCAGGCAAAATAAAGGCAAAAAACACTCTTAGAGATAAAGAAAGCTGCTTCCAAGCACCAGAAAGATTCCTAAAATTTTAAATTTATATGTACTTAATCACACAGTATCAAAATATTAATGCAAAAGTTGACAGAAAAGTCAAAAGACAAATTCCCAGACTGGAAGATTTTATCTTTCTCAGTAACTTACAGAAGAAGTGGACAGAAACATTAGTACAGATACAGAAGATTTGAAACTTTTAAATAAATGTTCCTAGCCAGCATGACTTAATCAACATGTACAGATACTGGCATTCAACAAATGAAGAATCCATATTCTTTTAAATTATTCATGGGACATCTATAAAAGCTGACTGTAGAAGGCCACGAATCAAGTCTCAATAATTTTGAAGGACCAAAGTCAAACTGAGCATGTCCTCTGACTACAAAGCAATTAATAATAAAAAGATAACTTGTAAATTTCTAAGTTTAGAAACTAAGAAACGCCATTTATTAATAATAATCACAATGGTTAAAGAACAATAGTAAAAATTAGAAAATATTTTGAACAGAATAATCATATTCTAAATGCACTTATGGGATATAATTAAAGAAGGAAAATGTTTATTTCTTTTTTTTTGTTTTTTTGGCCATGCAGCACAGCTTATGTGATCTTAGTTCCCCAACCAGGGATCGAATCCATGCCCCCTGCAGTGGAAGTGTATAGCCCTAACCACTGGATCGCCAGGGAATTCTATGGAGGAAAATGTTTAAATTTACAAACACACACACATATAATATGCATACTTATATAGTACAAGAGAAAAAAAGGCCAAAAAATCAATGAGCAAGACATTTATTTCAAGAAGTTAAAAAAAACCAAAACGGCTAAATACTTTAAAAAGTACAAGAAGGAATAAATATATGTACAGAAATTAATGAAACAGAAAATGTATATATAATAGAGAACCAATAAATAGCCCAAAGTTACTTTTTTGAAATACTAATCCAATTAAAAAGCTTGTAGTTGCAAGAATGATAACATGAAAAGCGGAGGTGTAAATCATCAGGAATGAAGAGGGCTGTGACAACATGCTGCAGGCATTAAAGATAACAAGAGAACATTTGGACAGCCCTATGGCAACAAATTTGAAGATGTACATGAAATGAACATATTCCTAGAAAAATGTAACTTAACCAAAACTAACTCAAAAAGACATTTGGAAACCCTGAATAGTCTTATAAACATTAAAGAAATTGATTCCACCATTAAAAATTTTCCTACCAACCAAACTCCAGTACTAGATGACTTCACAGGTAAGTTCTACCAAATATTCAAGGAAGAAATAACTCTCTATTATATGAACTCTTCTGGAAAACAAACAAACAAAAAAAGAGATACTCCCTCAAAATCAAAACCCTGCAACCTAAAAGTGGGAATAAACAGGTCAATCTTACTCATGAACACGGATACAAAAATCCTAACAAAATATGAGCATAGGGACACTTCCCTGGTGGTCCAGTGGCTAAGGCTCAGTTTGCTCTCCCAATGCAGGGGGCCCAGGTTTGAGCCCAGGTCAAGGAATTAGATCCCACATGTCGCAACTAAGAATTCCCATGCCGTAACTAAAAAAAAGGCCCTGTGTGCCACAACTAAGATCCAGCGCAGCCAAGTAAATAAATAAATATTATATATATACTTTAAAAAAGTTAGCATATTTGAGTGATTTGAGCCCATAAGAATACTCTCTGTAAAAGGCACCAGGAAGTGAAAGCAGAGATAGATATGGTTACGACTGAGCGACTTTCACACACACACACCCGCCCCAGGTGCACAGCAGCATTATTCACAGTAGCTCTGTTCTGTTCTGTTCTGTTCCGTCGCTCAGTCGTGTCCGACTCTATGCGACCCCGTGGACTGTAGCCTACCAAGCTTCTCCATCCATGGGATTCTCCAGGCAAGAATACTGGAGTGGGTTACCGTTTCCTTCTCCAGGGGATCTTCCCGACCCAGGGATCGAACCCGGGTCTCCCACATTGGAGGCAGAAGCTTTAACCTCTGAGCCACCAGGGAAGCCCATTCACAGTAGCTAATAGATGGAAACAAACCAGATGTCCATCAAAAGATGAATGGATAAACAAAATGTGGTCTATAAATGCAACAAAATATTATTCAGTCTTTAAAGAAAAGGAAATTCTGTCACATGCTGTAATATGTATGAACCTTGAGGATATTATGCTAAGTGAAATAAGCCAGTTTTAAAAAGACAGACACTGTATGGTCCCACTGACATGATGTACTTAGAGGAGTCAACTCATGCAGACAGAAGGTAGAATGGTAGATGACCGGGGCTGGGGAAGGG
Organism: Moschus berezovskii; assembly: GCF_049115385.1. Taxonomy (NCBI): domain Eukaryota; kingdom Metazoa; phylum Chordata; class Mammalia; order Artiodactyla; family Moschidae; genus Moschus; species Moschus berezovskii. Next base: position 113,680,502 of record NC_142465.1, read on the forward strand.
GAGGAATGGGGAGCTGCTCTTTAATGGGTACAGATTCTCAGTTTTACAAGAAGAAAGAGTTCAGGAGATTAGCTGCAGGACAATGTGAATATACTTTTCACTACTGAATTGAAAAGTGGTTAAAGGAAAAAAATGATTAAGAGTTAATTTTATGTTATATGTATCTCGCCACAATTAAAATTTAAAAAATAAACAAATGGTATTTCTAAATACCAGTCACAATTAGAAAAGGAAATGTTTAAAAATGCATAATTCACAGTAGCACAAAATATATGCAGGTACCTAAGAATAACACATGTGTAAGATAGCTGTAGATAAAAATTTAAAACTGTACTAAGAAACTAAAAACAAATGGAATGTTTTCCTATATTCTCTAATTGGAAGACTCAGTGTTTTAATGTGTCAATTCTCCCCTAAATAAGTTTACAACAAATTATTACATCTAAAATAAGCAACAGGATCCAACTGTATAGCACAGGGAACTACATTCAATATCCTGAAATAAACCATAATGGAAAAGAATGTGTGTGGGTGGGCGTGTATAACTGAATCACTTTATACCAGAAACTAATGAAACATTGTAAATCAAGCTTAGTAGCAGTAGTAGTGTAGTCTTTCAGTCCTGACTCTTTGCAACACCATGGACTGTAGCCCGCCAGGCTTCTTTGTCCGTGGGATTCTCCAGGCAAGAATACTGGAGTGGGCTGCCATTCCCTTCTCCAGGGGATCTTCCTGATCCAGGGACTGAACCTGGATCGCCCACATTGTAGGCAGATTCTTTACCATCTGAGTTACCAGGGAAGCCCCAAATATACTTCAGTAAAAAAGTAATCATACAGATTAAATGTAATCACAATAAAAATCCCAACAGGATTTGCTTTTCTGTAGAATTTAACAGTCTGATTTCATTGATGCAGTTTCTATGGAAGTGCAAATAGCAACAAGTGACCTGTATCCTACACAGCACTTCTACATGCTAGGTTTTCAAGTGTTTTATAAACATAACTTTTACTTCTCATGAAAGCCCTGGGAAGCAAGTAGTATATTATTCCCATTTTTTAGAAAAGGAAACATCAGTGTCCATATTCTTAACCACTTCTCTAAAGGGCCTCCAAGAACAGCCCTGAAGAAAGACAAGGTGGGAAGCCCTGCTATAAATTTGCTGTAGAATTAGGACTCCATGGTCAAAAACAGACCCAAGAAGGATCCGAGACCCTTGGCTCAGAAGCAAGGCCTGGAATATGGAGGGAAAGACAGACTTTTCACCAATGAGGCTGGGGAAACTGTTCATGTGGAAAACAAGAAATTGGATCTCTCCTGATACAAAAATCAATTCCAGGTAGCTAAAAGACCTAAGTTAATAAAAGACTTTGATTGACAAAAGGCAGAATGAGGGAGCTTCGCGACTGGACACAGGAGACAAATTTCCTGCTTCCAGTTAGAAAGGGATATTGAATGGATAGGAAAAGCACAAGTCATAAAAAGTAAAATATTCATAAATTCTACTGCATTAAGAACACCTGTTGATCAACAAAACACTGTAAGGAGAGTGAAAAAACAAGCCTAGAATGGGAGATTCCAAATCCATTCATCCATCAAAGGCCTAGGTTTCAAAATATAAAAAAGATAATTAGGAAGCCTCATAACCCCCAAATCACTCAACTTAACTGTGCCAAAAATGAGTAAAACACTTGAACAGGAGCTTTACAAAAGAGGAAATCCAGATGGCCTTTAAACATATGAAAAGGTGTTCAACCTCACTAGTTAATCAGAAAAATGAAAATTCAAAACCAACAGAGTCAGCACCTTATACCCCTCCCCCAGTTTATAAAGATATAAACATCACAAAGATAAATTGCTTTGACAATTATCACTGTTGGCAAGAATGCAGAGCACCATGCGTGCATGTGAAGTCACTTCAGTTGTCTGACTCTGTGCGACCCTATGGACTGTAGCCCACCGGCTCCTCTGTCCATGGTATTCTCCAGACAAGGATACTGGAATGGGTTGCCATGCCCTCCTCCAGGGGATTTTCCCGACCCAGAAGTTCAAACCCAAGTCTCTTAGGTCTCCTGCATCGGCAAGCAGGTTCTTTACCCCCGGCGCCACCTGGAAAGCCCATGCAGAGCACCAGGAACTCTCAAACATGCCCAAGGGGAGTGGAAACGGAAACCAACACTTTGAAAAACCACGGAGCAGAATCAAAGGGTTGAGGCCATGCCACTTCCAAGACTTGGCAGCTCTACTCCTAGGCATGCGCCCCACAGGGTCAGAAAACGAGGCCCAAAATGTCCACTGAAGACTCAAGAGGTCCAAACAGGAAAGAACCCAAGTGCCCATCAAAGGTGTCTGGAGAAATAAGCCATGGGGGTGGAGTCACATGAGCCGCGAGGATGAGTGAAGCCCAGAGCTTCACCCAACAGCAAGCACCAGGCTGACCAATGTGGCACTGAGGAAGGAAGGGTGAAACGCAAAATGATTCCAGCTGAACCCAGAGACAGGCGGGACCGAAACCGCGCTAGGGACTGCATTCAGGTGCCGAAACCAGACAGAAAACCCGGGAAATCCAGTTCACACCAGCCAAGATAGCGATTACCCTCGTGGGGGGTGGGGAGCAGGAGCTGTGATGGGGGCAGGCACACATTTTGGACTTGGCTGGTGGTCATACATGGGTGTCTGCTTTAGATTTATTCACGGAACTGTTTAATGTACTTTTCTAAATGTTCTATTTCACCATAAAAAAGAAAAAAGTGTCTAGGATAAAATATACAAAAAACATTTTTCAAAACATTATCTTTCAGTTAATAAATCATGGATAATATATTTCCTCTTTTTACTTTCGGTATCTTCCAAATTTTCTTAAAAGACTATGTATTATTCTTAAATGGAAAAAAAAAACTTTATTATGAAAAGAAATCCTCCTAACCTTCCAGAGCTTGCTCACACCTCACTTCCTCCAGGAAGCCCTCCCTGACCACTCTGTCCTTTCTCCCCGTCTTGGTCCCACAGAGACTCAGTTGCTGAACACTTTTCAGGGGCCTGCTCTGGGGCAGGCATTGTGCTCGATGCTGGGGCTACAGAAAAACAAGACAGTCACATTCCTGCTTTAGGGAGCGCACAGTCTGGCAGGCAAACGTGGCCCAGGATGGAAAATAAACACTACAAAAAAGTGGTGGTACTGAAGGTTCTTCTGGAACCTCTTAAGCACAGGGTGCTTTGTGTGGTTGCCATTTTTTTAGGTCAGTTATCTCCGAATCAGATCATAAGCCTTCCCACCTGATGGTTGAATCACCACATCACACACACATACACACACACAAACGCAGAGCCATGCTCGGCAAGTACGTGTGTCATGGACGAGAATCAACCCAGTGAAATATATCACCCCTCTGACCCAGGGATGTGCTGTGTGGATGGAAAAACAGACATGGGTGGAAGGTGTTCTGCACCTGTGTTCCCCAGCAGCCCCCCACCCCTCCCCGCTCAGCTTTAATCAGACCAGGGCAGGGAGCCTTCTGCCCCAGGAAGGGCCAAAAAGGGTGCATGGCTGGCACCAAAGTCACCCAGGTCCCACCCGGGAGGCTTACTTGGGCTTCTTGACGTCCGTCATCTTGGTGTGCTCTCCAAACTCCCGCTTCAGGAACTCCTCCAGGGGCCCCGACTCGTAGGGCCGAGAGCCCCGGAAAACCTCATCCTTCATGCGAAAGTACACACCCCGCATGTAGGCCATGGACTTGCCTAGGAACGAGGAGGGCGGAGATGGGGAGAAGACGCGAGAGCTGCCCTGACAGGGTGCCTGGGCACAGGAACTGGGGCTCGGAGGGGGCACCTACCCAGCCGAGGCTCCTGGGACCCTCCTCTGCAACTTCCCACACAGGCAGAAATCCCCTTCAGCGGCCCCATGGCTGGGTAGTTAATTTTATATTAGTAATTTGTGTTTTTTTTCTTTAATGATGGGCCCCGAAAGTGTAAAAGCTTAAAAATCTAGATCCACCCCTGTTGTCACAGAATAGAAGGACCGGCCCTGTCTCATGAGAACAGTGTCCCAGGGGCAGGCTGCACCTCATGGGACAAGGGAACCGCCAAGCACCCCTCAGTCAGGCCAGGGGTGCGCAAGAGGGGAGCTGCGGAGGTGGGGGCTTCCGCCCACTGGGGAGGATGAACTAGGCGACTTCTCGGATGCCTCCCCTAGCCCCTGGAAGCCTGAAGACCCTGGATGGGGGATAAACATCCCCTGAGGAAGGACAGCACCCTCTCTGGAGGAGAAGCAAGGACCTGCACCCACTCTGCTCCACCCCCAGACCTCATGACCCGCCCTGGGCGGAGGCCGGCCCTGCACTGGCCCTCATCTCAGGGGAAACCACAGAAGGGACACGGGGCCCCAGAGGTCAGAAAAGATGTCCCAGCAGCTGCTGCCTGACAACCTCCTCTTCCCGGAGCCCCAGGGACGCTGCTCTAGGCCACCTCCTGGGCCGGCCGTGTCCCCTATACCCCCACGCCATGGACGGCCGGGCCACAGCCTCCTCACACAGTGAACACCTAATGCCCATGCGTCCTCCACGGGACCGGGGGCTCCCTGAGGTGGGGCGTGCTCCGTCCTGCCCCCTTGCATCGAGCACAGGCCTGGCCGATGTCAAGGAGGGGGAGGGTCCTCTCCTGGTACCTTCAGGTCTGGAGGACAAGTTGGAGGGCCTAGAACCGGACCCGGGTGGGGATGCTGAGATAATTCCCGCGGGGTGGTAGCTGGCTCTGAGAGGGCCCCCCATGGGCAGTATCGCGCAGCTGGACAGCAGCTCCACGAAGGAGACATCGTGAGTTGAGACAAGGCCTACCCCGAGGTCTGTCCAGCAAGCAAAGTGCCCCTGTCACCTTGGTGAAGCTGCAGTGAGAGCAGACTGCCTGTGGCCTTGCGATGTGCTGGGCTGGGAGCCCTGGGGACTCCTAGGTGCAGCACCCCCTGGGGTGGGCCCTGTGACTTAGGGCCACCCCTCTCCCAGTGCCTCCATGTCCCTGGGGTAAAGAGAAGTGTGCAGACCAGGGCGCTGGCATTTATGACTCAAGGTGGCTCCTAACACTGAAAGGAAGGGGAACCAGCTCTGTCCTCTGCGGCTAGGAGGGCATCACCGTGGCCCACCCTCAGCCCTTCTCCTTCCAGCCTCAGACCCAACACCCTCCGCGCCGCCCCCTGACAAGAGAGCTTTCGGGTCCTCCCCTCCTCCACGACCTCTGCAAAGCTCTGAAAACAAACTCAGCCGGATCGGAGGGTGGGTCTTGGCCCACCCCGCCCTGCCCCGCGGCCCAGGGGCGGCCCTCACTGTGCAGGATGGCCAGGGCCAGGATGCCCCCAGTGCTGGTCCCTGCCACCCAGTCAAAGAGGTCCTTGGTGGCGATGCCCGAGGCCTTCTCGATGGCGATGAGCAGCTGGATGATGACGAGGCCTTTCACGCCCCCTCCGTCCAGGCAGAGCAGGTGGTCGTGGCTGTGGTGGGAACATCAGTGGGAGAGAAGAGGGTCCTGTTACAGGCGGCACTTTGTGGGCCGTGTCCCTGAGCATATGCCCGGTGGCAGCGGCTTGAGCCCTGGAGACCAAGCCCCGTGGAGCTCACGTGCTACTGGGGCTCGAGAGTGGGGGCTGGGGGTGGGCAGCAGTGTCAGTACAGGAATAAACGGGACTTCCGGAGACCAGACGTGTGACAGAGAAGAGGATCCAGGCAGGGAAGGGCAGCGGGGGGTGGGTAAGACCTTCTGGCCAGGCACCACCTGACACCTGGGTCTGTCTCCCCCAGCTCTGCATGGATAAGACAAGGCTGGGGGAAGGGCTGGTCTCCTGCAGCTGCCCCAAATGCGTGGCAAGGAAGGTCGGGCCCCTGCCCCCAGGCAGGAGCAGCAGAGGAACTGGGGGTGCAGGGAGGAAGGGCCATTCCTGTGTCAGGAGCCGTGGGGAGCTTCCACCAGCATGAACTCACTTAAATGTCCCAGAGCCCTTCAAAAACCCAGACCAACTGTTTGGCCAACCCAATACACAAACACTCCCTGTGTACATCTGTGAGGGCATGACGCTCTGAGGTCAGGTGGTGGCCCAACGTCCCTCCGGTGGAACTGGGCCCGGGTCTGGTGACTCCTGGGTCATACACTCTCCAACACACCCTGACCCATCTCCCTGTGTCCCGCCATGCCCCGCCCCCACCCCAGGGGAAGGCCTCTCGTCTGTGTGCAGACCTAGAACCTTCCTTCTGGTCTCTTCCTCTTTCTTAATTTGTACTTTCCAGCTGGCCACACGCATGTGCAATCCTAGTTCCCTGACCAGGGATCGAACCCATGCCCCCTGCACTGGAAGCATGGGGTCTTAAACACTGGACCACCAGGGAAGTCCTCCTCTTCATTCTATCTCAGCTTAAAGGTCACAACTGAGAAAACTCTGCCCGATGCCATGGGGAGCCTCCTGCTCAGCCTGCTCCATCTCCACCCACTTCCTGGGTGCAGAGTTCCTCTTCCTCCTATAAGCAGTCACTCTGAAGTCACTTGTTTGCTCCCCTTTTTTCTCCAGCTGAGGGCAGGGCCTAGCTCCGCTCGGTGCAGTGTCGCGCATCCTGTATCCCAGGCAGGTGAGAGGCACCGTCCACAACCTGGTAAAGCGTCCACAACCGTCCCAATCCCCCACAGCTGGTAAATGTGGGAGCCTGTGACGCCCACCTCCGGGGTCCCTTGTCTTTTCCTGGACAAGCTGCCCAGCCTTGCAACAAGCCCGGAACGTGGCAGAACAGGCTGTGCTGTCGTTGGAGGCCTGTGGGGCCCTTGACCAGGGAGGCTGGAGAAAATCGGCAAGAGACCCTTCTGAAGATGTGGGGCTGGCAACGGCGGGATCAACCCGGAGGAAGCAGGGCTAAGCTGTGTGGCTTGCAGATTGCAGACGGGTGCGGGGAGGGCCCCAGAGGCATCCTGACTCTCCTCTCTCCTCACTCCCCCTCTGGGGGAAGGGGAGCCTCTCAGGGTTGTGCAAACTCCCCTGGCCCTGCTGGGGCATCTGCACCTCCCTCCTCTCACTGGAAGGGACCTGTTGGTCTTCCCTCGGGTACCCCTCGGCCCCTGCACTGGTGTGGGTGTGTGTAGGGATGCAAGGAGGGAAGCGTGAGAAGGCTGCCAGAGCAGGCGCACTCCCAGGGTGCACGTTCCAGTGGGGCTGAGGAAACGAGTGGGCTACAGCTTCTGAGGGGAAGCCGACCCTTCAGAGGAGGCGAGGCGGAACCACCGATATGGCCCACCGGTCTCGGGAGCCGGGCTGCCTCTGCTTCCAGGAGGGAAGGGCCTTCCCTGCAGGGACGGGCCCAGGGGTGCGGTTAGGAGAGAGCCCCAGGGGAGCAGAAAGGGCACGGGCTGCAGAAGCCCTGGGCTGCTTTGACACCGACTCTGTGTAACCTCGAGCAAGTGACTTCCCCTCACGTTCTGCATCTGCCAAGCAAGGTTACTAATGAGTGCCTCCCGAGGAAGGCTGTTAGGAACACAGGATAGTAAAAAAAATAAAATAAAAACAAAAACAGAGAACAGATAAACCACCTCTATTATTAAAGGGAAGGGTGGAGAGAGCACAGCCGAAAGGAGGCATGTTTGTCCCGGGAACTCGCCGAGCGGGCGGGCACGGGTTCTGATAACCGTGGTCACCCGGGACTGTCCGCGGGGAGACAGGGCCTCTCTTTGCACCCATCACCCCGGCCTGCCTTCTAGAATGGGCCTGGGTGGACAGCAAGGGCTTGGGACGCCAGCCCACCCTACTGGCTGTTGGAGGGAGGTAGGGTAGGGAGCGGGTGGAATCGGAGGGATGCCTGCTCAGCACTGAGGCCACTGAGGGCTCTCTCTAAAGGAGATCTGGGCCAGCTCCCCCAGTGACCCAGGCCAGGGCGGGAAGAGAAGGTACAGGGCCACAGGCAGCTCCATCGTGTGGCCGGGAGCCTGCAGGGCAACTGATGGAGAAGACCCAGGCTCTCTGAAGGCTCAGTCTCTGCTGTGAACTGCAGAGGGTGCAAGCCACCTCACAGAGCCAGATGCAGACTAGATAACAGTCCCAAGCCCGCTGCACGGCCCCACCAGAGCCCTCGCGCGTGTGTGCCCCCCCCACCCCGCCCCATCCCCAACACTCACGTCCGCTTCTCGTCCCTCATGGAGCTCAGGATGAAGGCTGGCTTCCGGGCCCGGGAGATCTGCGTGATGTCCTGCAGTTCTGAGGGGCACAAGGCAGGGTGGGCAGGGCCCAAGCAGGTGCTGGTTCCACCCCCACCCCCCGCCACAGGTCCTGGGGGCAAACCTGGAGCTGAGCCCTCACCCCTCTGTCCCTGGCGGGAGCATCTGCCTCCCACTCCCTGCAAGGGCTCTTCATCCCAGAATACAACTGGCCCCTTGGGGAGCAGTGGGCTTGGAATGCGGAGGGGAGCCCACTGCTCCGGGAATGGCCCCCCACCCTGCCCGGCCAGCTCTCAATTTTCCTGTTTCCCACCCAGAGCCCCGAAGCACAAGCACCCCTGCCCTGTGTGCTGTGTGTGCGCTTCACAGAGCGTTTCTTCATGCATGCCAGCCAGTGCTGCGGACAACCACCTTCTCCAGAATCCTTATCCCCAATTTACAGACAAGGCTCATTTAGCCAAAAGGGCTGAGTCAGGATGTTCCCTGGGGTTTGACTCCTTGAAGGAACAGAGATAGCCCAACTGCTTCCCAGACTCCTCTTGTTCTGATCCCAGGTCTGGAAACTTCCTCAGCAGCCTCAGAGTGGTGCCCTCACCTGCAGCATGCATGTTTTGCCTGGGTCCGAGGCCCACCCCGCGCCCACCGAATGCATCAGCTGCTCTCCTGACAAGCAGCCTGGCCCCACAGGGCCTCGTCATCCGGATCCCGATGGGCCCATCCCACCGCTGTGCATGGAGTCTTAGAAGCAGCGAAGCAGGACAGCAGGCTTCCAGGCAATGTGTCTCCCCCTCACCAGGGCAAGGGGCCAGAGTGGAAGAGATAAGCGCGAGCCCGGCTGGGGGAGGTGGTGGACAGAGCGCCAGGGAGCGGGACGTGCGGCTGAGACAAAGGAGAAGAGGGACCAGAGCTGCGTCTAACTCAGGGCGCAGCGGGCCCTGCGGCTCCTCTAGGCCCAGGGCATTACCCATTTGACGCCGCGCCCCAGGCCCACCATCCGGCCTGGCTTGGGTGACTGAGTGCCTGTAAAATTGAGAGATAATGATGGGGGGGAGGGCGGGGGGAGAGAGGCAGAGCCAGAGGGACTAACTGCGGCTGCCCGCTCTGCCCTGTCCTGAGTTCAGGGTTGGCCAGGCTATCCTGTCTAAAGATGCTGGTGTCTGAGTCCCCAAGAGTTTAAGAATAGTGCCGGCTTGCGAAGGATCAGTCCCTGGCTGCCCTGTTCAGGGAACCCCCACTCCTAAAGAATCCAGGGTTCAAGGTGGGCCAGGCCCACAGGAAGCCCAGAGAAGGTCTGTCTCCTTGGGGGCCGTCTCCATGGATACTGAGGATGCACAGGGGCAGATGCTAATTGCCTGGCCAGTAGGTCACTGAAGGGGCTGGAAGAGGAGCACACCGGCCCTGGGCCTGATGGAGATGCAGCAGCATGGCAGAAAGGTTCCTGGTAGAAGCCAGAGAACCCCCAACATCTCTGAGCCCCCAAGAGCACTCCTCGCAGCCCACCTGAGCTCCCAGGGCATAGAGGTCAACAAAGCGCCCACCTTATAGGTGTCCAAGGAACCCTGTCAGAGGAAATGGACCACAGGCCATTAGCCAGGGACCCCACCAGTCTCCAGACTCTATGAGTTGCTGGCTGCCCACCGAGGCTGACAAATGCTGCCCATTGCCCCTTGCTTTCTTTAACAACCTCTTCCTTGGGCTCCGTTTCTTTCTTTCGGGATTGCCTGACCCAGGGACCTGGGAACCAGGTGGAGAGGAGGAGGCATGGGAGGGGCCAGGCCTACCTAGGTTGTTTAAGCTGATCAGCGGGGGATGAGATCTTTCCATGGAGAAGGAGGGAGCTGCCGCGGAGCACTGCTCCGTCGTCGAGAACCCTTGCGTGAGTGGGAAGCGGCAGTCGGCCCCCACAGTTCTCAGCAGAGTGAGGAGCGCCTTCCTGGTGACGACTTGTCACGTATGGGGAGGGGGAGATGGCACAGGATCAGAAACTGACCAGACGCAAATGAGAGGTCCCGCCTTTCTGCACCTGGTCCCCATATCCCAGGCCACTTGGGGCGTCGGGGGTGCCCTAGAGCCTACCCCACTCTGACACAGCGTGTGGACTCTAGTCTGTTACACCCAAAGCAGCTTCTGGAGTCTTGAACTTGGAACATGGATGAGAAGATTGGTGTTTGAGGAACCCCCTCTTTCTCTTCTACGCCAGTCAAGAAAGCAGGACTCCCACCTCTATGCTGAGCAATTCTCAAGGCTTTTAGAGCTCAACAGGGATGAACCAGCCAGTGGGTATCTCCCACCTACCGGATGGGATCACTGAAAGTGCACATGCGCACGCATGCACGCTCGCTGGCACACACTATGAGGTATCACCCACAGCAACCTCTGCAGCTCCCCAGAACCCTCCAGAAGGCTCCAGGCAGCTGGTCAGGAGGATCTGCTCTTTCCAGCCTGGAAGCCAAGGCTCACCGAGTGAGCATGCAGTGCATACACCGTGCCAGTGTGCAAGGGGGGTGCACGTGTCATGCAGCACATGTCAGGGTGCCGGGGGCACACATGTCGTGCACATGCCAGTGTACAAGCAGAGGGGGCCACACGTGTCATACAGCAATGCACCGGCCCAAGGCTGTTCTTACAAGTGATTCCATCAGTGAATTCTCCAAGAGTGGGGAAGAGGGCTGCTCCCACTGCCTTGCCCACCCCCACCCCAAGTCTTGGCACCCTGAGGTGGCATGGGGGTCACAGGGAAGAGGACACTGGTTCGGCAAGCCCCTGGGGGCCTCAGTCTAGTGGTCAGAGCCCCTGTCCTTGGGAACCGGAAGCTTCCCCTTGGGGCCTCCCAGGTGGTCCTAGGTGCTCCCTGCAGGGAACAGTTGGGGATGGGGGTGGACAGGATGTAGGCACCTGATGGCTAGGACCTCCCTCTTCCCTGCACCCTCCCACCCCCCCAACTCTGGTCCCAGAGTGCAGAGCACGTACGTTTGCTGATCCTGGAGGCTATGAACGCAGGGGTTTCTCCAAAGTCATTCGGGGTGTCCACCTCTGCACCAAACACGATGAGGGCCTTGATCATCTCTATGTTGTCTTTCTGTTGGGGATGGAGTGAGGGAGGGTGAAATTGGCAACAGCTCAGGAACATGGAGAGAGAAAAGACCTCAGCCTCTTCACCCCACAATCCATCACCTCAGGGGGCCTTTCACCAGGATGGGAAGAGACACTGAAACCCTTCTGACCTCCACCAGCAGTCAATCCCATATTGCAAAGTCTACAGTTGGAAGGCCAGTGCCCTGACAAATATGCTTATGAGTATCCCCATAGGTGAGAATCTAAGAACCCAGGTAGAAACTGGAAAGACATCGCCCTTCCCCAGCCTGCCAGCTCCTTCTCAAAGGAAGCAACGCACCTATGACCCCTGACCCCAGATACACGGGGACAGTGAAGGGTCAGCACAGGTAAATGTGCATGTTTTAACTATTAGTTACGTATTCCTTCTTTGGTTACCTTTTATTTGTGGCCCTGGTTTATCACCTATGGTGGTAATAGTACCGATCCTTCAAGTATCGGTTTGCTGCTGCTGCTGCTGCTAAGTCACTTCAGTTGTGTCCGACTCTGTGCGACCCCATAGACAGTAGCCCACCAGGCTCCTCCATCCCTGGGATTCTCCAGGCAAGAATACTGGAGTGGGTTGCCATTTCCTTCTCCAATAAGTATCAGTTTAAGTAAGTTTGAAAGCAAGCCTGGGCTTCTCTGGTAGCTCAGTCGTAAAGTGTCTGCCGACAATGCGGGAGACTCGGGTTCGATCCCTGGGTTGGGAAGATCCCCTGGAGAAGGAAATGGCAACCAGTATTCTTGCCTAGAAAATCCCATGGACTGAGGAGCCTGGTAGGCTACAGTCCATGGCGTCGCAAAGAGTTGGACACGACTGAGGGACTTCACTTCATTTTCTTTCAAAGTGACTAAGCAGCAGCAGCAAAAGCAAGGCAACTTAAAGCAATGATTAAGTACATAATTGTAAAAGTGGTTTGTGAATCTGCCAGAAACTGCGCAGATGGAATGCAGGAGATTCAAGTATGGAAGCAGTGGCCTAGGTCAGCACTTCTCAAGGTAGGAACTGTGGACCCCCATGAATATGGAGACCCTTTAGAGGGTTCCAGAGCTTGGAACTGTTTCATAAAAATATCAAGATGCTGTTTGCCTTTATGCAGTGGCTGATTTTTATATAATTGTTTTCTTTTTGGCTTAGTTGTGGCATGGGGGATCTTTCAGTTGTGACAAGCAAACTCTTAGGCTTCCCAGGTGGCTCAGCTAAAATCCACCTGCTAATGCAAGAGATGTGAGTTCAATCCCTAGACTGGGAAGATCCCCTGGAGAAGGAAAGGGCAATCCACTCCAGTATTCTCCCCTGGGAAATACCAAGGACAAAGGAGTCTGGTGGGCTACAGTCCATGGGGTCGCAAAAGAGTTAGACACGATTTAGCAACTAAACAACAACAGCATGCAGACTATTGTTTGTGGCATGTGGGATCTAGTTCCTCGACCAGGGATCAAACCCCGGGGCCCCCTGTATTGGGAACTCAGGCGTCTTAGCCACTGAACCACCAGGGAAGTCCCATGGCTGACTTTTGTACCAATGGTGTAAAAACAACTATGGATAAAACTCCTGGCGCCTGAAGCATGAAGCAAAGCAGTGTCCACAGACTAACTGTTGTCATGGTTTTCTTCTCTGCCACATGCTCAAGTAAAAAGTAAACTCATTCATTAAAAAGCCAGCTTCGGGGGATCTCCCTGGTGGTCCAGTGCTTAAGACTCTGAACTCCCAATTCAGGAGACACAGGTTCAATCCCTGGTTAGGGAACTAAGATCCCACATGCTGCAAGGTATGGCCAAAAAAAAAAAAGCCAATCCCTTGATGAAGCACTAAGAAATGTTAATCTTACTACATTCCTACACTGGTGTTTCCAGTGTCATAAAATGGAGAGTGTGCACACGGCGTGTCTGTGGCATAACCAAGTATGATGGTTGTCTCAGGAAAATTCCCATGTGACTGTCTGAATCGTGAGCAGAACAAGCTGCTTGTTTTTCATGAAACACTGTTTTCACTTGAGAAATGACTGGCAGGCAAACTATGATTGTTCAGCTTTGGGTATCTAGGAGACATTTTCCAAAAATGAATGCAGTGAGCTGTCACTTCAAGGAAAACAGCTGGCAGTATTTTGTGCCAGTGATAAAACTCAAGCTTTCAAACAAAAACTGGAATTCTAGAAAACTGGTATACACCATGATGGGCTATGATGGTTTTCCCAAATTTAGAAACTGTTCTGATGAAATCGTGGTGATATTTACAAATGTGGGGGTGTTGAGACTGTATAATGAAACGAGTCAACATTTGGAAGCTGGGCATACTCAGCGAACTAGTATTTTCCAAAGATGACACGGAATCATGCATAGGTTAAAAGTGCAAGAGATGCCAATAGATTTGACTGTAACAAAGTGTGAAAAGTCCAAGGAGATGGCTTCAGAGTGTCCACTGCACTCAACTTGTCAGAAACTACCCCTTGTCAAGTTTTGGTGCAGACCATGAATCTGAGCAAACTCGGGGAGACAGACGAGGACAGGGAAGCCTGGTGCGCAGGGATCCAAGGGGAGGCAAAGAGTCAGACACCACTGAGCAACTCAACAACAGCAAAGAATATCCACAATTACCTGAAAAGGTACACTTAACCTATATTTTCCAACTTTGTACGCATCCATGTGAAGCCGGGTTTTCTTCATATTTTTAACACATTCAACAACATACTGCAACAGAATAAATGCAGCAGAAGACAGGAAAATCCTTCCCTGAAGCCAGGCATTAAAATGACTCATAAAAATATAAAACAATACCAACTGTTTTCTATTATTTTCTGTTTTGGAAAATAAAGTTGATTTTCCATAAATATGTTACTTACAATAGCATGGGCTTGGTAAATCATTCTTGTTTTATTTTTTAAATTAAAAAAAATTATTTTTCTTTCTTTTCTTCTTTGGCTGCACCAGATCTTACTTGTGGCATGCGGGATCTTTGATCTTTGTTGCAGCATACAGAATCTTTAGTTGTGGCATGTGGGATCTAGTTTCTTGAGAAAGGGTCAAACCTGCTTTGGGCGCACAGTCTTAGCTACTGGACCACCAGGGAAGTCCTAATCATCGTTATTTTTAAATGAATTCGTAAGTATCTTGAAAATCCCTCACTTATAATTTTTAACATGGTCAATATGGATAGATAAAATTCAAATAAACAAAGTCTATGAGATTCTCAATAGTTGTTAAGAGTATAATAGGATCAGACAGACCAAAAAGTTTGAGAACTGTTCAACTACATAATTCAAAGGGCCCATTCAGTGCTAAAAATGTTCACAGTTCTATTTACAGCTTCAGTCTCTTGGGCAACATCCCCTCTACAATTATGACCTTTGGTATAAAACAGGATGTCTTTGAATTTGTCCTAAATCTACTTCTTTTAGAGTCCCAGAGAGATTTCCTAGTTTATGACTCTAAGACAAGTTGAACAGAATTATGGGTACCTATGGTTTATGAATTATGGGTACAATTACACACACACACATACACATCTGTAACAAATAACACTCCCTCCGCTGCATTTAATACGTTCACACTGTAGTTTTCTAACCAGACTGCAGGCGCTTTAAGGGCAGAAACTGTGCTCTATGATAAACCAACAAAGATGACCAGTGCCTGCCATGGGCCACCAAGATGTGTAAGCAGGCCTGCCTCCCAGAAGCTTGGAGCCTTCCAGGGAGATAAGAGTAACATGCAGATGAAGTTTGCCCTGATGATGCCGGGATGAGAACAGGGATGCTCACTCTGTGCCGGGTCTTCCATGTGCTGCTTAGACATCCCTCATAGAGTTACAGGGTGTCTACCACTGAATCCACTCAACACCTCTGCCAAGCAGGTGCCAACACCTCCATCCTCCAGATGAGGAAGTCAAGCCTGGCAGAGGTGATGTGAGTTGCTCAGGGCGATAGTCAGTAGCCAGTGCTATATTTTCCCCTCTCACAGTGTCCAGATGTCACATGGAGGCACAGGAATGAGAGGTCCCAGAGCGCAGAGGAAGCAGTTTTTATTCTGGACTCAGAGTGAGACCTGCCCTGGCCCGGGTGGTCACCTGACCCCTGCCGCATGGGCAGCCAACCTGGGGCTCACCGACATGGCCAAGTGCAGAGGGGTGTTGCCGTGCTCGCCTCGGGCGTCGGCGTTGGCCCCGTGGGTCAGCAGGGTCATGACACAGTCGAAGCGGTTGCGCATGACGGCTACGTGCAGGGCTGTGTTCCCTGCAGAGCTGGTGCCATTCACGTCGCAACCCCGTTTCAGCAGCAGGCGGGCCATCTATGGAGACAAAAGTCCCAGCCCCAGTCAGCTGGGCGGCTGGAGCGGCTGTGGCCTGTGGCACCTGATGGCACCTGGGCACAGCCACGTCCTCAGGCCTTGGGCCTCTGGAAAGCTGCAGCAGCAGGAAGAGCCCAGGTGGCAGGTGACCCCAGACTTTGCCTTCTACACCCCTCGGGAACTAGGGGACAAAAAGCTAAAGACGTGGTGACTTGAAAAGCGCTTCTGGGTCCTTCCCTGGAGTTCACAGGACCCCATCCTTCCCTGCAACGGTTCCTCTGGGCCCTGCCCCAAAACTGCCCCACTCACTATGACCCTGCCCAGGACCCCGCAGAGGTATGACCCTCTCTCTGTGCCTTGGCATCACGCACCCCTGCTCACCAACAGTCCTGGGGGGCCTGGGCTTTGGAATCTGACAGACCTGAGCCCAAAGCTCAGCCTTTCATCCCCGTTGTCTGAGCTGGGAAAGGTCACTGCACCCCTCTGCACCTCACTTTCCTCCGCTGTGAAAATGGGGATGCTAGTTCCCACCTATAGGAGGGCCTGACTTGGTGTCTAGCTCCTGCCATGAAGGTGCCCACAGTGGCTGGCAGGCTCCTTCCTCCTGGCCCGTCACATTTACAAGCAGGCCATGACCTTTGAGGGCACCCAGTGTGCTGCTGGGCTGTGCTTCCTGGAGATGAGAGATCAGAGACCTCCATCCTCCCAGGGGGTCAGAGTCTGGCTCAGGGACAGGCCTCAGAGGAGATGCTCGGCCAGGCTCTCGAAGAAGTTAGAGCCACCGCCATCACCACCACCAACCACCATCTTTGATTTGCAAGGTACTTGACAATTTATGAAGAAATCTTCTTATGCACTGCTTTGCTGACTTCATGATACCTCCAAAGGTAGGCCATGGACCCCCAGTTCACAGATGAGGAAACCACGGAGGGGATACTGTCACCATGCAAGGCCAGGATGTCATCTCTCCTTAGGCTTACCTGCCTGGCAGGCCCACTGCGAGATCAATCCCCTGAGTGTCATCCTCAGAGGCCTCTCAGGAACCCCCTTCCTGTTGGCAGCTAAGGAACCAAGGGCTCCAAGACCCTCAACCCTGCCCACCCAGCTCATCCTTAGACCCTGCCTACCTCTGCATTCTTGGCCCAGTGGAGGGGGCTGGCTCCATAGCGAGGGTCTTTGCTGTGAATCTGGCTGCTGTCCATGCTGACAATCATTTCAGCACACCTGGGGAGAGAGAAGCCATGTGGGAATGAAGAAGGCTGGCGGGGGCAACCTAATGTTCAAAGAGGTCATGACTTCATCAACTGGTGAGGGAAAGCTCCTGCAAACAGAGTTGCAACAAAACCAACCAGCATGCATGTCGTGGCATTTCAGTGGTATCCTGAGTCCCTCAAGGCACATCTCAAGCCCCCTCCTCCAGGAAGCCTTCCTTGGTGACTTCAGTCAGCAATGATTTCTCTCACTGGTGCTGGCTGCCGTGTTAGACAGGCTTGAGGTTAAACCCCAGCTTCCCACTGGTGACCTCTGGAAAGCGGCCCGGCCTGTCTGCAACATGGGAATACTCCTAACAGGATGGGATGAGGAATAAAGGAGGATTAAAAGATAAAAGATATTTCAGCACCTGGTCGTGGGCCTGGCACACGGCCGCCCTTCATCCTCCCCCGCCTCCCTGGTGTTTTAAGCAGGGACTGCATCCTGTAGGAGACAGTAGGCAGGGTGGTTAAGAGTAAGCTTTCCACTCCTAGACTCATCGGCAGAAAAACTGGAAACAGGGGCTTCAATAGATACTGTATGCCACTGCTGACTGCGGCATTATTCCCCATGGCCAAAAGGTGGAAACAGCCTAAATCCCCATGGACAGACGAACGGCTAAGCAGAATGCGGGAGAGATCAATACTATGGAGGACTGCTCTGCCTTAAAAAGGAGGGGCATTTTGATACCTGCAGTGACACTAATGAAGCTTGAAGACGTCATGTGAAGTGAAACCGGAGCTTCACAGACCCAGCTCCCTATGCCGCTCAGCTGAGTTGACGCCAACAGCAGAGGGGCCTCCAGACTAGGGTTGGGATGGAATCAGTCCCAGTAACCCTAACACGCATGCTTCTCAGAGTGCAACTGCTGGGGCTGCCATGTGGTGGCAGAGGGATGTGCCTCCTGGGGGTCCTGAGAGGCGTGTGGCTGCATGCAGGGCACACTGAGGCATGAGATAACTGGTGTTGTCTTATGTGCAACGATCCACACGGGAGGCCTGGAGTGTGGCTGCGGGTGTCAGAGGAGGGAGCAATCTGGACAGTATCTTGGAAGTAACATAGAACAAGCAGGTTCCTGGGGCCAGTAGGGTGGCTAAAGTCAAGCTGGAACGGGGCTGCCATGCCAGCCCTTGGGTATGGGAGAGCATCACCCATCACATGTGCCCATTTGGATCAGCAACTTGGTAACCTGGTGATTAAGGGGCTGGGGGAGGGTGTTAGGATTGTCTCCAACCATTTGGTCAGGTCTTTCTGAAAGTTCTAGTTTGTCTTGGCTGTGCGAGTTGAGAATCAAGTAAAGGCGGGTTTGCTGAGCTTGGACCAGACCTTTGGGGGGCCAGCAAGGCCCTTCAGAGGCCAGCAAGGTGGGCGCAAACCCCAGAGGAAGGAAGACTCTGAAGGAGGGTGAGAGTGCCTGCCCTCCACCCGAGGGGGGCTTCTCCCTGTTCTTTCTCAGTGCTCATCTAGCACTGAGGTAGATGGAAGGTACTGTGTGACTCCTGTGTCCCCCTGTTCTGGACTTTGTCTCATCCACCTCTGTAAGGCCAGTGCTTAGCACAGTGCCTGGGACTGAGGGACCATCTGACTCATTTACTTGTTCATTCATTCTAAATACTGTACCTGCTTGGGAAGATTTTGAAACAGTCATCTCTTTTACCCCATCTCCCCCAACATGCACCACACGCACACACACACACACACATACACATACCAATCACGGAGAATTTTCTTGAGACAGGGCTTTCTAGGGCTGGGGAGAAAGGAATGAATGAATGGTCTAGGGACTCCCCTGGCAGCTAAGACTCCATGCTTCCAGTGCAAGGGGTGCAGGTTCAATCCCTGGTCGGGGAACTAAGATCACACAAGCCACATAGCACAATCATAAATAAATAAAACAACTAAGTTCTTTTTTAAAAAAAGAAAGGCAATGAGTGGTACAGAGCTCCCTAAGACAAGGGCCTGGCACCTGCGTCTCAGCCGTGCCACCAGCCAGGAAGGAAGGACTCATGAGGCGGACAAGACCTGGGGCCACTGTGCCAAACGTTCCTAGGCTTCCAGCTGGGCACAGAAGCCGCAGAGCTCTGCAGCTGTGAAGGCGCTGTTCAGATTGGACTGAAGGGCTTGGATGGAAGAGGATCCATCCACCCTCCTTCAGGGGAGGGGGGCCTCCTGCACTGGGGCATCACCTGGGGGAGCAGGAAAGGGGAACCCCCTGAGAAGTTTGTTTTTCTCCAGTTTGGTAGAGGGAGGTACCTGTTCAGAAATTCAGGTGCATCATTGAACAACTGTGGAAGTCCTGTTCCTGCATGGTGGAGTTGGTGGACTGAGATTCACACACCACCACTCCCCCCCCATTTATCAGAAATTCATACTTTCTTTGTGCCAGGGCAGCCCTTGGCACACGGATCTGACATGCGTCTAAGGAGAGGGGGCAACTGCTCGCCTGGGTGGGAAAACTGGCCGTGCAGACAAGAGGCGCAGTGGACCGTGCAGAGCAGGGCAGGGTCTTACCCCTTCTGGGAGAACTTCATGGCCGTGTGGATGGGGTAGCCGCCGGGTCCCATGATGTTGCAGCGAGCGTTGCACAGCAGCAGCACACGGACCATCTCCTGCTTCCCTAGCTGGCAGGCCAGGTGCAGCGGGGTCAGCCCCCGGTTGTTCATCTGGTTCAGGCCGCTGGACGCGTTCTTCCCTAGGAGCTGATGGCAAGACCATGGGGTGGGCAGGAGAGCCAGACACAGCGAGGCCCCCAACCTGTCCCTCCCCTAACACCTACCACCGTGGCCGTCCCTCTCTGGGGCTTCAGAGGAAGGGAAGCTGGACTTGGCAAGAACCCAGCCAAGAACTTTAAGAGAAGCAACGGAGAAAGGAGGCTCCAGGGGCAGGAAGAAGCTGGCTGTGCCAGTGCTGGCTGGGGCGCTGGTCTGGCCCGACTGTGGCGAGCATGAAAATTTTCTCAATCAGGAAACTTAAAAGCAGGTTGCATCTGGGATGGGCACTGGGGGTCTGGGTGGGAGTAAAAGACTTGCTTTTCACTGCATATCCTTCTATCCTGCCTGAATATTGTTTTGCTCTGTGTAGGTATGATTTCTTTAAAAGAAAACAAAGCAAGATACCAGTATTCATAAGACAACTGCAAGGCTTTTATTTCCTTGGTTGTGGCTGAAAGTTTTCTCCTTGAGGTTAATTATGACCCCTGTGGACCCGTGATGGGCTGGGTCTGAGAACAGGTTGGGGACCAAGCAGGGAAGCTGAGGTGCTGGCATCCAGGCCTGACTCAAGGGCAGATCTGCTGCTCACAGCTCTGTGGTCCTCCCTGGGCACATTTCTTAACTTCACTGAACCTCGGTCTCCTTGGTTAGGAGAGGACAAGAGCCCCTATCTACAGAGAATTAACTAGAACACATATAACACTGACTACAGGACCAGATACAAGACAGGTATATATACAGGACAATAAAGTACAAGTATTGGTAAGAGTGTGTCCCACCCTCTGCTTAGAGCCAGGCTCCAGGTGGCACTGTGCTAGGCCCACAGTGGGGTCTCAGTAAGGGTGAAGTTCAACAGTGGGTGCAGAATTCCCTTCCCTCTGAGCACTAATCATAAGACAGGAATCCACATTTTCTGGAATAATGTGGTTCTATTCCAATGCCAAGGGCAGAGAGAAGGATATAAGCTTTGGAAGAATCTTCTAATTCTAGGCAATAAAATACAGCCCAGTATCCTGTCTCTTCTATCTGATATAGAAGGTAGCTTTTTCGTCATTTGATCTACTCGCCCACAACTTTTATTTTTTATTTTTCTGCCCAGCTAATCAAAACTTTAACAGAAGGAGTCTCTCTGGTGCAAATGCCCACAGCAGCCTGATGGAATTTTGTTTGCTTGAGTTCCTATAAAAAGTTAAGCCCCAGGTCCTACTGGACCATGGGCACCTCGAGGCAGGAGCTGAAATGCATTCACCCAGCCCAGGGGTCAGGCCTATGGTGGGTGTTTGGGATAAACTGAATTAAACTAATGGGCGGGCCTGGACTTTGAGCTCAGTTTGCTGGGCTGGAGGACTTTCCCTGGGTCATTGGACCAAAGGGGTCAAGGATGTGTCTCCGTGACAAGCTTGCAAAGGAAAGAGTAGGGTCGGGGGTAGACCCACCATGGAGGAGCTCAGGCCTCAAGGATCAAGGTGGGGGCAGTGACACCTGAGCCCAGGGTCCCAAGACAGCCGTGGGCACAGTAAGGTGTGGCCAGCACCAGTTGCCCTGCCCCCACACCTGCTCACCTGCAGCACCTGGGAACTGTCACTCTGGACCGCGTAGTGGAAGGCAGTCTCTCCGCTGTTGTCGGTGATGTCCATGTGGGCGTGGCAGTACTGCACAAGCTCCACCAGGATCTCCACATCGCCCTTGCGGCAGGCCAGGTGCAGGGGCGTGCAGCCCTCCTCATTCTCCTTGTTATTTGCGCAGCTGCAGGGGAGGGAGGGCTGGGGGGGTGAGGGGTGTGGCCCACCAAGTGGGCGGGGTGCTGAGAAAGCCAAGGACACACTCAAGGGAGGTGGGCGAGGAGCCCAAGAGCATGCGTGCCCTGCTCGAGCTGTCTGGTTCAAACCCAGGGCTGAGTCACCAAGTTATTGTATCTGATGTCATTTGCTCCTCCATTTTTAGTTCAGCTTGCACACCTGTATGAGGGACGTGCCCGAGGGCCACCTCAGCCTGAAGTGAGCAGAGGGGTGGCGTAGAAAGAATCGCAGAAGGCAGAAATCTCACCAACCTTGGGCGATTCACTTAAGCTTTCTCTAGGCTTCAATAACCTTATCTACAAAGCTATAAAAAAAAAACCTGCCAGGCCTGCCCTAGGAACCCTAGAACTATTGTGAGATGAAACACCATGAAGTCCAGGAACAGGCTGGTGAAGCTGTAAAGGACAGTGAAGGGTTTTGAGCTTTGGGGCTGGGAGCAGGAGCAAGCTGTCTGAGGCGGAAAACTGGAGGCATGGCCACCTCAGGGCAGGATGGCGAGCTGGAGTCCTCTGGCCATGGAGTCCTCTGGCCGGCACGGGGCCCTCACCAGAGCTATCCACCGACACATGTGTTGGCTGAATGGACGTATGAATGAAAGTGTGGCAGCTTTAGAAGGGCAACCAGGCCTTTGGAAGGAGACACCAAGGAACTAGAGCCTCGTCAGCTGAGTGACCTTACAAGACACACAACCTCTCACTGGAGTGACACTACCTCGGGGGCATGTCCAGAGGATTCAAGGTCATGATGTGTCGAAAACAGTGACCAGGGCCCTGGCACCTGGGAGCCACTCCAGAAACGTTACAGTGCTCTGACTTCAGTCAGCACTCCTCCACTCCAACCTAGAGGCAGCGCTGCCCCCTTTTTAAGTCAAACGTTCTGCGCCACCTCTGATGCTATGGAGGGGAACTGAGGCAGGCCTGAGAACTCCCCATCGCCACTCCCAGCGTCTCCAGAGTCCTGCCCTCCTGCCCCACCGGGTCAGGTCCCCCGCCCACCTGATGATGCGGCTGTGATGGAAGCACTCTCGGATGCCCAACTCCACTGCCAGGTGGGCCACCGACCAGCTGGGGTGGTTGCGGATGAGGTCAGTCAGCTGCTGCAGGACCTCAGCTTGCAGGACGTGGGTGGAGCTCTCGTAGAAGGGTGGCAACTGGGAAGAGTACTGCTGGAAGGTCACCAGGGCGTCGGCCTCTATCTCCAGCTGGAAGAGTCTGAGGAGCCAGGGCAGAGGAGGAAGACATGAAAATGAGCCAGGAGAGGCCCTCAGCCCATGCCCTTGATGGAATCTGAAGACTTGCGTCCCCTCAAACACGTCCCTGCCTGCTTCCAGGTGTCGACTGACCTGCTCCAGCTGGACTCTCCTTCCTCCACACACACCCTTACATGGAGGTGGTGCTTCCTTTTTATCTGAAAAGATTTCCTGTCTTTTCTTTCTTCTTTAAAAAAATAACATCACATATATTTCCACAAGCAGTGCTGCATATCCATGGCCCAGCATGTAATCAACACTCACCAGGCACATGAGGAGATAAGAAAATATGAAAGAAAACCAACAGAAACAATATGCAACAGAAACAGATCTATAAGTAGGGGTGGGGTGGGGCTGCAAACACTGAGGCTATCTGACACAGACTTTAAAATAACTGTGATAATATTTAAGAGGACAAAATTGACGATTTTGGCGAATCACCTTAAACTATTAAAAACAAGAACCAACCAAGTGGAAATTGAAGAACTGACAAATACAATAGCCAAAATTAAGAGCTCAATGGCTAGGCAGAATAGCAGACTGGACAACGCTGAATAGAAAATTAGTGAAAAGGAAGAAAGGTCAGAAGAGAGTAAACAGAATAAAGCATGGAGAGATAAAATCTTGGAAAATACAGGAAAACAGATAAAAGACATAGAATCCCCATGCCCAGAGGAGCCTGGCAGGCTACAGTCTGTGGGGTCACAAAGAGTCGGACACGACTGAGTGACTAAGCACATAGAATATATAATGAAAAGATCTAGCACGCATGTAGTTGGAGCCACAAAAATGGTATAGAAAAAGAATCATATAAGACCTTTCTGGTGGTACAGTGGATAAGAATCTGCCTTTAATGGAGGGGACATGGGTTCAGTCCCTGGTCTGAGAAGACTCTACGTGCCACGGAGCAACTAAGCCTATGTGCCACAATTACTGAACCCGTGCTCTAGAGCCCATGAGTTGCACCTACTGAGCCTTTGTGCTGCAAATATCGGAGCCCATGCACCTAGAACCTGTGCCTAACAGCAAGAGAAGCCACCACAATGAGAAGCCCACTCACCACAACTAGAGAGTAGCACCCACCCTCTGCCATGAGAGAAAGCCTGCACACAGCAACGAGACCCAGTGCAACCAAAACCCAAATTAGTTAATCGATTTTTTAAAAAAGAAAGAGAACTGTACAGAAACCATACTTGAAGAGTTAATGACTATGAACTTTCCAAAACTGATGGAAAGCATTATTAAATCAATTTAAAATATCCTATATATATAGAATATAAAATATCCTATATCCTAAATTACTAATCTACCCCCCTCACCAAATCCACCCTTATACTCCTCCCACTGAGCCACTGAGCAGTGGTAATTTACATGTCTTTATTCTTTCATCTTCCCTGATGGTTCAGATGGTAAAGGATCTGCCTGCAATGCAGGAGACCCAGTTTTGATCCCTGGGTCAGGAAGATCCCCTGGAGAAGGGAATGGCTACCCACTCCAGTATTCTTGCCTGGAGAATTCCATGGACAGAGGAGCCTGGTGGGCTATAGTTCATGGGACTACAAAAATCACACACAACTGAGCAACTTTCTTTCACTTTTTATCCTTTAATTTGGCTTTGTAACTGCTTTACAAAGACAGTATGGTGGAAGTTATGCTATCCTAGTTTCTAGAACAAGGCTTTAAGAGACTGGAAGCCTCTATCTCTTTTTTCTTGGGACTAAACCATCACACTGCAGGGAAGCTGAAGCACCTATGGGGATGACTCTTGGCCCTGAAACCTTAACCCTGAATGAACTCCCAGTCAACAGCCAGCACCAACTTGCCAGTTGTCAGTCATGTTAGAACTGGATCATGCAGTCAAGTCACCCTAGATAATACCATGTATTGAGTTGGCCAAAAAGTTCACTTGGGTTCAAACGCACTTTTTGGCCAACCCAATAGAATCAAACTGAGCCTTTCCCACTAAGGTGTGCTCAGCTCACAGGTCTGTGGGCTAAGTAACACACTGTTTGAAGCCACTAAGTTTTAGAGGAGTCTGTTGCATTGCAATAACAGAGAGTAACATACACTGGTCAACATATTGTAATGTGGCAATAATTGACACACGCGCCATGTTACAGCTGCTAAAAACAAAACGCAAGGAGAAAACACTAAAAAAAAGGAAAGAGGAAAAAAGTTGTCTTCAGAAGGCAAGCATCAGACTCAACAATGAAGCTCAACAATGGACAGAGATAATGAGATGACATCCTTATAGAATTAAAAGAAAATAAATGGCATTAAGAATTCTACACCCACAAAAAAATTTCAAGTATGAATTTGAAATTAAAATATTTCACCAAACAAAGTATAAAAAGGAAACAGGTTGATTGTTTTATTAGTGGACCCAAACAAAAAAAATATAAATGGATTCTCTTCAGGTAGAAGGATCTTGACCCTAGGTGGGTGGTCAAAGAAGCAGGAAAAAAAAATTAAGCACCACAAAAATGGTAAATATGGGAGTAAATCTAAATAAATACTGAAAGTATAATGTCTTATTGGATTTAAATTAAAAATACTATAAAAACAACAGATGGCATAGAAGTCTTGATGGGGATAAATGGAGTTAAAGGGTTCTAAGACCCCTTTATTGTTCTGGAAGATGTCAAAGTACCAATTATAGTTCTGTAAGATCAAGGAAGGAAAGTTATGACCAACCTAGATAGTATATTAAAAAGCAGAGACATCACTTTGCCAACAAAGGTCCATCTAGTCAAGGCTATGGTTTTTCCAGTGGTCATGTATGGATGTGAGTTGGACTGTGAAGAAAGCTGATCACCGAAGAACTGATGCTTTTGAACTGTGGTGTTGGAGAAGACTCTTGAGAGTCCCTTGGACTGCAAGGAGATCCAACCAGTCCATCCTAAAGGAGATCAATCCTGGGTGTTCATTGGAAGGACTGATGCTAAAGCTGAAACTCCAATACTTTGGCCACCTCATGCCACTGGAAAAGACATGCTGGGAGGGATTGGAGGCGGGAGGAGAAGGGGACGACAGAGAATGAGATGGCTGGATGGCATCACTGACTCGATGGACATGAGTTTGAGTGAACGCCGGGAGTTGGTGATGGACAGGGAGGCCTGGCCTGCTGTGATTCATGGGGTCGCAAAGAGTCGGACACGACTGAGCGACTGAACTGAACTGAACTGAAGGTCAAGGATCATCGAAAAAGCAAGAGTTCCAAAAAAACATCTATTTCTGCTTTATAGACTATGCCAAAGCCTTTGACTGTGTGGATCACAATAAACTGCGGAAAATTCTGAAAGAGATGGGAATACCAGACCACCTGACCTGCCTCTTGAGAAATCTGTATGCAGGTCAGGAAGTAATAGTTAGAACTAGACAAGGAACAACAGACTGCCAAATAGGAAAAGGAGTACATCAAGGCTGTATACTGTCACCCTGCTTATTTAACTTATATGCAGAATACATCATGAGAAATCCTGGGCTGGATGAAGCACAAGCTGGAATCAAGACTGCTGGGAGAAATATCAGTAACCTCAGATATGCAGATGACACCACCCTTATGGCAGAAAGTGAAGAAGAACTAAAGAGCCTCTTGAAGAAAGTGAAAGAGGAGAGTGAAATCATGGCATCCGGTCCCATCACTTCACGGCAAATAGATGGAGAAACAGTGGAAACAGTGGCAGAATTTATTTTGGGGGGCGCCAAAATCACTGCAGATGATGACTGCAGCCATGAAATAAAAAGACGCTCACTCCTTGTAAGAAAAGTTTTGACCAACCTAGACAGCATATTAAAAAGCAAAGACAGAGTTCGATCGGTAGCGGGAGCCGAGAGCGGACCTCAGAGAGCCCTGAGCAGCCCCACCGCTGCCGCCGGCCTAGGTAGCATCACACCCCGGGAGGAGCCGCAGCTGCCGCAGCCGGCCCCAGTCACCATCACCGCAACTAGGAGCAGCGAGGCCGAGACCCAGCAGCCGCCCGCCGCCCCCCGCGCCGCCCCCACCCTCAGCGCTGCCGACACCAAGCCCGGCCCGACGGGCAGCCAGCGGCGCAGGGAGCGGCGGCCCGGAAGCCTCACATCGGCGGCGCCTGCCGGCAGGGACAAAAAGCTCAGCAATGAAGGTTTTGGGAACAGTAAAATGGTTCAATGTAAGAAACGGATATGGTTTCATCAACAGGAATGACACCAAGGAAGATGTATTTGTACACCAGACTGCCATAAAGAATAACCCCAGGAAGTACCTTCGCAGTGTCGGAGATGGGGAGACTGTGGAGTTTGATGGTGTTGAAGGAGAAAAAGGTGCGGCGGCAGCAAATGTTACCGGCCCTGGTGGAGCTCCAGTGCAAGGCAGTAAATACGGAGCAGACCATAACCATTATAGACGCTATCCACATGGCACGGTTCCTCCACGCAATACCAGCAGAATTACCAGAATAGTGAGAGGGGGGAAAGGAAGGAGGGATCGCAGAGAGCTCCCGAAGGCCCGGCCCTACAGTGCCGGCCCTACCGCAGGCGGAGGTTCCCACCTTACTACATGCGGAGGCCCTATGGGCGTCGACCACAGCACTCCAACCCTCCTGTGCAGGGAGAAGTGATGGAGGGTGCTGACAACCAGGGTGCAGGAGAACAGGCTAGACCAGTGAGACAGAATATGTATCGGGGTTATAGACCACGATTCCACAGGGGCCCTCCTTGCCAAAGACAGCCCAGAGAGGACAGCAATGAAGAAGATAAGGAAAATCAAGGAGATGAGACCCAAGGTCAGCAGCCACCTCAACGTCGGTACCGCGGCAACTTCAATTACCGACGCAGACGCCCAGAAAACCCTAAACCACAAGATGGCAAAGAGACAAAAGCAGCCGATCAACCAGCTGAGAATTCGTCTGCTCCGGAGGCTGAGCAGGGCAGGGTTGAGTAAATGCTGGCTTACCATCTCTACCATCATCCGGTTTAGTCATCCAACAAGAAGAAATGAATATGAAATTCCAGCAATAAGAAATGAACAAAAGATTGGAGCTGAAGACCTTAAGTGCTTGCTTTTTGCCTGTTGACCAGATAACTAGAACTATCTCCATTATCTATGCAGCATGGGGTTTTTATTATTTTTACCTAAAGACGTCTCTTTTTGGTAATGACAAACGTGTTTTTTTTTAAAAAAAAAAAGAAGCCTGTTTTTTTCTCAATACACCTTTAAAGGTTGTTAAATTGTTTCATATCTGGTCAAGATTTTTTCATATCTGAGATTTTTTTAAGAACCTCATTTTTAATTTGTAATAAAAGTTTCAGTTCAGTTCAGTTCAGTCGCTCAGTCGTGTCCGACTCTCTGCGACCCCATGAATCACAGCACGCTAGGCCTCCCTGTCCATCACCAACTCCCGGAGCTCACTCAAACTCATGTCCACAGAGTCGGTGATGCCATCCAGCCATCTCATTCTCAGTCGTCCCCTTCTCCTCCCGCCCCCAACCTTTCCCAGCATCAGTCTTTTCCAGTGAGTCAACTCGTACAGCTTGATTTTTTCAAAAAAAGAAGTCAACAAACTGCAAGCACCTGTTAATAAAGGTCTTAAATAATTGTAAAAAAAAAAATTAAAAAAAAAAAAAAAAGCAAAGACATTACTTTGCTAACAAAGGTCCATCTAGTCAAGGCTATGGTTTTTCCAGTAGTCATGTATGGATATGAGAGTTGGACTATAAAGAAAGCTGAGCGCTGGAGAATTGATGCTTTTGAACTGTGGTGTTGGAGAAGACTCTTGAGAGTCCCTTGGACTGCAAGGAGATCCAACCAGTCCATCCTAAAGGAAATCAGTCCTGAATGTTCATTGGAAGGACTGATGCTGAAGCTGAAGCTCCAATACTTTGGCCACCTGATGCGAAGAGCTGACTCACTGGAAAAGACTCTGATACTGGGAAAGGTTGAAGGTGAGAGGAGAAGGGCATGACAGAGAATGAGATGGCTGGATGGCATCACCAACTCAATGGACATGAGTTTGAGTAAACTCTGGGAGTTGGTGATGGACAGGGAGGCCTGGCATGCTGCAGTCCGTGGGGTCGCCAAGAGTCAGACAGGACTGAGCAACTGAACTGAAGGCCAAGGATGTATGTTACAATCTCTAGGGTTCTATCAAGAACTATGAAGGGTTTCAGATTTTACCCTAGTTGCAAACTAACAAGTGAGTCTGACACAGTTTCATGGATGCTGGCAGAAGACACAAGATTCCTGGATCAAAGACAAAGGGCAACTTATTACTCACAGCAATAGCATTTGTGCCAGAGGATCAGCGTTTGTGCCAGTTCTCTGGGATCCATTTCCCAGAGGGTGACATGAAGAGGGTCAGGTGACACCTGCTCATGTTGCCTTAGAAGAGAGAAACCCTGAGTGCAGGGAACTTGAATCTGTTAAAAATCATCAATGAGAACATCTGTCTAAGCTTTGCTCTGGAGGAAAACATTATCTTGATTACACAAAGAGTAAGCAAACCTATACTTTGCTCTAGAAAAAGACCCTACCTCTATCTTCCATGGCTGTTCACAAGACAAACATCCTTGTAAAGGTAGTGTGGAACAAAGGCAGTCAGAGTCTCTGCTTGTAAGATGTACAGAAACACAAAAGGCCCATGGAGAACTACCTCCCAAAAGGTATCATTAAAAGATAGTAATAGAGTATAGATTTCCAAGCTAATAAAGGTGGGTAAAATGGAATAATAAGAAGAAAACATTCAATCATGAATTGCAAAAGCACTATGCTAAGTGAAAAAAGTCAGATTCATAACATTACAGGCTGTATGATTAAAATGAAAGCTCTCAGAAAGCTGGGAATAAAAAGGAACATTCACAATGCAACAGAACAACACATGGAACCAACAAAGGTGTGTATCTGGGTGTTACTTTTGAATCCTGCAACTTTACTAAATTCATAGATCAGCTCTAGTAATTTTTCTAGGGTGTGTGTCTGGAATAATGCTCATCCTCTTGCTCAGTTGCTAAGACACACACAACTCTTATGACCCCATAAGAGTCTGTCCATAGGATTTCCCAGACAAGAATACTGGAGTGGGTCGCCATTTCCTTCTTCAGGGAATCTTCCCAACCCAAGGATGGAACTCACATCTCCTGTATTGGTAGGCAGATTCTTTACCACTTAATCCACACAAGTGGCAAAGAATCCACACAATCTTGAAATACAGACATGCAAAATACCCCTGCCAAAACGCCGCAAGGAAAAGAACTTTATGTTTTAAATGTTCAAGACAACTGAGCAGGTAGTTGCCCGAAGAGGACTGCCAAATGGTCAATCAACATATCAAAGGGGCTCAACTGCATATGTCATCAAGAAAAGGCAAATTAAAACCATAATTACATACTACTACAGACCCAACAGATCAGAGGATGTGACGTAACAGGAAATCTCAATTGCTGCTGGTAGGATATGAGATGGGCATTATTCATGGACATTGAGAATATGTACTGTCAACCCAGCAATTCCACTCCTGGATAGATGCCCAACAGAAACACAGGCATGTATGCACCAAAACCAGAGACAACCAAAATATCTGATAACACCAACAAATACATAAAGTTAGGCTGTAGTTATACAATGGAATTCTACCGCACTGAAAATGACTGACACAGCAATGTGCAAAGTGCAAACCTCCAGACAAATGCTGGTCAAAGAAGCCAGACACAAAAGCAATGATAAAAGTTAGATTAATGAATTACCTTGCAGGGCGGGTGCTTCCGGGGTGCTGCAATGTTCTCCTTCTTGATAAGGGTGGTGTGATTTGTCACAAATACCTCAGTAACCATCACTCCTGGGTATATATCCAAAGAAAATAAGAGCACTAATTCAAAAAGACACCTGTGCACCAACGCTCATGGCAGCATTATTTACAATTGCCAAGTTACGGAAGAAACCTACACGTGCATTGACAGATGAACAATGGAATACTACTCAGTCATAAAAAAGAATGACATTCTGCCGTTTGCAACAGGGTGGACCTATACAGTATAATGCTTAGTGAAATAAATAAGACAGACAAATATAAGATGTTATCACTTATCTATGGAATCTAAAGAATAAAACAAATGAATGTATGTATCAAAACAGAAACAGATTTACAGACGCAGAGAACAAACTATCGGTTACTACTGGGGAGCATGAAGAGAAGAGGGGCAAAATAGGGGAAGGGGACTAAGGGGTACAAACAACTACGTGCAGGGACTGCCACAGTGCTCCAGTGGCTAAGAATCTGTCTTGCAATGCAGTGGACACAGGTTGCATCCCTGGTCGGGGACCTAAGATCCCACATGCCACGGGCAACTAAGCCCCCGTGCCACAACTAAGACCCAGTGTGGCCAAATAAATAAATATTAAAAACATAATCAAATAGATGGCAACAAGGATAAATTATACAGCACAGGGAAATAAAGTCACTGTTTTGTAATAACTTTAAATGGATTATAGTCTATAAATATATTGAACCACTATGTCATAAACCTAAAACTGTAAATCAACTAGTCTTAAAAAAAAAAAAAAACCAGAACATAAAAAAACAAAGAGAACAAACAGGAGGAGAGGAAATGATGGTGAAATATGTCAAACAGAGGAAAACTGCCTGAATGCGGGCCGTGCCTGAGGGGGAAAGTGGAGCTAAGGAGATTTTTTTTTAAAGCTTATTTGTACAGCAGTAGGAAATATCTAGTGAAGAGGGGGGAATTACGTGGGAGAGAGAGGAAAGAACTGCTGAACTGATGTCCTGACGCGGAGAGGGGATGATGACCTGGAGGCGGGCAGGGCCTGGATCAGACGCACGGCTGGTGTGTCCCAGTCACGACAGGGAAGCGCCTGGAGGTGGGCACAGGTTGGGGCCGACGGGGTGGAGGGGCACTTCTCATCCTCTGGTTTCTGCTTTCTCAGTGAGACGGAAGCCAGGTCATCAGCGGAGAGTGAGCATGGAGGGGAGGGACTGGAGGTGGGGAGGGAGGTGGAGGAGGGAGGACCAGACGCGCCTTCCAAGAGAACCAGGGAGTTTCTTTATTCATTTGGAGGCTTAGTTATCTCACGGCATCCCGACCGGGGATGGAACCGGTGTCCTCTACATTGCAAGGCAGATGCTTAACCACTGGGCCACTAGGAAAGTTCCTACATGTAGGCTTGCCAAACGCACAGGCTTGCATCCACCCTGAGATCTGAAAGTGAGTGGTCAGTGTGGAGGGGTGTTCCTCAGCCACGGTGGAGAACTGGAATTAACTTGTGTTGGGGTTTTGCCAAGTAAAACGTGATGAACAGAGAGGACGACAGGAAAGCAGAGTGTATGCAAGTGTGTGAAGACAGTGATGTGCTGTGGAGTTTACAATAGGTAAGGAGTGAAATTTGGAAAACTCAGCAGCGGCCACAGGGCTGGAAAAGGTCAGTTTCATTCCAATCCCAAAGAAACGCAATGCCAAAGAATGCTCAAACTACCACACAGTTGCACTCATCTCATAGTAAAGTAATGCTCAAAAATCTCCAAGCCAGGCTTCAACAGTATGTGAACCGTGAACTTCCAGATGTTCAAGCTGGTTTTAGAAAAGGCAGAGGAACCAGAGATCAAATTGCCAACATCCATTGGATTATCAAAAAAGCAAGAGAGTTCCGGAAAAATATCTATTTCTACTTTATTGACTATACCAAAGCCTTTCCACAATAAATGGTGGAAAATTCTGAAAGAGATGGGAATACCAGACCACCTGACCTGCCTCTTGAGAAATCTGTATACAGGTCAGGAAGCAACAGTTAGAACTAGACATGGAACAACAGACTGGTTCCAAATTGGGAAAGGAGTACGTCAAAGTTTATATTGTCACCGTGCTTATTTAACTTATATTCAGAGTACGTCATGAGAAACGCTGGGCTGGATGAAGCACAAACTGGAATCAAGATTTCCAGGAGAAATATCAATAACCTCAGATATGCAGATGACACGAACCTTATAGCAGAAAGCAAAGAAGAACTAAAGAGCCTCTTGATGAAAGTGAAAGAGGAGAGTGAAAAAGCTGGCTTAAAATTCAACATTCAGAAAACTAAGATCATGGCATCCGGTCCCATTATTTCATGGCAAACAGAAGGGGAAACAGTGACAGACTTTGTTTTTTGGGGCTCCAAAATCACTGCAGATGGTGACTTCAGCCATGAAATTAAAAGATGCTTACTCCTTGGAAGAAAAGTTATGACCAACCTAGACAGCATATTAAACAGTTGAGACATTACTTTGCCAACAAAGGTCCATCTACTCAAAGCTATGGTTTTTCCAGTAGTCATGTATGGATGTGAGAGTTGGACTACAAAGAAAGCTGAATGCCAAAGAATTGATGCTTTTGAGCTGTGGTGTTGGAGAAGACTCTTGAGAGTCCCTTGGACTGCAAGGAGATCCAACCAGTCCATCCTAAAGGAGATCAGTCCTGAGTGTTCATTGGAAGGACTGATGTTGAAGCTGAAGCTCCAATACTTTGGCCACTTGATGTGAAGAACTGACTCACTGAAAAGATCCTGATGCTGGAAAAGATTGAGGGCAGGAGGAGAAGGGGACGGCAGAGGATGGCATGACAGAGAATGACAGGTTGGATGGCATCACTGACTCAATGGACATGAGTCTGAGTAAACTCCAGGAGTTGGCGATAGGACAGGGAGGCCTGGCATGCTGCAG
This sequence comes from Moschus berezovskii, assembly GCF_049115385.1. Lineage (NCBI taxonomy): Eukaryota > Metazoa > Chordata > Mammalia > Artiodactyla > Moschidae > Moschus > Moschus berezovskii. The sequence goes on from NC_142465.1 coordinate 113,713,752, forward strand.
TCCATGGGGTTGCAAAGAGTCGGACACGACTGAGCGACTGAACTGAACTGAACTGAAGGAGTGAAATTCACAATAGGCGTGGGGACGGTAAAAAGGCGGCAGGGTCATTGCCTCATCTGCAGCGGGACACCAGGCATTCGGAGTACCAGAGGGAAGGAGCGGTTTAGTCAGGAGGCAGAGGTCGCAAAGTGGGATGCTTGGTGTTTGTATCTGTGGAAGAGCTGCTGTTACTGGTGATGACTGGGCTCAGGCATCGGCTGTGTGGTCAGGCACCAAGAGCCTTGGGTGCTAGGCGAGGCACCCTGTGAATGAAACAGTAACCAACAGTCAAGCCAGGAGCAGTGATGGCGCGAGGCGGGTCCGAGCCATGGGCTCACGTCTTCGAGGATCTGGGGGAGATGCCTGCCGCCAGGGGGGAGAGTGGGTGTTAGCCTAGGATGCGGTGCGCTTCACGGCTGAGGGGCGAAGAGGACGCGACCCCACCTCCAGGCCCAGTGGGAGGGAACCTGGGAGGGAAAACTCTTGGGAGGTCTGCAGAGAAGCAGTGCCCTCGGGTGGAGTCAGGTCCAGGTTAGAACAAGGAGCTGAAAGAAAGATCTGGAGAAAAGGGGAGGATCTAGCAGACCCATGGGGCAGTGTGTTTTCTCTCTTCTAGAACGAGGCTGCAGACTTAAGCTCCCTGGCATCAGCATGGGGAAGCCTCTGCTTTGGTGGAAGGGGCCTGTGGATAAAGGGGCCCCTTATCCAGGGGGCCTGTGGTTCAGGAAATGGTAGGCAAATGCATGTATATGCATTTCGCGCAGGGACAGGGAACCCTGAGACTCTCAAGGGGGTCCTGGACTGAAAACTGACCAAGAACCTTTGGGTTAGAGGCTTTCTAACTCTCCCTCCTCCCGCCCTCAGTGACTTTGCTCTGAGGCACTCTCAGGCCTTCTCCTGTTGAAATCTTCCTCACCCTCACGGGCCATCTCTAACCCAGCCACCCCAGAGAAGCCTTTCCCATCTCCTGTCATGGACACTTTGACCTTCAGTGGTCATGGGTTGGTCCAGCCATTCAACCAAAGTTTAATGCCGTGTAGTTGTTCAGTCGTGTTCGACTCCTTGCGACGCCATGGACAGTAGCCTGCCCGGCTCCTCTCGCCATGGGATTCTCCAGGCAAGAACACTGGAGTTGCCATTTCTTTCTTCAAGGCATATAGTCAGAAACCAGGGAAAGGTAGACGGTAGGGACACTGAAGCCGCGCACACTTTGCATCACCTCCTCTGAGATGGTAACAGTGTTAAATGTTGTTCTTCTTGTAACCTTCATTCAGAGACAGACAGCAAAGTTTCACAGACGGATGGTTGTAGTTCAGCGGACCACCAAGGACAGAGTCCCAGGGTTCAAACGCCTGCCAAGTACTGGATAGTAGCTGGGGGTTAACAGAAATGACTCAGACCCAGTCCCGGGAGCTCTGTGGGCTGGTGGGGGAGACAGATGGGCAATCTAAAACAAGAGGGGCGGACAGAAATTCAGGCAGTGGTGAGGGAGAAGAGAAGGGTAAGCACAGGCTCACAGAGCAGGTGCCCGAGAGTCGCAGGCCAAGGAGTATGGGGAGAGCGCCAGGGCAAAGAGAAAGTATAGAGAGGAGAGGTCTGTGCAGGGAACGTGAGTCTCACATGAGCCTCTTAGGACACTCAGTCCACTGAATGCGGGTCCTAACCCACCTTTTCTGGCCACTGCCTGAGCTCCTAGAGGGCACAGACCTGCCCTTGGTGGAGACAGGCTACGGGCTGGATAAACAGTGAATGGGTAAACCCCAGGGTGTGTGTCCAGGCAAAGTCCCAGCACAGAGGGCCTCAAAAGTCAACCCCCTAGGAGCCAACCCCTAGGGGGAAGTCAACCCCCTTCCCTGGTGGTCCAGTGGCTAAGACGTCATGCTCCCAGTGCAGGGATTCTGGGTTCAATCACTGGTCAGGGAACTAGATCCTACATGTAGCAATCAAGCGTTCACATGCTGCAACTAAGACACGGTGCGGCCAAATAATTAGAAAGAAAAAAAAAAAATCAGTCCCCTTTTGAGAAGAGAAGGTCACATGTCACATGTGCTTTGATCATTCCTCCCAGGATTCCAGGGAAATGCAGCCCTGCTTCTGTTGAGATACCAGTGGGAGGCTGGTGGGGCTCATCAAGGACCATATGTCACAAGTCAATGTCAGCAGCAAATGATTAACTCATACCAGGAGGAGAAGTAGGGACGTTATCACAATGTACACAGCGGTGGTACAGGTGACCGCCGCGGGGCTCATCCCAGAAGAGCCAGACGCCTGGCCCATATGCCAGGCCGGGGGCCCAGGATGGGCCCGGGGGGAGCTGGACACTGCCCCCCGCAGCTCATCCCACTGCAAAGGGGCCCGCCTGGATGAAAAGGAAGAGGTGGGTCCTCAAGATAGAATGACTGGGTCTGAAGTTCGGCTCTGCTATCCAGCGGCTTTGTGACTTCAGCAAGTTACTTAAATTCTCCGAGCTGTGTTTCCTCCTCTGGAAGGAGGGGTCAGTGACAGCCCTGCCTTGGGGGACGGTCGTGAAGATGAAGGGAGCTGAGAGTCAGACCAGTGACTCACACACACTAACATAACGCAATTCTGTCAGAGTTGCATCTATACCAGCCAGCATCCAGCTCTCCATCCATAGCGATGCTGTAGGACTCCCAGGCCTTTGGAAAAGAAACCTGAGGATTCAGAAGACCCCAACCCCCTCCCCCATCCCGGAGCTCTGCAGCTATAGAATAGGAGCACTTCCACCTGGAAGCAGGGCCTGGACAGCCCCATCCCACACATTTAAGTACTCTGGCCATCATTCAAAGCCCTCCAGCAAGGAAAGGAGGAAACTTAAAGACAGAACCTTGACCCCTTGAAGAGGAAGTCCAGTACCCCAAGCCTGCTCTCCACAAAGTGCAGGGTGTTCGGAGCAGTGGGGTGCAACCCTCCACCGCCACGATGACGACCCCCCAGTGAGAAGCTTAGGGTCAGGCACAGCACGCCCTCGCCACAGCCCTCACTCCTAGTCACTCCCAGGCCTTGGCATCACCATTTCCGCAGCTCTTTGGGAACCCAGCTCCAGCATTCCACCCTCTAACCTCCACTTCCCGCCTCCCAGCTCACTCCCTGGATCACAAGACAACCTGCCAAGTGAAACCAATGAAGAAGGGCCATCAGCATCAGCCCAACTCAATGCGAGTCTGCCAAGCTCCCCCAAGTTCCTTGCCTTCTGGGTCCTTGGCCTCTCCTCTCCCCTTTTCTCAACTGGCTCTGCATCTGCTCGGTTCCCTCAGCCCTGTCCTGGCTTCCTACCCTTTCCTCTAGCCCACGGAGGGGGCCCAGCATGCCCTGATAAGTACAGGCATCCACCCCTTCCAGGCTCCCCGCAACAAACCTCGGCCAACCAGCACCTACAAGGACAGTCATGCCTTAACGACCCAGGACTACCTGTGATCCCTGGACCTTTCCTGATGTGGCCTTCTCCACGTTCTCATCCTTCCTGCCTCCCTCCATCCACGTGGGTCAAGCCTCAGGGCAGGAAAACAGTCGTCCAGCCCCAGTCTCTGCTGCCAGGATCCTGATGGGCCTGAAGTTATCCAGGCCAGGAAGTCCCTCCCTCCTTTCTAAGAGCGGCCACTACACCCATCACAGACCCCTCAGATGTCGACTGGAAGAAGCTGCTGTGAGTCAGGGGACCTCCAGGCTGAGACCTGGGAGGAGTCAAGGGAGCAAAGTGGGGGTGGGCGAGGGGCAACTGACCATTACCCACCGGAATCCGTTCTGGGGGTTCCTGGGGTTGACCAGGATGCAGTCCCATGTGCGGTTTGGAGAGTTCTGGAACAGAATCAGCTGCCCTTCCTCTCGGACCCGGCGGTGCGAGTGGTAGTCCTCAACGGCTACCTCCTTCACCCGGAACGGGTTCACGAACAAGTTGGTGACGCTGCTGAGGGTGTTGACCAGGCGGCCGAAGAATTGCATCCTCTGGGGGGCCGGTGGGGAGGCCCCACCACCTTCCCCCTCAGTCTGGAAGAAAACGGAGTCTCGGGTCAGCCGGGCGCGGTCTCCCATGCCCACCTCACCACGTGTGGCAGCTTCCTGCACGGGTGCCCCGCTGGCTCCCCACCAGCGCTGTCCCTCGGATCCTGGGCCTGGAGGGACCTGGAAAGCGGGGGGGGGGGGGGGGGGAAGAAAGAGAAACAGCACTGAGTGGGACGGAATGGGGGCTGATGGAAAGTTCCAGAGCTGCCACCGTGCACGAGCAAACAGTGCTGACCTGCCCCCCGACCCAGTTTCCCCAGCAGAGACTCAGTTGCCTCATCTGCGGTGCAGGGCGGTCATGATCACAGAAGGCACAGACATGAACACACGCGACAAGCGACACCACCCTATGCAAGGGGCGCAGGGCGGGTCTCACTCTGCAAAGCATGGAATCGACTTTGGGGAACTCAAAGAGCTTGGCATGGCTCATTTCGAGGCCACAACCAAAACCAGTGTCACCCCTCCACTGGATGCCACAAGGGGACCAGAGTCACCTCACACTCCATCGGGGCCATATGTCTCAAATCTTCGGTGGGGACTTCCCTGCCAGTCCGGTGGTTAAGACTAAGCACTTCCACTTCAGGGGACACAGGTTTGATCCCTGGTCAGGGTAGTGAAGATCCCACATGCCACGAGGTGAGGCCACAAAATACAATAAAAAATAAAACCTTCCGTGCCTGCTATCTCGGGCTTCCCTTGGGGTTCTGAGAGAACACAAAAGCACGCTCCTCAGAAATGAGCGTGACCATAAGACTCAGAAACACATAGGACTCAGTGACACAGGTTTGGGTGGAAGTTTTCTTTCATACTCATAGGGTCACACTGTCTGCCATGGAAATTGTTCCCAGTTTGGATGACAGAATTAGATGTTATTTCCTAGGTTCCCAGAAAATGTGCTACCTTCCTCAGGCATTGCCACCAAATCTGGGTGGCAACTGGCTGGAGGCCACCCTCTGCCTCTGTGCCAGGATGTCACCTGGCAAAGGGCGGGTAAGACGTAGGACACAGTGTGGGTGTCCTGGAGGAGTGGACACTCTGCTCTACGTGCGGACGGAGGACCAACTGCAGGCATGAAAGGAAGAATAAGAGGCCTACAGAGAATCATGAGAAAAGGGAGGCAGGGTCAATAATAATCACATCAGGAGACACTAAGCACTTACGAGGTAGTAGGCCCTGAGCTAAGTAAGCACTTAGTGGTCTCATTTAATTCTCACAAACTATATGAGGCAGATGGCCCAGGCACAGAGTGCATCTCTGAAGCAAAACTGTATTCAAATCCTGTCCTCACCACTGACCCTGGGTAAATTACTCAACCTCTAAGTCAGTTTCCTCAACCACAACATGTGGACCACAAACGTGCCTAATAATAGAACCTCAGTTCAGTCACTCAGTTGTGTCCAACTCTTTGGGACCCCATGGACTCAGCACACCAGGCTTCCCTGTCCACCACCAACTTCCGGAGCTTGCTCAAACTCATGTCCATCGAGTCATTGATGCCATCCAACCATCTCATCCTCTGCCATCCCCTTCTCCTCCCACCTCCAATCTTTCCCAACATCTGGGTCTTTTCCAGTGAGTCAGTTCTTCACATCAGGTGGCCAAAGTATTGGAGCTTCAGCTTCAGCATCAGTCCTTCCAATGAATATTCAGGACTGATTTCCTTTAGGATTGACTGTTTAGATCTCCTTGCAGTCCAAGGGACTCTCAAGAGTCTTCTCCAATACCACAGTTCAAAAGCATCAGTTCTTCAGCACTCAGCTTTCTTTATGATCTAACTCTCACATCCATACATGACTATTGGAAAAACCATACCTTTGACTACACAGACTTTTGTTGGCAGAGAAATTTCTCTACTTTTTAATATGCTGTCTAGGTTTGTCATAGCTTTTCTTCCAAGGAGTAAGCATCTTTTAATTTCATGGCTTCAGTCACCATCTGCAGTGATTTTGGAGCCCAAGAAAATAAAGTCTGTCACAGTTTCTATTGTTTCCCCATCTATTTGCCATGAAGTGATAGGACCAGATGCCATGATATTTGTATTTTGAATGTTGAGTTTTAAGCCAACTTTTTCATTCTCCTCTTTCACTTTCATCAAGAAGCTCTTTAGTTCCTCTTCGCTTTCTGCCATAAGGGTGTTGTCATCTGCATATCTGAGGTTATTGATATTTTTCCCTGCAATCTTGATTCCAGCCTGTGCTTCATCCAGCCCAGCATTTCGCATGATGTACTCTGCATATAAGTTAAATAAGTAGGGTGATAATATACAGCCTTGATGTACTCCTTTCCCAATTTGGAACCTGTCCTTTGTTCCATGTCAGATTCTAACTGTTTCTTCTTGACCTGTGTACAGAATTCGCAGGATGCAGGTCAGGTGGTCTGGTATTCCCATCTCCTTGAGAATTTTCCAGTTTGTTGTGATCCACAAAGTCAGAGGCTTTAGCATAGTCAATGAAGCAGAAATAGATGTTTTTCTGGAACTCTCTTGCTTTTTGATGACCCAACAGATGTTGACAATTTGATCTCTGGTTCCTCTGCCTTTTCTAAAACCAACTTGAACATCTCAATTCTTAGTTCACGTACCATTGAGGCCTCACTTGAAGAATTTTGAGCATTACTTTGCTAGCATGTGAAATGAGTGCAATTGTGCGGTACTTTGAACATTCTTTGGCATTGAGTTTCTTTGGGATTGGAATGAAAACTGACCTTTTCCAGTCCTGTGACCATTGCTGAGTTTTTCAAATTTGCTAGCATATTAAATGCAGCACTTTCACAGCATCATCTTTTAGTATTTGAAATAGCTCAGCTGGAATTCCATCCCCTTCACTAGCTTTGTTCATAGAAATGCTTCCTTAGACCCACTTGACTTCGCACTCCAGGATGTCTGGCTCTAAGTGAGTGACCACACCATCACAGTTATCTAGGTCATTAAAATCTTTTTTTTTTTTAATTTACTAACATTTATTAATTGAAAATAGTTTACTTAAGACAACATAAAAACCCCAGAGGAAAATATTATGCAGGGGAAAATCCAAACAGTTTATTTTTAGTACATACTTACAGTGATAAACTTCCAAATCCCCTATAACTATTCTGTATTTGAATGGAAATCTTAGGGTATAATTATTGTTTACATATTTAAGGAGTCAGTCAGTATTTAAGTCATAATTTCAAGCCACTATTTCATTTTTTAAATTCCTCATTTGAAATAATATACCCAACTTCTGATTTTAGTGGTGAAATGGCATCCTACACTAGGTGTTTCATGGCAGGAAAGAAATGGGGGAGCATGGAAGTGAGCTGTGTTTGGGGTACATGGCACCGCTTTCCACATTAGGAGGATGAAGCTCCATCTGGAACAGGCTGGTCAGCAGTGAGGTGACTTTTCCTGACCCAGTGGGCTGGAGTCAGAGTGAGTCGGTTCTGGGGGTTTGTCTAAACCCAAAGTGTAAGGTTTAAAGCAGCATGGTGTTCTAGGGTGTCAACTGATGCTCTCAGAAGATGAGGGGAGAATTCCAGAGAGACAGGCAGCCTGCAGGAGGACTTGGGTGGTGGGTTGTCCTAGTCCTCCCAGTCGATGCTGATTGGACCACCTGTCAGCATCTGGCTCTGTGGACCACTGGCATCCTCTCCTTCTACTGCCTCCCGACGCATTCGCCGGTGGCAGCCCTGAGCACAGCGAGAACGCTCGTCTAGCATCCCGCAGACCAGGACCCGGCAGTGCAGGAACACTTCCTTGTGGTCCTTGCCCACAAACTTGAAGACGGGGACCTGAAAGTGCTTTGCGAGGTGATCCCGGGATGTGTACTGCTTTACTGAGTCATCTGAAACACAGCCATCCTGGATGAGGTAGTACTTCATGATCTCGTCGATCTTGGATGTGGGGGTGGCAAAGCAGCTCTCCACCAGGCTTTCTAAGCCATTCACGTGCACCAGGGGCTCAATACCAAAGTAGAGGGAATCTCGCAGCTTGAGAGTAGGCAGAGCTTCCCGGTAAGGCTCTTCGAACTCATGGTTCTTGAAGATCTCCAGAGTGAATGGGAAGATTCCGTGACTGCGGTTCATGATTTCCAGTGGGGTGTTGTGAAGGTTGGGAACATAGCCTTCAGAAATGGTGTACAGACGTGGAAACTCACAGGTCACAGGAATTAGCAGTTTGCTGGTTCGAATGATGATGTCGCCGCTGCTCCCTGGAGTCTGCTTGGGTAGACCTGTCACAAGGTTGCTAGCCACGATCTTGTCGTTCACCACATCAACCACTGTGCCACACATCTTGAGGGAGAAGAGGATGTTGACATGGGTGCCATTGGACACACCTCGGCAGGAGGTGTTGGTCAGGAAGAGCTCCAGACCGCCAACCAGGTCCCTGGGGATGCTCACTTCGATGGTGTTCGACTTGCTGAATACAGGAACTTGGCAAGTGTGGTTATCCTCAGATAGCACCAAGCCTCGGGGACATTCACACTGATAGCCTCTCTCAGATGTAAGGCAAGAATGGCTGCAGCCACCATTGTTATTGTGGCATCCTTCAATGTCTTCACATGTCTTGCCATCACTTCTTAGCACACGGCCAACCCCACACTCACAGCGATAGGAATTTTTGAGGTTTACACATATCTCACTGCAGCCACCATTGTTTTGCTCACATTCATTTTCATCAAAGCATGTCTGTCTGTCCGGGCCTAGCACGGTTCCTAGAGCACATGTGCACTCACTGGTACCCAGGCAGCTGCCATGGCAGTCCTCATCACAGATGTCATAAAAATGACCACAGTAGACATGAAAGCAGATGCTGGGCTTGGTCAGACAATACACATAGTAGCCTCCAGGGCAAGACTTGACCTCCACAGTGGTGTTCCATAGGCAGCAGTTGCCGTTGAAGCTCGCACAGGCCTGGCGTTGCACAATGCCATCACCTTCCAGAGGGTGGCTGCCATTGAGCCAGACAGGTGCATGGGTTCCACAGTGGTTTTCTGGTATGCAGAAGGTGGGCATAGCATCCCCTGCCATGCCTGTGAAGCGGTACCACTCCCCATCCACATTGTTGTCACATAGAGGGGAACCTCGAGACTCATCGAATTGGTGGTCGGTGTTCCTCCATGGCTCGTTCAGACTGATGTAAGCAGAACAAGGGTCTAGGGCTGGGAATGAAAAGGACACCTCACAGGCACCTTGATAATTTGGATCACAGTGGCAATAGCCTGAGTTTACTTTCTTGATCTTAGATTTCAAGAAAGAAATAATCTAAAGTCCCTAAAAGCAGTTTTTTAAGATTCTTCAAGTTGATGTAAACATATCTCATAAATGCCTTTTACATTTGAAAAATTCTTTCAAATCTACTTAAGGCTCTGTGTTTGCATTGGACTAGACCTTTTATCCACAGTATTCCTCTGATAGGATAGTTGTTCAGACCAAAGGAAGTTATAATCTTACTGAACACTGCACTGGTCAGACTGGATTTTGAGTACTGTGTTCATACCTAGAGGCTATACTTTATGAAAGTAATGGACAAACCTGATGTCCAGAGGATGGTGACCAGATTTAGAAGGGAGCCTAACAATTACTGGAGAAGAAGCTGAGAACTATCATTTGGAGAGAAAAAAAAAAAAACCCTGCATATTATGTATTACTTTTCCAAAAATCTGGAAAAAGCTTGTCAAAGAGGAATTAGGTATTCTGTTACAATGACAAAACAAATTGTTATGGGGAAGTGCATTTCAGTTCAGCTATCCAATAATGGTAGTTTAATCGCTAAGTCATGTCCGACCCTTGTGACCCCGTGGACTGTAGCCTGCAAGGCTCCTCTGTCCATGGGATTCTCCAGGCAAGAATACATGGAGTAGATTTCCATGCCCTTCTCCAGGGGATCTTCCCAACCCAGGGATTGAACAGGCATTTCTTATTATGTTTTCTGCATTGGCAGGCAGGTTCTTTACCATGAGTGCCACCTGGGAAGCCCAGTAATGGAGAAGCTGTATCACAGTGTGGTAAGGTCTTCATCTTTGGAAATTCTGAAAAAGACTGGATGGTCCAACTGCTGCTGCTGCTGCTGAGTCACTTCAGTCGTGTCCGACTCTGTGTGACCCCACAGAGGGCAGGCCACCAGGCTCCCCCGTCCCTGGGATTCTCCAGGCAAGAACACTGGAGTGGGTTGCCATTTCCTTCTCCAATGTGTGAAAGTGAAAAGTGAAAGTGAAGTCACTCGGTCATGTCTGACTCGTAGTGACCCCATGGACTGCAGCCTACCAGGCTCCTCCGTCCATGGGATTTTCTAGGCAAGAGTATTGGAGTGGCTTGCCATTGCCTTCTCCGGGCAATAAAATCTTTTTTGCATAGTTCTACGTATTCTTGCCACCTCTTCTTAATATTTTCAGCTTCGGTTAGGTCCTAATTATTTCAGTCCTTTATTGAGCCCATCTTTGCATGAAATATTGCCTTGGTATCTCTAATTTTCTTGAAGAGATCTCTAGTCTTTTCCATTCTATTGTTTTCTTCTATCTCTTTGCATTGATCATTTAGGAAGGCTGTCTTATCTCTCCTTGTTATTGTTTGGAACTCTGAATTCAGATGGATATTTCTTTCCTTTTCTCTTTTGCCTTTTGCTTCTCTCCTTTTCTCAGCTATTTGTAAGGCCTCCTCAGACAACCATTTTGCTTCTTTGTATTTCTTTTTCTTGGGGTTGGTTCTGATTACTGTCTCCTGTACAATCTTACAAACCTCTGTCCATAGTTCTTCAGGCACTCTGTCTATCAGATCTAATCCTTTGAATATATTTGTCACTTCCACTGTATAATCATAAGGGATTTGATTTAGGTCATACCTGAATGGTCTAGTGGTTTTCCCTACTTTCTTCAACTTAAGTCTGAATTCAGCAATAAGGAGTTCATGATGTGAGCCACAGTCAGCTCCCAGTCTTGAATAATAGAACCTGGCAGGTAGCAAATATTCAGCACTAGCCCTCTTTAGTTCCATCACCCCTCTTTTACAGATAAGGAAATTGAGACTTACAGAACATGATGAAAGAGCTTTGAAAAGACTGTAAAGCTTTGTAACGTCTTTCCTTTCAAGATGTGTAAGCAGACTGAGTCAGTTTCTTCTCCTTTAACACAAGGACAACACTTCCCTCTCCAATGTTGTAAGGATTAAATAAGCACCTCATGAGAATGCTTAGACCTATCCTATGTCAAAATCCTTCTTTCTTCCACACTTGGGAGTTGAAAGGACAGAGAAGCTGGGGTACCTACAGCCAGAGGAGCGGGGCAGGACACTAAGGACAGCCAAGTGGGCTGGATTCCAAAAAAAGAATCCCTCAAAATGGAACACACAGCACACACATCAAAGTGCATTATAACAATTTTTGTTTTGACACAGAAATGGAAGCAACTTCAGTATCCAGCATTAGGGGAATTGTAAATTATGACACGCTTACCCTAGAGACACCACGTGGTCAGCAAAAGCTGCTACTGTGAAGGTCATAACAACTCAGGAGAAGCACGTGGTGTTGCCATAGGCTCAGTCCACCCCACCGTGCTCTTCAGGGCTGCAAGTTCGGCCCGCGAAGCCCCTGCCTCCCCCTGCAGCCTCTCCCTGTCAGGCCCCGCTGTTGGCTCCAAACTGTGCACGATTCCAGAAAACAATGTTGTTTCACGCCATCTCGCCTGTCTGCATTGCTTAGTCTACCCAGAATACCTTTTGTCTCCATTTCTAGCTGGAACACTTCATAACACAAACCACATCAAGCATGTGTGCGCCTCTTTCTGTCCTCTGGCCCCGTTCCAGGACCTCTGCATGTATTGTTTTCATCTGCACCAGCACCTATGAAATTGCTACCATTGTTATCCTCATTCTACACATGAGACAAGCAAGAAACAGCGAGGTAAAGTAATGGGCCCAAGGTCACACAGCTAGTAGGTGGAAGAGGGAAGCCCAGCTGGGCAGGCTCTGGAGACCGAGTTTCTTAAGGGCGGATACCAGGTCTTTTCACTTCTATACACACAACCATAACACAAGACTCAGCCCAGAGAAAGTATGTTAAGATATAACTTAACTGCGTAAAAATTATGTAGAACAAACAAACAAAATTGATAGAAAACATACCAAAATACTAAGGGCAGCTAAGAGTACTAGGTTTATGGGCAATTTCCCCCACTTCATTTTCCAAATGGTAAGGAAAATGAGTCTATTTTTTAAAGAAAGTAGGAGTATCGGCTGAGCCCCTGGGGCCTGCATCTGGGGAGCTGGAGGGAATATGGGGGTCAGGCCTGGCTTAGAGCAGCTGCATAGCTTCCCAGAAGGCAGCCCGGCACCAGGAGTGGGGCTCGCTTCGGGTGAGAAGAGAGTGGGGGAGCCAGGAGCACCCAGTACCCATGCCCATCTGGGTTAAGGAGGAGAGTCACCATGGAGGTCAAGCTGAATGGAGGCAAGATGCTCCACCCCCAAGGAGAGCCCCCGCCCTCAGGGTCCCAGGGTCGGTGGCAAGGGTGCCCCCCTACACACACTGACAGCAGCCTGGCCCCACAAAGGACAGACTTGGCCCTCCTCCAGTCTTCCAGGGTAGGCGTGAGGATGAAATGACACAGTGGAGGGAAAGTGGGACGCCAGCCACTGTGGGCACACAAACAGCGGCCACTGTCATCACGAGGTGGAAGAGAGGAAATGAACACCCTGGGCTACATCCTGGACTGATCGTAACAGGCCGGCCTTGTTTCTGTCCCCTTCTTCCCGTCCCCACCACCTCTGACCCCAGAGCCCTGGTTCTTTCTGGTACGGCTGCAGGGACGGGCGCTGGGCTGGGGAGCAGCTGCCACTCTGAGTGTGGGGGACCCATGGTACCCCCTCATCTCAGCCTCTCACCCACATCCCCAACCCCCGCCTGAACTGACCACCCACCATCTTCACCTGCCCCAGAGCCTTCTTTCAAGACAGGGCTGTCAGACAAGAGAATAAACCCCTTCTCGACCTTCAAGAATCACTTTACCTGCCACCTCCTCTAAGAAACACACCTAGCACCTCCCTTCCTCCCAGCTCCAGGTACCTTCCTCTGCGCCCTACCCCGCCCAGCGCATGCCCAGTGACCACTTCTCCTGGGATGGTGATAGAAACTCTGTGGGCTGGGGGGCCATCCCCCCTTTATATTGGTTTATCCAAGCACCTAGCATACTGTTCCTGCCTCACAGTGGGCATTTCATGAATGCTTGGTGGATGAATGAGAAGAAATGAACGAACCACCTGGAGGTTGGGGGTGGGGTGGGGGCCAGTCCCTCTGTGGCACCCCTCCGTCCTCTCTTCTCCCTGCGTGGTGGTAAAGGACCACACACCCCACCCCTCACCCACTCTGACCACGATGGAAACCTTCAGAAGCTCACCCTGGCACCAGGGGAACCTTGACGGGGCATCTGCTGGGCTTGCATCTGGAAAATTTGGTGTTTGAAGCTAAGCTCATTCATACTCCAAGCAAGGAAATGCGTCAAGCTTGCTGCTGGACCAGAGAAGCAGGGCAGTGGTCCGGGAGGTGCGTGCCAGGAGCCCAGAGGCGCCCCGGCCAGGAAGCTGACCTCACGGGACTGGCCACATGGGGGCTTCTGGAAGCAGACGCGGAACTGCTTGGGTTGGAAACTGGGCTTTGCGAGCCCTGGCTGCTTATGACAGGATGTCCCGGGATTGGGACAACTGGCACAGGACAGCGTCCTGTGCGGCCAGTATCACCCCATGCCCTGCTCTGGCTGGATGGTTTGAGAACACGGGGTCACATCAGAGCACCCTGCCTGCCCTGACCCCCATGGACCTCCTTCCTGCAGCGCTCACCATCTGCGCCTCCCAGCGCACGAGTGCACCACCGCACGCCAACCCACAGCAGGTACTCTCACGGGACCACCTCGCTTTATGGCTGGCAGGGGTTTTTCAAGTCTGTTAGCTGCCTCAGAGCTCACAAACACCCATGAGACAGGGGTAGTGCCATCAGGATCCCTGTTTGGCCATACTGGGTAACAAGGCCCAGGGAAAGGAAATGGGAGGTGCTGCCTGGCGGCTGGACTCATGCCTTCTTCCTCGGACTCAGGGCCCCCACGCAGCGCGCAAGCACTCAACTAGTGCACAAGGAAAGACGGGATGAAGATAGGCATCGGGTCAAACGTCATTTCCACCTCCCACCAGGGCCTCTGGACCTCCAAGGCCGCCTCCAAACAAAATACCCCTCCAAAGACATCGCAGGGGGTCCAGCGTGAAGAATGCACCTTCCAACAGAAGGGATGTGGGTTCAAACCCTGGTCAGGGACTAACAAGAGCCCACATGCCTCAGAGCAAACTAAGCCTGAGCACCTCCCTAGAGAGCCCAGGCACTGCAAAGAAAGATCCCGCCTGCTGCAACTAAGACCTGACGCAGTCAAATAAATATATTCTTTAAAAACTCCCTTCAAATGTTCCCCGACCCCAGCTCATTCCAGACTCTTCCATAAGCCATCAAGGAACAGCGGAGGGCTGGCTCCCCTCACCTCGCACCCAGCATCCAGTGCTGAGTACCAGACACCTCACCAAGTTTTGAGATAATGAGCATCTTCATTCCTCAAAGCACTCATAAGAGAAGGAATGCTTCTCCCCAGGCCACACACAGCAAGCTGAGGCAAGGAGGTGATATAATTTTCCAGGATCTGAACCCAATGCTTTGGAATCCATAGCCCCAGCTCGTAGTCCTCAAGCTGCCTTCAGGAGAAAGCCTGAATGGAACGCAGCTGAACGAGGTTTGATGCGCAGAGCCCTGTGCACCAAAAGCTGAGGTCCTCATGGAACAGCGCACAGCCATTCATAAGACCCAGAGCAAAATGGCCTTTCCAGAATGGAAAAGGTATCTTTATCATCCAATCTGTTTAGTTGGACAGCAAACAGCTAGAAGCAAACTGCCCAGAACTGCTGCTGGAGCTCCCAGCACCGGAAATTCCTAGGACTTCACAAGATCTTTGGGCTGGTGGCATGGTACAGGGCCCCTCTTACGATTCACTCTGCCTAGATTTACTGAAAACCTATTCTGTGGCAGGCATTGTTACAACTGCCGAGAACACATTAGTGAACAAAACAGACACAATCCCTGCTCTCCGAGAACTTCTGTTTAGAGAGGAGAGGGGGACGACAGAGGATGAGACGGTTGGATGGCATCACTGACTCAATGGACATGAGTTTGACCAAACTCCTAAAGATTGTGATGGACAGGGAAACCTGGTGTGCTGCAGTCCTCTGCAGGGGTCTCAGAGTCGGACATGACTTAGTGACTGAACAACATAATGAAGAAGATAAATAGGCAAAATATAGACATACTGAATTCAGAATACTGATTAGATGTCAAGGAGAAAAATAAATGAGAGAAGGGAGATAGGATGCATCCAGGTTGGAGTTAAAACTTTAGATAGGCTGATCCAATCCTCACCAAGAATTTGACTCTCAATAAAGACTTAAAAGAAATGGGAGCAAAAGTTATATGGATATATAGGTGAAGAGGATTCCAGGCAGAGGGAAGAGCTTGTGCAAAGGCCCTGGGGCTGGACCATGCCTGGTGAGTACCAGGAATAGCAAGGAAGCCAGTAAGGTCAAAGAGGTAACAGATGGCCAGGCAGGTACAGTGAAAGGAGAAGCTGTTACAGGGTTTGGAGTAAAGCAGTGACATTAACTCTGGCTGGATGTGAGGGGCAGAGAGGCATCACGGGTAATCTTACAGTTTCAGGCAGAGCAACTGAAAGAAGAATACTGCCATTTCCCAAAGATGGGAAAGTGCACGAGAGGGGCAGATTTGGGTGGAGGGTTAGGGATGGGATGAAGGGTATGGATTGTTGTTGTTTAGTTGTTCAGTCGTGTCAGACTCTTGCAACCTCATGGATTGTAGCCCGCCAGGCTTCTCTGTCCGTGGGATTTCCCAGGCAAAAATACTGGAATGAGTTGCTATCTCCTTCTCCAGGGGATCTTCCCGACCTGGGGATTGAACCTGGGTCTCCTGCAATGCAGGCAGATTCTTTACCAACTGAACTACCAGGGAGGGGATGGATAGCTGAAGCTTAATGTTAAATACTTGAAAGGCCTAAGTTTAAGACACTGAGAGGGCAATTATGTATGTGTCAATCATTTAGGGAAAATGTCTGTACTGGGCTGCTGCTGCTGCTGCTAAGTCGTGTCAGTCGTGTCCGACTCTCTGCGACCCCACAGACGGCAGCCCAACAGGCTCCTCTGTCCCTGGGAATCTCCAGGCAAGAATACTGGAGTGGGTTGCTATTTCCTTCTCCAATCTGTACTGGGCTAGAGATATAAATTGGGAGTTGGAGTCAGAGTAGAAACAGTACTTAAAGCTATGTCACTGAACGAGATCAGCAAAAAAAAAAAAAGAGAATGGACAAAAACAGGGAAGAGAACATTTAAGGCAGAGAACAACTAAAATGCTCTCCCAGAAGTCACACTCTCCAAAGTGAGGCTGGTCTCAACATCACTAATCATTAGAGAAATACAAATCAAAAGGACAAAGAGGTACCATCTCACACCCTTTAGAATGGCTATCATCAAAAAAATCTACACAATAAATGTATGTAGAAAAGGGAACCCTCCTACACTGTTGACTGGAGGGTAAAGTGGTGCAGCCACTATGGAGAACAGTATGGCGTTTCCTTAAAAAAACTAAAAACAGAACTACCAAATGATCAGCAATCCCACTCCTAGACACATACCTGGAGAAAACTATAATTCAAAATGATACATGCATCCCAACGTTCATTGCAGCACTATTTACAAGAGCCAGGTCATGGGAACAACCTAAATGTCCAACAACAAAGGGATGGGAAAAGATGATGTGGCACACATATATGCAATGGAATATTATTACTCCACCATAAAAAAGAACAAAGGAAAGCCATCTGCAGCAACACAGATGGACCTAGAGACTGTACACTAAGTGAAGCAAGTTGGGGAAAGACAAATACCATATGATGTCATTTATATGCGGAATTTTTTAAAAAGAGCGGAACAAATAAACTTATTTACAAGACAGATGTAGAAAACAAACTTACAGTTACCAGGGTTAAGGGGAGGGGAGGGATAAACTGGGAGGTTGAGACTGACATATACATATATATAAAATAGACAGTAAGGACCTACTGCATAGCAGAGGGAACTCTATTCAATACTCTTAAAAAAGACGATATATATATATATAACTGATTCACTCTGCTTTACACTTGAAACTAACACAACATTTTAATCAACAACGCCTGCATGCATGCTAAGTCACTTCAGCCGTTTCAGACTCTTTGTGACCCTATGGACTGTAGCCCACCAGGCTCCTCTGTCCATGGGGATTCTCCAGGAAGGAATATTGGAGTGGGCTGCCATGCCCTCCTCCAGGGGATCTTCTCAACCAGGGATCAAACCCGCATTTCTTATGTCTCCTGCATTGGCAGGCGGGTTCTTTACCACTAGTGCCATCTGGGAAGCCCATAAATCAATTATACTCCAATAAAAATAAAAATAAAAAAAGAGTGAAGCTCATAACACAAGGTCTCCCCTTCACCACAGCTCCCCCTTTCTCCCCACACACACCCAGTACATATGTGCAAACACACACAGCATTTAAATTCCCCTTTCCTCTATCTCTTGGTGATGTCATTCTGCTGAGAAGGAAATTCCCTTTGGAGGTTACTGTCATGTAACAAGAAAGTAGCCCACAGAATGGAGAAAAAGTGCCCTGGGCACTGAGACAACAGCAGGGATCCTTACAGAGCACAGCAATCACCCCACAGACTCTGGTTTTATATAAAGTACTATATTCAGATTTCAGCTCCAACCACATCAATCAGTGTGAATCAGGCAGCTCAATTGCCAGTCCTCCTTGTTACGTTAAATGGGAATAACACTGGCTAGCAGGTGGCCTAGAACACAGTAAACGGTCCACTAATATTCGTCAAACAAGGGAGGAATGAATGGCCAAACGGTGAAAGAGCCTGCCTCACGGCAGATGGCCAACGAATCTGCCAAACTCTAAACGGAAGACTTGTCTTTCCCTCCTTGACTTTTTCATCCCATCCCTCCCCCTTTTCTGCTGATGACACAACAGCAGACCCACACATTTGTACAGAGCCATGCTGTTTACAAAGCCTTGCTTTCTACATTTTCTCAAATTCTGAACCTCATGGCAGGTTTAGGAGGGCAAGGAATACAATCCCCCTGTCACAGATGAGGCAACTGAGACTCAGACAGGAAACAGCCTACAAACTCCAGGAAATTTTTAAGGCAGGGACAATAACAAAAACACTGCATTCAGCCCCAGGGTGGAGCATCGGTGTTGCCAAACCAAACCTGCCTGACATCCTGTTGGGTGGGTAAGAGGGCAGGTGAGGGAAAGACTCAGAAGTTTAGGGGAAGGGAAGGTATTTGTTTTGGGGGTCATGTGAGTAGTCCATTAAAAAAAAATGGGCACAGATCCCTGTTCCACACCCACTGGCCTGCCTGTTGCAGTCACATGGTCACACACTTTCTGTCACCAGCTTCCAAGTCACCGGTGGGCACAGGAGGTGGACACAGGTTTGGGGGACAGGATAGGCTAGGCGAAAGGAGGGCGCATGCGGGGAAAGTAGGCAGAGATGAAATCTGGAGGCACATGGGAGATAATAAGCAGGGGAAAGCAGGAGGTCAGAGAAGGGGATGCATGATGGAGAATAGGGAGAGGCAGAGAAGAGAGGTGAAGTGGGGAGTCGGGTAGGAACACATTGAGGCGGACAAATCAGAGCACTCAGAAAGGCACAGGAAGGAAACTGGGGACAATGAATGGGAACCAAACTGAAAGCTGGGAGCACGAAGAGACTCAGAGTCGAGGGGTGAAGGGAAGGGGTTGACTCAGGCAGGAAGTGAGGGATAGACGAGAGACGCACAGGGGAGACGCACTGAGGAGGGGGTACCCAGGTCGGACCTGGGTCCCTGAGGGAACACACCGGTTAAGAGATGAGACGAAAGCGGTCACAGGATGGGAGTTGGGGACGGTCGGGGATCAAAGGGTGGAAGCTGGAGGCACTAAGGGGACAATCAGGGTTAATGGAGGACAGGTCTTAGAACCGGTGAACAAGCGGGGGGCCCGAAGGACTGTCCCGATGGGGCCCAAGGAGTCTGGGGCGTAGAGGAGGTTTGGGAAGGGGGGGGTCCCCCCTCCCTGGCCCCGCCTTCCCGGCGCCGTCACTCACCTCGGCTGACTCAGCACTTCGGCTTCCTTCCACTTCCGCAAACAGACGGGCCGAGGCCCCGTGACAACCCGGCCACTGCTCTCCGCCAATCACTGAAGCCTGTGCTTCGCGAAACAAGGCGAGGGCGGGGCTCCGCCATGTTTTATAACTGTCCAATGGAAGGGGCTCCCATCGCCGAGGGGGGCCGGGCTTTGGGCTGGAGCCAATCCTCGGCGGCGGGGCGTGGCCACGTCTGTGAGAGGAGGAAGGTCCGCGTGACGGCTCCGGGCCAGACATGTTAATGTTGGGCGAGAGGCTCGGTGTTCTCAACCCTACGCCTCCTGAAATGATCAGAGGCCTGAAGGCTGAACGTAACTTAAACTACGGCTCGTAAAGATAAAAATAAAACCAGCAAAGATATGCAGGGCATAACAAGCAGGAAACTGCTTTGATTTTGCCATGTTCCTCCAAGCTAAAGTTTGCCAAATTTAGCAAATGGATTAAATTTGGGTTTCAGCTGAACAAAAAATGATTTTTTTTTAGTATAAGCAAAAAAATACTAGGTGTAGTTATGCTTAAAAAATTGTTCTTTGGTTGTTCCTGGCACCGCTACCCCAAGACAATCTCAGGAAATATCTCAGCGCTTTTAGTAGAAACTTGGGCAAATGAAAGCTATGATAAACCCAGACAGCATATTAGAAAGCAGAGACATTACTTTGCCAACAAAGGTCTGTCTGGTCAAAGCTATGGTTTTTCCAGTAGTCACGTATGGATGTGGGAGTTGGACCATAAAGAAAGCTGAGCGCTGAAGAATTGATGCTTTTGAACTGTGGTGTTTGGAGAAGACTCTTGAGAGTCCCTTGGACTGCAAGAAGATCAAACCAGTTAATCCTAAAGGAAATCAGTCCTGAATATTCATTGGAAGGACCGATGCTGAAGCTCCAATACTTTGGCCACCTGATGGGAAGAACTGACTCAGTGAAAAAGACCGTGATGCGGGGAAAGATTGAAGCCTGGAGGAGACGGGGACAACAGAGGATGAGATGGTTGGATAGCATCAGCAGCTCGAATGGACATGAATTTGAGCAAGCTTCCCGAGTTGGTGATGGACAGGGAAGCCTGGCGTTGGAACCATGGGGATGCAGAGTTGGACATGACTGAGCGACTGAACTGAACTGAAGTGGGCAGATGACTTGGTCTCTGCGAACTCCTCATCTGAGAAATGAGCACAGGTTATTATGATGACTAGAAATAAGACCCAGTGCCTGCACAATACTGTGAAGTGAAGTCACTCAGTCATGTCCGATTCTTTGCGACCCCATGGACAGTAGCCTTCCAGGCTCCGCTCTCCATGGGATTTTCCAGACTAGAATACTGGAATGGGCTGCCATTTCCTTCTCCAGAGTATCTTCCCAACCCAGGGATCGAACCCGGGTCTCCTGCATTGCAGACAGACGCTTTACCGTCTGAGCCACCAGGGAAGCACAATACTGGGATTTCAATAAGTGACAGTTGTTATGATTAGTAATTTGAGAATGCTTGAAAAAGAAGGGAGGAGGCTGGAGTTTAGTCACAGTTCTGCTTTTGACTGAATTGACTCATGTCTCCTCTCCAGCCTGCCAGGCTTAGTTGAACAAGTTTCTTCCCTTAACAATTCCCCAACTCTAGATCTAGATAAATTCTCCAAACTGCTCTCTGTTGGCATGGGAAAAGTGATTGCTGTTTGGTATTCCCTGTGAATAGAAAAATATTTCTGCCTGTCTGTCCCAAGATATTAGTTCCTGGACTGGGGGCTGTGAATGCAAGGGGGACAACATTTAGTTAAGAATCCAGAGGAGTTAATAAGACTAAGGACAGTAACTACTATTTATACAGAGCTCTACCAGTTACAAAGTAACGTGACTTCATATCCATCATCTGGAGAATATAGTTACTCTTGTTCCTACTTTCACAGGTGAAGAAACTGTTCTCTTAAACTAGGATTAAAATTTTGTTCAGAAGTGTCAGCTTTGAGTTGAGAGAATTGGAAAAAGACTCAGAATTCTCAATAAAAATGTCTTGCCCTCCACACCCCCAAACAATTGACGTTAAAATGATGGTTATCAGGGAGCTTGCAAAAGGTTGGGTGTTCCACCTACTGCTGAGCAATCTGACCTGAGAAACCTCATAGGTTCAATAGGATGGGTCCCATTCTTCAGCAAATATGCTCCTGTACTCAAGGTGAGTCTACAAAGCAGGTTTGGCAACACAGACACACAGCTGAATCTGAAATGCAGAAAAGGCAAAGGGAGAGAGATCAGTCATCCAGATCAATCTTCAGAAACACTCTAAGATCTGCTAAAGAAATTAATAAAATAGTCGAAAGAAAGTTATAAATAGAAGAAAATGATACAATATGTTCAACGCCTGATGAAATTGAGTGCCCCCCCATAAGGTATTTCTGGTGAAAACTGTTAAATGAGTGGATTTAGCAAGAGATGAAGAATAAGGAGTCAGTAGGTCCGCACAGACTGCCGGGAACAGAAGCTCGATGCCTTCCTGCAGCCTGAGAGCAAGGCCCTGTCCAGTCAGCCCCAAGCTGTGGTCCCAGAGCACAGGACAGATGCTTCTAGTAGCGGGACCAGGCAGCAGGATGAGGAGATGCTTGAACTCCCCGCTCCTGCCGAAGTGGCTGCCAGGAGTCAGGCCTTAGAGGACGATGCAACAATGAGGACTGCAGACCTGGCCGAGAAGAGAGGGCCCTCTTCCAGCCCTGAGAACCCCAGGTATGATCTTGGGGGGAAAGGCAGCTGGCCTTCTTTGTTCTTTGATGAAACTGCCTTCTAACTTGAACTGTCACAGACTCCTTGCACCTTCTCTCTGCCTGTTCACCATCTCCCTCAAGTGGGATGGTCCACTGTCTGCCTTTGACCATGGCTTGAGAGTCACCCATCACCATGGCCTTTGAAATACCTTAAGTGTTCATGATTCCAAACGTTATTTGAAAACACATCAGAAAAAAAAATCAGATTTATCGTTTAATAGTGAGTTCTAGCGGAGAAGGCAATGGCAAGCCACTCCAGTACTATTGCCTAGAAAATCCCATGGATGGAGGAGCCTGGTAGGCTGCAGTCCGTGGGGTCGCTAAGGGTTGGACACGACTGCGCGACTTCACTTTCACTTTTCACTTTCCACTTTCACACATTGGAGAAGGAAATGGCAACCCACTCCAGTGTTCTTGCCTGGAGAATCCCAGGGACGGGGGAGCCTGGTGGGCTTCCGTCTATGGGGTCACACAGAGTCGGACACGACTGAAGTGACTTAGCAGCAGCAGCAGCAGCAGCAGGTAGCACTGAGTGAGCAAGCAGTGGAGAGGGAGGGGCTGGTAATCAGAACCCTTTGGGTTTCTGCTGGATTTTGCACTGGAGCAGTTCAAGTCAAAGAGCTCTGAGGGGCTGACTAAGCCCTGCAGCTAAAATCACCCCAGAGCCCAAAGGGTCGACCGAGTACCCTCCCTCAGGTTGAAATTAACTAGCATGCTGGCAGTGCAGTTTTACACTTTTAACTTGTTTGATCCTCACAACAATCCTGAGAAATAATCTTATTATCTCTAATCTACGGAGAAATCAAGATTCTGTGCGGGGAGATGATTTACAGAGTCGCATGTCCACGAGAAGCAGATCTAGACTCAAGACCTGTCTTGACTTTTCTTTCCCTAAACTATGGGAGGACCCACTGTGTGTCAGGCAGTGTTCTTGGTGCTGAGGAAATCATAGCGAAAACAGTAGACTAAAATTCCTGCCCTCACGGAGCGCACAGTTGCAGGGGAAAGATAGACAGTAATCAAGCTACAGAAGTCAGGCATAAGAGTGTGTTTTGCCAAAGTCTTTGGGTGAAGTGTCATGATATTAGCATCTTTCCAAAAACCTAGTGTGTTGAATCTGGGGTTTGTACATGGGTGTCTTTGTACTTCTTCCATTTTTTGTGTTAGAACATTTTTATAATTAAAGAGTTGGGAAAAATACAGTGTTAGAGGGTGAAAAATGCTGTGGGGTGAAAGCAAGGAGGGGAGACAGAGAGGATTAGAGTTTGCAAAGAGAAGCAGGGGAAGGCCCAATTGAGAAAGGTAACATTTAAATAAAAGCCCGAGGGAGGGATTTCCATGGTGGTCGAGTAATTAAGATTCAATGCTCCCAATGCAAGGGACCTAGGTTCAATCTCTGGTCAGAGAACTAGATCCTACATGCCTCAACTAAGACCTGAGTGCACCCGAATAGTTCAGTTCAGTCGCTCAGTCGTCTCCGACTCTTTGCAACCCCATGGACTGCAGCATGCCAGGCTTCCCTGTCCGTCACAAACTCCCGGAGCTTGCTTAAACTCATGTCCAAGTAAATAATGCCAAATAAATGAATGTGTAAAAAAAAAACAAAAAACCTGAATGAGGTGAGGGAGCAAGTCCTGTAATAACCCAGGAGAGAATGTTCTAGATGGAGGGAACAGAGGCAGAAGGCCTTGAGGCAGAAGTTTCCCACATTCCACAAGGTGCAGCCAAAACACACACACACACACACACAGGACACCAACTTGGAGGGAAAAGTGCCATCACAGAGAGAGGTGCTGGCAGCCATCCCTATTGTGAGGACAGGAGCCTGAGTCCACTTGGGGGTTATTCTGGAAGCTCGATGAAGAAAATGGGGAGACCTGTGGGCTGGATATTGAAAGACAAGCTGAAACTGGGGAGGGAGTTTCCTGTTGAGGGGTCCGCAAGAGCTGAAGTGTGGGGGTACAGGAGAGCTCAGAGAGGGTGGTGAGAGCTGAGTGGGTAAGGGAGGCAAGAGACCAGACCTTGAAGATCTGTGAAAAGAGTCTGAACTTTGTCCTGAAGGCAGTGGGTAGCCATGGAAGCTTCGGAGCACGGGAGTGTCCAGATCAAACTTAGGTTTTAATATTCCATGTGGAGGTAGGTTTAGAAGGTGCTGGAGGCAAGGAGAGCAGGCAGGAGGCTGTTGCCACCGTCCAGGAAGAAAGTTGCTGTGACTTGAACTGAGGCCACCGATGAGGGAAGAGAGTGAAGACAGAGTGGGGTGCTGAGGAGATGAGAGCAGATCAGGGGGACCTGGCGATGGGCTAGCTGTGGGAGGGAAGGAAGGGGAGGAGACAGGCATGGTGGCCTGGTTCCTCTCCAGGGTGACTGAGTGGAAGCTGGTATCGCTGGACAGTGTGAGAAATCCAGGGGGTGCACTTGGAATGGAAGGGGGACAGGGATTGGTGTTGTGACTGTGGGCATTGGCTGTTCAGGGAGAGAGGAGGGCAGGGGGAAATCTACACCTACTGTGCAGATGTTTAAGCAGATCTGGCCCCTGAGAAACAAGAGGCGAGCCGCTGAGAGATTTGGGAGTCATCAGCATCAGATGCCGCCTGAGCTTTTGAAAAGGAATAAGATTCCCCTGGGAGAAGAGCCACGGGCATCAGTGATCACTGAGAGATTGAGAGGAACCAGGGATGCAGATTGAAAAAGGAAGAGGGAAGCCCACACCTTGGAATGCAGGGGGCAGAGTGTATCCAAAGGTGGAGAGGAGAGTGTATCCAAAGGCATCAAGGCCTAGAGCTGCCAAAAGACGAGACAGATTAGGATGGAAAATGGACCCTGGGATTTAGCAACAAAGAGGTGGTGGGGACCTCAACAAGGGTCCCTTCAGAGGACTGTGGGGGCAGGAGTCAGGCTGGGAGAGGCAGGGAAGGGAGGGCTCAGAGGGAATGAATGAAGATAACTCAAGGGTTTGGCCATAAGGATTCGACTTCCTTGGTGGCTCAGACGGTAAATCGTCTGCCTACAGTGTGGGAGACCCGGGTTCAATCCCTGGGTTGGGAGGATCCCCTGGAGAAGGATGGCAACTCACTCCAGTATTCTTGCCTGGAAAAACCCATGGACAGAGGATCCTGGCAGGCCCCAGTCCATGGAGTCACGAAGAGTCGGACACTACTGAGCGACTTCACTTTTGGCCATAAGAGAGAAGAAAAGGCAAAGGTAGGGCTGGGGTGGTAGAGGAGTGAAAGGTGGCGGGGGGTGGGGATCAGGGCTGAGAGGGAAGACAGGAGCCAGTGGGTGGGCATGAGCCTCCAGAAAGGAGAAGAGGTGGCTTTGGGGCTGGAAGAGGGACAGCTTGGACTGGGACAGGGAGGGAGGAGACAGACAGTGCAGGGAGCTGAGGCTGGCCTCGAGGGGGCCCTGCCCCCCCTCAGTGGGGGCAAGGATGAGGGGGGCTTGGAGAGGGGAGAGGGGTGATCAGGGCCCCGAAGCACCCGGTTGCGTCTGGAGAATGAGCTTAGAGCAGACTGTTGCTGTTGTGGGTGTTCACGGTGGTTGTTTCTCTCCGAAGCCCAGAGCAGCTGGGGTGCAAGAGGGCAGAAGACAGACTGGAGGTGCCCGGGGTTATGGGTTTACAAGCTCTGGGCATGGAGGGGACTCAGACTGCTAGTGGCAAATTTGCAAGTATATTGAAGCTGTTAGGGGGAAAAGGGTTTAGAGGGAAAATATGATGGAGGGAGGGAGAGGGCCCGAAAGTATCAGAGTGCAAAGTACATGAAGAGACAGTTCACAGAGAAGAAACCCAACTGATGACTAAAAGAATGTAACCAAGTTTATTCATATTCAGAGAAATGTACATTTAAATAAGACAATGTCACTTGCCTAGAAAATTCAGTTCAGTTCAGTTGCTCAGTCGTGTCCAACTCTTTGAGACCCCTATGGACTGCAGCATGCCAGGTTTCCCTGCCCATCACCAACTCAGGGAGCTTGCTCAAACTTATGTCCATCAAGTCACTGATGCCATCCAACCATCTCAGTCTCTGTTGTCCGCTTCTCCTCCCACCTTCAATCTTTCCCAGCATCAGAGTCTTTTCCAAGGAGTCAGCTCTTCATATCATGTAGCCAAAGTATTTGAGCCTCAGCTTCAACGTCAGTTCTTCCAATGAATATTCAGGACTGATTTCCTTTAGGATTTCCTTTAGAATCTCCTTGCAGTCCAAGGGACTCTCAAGAATCTTCTTCAACACCATAGTTCAAAAGCATCAATTCTTTGGTGCTCAGCTTTCTTTATGGTCCAAATCTCACATTCATACATGACTACTGGAAAAACCATAGCTTTGACTACACAGACCTTTGTTGGCAAAGTAAGTTCTCTGATTTTTAATACACTGTCTAGGTCAGCTTTTCTTCCAAGGAGCGAACGTCTTTTGATTTCATGGCTGCAGTCACCATCTGTAGTGATTTTGGAGCCCAAGAAAATAAAGTCTGTCACTGTTTCCATTGTTTCCCCATCTATTTGCCATGAAGTGATGGGACTGGATGCCATGATCTTAGGCTTTTGAATGTTGAGTTTTAAGCCTACTTTTTTATTCTCCTCTTTCACTTTCATCAACAGGCTCTTTATTTCCTCTTCGCTTTCTGCTTTAAGAGTGGTGTTATCTGTATATCTGAGGTTATTGATATTTCTACCTGCAATGTTATTTCCAGCCTGTGCATCATCCAGCCCAGCATTTCACATGATGTACTCTGCATATAAGTTAAATAAGCAGGGTGACGATATACAGCCTTGACATACTCCTTTCCCAATTTGGAACCAGTCCATTGTTCCATGTCCGGTTCTAACTGTTGCTTCTTGACCTGCATACAGATTTCTCAGGAGGCAGATCAGGTTGCCTGGTACTCCCATCTCTTGAAGAATTTTCCATAGTTTGTTGTGATCCACACAGTCAGAGGCTTTGGCGTAGTCAATAAAGCAAAAGTAGATGTTTTTCTGGAACTCTCTTGCTTTTTCGATGATCCAAGGATATCGGCAATTTGATCTCTGGTTCCTCTACCTTTTCTAAATCTAGCTTGACTCTGTGGAAGTTCTCAGTTCACAAACTGTTGCAGCTTTGCTTGAAGAATTCTGAGCATACTTTGCTAGTGTGTGAGATGAATGCCATTGTGCAGTAGTTTGAATATTCTTTGGCATTGCCTTTCTTTGGGATTGGAATGAAAACTGACCTTTTCCAATCCTGTGGCCACTATTGAGTTTTCCAAATTTGCTGGCATATTGAGTGCAGCACTTTAACAGCATCATCTTCTGGGATTTGAAATAGCTCAACAGGAATTCCATCACCTCCACTAGCTTTGCTTGTAGTGATGCTTCCTAAGGCCCTCTTGATTTCACACTCCAGGATATCTAGCAGAACTTTAAAAATGAGAACACACTGTGCTGGTGAAGTGGAATTGAAATGCTCATATTCACAGAGGTGGTGCGAGCCTGTATTCACTGGCATGTTCTGAGCCTCAGTTTCTTCGTCTGCACAGTGGGGACAAGAAACACACTTCATAGCGTTTTGTGAGATAAAAGATTCACAGAGGAAATGTCTCATAAACAGGACAATGATAGCTATTATGATTATCTGGATTTGTTCAAATTCATTTTTGTCCTTGTTGGCTTTCCCAGTGTCTCAGAGGGTAAAGAATCTGCCTGCAGTGTGGGAGACCTAGGTTTGATCCCTGGGTTGGGAAGAACCCCTGGAGGAGAGCATGGCAACCCACTCCAGTATTTTTGCCTGGAGAATCTCCATGGACAGAGCAGCCTGGCAGGGGTCCATGGTGTCACAAAGAGTCGGACATGACTGAGCGACTAAGCTCACAGACAATCTTTTGCCCAGACCCAGGACCCCTGCAGATGGCAGCCCAGTGTAGGGACACCATGTGTCAGGCCCCGCCCAGTTTTCTTATGATTTAAAAGGAGGAGGGAAAAAAAGGGGGAAGATTCCCCCCATAGGAGGGGTGGCCCATGTGAAACAGCTCATTTCTCTCCAGCAAAGCCCAGGGTTTCTCCTGACAGTGGCCCCTGAGTCAGATGAACCCGAGTTCAAGTTCTCCTCTTGCCAGGGACTGGCTGTGTGATAGTGGGCAAGTTCTCTCACCTCTCTGGGTTTCAATCTCCTACCTACAACATAGCGATGGTAATACCTAGCTTCTAAGATGGGGAGAGGCGGCTACAGGGATCAGGCACACCACACCTGGCAATGGGGGCCCCCCAAGGCATTTGGTGGACCCATAAACCTGATGGGGGTTGATCATTTCTGTACCACATTCCACCTCCCTGGAGAAGGATACTGTAAGAAGGAGACATTGAAGTTATGAAGACATTAAAATAGGATAAAGGTACATATAATTTTTTTGATGTTTGGTTTGTTTGGCAGTGGAAGAAGAGATAGTCTATGGGAAAATATATATTATGTAAATAGGTCTTAGGCATTTAACCCAGTGTCTGGCTCAAAGGAGGCATCTCACAAACATAATAGACATAAGTGGAGTCAGAAGTAATAAGCAGTGGGACTTCCCTGGTGGTCCAGTGGCTAAGACTGCACACTCTCAATGCAGGGGGCCCAGGGTTCAGTCCCTGGTCAAGGAACTAGTTCCCAGTTCAGAACTAGATCCCAAATGCCACAACTAAGACCCAGCACAGCCAAATAAATAAATATTTGAAAAAGAAGAAGAAAAAGAAGTGATAAGCAGTAGTAAGAAACTGGTACAAGGCATCTGAGGGGCTTCCCAGGTGACTCAGTGGTAAAGAATCCTCCTGTCAATGCAGGAGATGCAGGAGACTTGGGTTTGATTCCCTAGGTCAGGAAGACCCTCTGGAGGAAGAAATGGCAATCCACTCCAGTATTCTTGCCAGGATAATTCCATGGACAGAGGAGCCTGGTGGGCTACAGTCCATGCAGTCACAAAGAGCTGGACGTGACTGAGCGACTGAGCATGCATACACATACACATGGCATATGTTATGGGTGGAGGAGCTGGGACAAAATAAGGCACCTGAAGGAGCTGAAAGGGATGCCTCTGATGATCACTCCCACCAGGCAGAGGATCCGTGGGAAGTGTGGGACCTGGCCCAACTGATGAGCCACGCTGCAAATCAAGGAAGGGAAGGCCCGAGGGTCCAGGGACAGGAGCTCATGGGGGCCTGGAAATCAAATCTCAGGGCAAGAAGGGTCTCCAGAAAACACCCAAGGAGGGAAAACTTAAAGCCAACCCGGGTCTCCTCCGTGGCAGCCTGGCTTCTGACGGTTTATAAGGCAGGACACACTGCAGAGTCAAGTTTCGTTTGAAGAAATTTCACTGTGGTTTGAGGTTATTGAAAAACCACTGACCTGATTCTACACTCTCACTCTGCAGGTGGGAAAGACTGAGGCTGGGAGGAAGGAATGCCCCACTCTGGGGGCAGCCAGGGGTTCCGGGCTGCAGCCCCTGGCTTGGGTCAAGCTTGGTTACTGAGCAATTGCTATTAGGCACAGCACCCGCTGTGGGCCAGGGCCCCGCCGGGACCTGCTTCAGTGCTGTTTGGTGTTTTGGAGCCAGGCAGGTGAGCAGAGACCAGCTGGGCCGGTTGAAGGTCTGCTGGACCTTGCTGGCAAAGGGCGGCTCCCTCCTTAGGCACAGGCCACAAGCCTTCTCCCTGTTGACAGGAGGAGCGGTCTCTGAGCAGGGTGAGGTCCCCACTGGCTTTGCGTCACTCACCTGGGGGAGAAGCAGTTTCTCAGAGGGAGTGTCCTAGGGTACTCCAGAGGACTCATCTCTCTCTAACCCAGTATTTATTTACTGATCTCTTATTGCGTATATTAGGCACGGCGCCCAGTGCTTCTCAGTGTGAACCCAATAAATTGTTTCATAAGCTACAGAGCGGGCACTATTATCAACAATGAACCCAGTTTATAAAGAAGGCGGAGAGTGGTTAAGTCACTCAGTTTGCGGGGTTGGGGGGGTGAGGCCGGGATTTGAGCTAGGAGGCTGACTTGAGAGCCCCTGCTTAGAACAAGAAAAGAAACAGAATCCTACTTTTTTAATTAAAACAAAAATTGCAGGAACAATATCTAATTTCTATTCGCTCCTCACCCAGATTCCTCAGTTGTTAATGTTTTATCACATTTTATCTATAATCCACCCTCCCACTCCATTTGAGAGTAAATTACAGACAGATGCCCCTTACCTCTGAACACGTCAGTGTTTTGTCTTTTAATATTTTGCTTATGTATTTGTTTGGCTGCGCCAGGTTTTAGTTGAAGCATATAGGATTTTTTTAAGTTGTGGCATGTGAACTCTTAGTTGCAGCATGTATGTACGCTCCAGTTCCCTGACCAGGGATCAAACATGGGCCCCAGCATAGAGAGTGTGGAGTCTTAGCCACTGGACCGCCAGGGAAGTCCCTGTCTTTCTTTATACTTGAAGGTGGAGCTTTCTCTTCTCTTTATTCATATTATATGGACTCATGGATTCTTCTCTTATTCAGCAGGTCATAACCCATGTTTACTGTTATTTCTTCTGATGCTCAAATTGTCCCAAATTTGGCATTAGGAACCGCTTCAAGCCAGAGAGCTCCCACTTTTAAATATGACATTGCACCATGTCCCTTGACCTTGACCAGAAAGGGAGCCACATCTGCAGGGAGCAGTCCCTGCTGGGTGGCTCCTGAAGCTCTGACCCCCTAATGCAGGCAGGCAGGAGATGGGAGAATTTAGGTTTCGTGCTGTCTAGGAGTGTTGTGCAGATCCACTGGGGGTTCATTCATTAGTCAAACACCTACCATGGTCTCAGCTTTTGAAAACTCATTGAAAATGGAGGGTAGAGAAAAAGGATAATCACAATTGTGCTCTTTCTAAAACTGAGAACTTTGGTACTCCAAGAGGTAACGTGAGTGGCTCTCTTAGTTATGTAGATATAAGGCAAGGGACAATTTTTGAGGAGCATACTTTGCCAGACATAGCTGCTGCAACATGTGGTCACTTGGGAAGCTAGTGCGCCAACTTGCATATGAAACCCAGGCCTTTGGGAGGTAACGGATAGCTGTCACAATCCCAGGTGGACCAACACTCATAGGTGAGGAAGCAAAGCAAGAGCTCTGAGATCAAGGGAAGCGGAAGCCTTGCTGGTGACCACAGAAAGACCTCCTAGTTGGGAAGTCCCTTGGTCCTTCTCAGTAAAATAATGTAGATGCTGTGATGTCCGTTTCATAGAACAGATGGCTTCTGGAGCGACAGCAGGCACTTCAGGCAATGGAAACACCATGAGCAAAGGAAAAGAAGGAACTGGGACACTCCCCCATTTTGCCCCCAAAGCCACCTCTTTTGGGGTGGTTGAATACATCCCTGAATGTATTCACCCCTGAACACAGGCCCTGAATACATCCCCTACATTTATACTGGGCCTCACCCAGTTGGGTGGAATCCCAAATGTCTAGACGAGGAATTAGGTCTGGATTCAAACTCCAGTTCTTGTACTTCCTGGCTGGGTAACTTTGGAAAATCACTTGACCTCTCTGAACCTTCACTCATTTATTTCCTCAACAAGTATTTACTGAGGGCTTGCTTATGTGCTGAGCACTGCTTTAGGCAAAAGATCTGCAGTAGTCAGGAAGATAGACAAGTTTCTACCTTCATGAAACTTACATTCTGGTTATAATAAGCAAATACGTCCAACTCTTGGTGGCCCCATGGCCTGCAGCACGTCAGGCTTCCCTGTCCTTCACTATCTCCCAGAGTTTGCTCAGACTCACGTCCATTGGGTCGATGGTGCCACCCAACCACTCATCCTCTGTTGTCCCCTTCCCCTCCTGCCCTCAAATTTCCTCAGCATCAGGGTCTTTCCTAGTGAGTTGACTCCTTGCATCAGGTGGCCAAAGTACTGGAGCTTCAGCATCGGTCCTGCCAATGAATACAGGGTTGATTTCCTTTAGGACTGACTGGTTTGATCTCCTTGCAGTCCAAGAGGCTCTCAAGAGTCTTCTCCAGCACCACAGTTCAAAAGCATCAAGTTTTTGGTGCTCAGCCTTCTTTATGGTCCAACTCTCACATCCATACATGACACTGGAAAAACCATAGCTTTGACTAGATGGACCTTTGTCAGCATATATTAGGCTAATATTAATATGGAGATACTAAGCTAATATAAAAACCAAATTTCGGAGATGGTGGCTCCTTTAGCCAGGGCTCTCAGGAAAGACCTCTCTAAGGCCGTGACATTTGAGCTGACCTGAAAGATGAGAAAGAGCCAGGCAGTGAACAGAAGAGGAAACAGCAAGTGCAAAGGACTCGTGGCAGGGATGAGCTCGGTGTATTAGATGAACAGTGAAGAGGGCAATGTGACTGAAGAGTAGCAGGGTGAGGCGGGAGAGACAGAGGTGAGGCTGGGCAGAGACCAGATGGTTTAGGGCCCTATAGACCGAAGGGAGGAGTATAGTTTATATCCTAAATGAGAAGGAAAATCTTTGAGAGTGTTAAACCAAAGGGTGGGAGAGTGTTAAACAAGCTGATCCTTGTTACAAGGAGAATGTTGTCTGGTGTGTGAAGGAAGCCTTTAGGGATAAAGTTAGGAAGTTATCAGGAGGCTGTGGCCGAGGTCCAGCTGAGTTGATGGTCCCTGGACCAGGTGGCAGAGCTGGGGGTGGCCAGAAGTGGTCAGAGGCAGGGTGGTGTTGGAGGTGGAGCCAGTGACTCATGAAGTGAGGAGAAAGGAGACGTACTGAGCAAGGCTCCGAGGTCTGGGGTTTGAACAGCTGAGATGGGGAGACTGGGTGAGTATGTTGCTGAGCTAGGGTTGATGCTCAGGAGTGGGATCTCGGCCGTGAAGGGCATGGAGGCCCCATCTGGTACCCACGTGGAGGCTCTGAGTGGGCAGTTGGATACAGTCTGGAACTCAAAGAGAAGCAGTTCCCTCTGGAAATACAAAATCTGGAGCTCCTGAGCCTACAGATGACATTTAAAACCACGAGACTAGATGAGATCATCGAGGCAGAGGGTGTAGGTCGAAAGGAGAAGAGGTCCACGACTGTGGACTGTAAAATGAGACAAATGACACCTTCACCCGCGCGCCTCCGGTGAGATGTCGCGTGAACGCCCGCAGTCAGCGCTCTAACCGGGATTGAGAATCCCAGGGGGCGGGGCCGGGGCCAGGGCGGGGCCTATCCGGGGCGGAGCCGACCAGGGGCGGGGCTGGGAAGCGGGAGGCCGCTCTGGGGCCGGGGGGCGGCCGGGGCGGTGACGTCACCGTATGACTGGGTTTTTATGAATGAAAGGAATCCTGTGAGTGAGTAATTCCGGGAAGCTCGCCTTACAACTCGGCGCGGCCCCCAGCGCTGCCCGCCCCACAACAAAACTCGGCGCGTCGCTCCGGCGATCCGGGCTCGGAGCGACCCGCGGTCGGGACCTGAAGGGGAGGCTGACCGAGGCGCGGGTCGAGGAGAGAAGCTCAGACGGCAGCGGGACCCCGTGCGTGCCAGGGACGCCAGGCGAAGCAGGACGAGAGGCGGGTGAGGGTCGCGGCACGGGCGCGCAGGACCAGGGGGCGGCAGGGTCTCCGCGCTCCTGGAACGTGCCTGGGGCGGGGCGCCGGGCCCGACCCAGTCGGTGCTACCGTGGATCCCTCGCCCGGACTGCTGGCTTGGGAGGGTGTCGGGGTGGGGGCGGGGGGGGCGGAGGTCCTGTGGGATCGAGACGCGGCCGAAACGAACTTGGCGGGGTGCGGGGTTAATGGGCCCCTTTTGGGGGCGCGGGCCGAGAGGCGGTGAAGTCGGGCAGGAAGGGGCAGCGCGGGCTGGCGAGCGTCAGCGTCCGCCCAGGCGGGGCCGGGGGCGGTGTGTGCAAGTACGTGACTCGGTGAGAACAGTCCCTGGACCGGTGCCGGCAGGCCGTGCGTGCGCGGTTTGTTTACGTCTGAGGGCGGGCGTGCGTGTGTGTTCCCTGGCCAGCGTCCTGGGTATCCTGCCCGGTGCGTGCTTGCGCCGTGTACCTTGGGGAATGTGACTCTGTGTGTGTGTGTGTGTGTGTGTGCCCGAAATCTCCCAGGCGGGGCCTGTATAACCAGCGGACCGTACCTCCGAAAGAGCGTGACCACAGGAATAAAAGAAGAAGCGAGAGAAATGGCCCAGTCCATAGTCACAAGTGTCTGGGAATTCTCTCCCGGGTTGTCCCTTTCCCACCAGCCGGTGACCGCCAGGCCCTTGCTCTCCCCGGAGTTTCCCAGGACCGCAGCCACGTGACTGCGGTGTTTGTCCCCCACCCAGAGCCGGCGCCTTCAGCCACGGGGTGGGGCAAAATATCAAAGATCCCACCGGGCTTCCCTGGGGAACGAGGTGAAGGGGCCACCCCTGGCTCCATCACCCCGGTGGGTCTGGCAATAAAGTAGGCTGGTGTCCAGGTCCTTGTCCCCAGGTTTTCTGGCTGCCTGGGGAAGACAGACCCTCCCCTCGGGACTCTCCTTCATCCTGGGGGCTGCCCAGCCCCTCAGTCTCAGAAGAAACAGGAAGGGCGGGGGTGGGGTTGGGGAGAGTGTGGGGGGTGGGGAGAGTGTGGGGGGCAGGGAACACGGCAAAGGTTGGAGGTAGGAAGGGGTACCAGGCTTCCTGTCTCTGGTGGCTGCTCCTCTGGCTGGTCTGGGTTCTAGAGGCTGTACCTGCTGGATCAGGAAGGGTGAGAACCCAAGGTTGGGGTGGAGCTGGTTTCTGCCCTTCTGGTGGTTTCAGTTCACAAGTGGGACTAATCAGACAAAGCTATCGATGACTGGACTTGAGGAGCTAGTTGAGGACTTGGGCTAGGCTTGGTTAACAGGCAGCGGGACTACTTGTCTTGGTGCGGGAGGGGTACTGTGAGACCCTGCCCCGCTCCTCCGTCAGTGCCCTGCTGAGGGATGCTGAGGACTGGGCTGGGGCTTAGGGCTTCCTTGGTCCTATTCTGCCCTCTCTGGCCTTCCACCCACAGGGATCATGGGGTGTGTGGGGGGAGGGCATTGAGCTGGACCAGATAATCTTTTAACTTTGAATCTCTGAGCTGCTACCACAGCTGGTAACTTCTGTGTCCCCATCTGTAGCAGCAACTAGGCAACATTCAAGGTAGTAGGGTGGCGGTGGGCTGGGGGAGGTGTGACAGCCTCCACATACAGCCTAATTTCCAGGGGAACCATGCAAGAGAAAACAGAGCCAACAGCCCCAGGCGGAGGCCAGGGATGTCCAGGAATATGTGGAATATGTAAGGGAGGTAGCTGCCAGGAGCACAGGAATCAGGCAGGCCGATCTTCAAAACTGGGCAGGAAACATCCCTGAGCAGGGCTAGGAAGCAGGGAACAAGAGGAAGTGGCTGATTGACTCAGTCATAGATGGAAAGCTAGTACCAAAAGGTTTAACCTCCCATTGAATCACCCCTGGACCTTCAGTAGGGCCTAGGACCCAATGAGGGCTCCCTTGGCCCCTGTGCCTCCTTCAGTCCTAATACTTTTAGCCTGCGTTGCCATGGAGCCCACCAAAGACTAGATGCTGGGGATAAGACAGTGAACAAATCAGATCCAGAGCTGCCCTCTGGGAGCTTACAGTCAAGGAAGGAAGACAAAGTTGGGGAAAGAGCCACTGAACTAAATGCAAAGCCACAGCTGAGACGGGTGGTATGAGGAGGAAGTCACTGTGATTACAAAGGGGTTAAAGCGTCTGCCTCCAATGCGGGAGACCCGGGTTCGATCCCTGGGTCGGGAAGATCCCCTGGAGAAGGAAACGGTAACCCACTCCAGTATTCTTGCCTGGAGAATCCCATGGACGGAGAAGCCTGGTAGGCTACAGTCCATGGGGTCGCATAGAGTCGGACACGACTGAGCGACGGAACAGAACGGAACACAGTTCTGAGTTAGCCAGGGCAATCAAGGAAGGCTTCGCTGGGGAGGCGACAGCCAGAATGCCAGACCAAGTGATAAGCATCTGTGAAGACCTCAAGGGCAGGGGCTTTGATTCAACTTTGGGCCTTCAGGGTGCAGCACCAAGCCTGGGACCTACAGGTAGGTGCTTCTTGGGTGTTTGCTGATTGAACGAATGAATGAGCCCTGGGTCAGTGTCCTGGTAAAACTTCACAACACCTAGAGAAAAAGGCCTGGGAGCCCCAGGCGAACAAGAACTCCTGGGCACGGGCTGGAGGATCCTTGAAGCAGTTTCTCCAAAGCAAGCAGATCCCGCAGGGCTCAAGTGACATCTCTTACACACATGCACCCCGTGTGTCCCTTTTGGGAATGTGTGGGCATGGTAAGAGTTTGTTCTCTGCTCATTCGTTTGTTGTCAGCATGGGGATCCTGGAAGAGCGTGGGGAGAGGACGTGGTGGTGGCCAGAGGGGCCTACCACATGGGTTAGAGGGGAGGCTGGCATCGTAGTGTTTTGAAATGGGCCGAACGTGGTTAGGTTTGTAGATTTGTGTCAGTAATGATCCCTCTCACAGGGAGGAGAGCTGGTGGGGTCAGAGGTGGAGGCAGGCAGGACTGGATGCCAGAGAGCAGGTGGTTTTGGTCACGGTGTAGCTGAAAGAGGAAATGCTTAAGGGCTAGGCATGGAGCAGAGGGAGAGTCAAGGCTGATGGTCTCTGAGTTTGTGTTCTCAGGCCCCTGCCCCCAGGAAGTCTTCCCTGATTTCCCTTCCCTTGCTCCAGGGCCTCTACTCTGCTGGTGGTCTTGGAGTTCCATTCCAGGCCAGAATCTGACCCTCTAAACTTTGACATTGTCAGTGCTATTGACACCTCAGTCTTGGTGGTTTGGCATGTTGGGCCCAGAGAGAGGGAGTGGTGTACCTGAAGTCACACAGCAAGTGTGAGTGGGTGGCAGACCCCCAGGCTCCTACTTCCCTGTGGTGCTGGGTTCTCCCAGCTCTGCT
Source organism: Moschus berezovskii (assembly GCF_049115385.1). Taxonomy (NCBI): domain Eukaryota; kingdom Metazoa; phylum Chordata; class Mammalia; order Artiodactyla; family Moschidae; genus Moschus; species Moschus berezovskii. Next base: position 113,750,666 of record NC_142465.1, read on the forward strand.
CCCCTTCCAGCAGGGAGGAGGAGGCTCCACCAGTTCTGGCTGCCAAGGCCCAGGAAAACACATTTTTTCCCTCTGTCCTCACAGAGGAAGCAAAATGGCTCAGCAGCCAGAAGAGCCCATGCCAGCGGGTGGGCCGTCTCCAGGATGCCTCTGAGTGTACTAGGGGGCCAGGGGCGTGGCTGCTGACTGGGCAATGTGGCTGTCAATCCCCCAAGCCACGCCTCCAGGGAATGTTAGGAACCTGCAGACCCTGGAGGTCAACGCTGCTGGCCTCAGGAAGGGAAGAAGCAGTGATGGGGGTGTGGGGAGTATTCAGTTCAGTCGCTTTGTCGTGTCCGACTCTTATCCTTCAGAGAGAGGAGTATAGTGGCTGGCTTTGAAGAAAGAGCCCTGAGCTGGGGACTCCAGGGTTCCAGTCCACCATTGACACCAAACAGCTGCTTGGTTGCTTCAGTTACAGAACAAGGAGGTTGGATCAGCTGCTATCTCAAGTCCAAGGTCTACCAGACTGGCCAAGGCTGCCTGGTGGAGGACCCCGGCCCCTTGGTTGACAGCCCAGCAGCCCCTGGTCTGAAGTTGAAGGGCTGAAAGTCTGAGGTGTGACCTTCTTGTGACTTTCCCTCCGTGACTGCCTGACTCTGCTGAGCTAGGATGTTCCTGGGCAAACATGGGTGCCTCAGCTGACATGTAGCATGTGCTTGAGGGGCTGAGGCTAGGACAGGAGGAGAAAGAGGAAAGGAGGCAAGAACAGCTTCAAAGCCTCCCTGGGGTCCCAAAGTACCTAGAATCACAGCCAACAGAGAGGACGGGACCTTCAGCCATTATCTAGTATAGGGGATGGCCAGCAGTTTCCTCTTGGGCCTACTCTGGAGGGCTGTGTTGAGGAGGATTCTAAGGTTATGTCCAAGCTCAGTGGAAAACAGTGTTGTGTTGAGAAAGATTCAGGAGCTGTGTCCAACCTCAGTGAGAAAAAGTGTGGTAATTGATTATTGATGTCTGTGTTAGGAGTAGAGGGAGGAATGTGGGGGAGATAAACGAACTATTTGCCACTTCTGATCTTTCTAAGCTTCTTGTTTTTACACACGAACACCATGATGATTGTCCCCACTTTGTGAGGAAACCAAGGTCCAGGGAGGAAAAATGACTTGTCCTAGGGGCCATGCCTCCAGAGTTCTGCATCGGTCACCCACCACATATTGCTCAGCACCCAGCAGGCTCTTAGATCTCCCATCAGGCTCTCTGTGTAGCCCAGACTGCCTGGGCATCACGTAACACCCCAGCCCCCTAAACAGCCAGCCAGGAGGCCTGGATATCTGTGTGACACTTGCAGACCCAACATAGATCCTGGTACATCAGAGCTGGGTAGCCTTGGAGCCGGGCGAGTCCTTTTCTTTACAGGGGTGGGGGAACAGGGCCCAGAGAGGGTGCCCTGTGAGGATCTCACTGCGAGAAGATGTGCGGTTCCATGTGGGCTCAGTCCCAGGCTTTATCCACTGTTAGCTGTGTGACCCTGGACTACTCTGTTGACCTCTCTGGCCATTACCTCACAGGGTTGTTGGGAGAACTGGGATGCTGATGGTGTGAAGGCAATCAGGATTCAGTCCTGGGACCTTTACAGGTGTTCAGAATTCCTCCTGATTTAGGAGAAGGCAGCCATTCACCTGCTGTGACTTCAGGCAAGAGGGGCCCCTCTCTTCCCCTTGGGTGAAGTGAGGAGGCAGGGGCCAGACAGTCTCTAAGAGCTTTTCCTGTGTGACCCTGGCCAGCCAGGAGATGCCAAGTCAAAGCAAGGTCCCAGGAATTGCCACAGGCCCAACCCCTCCTGGACAGACTCAGCAATTCTAATAACCCCCCAGGTGCTCACTGACCTCTCCCATTTGCATCATTTGGTTCCATCAAAACCCTGTGAGACAGGTATTGTTCCCAACCTACAGATGGGAAAGTGGAGACCCATAGAGGAGGAGTGGCTTGCCCACAGTCACACAGCCTGGAGAAAACAGAGATGGGACTCAAACCAGGCTTGACCCTTAATCCACTGTTCCTTTCCTTGTTTCCTGTACCCTCCCTGGGAGCCATTTATGAAGACAGAATCCCTTCTTCTCCCTCCCACCCTCCTGGTATCTGTGTGCCATCCCTGCCATGCAGAAGCAGACAGAAAGGAGGAAGAATTGGAGGCAGGGTCAGGAGGTTTTTCTCTCGATGGTCTTCAGCAGGGTTTGGGCTTGGCCCGAGGTTCAGACCTTGACAAGCTGGGTGACAGTGTCACAGACCCACCGAGCCACACCTCACCAGTGCCTGCTCCCTGCCAGTCTCACACCCAGAGCTGTCTGCGCCTGATTCTTGGCTGTGGAGGTCCCTGTCTGGTGGGGAGTCAAGGAAACAATTACAACATAGGGCAGAACTGCTGGGGTGGGCGGTGCTGAATAAGTCCTAGGAGTCTGGGAGGCCTTCCTGAAGGAGGAGATGTCCGTGCTCAGGGCAGAAGGCTGAATAGTAGGAGTCTGCCAAATAAAGTGGGAGTGGGAAGAGAAGTGTCACAAGGTTTGGCGTGACCCAAAGTCAAGAAAGCATGGGGTGAGAGGAAATGAAAGAAATTCCTTGTGGCTGGAGGGCAGAATAGAAGCGGGCAGTAGTGTGAAAGGAGCCTGGGGGTTAGTAAATGGGGTTATGTGATATGGTACAAGGGGTGTTTTAGCCAGTTTTAGCCTCTCTGAAGCGGTAGCACTGAGCAAAGATCTAAATGATGAAGAGACTTTGGGAAGATGAAAAGGAAGAGAACAGTAAAGAGAACAAGTGCAAAGGCCCTGAGGCTGGAATGAACCATTTAGTGAGGCCACTGTAGCTGGACCACTGGAGCCAAGGGAAGTGGTATGAGATGAATTCTAAGATAGCAGGGGCCTTGAATGAGAAGATAGTAGTGTTTGGATTTTATTCCAAGTGGGAGAAAAACTGACCTTGGTCTCCTGTCTCCCCTAGGTCTTAGCCCAGAGGGTACCTTCTGCAAACATGTCTGTGGATCCCTTATCCAGCAAAGCGCTGAAGGTGAGAAGGCAGCCCTTATTGTCTCCAGTCCTCCCCTCCCTCCCTGCCCAGGCTGAGCTCCCATCCCAACTTCCCCTTCAGTTCCTATAATCCCCAAGAGGGACTCAGCAGACATCAGGCATTCAAGAAGCCATTCATGGTGCCCCAGGGCAGGTCACTTCCCTCTCTGGACCTACTTCCCCATGAGGACAACGTCCACGGAACTGTTGGACTTTAAAGGTGCTTTCTTGGGTTTTTCTGGCTGAGTCCAGGCCGAGTCGCTGTGTTAGAATCCGGACTGAGCTCTAGGGTGGCTTCTTTTGTATCCAGATCCCGGTCTCACCCGGTTTCCCTTTGGGGATTCCTGCTCCCCTTCGGAGTCTTGGAGCAAGTCCAGCCAGCAGCTCAGCGTCCCTGGCGCGGAAGGGGGAACACTAGCGGTGGAGGGGAAGCCGACCCCAGCACCTGCTGCGCGCCGGGTCCAGAGCTCAGGGCCCGCACGGTAGAGTGTGACCCTGAGCCTCAGTTTCCCCACGCGCCCATGCCCGCAGATCAAGCGTGAGCTGAGCGAGAACACGCCGCACCTGTCGGACGAGGCGCTGATGGGGCTGTCTGTGCGCGAGCTGAACCGGCACCTGCGAGGGCTCTCGGCCGAGGAGGTGACGCGGCTCAAGCAGCGGCGCCGCACACTCAAGAACCGCGGCTACGCGGCCAGCTGCCGCGTGAAGCGCGTGTGCCAGAAGGAGGAGCTGCAGAAGCAGAAGTCGGAGCTGGAGCGCGAGGTGGACAAGCTGGCGCGCGAGAACGCCGCCATGCGCTTGGAGCTCGACGCGCTGCGCGGCAAGTGCGAGGCACTGCAAGGCTTCGCGCGCTCGGTGGCCGCCGCCCGCGGGCCCGCGGCACTGGTGGCGCCGGCCAGCGTCATCACCATCGTCAAGTCCGCCCCGAGCCCCGGCCCGGGCCCCGCCCCCGGCCCCGGCCCCGCTCCCGGGCCCGCCCCCGCCGCCTGCTCCTAGTGCTCGCCGAGTCCCGCCCGTTCCACCCACGCCCATTTCCCAAACCACGCCCCTCCGACCCCAGCTGCCATCCTAAGTGCCTAAGCGCCGTCTCTGTCTCCAAGTGCCATTTCTCTGCAGCCACCAGCTTCCCCCGTGGTGAACACACGTTCCCTCCCCAGATCCTGTCTTCCTTGTGCGGTCTGTGAAACTGGGACCTAATGGCCCGGGGAGGGGCAACTTTGGTGAGATAGGAGGTCGGGTGAAGTCGAGGTCTGGCGTTTCCTAAAATCTTCAGCCTTCTTAGTTTGGGAGGATGGGATACAAAGCTGACTAGAGAAGGGCCATCGAGGGGAAGATGGCCACCCTTCATTTTATAACTGTTTGCTCAGATCGTGCCATCGGCCGGTCCCCACCCTCCAGGATACAGGACTAGACTTGACCCCGCATGCCTCTGGTAGGATTGTCCAGCTGGTAAGTTGATGTTCCCGCCTCTGCTTTGGGCCTGGATGCCTGGCCCTCCAGAGCTGGACGATTTATTAGAAATCACCTAGTGAAGCCCAATTCACAGATGGGAAAACAGGCCTCCAGTGGACCTGACAATGCCGAGGCCACAAATGCTTAGCGGTTAAGCTGGAACCATGTTTTTCCACTGCTGCCCTGAGATTCCAGCCATGGTTGTCAGGGGGACAGTGGTCGGGGCCTGGAAAGGCGATGCAAGGGCCTCCGTGGACTGGGAGGTGGCTCTCTGTGAGTCAGGTGAAGAGAAGTAGAGGGAAAGAGAAGGTGATACAGATGGAAGAGAGGGAAGGAGCTGGCCTGACTCTGTCCTGGGCTCTCCCTGAACCCAGGGAGCTGGCCAAAGAGAAAGGGGACGAAGGAAGTGACCACAGAGACAGGTGGGGAGATGAGAAGACAGATCCTACGGTTCTGAAACCTGGGATAGGGGTCCTTAAAGGGGGAAGGGTCCTACCTGTTCATCTTGTTGGGTGGGGGTGGGTCACTGCCATTGACTGCTGTTCTCCTGGGAAGTCTGGCCCCAGCCCCTCTCCCTCCCCTATTAGATAGCTACCCCTCCCCGCTGTTTATTTATTGCACGAATCTAAGTTATTCTCCACAGCCAGAGGCCTAGCGCCCACTGCCTGGGAAAAGTGGTGTGCAGTCCTGAGCTGGACTTTATATTTTATATCTGCAAATAAAACACATTTTATCTTATATTTAGGGAAAGCCGGATTGCAAAACAACCAAAAAATGTGTTTTAAAAGAAAAGTGCCCGGCCCCCAGAATTTATTTATTTTTCTGACTTACAGTAAGCGAGTTATCCGCCTTCTGTATTTTGTAGACTTCCTGAATAAAGTCAAGTTCTCTTTTTCCACAGTTCAGAAGTATGTGTCCTGGTTTATGTTTTTGTGTTTTTTTTTTGCCAGGGTGGGTTCTGAATGAGGGGCCCAAGATGGATTCTGCTTTCAGTCCCAGGCAGAACCCTCTGCTGGGTGGGAGGGTTTCCTCCAATTTGCAGATGAAGCAACTGTGACCCATCACTAACTCTAGCACCTGGGCTTGCGCTAGGGTAGGGTGGGTTGGCGGGGGTGAATGGGGAGGTAGGGTGGAGGTGGGAACCAGACAGGGTTCTGTCCTTTTTTCCGGGTGCCTGGAGCCAAGGAGCCTCCCTGGGGAAGGCAAAGCCAGGCGAACAATGAAATGTAGGGTTAAATTCCCTGGGCATCCCGTCAGCAAATAAACAGTCCCACCCAGAAAGGAAAATTCCCCGATTTAAGAGGAATTGTTCCAGTACTTTCACATTGAGGTCTGACTTTCTACAGCCAAGTAAAAAATCTTTTCCTCATGTTCCGGAAAGGCATAGGGAGGCAGAGAGAAGTGACCTCCTCAACCCCAGCCTGTAGGCCTAGAATGCAACCCTGGGTCTCATCCTGGGCCCCAGACCCCCTGCTGCTGTTGTTGTTCAGTCACTGATTAGTGTCCGACTTTCTGCGACCCCATGGATTTCAGCATGCCAGACTTCCCTGTTAATTTAATCTGATCTGCCAGCGCTTCCGGGGCACCCTGGGAAGGAGTGTTCTGTCATCCAGGGGTCAGGGAAATGGGGGTGTGTTTTTCTCTAGCTGTGTGACCTTCAGTGACTTATGTCACTGCTTGCAGCTTCAGTTTACCCATCTGTACAACTCAAGAAGTGTAAGGTCGTACTTGTGGCAGACACTGGGGATGCCAGGGGCTGCAAGCTTCTGCGGCAGAGTGAACGCTTACCCCAGTGCACCTGATGGCCAGGAGGAGTTCCATGTGGCTGGGTAGGGAGGGATGGCCAGGTTATTATGTTTCTGGGGAGGACCTGAAAGCTGGGAAAGGGCCAGACCACACGGGCTGGGTGGGCCCACAGGCCCTTCTCCCCTCTCAGGCTAGGGTCCAGGATCCTGATTCCAAGACACTGAGCCCAGGCCTGCGGAAAGGACAGCAGGAAGCTGTGCGGGGGACCAAGTGGAGGGTGGCCGGGCTGGGAATTTCCCCCACCCACGCCACATTCCTGAGCGCCCCTGTCAGCCAGGCCAAGCCACAGAAGGCATGCAGTGGTGGCAGGAAGGTGCCAGGTGTCTGGCGCATGCCCACTGCTGGGCAGGGCCTGCTCCAGGCCTCCTGCCCCGGGTACCAGGGTGGAGGGTGGGCTCCTGGAGGCATGGAGATAGACTAGGAGGCATGAGGATCACAGGAAATTCTTTAAACCCCATGGAGACACCTGCACAAATGGGGCTGCTGGAGGGTGCACCCCATTTAGCTGGCTGACTGATGCTGGCATGAGGCATCAACCCGCTGCTGGGTGTCGAGGTGGGTGGACCCCTAGTGACCAATGTCCCACTGGCCAGAAGAAGGGGAGACACTGTCCAATGGGGACCTGGACCCCAATTTCAGTCTGGCAATGTGACCCCCTCATCACTTATACCTACAACCCAGACAAAAGAGGGTTTTCTAGGACACCTTTGAACCCACAACCACTAAACCCACCCCCAAACACACATACACGGGAGCTGGGGGAAAAAAAAATCTCACCCACCAGCAAAGGAGATTTCAATACAATCTATATTATCTCATATATATATTTCTCTCTCACTGTATTTGCTCACTTCTGTCACGCATTTAAAATGTCACAGAGACCAAAATAGAGCGGCTTTCTGGTGGAACTCATGGCGGTCACACACGAGATACAAAACTAGGGGACTCTGTCTTCTCATACATCATACAGTTAATTTTTCAAGTATTTTTTATGTACAAAGAGCTACTCTATTGGGAAAAAAAATTAAAAAAAAAAAATAAAAAGACAAGGTAGGTTACACATCCTAGGAAGGAGGGGTGGAGTGGTTGGGCACGCGTTCCCAGCCCCCATCTTCCCAAGGGCTGCTAGCTCCCTGCCATGGGGCACCTCCCGTCCACCTTGCAAGTGGCCAGGGGCCAGAGCAGGCAAAGACGGGGGTGGGGGACAGGGAGTCAGCAGCACACTTTGGCCTGGAAGGAAAATCAACTTCATGAAAGCAAATGACGGGGGCAGCCCAGAGGTTCTCTGTGGACAGCCCGCACCTACCCACTGCCTTCCTGCACAGCTTGGTACCAGCTGGCCAGACCCATCCAACAGGGGCCCACGAGCTGGCCTCTATGCCCCCCAACCCCAGTGCTGGCTTGGTCGCCAAAAGAGGACGGGGAAGACTCCTGGGATGGAACCCCCTGCCCGACCTTGGCGTGGTTCAGTCCAGGAGTGGCCAAAAGGTTAAGAGATGCCAAGGTCCCTAAGGGTTGGGCCCCCTTCCCCTTCCCCTCCTCCAGGCCGGTGCAGCCCACACCCGCGTGCTCTCTGGGTTTCACGTGACGGGCACTCCTGCCTGAATGAACATGCATTATGTCCCACTGTCATGAGGCTCCTCCAAAGACAGTGGCCAGTGGAAGCCCGGCCTGCCTGGGGGCTCTGGCCCTGGCAGGCTCCATGCACGTGGGCGTGGAGGTCGGTGAAGGGACGGGGACTGGTGGTCCTGGCCACCCCTGAGGCCTGTCCAAGGGCACTTGGCCCTGTACTGCAGCATCCACTGAGTGCCAGCAGCTTAACAGGGAGCCCCCCAGGGAGTGTCTGGGTCAGACTGACGGCCGGGCACAGGGGCAGTGGGGGTGTGGGGGGCTTTCATATGTGACTAAGGCACAGAAGAGATGGGCCGTGGGGCCAGATGAGGCAGGACACCAGGTCCTGTGTGGATATGGGGCCAGAGAGAGGAGTCCCCCAACTCTGGGCTCCCCACCGCACGCCCCATCCCTCCCCGCCTGCGCTGCTCCTCCTCTGGAAGCTGGTCTGCAATGCAGAGACCAGGCCCTCCCTGTGAAACAGGAGGGAGGAGCCCCAGGGAGGGACGAGGATCTAGCAGAGGAAGGAGGGCTGGGAGCCCCCGACCCTTTGAGTAGCTGGGATGCAAGGGCCCTGCTCAATATGCTCTCAAGAAGGACCCCTCATGGGAGGGCAGTGTAGACTGCTGGCTCCTCAGCAGGCCCAGGGGAAGGGGCGTGAGGCAGGCAGAAGGGGCAGCCCCGGAGGATGCCCAGGCGCCCTCCAAGGTGGGACCCATGGCTCTTGGTGTCTGGCTCTGATCCCTGCAGCATGCCAGGCAGGCCTGGGTCGGGAGGAGGGTCTGCGGAGAGCATCCGTGCCCCCTCCTCCCACCCAGGTGAGGCTAATCTAGCATGGGACCAGGGGGGCAGGGTGGGGAGCAGGCGGGAGCCCCAGGGAGAGAGTATTGCACGGTGTTTGGGGGAGGGCTTTACGTCTGGGGGAGGAGGGGGAGGGGCTGAGAAGGCGGCAGCCGCTGGTCCACAACACAAGCGTCAGGGCCTGGGCACGGCTGGTCCTCAAAGGACGAGCTGCAGGGGCATGGGGAGTTGCCCCCACCATTCTCTCCCCATGGTCCAGGCGGCAGAGCCATGGCCTTGTATAAATATTCCTGAAGGCTCCTGGGTGAGCCTGGGCCACACCCTGGGCAGACGGCGGCGCCGGGCTGTTCCTCGTGAAGCGATATGTGAGTGTTTCTGGTCCAATAAATTAAAGGGCGATGCCAAGGCTGTGCCAGCCGGCCTCCCCGCCTGGAGGTGAGGCCAGAGGCGGGGCACACCCTGCCCTGGGCCAAGGGGCCAGTCCTTCCCCTCGCCAGCAGCAGCTGCCCCTAGAACTCATCATCGGAGCTGAGCAGGAGCGTCTTCTCGTTGTCGCGGGCACCACTGAGGCTGTGGGAGCGAGAAAGGCTGTGGGCGCCCCCGCGCCAGGTGGGCCCGGGCTCCAGAGTGGACTGCTGCGTGTACTGCTGGTAGGCAGGTGAGAAGTTGTGGATGGCGTCCTGCACAATATCGTGGGGGTTCATGGTCTCCTTGAGGCTACTGGAGATGCTCTTCATGGGGGCACAGCGGCCTGCGGGGAGGAGGCAGGAGGCAGGGTGAGGGGTCTGGGAAGCAGGGTGCAAGGCAGCTGGGCCCCCGCCCCTGGTACCAAGTGTGTGTCATCTAACCAACCCCTCTTGGGACAGAGAACGGGGTCCCGCACAAGAGAAGGGACAAGCAAAGGAACGGCTCCTTTGGCTGCAGTGCATCCCTAAGGGAGACAGTCAAGAGCCACAGGGGTGGAGGTGGGGAGTCTGGGAGTGGGGAAGGGAGCTGCGGTGGAGACTGGTGTGCTTCAGGCATGAGCCCAAGGATCTCAGGGAGTTGGGGAAGAGGGCCCAGGCCTGTGGGATGCTCCCCTTCACTCTGGAGAGATCAGGGGCCCACTCCACACAAACAGGCCAATGGGGGCCTGGACCCACAGCAGAGCAGACATCCTGGTTCTGGCAGGGGGGGCCCCTGCCTTGAGGTGCTCGATCACTCAGTCGTGTCTGACTCTTGGTGACCCCATGGACTGGAGCCCGCCAAGTTCCTCTGTCCATGGGATTTCCCAGGCAAGATTACTGGAGTGGGTGGCCATTCTCCTTCTCCAGGGGATCTTCCTGACCCAGGGATCGAATCTGCATCTTTTCCGTCTCCTGCATTGGCAGGCAGGTTCTTTATTTCTTCCTCCTAATTCCCTAACATACTGTCCTCAAGGGCTCAGGGAGGGAGCGGGGGCAGAGATGGCCCAGGCCCCCACACTGAGACGTAAGGGGCGAGCCCCACTCTGGCCCCAGTCTTCAGACCCAAATTCGCGTGCCCCTTCCCCCTTGGTATTCTTTGCCACAGAACAGAACCAAATGTTCCAGTTCCCCATCAATGAGCACTGTGCCCCCAGAATGCACAGGGCATGTTCCAGAACAATGGGAGAAAGGATGAAGCAGGCAAGCTCTACGGAGGGCAGCCCTCGGCAGGTGCTCTCCGCACCCCAGGGGTGCTTGTGTGGGAGGAGACAGGGATACAGAGAAGGAGCTAGGGAGAGACTCATGCTGCTGACAGGACTGGCGTGCAGGACAGACGGACAGATTGAGAGCGGAACCTACCGTAAGGGCCGTATGTCGGCACTGCCCGAGGCCAAACCCGGGGCCAAAGTAGGGCAGGGGGAGAGGGAGGGGAGCCAGAGAAACAGAAGACAAGAGACAGCTGAGTGAACACCTCATGCCCACCACTGAGGCTGGCACCTCACCGCGTACGCTGCCCGCCCCACCCCAGGTCCCGCCCCCACCCCAGCTGGCACTCAGGTGGCCCCACTGCCCCTCCAGGCCTGGGCGGGGGGCAGTTCTGTCCATCTAGGAGACTCCTCCTTCAGGGCTCAGACATTCTTCTGCTGGGGAACAAAGAGTGGACACCCAGAATGCTGGTCGGAGTTCAACCTCGGCACCTAAGGAGGGACCACCCCCCGCCACCCCACTTCTCTCCACACTTGGCTAGAAATCCTGAGCCTGCGTTGCCAGCCTCGCAACACTTCATAGACAGGGCGTGGAGGAGGGGACACTTGACGGGCACAGACCACACCACAGAGCTGGCTTTGCAGCCAACTCTGACGGGGCTGAGAGAGGCCAGGCGCTGTGGTTAACAGGCCGAGGACCCACACAGTGGTGGGCGAGGGCGTGCAGCAGCTTCCCTGGGCTGGGCTGGGGTCCTTGCTAGAGCTGGATGCCTTGCCACGCTGTTTCTGGCTGGGGGTGGATGTGTCTTGGGGCAGTGGGTGAGAAGAGAGCCCAGGTGACCGCGGAGAGCCTCTGTGGGGAGGGCCACCACTGCAGAAGCAGGGCCTTAAACCATGTTCTCGGCCACGGCCTCAGGCTCCAGGCACCAGGGTGACCAGGTTCCGGGGACACTGGGAGGGTGCTGGGTACATCTCCTCCAACTGGGGACCTGGCGGAAAGCAGGTGGGATGCCAGCCAGCAGCAGTGAGCCCTGGCCAGCACAGCGCCCCCGGCAGTAAGTGTAGGATCTGAACCAGAAAAGAGATGGACAGTGCCCAGGCGGCAAGTGTGCTGGGTGAATGTGGTCGGATGCCCAGGAGCTGAGAGGCCTGAAGGCAATTCAGGCCACACATCTACAGCAGCTGCAGGCTTTTAAGGCCCCTTCTCAACAGGGGAAAGCACAAGGCAAGGGGGGTGGGAGGGGGCCCTTGAGGAGCCCTGCAAAGGCCAGGCCAGTGCTTCTACACTCAGCTCAGCATGCCCAGGGAGCCCATGGTTGGCACAGGTGGTGGGCCTAGGCAAGTGGGCCCTGGGCCTTCAGTCACACACGCAAGAAGTTGGCAGCAACCGACTCCGTGGGTAGATGTGTTAGACCAGGCGCTTCCTCCTCCCCAAGCCCTCCCACCTCCTCGAGGGGCAAGTTGGCTGAGGCCTTGCCAGCCTCTTCTTCCTCGTCCCCCCTGACGCGGCTCCCTTCTCTGCCCAGCAGCAGCCAGAGGCAGCCCCCAGCCCTGGATTCTCCTGAGAGCATATTAGAATTGCCTGGGGAGCTGTCAGCACATCCTGCCGGGCCCAACCTGAGGGCAACTACTGCAGAATCTCTGAGGGTGTGGCCTGGACAGCATTTTAAGAGTCTCCAGGGCATCTTAATATACAACTGGGGTTGCCAACCGATATTCTAACAAAGCGAAAATTAGCAGCTGTAAAAAGAAAGCTGTTAAAAGCTATTACCATCTGAGTCTGTTTCTTAGAAGTAATCAGGTTAAAAAAAAAAGCTTAGAGACAAGGAAATTACAGGACAAAATGGATAATGCTGTTTGATCTCAGGAACCTCAGGAAACTGTTTATCCCAGGGTCTCTGTCCTGACCTTCCCGTGGGGATATTGTGCTTTATCATCTCAGGGTCTCCAGACCTGCTGCAAGAGACCGGGGTTGGGGGGGCATCTAGCTTCCAGGACCAGTCCCCACCCCCACCGACCCCTTGTAACTGGGGGCAGGGGTCCCTGGACCTCTGTGGCCACTTTCCTACACCAAGGGTCCCCTCCTGACCTCCTGATCCGTCAATGCCAGAAGGACCCTGGGAGGCGGGAGGCAGGAGAGGCTGAGGGGCAGGGCCGGGAAGCACTCTTCTCACTGGCAGGGGAGTTGGGCAGTTGACTCTAGGACCCTGGCTCATACCTTGTGCGTCCAGCCTCTTGTCAGCATAGACCTTGTAGGTGAAGGCGTGCCGCAGGGCCAGAGCTGCAAAGAACATCTCCACGCAGATGATGAAGTCCTGGTAGCCAGCAGCCACGGTGCCCTCGCCCACCGACACACGGGCCGAGTGGATCTTGGGGATGGCCCCGCACTTCTCCAGGATGGCCAGGAGCATGCCTGGAAGGGGCAGTGTGGGGCAGTCATGGGCATCGAGCCCAAGACTGGATCCCCTTCTCCTTCTCCCTCCACATAGCGCCCCACTGCACACTCCCCCGGGAGGATGAAAGTGGGGTGCACGGCTGCTCCTATTGGGTGGGGCTGTTGACACAAGCTGGAGCCTTGAGGAAACCACCTCCCAGGTCCTGGCTGGACACCAACCCTGAGATCCCCCTGTCCAGAAAGCAATCCCGCCAAAGTTCACTGGCTCCAGTGAAAGGCCCTGGGGGCCCACACTTCATGACCCACAGGTGCTCAGTGGACAGAGGTCCCTTTGAGCTCCGGACAGGATCGTCCATAGACACCCCGCGGCCTGGACCCTAGGGGCACTGGGGATGATGAGCAGGAGGCAGAGGACGAGGCTGAGGGGACAGGGAGGCACAGTCCAGCCTCGCAGGGGCCGGGAGGAGGCTCACCTTGCCAGAAGGAAAGAAAGATGACAGACTTGACCATGAAGAACTTGAGGACGGGGCTGTAAGGGCTAAGCAGCTCCCGGGTGGCAAAGTAGAAGAGGAAGAGGGCGTAGAGGGCCAGGCTGACGGAGATGTTGTAGATGATGGTCACGTAGAGGTAGCCGCTGGTGACGCTGCAGGAACCGGGGACATTCTTGGGCTTGAACAGACCCTTCTGAGTGACAAGGGGCCTCCGTCCCCCTTTGCCCTGCCTGCATGCCCTTCCACACAGCTTTAAGAAGGCTCCCTGGGCCGTGTTCCCCATGCCACTGATAGAAGTGGTCAGAACACTGGGGGCAGGGCACCAGTGAGCCTTGCCCCCTGCAGCTCCACTGCCCATGCTCCTGGCAGAGGACTCCAGGCGGCTTCGGGAGCAGGGCCTCAGCCTGATGGTCCAAGGGACACAGAACCTGACTTGGCTCTTTTCACTTGAGCCACGTTATGTTCCCTCTGAGCCTCTGTTTGCTCACCGACCCCTGGGGACTGTCATTTGGGGTTACAGGGGGTGTGTGTGCAAGCTCAGGGCCGACACACATGGTCATGTTCACTAAACCCTGAAGTGGGGTGTGTGTCAATCCATGCAGAAGAGACTCGAGCCGGGACTCTTAGGCCTTGGCTCTCTCGCCCCCTCCCTGGGAATGGTCACTGTCCCTTCTTGCCCCCAACCCCCCAGGGGTCCCACTCTGTCGCCTGAAGGTGACAGACACTCCTCTGTCAGAGGCGGGGCCAAGTGTCATGGTGCCACTGGCAGGCTTCGGCCCCAGCAACTCAGGGGTGCAGGGAGGGGTGAGGATGGACGGGGTCAGTGGAGGATGCCCTCCACTCAGATGACAGACACAGGTGTGGGGCCAGTCCGCAGCCACCTCTTCCCTCAGCCAGAGCCTGAGCTTCTGGGCAGAGCCACCCACTCCTCCCCACACACACCTCGGACGGTGGGACCCGCCACTTACTCAAAGTCACCATCCCGGTACTTGCCGAATGCCTGGAGGACCACGGTGCTGACGGCCATGAGTGGCTTCACCACGCAGAACTGCAGGGTGGCCTGTTGGGGAGAAGGCAAGAGTCAAGGCTGAGCACACAGACCACGGAAGAAGCACCTCCTCTGGCCAGCTGGACTGGTGCCAGAAGCCAGGGGATGGGAGAGGCCCACTGTCCTGCCCCCAGGGGAAATGCTGTCTGCAGAAGACATGAGACAGTAATAGGGCGATGCGGCTGCATGCGAAGACAGGCGTGTATGAGGAAGAATGGAGGCGACACAGAGACAGAGATTCCATAGGAGAGACCACTGAACATGCTAGAGATGGGAGGACCGGCAGAGCGGGCAGCCAGAGGCATGAGCTCAGCCCAGGGGCAGACAGCAGACAAGGGCGAGGGCTTAAGTGCTGGTAGGTGGGCGGCAGTGGGGAGCAGGCCTCCCACCCTGGGTGGGTGAGGGCCTCCTCGTCCACCCCAGTTCTGGCCCTCTGCCCCATGCTCTGGGCCTGGGTCTAGGATTTATGTTGAGCTGGGGTTTTTACTGGTGATGGAGATGACCCCCAAATAGGAAGTAGCCCAAAGCCCAAGAAAGGCCTGGAGTCCCGACATGAGTCTGAATTCTGGCCTCATAAACTACCCGCTGTGGAAGCTCGAGGGGGCAGTCACTCAGCCTCTGAGTGGCTGTGCGTGAAGGATGGTTGTAACCAGCCCCCTGCGGCAGGGTTGCTGTGCAGGGACTGAAGCACAAGACAACACAGGCTGCCCTTGGAGGTCTCCCATCTCTGAGCACTCAGCAGAGGCCTCTGCCACTGAAAGAAGCCCTCAGTCGAGTTTCCACAAGCCCCTTCAGAGGCCCCAGTAAATGCCAAGGGGAACTGCAGTGCCCATGTAATCATGAGAAGCACCACTCTCTAGGGGCTTCCCTGGTAGCTCAGTTGGTAAAGAATCTGCCTGCAATATGGGAGACCTGGGTTCGACTCGTGGGTCAGGAAGGTCCCCTGGAGAAGGGATAGGCTACCCACTCCAGTATTCTTAGGCTTCCCTGGTGGCTCAGTTGGTAAAGAATCCGCCTGCAATACAGGAGACCTGGGTTCAATCCCTGGGTTGGGAAGATCCTGCAGAAGGGAAAGGCTACGCGCTCTAGTATTCTGGTCGGAGAATTCCATGGACTGGTTTGATCTCCTTGACTGTACAGTCCACGGGGTCGCAAAGAGTTGGACACGATAGAGCGACTTTCACTTTACCACTTTCTAGAAACCCAATAAATGTCTGCCACAAGGTCCTGCTTGGGGAGGTGGGATTAGCTTTGAAAGGCTAAGCTGGTGTGGTTCCAAATGGGGCAAGGACCTGAGAGCAGAGAAAGTAACCTGTGGAACCCTAAGTTTCTGACCCAAGAGGGGCTCGAGTAAGTTTGCAGGGGAGCCCAGGGCGAGCTGAGCTGCAGGGCTGCCAAGAGGAGAGGCGCGTATGATGGGGTTAGATGGGTGATGCCCACAAACCCCGCTGCCCCCACCCCCTTGAGGAAGCAGGATCAGCACCTTTGGGGAGGGTCAGCAGCGTGTCCCAAATAAGTGCTGGTGCTGCCCTGGCTCAGCTCAGTGGTGCTTCGACAGCCCCTTGAAGTCTGTCATCACCCCCAGGGTACAGATAAGGAAACTAAGGCATGGGGGCGGTTGGCTGAAGCGGCAGAAGACTCAGACCCAGACGGTGGCCCTGATGAAAAGCCGCGGTGTCCTCTCTCCAAGGGGAAAAGGTGAGAGGTTTCTTTAGTTCTCGCCTTTGACTACCTGTCCCCACCACCTCCAGGACCAGCAGCACAATATCTGGGCCCACAAGGCTGAGGAGTAATTTCCAACAAGGCAACCAAGCTAGTGATCTGGCGTCAACACTTCATACACAATCTGATCCTCCAAGAAGAAGGCAGAGAGTCACAGCTGGGTCGGCACTAGTAAACAAAGGCTCTGAGAGGCCCCACCCTGAAGCCGGGACAGTGTGAACTCTTTCCCTGCAGGTCCCGTGGGGAGGTTTTGAATTTAGAAACACCCGAGGGAAGGAAGATCTGGAAGAACTGGAGACTGGCTGTCCAAGCAGGGCTTTGTAGGTGGGGCTGTGCACGGGGCGCGGCTCCGCCCAGGAGTGAGCAGAGAGGCCAGCCTCCAGTAGGTCTGGGGATGGGCTGTAAGTTTCATTTCCCAAGATGGGGTTTCATCTCCCAAGATGACGCTGCACGATGCTGGATGGGCTGCCGGGCCCTGTGGAGATGAAGCTGGGGTCCTGCCAGCGGGGCACGGTGCCTGAGACCCTCCTGAGCAAGGGATGGCAGGCTCAGAGCCAGGGCCGTGTTAAGGGCTTTCCTTCATCTGTTCCTCAAACCATCCCTTGAGGTTAAGTATCATTATGCTCATTTCAAAGAAGAGAAAACCAAGGCTCTGAGAGGTTTCGTAATTAGCGAAAGTCACACAGTCAAGAGAAGAGGCCAGAATTCAAACTCAGACGGTCAGAGACCCAGACCCAGGCACTTGAGCACAACACCATGCTGCCTCCTCCCAGGTCACTCGAGACCACTGGGAGGGCGGATCTGGAAACAACTGGAAGCTGCTGGGCTGCCTGACAAGTGGAAAGGGGGGAAAGAACCAGAGGCTGCGCAGGTCTGTTCAATAGTGTTCCTCAATGCAGAAACCCTCCCAGCTCTAGCCACAGCTGATAAGTTTTCACACTGAGATCCTAGAATCACCATGCACTTCCTTGGACTCTCACACACACACCAAGACTTGGATGAGCGTCTGGGGCCACTTCCTGCCTGGGGGCTGCATCAGACACCCCTGGGGTACCTGCTAATGTTCCTCTGAGGACACCCTGCCAGTGCTTGCGCATCCCTAACAGCTCAGGGAGTGGGTGCCTCGCAGGAAATGGGAACCCCGCTGGCAGGCTGGGAGCAGGGTCCTCCTGGCCTGACGCCTGCCTCTGCTGCTCTGTCAACCAGGGGTAGCCTGGTCCCTGCAGTTGCCACTCCAGGGCACAGACCCAGGCTCCTGGTCCCCGGCCTGCAACCTGTAACCAGGGCAGTTGTAGGAGGTACCCTACCCACCTGCTTGCAGAACCGTAGGAACCCGATGGAGTAAGTCTTTCCCCAGAGGCAGCAAGTGCCATACATACAGCTGGACCTGGAAGAGACGAGCGGAGAAGGGCTGGTGAGCAAAGAAAGAGCTGGGACTCAGGAAAGCAGGGTGGGGGCAGGCCACCCTCACTCTCCTTCACACCCTGACAAGCCGGGGTAGAGGGAGCAGGGCGGGGATCAAGCTTGGATCCTGGGCCGTCTTTGAGCCTGAGGCCAAGCACTGGGAGAGACACGGCATATTCGGCAGGAACCCATGGGATAACAAATGAACCTGAAAGGCACTGAATGTGAAAACTGCGAGAGGGAAAAAACAGGCAAGCAGATAGGACAGGAAGAGAGGGAGAAAGAGCCAGGCAGGCCTCCCCAGAGTCCCAATGAATGACCTCACTCAGGAGGTGCAAGAGAGGCAGAGTAGGTCAAGGTCACAGGCAGAGATGGTCTGGGACCGGCTGATGCCAGGACAGCTCAGAGAACGTCAGGCCCAGGAAACTGGATGATGTGGAGGGCTCCGGGGGACTTCATACTCACTCGATGGGCTTCCCTCTGATCTCTGACATGATGGAACTTTCCCCCCCGAGGTATTCATAGCACAGGCTCAGGAAATTATAGATGACCAAGGCTGTGAAAACAAAGTCCAGAGAAAACCACTCAGATCAACCGAACGGATAAACAGATGGTGGAATTCTAAACAGCAACGAAAGTGAACGAACCACAGGCACAGGCAGAGACTGGAGGTGGGGCGGACTGGAGGCGCGGGGTGGGGGGCGGGCCTCAGGGACATGAGGACCCGGTGGATAGTCCACTCGTATAATCAAACTCAGGCCCCGCTAAACCATGCTGTTCACAGACGCTGCTGGCCACACCATAAAGAAAGGCAAGGACGAGATTACCGCCAAATGCAGGACTGAGAGGGGCGAGCTGGACAGGCAGGCTGGGGGCGTGAAGAGCCGGCAAGGCGCGCATTCTGGGTTCTGGTCTTGTAATTGTTTACTAGTTTTATGTACTTTTCTGTTTCTGTGTTACAGATCACAGTTTCATGACCAAGCAACAATTAAACATTCTCTAGAAGGATCTCAGGAGAAATTCTCAGCAAGAATGAGACAGAAAGAACCCTTATGCATTCATCAGCGTGTAGCAGCATCTTAGCCTATAGCTCAATAAGCTACAACAAAATGTGTGAGAGGTGCCCAGAATACAGTGCAAATGTTTTGGGAAGTTGGGCCAGCGCGTTCTGAATCAGGACACAGCTTGACATCACCCACAAAGATACAAAATCTGCAACAGCCACCAACGGGGACACAGCAGAAGTTTGCTGTGAGCTATAAATACAGCACTACGTTGTAATAGGTCTCCTGGTCCGAGGACTTCTGAGGGCTCAGCAAATGAAGGCTGCTGCCCGCAGGGTGCCAGAAATACCAGGATGTGCCAGAAGCCAGGGCACAGAGAGGACGAGGACGCATGGAGGAAAGGTGCAGGAGGCAGACCAGAGGCCCGGGGCAGGGGAACAGGACAGGCGTCCGGCAGAGGAGTGAGGCCAAGGGGAAGGTCAAGGTGGGGTCAGGGGCGAAAAAGATCTAGGGAGACGCGCCAGCGGCCCTGCAGCCAGCAGGCCCCTTCTCATCGGACCCACCGTCTGCGTGCAGCAGAAAGGCCTTCAAGGCTCCCAGAGCAGGCCTCTGGCTCAGTTCAAGGTCTTTCAACAGGTAGCCTGGTTCCTGCCCACCCCTCACATTTCCTTCCCAGCAACACAAGGTGCCCTGCCCTCTTCACTCCTGGAACTGTAAACCCGTCAGACATCACCCTCCCTGAGAAGTCCCTGGCTGCCACCATGGGGACCTGTGCATCCCACATCCACAGAACCTGCTGATTTGCAGAACCAGGCAGTCCATCCCCCTTGGAGTGTGATCACCGACTGGGATCAGCATGGGCCCAGCCCTCGCCACACACTAACATAGAAGCTTGACTGCCTGGAATTGGAGCATAGCAGATCCTGGCCATACGTCTGTAGGTAAAAGTTGGCCTTTAGCAACTAGGAAAGGGCTGTACATCCCTCAGTTGGTCTAACCTACTAAGGGTTCGTGTCTGGGGCTGGGAAACAGGGGCCCAAGTGGCACCCTGTATAAACAGGACCCATAGCACCAGCCACCTGTGCTGTAACTATCCCCCTAGAGACACACAGCAGAGGGTTCACAATGTGGCTCTGCTGGGTGCCTCTCTGCGGCTCAGTTTTCTCACCTGTTAAATAGGGGCAAAAAGAGCTCCTATCAAGTTAGGAGGTGGTGGGGTTTCTGTGAGTATGCAAGGCGCTCAGGAGAGTAGCTGGCACCCTCAGCTTTGGTGGTAATGGCTGTTTATCTGCTGGCCTTCCCTGGGGGCCCGCTGTCCCCAGACAAGCGCCCTGTGTGTGGTGGGACTCTCCACTGACTGGCCTCCAGATCACTTTCCACTGACAGGAACTTTGGGCATCTGAAGGCAGCAGGTGAGGAGCAACAAGCCACATCTGATGTCAGCCTACTAACACGGTTTTATCCAAAACCATGTAAGGCCAAGAGGAGTGGATGTGTCTCTTCCAATTGGTCCAGCTATATTGTAGTCAACGGTATTTTTTCAAAGGCAGCCACATGCCCTGACACTGACACTCCTCTGCTGAGAGATGGGGGCTTTCCTCCCTCTTCTCGAATCTGGGTGAACTGGAGAGATCATAGTGGAAGCAAAGCTTTTTAACATCTGATGTTGTGGTTAGAAAAGGTTTCTTTCTTTATAACTTTTTAAAAAATTTATAAAAGTTATTTTATTGGCTGTATTGGGTCTTCAATGCTGTGCACGCTTTCTCTAGTTGCAGTGAGCACGGGGGCCCCTCTTTAGCTGTGGCGCGTGGACTTCTCCTGTTGGGGGGCACGGGCTCTAGGGTGCACGCGCTTCAGGTGCTGCAGCACACAGGCTTGAGAGCACAGGCTCAACAGCTGCGGTGCATGGGCTTAGTTGCTCCAAGGCATGTGGGATCTTCTCGGATCAGGGATCGAACCCACGTCCCCTGCATTGGCAGACAGATCTTTACCACTGAGCCACCAGGGAAGCCCAGAAAAGGCCTCCTTCTTCTGGTTTATCCTCTTTTGAGATGCTTGCCCTTAGACCTGGCCATCATGCCAAGAGGAAGCCCACAATGGTCCATGTGAAGAGTCCACATGAAAAGGCTCATGTGGCAGGAACCCAGGCCCCCAGCTAATACCAGCATCAACTACCAGCAACGTGAGTAAACCAGACATCAGATGATCCGTCCCCGAGTCTTCAGGTTCTCCAGCTCAGGCCCAGGTACCACAGAGCAGGGCCAAACTGTTCCCAGTGTGCCCTGTCCAAATTCCTGACCTGCAGTATTCATGGACAAAAAAAACAGCTGTTTTACACGAGCCTGTTTTGGGGTAGTTACATAAACAGCCAAGTGAGTGGAATGCACATAAAACCTCTTCTGGAGTCCCCAGATCATGTCATGATCTCTCAGGCCTCCCCTTGCGGGTACATTCAGGTCGCTCTGCTAAATCCCAGAGGCAGACCCAGCTGCGATGCCACCTTGTCTTTGGCTGGTCCCGTCTTATCGCCATGCTCATATCACACCCCACAGTCTCTGTAGATCCGCCTGCTCCTTCAAGTACAAGAGGCAGCATAAAGCGGCCAGCAAGCCATGGACCCTGGAGCCAGCTTGCCTGCATGTTCCACCACTTAGGAGCTGTGTGGCAAATTTCTTCAGTGCTCTGGGCCTCGGTTTCCTCATCTCTAAGCTGGGGATAACAGCTCCTTCCAGGTGGGGGCTGCAGTGAGGATGGGGCTCAGGGCTGAGAGTGTGATGCCTTACCTATGAGGCTGGGCTGACAGTGAATATTGTACAGTATTACCCACTCTCTTCTGTAAACACCTTGCAGGCAGGACCCGAGGCCCACCCCCAACAGCGATCAAAGGGCTTGGCACGTCCACACTCAATCAGCAAGGAAGAAACGAATGGATGGACACAGGCCACAGCTCCAGGCAAGGCTCAGAGAGGAGGGCTGTGGGAGCGGCACTCACTCAGTCCTGCTCTCAAGGTGCTCAACCTCTCACGGGCTGGGAAGCTGCACCTTCCCCAAGGTAATCGGACTTCCGGTCACTGAAGTCCAAGCGAGAGGCCACAAGGGCCAAAGGTTCCTCTGCCTCCGTCCAGAACCACCGAACTAGGCTATCTTGCAATCCACTTCCGGGAAGCGCTTGGTGCCTGAGCTCACAGCCTTTCCTGTGTCGCAACATACGTCAGCCTGCTCCTGAATTACATGGTCCAGCTCTCTGTCCACATGCAGCTCTGTATTCAACCGGTGAGATCACCAAACTTCATCCATCTCTCCCAATTCAGGATTTTTGACCTCTGATCAGTGCTCTGGGGCCAGACAGTCTGTAAAATCCCGATTTGCTGATGGTTTCTGTTAAAAGAATCATTAGTGAGTTGATAATGCATCTTGGGAGAAGGGAAACAAGACAGAATCTCCTGGAGATGACTCAACCAGCCCACACCAAGACCCACTGACCATCTGGACAAATCAAAGCCCTGCCTAGGAAATGACAGAGCCATGCAAAATACCACCCCCATGCTCCAGCATGTGTGTTTAAAATAGACAGCTCAACACACAGTCAGGGAACAAACACAGAGATAAGCCTACCCTGAACGTCACAAGAGCAAAAAAGATTAACAGTGGGGGTTCTCACCTGGCCACGCTTCTGACCACAGCTCCCATTCTGGTTCCCTGGAGAGACCCCAGACACACAAGTGACCACAGGGGCCCACAAGGAGCATCCAGCATAAGAGAAAGAATGGGCTCTCTCTCTTTCTCTCTCACTCTGGACAATCAGGTACCTGGAACTTCCATCTCCATTCTAGACACCAAATCTTAATGAACTAGAGACAAATGCACACAATCAGAGGCAAAAGACCAGATTCAACTGCTTAGCAACAGGGGGAACCCGAACATTCTTTCCCATTTTTCCAGTGGCTGCTGATTGTCATGGACAATAACAGACACAATGTGCTACAGGCAGGCAGGTGGGGTCCTCCCTGAGCACCTGCCCCCGGACTCTGAGCTGCTGCAGTGGTCCTAGCTCCTCCTCCCTCATGGCTTTTCTGCCCTTTGCTGTTCCTGCTCATTGCTGCTCCTTGCCACCCAAAAAGCTGACTCCGATCCCTGTCTTCATTGGTTTCTTCTGGTTGCCTGTCTTTATCCTGATGGGTTGAGCTCTTCTGATTCCTGGCTCTCTCAGCCCCGTGAGTCCTGCTGGCAGCACACCTGTCGTTGAGTCTTTGGTGGTCCTCAACTGTACTCTCCCCACCTGGGAAGAAGTTTCACTTTGGACCAGAATCCAGGAATCCAAGTTCGTCCCAAATTGGAAACTGGGTGAAAGAAGCATCATTCTTTGTTTCTCTCGTACATGTAAAATCTCTTCCCGTAATGAGAGTTCACACTTTTGCAGGGAAGAACCTTGTCCTGTATTCCTTCCCCAAGCTTGGCCACAGAGCAATTCCCGGACCTCAGAGACCCAGACCAGAGTCTGGCCTTTGGCAGTTACTCTCTAGGTAACAACTTGGGAAAATTTCTTAGCCTATGTGAATTTTTTTTCACATTTGAAACATGGGGATGATAACAGTTACTCTCCCAGGCAACTGAGATGAGAGAACCAGCTAACGGTAATGAAAAAACACGCGGTAAACTGTGAAGTGCCACACAAACCTCATTAACAAGACAGTGCCCACAGAAAACAGCTGTGGAAGGGTTTCCCCCATCTGAGATTCAGCCACCTGCGCCTCTCCAACCACCGTGCTCCCCAGGTTGTCTCAGAGTCATCTTTAGGGGTGACCCCCTACCCCAATCAAACACTAAATGCAGGCAAGGGGGCTGGATCCCACCCCTTCACCGTGTGCCTGCTCTGTACACCCTGGTGGTCCACTCCCAGCTCTGTGAATTCTGCCCTTTACCAGGTGGTAGATGCTCAGCGGTAAAGAATCTACCTGCAATGCAGCAGACCCAGGTTCAATCCCTGGGTCGGGAAGATCCCCTGGAAAAGGGAACGGCAACCCACTCCAGTGTTCTTGCCTGGAAAATTCTATGGACAGGGGAGCCTGGTGGACTACAGTCCATGGAGTTATAGAGGATCGAACACGACTGAGCAACTAACACTTCCATTAGGGGCACTGGGCAAGCATCCATTTCTCCCTAGATAATGGAATCACTACCTCCCATTCACAGGGTTTACAAACCTTCATTCTCCCGTGAAATGGCCCTGGAGTGAGAACGAATCGGGGGGAAAGGTATAAACCTTCAAAGGCAAGGACATGGCCCCAGAGGCAGCAGGTGCCATGAGGCAGAGGGATTTCACAAAAGCCCTGGAAGGTTCAGTGTGGCCACTGACTCAGGGACAGGAGGGAGCCAGTGAGAAGCCCAGAACCTGTGCAACCGGGTGCACCAGGCAGCTCTGATGGCTGCAGGTACAGATGCGAACACCGGCTACGAGTCTCCATGCAGTGCTCTTGGCTCCTTTCGAGACAGTTGAGAGGGCTCTGCCCTCACAGAACTTGGCCCAGCTAAGGGCAGCAATGAAGAGACTTGCAGAAAATATAGACAGGAAGTCTGAACACGAAGGGAAGATGTCCAGGGCTTTCCCAGCAATAGCTCAGCCCCTCAGCTTCCTCCTCCTAGAAGGCGATGAGAACATTATTCTCTGGGGAAATAGGCCCAGAATCAAAGAGGCCTCATGTACTGTCTACCCCATCACTGCAGACAAACAGCAGAGGAGCAACCTCCCTGGTGGTCCAGGGGTTAAGATGCCCCACTACTGGAGGTGCAGATTCAATCAATGGTCAGGGAAATAAGATCCCATCTGCTGCAGTAAAAAAAAAAAAAAAGGTAAATAAAAGGCAGAGGAAACATCCCACGTCCTATCCACGTCCTCCACCCAACTGGGACGAGGCCCAGCAGTTTTAAGACCCATCCTTCTTTTCCACTGTTTTAGATTTCTTATTTTGGGCTCCAACGTGTACTTGGTATTTCCTTTACTTATGTGTGTGCTCAGTTATGTCCAACTCTTTGCAACCCTACAGACTGTAGCCTGCCAGGCTCCTCTGTCCCTGGGATTTCCCAAGAAAGAATACTGGAGTGGGTTGCCATTTCCTCCTCCAGGGGATCTTCCTGACTCAGGGTTTGAACCTGTGTCTCTTGCATCTCCCACATTGGGAGGCAGATTCTATACCACTGTGCCACCTGAAAAGCCCAAGTCACATTCTCAAATATATTTAAAAAAAAAAAATAGCCAAGAACACCAGACATTTGAAGAAAGCTTACTGAAAGGTCAAAGAGCAAAGTAAGCAAACAAATGGAAGAAACTCAAGAGACAGAGATAATGTCGG
Source organism: Moschus berezovskii (assembly GCF_049115385.1). Lineage (NCBI taxonomy): Eukaryota > Metazoa > Chordata > Mammalia > Artiodactyla > Moschidae > Moschus > Moschus berezovskii. Next base: position 113,775,442 of record NC_142465.1, read on the forward strand.
GAATAGAAGAAAAATATACTTGGCATCCCCAGAGAGAGAAGAACAAAACCAGGAACAAGGGGAAAAGAGCAGGGAAGAGCTCCTGACATTTTACAACATGATAAAGGAAATAAAACCTTCAACAGAAAGCCCAAAGGTAAAGATTTAAAACATAATCAGAAAAATTCCTGGAAAGCAGAACAATGAAAGAGATGGAAAATGCCAAGAAACTGTAAAGGAAATTTGAGGCTCAATCCAAAAGTGCAACATTCTATTTAACTTACTCCAGAAAGGGATGACAAAGTGGAGGGGAAGGAATTATCAAACAAACATTCATGAAAATTTCCCAGAACCTTAGGACATGAGTTGTATCCACACTAAAAGAGCCCACCAGATGCCCTGCACAATGAACACGCCATCTCTTGTGAGATTTCAGAACAACGGGGATAAAGGCAAGATCCTAAAAGCTAGGAGGGAAAAAAGAGTTACATACAAGCATTAAGGATCCAGCAGACTTTCCAAAACCAACACTGGAAGCTAAGAGACAGTTAAAAACACACCTTCAAAATTCAGAGGGAGAATGATTTTCAATTCAGAAATCATATTCCCACTGAACACCAATGAACATAAACATTATAATAAAAATATTTGCAGATAATGTTCAGATTTCAAAAAACAGAACTCCCATGCAACCTGTCTTCTCAGGAAGCCCCTGGAAGATGTGTGCTCACCAAAGAGCAAACCTCAAACGCGGAAAAGATGGCACCCAGGGAACAGGCGGTTCAGGACAGGAAAGACAGCAGGATTCCTGGGCTGACGGTGAAGGAAAGACCCGGGACAACAGCTGAAAAGTAAGAGGTCTCAAGAACAACCAGTCCAGATGGGAGCAAGGAGGGCAGGGCTCCAGGAGGATCGCCACCGGGAAAACCCGGAGCTAGGAGACTGACAGGAGGGCTTCTTTTTTTATTCAACTGAAGTGCTGGGGGGATAAATTAATGATAAGAGACAGAAAACAGCAAGCCAAAGAGGCAGACAAGTAGTAACCAGAGGGAAAACAAAGCTGAACAAGGAAATGTCTTGGGTCATTGTAAGGCTGAGCCCTGAACAACAGTTACAGATGTATAACCCACACACTGAACACAGACCAAGAAAAATCAGGATACGATCAACTAAAAAGAGGAAGGAAAGAAAACGTGTGTGTGCGTGTGTGTGTGTGTGCTGTAGCTGGAGATAAGATACCTCACTCAAAGCCTTCCTTGGACTTCCCTGGCAGTCCAGTGGTTAAGACTCTGCTCTTTCACTGCAGGGGGAATGGGTTCAATCCCTGGTTGGGGAACTAAGTAAGATCCCACATGCTGCATGGCGTGACCAAAAACAAAACCCCAAAACAAAGAGCCTTCCGCAGCAGGAAGTCACTATGTAACCCTACATAAAACTGAAAAGCTAAGAAATAACAGTAAAAGCCTATTTTTAGGTCACTTGAGCAAATGAAACCAGTTTAAAGAGTTGAAAGTAGGATGACTTTGAGAGTGAGGAGGAGCTGGGGCAGTTTTGTGTTTCAACCAAGGGCACATATTACTTCAATAAAAGTAAAATTTTAGTTTTAATTTTGTTTAAAAAAAAAAAAAAGCAAATGTCTCTAAGAGGTCCGACAGAGAGTCTGGCTCTGAGCCGGCCTACACAACAGGTTGGTTCTATCTGCAACAAGAGGCCCCCAGCCCAGTCGATTCGTATCCCTTCCTGAGTTTCGGGACACGGAGGAGGAAGGGTGGGAGGGAGAATGAAGGTGGGGGGGGGCATTTCTTTGTGAATTTTAAGGGACACACCCCATTACCAACTCTGTGGGGGCGGCTCCTGCGGGCAGCTGCAGATAAGCACACCAAGAGGGAGGCGCGGAAAAGGCCAGGCCAGGGCCCAGCCCACCGACTCAGACACTGCAAGCTGGTGGACTCGGGGGGCAGCCTGAACTCCACGGCAGCTGCTGCGCTGTTTGTAAACTCCTTTGGAGAGGCCAAGCGGATAATAGCGTTGCTAGGAGATGTGCTTCACGGGGCGGCCGGCTCCCTGTGAGGACCTTCGTGTGGCTGGAAGGATGGGACGGGCTGGACCTGAACAAAAGGGCTCTGGGATGGAGTAGCCGCCGGCCATCTGCTGCCGCCTCTGGGGCCCAGAGTGAGATGGGCTGGAGGCCCCGGGTGGTCCCCACTTCTGCCGTGAGCCCCAGTCTTCAGGGCCCTGGAGAGAAGGGAGCCTATACTTGTCCCCCCACCACACAGGATAGCCCCACACTGGGCCCCCAGTAGGGAAATGCTTTTTGCTTCCAGAGAAACCAGTGGACAGAGGCTGCTCCTGGGCACCGCGGCGAGGCTGGCAGCTGAACAGAAAAGGGAGCCCCATCGTCCCCATCTCTAGGCTTAACCACTCCCTAGGTGCCCAGTGGTTTCCCTGGGGACTCCACCGCTTCCAGGAACATCAGGCTGTAGGGTCCCCGCCTGGCTGCAGTGTTCTCTCCTGACAGAGCTGGCCAGGGACTCCAGGCTGGGGATTCAGCGAGGCAGTCATGTGGGTGACTGCAAGGCACGTAGCAGGTGTTTAATAAAGTCTTTTCCTGTTTTGGCTATGCCAAGCCACACACATTCTTATTAGTTCCCCATCCGGGGATCGAACCTGCACCCCCTGCAGTGGAAGCACAGAGTCTTCCCTTATCCGTTCAAAAAATACAGAGGGCGTGAGCACCTCTCACCTGCTGGCTCTGTCACCTGGGCTCTCTGCCCGTGTCTGCTCTCGTGGAGCTGACAGTCCACGAGGGAGATGGAACAAACCAGGCTCACACGCTGTCCATGCTTAACGCAAACAGGGGCTGGGAGCCAGAGCCACGGGAAGGCCTTTCCGAGGGGATGCTGGAGTCAAGATGAAAGAGCTCTGCAGGCACTGGGGAAACGGATGTGTTGGGCTGGGCGGGAAAGGAAGCCGGCAGTGCTGCAGGGCAAGGGGGGCCCACCCGGTGCCTGCATTCTCTCCTCAAGTTCAAAGGCCACTTCCTGTGCCCTGCGAGTCTTCAGGGATGCACAGGTTCAAAGTGAGATGAGAGGAGAGACTCTAGCTTCTTTGGGGCCAAGCATGCTGCACTCCAATATCAAGGGTCAGGGCAAAGTGCTCCCCCTGCCCCGGGGTCTGGGAAGCTCATGGTCAGAGCCTCAGCATAAGGAAAACCATGTTTGGTCATTCTACCCGAAACCATCAGCGCATGTACAGGGAGGAGACAGGAAAGCACAGAACCACTGAGGAGGGTGGGCGTCAGAGCAGGGATCCTTCCTCTCCCTGCTGACCTGCCTGGGGACAGGCCGAAGCATCGCTGGTCTGCGACCTGTCCTGGGGTCTCTGGCCTCCCCTTCCTTCACCCACTCAGTACCTGGAGATTTTCTAAACTGCAATTTCCAGTCATGTCATATTCCTGTGTATCACCAGTAGAAAAGAAAGCCTACGTTTCCTTCTATGCCCCCAAGGCTGCGTTATGTCCCCATCCCTGCCTCCCAGGCCCATCTCCTCCAGCCACTGGCCTCTCCTCTGGCCGTGGCTGGCCCCCCAATCCCCACACAGCTCCCAGCACCCCCAAACTAGCACGATGAGATTCCTCTCTGCCCAGAATGAATGCTGGTCCATGCTATTGCCTGGCAGATGCCGACTCATCTCTAAGACCCTGATCCCTGCCCCACCGCCTCCCCAACCCCAGCTAGGGCCACTGGGAGAGAGCACCCCTGTCTCCTTGTGCTGACTGTTTAGGCTGCACAGATTCCCGGACAGCAGGCGGGGTGAGAGTTGTCTTGCCCGGAGCCCAGCACAGGGCCTGGCCAGGTGCTTGGAGCTCAGCACAGAAGCAAGTGACGAGTCCACACCACACATGAGAACTGCACCCTGAAAGGCAGTGAGCTCCTCCTGGGACAAAACCCTCTGGATTAAGACACACGGGGAGGGAAGCCCAGCCCTGCCACTACACTACCTTACCATACACCCCGGACAAGCCCCTTACCCACCTGTACCTGGTGGTACAGAGGTGCATGGAGCCTACAGGCTGTGTACGGTGGTATCCAGGCTGCCTCGCAGACCCGGGGCCACAAGGTCACCCCCAAGATTATGCAAATCAGTCAGGGATGAGCTGGGATCCACAGCGATGACATGCTCCCTGGGGACTGGTGTGCATGGCTGGGTTTGGGAACCAGGTGCCTAATGCAGGAGTCAGTTAACATGCATGTACTGTCCCTCCACTTCCAGAACTTTCTAAACACCTGCCTCTGGGCCGTGGAGCTAAAACACAACTGAACAGGTAGTGGCCCACCCCGCCCTGTTCCTTAACTAACTTATGGTGCAGAGGGCGGGACAGACAGGACCCTCCCTTCCACAGAAGGGAAGCCCTTTCTATCTACCAATGAGCCACTTATTTACCCTCACCCTCACCAGAGATGCCAGCACTGAGAAAGGAGCCCTGATCCCCGGTGTCTGTGCAGGTGACACCTGGTTACACGTGTGCTGGGTTCTGGGTGGAAAACCCTGAAGGGGGTCAAGAAGGGATGGGTGGCCCCTCCAGAAGGAAGGGGCCCTCCAGGGAGAAGACCCTAGCTCCCAGCCCCCCACAGCCCTCTGGCTGCCACCCAAGCCGTCCTCACCCTCGTAGCAGTCACGCACGGTGCCGAAGTACACGTAGTACTGGTCGTTGGTGAAGAAAAGGAGGCTGAGCCAGGAGTCGAAGGCGTAGATGGGCACAATGAAGAGGATGCGGACGATGTAGCGCTGCTCGTTGGGGCAGCTGTAGCAGCGCAGGTGCATGTAGATCTGGGGGCGGAGCGACCGGTCAGCCGGAGCCCCAGAGCCCCCGCCCGCCCGCTCCACAGGAGGAGGAGCCCTCCCGGGCGCGGCTCCGCCCTCAGCGAGCACAGTGACTCAGCCCTGAGCCTCGGGGTCTTCCTCTCCCCACTGTGATGACATACACTTCCCAGGTGAGGCTGCTGCAAAAGCATCTGACCAAGGGGTGCGTGAAGCCTGCAGGCTGCCTGCAGTGGCACCCAGGCTGCCTCGCAGACCCGGGGCCACGAGGTCACCCCCAAGATTATGCAAATCAGTCAAGGATACGCTGAGATCCACAGCGATGACACGCTCCCTGAGGACCGGGATGTGTGCATGGCTGGGTCTGGGAACCAGGTGCCTGATGCAGGAGTCGATTAACATGCATGTCCTGTCCCTCCACCTCCAAGACTTTCTAAACACCTGCCCCTGGGGTGTGGAGCTAAAACACAGGTGTTCAGGTGGCGGCCCACCCTGCCCTGTTGCTTAACTAACCTATGGTGCAGAGGGCGGAACAGACGGGACCCTCCCTTCCACAGAAGGTGGAAGTCCTTTCTGGCTGGGTGGCTGCAGCGACAGCCTCATTCTGGGTCTCACTTTCCCATCTGTTGAACAGGGGCAGCGCTGCCTGCCTCGCTGGCAAGTTGGGAGAATGCAATGCAGTTTTTAGAAAGCAAGGGAAAAAATAAAAGCTGCACACAAATGCCAAGAACGACTCTAACCACGATGCAACAGTCCCAGCAGCCAGAGTCTCCCTCGTCCCAGCTCCCATGACTTCATGCTTGGCCCAGCCAAGCCCTGTGCTCGGAAGGAGGAAGACGAAGCGTTTCCCATCTGCTGTGAGCCAGCTGCCTGGGAAGCAATCGGGTTCCAGGAGGGACGGGGAACCCTGGGACCGGAACGGGCTCAGCCTCCCTCTTCATGGAGCAGCCTTCAAACCTGTTTCCTTGGGTAGCCAAGACACGTCCCAGCCCACGGCAGCCTCCCCTGGGATGGCGAGCCCCAGGGGAATGGGAAACTTGACTTCTATCCCAGCTCTGCCACCAACTTGTATGTGACTAGGCTAGTGTCCCCTCCCTCTTTCCTCTCTGGGTCTCAATTTTCTCATCTACAAAGGGGTCACTGCCACTCTGTACACAGTTCCCAGGCTCCCCTATAGCTTGGGCTGGACATGTGACCAGTTCTGGCCCACGGAAGGTAGGCCTTTTCTGGTTGAGAAGGTTAAATATTCAGAGTACCTTCTACACACACCCCTCCCTGCAGTTGTCAGACAGATGGTATCTTGCAACTGTAGGATGCTGGAGGCACAGAATGGAAACTGACCGGCATTGGGCTGGCTGGGCAAGAACCCGACTCCCCCGGGGAAGCCCCTGAGATTCTGGGCTTATTTATTACTGCAGTGTAGCATGGTCTGGCCTAACTAATACTACGTTGGATGAGAAACCTCTTGGGACCACCCCCCCCACCCACCGGAGGGTTGGGGCTTGCTGGCTCGCCTGGCCTGGGTACCTGGTGGCAGGTGATGAGCAGGGCTGTCCAAACGAAGAAGCCAGAGATGGCCTGAGCAGCAGTTGTCATCAGGAACACAGGCTGCTCCATGGCCGTGGGGCTGCCCTCAGGGATCACGGAGACGCTGGGTGAGGCTGCTGCCGTGGTGGGCGACGCTGGATCCGGGGCCAGCGCGGCCCCCCTCACAGTCATGGTGCCTGGCAGCAGGGGGCTTCCTGAGAGAAAGCCTCAGAGTAAACGATGAGCTGGCCTAGAAAAAGGGAACCACAGTGTTAGCCTCCTTCCAGTGTCAGCAGCGGCGCTGGAAAGAACCTTCTAGGCTGTACATCTTCCTTCAAAATGTGACCAGACCCTGACCATACCTCACTCCAGCCCCTGGATTAACGGAACAGGCTCCCGACAATCTCTCTGCTTCTTCCTCAGCCCCACCATCCACACAGAGCAGCGAGTGAACCTTCTAAGACATCGGCCAGATTGAGCCCTTCCTCTGCTCAAAACCCTCCAACGGCTCCTGTCTCCATCAGACTACAAGCTGCTGTCCTGACAGAGGCCCACAGACTGCCTCATGGGCACTCTACACTCTCTGATCTCATGTCCACTCCCATCATGATCCTCCATTCCAGCCACACCAGCCTCCTGTGGCTCCAACATGCCATGCCTGCTCCTGCCACAGGGCCTTTGCACAGCCTCTGCCCCTCCACACAGCAGCTCCCACACACCCTTTAGGTCTCTGCCCTGACCACCCATTCAAATATGACCGTCCTCCCCCCAGGCGCTTCTGACCTCTTTGCTTTATTTCTCTCCAGAGCACTCATTACCACCTGGCTCCAGCTGACAAACTATACATCACTCACGTGTTCATTAACTGTCTGTCTCCCACATCAGACACTAGCTCCCTGAGGGCAGGGGCCCTGTTCTGCTCAGGACTGTATCTCTGGCCCTTGGAACAGCGCGGGCACACACACAGCTGGTGTTCGGTGATTGTCTGCGGGCTCCGTCCATCTTTACACTTCGGGTCTAGCAGGGTCACTTTAGCTCTGAGGCACCCCCTCTAATGGCAGGTGTATTTTCTCTGCCATTTATCCCCAGTTTCCCTAACGGCTGACACTTGGTCCTCACCATCCGTGTTGTGCTGGACATTTTGTGGCCCTTCCCCGCCTTCAAACTGCTCACCTTTTAATTTAGCTCACGGACCGCTCTTCCTAAAAGCCTGCCCTGTTCACTTTCCCCACTGAGGTACTTCCATGCATTTCATCCGCCTCTGTTATCCTACATGACACGTGCTGCTGTCATTTGCTTGCATTTATCCTCCTAAGTCTGCCCACTCTTCAAGGCAAGACCACTTTTCCATCTTGGAATCCCCAGCAGCAAGCTTAGCACCAAGACCATTTACAATGTTTATTTTATCATCCATCGATTTTCACTTATTTCAAAAGGAATTTGAGGTACGTCAGAGAGAAGCAAAGAACAGGGTTGAGGCAGCTGACATAAAGAAAGATTCTGGGTGGGGAAAGTAAAGATGGGAGTGGGTGGGGCCCAGGATGGCACTCCAGCATCCTGGGCAGTTACCCCACGTGGGCTGCCATGTGAGCCCCACACCTCCTGGTAGCAACTTCAGTACCTGGGGTAACAAATTAAGAGCTTCACGTTGGAAGGAAACCATGTATTACAGGAAGAACTGTTGTTATGGTTCTCCTGGCAAGTTTACAAACAAGGACCAATGCCAGGCTGGGGGCTGGCACCACTCTCAAAGAGTGAAGCCATACCATCAGAAGCACCTGGAAAGCTCTAAGATGGTTCACTCCCCTCCACAGACTTGCCGAGACCCATGGCCCTGACGGAAGTCCCTTCAGTGCTGCCACCTGTTGACAGGTTGGACAAGGTCATCCTGGGGTCATGGAGCCTCCACGCAGCAAAGGCCCCAGACTAACCTGCAACGGACCAGGTGACCGTCCAACCACTGACGCAAACAGATGCGAAGGTGAGAGCAGAAAGAGCCCTGGCAGAGGCTCAAATCTTAGCTCCACCATGACCAGCTGTGTGTCTGTACAGGCTCAGCGGACCCCAGAGGGTCTCCACTGCCTGACCCAGAAAACAGCCATTCCCCCACACCCAACCATCTCGGCCTGAACCCTGTGGTCAGCCCAGATGACCTCTCCCAGTGCCCTCCCCGTCTGAGCTACAACATACTGACACCAACAGGGGGCTTCCTGGAGCCTTCCCGAGGTGCATCCTGACCCCGAGATGAAGAAGAGGATTTTTGCCCACATCTCCCCACCCCTCTGCCCCCATCTGAGTCATGTCTGCTCTTAGCTGTATGTTTTTACCCTGGAAGAGCCCCCTATGTTTCTATTTTCCTGTAAAAATAAACAATCTCTAATGCACCGACTGAGAGAAGAATCTCGATTAAAAACTCAAAACTGGAGAAGGCATCTATATAAAGAAACTCAAAATTGGAGGTGTCTATATAAAGACTGGTGGCGCTCTGAAAAAGAGACACGGTGACAAGTCTAAGAATAGCTCCTGTAAGTATGGTTGCAACATTGAAAACCAGTGCCAGAAATATTTCCTAAAAGAGAAGATTTGGGTTGTAAATCATCATCTTTGTCTGTCATTCCAAATTAAATGAATAAACACAAGGAAATGGGGGGGGCGGTACAGGAAGTACAGACACGCTTCCATCTTCCCCTTCTGAGCAAGGACTGGGTGTGTCAAAGGCTGTTTTGTCCTCAACTAACAGTGGTGCTGACGGGACTGTGTCTAGACTTCCCGAGATGGGGTAACTACTGAGCTCTGGCCCTGCTAAGGGGTGACCTGCTAGGGCATCTATTCAGTGTGGCCGGTTTCCTGCTGGGCTCTGCTTCCTCTCCCTCGAGTGCTCTCCTTATGTAGGTCATCTGGTTCCCAAGAAATACAATCAGAGGGCGAGTGACTTGCCCCTAAATCAGACCCAGGACTTCAACCCAGGTCCGAGAACATGTTCTAGGTGCCTACTGTCTACCAACAGGGGGCCATGGATGAGCTGCCCCCGGGGGGTCCACAGCCCCCTTCCAGGACGGGGGTCATGGCCGTCTCACCAGGGCCCTGACTCCTAGCAGGAAGGGGAAGGAGGTACTTCCCAGGAGGGGAAGCCGCGGCCTCGGTGGGCGCTCCTGCGGCCTGACCCACGCCGGCCACATTTCTGACCGTGTCTCCTGCTGGGGTCCCGTGATTTACAGACCATTGACTTCATTCTCAGGCGGCCCTCGCTGTTTACAAACCATTTTCCCCCACATGATCTCATGCCTTTTCTCACAGCAACTCTGAAGTAAGCAGGACTGTCTGCATCTTAGAGATGAGGAGAACAATGTGAAACTGGGTTTTTACAGCTTCCGGGGGGTACCACCAAATGACTCGAGGGTTTTCATAATAATCCCCAAAGTACTTCCAGGGGTACCACCAAATGACTCGAGGGCTTTCATAACAACCCCGAAAGTACTTCCGGGGTACCACCAAATGACTTGAGGGCTTTCATAATAACCCCCCAAATACTTCAGGCGGTGTTCTGACTTACAGGTGCAGGGTCCCTGGCACCAAGAGAGGCAAGTGAAGGCGGCTCTCAGGAGTCGCCCTGCTTCCGGGACCCTGGGCAGCTCATGGCGCTAAACCCCGCAAACTTCACAGAGTGTGGGTGTTGGCGGCAGCGGGTGGGCACTGGGTCCCATCCTTTCAAGCTTGGGACAGGCACCTTCCTGGGACTATGCCTGCCTAGGTCCCACAGGCGAGCAGGATGCTGGCCTGGAGACACCCCCAGACCTGGGAGAAGTGGGGGGTTTTGCTCCTCAGGGAAAAGGACGCCGATAGCTGCCTTTTCTCCATGCAGCCCACACACACCAGAGCGGGGTAGACAACACAGATGGAGCTCAGAACCTCAGCTCTGGCAGGTGCCCTGTATGTTCTTAATCAACTGAAGTTAAACTGCCAGGGTTGTGGTAGAGAGCCTGAGGGGAGACACTGGAGTCATCTTCTCAGAAAACATGACCTGAGGCCTCTGGACACTGTGCTGGGCATGGAAGACCAGGCTCCTCTACATGCCTGCTCTACGTGACTGGGGAACCTGGAGGCCTTGCCCCCACCACATTGCACAAGGGAGTGCCAACTATCCAGGGAGCCCCAAAGAAGCACCAACCGCCTTGGCCAAGGCTGGCGAGAGGGGTTGGGGAAGGCTTCAAAGTGGCAGGGGCTTTGGGCAGAGCTCCAAGGAGCACACCCAGCTCCAGCTGTGAGGTCACCAAGCTGAGTTCCTACTGGACTCCACCACCTGCAAGCTTGACTTCAAGTCTCAGAGCTTCAGTTGCTTCATCTATAACATTTGAGGGAACGACATCATTCTCGAGGGAGTTTCCACTTTACACAAGTCCCATTAGTAAAGGGAGACAGAATGCAACCAAAAAATGACTATTTTGCAACTCTTAATACAAACAATGGACATAGACATGGATCATCAGTGGATGATAAAACCACTGGGTGAGGCTACTGGGGAATCTGATAAGGGAGGGAACAGGCCACAGGCAAGGTCAGCATCACTGAAGAGGGGCATGGGGTACACAGGACACACACAACATCATCGAGGAAGGACCCTCACCCCAAAAGTGAACTGGAATCAAAGCAAGCCCCTAGAACTAACCACCAGTATAAAGGAGATACAGAGGACAGCACAACAGATGAAATGGTACCATGAGGAGGCAGCAACAAAGCCAGACCATGGGACCGTCCACAGCTCAAAGGACCTGGTCTCTCCCAGGAACCGACGGCCTATAAACAAAGGTGGCTGAGGGGCAGTAAGAGAACAAGAGGCCAGGAGACATTACAACTATATGCAACGTGTGGACTCTGTTAAGTCTCTGTCAACAAACCAGTGATTTAAAAAGGTATCCTTAGTATCCTTACGGATCCGTGTATATGTATGACTGAGTTTTTAACTTATATGCAGAGTACATCATGAGGAACGCTGGGCTGGAAGAAGCACAGGCTGGAATCAAGATTGCCGGGAGAAATATCAATAACCTCAGATATGCAGATGACACCACCCTTATGACAGAAAGTGAAGAGGAACTCAAAGGCCTCTTGATGAAAGTGAAAGAGGAGAGTGAAAAGGTTGGCTTAAAGCTCAACATTCAGAAAACGAAGATCATGGCATCTGGTCCCATCACTTCATGGGAAATAGATGGGGAAACAGTGGAAACAGTGTCAGACTTTATTTTTTGGGGCTCCAAAATCACTGTGGATGCTGATTGCGGCCATGAAATTAAAAGACGCTTGCTCCTTGGAAGGAAAGTTACGACCAACCTAGACAGCATGTTAAAAAGCAGAGACATTACTTTGCCAACCAAGGTCCGTCTAGTCAAGGCTATGGTTTTTCCCATGGTCACGTATGGATGTGAGAGTTGGACTGTGAAGAAAGCTGATCGCCGAAGAATTGATGCTTTTGAACTGTGGTGCTGGAAAAGACTCCTGAGAGTCCCTTGGACTGCAAGGAGATCCAACCAGTCCATTCTAAAGGAGATCAATCCTGGGTGTTCATTAGAAGGACTGATGCTAAGGCTGAAACTCCAATACTATGGCCACCTCATGCGACGAGTTGACTCAATGGAAAAGAGTCTGATGCTAGGAGGGATTGGGGGTGGGAGGAGACGGGGATGACAGAGAATGAGATGGCTGGATGGCATCACCAACTCGATGGACATGAGTTTGAGTGAACTTCGGGAGTTGGTGATGGACAGGGAGACCTGGCGTGCTGTGATTCATGGGGTCGCAAAGAGTCGGACACGACTGAGAGACTGAACTGAACTGAACTGAGTCCCTTTGATGTCCACCTGAAACTATCACAACATTGTTACTTGGTTATGCTCCAATATAAAATAAGAAGCTAAAGAAAATAACAAATTAGATAGCACACAAGAATTCCTGCCAATTTTGTTAGGTGCATGTGCTAAGTCGCTTCAGTCATGTCCAACTCTTTGTGACCCTATGGACCATAGACCACTAGGCTCTTCTGTCCATGGAATTCTCCAGGCAAGAATACGGGTATGGATTGCCATTTCCTCCTCCAGGGGATCTTCCCAACCCAGGAATCGAACCTGCATCTTCTGTATTGGCAGGTGGGTTCTTCACTGCTGAGTCACTTTGGAAGCCCATAGTAGGTACACAGTAGCTTTGCAAAAATAAAAGTATTTATCAATGGAGGAAGAATAATCATTTCAATAAACAGTACTAGCTAGAACAACTGGATATCCAGAAACCAAAAAAAAAAAAAAGAACCTTAACCTAAACCCTACAGAAAAATTAATTAAAAATGGATCATGGATTTAAATGCAAAATATAGGGACTTCATTGGTGTCTCAGTGGGTAGGACTCTGCCTGCCAATGCAGGGGGCATGGGTTCGATCCCTTGATCAGGAAGATCCCATATGCCACAGAGCAACTTAGCCCACGCACCACAACTAGCCTTACTCTAGAGACCAAGAGCTGCAACTACTGAAGTGTGTACACCCTAGAGTTCGTGCTCCACAACAAGAAAAACCACCACAAGAGAAGCCCGGGTACCGCAACAAACAGTAGCTCCCACTCACCTTGACTACAGAAAGCCCACAAGAAGCAACAAAAATTCAGCGCAGTCAAAAATAAATCATTTTTTTAAATGCAAAATATAAGACTACAAACCTTTCAGAAGACATAGGAGAAAATCTTTGAAACACAGGGTTAGGTGCAGTGTTCTTAGACTTAACACCAAAAGCATGACCCTCTAAAAGGAAAAACTGACTGGACGTCACCAAAAGTAAAAACTTTCATGCTGTGATTATGTGAACAGCATGAAAAGACAAGCTACAGAGAGGAAGAAAATATCTTTGAGCCACATATTCAACAAATAACCAGCATCTGGAATATAAAATATAGCAAGAATGCTCAAAGCTCAACAGTAAAAAAAAAAAAAAACCCAAACAATTCAGTCAGAAAACTCGCAAAAGATACAAACAGACACTTCACACAAGAAGGAGCATGGCCAACATGTAAATGGCTGTTCAACATTAGCAATTAGGAAAACGCAAACTAAAACCACAACGAAGTATCACTGACCACATATAAATACGAAATAGTGACATCAATCGTAGGTGAGGATGCAAAGAAACTGGCTCACACATACATTCCTGGAGGCAGTATGAGATGGTAGAGCCGCTCTGGAAGAGAGTCTGGCAGTTTCTTATAAAACTAAGACGCACTTACCATACAACTCAGTAATCACTCTTCGACATTTATCCTAGAGAAATGAAAATGTACATTCACACAAAAACCTATACATGAAATGTTCACAGCAGCTGCGTTTCTAACTGTCATGGAAACATGGAAACAACCCAAATGTCCTTCTACAAGTGAAAGGTTAAACTTTTGGTACACCCAGACCATGGAACACCACTCAGCAACAAAGAGGAACAAACTATGGATACAGGCAGCAGTCTAAACAGATCTCGAGGTATTGTTTAGTAAAACAGTCAGTCTCAAAAGATCACATACTGCCTGGTTCCTCTTATATACCATGCTCAAGACGACAAACCTACAAAGATGGAGAACAGATCAGTGGTTGGCCGAGGCAGCCAGGAGAGTGGGCGCACAAATACACAGAGGGAAACAGGAGTCCCCAGGCGGAGCGATACTTTGGATCTTGAAGTGGTGGTGGCTACATGAGACGACAGGTGACACAACTGCAAAAAAGGACACAACAAGAAAACAGTGAAAACCGAATAAGGTCTGTCGTCTGCTGTCTAGTTGGGCTTCCCTGGTAGCTCAGCAGTAAAGAATGGGTTGGGAAGATCCCCTGGAGAAGGAAATGGCAACCCACTCCAGTATTCTTGCCTGGGAAATCGCATGGACAGAGGAACCTGGTGGGCTACAGTCCATAGACTGTAGAGTCAGACACGATTTAGTGCCTAAACAACAACTGTTGTCTAGTTCACAGTACCATAGGGACCTCCCTGGCGGTCCAGTGGCTAAGACTCCATGTTCCCAAGGCAGGGGCCCAGGTTCCAACCTCTGGTCAGGGCACTAGATCCCACATGAAGCAACTATGAGTTTTCATGGCTCAACTAAAGATCCTGCATGCTGCAACTAAGACCCAGAACAGCCAAATAAATAAAGATTTTCAAAAACAGTACTAATGTCCACATCCCGGTTTTGATATTGGCCGACAGCAATTTTGAGATGTTAGCCTTGGTGGAGGAAGGGTACATGGGATTTTATGTACTATTTTTGCAACTTCCTATGAGCCTATAATTATTTCAAAATTTAAAAGGTTTTAAAAGATCCTTATCAAGTAGAGATGCACACTGAACTACTTCAGGATGAAAAAGAACATGGCAGCTGGGATTTTGCTCTTTGAGAAGGGGGAGGGAGACAGATGCCAACAAGACTGCCAGATGTCACTAACTGTTGCAGCTGAGTGACCGGCAGGTAGAAACATAGTCTCCTGGGTACTCTACTTCCCAGTGTTAGACACTTTTCATGATAAAGCTTTCGACCATAGAACAGGAGAATTTCCCACCAAATTTGTAATGAGATGGGCACTGACTCAGGAAAGCATCTCTATCAGAGATTTACTGCTTATCTTGTAGAAACACAATCAAAAAGATTTGTCAAACCTAATCACTGACCTCAACACATCTTTCTTTACACAAACAAACAAAAAGTTCTACTTGCCCATTTTTCCCTGTGACCATTGGCTGTCAGAGATATGCTTCCCAAGGATGTTTCAAAAACATCTTTTGGTGCTATTTTAGTGGCTAAGTCACGTCCGACTTTTGTGACCCCGTGGACTGTAGCTTGCCTGGCTCCTCTGTCCATGAGATTTCCCAGGCAAGAATACTGGAGTGAGTTGCCATTTCCTTCTCCTGGGGATCTTCTTGACCCAGGGATCAAACCCGCATCTCCTGCATTAGCAGGCGGGTTCTTTACCACTGAGTCACCAGGGAAGCCTAATAACATCTTTAAGTATGTTTAACATGTCCCTCACAGGAAAGGCTTGTTATCACATTCAATGAGAAAGGAACTGCTCTTTAAAAGAAACCTCAGTTAGGGCAGAGGTTTCCAGAAAAGTATATATAAAAACACTTCTCCTATTACAAGAGTATGTCACCCAAAACAATATGCTGAAACTTAAAAAAATGCTCATATCTGAGTTCCTCAAAGCCTACGTAACAGAATTTTCTAATCTGTTTAAAAATTTCCAAAGCATCTGAGTGGGTTTTGGACTCATGCGTTAAGAACTTTAAAATACCTTCCATTTAGTTTACAGGAACATCTGATTGGCCTCGGGGAGGATGGAAATGTACTAGCCAAATTCCAACAAATCCTCTGCATACGCGTGCATGGGATGGAAAAATGAGTAACCCGATTTAGCAAACAAGCCAGTGATGTGTTTCCTCTGTGCAGCTACGTGTCCCAGGCAGGGATCTGTTTCAGGGAGGGCAGCCATTAAAACGAAGTATTGAAACAAACTGCTCTCTCCCACAGCATCAGAGCAGTTTCTAAACATAAGTACAGGAAGCCAGAAGGTTTTTGAACTACTAACAATTTTTAATTTGTAAAAATCATTACATCTTTAACTTATCTTCTGATGTCCAGTTTTAGTGTAGGTTTTATGACACATGTATTGTAACAGTGTATCTTTACAGTTTTTGTGTAAACATTGGCTTCCCCAATGGCCCGGCAGTAAAGAATCCGCCTGCCAACACAGGAGATGCAGACCTGGGTTCAATCCCTGGGTTGGGAAGATCCCCTGCAAGAGGAAATGGCACTCAACTGAGTGACTAAGCTCACAATGTGTGTGTTAGTCGCTCGGTTGTGTCCGACTCTTTGCGATCCCATGGACTGTAGCCCGCCAGGCTCCTCTGTCCATGGAATTCTCCAGGCAAGAGTACTGCAGTGGGTTGCCATTTCCTTCTCCAGAGTTCGCAATGTAACAATAAGTATATAGTAACTACAACATTGTCCATATAATGGGGGCACATGCCCACAAAGTTCTTTTACTGATAGGGACGTGTGAGTAAAGAAAGTCTGGAGTGATGCTGTAAGCAGTGGGAAAAGGCAGTCACTGACACGGCTCCTGACTTTCTCTTCAGTCTCTCTGCTCTGTCTCCCCACCTCCCTCAGTCCCAGGCTGAACCAGAATGAAAGCACAGTCAAGGCCTGGCTCTGCCTCTCTCTTCCAGCAGCCCACCTACCAGCAAGGTGGCTCCAAACGTGGGCTTTATTCGCCTGCCCCTGCTGCATTTGGTCATAGGCTCTGAGTCAGGGAAGCCAAGCTGGAATCTCGGTGCCACCACCCAGCAGTGACGGGGCAGGTGACTGAATTGGTTTTCTGGGTGCACCATGCTGTATGTAAGCAGGACCCTTGGGCCAAAGGAGTTTACCAACTCAGAGTTGTTCAGATTTAAGGAAGGATTGTGGTGCTATATTGGTTGGATGGCATCACCGACCCAATGGACATGGGTTTGGGTGGACTCCGGGAGTTGGTGATGGACAGGGAGGCCTGGCGTGCTGCGGCTCGTGGGGTCGCAAAGAGTCGGACGTGACTGAACAACTGAACTGAACTGTGGCGCTGTATGGGCTTCCCTGGTGGCTCAGATAGTAAAGCGTCTGCCTGTAATGCAGGAGACCCAAGTTAGATCCCTGGGTTGGGAAGATCCCCTGGAGAAGGAAATGGCAACCCACTTCAGTACTCTTGCCTGGAAAATTCCATGGACAGAGGAGCCTGGTAGGCTACAGTCCATGGGGTCGCAAAGAGTCAGACTTCACTTTCTTCTTCTTTCTATGAGCTTCCTAGGTGGCACTAATGGTAAAGAACCCACATGCCAGTACAGGACAGAAGAGACTTTGGTTCAATCCTTGGGTTGGGAATATCATCTGAAGGAGAAAAGGGCAGTCCACTCCAGTATTCACCTGGATAATCCCATGGACAGAGGAGCCTGGTGGGCTACAGTCTGCCGCTAAGTCATTCCAGTTCAGTTGTGTCTGACCCTGTGCGTCCCTACAGACAGCAGCCCATTGGAGTGGGTTGCCATTTCCTTCTCGGATTCGTGAAAGTGAAAAGTGAAAGTGAAGTCACTCCAGTCGTGTCTGACTCTTCACGACCCCATGGAAGACTGGAGACGACTGGAGAGACTTTAGCACACATGCATGGTGCTTACATGGGGGTAAGCAACCCCTAGGGGGTCTGGGTGGCACCCCCAAATCAAACACATAGCATTTCCACAGAGAAAGGTGAGATATTTTTAAAGACCATAATTAGTCTCACATCAATTCAGGTCAGATTTTTGCCATAAAATTAGCTTGCTGCAGACTTAGGAAGAACCTTTGGGATTTCAAGCGTTCTGGATTCCAGAAAGGAGGAGAAGGGACACGGGCCAGGACCATCCTCCAAGGCTTCGGGAGGTGATGCTCCAGGAAGCAGGAATCAAGTGCAGTTCCTTTTTTCACTTATCTTCAAACATGCCCACATCCCTCCTCAGGATGTGAAATTCTCTGGGAACACATTAGGCTCTGATGGTGGGAGGCAGAGGTCCAGAGCCCTTGGCAGCCAGGCCCCAGCCTCCCTCCCTGAGTGCTGGCAACACAGGTTCAAACATCCCTATCTTGCCTGGCCCCTGTCCCAACGCACCCTCCTCTCAGCCCTGGTCCTTGTGGCAAGTGGCCACTTTCACTCACAAGCCATCCTCAGCATCACAGCCTCTGTAAGGGCCAGCCCACTCTCTCCCAGTTGTCTCCATGAGGTTTGTTCTGACAGTGTTCCCATCTCCCCACACCTGAGTCATCTATCTCGCGGCCTGGCATAGCACCAGATACACAGCAGGGACCTGGAAGAGAAGGATCAACCAGATGACTGATGAATGCCAGGCATTAAGCCACATAACGCAGGCCGCCGGCTTTCTGTCACTTGGTCCCTTCCTCAGCATTCAGAGTTCTGCTGAAGGACCTCGATGTTTGGCTGGAGGAAGGGATAGGCCAGGGCAAAGGATGGAGGCTGAGTCACGCTGTCTCACACACGTCTTCCAACGTGGAGAGGCCACGCCACTGAGGGCAAAGGGATTTGTCCCAAGTGCTCCATCAGAACTTAGTCCACCTGGTGAAAGCAACAGGAAGGGGAGAACCTGCCAAGATAGGGATGTTTGAACCAACTGGCACAAGACAGTAAAATGTTCTGGCTGTTTCCAGAAGAAGGAAGCTCCCAATCAAACGGGGCTCGAGGTCTCCTGGTGCAGGAACACTGATTGAGGAACCTCTTCAGGGTGGTTTATTCTTTCTTGTCTTTCCCCAGTCAGCCTGCAAGCTTGTAGAGGTCAGAGGTCATGTCTCATGTGCAGCTCTGATCCCTAGCACCTACCTCAGAGCCTGGTTGTTGAGTGGTCAGCACTCAACAGGCTTTTTGGGGAAAACCAAATGAATGTTCGGGCTCTGCATCTCCTTCCAACTCTTACATTCTATGACACCTCCCACCAGCCCTGTACCAACCCCCAGGAACACCACCTTCTCCTGTGCCACCTGCCCCCAGATCTTTACCACCACCCCCTGCCTTTGTAGCTGTCACCTTCTATGGACCATTACAGTTTGCAGGTGGCATGTCCTCCCTGGCCTTTCCCATTATGTACCACAGTTGGGATTAAATCTGGTCCCTTAACACCCTGTGAGCTGGGCTCCTTGAGGCCAAGGACTGAGTACCAGGATGAAACGTGCCTGCTGAATGACTGCTGTGGGGACACGGTGACAAGGACACGCAGCTGGGGTGCACCCAGAGCAGGACGTGTCAGGCAAGGGGCATCGCGTCCTGACTGACAGATGGCCTGTGGCACTCTGCAGTGGACAGAGCACTCCTGACAGCTGTGTGGAGTGGGTTTTAGTGGAGTCGCAGCATCCTGACAGGGTAACAGGGTCTTCTGGAAGGGCCTCGGGGAGCAGCAAGCCGCAAGATTGGACAGAGCTCACCTGGCAGGTGCAGAACGCCAGGCTTCAGGGGATGGGGGGAACAGGGTCGGGCAAACCCAGCACACAAGCAAGGAGCGCTGGTGTATGAGTGTCCTCCGCACCTCCTATCAGCCCCCTAAAGGGCACCTGAGGTCACAGGACCAGAGCACAGGGAGATATGGGGGTCTCAGGTAAACTTCAACCAGGCCCTGGCAAGGTTTGGTGAACCACGCCACAGCTTAGCAAACAACTCAGAGTGATGCAAATGCTCACAGCTGCTAATAGAGCCTCACCCCGTCCTTCTCTGGGAAAGACATCTTCTAGCTGACTCCCATTCTGAAGACACCCACCTTTTCCAGAAAAGCTACAGAGCTATGTATAGTCCCCAGACTCAGCCACCTGCTTTGGAACTTAGGTATTTCACCGTCTCACCCAGATTTTATTCTATCATTTCACTTCATGCTGGGGCGATACCTCGCCATTTTGTGTCCCCTACAGATATTCTGTGGAAGGCTGAATAATGGCCTCCCAAAGATATTCACCTGAACCTGTGAATATTTTACCTTAAATGGCCAAAGGAACCTTGCAGGTGTGATTAAGGCTCTTAAGATGAAGAGATTATCCCAGATTATCTGAGTCGGCCAGACAGAATCACAAGGGTCCTTACAAGAGGGGGAAAAAAAGGCTTTGAAGCTGGAGGAAGGGCCCTGAGCCAAAGAATGCAAGTGGCCTCTAGAAGCTGGAAAAGGCAAGGAAATAGATTCTCCCCCCTCAAGCCTTCAGAAGGAATGGGGCCCTGCCAACGCCTTGACTTCAGCACCATGAAATACATTTTAGACTTCTGACTGCAAAACCAGAAGATAATAAACTCATCTTTTAAGTCACTAAGTTGCTGGCAGTTTGTGACAGCCACAGTAGAAACATAATACACCTAGTTTACAGATGAGGAAAACAGAGGTCTGGAGGGCTAAGGTCATCTGCCCAAAGAATCCTGGTAAAAGGCTCCTCACGCTGCCCGTGCCGTCCTGTCAGGCCCCCGGATTTCCAAGGGCTGTTAAAGAGCCCTGGGCTCTGGAGTCAGTCAGCAGAACTGGACTTCCAGCCCCATTACTCACTCGCTCTGTGGGCAAGTTACACAACCTCTCCTTGTTGCAGCTTCGTCAGTGGTAAGATGGGGCTGCAGCCACACTTAGGTTCGAGAGAACTGTAGGGAGTAAACAAGTTACTACACAGACAACACTGAGGACGGGGTCAGGAGGGCATGGCGTTATCTGTGACAATTCGCTCCCGTTTCACAGGCATTCCCTCCTTTGGCCAGGGTGGAAGGGCACCCACCCAGCAGTCTCTGAGACCCGGGCCAGTCCTGCCTCCAGTGGTCAGTTCTTTTTTTAAACCTTCCAAGGTCATATTTTCATTCATTAGGTTCCGATCCAAACCCTTCTGAGCTGCAACCATGAAGTGCTTGCTTGGACGGTTGCTACACACCCAGGAGCCAAGCTGGGCTGGCAACAGGCTCACCCGCACATCTCTCGAATATTAACACAGCCCGGGAGGGATTTCAGTTCTTTTATTTAAGGTCTGTGGAGAAACTTTCACCTTCGCAGAGCTCACTAGGCAGCACTTGATTTGAGCACGGTTAATCTGAACTGGCCACTGCTCCCACTTCAGCCACCGGGGGGATGACAGGCCCTCCAGTCTCCGGGGACTGTCTGCTCTGTGAACTTCTGGGTGGCTGCCTTTTGGGGGAGGCTGACCCACATCAGAGCAGGTCAGCAGCCCTCAGCCTGGCCTTTCTCCAGAGGGGATTAAAGGGAAAGAACAGCCAGGGGCTGGGCGGTTCTGCCTGGTTAGCCTCTGGAAAGAGTATCACATGCCCCCCAAGGGGGCAGGGTCCTGTCTCTCAGTCCCACTCCCCTGGGATCAACACAGACAAGCCAAGGCCACTCTAGTGGCTCAGCATCTGTTCCTCTTCTCCTGGGGCCAAGTTCCCATGAATCTCTCAACAGGAAAGAAAAACCATCCAATCGTGTATCTATCCTTCACTTGGTGGTAGGGATGGGGGGCGGGGCAGGGGTTAGGTGCAGAAATGAAAGAGAACAAAGTAATCCAAAATCCTTCAGTAAGAGCTTACTTAATTCAGCCCTTGTAATTAAATTTTGTTTTGTTTTTTCTAATACATACCAGGCCAAATTTTGACCCTTACAGTTTTCTCCCAGACTGAGAACACAAGGGCCAGTGCTCAGCCTTTCTAACTAGACTCTGTGTCCCTCTAATGAAACCACATTTTCAGCCAGCTAAACCCAATCCAGCCCTAAGCAAATGGGTCCCCTTTGGATGAGAAACCCTGAACCTCAATAGTCCTACTGGCCCGGAAGAACAGACTATGGAAGCTGAGACCCCTGAACCTGCCCCGACCCCTGGGACTCCTCTGGCAAGAAGTCCAGCTCCAGCCCTAGGTACCCAGTGAGAAATCCCAGCCTGCACGTCATTCATGAAAACATGTATGTACTGAGCAGGTTGGGCCAGCATTCCACCCTGGGTGCACACCCCACAGGAATCCGCGTGTGTCCCACAGGTAAGAACAAGACATTTCATAGCAGCCCTGTTTAAAACACAGGACTGGACACAAACCAAATGCCCAACCTCAGAGTGAATAAACAGGGATGGTGGATCCAGGAACCGTCAGTGAGTGAGGGGCTCCAGCCCTCGGGGGTGGAAAATCCATGCATAACTTACAGTCAGCCCTCTGCATCCACATCTGTAGATTCAACCAGCCATGGATCAGGCAGCACTGTGAGCACATTTATTGAAAAAAAATCCACGGACAAGTGGACCCACATAGTTCAAAGCCATGTTCAAGGACCAACTGTCTAATGAAACAGCGTGGACTTCCACGCCAGGGCGAGCAAGGACTGCTCTACACAAGCTGGTGATTGTTCTAAGGACACGATTCCATTTTCAAGTAGGCCAGATCCAGTCAACAGTGGTGAGGTATGAGTAGTGGTTCCCTCAGAGGTTTTGCCCTGGAGGAGGCCCCAGGGAGCCCCAGGGAGAGGTTGGGAATGTTCTGCAGCTTAAGCTGGACAGTGGTTTACACAGGAATTTACAGATGTAAAAATTATCGCACTGTACACCTACCTGTGTACTTTACTGTAGCAGGTTAATGAACATACACCTTCAAGCACCTTCTATGTGCTAAGTCCAAAGGTTATCTCAAGCAAGGCTCTAGCCCTTAAGAGCTCACAGTCCAGTAGGGGAGAAAATATTAATACACTCAAATAACAATGCAAGGTTGCCTGTGACCAGTGGGGCAGGTGATGAGAATTGG
This sequence comes from Moschus berezovskii, assembly GCF_049115385.1. NCBI lineage: Eukaryota > Metazoa > Chordata > Mammalia > Artiodactyla > Moschidae > Moschus > Moschus berezovskii. The sequence goes on from NC_142465.1 coordinate 113,798,087, forward strand.
CCAAGGGGTTGCTGGCATCACTGCTGAGTCAGGGAAAGGAGTAGAATAACCTGATCCAATGAAGGAGTTTTGGAGGCAGCCAGACCTGTGTTCGATACTACTTCTCACCGTGTGACCTGGACCCAATGTTTGCTCTGCTTCTTCAGCCTATGGGGGACCCACAGTGGAAAGTACAGCATTTCCAGGGTCCTCGCGAGGCTCAGGGAAAGAATGTACACAGAGCACTGGGCCGTGAGATTTGTCATTCCTGCCACAAGGCTGGGCCCGCCCTGTGCCAGGCACCACGGTTCACAGATGTGAAACGGGCCCTGCGCCGCCTCGGCTCCTGATCCCACCACGAAGAGGGCAGCCACCACTCACCCACTCCAACAAAAATGCAAACACCTAACAAAACAGGGGCTGTGATGTGGACTTGGCCCTAAAGGAACCTGCAGCCCAGTGGGGAATCAGACACCTAGGACACAACGTAAAAGGCTTAAGTGCCAGTGGAGAGGAAGAGATAAAGAAACGAGGGAGGGCAGAGGGCAGAGGGAGGTGGAAACGGAGCTGGGCCTTCAGAGGTAGATAGGATTGGGGCACGTGGAGACCGCCTGGGAGGGAGAGGCAGGCAGGCAGAGGGAACAGCGTGAGCAACAGCACGGAGGTGGGGAGGCGAGGAGGCACACGGAGGAAAGGGCGCCCAATCAAGTGTGGCTCAACCAGGGGCCCAGTAAGCAGGGCCTGGGGCAGGGACTTCATTCATGTGTCAGAGGGGGAGCCCCTGAAGGTTTCAGGGGCCAGAAAATAAACATATCAGAGCAGGGATTTAAATACCAAGCTAGACAACAGCGGTGCTTCAGAGGAACCAGAGGGAGGGGGCTCCATTTCTCCAGGGCTGGGGCTAGGGGCCAGACTTCCCAAGAAACACCCAAACTTCCATGTCTGGTCCCCTTCGTGAGACCCAAGCTTGCATTCTAGAATAACTGATGGTCAGGGGGTCCCTTGGACAGCAAGAACAAACCAGTCAATCCTAAAGGAAATCAACCCTGAATATTCACTGGGAAGGCGATACTGAAGCTGAAGTTCCAATACTTTAGCCACCTGTTGCGAAGAGCCGACTCACTGGAAAAGACCCTGATGCTGGGAAAAATTGAGGGCAGGAGGAAAAGGAGGGGACAGAGGATGAGATGGTTGGATGGCATCACTGACTCAACGGACATGAGTCTGAACAAATTCCAGGAGACAGTGAAGGACAAGGAAGCCTGGTGTGCTGCAGTCTGTGGGGCCGCAAAGAGCTGGACATGACCATAACTACAACAGGGGCCTGAGTGAGGGCGGCTGCTCCTCGACAGGGGAGCCTTGGCCTTCCTGCATAGGCAAGAGGTGAGGACACATTTCCTGTGCTTCTTGTTTATTTAATTGTATTCATTTTAAGTTTTTGAAAAAGTCACATAGTCACGTGAATCGGCACTCAAAAGGTATGGGGGGTCTCCAGTGAACAGCTCCCGGGCACCACCCCAACCCCAGAGGCACCCCAGGCACGAACTTCGTGTGAATTCCAAGAGACCCTGAGCACACACAGAAGCAAATGAACTTTCCACGTCCCTTCACTTTCACACAGACGGAGGCACAGCAGACACACATGGCCTGCACCTGCCTCGTTCACAGAAATCTATTCGGTGACTGCTCTGTATCTGTGGATGGCAAGCAGGCTCCATCTTACTTTTCACGGCTGCACGGTGGTCCGTGGTGTGGATGGATCATAATTTGTCCCTGGCCCTCTGTGGATGGACTTTAAGGTTGCTTCCGCCCTTGTGCTATTAAAAAAGAGGCAGCCATGACTAACTGCACAGTCACTTTGTATGTGTGGCATTTCATCTGTAGGGTAAATTCCTAGAAGTGCAACTGCCGGGTGAGAGCCTTCAAGCATCTGTAATTTTAAAAACATTGCTGGAGACGCAGGATACATTTTAATCGTTCATCCAAGAAAGAATCCAAATTATTGAGGAAAATACTGAAAACACGTAGTCCCACGGACATCCAGATGAAGAGAGAGCAGAGAAAAGCCCCATTTTCAGCAGATAGAGAGCACTGGGTCAGGAGATGGCTCTAGACCCGGAGCAGCCCTGGTTCGCCAGTGCCCTGGTCCGTGAACTCGCATTTCCTTACCTGTGAGTGAAGGGTCAGACCTGCTCAACCCCTCAGCCCTTCCCGGCACAGACAGGCTCTGGTTCCAGGGCCAGTGGGAATGTGGACGAACACTGAAGTCACCACAACACCAGGCTTTAATTGGTCTCTTTGGGCAAAGGTGACAGGGGAGGGGCGGGTAAGACCATGAAGAAGGCCTGGTGGGGAGGGGTGGGAGTGCAGAGCCCGGGAAGATGGGGTGCTTTCAGTCTGGCCATCCTGATCCAGTGACACACACCTGCATGAGTTGGAGGGACACTGCAGCCCTGCATGACACGTTCAGGCTCCATTCCATTCACTGCTGTGTCCATCAGATCTGTTACGTAACAGACACGGCCACACAACCCTCGCTCATCAAGTGGCGGTTGGCAGAGGACGGAGGCCTCGCCTCCTCCCTGTGAGATATGAGAGCTGGGTAAACGCAGCGGGCAGGGTGGGGCTTCCTCCTACCCCCCAAAATCCGGCTCAACAACCCAGAACTGCAAATGGAAGAAGTGGTCTTCTGCCCCAGTTAAATGGGAGATACCTCTTGGCAAACCAAAGGCAGCATTCGAGGGGCAGAAGGCTCGCCAGCCTTCCCCATTCCCAGCCTGTGCTCTGCTCTAGCAGACCGGACGGCCAGGGCCTCCTGTAAATCAAATCATACTCAGATGCGCTGAGGTTATGGCTGTTAACATTTTTCTAACCATTGCCCCATTCATCAACCTTTCTTTGTAAAGCAAATATGTACTGCCTTGTCAAGTCCAGACTTTCACACATACTATTTGTTTAAAACCCACCGACGAACTCATGGGGAGACACACTTCTCTTCCTGGAAGCGAGGCCTTGACACCTACTGTTCGAGACGAGCTCACTCCCTCCACTCCTCCACTCACTGGCCTGGGCCTGAGCTCTGGGTGGCCTCCCTTACCTGCAAAGCCTTCTTCGGCTCCCCGACCTGCCCACTGCCACTGTCCATCAGAGCCCCAGCTCAGCTGCCCTTCTCCTGGGGAGTCTCAGCTCCTCAGCCCACAGGCAGGCAGAGCAGAGGGCTGCCTCCTGGGGTCCCCACAGCTTCAACCAGATTCTCTATTAACATGCTTTCCAAGTCTGAGAAGCAATTCCACCTGCCAGGCTTTCCAGTGGGACGGCAGGCTCTCTGGGGGCCGTGGCTGTGCTGGAGGGGCCACTCAGAGCAGCGAGGGCACAGGATTTGAAATTGAAAACCTGGGTGCTTCCTTCCACAGTTCACCCTTCCTTCCTCCCACAGTTTCAAGCAAATTCACCCTTCTGAGCCTCAGTCTATCCGTCTACAAAATGGGCGCAAAATTTCCAAGAGGCCAGGGCCTTTGGGAGGATTAAATGAAATGTTATTTGTGAAAAGTCATTCACAAACTGCAAAGTCTTACACCAATCCCAGTGAAGATTAGGAATATTAGTACTAATTAACATAAGAACATTGATTAATATTCATTTCTTCACACACATTCCTTTACCAACACCTATCATTGTGCCTGCAGGCACCTGAAATGACTGCTTGTGGAATCTCAGGTTTTCTGTTCATTCTAGATGGAAATAAAATACACAACTGCTGGAGACATAGAGACCAACAGCCTCTGCCAGCAGCTGCAGCAGCCGCCGCCGTGGGGTTAGTTCTTTTCGCCTGGAGCTTTCCTGTAAGTGAAGACCCAGAGGGCTTTGGTGAACAGCCCTGCCCAGCAGGATGGAGGTACCCAGCCACCTGCCAGAAGGACAGGGCCTCCCTGGGTGCAGGCTGCCCACAGGGGCTGCAGCAGGAGCAAAATAAAGGCACCAAACCCCACACACATTTCACTCAGGATGCGGAGGCTGTCAGATCTGAAAATCCCTTTCAGGGTGACAGACGTGGTAACTTCCAGAGGTCTCAAGCCACCCCCTGCCTTGAGGTGAGGGTGGGGGACAGCGATCCTGGGACCATCCTTGGCCAGAAGTTACAGGGCCCACAGATCATGGCGCCCCAACCAGGAGACTGAAGTCTTCCGGAAGATCGCCAGACAGACTTCAGGTTGGAAAAGAAAACACGCACACACCCCTTCTCCATCCATCTTCACGTGATGATGAAGACGGGGTCTCCCTCCAAAACAGAAACCAGGCCCCTCCTCTGGGGGGTGGGAGGAAGTTCAAGGTTTTCCAGCCGAGGACCTCTTGTGGGCCCTGTGGCAGCCAGCAGGTGACAAGCAGCCCCACTGGAGGGCAAGTGGCTGAGCCAAGGCCACCACCAGGTTCTCTGACTCTGGGCAGGGCTCCGCCTGCTCCTCACACCTAAGGCCATCCAGCAAACAGGATGGCCTCGTCTTTCCCACAGAAACCTTGGAACAAAGCACTAGGAGGCACTGTTTTAGCCCCTCTCCAATTCTTTCACATCGATGGCTAACTTTCTCATGGCATGGGGAAAGGCCTGTGACCCGCTGTGATATGAACAATGAGATAACGCAGGATTTTGCCTAGGAGGATTATGCCACTTTTCAACAGTGACTATTTCTTGGTTATTGGAAATCCGGGGTGATTTTTATTCTTACCCTCCACTCTCTTCTGTGCTCCAAATTTACTATAACCAACAAGTACTATTTTCAAAAGCAGAGATGCCTATTGTTTTCCATAGAATGAAACATCGCAAGCTTTCCGTGAAATGCTCATTTCGTCGTGTGTGACTTTTTAAAAACACAGTAAAGCTGGAAGTGACACAGGTTAGGCACAAAGGCTTTCTGGGTGGGATCTTCCCTCTCTTGTTTCCGACCCAGAAGAGAAGGAAAAGGAGGTGACTGTGGGGCTTCCTGCCTCCCAGCCCAGGCCCGAGACCTCCAAGCCATCAGACAGAGCCTGCCTTTGGGCAGACCCAAGGCTGTTTAATGTACCTGTCGGCTCCTGATACAAGCTCAGTCCTAATCAACAATGTTGTTCTGACCTGTCACTTCTCAAGGATAATTCTAGCTTTATCCTGAGTGGTAATGATATTAAGCCATCCAAGTGTTGGCTTGTTTGGTCAAAAACTATTTCAGCACCTACTCTGTGCAAGGCATCATGGCGGACACTGAGCCACCATTAACCCCTGACTGGAAAAACGACCACCGAGATAGAGGTAGGCCCGCGTCACCCTTCTAAGTTCTCCCCAAGCACAGGGCTTCAGATGCACGAAAACAGCAGCAAAGAGGAGTGTGAACCAGCGCTGCCTAATTCCAGCGCCGCCCCTCCCAGAACGTGGGCAAAGTGGGGGCCAAGCCCGAGTCCCTGATGACAGCCCAGCAGCTTAACTGCACTGAATTAGGTACCTGAACTGCAGGCCACTTGGCAAAGGGAGACAAGACAGGGAGGGAACATGAGATAACCCGAAACCTGGGGACCATCCAAATCTTCTCTCCTGGGCCCTTCACACTGTACTTCTTCCCCTTCCTGTCCTCTTTGAGCCAAGAAGATCACATTCAATTAACATTAACTGAGGGCCTACTATGTGCTGAGCCCTGATGCCAAATAGTTTTGCAGACAAAGAACTCAGACCTTTGCTCTGCATATGCTGTTCCCTCTGCCTGGAACCTGCTTCCATATACACCAGGTGACAGTTTACACGTTACCTGGTCAGAGAAGTGCCTGCCCAGGCAGGAATGCCCCAGCGTTCCCTCAGAGTACCCATGACACCTGGAGCGGGTCTCTCCCCAGATGGATACTCGGCTCCCCGCACTGACACACAGGTGTGCAACACCTCTTTTCTGAATAAACTAAACAGCTTGGAAGGTAATAACAAAAGCCACTGTTTACTGAGCATGCACTACAGGCTGAGCACTGTGGGAACTCCATGCAGACAGCAGAACATCATCAGCGTGTGATGGCTGCGCTGTTACTACTGCCCTTTCACAGATGAAGGAGACTGCATCATTTCCCCCTATTTTTAAAGAATGGGAATTAGAACCCGGTCACCAACTTGTCCAAGGCCACGCAGCTAATGAGAGTGAAGACTGAACCTCAGCTCAATTCGCTCTCCAGAAGGCTCAGCTGACCTCCCTCTCTCCCCGGGACCCCAAGGGGCGCTTCTTGGCCCTGTGCTCCTGGTGACCATTTCTGTCCCCTTTCTGAATCCTCAGCCTCCTCTCCCAAGGCACTCCATTCAAAAGTCATCCCTGACTCCTCCCCCGATGACCTACACCCATGGGTTCCCATAGCTGACGTGGACCCCCTCTGCTGTGCAGACGTCCTGTGCAAAGACCCTTAGTCTTTCAGCCCTGCAGGGCGGGACAGTCTGGGGCACTCAGCTGGCTACTCAACATCCAGCAAAGCAGGCGGCTAGGGTGGGCATGCCCCCCGTGAACCCACAAGTGGAATCGGGCGGTTAAGCCCAGCTCTCTGTGCCCACTTCCCCCATGTCCCCAGCCCCGCCCCTGCCTGTATTTATAGCACTCAGGAGCATGGGGGCCTGGAGGATGCAAGATGGGGAAAGGGTCTGCCCACTTAGTCCAGATCCACAGGGTGAGAAGTCAGGGAGGGCCTGCCAGGCCCAGAACAGCCAGGAAGAACCCAAGTTCCAGCTCAGAGAGCCACCCCACCACCAGTCACAGCGGCCAGGCCAGAACCACCATGACAGCAGTGGGCTCCAGAGGCCCGTACTGCGTCACACAGGGCTGTCAAGACCAGAAGCTGCTGGAAGAACAGAAGGGAAAGGCTACAGGGACCAAAAGGATGCCACTGACCTGAGGGAAAGCAAAAGGAAGAAAAGCCCAGTGTCCTTGGAGTTACCTGCAGGAAGGAAGGAAGTGGGAGATGCGCCAACATACTGCCCTGGAATACACAGTTGAGGCTATCGCTGCCTTTTTGAAACCTTCAGGACTCCCTGCTGGCCACTCTGGCGTCAAGTCTGAACTCCTTAACAGGGCCTTCAAAGGTTTTCAGGCCCCGGGCCCTTGCAGCCATGTCTAGGAGGCGAGGTATTTCAGGCCTTTGCACCTCTGCCCAGGGGCTCCCTCTGCCTGCAAGGCCCTCTCCCTCTCCTTGGGCTGAGCATCCCTGTCCTTCCAGGCCTTGCATACCCCAGGGTTAGTAGGGAAGAGCATGGGCTCCAGGGTCAGCTCCCCGACCAGTGCAGCTTTACCCTCCTAGGCTGCCTCTGAAAAACATGGAGAAAACTGTCCCCACCTAACTGGGTGGTGGGGGATGAAACGCAGTAATTCACGAAAGCGCTTTGAACTGTGCCTGGCACACAGTAAGTGCTTAATAAACGAGCTGTTGTTCCTATTGTCCTCTGGCTCCGCTAGGGCCCTCTGTTTTCACCACAAGCAGAGCACTGTCTGTCATGTATCTGTTACCCGGTGGACAGCCTCAGCCAACTACTGCCTCGCAAGAGACACAACCCACGACTCAGCACAGTGCTGGACACACAGTAGGTCTTCAGCAAGTGCTCACCACCTATGAGAGTCCAACAGCAGACCCCCCCAGAGCTTTTCCAGGGCCCAGCTGCTTCCACAGCTCACACACCAAATCCCCAGTCTCCAGGTCCAGCAGAGTGAGAAAGGCATTCACAGTTACTTGGTTTCAAAACAATGAAGGGCTGTCCTCTGCCTTCCCAGGCTGCTTACACTCCAGGGAATTCACAGGGAGAAATGAGCACAGCAGGGACTGGAAATAGCACGGAGCCCCTCTTGGGGAAGAGAGCACGGCTGGCCTGCCAGGAACCAGGGGCAAAACCTCAAAGGCAGAGGAGAAAACAGCCTCCAGACAGAAGCCTGCGCTCCGCAGAACTCGGCCAACCCCAGCGAACTAGGACAAGATCACTTGCACCCATTCTGCCTTGAAGCTCTTCTTCCCACTCTCTTGGCGACCTTTAAACGGGGTTCCTGGTGTAACCCACTACTACCACGTGGGAGCAACTGACAACACATCCCCCTAGGCTGCACAAAGGAACCAGGTCGCCTGGGGTTCCTGGAGGGAGCTGACGGTGCATTCTCCACGCACACTAGCTATCAGGGCTTCGTGTGTGGATTGAGGTCATTATCTACGTCCAACTCCCAGCAGACCAGAAGCCCTCAGAGGCCAGGCACCAGGTCCCATTCATCTTTAAACCCCTGTGCCCCTAGCATAGTGCCTGGCACATAGTAGATGCTCAGTAAGCTGTGCGTGCTCAGTTGCTAAGTCCTGTCCGACTCTTTGTGACCCTATGGACTATAGCCCTGCAGGCTCCTCTGTCCATGGGATTTTCCCAGGCAAGAATACTGGAGTGGGTTGCCATTTCATACTCCAGGGGATATTCCCGACCCAGAGATCAAACCCACATCTCCTGTATTAGCAGGCGGATTCTTTACCCCTGAGCCACCTAGGAAGTCCCGCTAGGTAAGTTACAAGGCAGCAAAACCTGGCAGCAAGAGAGTGGTGCTGGTTCATGGACCACTCCATCCAGGCCTCCCACATACATGGACAAGGAGTCACGTGCTCCCCCTGGGTCTCACTTTCCACATTTGGAAAGAGGGATAACAAACAGTTCTGTATTCACACAGCCTCAGAGAGAACTAACTGGGGAAACACACATGGAAAGCACCATAGCATCAGAGGAATGCTAGTTACCCTTCCATTTCAGCTCAGCTCTCTCTGCACCTTCCCACCTCATGTTGGAGCCTTTTCTGCTGGCCATGTGTCCCCACCCCCAGCACTGAACCTACTCTGCATTGCCTCTATTGTTTTATATCTTTCACATCATTGTGACTACTTGGTTTTAAGTTGGATTCCCCAGACCCGAGAGGTCCTGAATCCCAGAGGCACCATGTGTTCGTGTTCAAAGCTTGATAAAATGGGCACACAGGCCTGACTGCAGGTCCCCTCCCACCCACAGTCCAAGCTCTGATACACACACACACACACACACACACACACACACACACGGCACCCTCCAGCACACAAAAAAGGAAGGGAGAGAGGAACGCTGCACACGTAACCTGTGAAGAAGTCACACCTCTGAGACCTGTGCCTCCTCGGCAGGCGTGTGAGCTTGTTTGCCTGGCTGCCTCTACGGCACAAGGGCCTCCAGGGCACTGATTGCTGCTTCTTTCCTTACATAAAGCACCGGGCAGTCAGATAAATAATACATGGCCTTTGCCTCACTCGCAGGTATCAGACGTGCAAACACCTGCTTAGTCCCACAGTGCCCTGGGTATGTGTGTGTGTGTGTGTGTGTGTAATGCCTGGCCTTACACAACTCCAGAGAGCATATATGAGTTGGGAACTGATACTCATGCCTACCTCTCAACCCTATCCTCTAGCCTTGGCCTGGAGTACATCAGCACTAGACCCCAGCAGCGTGTCCAGGGAGGAAAGCTAGGGGAGGCATGCACACACCCTAAACCAGTCTTCGGGGCCCTTTCCCAAGAAAACATCCTTGGAGCCCCAGGTCCCTGCCGGTGCCCCTCCAGACTGCAGACCTGTATGCAAGCCGTGTACACTTTCATGTACGCATCCCCGGGAGGCCTTGCCAGGCCAGCCACCATCCCAGATCACAGCTCGCCCCCCGCGCTCCCCCCCAACCCCCGCACAGGAGCTCCCCCACTCACTCGGTCGTGCCAGGCGCCAGCACACCCACCAGGCGCACACAATCCCACTTGCAAAGAGCCTGTCCAGCCCGCCTCCCCTCTTCCCCCAGACACCCCCACGGGCAGGTCCGATTACACTCCAGGCACGGGCCCCGCCACGTTGGCGAGGAGGGGGCCAGGGCACACCCACGGGCGGCCCCGCGACCTCGCAGGGCGGGGAGAAGGCGCAGGGCTAGGCCGGCGGGGCCGCAGACGCCCCCTCCCTCCGCTGCCAAGACAGTCGCCTCCGACCCCTTTCCCGCCTGAGGACCTGCGGCCAAGGCGATCCGCGAGGACGACCCCCGAGCGGGCCCCTCCAGGTCGGAGCAGCCCCTCCGCCCCCGAGAGCCCTCGGCTACCTCCCCCGGCCTCAGGGCCTCCAGCGCAGGGCCGGTGGGCAGGGTACCTCAAGAGCCCATGGCGGCGGCGTGTGCGGGCGACGCGCGGCAGCCGGACTGGGAGAGCGAGGCAGTGGGAGAGCGAGGCAGGAGGACAGCACCTCGGCCCCAACGTCTCGCCGCTGGCCGGCGCGTCCCGGGCCCAGCCGAGTGCCGCCGCGGCGCGCCTGCGCACTGAGCGCGCCGCCGGGGAGGGCGGGGCGGCCAACGCGAGGCTGAGATCACCCGCCCGGCCTTAAAGGGGCCGCGGCCCCAAACCTCTGGTGGTGGGAGCGATCTCGGCTCTCCAGTCGCTAGCAAACCAATCGAGTCGCCTCCCCCGCCTCCATCCGACCTCCCCCAAGCCCGCCCACTACTGAGCTTCTTGGGGTGCAGCGACAGAGTCGTGGGCTCCAAGCTCTGTTCTGGCACTCTCTGGCTGTATGGAGCTTCACTTCTTTTAACCCTAATTCCCTCCATTTGGGCCTGTTTGAAAATAAAACAGTAACGGCTTTTTAATCGAGTGAAGGATGCAGGTGTTTGTGGAATGAATGAAGTGCTGTGTGCAATAATCGAAATGAAATTGCAAAGGAGAGGAAGAGGTTTTTCTTCCCACTCCACTTAGCAGCGCTTCCGTCTTGCCCCACCTCGCTCTAGGTAGCCTAACTAGCAAATTCTTCAGATATCATTCAAACCACCCACCTCATTTCTATGTGCCAGATCCACACCAAACAGCAGTTTAACTGAAAAACAGAAAATCCAATCAAGTTTTGGCTTTGGTGTGTTCAAGATCCCCACATTTATTTCTATCCTCAGCCCAGACTCCTCCCCTGAACTGTGTACTCAACACCTCATCCTCGAGGTCCAATAGGAGCTCAAAGTCAACAGGCCCACAACAGAACCATCTCCTCTCAAACTGCAGAGACCTGCACTCTCATAGCCTACCCACAACAGCAGTTAGCAGCTCCACCCTTCCGACACCAGTCCAGAACTCCTGGAGTTACCCTTGGATCCCACTAGACCAGGAAATTATGCTGGCTGCGTGCTAAGTTGCTTCAGTCGTGCCGACTATTTCGCAACCCCATGGACTGTAGCCCACCAGGTTCCTCTGTATGTGAGACTGTCCAGGCAAGAACACTGGAATGGGTTGCCATGCCCTCCTCCAGAGGATCTTCCCCACCCAGGGACTGAACCTGCAGCTCTTACATCTCCTGCACTGGCAGGCAAGTTCTTTACCACTGGCACCACCTAGACTCTGACCTCTTCCACCCTATCTCCACTGCTACCAACCGCTTTGCTTATTTTTTGTCCAGAATTGTTGCAATATTCTTGTTAGGGAATGAATGTTTATATCCCCCCAGATTCATATGCTGAAATCCTAACCCCCAAGTGTGATGGTGTTAGGGATGGAAGGTGATTCGCTCATCTGGGTGGAGCAGAGCAACTTTCAGAGCAAACTTAAATAGGATTTACAAAGAGACCCCAGAGAACTCTGTAGCCTGCTTTCTGCCTCCTGAGAATACAGAAAGAAGTTGGTAGTCTATAACCCTAAAAGGGCCCTCAGCAGAACCTATCATGCTGGCAGACAGCCTGATCTTGAACTTCCAACCTCCAGAACTACGAGAAGTAAGTGTCTCTCATTGATAAGCCACTCAGGTTACAGTAATCTGTTATAGCAGCCCAAGCTGACCAGATGAACGGTTCTATGAAGATACAAGACCTTCTAGAACACCCAAAAAAGATGTCCTTTTCATTACAGGGGACTGGAATGCAAAAATAGGAAGTCAAGAGATACCTGGAGTAATAGGCAAATTTGGCCTTGGAGTACAGAATGAAGCAGGGCAAAAGCTAATAGAGTTCTGCCAAGAGAACGCACTGATCATAGCAAACACCCTCTTCCAACAACACAAGAGAAGACTCTACACATGGACATCACCAGATGGTCGATACCGAAATCAGATTGATCGTATTCTTTGCAGCCGAAGATGGAAAAGCTCTACACAGTTAGCAAAAACAAGACCAGGAGCTAACTGTGGCTCAGATAATGAACTTCTTATTGCCAAATTGAGACTTAAATTGAAGAAAGTAGGGAAAACCACTAGACCATCCAGGTACGACCTAAATCAAATCCCTTATGATTATACAGTGGAAGTGAGAAATAGATTCAAAGGATTAGATCTGATAGAGTGCCTGATGAACTATGGACATGACTATGGTTCGTGACATTGTACAGGAGGCAGTGATCAAGACCATCCCCAAGAAAAAGAAATGCAAAAAGGCAAAACAGTTGTCTGAGGAGGCCTTACAAATAGCTGAGAAAAGAAGAGAAGCTAAAGGCAAAGGAGAAAAGGAAAGATATACCCATTTGTATGCAGAGCCAAAGCCTTTGACTGTGTGGATCACAACAAACTGTGGAACATTCTTAAAGAGATGAGAATAACAGACCACCTGACCTGCCTCCTGAGAAATCTGTTTGCAAGTCAAGAAGCAACAGTTAGAACTGGACTTGGAACAACAGACTGGTTCCAATGGGGAAAAGAGTACATCAAGGCTGCATATTGTCACCCTGCTTATTTAACTTATATGCAGAGTACATCATGCGAAATGCTGGGCTGGATGAAGCACAAGCTGGAATCAAGATTGCCGGGAGAAATATCAATAACCTCAGATATGCAGATGAGGTAAGGAGTTATGCAGGGAGGTAGGCTTGATCCCTGGTTGGGGAGCTAGGGTGACCTCTTCCACCCCACCCTTAATGGCAGAAATCAAAGAACTAAAGAGCCAAAGAGCCTCTTGATGGAAGTGAAAGAGGTCAAAAAGTTGGCTTAAAACTCAACATTCAGAAAACTAACATCATAACATCAGGTCCAATCACTTCATGGAAAATAGGTGGGGAAACAATGGAAACAGTGACAGACTTTATTTTTTTGGGCTCCAAAATCACTGCAGATGCTGACTGCAGCCATGAAATTAAAAGATGCTTGTTCCTTGGAAGAAAAGCTATGACCAACCTAGACAGATTTAAAAGCAGAGATTACTTTGCCAACAAACATCTATCTAGTCAAAGCTATGGTTTCTCCAGTAGTCTTTACCAGTTGAGCCACAAGGGAAGCACATGAATGTGAGAGTTGGACCATAAAGAATGCTAAACACCGAAGAACTGGTGCTTTTGAACTGTGGTGTTGAGAAGACTCTTGAGAGTCCCTTGGACTGCAAGGAAATCAAACCAGTCCATCCTAAAGGAAATCAATCCTGAATACTCATTGGAAGGACTGATGCTGAAGCTGAAACTCCAATACTTTGGCCACCTCATGTGAAGAACTGACTGATTGGAAAAGAGCCTGATGCTGGGAAAGATTGAAGGCAGGAGGAGAAGGGAACGACAGACGATGAGATGGTTGGATGGCATCACCGACTCGATGGACATGAGTTTGACCAAGCTCAGAGAGTTGGTAATGGACAGGGAAGCCTGGCATGCTGCAGTCCATGGGGACACAAAGAGTCAGACACAAGTGAGCAGCTGAAGCTGGCCAGGATGATGGTGATATTTTCCTAACCTGTTTCCCTTTTTCCAGGCTTTCCTGGTGCCCCAATCTACTTCAGTACAGGAGCCAGAAGAATTCTTTTATTTATTCTTTAAGGTTTCAGTTCAGTTCAGTCGCTCAGTCGTGTCTGACTCTTTGCGACCCCATGAATCACAGCATGCCAGGCCTCCCTGTCCATCACCAACTCCCGGAGTTCACTCAAACTCATGTCCATCGAGTCGGTGATGCCATCCACCCATCTCATTCTCTGTCTTTCCCTTCTCCTCCTGCCCCCAATCCCTCCCAGCATCAGCGTCTTTTCCAGTGAGTCAACTCTTCACGTGAGGTGGCCAAAGTATTGGAGTTTCAGCTTTAACATCAGTCCTTCCAATGAACACCCAGGATTGATCTCCTTTAGAATGGACTGGTTGGATCTCCTTGCAGTCCAAGGGACTCTCAAGAGTCTTCTCCAGCACCACAGTTCAAAAGCATCAGTTCTTTGGCACTCAGCTTTCTTCACAGTGCAACTCTCACATCCATATATGACCACTGGAAAAACCATAGCGTTGACTAGACAGACCTTGGTTGGCAAAGTAATGTCTCTGCTTTATAATATGCTATCTAGGTTGGTCATAACTTTCCTTCCAAGGAGTAAGCATCTTTTAATTTCATGGCTGCAATCAGCACCCACAGTGATTTTGCAACCCAAAAAATAAAGTCTGAAACTGTTTCCACTGTTTCCCCATCTATTTCCCATAAAGTGATGGGACCAGATGCCATGATCTTAGTTTTCTGAATGTTGAGCTTTAAGCCAATTTTTTCACTCTCCTCTTTCACTTTCATCAAGAGGCTTTTTAGTTCCTCTTCACTTTCTGCCATAAGGGTGGTAGTTGTTGGTTTTTTTTTTATTTTTGATGTGGGCTCTTTTAAAGTCTTTATTGAGTTTGTTACAATATTGTTTCTGTTGAGGCATGTGGGAGACTAGCTCCCCAACCAGGGATCAAGCCTACCTCCCTGCATTGGAAGGCAAAGTCCTAACCTCTGGACTACCAGGGAAGTCCCCAGAGGGATTCTTTTAAAATCTAACTCAGAACATAGCACTTGGTTGCTCAAAGCCTTCCCCTGGCTGCCCAATTCACTCTGAGTAAAACCCAAAGAACTTACAGATCCCTGCTGAGTCTTGCCTTGCTTTGTCTAACATTCCACCCACCCAGCCATGTCTGACCTCATCTCCTCTGTTTCTTTCCCTCTATGCTGTCCCCTTGCTGTTTCTAGAACAAATGAAGCCTTGGCCTCAAATCCTTTGCTCTGGCTGTTCCCCCCTGCTGGGAGTGCTGTTCCCTCAGATACCTATTGATGTTCCCCAGTAAAGAATCCTCCTGCAATGCAGAAGATGTGCCAGGTTCGATTCCTGGGTCAGAAAGATGCCCTGGAGAAGGAAATGGTAACCCACTCCAGTGTTCTTGCCTGGAGAATCCCATGGATAGAGGAGCCTGGCAGGCTATAGTCCATGGGGTTGCAAAAGAGTCGGACACAACTTAGTGACTGAACACACCTGAATGCCCCCTCCTTCACTTCCTTCTGGGGTTTACTGACACATCCCCCACTCAGGAAGTCTGCCTTGACCACCCTAGTAAAATTGCCAAACTCCTTACCCCCGAGTCCTGATTCCCCCTTTCCATGCTCTAGTTTTCCCTACATCACTTAATTTTATAACATAGTTTGCCTGTTTTACTGTTTGTCTTCAACCCGTAAAACATAAACTCTAGAAGAACAAAGATTTTGTTTTTGTTGTTTCCTGTTATAATCCCAGTATTTAGTACTAGGGCTGGTATAGACAACTTGCTTAAAGAATATTTGCAGCATGCACAAAGATCATCTAGAGAAAGTCTTCCAGGCAAATCCCTTCCCAGCCCCCAGGTAGGAAGTTGCTCAGGGCTTTCCCAGCACACAGACAACATTTATCCTCTGTTGCATCATCTTCACTTGTTCATGACTTCCTGAGTCTCCCTCCCTGCACATGAACCCCTCCAGGGCAAAGTCCTTGTCTCAGTTATCACCATATCTTAGCACAGAAACCTAGAAAACAGACACAGCTTCATCAGACCAAACCACACCCTTACTCAAGTTCTTAGTCCCTGTTCACCAAGGGCAATCTTTAAGTTTCAATTTACAGAGGCCCCAGGCTGGCAGGAATAGAGGCAGGTGGTGGGTATTTTTAGGTTTGGGTTGTTCAGAAAGGGGCTTACACACAGAAAGTCACCTGGCCTGAGTGACATGGCAGGTTGGCAGCAGGTGGCACTGGGGGTCCTCATTGTTTTCTCCTTGTCTTTCCTCATCCTCTCCCTAGGCTGCCTAATTTAGAAGATAAATGTTTCCCTGCTCTGTCACCTCCTCACTCCTTGCAAATTTTCATTCACCCTGGCTCAAAGATGGCGCTCACATCAGTCCCCTCTCCCTTTCACGCCCAGGGCCACTGTCCTAGTTCAGGTCCCCTGGGTGTGTGTTCGTCGCTCAGTCACGTCTGACTCTTTGGGACCCCACGGACTGTAGTCCGCCAGGATTCTCTGTCCATGGAATTCTCCAGGCAACAATACTGGAGTGGGTTGCCATGTACTTCTCCAGCAGGACCCCCTTAGTTCTGGACAATAATAACAGTTCCCCAGCCCACCAGACACCTTTACTCCTGCTCACTGGCTACAGGAGGAGTCTTTCCACCTCCAACAACCAGTTACTCTTCCTTCAAAGGCCAATTCAGATGTCATTTTTTGGTTCTTTCTAGATCCCCACCTCCCCCACCCTCCCTTCCCCCATTCTGTTTTAATTAGCTTCTCCCCAACAAGAAAAAAACCACAAATGATTTGCAGCTTATCACCAAATAGTTAAGTACTTATGGTAGATCCATGGCCCTAGTGGTAAACAACCCGCCTGTCAATGTAGAAGATGTAAAAGACTGGAGTTTCATCCCTGGGTCAGGAAGATCCCCTGGAGAAGGACATGGCAACCTACTCCAGTATTCTTGCCTGGAGAATCCCTTGAGCAGAAGGGCAGAGGGACCTGGTAGGCTACAGTCCATGGGGTCACAAGAAGTCAGAGACAGCTGAAGCAACTTAGCATGCAGGCACACACACAATGATATATATTGTGTAAATATCAGAACAGCCTCTATGCATTACAAATAACAAGGCGACAATGATTAGGAAGACTACTCATTGGAAAAGGTAATAAATTTGTAATAAAAAGTAATAAATTTGCATGGCAGCCTGATCTGAACTCTGTAGTAAAAAAAAAAATTAAGTCTTAGAAGAAAGATTGGAAGGAAATATAACAAAATGTTAATAGTGGGTTCTCCTAAGAAGCAGGATTATAAATATTAATTATCTTCTCTCCCCTCCTCCTTCTCTCTCTTTTACTTGTTTTTGTTTGCATTTTCCAAAATGTGTTTGCAAAAAGCGTGCAATGTTTTCAAAGTAAGAAAACAGGTTGTTTAAAGAAATGACTTGTTGTTCCCTTCTGTTGGCATCATTTCAGCTGAATGCATCTGGCTCCCCACCCCACCCCACCCCCCAGACAAAGGGCCTCCCATGGGTCATGGGGACCAGGTTGGATTATCCCTGATCCCAAATCCACTCCTAGCATCTGCTGGAGAGTACAGAGGAAAGAACCAAGGCCTCAACGGTGCTAGCTGATGAGTGGCCTAGAGCCCAGAGCACTTCAGATACACTTACCTGCAGTCTCTGCATCTCCCGCTTGCCCCCAGGGATGCTGTGGGAGCTCTGGCAGGTGCCCTGGAGAGGCAGTGTGGTGTGGCAGGCCGAGCACAGGGCCAGCTCCACTTACTTCCTAGCAGTATGGTCTTAGGCAGGTGGCTTTGCCTCTCCGAGGCTCAGTGTCCCCATCATACAGAAGTGCTGACATGGAATTTTGCACACGGCTGACGAGAATGCACCAGTCTACAGCATGAGTCTGCAGAAGGCCGACTAACTCACCGCCCGAATCGGATCCACTTGGTTGCAGCGGATTAAAAGCCAATTCAAACTAACTTTTCTTAAAAAAAAGAGAATCTGAGTGCTCACTTAATTAGAACGTGTGAGTCACAGCTGGATGTGCGGCTTCACACACCTTCAATAGCTCACTGTTTCGTTCTTTTGGCGGGTGTGTGAGGGGTTTGTTCCCAGGTGGTCTTCTCCCTCTACAACGGAATACCTTTCCTTTTGTGGCTATTGTTCAGTCTCTCAGTCTTCTCTGGCTCTTTGTGACCCCATGGAGGGCAGCACTCCAGGCTTCTCTGAACTTCATTATCTTCCAGAACTTGCTCAAACTCATGTCCATTGAGTCAGTAATGCCATCCAACCATCTCGTCCTCTGTTGTCCCCTTCTCCTCCTGCCCTCAATCTTTCCCAGCATCAGAGTATTTTCAAATGAGTCGGCTCTTCCCATCAGGTGGCCAAACTATTGAAGTTTCAGCTTCAGCATCAATCCTTCCAATGAATATTCAGGGTTGATTTCCTTTAGGATTGACTGGTTTGTTCTCCTTGCAGTCCAAGGAACTCTCAAGGGTCTTCTTCCAGCACCACAGCATCTTCTTCAGCACTCAGCCTTCTTTATGGTCCAACTCTCACGTCCATACATGACTACTGGAAAAACCATAATACCTTTCCCAAGAATTCCAAAAATTCTGTTCCATAATTGCCTCTGATTGGCCCATCTTGGGTCACTTTCCCATCTCTGAGCCAGTCGTTGGAGCCAGGAACTGCAGTGCTCCAACTGGCCAGTCCTAGGTCAATGGCTGTTTGGTGATGTCCAAGTGTAAATTCATCTCTTGTGTTGTTGAAAAGGGGTGTTTGCTATGACCAGTGCATTCTCTTGGCAGAATTCTGTTAGTCTTTGTCCTGCTTCATTTTGTACTTCAAAGCCAAACTTGCATGTTACTCCTACTTTTGCATTCCAATCCCCTATGATGAACAGGACATTTTTTTTTTTTTTTTTTTGGTGTTGGTTCTAGGAGGTCTTCTAGGTCTTCATGGAACTGATCAACTTTATCTTCTTCGACATAAGTGGTTGGGGCATAGATTTGGATTACTGTGATATTGAATGATTTGCCGTAGAAACGAATCGAGATCATTCTGTCATTTTTAACGTTGCACCCGAGTACTGCATTTTGGACTCTTTCATTGATTAAGCAACAGTTTAAACCCCGTTTGGAACAACTGACTGATTCAGAATTGAGAAAGGAGTACAACAAGGCTGTTTGTTGTCACCCTGTTTATTTAACTTATATGCAGAGCACATCATATGAAATGCCGGGCTGGATGAGTTACAAGCTGGAATCAAGATTGCCAGGTGAGATATCGACAACCTCAGATATGCAGATGATACCATTCTAATGGCAGAAAGCTGGGAGGAACTAAAGAGCCTCTTGTTAAAGGTGAAGGAAGAGAGTGTAAAAGCTGGCTTAAAGCTCAATATTAAAAAACTAAGATCATGGCATCCAGTCCCATCACTTCGTGGTAAATAGACAGGGAAAAGGAGGAAGCAGTAACAGATTTAATCTTCTTAGGCTCTAAAATCACTGCAGATGGTGACTGCACCCATGAAATTAGAAGACGATCGCTTCTTGGCAGGAAAACTATGACAAACCTAGATGGCGTGTTAAAAAGCAAAGACATCACTTTGCTGACAAAAGTCCATATAGTTAAGGCTATGGTCCTTCTAGTAGTCATGTACAGATTGAGAGTTGGACCATAAAGAAGGCTGGGCGCCAAAGAACTGATGCTTTTGAACTGAGATGCTGGAGAAGACTCTTGAGAGTCCCTTGAAAAGCAAGGAGATCAAGCCAGTCATTCTTAAAGGAAATCAACCCTGAATATTCACTGGAAGCACTGATGCTGAAGCTGAAGCTCCAGAACTTTGGCCACCTGATGCGAATAGCTGACTCATTGGAAAATACTCTGATGCTAAGAAAGATTGAGGGCAAGAGGAGAAGGGAGCAACAGAGGATGAGATGATTGAGTGGCATCATCGACTCAATGGACAGGAGTTTGAGCAAACTCTGGGAGAGGATGAAGGACAGGGAAGCCTGGAGTGTTGTAGTCCATGGGATTGCAAAAGAGTCACACGTGATTTGGCAACTGAGCAACAACAACCATGCCATCATTTCAGGGCTGATGTGAAGATGAAATAACACAAGGAAGGCTGTTAGCACTGTGCCTGACATGCTGTAAGGACTCAGGAAGTATTGTACTTACTCATCTACTTTTAGGCCATGCCAAGCTTGTGGCTCAGCTGGTAAAGAATCTGCCTGCAATGCGGGAGGCCTGGGTTCAATCCCTGGGTTGGGAAGATCCCCTGGAGAAGGAAAAGCCTCCCCACTCCTGTATTCTGGCCTGGAGAATTCCATGGACTAGTCCATGGAGTCGCAAAGAGTCCGACACAACTTTCACTTTCACTTTTCACTTAAGCCAACAAGTAAGATCTTAGTTCCCTGACCAGGGATTGACCCCTAGCCCCTGCATTGGCCATGAGGAGTCTTAACCTCTGGACCGCTAGGGAAGTCCTCAAGAAAGTGCTCTGTGTTTGGTTTTTTAAGTCACATTTGACTCTTTGCAACCCCATGGACTATATAGTCCATGGAATTCTTTACACCAGAATACTGGAGTGGCTAGCCTTTCCCTTCTCCAGGGGATCTTCCCAACCCAGGATTCGAACCCAGGTCTCCTGCATTGCAGGCAAATTCTTTACCAGCTGAGCCACAAAGGAAGCCCAAAAGTGCTATTTTTAATATCTATAAATATAACTAGCAAGAATGCCTTTCCTGAAATTCCTGTTTGCAACTGAAAACATAAACAGGCCCAACTGGGTCAATTTTGATGACCCTGCTTCAAACTCTGGCATCAGTGATTCTGTCCACAGCAACTACTTTGTGTCCGGCGTCAGGGCCTTGTTAGTGTTCCCATCACCTGGACCACACTTCTTCACACATCCTTTTCTTTCCCTAGTTAATTTCTGCCCCTCCCTTAGGTCCCTGATAAAACGTCAGTTCCCCTGGATATGTCATTAAGTAGAGAAAAGAAAATACCGTACAGAACAGTACTAAATATATCATTTATGCAAATATATGTGTGTACATCTATTTGCATGTGGTTTAAAATGCATAGTAGTTACTGAAGCTGTGCTCTCCAGCCCATGAGCCGTAATTACTGAGCCTGCACATGGCAGCTACTGAAGCCAGCATGCTCTAGAACCCGAGCTCCCCAACAAGAGAAGCCATCACAGTGAGAAGCCCGCAAACTGCAAGTAAAGAGTAACCCCTGCTCACCACAACTACAGAAATGCCACACACAGCGCAGGCAAAAATAAATACTTTTTAAAAAATACATAACAACTTTTTTCAGGCAGCCGGGAAGATGGCGGATATTCAGACAGAACGTGCGTACCAAAAGCAACCGACCATCTTTCAAAATAAGAAGAGGGTCCTGCTTGGAGAAACTGGCAAAGAAAAGCTCCCTCGATACTACAAAAACATTGGTCTGGGCTTCAAGACTCCAAAGGAGGCCATTGAGGGCACCTACATTGACAAGAAATGCCTTTTACGGGTAACGTCTCCATTCGAGGGCGGATCCTGTCTGGCGTGGTGACCAAAATGAAGATGCAGAGGACCACTGTCATCCGCCGAGACTACCTTCACTACATCCGAAAGTATAACCGCTTCGAGAAGCGCCGCAAGAACATGTCTGTGCACCTTTCTCCCTGCTTCAGGGACGTCCAGATCGGCGCCATCGTCACGGTGGGCGAGTGCCGGCCCCTGAGCAAGACCGTGCGCTTCAACGTCCTCAAGGTCACCAAGGCTGCCGGCACCAAGAAGCAGTTCCAGAAGTTCTGAGCCTGGGCCTCTGCCTGCCGCCCCAAACAGAATAAAGTGATTTTCCTAGTCAAAAAAAAAAAAAAAAACGTAACAAAACAGGGAATGCCCTGGCTGTCCAGTGGTTAGGGACTATGGGGCTTTCACTGCAGAGGGTGTGGGTTCAACCCCTGGCTGGGGAACTAAGATCCTTCAAACTGTGCAGTGTAGCTAAAAGAATAATATGAATAAAAATAAATGAAATGCATAGTAACTTTCCGGAATGCAGAAGAATGGGCCCTCCCATGAACAGAGGGCACACAAGGACGGGGTCTTAGTCGTCGTTGCTCAGAAGCCGACACACAGGGCCGCCATGTTCATCACGACCACTGCGCACCGAGCAGTTGCTATGTGGCAGGCAACGTGCTAAGCCCTTCATTATCTCAACGAGCAGCAGTGGTGACTGCCATCCAGCTGATGAGGAAGCCAAGGTACAGAGACGCATGGTCTCACCTGAGGCTCCCAGCACGCAGGCAGACCTAGTGGTCCTGGACTTACTCAGTGAACCTGGGACCCACACCAGCCCCACAGGGAATTAGGAAAAATCAACCGGCAAGACAAATGCTTCTGACTTCACAAAGACGGTCCTGTTGGGATAGTGACCATCAGCAAGCGGAACAAGGCCGTTCCTGCCATCCAGGTTGTGTGTGTGTGCATGCACGTGTGCCTGTGTGTGTGTGAATCAGAGACGTGGCTGGTGATGGATTTACGGGCTGCTGTTGGAGGCACAGAGAGGAGCTTCCTCTTTCTGCGTGTCTGTCACACGCGCACACACAGACTTATACACCTGGGCCTCCTACAAAGGTGAGATGAGTCCCACTCCAAGCTCTCCTAGCCAAAACCAACAAGCGAATGAAAACAAAGAGAAGCCAGTTTCCTCGGAATCACTAGGAACTTGTTTCAGGTTCTCTACAAAATCCCAGGTCGTTGCCAACTATCCTGAGCACTGTGATTGGGAAAGGGAAGTTCTGCCACAGGTCGGGGACATACAGGAGCTGGGGAAGCTGGGCCCAGGGTTTCCTGGGAAAGCCTTTAATAAGAGGGAAGGGACCAGAGTAGGCCTGGTGGCCCAGTCTCAGATCTGCTGTGACTCAGTAAACCTGGAGGGGATGACTTCAGAGGGGCGGCACCTTAATCATAGGTGCTTTGAAGATGCAGGGATGAAAGGCCTTGGAAGACATAATTACAGGAGATGCCATTCTTTCAGGGGCCTGCAGGAGCCCAAGTCACCATCTGCAGGGATATGTTGTGGGGGTCCCGAGTGGGGCCTTCTTAAAGGGGCAGTACCCCAGCGCTGGGCTCTCTGTTCCCTTCACTCCAGCTGCTGGCTGGACGGCTCTTCCATCCTATCAGCGTCCCCTGCATGGGCAGTGCAGCCTCTGTGAAGCCAGGTTCCAGTTCTGCAGCTTCCTGCGCCTCAACAGGCAACAGGACACAGCCTCACAGGGAACAGTTGGGAGAAGAGACAGGAAGATGCTGTTGGCGTCTCAGGGCTAGGATGGAGGGAAGAATGGGAGGAACGGGCCAGAGGAAGAGGAGGAGAGAAGGTGGCTCTCGGTCACCATGGCAACACTTTCTTGGCTCAGCCACGCACAGCCCAGAAAGCTGGCCCCAGACAAGTGTGGCTTGAGTGAGACAGGAGATATCTAGTGATTGGGCAGCTGGAGGCTGGAGCTTGGAATGTGTTTACTCCTCTGAACGATTAGATGGGTTCCTGTGGGCGCCTGTGTTGCAGGCTTTGGGAACGAGGATGTGACGTGGGGGCCTCAGCCTTCTTAGCTGTAACTATTCCCATCTCCATTTCCCCCTCCATAGAGCAGGGATGGGGGAGGGGGAGGCAAGGGAATGAGAGAGAATACAGGAGGGGAAGGCTCTCTCCTTGGCTAAAGTCATGCTGGGGTGACTCCTACTGGAGCTGATGGCAGGGGTCTGCCAGATCCACTCCCCCACGGGAGGCCCTGGCTTTCAGGAGAGGCAGGTATAGGGGGGTGTGGGGGGCATCAGAAGGTAGGTGGGAAAGGGGAGAGGGAGAGAGGCTGTCACAGAGCAGCCGCGTGGCGCCAGCGGCTTGTATTTTATGGCAGGAAGTGACTGAACCAAGTTCAGTTCAGTTCAGTCGCTCAGTCGTGTCCGACTCTTTGCAACCCCATGAATCACAGCACACCAGGTCTCCCTGTCCATCACCAACTCCCGGAGTTCACGCAAACTAATATCCATCGAGTTGGTGATGCCATCCAGCCATCTCATCCTCTGTCGTAACCGTCTCCTCCCACCCCCAATCCCTCCCAGCATCAGACTCTTTTCCATTGAGTCAACTCATCGCCAAAGGTGGCCAAAGTATTGGAGTTTCAACTTTAGCATCAGTCCTTCTAATGAACACCCAGGATTGATCTCCTTTAGGATGGACTGGTTGGATCTTCTTGCAGTCCAAGGGACTCTCAAGAGTCTTCTCCAGCACCACAGTTCAAAAGCATCAATTCTTCGGTGATCAGCTTTCTCCACAGTCCAACTCTCACATCCATACATGACCACGGGAAAAACCATAGCCTTGACTAGACGGACCTTGGTTGGCAAAGTAATGTCTCTGCTTTTTAATATGCTGTCTAGGTTGGTCATAACTTTCCTTCCAAGGAGTAAGTGTCTTTTAATTTCATGGCTGCAATCAGCATCTGCAGTGATTTTGGAGCCCCAAAAATAAAGTCTGTCACTGTTTCCACTGTTTCCCCATCTATTTCCCATGAAGTTTTGGGACCAGATGCCATGATCTTCGTTTTCTGAATGTTGAGCTTCAAGCCAACCTTTTCACTCTCCTCTTTCACTTTCATCAAGAGGCCTTTGAGTTCCTCTTCACTTTCTGCCATAAGGGTGGTGTCATCTGCATATCTGAGGTTCTTGATATTTCTCCCAGCAATCTTGATTCCAGCTTGTGCTTCTTCCAGCCCAGCGTTCCTCATGATGTACTCTGCATATAAGTTAAATAAGCAGGGTGACAATATACAACCTTGACGTACTCCTTTTCCTATTTGGAACCATTCTGTTGTTCCATGTCCAGTTCTAACTGTTGCTTCCTGACCTGCATACAGGTTTCTCAAGAGGCAGGTCAGGTGTCTGGGATTCCCATCTCTTTCAGAGGAAGCCAAATCCTTCCTTTTGTACCAGACCGTTTTCTCCGGGTTTCTCCTTGGTCTCCTCCCCTCCTTCCTTCTCCAGACCCTCTGCCATTCAGTCTTCAATCCCTTTCCTCCAGTGATCTTTGGCCTCCAAACAAGAGCAGGCCTCGTAGATCCTCAAAACTTCAACCTAGTTCCTTCCACACCTCTTCAACCCCAGTTGCCTCTTCCCTCCACTCTTCTCCACACCCCCTCAGACAAAAGGTCACCTGTTGACTTTTATTGAAGCGGTTTCCTGTGTGAGCATGAGGGGCAAAGTTGCATGGGTGGGAAGGGGCAAGAGGGAACTTGCTCAGGCGGGTCGACACTGCCCACATCTGTTTCAGGTAATGATTACACAGGTACATAGAAACAGGTAAAAAGCTATACATCCCTGTACACTTAAGATGTGTGCGTTTTTCTGTGCATACGTTATACTTCAATTCTTGGAAAAGAAAAAGAAGGTCTAGGGGGAAATGGTCAGTGGGAAGCTTGTGTTTCCTCTGCAGTTTGCTTTGAGCTCGCTGACCCCACCCTCTTCCCTGATGCCCCGCCCCGAGCCGGGCGCCTCTCTCCCTGGCCCCGCCTCCCTGGTTTCCAAGCCCGGAAGGTCTGCCCTATCTGCGTTCTTGCTTTCTGTCAGTGGTCCTGCGATGCTCCCAGGCTCCCACGTAGGTCACCTCAGCGCCTCCGACTCCTAGACCTCAGTCGGCAAAGAACAGACCGGTTCTGAAAAGGGTTCAGTCATCCTTGCCTTCTGGATGTCTCCTGCCTGGATTGTAACCGTAGTTCCCAACTCCTCTCCCTGCCTCCTTTCTCCATCCTCCACTCTCCCTGCCCACTGCTGCCAAATTCATCTCTCTCAAGTTCACATCCGTCGTGGCTCTTCTCTAATCGTCGGTTCCCCACAATGCAGACGCTGGTGGATGGAAGTCAGGCCAGTGGGTTCTGGCCTCTGCCTCCTCCATCCTTGGCGGCTGTGTAGCTCCTCCCTCCCCCTTTGTGCTTGGATCTCTGAGTATATATCGAGGTAGTTCATACCTCTGGGCCTTTGCACGTGCTGTTTCCTCTGGTGGGAATGACTGTCCCCACCTCATCCCTCCTCCCCACCCCCCCAGGCCGCCACCACCCAGTAAATTACTCACATTTCAAGGCTCAGATCAGGTACCTTTGAACACCTTCCCGACACACCGCCTCCCTCCTTTGTCCCTGGCTCACACTGCGCATCTCACACTGGAATTTGGATTGGGATAAGCCACTGGTTAACTTGAGTCTTTCCCCTGACTTGGGCCCTTGAAAGCCAAAGTCACACCTCATGTTGGCAATGTGCAGTAACCATTACTGAGCACTTACACGGCACCGGGCTAGAGTGACGGTTAGGATGTGCCACTGTGTCTCTGTGTCCTCATGTGTTCAACGAGCATCAGAGTACACCAGCCTCCTAGGAAGCTTGTGAGCAGAGAGGGTGGGAACAGGGCCTGGCACCAGGAGGCTCCTCAGCCCTTATGAGCATCTGTGGTTTTATTGAATCTTACAACCTCTGAAGCAGGTAATAGCACCTCCACTTTACAGGGAAGGAAACCGAGACCCAGACAATGCCCCAGGTCACAGAGAGACCAAGCCAGCCCTCTGGGTTCCACGCTATGCTCTCCACCCCTCACCCCCGCACTCCACTCCCCTCAGCCCAGCACTGGCACCCACAAGCCCCAGTGTCTGTTGCGTGAACAAAAATGATTCACTAAGTGGCATGCTTGCCCCCTCCAATCTGGGCAAAATTTCCGGGCAATTGTTTGGCGTACTTTATAAAAATAAACTGTTTGCCTGGTTGACGCATCCTGGTCACTCCCTGGCCTCAGCTTAAATATCACTTCCTCAGAGGCTGTCAGCCACCACCCCCTCTCATATTCATTAGCTCTCTGAATAAGAAACACAGGAAAGACAAACCAGACACCAGTGATGATCGTGGGTAGGAATACAGTGGAGGGGGCAGGGATGGCAGTGACTCTCTATGATTCGACTTTTATTTTTGATTTTTGACTGCACTCTGTGGCATGTGGGACCTTAGCTCCCAGACCAGGGATTGAACCTACACCCCCTGCATTGGAAGGCGGAGTTTTAACCACTGGACCACCGGGGAAGTCCCATAACTTGACTTTACAGCTTGATGTTCATATATGAAGTACCTCCAAAAAAAATTAAACCAAAAGAGAGGGGGGACCCTAACTCATTATTAAAACTAATTACCACACAGAACACAGAGAAAAGATTGATTACAAAAGATTGATCAAGTTACATCCAGGCACTGTGCTCTGACCACATTTCCTCAGAATATAATCTAAGGGGGGAAAAACAGTCTGTAAAAAAGTCTTTACCCTATAGGTACTGGGCTTCCAAAATCAGTCCTGAATACTCAATGGAAGGACTGATGCTGAAGCTGAAGCTCCAATACTTGGGCCACCTGATGTGAAGAACTGACTCATTTGAAAAGACGCTGATGCTGGGAAAGACTGGAGGTGGGAGGAGAAGGGGATGGCAGAGGATGAGATGGTTGGATGGCATCACTGACGTGATGGCCGTGAGTTTGAGTAAGCTCTGGGAGTTGATGGACAGGGAGGCCTGGTGTGCTGAAGTCCATGGGGTCACAAAGAGTTGGACACAACTGAGCAACTGAACTAACTAGTGGCTCAGGGGTAAAGAATCTGCCTGCTAATGCAGGAGACTCAGGTTCGCTCTCTGGGTGGGTAAGATCCCTGGAGAAGGAAATGGCAACTCACTCTAGTATTCTTGCCTGGAGAATCCCATGGGCAGAGGAGCCTGGTGGCTACAGTCCATGGGGTCACAGAATCAGACTTAACAACTAACACATCATATACTTTTAGTGTGTGCGTGTGTTACTCGCTCGGTTGTGTCTGACTCTTCATGACCCCATAGACTGTAGCCCACCAGGCTCCTCTGTCCATGGGATTTGCCAGGCAAGAATACTGGTAACAAAAATGGCAAGGGGAGGGTTGCCATCTCCTTCTCCAGGGGATCTTCCCAACCCAGGGATCAAACCCGTGTCTCCCACATTGCTGGCAGATTCCTTACCACCTGAGCCACCAGGGAAACCAAAACTTACATATATTGTTGGGTACAGCAAATAAACACCTTAGTATTAGCAGGGACTAAAAGTTTCACTGCAAAAGATATATAAATAAAAAGATCTTTTTTAAAAAAGATTAGCTCCTTGTATTTCCGCTCAGGGCCCACAGTTGCTAGCTTCACACCTACTGTTTGAAGCCAGGTGGGAGGGGCTGAGAGTGGCCCTGCTCCAAGGCGGGTCTCCGTGTGGTTCACTGCCTGCAAATCAGGACCCTCCGGCGTTTCCTGGTGGGTTTGTCTGGTCAAAGCTATCGTTTTTCCAGTAGTCACGTATGGATGTAAGAAAGTGAAAGTGTCTCAGTCACGTCCGACTCTTTGCGACCCCATGGACTACACAGTCCATGGAATTCTCCAGGCCAGAATACTGGAGTGGGTAACCTTTCTCTTATCCAGAGGATCCCAACCCAGGGATGGAACCCAGGTCTCCCAGGTTACAGGCAGATTCTTTACCAGTTGAGCCACAAGGGAAGCCCATGGATGTGAGAGTTGGACCATAAAGAAAGCTGAGCACTGGAGAATTGATGCTTTTGGACTGTGGTGTTGGAGAAGACTCTTGACAGTTCCTTGGACTGCAAGGAAATCAAACCAGTCAATCTTAAAAGAAATCAGTCCTGAATATTCATTGAAAGAACTGATGTTGAACCTGAAGCTCTAATATTTTGGCTACCTGATGCAAAGAACTGATTCACTAGAAAATACCTTGATGCTGGGAAAGATTGAAGGCAGGAGGAGACAACAGAGGATGAGGTGGTTGGATGGGATCACCAACTCAATGATGACGAGTTTGAGCAAGCTCCAGGAGTTGGTGATGGATAAGGTAGCCTGGCATGCCGCAGTCCATGGGGTCGCAGAGTCTGACAAAACTGAGCAACTGAACTGGAAACTGAGGAATTAAGGCTTCCCTGGTGTCTCAGATGGCAAGGAATCTGCCTGCAATGCAGAAGACGTGGGTTTGATCCCTGTGTTGGGAAAATCCCCTGGAGAAGGAAATGGCAATCCACTCAAGGATTCTTGCCTGGGAAATCCCATGTACAGAGTAGCCTGGCAGGCTAGTCTATGGGGTCGCAGAGAGTCAACACATGACTGAGTAACACACACACACAGGCTCACAGGAAGGTCCAGCAGGAGACCCTTTACTAGGGCTGAGCCAGACTGTGGGATGCCAGCGCTGGAAGAGACCTTAATTATGGGGATTTGAGTGATGCCCAAGACTTACAAGGGGACTCTCGGAGCCCTCCATCTCCTCCCCAGGTTGAGTTCTTGCCTGTGGGCAGAGATCATGGTAATAGTGACTCTTGGGTTAATGAATAAGTAGGACAGTAATGTGTGCTGGATAAACATGGACTGCTAGACCAGTTCTCGGATAAGCTGGTCAGACAAAGGCCACTGAGGCTGAGGGGTGTTTCTTTATCGGAGCTTTGGCTTGGCTGAAGAGACTGCCCAGGGTCATCTATGGCACAGCCATCTTCACAGTGTTCCTTCATCTGAAGGCAGAGAGGTTAATACCTAACTCAGGATTAATGGATAAGATAACTCAGAATTGTGGATAAGATAACGCTGTGAAGAGTGCTTTGAACTCTCTCTACTCAGCAGGGTCCCGGCATCACCTGGAACGTGTTAGGATGTGGACCCTCAGGCCCACTCCAGCCCTCCTGAGTCAGAAGCTGCACTGTAACAAGGTCCCCAGGAGGTTTGTATTTTTTTTCTTTTTTAATATTCATCTGTGTCGGATGATGCCACACAATATGCCAGCAACTTTGGAAAACTCAGCAGTGGCCTCAGGGTTGGAAAAGGTCAGTTTTCATTCCAATCCCAAAGAAAGGCAATGCCAAAGAATGTTCAAACTTCTGCACAATTGCACTCATCTCACAGGCTAGCAAAGTAATGCTCACAATTCTCCAAGCTAGGCTTTAACAGTACATGAACCAAGAATTTCCAAATTGTTCAAGCTGGATTTAGAAAACTCAGAGGAACCAGAGATCAAATTGCCAACGTCCGCTGGATCATCAAAAAAGCAAGAGTTCCAGAAAAACATCTACTTCTGCTTTATTGACTACCCCAAAGCCTCTGACTGTGTGGATCACAACAAACTGTGGAAAATTCTGAAAGAGAAGGGAATACCAGACCACCATACGTGCCTCCTGAGAAATCTGTACGCAGATCAAGAAGCAACAGTTAGAACTGGACACGGAACGACAGACTGGTTCCAAATCAGGAAAGGAGTACATCAAGGCTGTATATTGTCACTGTGCCTGTTTAACTTATATGCAGAGTACATCACAAGAAATGCCAGGGAAGCACAAGATGGAAAGATCGCTGGGAGAAATATCAATAACCTCAGATATGCAGATGACAACACCTTTAAGGCAGAAAGTGAAAACTAAAGAGCCTCTTGATGAAAGAGGAGAGTGAAAAAGTTGGCTTAAAACTGAACATTCAGAAAGCTAACATCGTGGTATCCTGTCCCATCACTTCATGGTAAACAGATGGGGAAACAATGGAAATGGTGACAGATTTTATTTTGGGGGGGCTCCAAAATCACTGCAGATGGTGACTGTAGCTATGAAATTAAAAGACGCTTGCTCCTTGGAAGAAAAGCTGTGACCAACCTAGACAGCATATTAAAAAGCAGAGACATTACTTTGCCAACAGAGGTCCATGTAGTCAAAGCTATGGTTTTTCCAGTGGTCATGTATGGATGTGAGAGTTGGACTATAAAGAAAGCTGAGTGCCGAAGAATTGATGCTTTTGAACTGTGGTGTTGGAGGAGACTCTTGAGAGTCCCTTGGACTGCAAGGAGATCCAACCAGTCCATCCTAAAGGAAACCAGTCCTGAATATTCACTGGAAGGACTGATGCTGAAGCTGAGGCTCAAATACTTTGGCCACCTGATGCGAATAACTGACTCCTTGGAAAAGATCCTGATGCTGGGAAAGATTGAAGACATAAGGAAAAGGGGACAATAAAGGATGAGATGGCTGGATGGCATCAACGACTCGATGGACATGAGTTTGAGCGAGCTCCAGTTGATGATGGACAGGGAAGGCTGGTGTGCTGCAGTCCATGGGGTCACAAAGAGTTGGACATGACTGAGCGACTGAACTGACTTGACCAGCTGTGTCAGGGCTTAGTTGCATTACGCAGGCTCTTTCATGCAGTGCATGGACTCCCAAGTTGTGGCACACAGGATCCAGAGCACATGGGCTTCAGTATTTTCGGCTCCGTGGCACGCGGGATCTTAGTTCCCTAACCAGGGATTGATCCCGTGTCCCCTGCAGTGCACGGCAGATTTTATTTACTTATTGGCTGTGCTGGGTTTCACTGCTGCTCGGGCTCTTCTCTGGTTGTGGTGGGTAGGGCTCTCATCGCGGTGGCTTCTCTTGCTGCAGGGCACGGACTCTACAGGTGTGTGGGCTTCAAGAGTCACAGCCCCTGGGCTCTAGAGCACAGGCTCAACGGCTGTGGCTCACGGGTTTCAGTCGCTCCTCGGCATGTGAGATCTTCCCGGAACCAGGGATCGAACCTGTGCTTCCTGCATTGGCAGGCTGATTCTCAACCACGCAGCCACCATGGAAACCCATGCAAGGTAGATTCTTAACAACTGCACCACCAGGAACATCCCTGTGTGTAGTTTTTGAAGCAAAGGGATGAAATAGCCCCGAGGAGGTACCAAGCACTTTTCGAGTGTCCCCAGCCATACCGGTTTGCCAGGTCTGCTGGGGAGAAGCCCCCAGAGCAAAGAGGTGGACCAAGGGCTCCCCAGGTCACTTTATCCTTTTCTACTTTATTACTTCAAATTAACAACCACAATAAAGCTCAAAAAAGTCCAATATTTACACAGGAAAAAAGTACAAAATTCCCCCCAAAGTTCTTCAGTATTTTTTTTTCAGTTTTTTAAATTACAAAGTAATAAAAAGCTTTGCTCTTTAATTAAAAAAAAGAAGAAAGAATAAAAGGGGAAACAGAGGTAAATAAATTAGGAAATACACACACGGGGAAAAAAACAAACAAAAATAAAGTAAAAAAGGGTTGACTAGGTGGGATGCTAAATCCAGTGCTCAGCCCTGCACCCTGGGCTCCTCCTGACAGAGACAGAGCACTGGGAAGGGGAGCCCAGGGGAATTAACTCATAACCCAGGAGCCAGATGCTTTCTGGAAGTAGTCTCCACGGATTCTGCCCCAACACCAGAAAGGGGGGACCACAGGCCGAGGACAGTCTCAGGGGTCGGTGGTGGCAAAGACTGTCTGTGCCCTTCTTGAGGGACATGGAGGTCACTGCCCACCCTCATGTCTTTGTCGGGGGCTTAAGAACAGAAAAGGTGGCCTGGCAGGCAGGCGGAACACCTGCTGTCCTGGGAGAGAGAGGTCAGACACATACACACATGCCCACAGGACTCTCAGCCCCACCGCCTCACCACCCCACTCCTCAAGGTCTCTGTGGGGAGGCAGAGAAGGGACCCTCACGCTCAAGGGGGCACTGGCGAAAGCCCAACACAGAAAGTTGGTGACCTTCATCTCGGGGGTGGGTGGTAGGGACTGCACTGATCTCCTGAGGTCCCCAGGCTCACAAACACCCAGCGGGGCCTGCCTCTGACCAGCCGATCCATTCCTCCCCGTGCCTCGGGCCACCTCCCGAGAGTCTGTGAGGACCCGCTGCAGCTCCAGTGCAGAAATGTCCCTCCCGGCCAAGTCAGGCGGCGGCTAGGTGGGGCCGTGGTGTCCGGTGAGTGTAGCCTGGTATCTGGGAGCCTCTGGCAGCCTGGAGGTTGTGGGCGGTGGGGAACGTGAAGGGACAGGATTCTCTGTGCCGAGGGTATCCCATCTTCTTGCCATTGGCAAAGAGAAAAAAAAAAAGAAAAAAGAAATTCGAAACAGAATCCATCGTTGGTTTTGTGCTGGGATTTTTTCTTTTTGTTCTTCTGAGTGGTTTCTCTTCCCCATCTTTTTGTTACTGTTGTAGTTTTTTAAAAGAAAATACAGTGAGGACACTAGAAAGGGAGAGAGAGAAGACAGATCAGTGGGCATCCGCCCGGGTCACCCTCCCGCCAGCCACCTTCCGCTCCGGTCTCCCCGGCCCCAAGGCTGAGTCAGTCCCTCTCCACACACACAGTGCCATGTGCTCAGCTGCTCAGTCGTGTCCGACTCTTTGCAACCCCGTGGACTGCAGCCCGCCAGGCTCCTCCGTCCATGGGGATTCTCCAGGCAAGAACACTGGAGTGGGTGGCCATGCCCTCCTCGAGGATCTCCCCAACCCAGGGATTGAACCCCAGGTTTCCCGCACTGCAGGCAGATTCCTTACCATCTGAGTCATAGTAGGTGCTCCATTTTCACAGAAAACACAGAGAATCACTTTCTCTCCTTTTAGTGAATAGCCACCCCCCAACTATATAAACACCCCACCCTGCCATGAACGGGGCTGGTTCCTGGGCGTGCGGCTGACAAAGGTAAACCCTGAATGCTGGCCCAGAGCTACCTGTGGAATACATGTCCACAAGGCAGGTCATATGCAGCTGGTATGAAGTCGAGCCCGTGAAACGTCAGCTGCTGCCAGCCACATGCATATTCCCCAGGGAGCTCAGACTACCCCTCCCCGACACACACACACCCCCAAGGTAGTCTCTGCCACATTCGCCTTCCAGATGGGGCCCCAGAGAGCCGAGCTGTAACACTCCGCTTCAGAGCCTCGTGCAACCACAGGTCCCATCAAGGCTCATACTGACCAGTGGGCGCCCCCCATTGCTCCAGCCCCCGGGGCTGCGGAGGTCACCAAGGGCCTTCTCAGAGAGCAGGTAAACTCCTGACTTCAAGGCTCTACTCTAAGTGGACTGCATGAATGAAGCCTAATGGCCCAGAGGCTGAGACCAGGGCTAAAGTCCTGGGGAGGGTCACAGGGTGGGCCCTCGGGTTCCGTCCCTGCTACCAACTTCCCAGAACAGTTAGGGCAGCATAGGGATGGAAGGCCGGTCCCATGCAAAGAGAGGGCTTTCTGGCAGAAATTAGCTGGTGTGGGCCGGGCCTGCTCAGAGCACAACCATGGGTTCCTCCAGAGGCCATGGGGGTCCAGACCCAGCTGCGCTGCGACTGCAGCAGACTTCCACTCACCTAAGCAAATACTGGTCCGATGGGGGCTCTTCCTCACTTCCCGAGGTGGTCAAATGGCACGCTTGTCTGGGGGGAGGCAGGAAGAAGGGTGGGAGGGGCTGAGCTGCTGGCAGGATAACCGGAGAAGTCTCTCCCCACTGTGGAGTTCTACCCCGCCAGGCCCCTCATGCAAAGGAAGGAGTGGGTGTGTGATCTCAAGCACCCCGGATGTTCGCCCTGGGAGGCCCGGCAGCTGCTCAAGGCCGTGGGCTTCCCAGCTCTTGACCTATCCTGCTGGGGTGCCACCACCACCTCTGGAGGCCCAGAGCGGCTCTCCTGCCCACCTCTGCTGGACCCCTTCCCCGGGGATCCTCCGGACTTTTCTAGTCCACACACAGCCCCTACATGGGGGCCACCCGATGGGGTCTGACCACCCCTCCATCCTGTGCTGACTGGGGACGGCGGGGGCGTGCTGATGGCAGGGACCACAAGTCCCTCCGCTGTGAGCTCCCTGCCACCCACCTGGGCTGAGCCCCCTGGCAAAGGGCTGGGTCCTGACTCCCACGGCCTTGCTGGGGCAGCGGTGAGGCCCAGAAAGGGCCAGGGGCAAGGGCAGGCAGCTCACCTGTGAGGCTGAAATCCGGGAGACCTCTTGCCGCCCAGTGAGGTCGGAGGATGAGGCGTTGGCGGGCGCGCCCCTGTGCAGCCTCATGCTCACCTTCCTCTCTCTGTCGACCCGTGAGATCGCTCTGGGAGAAGTATTGCCTGGAAGGCGAGGCAGGGGGTGGGGTGCGGGGAGGAGGGAGAGGGAAGCTGCCCTCAGCACCCAGGCCCCTGGCTGCCCTGCGCCCCCCGCCCGCTGCCCAAGGTGCCCGCTCACCAGCTTGCTGGATGCGGGAGGCAGGGGTGGAAGCCACAGGCTCGGCTGCACTGCGGAGCCGGTTGGCGGCAGCCCCCGTGGGCGGGCCAGGGGGCAGGGCCCGGGTCGCCGACCCCCGGAGCTGCCCCATCCTCTCCTCTCGCTCGTGTTCTCGCCGCTCCCGGTCCACGTCCTCGGGGTTTCGGGCTGCACCCTGCGGGCATGAGACGAGGACCCTGTTCAACCCTGCAGGGTCGGGGTCCTCCGGGATCCGGCACTCCATCGGGGTCAGAGCAGGGGAGGCAGGCCAGGGCGGCGGGGGTCTCAGAAACCCTCTGGCCCCACCGCCTCCCCACAAAAGCAGGCAGCCCGAGAGACCCGGAGATGCCCCCTGATCACACCGCACAGAGAAAAAACAAAGCCACGTGACTGCCCAGGAGAAAGCTCGACCTGGGGAGCAGAGGGAGGTCGCTCTGTCCTGGTCTCGTGGGGCCTGGAGTCAGAGCTGGGAGGACTGATGCCCCAGGACGGCCAACCAACCTAGGTTCCCGCCCGTCCCCATATACAGAGGGCCCTTGACTCCTTGACTCTTCCAAACACAGTAGGGCAGGTGCTCAGAGGCCGAGAAAAGAGTTACAAGGAGAGCTGAAGGCAAGGCCAGGACTCAAACCAGGCCTCTCAGGGCCCAGTTAGGGGGATCTTTTCTAAGGGCTGTTCTTCCCCTGGACCTGGCAGTTGTTTCACAACTAAGAGGCCCAAGAGACCCACACAGATGCTGCCCTGCTTGGGATGGGAGCTGGAGAAGGCATGGACTAGATGCCCCATGGAAGAAAGAGGCCCAGCTGGCAGACGGGGGCAGAAGAGGTGCGTGAACCCCTGTGGGGGCTCTGCCCTCTAGCCACTGCCACCCCCAATGCAGAAGGAAAGGAGAAAGACCCAGAGAGAGGAGTGTGGCATGGGGGCGGCAGCGGCCGCGTTACCTAGTTGGTCCTGGGGTCGTCCACAGGGAAGGGCAGGGGGCTGGCATGAGGGGGGCCGCATCTGTGGAGGAGAGAGCTGCAGGCTGAGTCGGGGGGGGGGGGCGGCCTGCTCATGGGCCACAGGCTCCTACAACCCTGTCTCTCCCAGACCGGCCGAGAAGGCCTGACTGTCCTTCGGAGATAGGGTGGGGGCTGGCTCTGGACTTAAAAGCAACTCCAGGAGCTAGCGGCTGGGGGATCAGAGGATCCTTGGATCCTACAGGAAGAACCAGGGCCCAGAGAGGCCTCGGGAGGCCTGGGGCCGCACAGCTCAGGGCAGCACTGGGCTATGGCCCAGTCTTGCTCCGCCCTCCGTGCTCCCAGAGGACTCGGGCAGAACAGTCTAGAGATGTACGATCTCTGTCCTCCCACCCTCAAGCCTGTCCAGGCAGGCTGGGAAGCACCAGGGCACCACCGCCTGACCCCCGGTCCTCACCCCGGGCTCCCACCCACTCGGTTAACAGATGGGGAGAGAAACAACTGAGCCAGAAGGAGGGCCAAACCTGTGACGGGAGATGCCACGCCCACTCATTAAACATCCCTTGGGCAGGGGGCGCATCCACCCTGCAAGGCAGGTCCGAACTCACTCTCTGGTGGGGGGACACTGAGGCTCAGTGAAGTCAAGTGACTCCCTGAGAGGTGCCCAGCCCAGGGGTCGTGGCTGAGCAGAGGGCTGGAGCCCTTGCCCTCTACAGGCTCAGGCCCACAGTGGCCCCACAGCAGCAGGAGCTGAGTCACTCACCCCGTTTTCCACCCAACCCAAGTGATGCCTCAAGAAACACACACCAGGGAGGTCTCTTGGCTTTTATTTGCCCATGAGAAGACACAAAAAGTCAACGTCCAAGTCACATGAGGCTTCCCCCATGTCGTGCAGACCCCTGTCCTTGGCAGTGTCAAGTTTCCACCTGGCCAGCTGGTAGGACTTCAGAATACAGTGGCTCTGCACGGCATCCCAGGCTCCAGGTATCCGGGGACTCCAGGGCCCTGATGCTGAACGTATCGGCGTGGCCCCTCCAAGAAGGGAAGTTCTCAGTCAAGGACAGGATCCTTCCCATGGAAGTTTGCAGCCCTCGGTGCCCAGCATGGTGTCCGGTCTGCTGGGAGGTGCTGGTGAAGGCTTCTTGCAGGCAGGGCATGAGGGGTAATGTGGGAGAAGCTTGGCCTTGAGGTGAAAATGTGGAAGGTCCCCAGGGCGTGTCCACAGATACTTCCGTCAGGGGCAGCTGGAGGTGGTCAAGCTCACCATAGCGGGGACGGGGTCAAAGGTGCCCAGTTATCCAGTCTGATGCCCCTCAAGTCAGAGATCAGTGCGGGAGGTTGGCACCTCTGCTCAGCTTTTGGCTCCAGGGACTGCCTCGACGGGAACTCCAGGAAGGGGTCAAGGTGCCAGCAAAGGGTGGAGAGAGTACTCCTGGCCTGGCTTCAGGAGAGATCTTGTAGGCTGGATGGTCCCATGAGAGGCTCTGTGAGGAGCCATCTGGAGTTGCAGGTGCCCCTGGACTTTCTGCGATGACGGATGTGTTCACATCCACCTTGACAGGTGTGGCAGCCACTAGCCAGCCACCTGTGGCTCCTGAGAACTTTAAATATGGCAAACGCAACTGAGGAAGTACGTTTTCAGCTTTAATTAACTTTAATGAAAAATTAGCCACATGCAGCCAGTGGCTACCACGTTGGCAGGCACAGGCCCAGACTTTGCAAAATCCATTCTCAGAGCTGTACCGAGAAGAAGAGCCAAACCTGGCCCCGAACCAGACTCATGAATACCTCTGTACATGGATGAGAGGGTGTGCACAGTGCCCTAAGCAGCGCCCTAGGGTGAGAGCTGTGCTCCTAGCCAGAAGGTCTGTGGTGATGGGTGCCACTGCCCATCTCCCATCCCTGGGGTCCTCCAGCCTGTGGGACATTTTCATCCTCCACCCAATCTCCGCCCCACTCCTTAGGCCACTGTCTGAGAGTCAGAGAGAGTGCTGATCAGAGATCAAGCGCCAATCCCGGGGTCCTGGAGAACAAGGCCTCGTCCTGAGCATCGGCAGAAGGATGCCCGCCAAGAAAAGAGGCAGTCACGAGGACACGCACTCCAGGTAGGGGCGTTTAATGAGTTCGGGTTCGATACAGAGGTTGCCGGCGGGGTCTGGCCAAGGCTGTTCCTGGGGTCCACTGCCACCAGGCCCTCCAGGGCAAGGATCATCGTATCTCCTTCAAGCTCTGTTCATCCAGCAGCTGATTCGTCCCCAAGAATCTCACAGTAGGGCCTTCACCATGCCCTCTCCACTGTACCCCAACCACGTCAAAGGATGTCTCCTCGGGCCTGGCCCCGATGGGCTTGGGTACACCTGGTGATGTCAGAACTGGGGCCCTGCAGTCCAGACCACAGGCCAGTAGTTTTGGGGGGGCAGCTCCTCCACCTCCTCCACGGGCCTATGTGAAGGGCCCTGGGTGCCCAGGGGCGCCGGGCACCTGGAAGGGACAGAGAGAGCACAGCGGAGGCTCAGCTTCTTGGGCTCCCCAACCCTGCCAAGCGATAAGTCTCGGAGAAGTCAGATCCTGGAGGCGCTTACCAGTACATGGGTGGGTTCGCCGGCCCGGCACAGGGACAGGGGCGGGGGCTGGGCAGTGCAACAGCTTCGCTGTCGCGGGGCTGAGCCTGGCTCGAGGAAGCCCCCTTCTCCAGAAGAGACGTGAAACAAGACACAGGATGTCACAGATTCCGGAGTCCCAGGCCCAGCGGACGAACACTTCTCCCCACCCCACCCCCACGACTCTTGAGAGAGAGAGAGAGAAGAGAGGTGCCTAGCAAGACCCAGGGTGCGACAATCAGGGAGAAGGAAGCCACAACGAAGGGGTCCAGGCTGGCCAAGGGGGACTCAGCAAAGGCTACCAGCCGGCACGTGCAGGGCACCAAGAGCAAGATGCTGCAGGCCAGGATCAAGATAGTGGGGGGGCCCACCAGTGCCATCCGGGCCCCGCTCACCCAGGCGCCCAGGAAGGATGGGAAGCCCAGGCGGGCCCTCCTGGGTCCGGTGGGAGGCAGCGCCCCACCTGGGCCCCGCTGACTGCGGCGGCACAGGCCGTCCACAAGGATGAGGCTGGAGTGGGGGTCACGTGCGCCGTCCAGCTCGTAGCTCCCGGCTTCCGGGAGCCCCGCCCACCACAGGGTCACGTTGGCCTTCCCAGTCCAGTCCCCCAAGCCCGCCTCGGCCTTCAGGAGACTCACGAATTTGAGCATGTTCCAGTCGAAGACATAGTCGTAGGAGAAGCCCTGCCGGTGGAAAAGGTTGCGGAAGAGCTGGCGCAGGTAGGAGTAGTCGGGCTTGTCGTCGAACCGCAGCGAACGGCAGAAGTTGAGGTATGTGGAGAACTCGGCTGGTGTGGGGGGAGAGGGGGACAGAAGGTGCCGTCGTGAGGCCTGTGCTCCCGGGGCCCCCCGGAAGGCGCTGTCCTATGCAGCCCCCGCCCCTGCAAATGCTCCGGACCTAAGAGGGGTCAAGACGACGTCCTCCCTACCGCGATCCATGAGCCTCAAAGACAGTCAAGAACCCGATGGAAATTCTAAGCCACAGGAGGAAAACTTGGGTTTCCTCCTCTGAAAATCAGAAGTGACAGAGGGCCCTTGTGGGACAGAACACATACACACACACAGGTTCCTCTCCTGGGGCTCCTAAGGCCCGTGTAATTTCCTAAGGGGTGAGAGCACGAGGAGCATCCTGTCCAGACCTCAATGGAGGAGACTCCAAGTGGCTCCTGGACAGCAGTGGGTCAGCAGAAAGACCAAGCCATGATCAGAAGCTTGGAACTCCCAGGGCCCACCCCTACCCGCTTCCCTAGAGAAGGGAGCGGGGCTGGGAACGGAGTTAATGGTCGCCATGCCGATGGGATGAAGCCTCCATAAATATCGCAACAGCATGGGGTCTGGAGGGCTTCCTGGTTGGTGACCACATCCCCAGCTCCACTGAAGACAGAAGCTCCTGCATTCAGGACCCTCCCAGACCTCACCCTACATGTCTCTCTTCAACTGGCTGCTCATCGGAATCCTTTATCACATCCTTTCATTAACTAGCTGAAACGTATTTCCCTGACTTTGGTGAGCCAAAGTAATCGAATCCGAAGAGGGAAACCTCCAATTTATAGCCAACTGATCAGGAGCACAGGCAGCAACCTGGACTCGTGACTGGCATCTGCGGTGTGGGAGGAACAGCCTCGTAGGATTTAGCCCTTAACTGCAGGGTCTGACACTTCCTCCAGGGAGGTAGTGTCAGAAGTGAGTTAAAATGTAGGACACCCAACTAGTGTCAAGGAAGGTCCAGCGTTGGTCCCAACACTCAGCCCTTGCGAGGAGAGGCAGGAGTGTGGGCTGGGGACACGAGCTGAGCCTGAACGACAACAGAGCTGTGAGTGACGGATATTGTGGTGCCGGGCAGTGGTGGCCCAGGACGGGCTCTGTGCAGCCTCGCTGGGCCCTCAGAAGGGGCCTTGGGGACCGCAGGCTAAGCACGTCGCCCCAGCGGGCTACTCACAGGGGTAGCCTTTGCAGAGGACCTCGATGGGCGTAGACATCTTCTTCTCGCTGATCCGCTCGTACTTCTGGCGCTTGGTGGCCGCTTTGAGGCCCTGCCAGGGCAGGGAGCCCAGGTTGAAGTACATGAGGACGTAGCCCAGACTCTCCAGGTCGTCTCGACGGCTTTGCTCTGCAGAGTCAAGGACAAGGTGAGGGGCAGGGTTCACCTGGGCTCCTGGCTGCGGGGGCCAGGACCTGCTCTTTGATTGAGGGGAACAACCCACCCTGTGCACTCAGCACGGGCCCACCCCACCCCACCACATACTGGCTTGCTGCACCATTACCCTCCTACAGAGCAGGGGCCTGAGGCTGGGCTTTGCTCACTCAACCAAGGCCTGGTGTCTCCAGCTCAGGCTCTCATTCATTTAGCCACTATGCAGTAGGCACCCCGGGGCCTCCCTGCCCAGCCCACCCTGCAGATAAGGCACAAGCAGTGGCATCAGACAGGGCTGAGTCAGACCTGACTTTAACGCTTGCTAAGCAGCACGACCTTAAGTGCCTGTGTCACACGGTGAGCCTGCAATTCTCGCCTGTAAAAATGGGGACACGTCCTCGCCCACCAAGGCTGCTGTGGGGATGACTAAGGCATGAGATAAAGAGTACTTCTTGCGAAGGAGAAGACCTGCCTGTGTGACCAGCCAAGGAATAAACCCAGGCTGCAGAAGGAAGCCAAGGTCCTGATGGGCAGCCCATAGGTACCCTCTGCTCCCAGGCCTCACTCACTCACCGATGCCCAGGTGGGTGTTGATGGAGGCATAGCGGGCAGTGCCAGTCAAGTTCTTGTTTTCCCGGTAGGGGATGTGCTGGTGGGTGCGGGCATCCCGGTACTTCTTGGCCAGGCCGAAGTCAATGATGTACACCAAGTTGCCCTTCTTCCCCAGCCCCATGAGGAAGTTGTCAGGCTTGACGTCCCGGTGGATGAAGTTCTTGGAGTGGATGTACTCAATGCGGCTGATCTGGGGGAGGGGAGAGAGAGTCACTCAGCAAGTGCTGAGGCAGGGGGAGCAGGCTTTGCCAGATGCTCGGAGCCAGGCCTGGACAGGGGGGTGGGGCCCTATAAATGGAAAACACATCCGTGGTCCCTTCCAATGGATGGGGAGCCCTGCCACGAGCAGGGGAGCAAGATCAGCCTGCAACCACCATGTATGATGGTTTCAAAGGGGCAGGTCAGGGAAGGCTTCCTGGAGGAAGCGACAGTAGAGAGAAACTCTGATGGAGACGTTCATCGGGTTTGCTGTGACACAGGAAAGAAAGCAAGGCAGGAAAGTCAATGGCAAGATCTAGAAAGGAAGCCCAGAAAGGCATTCAGACCTTGTGGGCCTGGCTCTACACCCTCAGGGTACAGAAGAGGCCTTCAAGGAACCAGAGAGGCATTTCAGAGGTTGTTCTGCCAACCAGACTGGGGGGAATGGGAGCATATGGAACCCTAAACTGGGTAGGTAGGGGTGACAGAGATAAGGCACACAGGCAGGATTTAACCTCTGGCTTCTGGAGGATACCAAAGTCAGGGAGACACAGAGGACCTTCCTTTCCTTTCAACAATGTGTTAGAAACACGTTAATAAATACATACACTATCTGTCTTCTGGCAGATTGGCCCCCTCCCTGGGCCTCAAGCTTCTGAATATTTCCTAAACTCAAAAAACCTAGACTTTTTTTGAGTTTCATGTCCTGTGAGAATCTGATAACCCTCTCTGCGCACACACATTTAGCCTAAAATTGAAGAATGTCTGAGGACTTTCTGCAGGGCAGACACAGACACAGACCCTGGGGAACAAGATCTCCATGTACCATTCCAGGGCCAGGATTTTTTTTTTTTTTGCTGTGCCATGCTGTATTGTGGGATCTTTGTTCCCTGACCCGGGATCGAACCCGCGCTTCCTGCGTTGAAAGCAGAGTCTTAACCACTAGACCACCAGGAAAGTCCCCCAGGGCCAGGATCCTGTGCTTTACTTTTTAAAAAAAATTTTTCTCCCTTGAATTTATAAAAGGATTGAGGATACAAGCAATGCTCGTCCGTGGGGCCTGGGACCAGGTGGCGTCCCAGGTGACCACACAAAGGGAAGCCACTCATGAGGAGACAAGACCCAGCAGCTCACCTATGGCCACTGCATGGGAACAGGCCCTAGGTCTGGGTGACCGCAGGCTTTACAGTCACCCAGTAGGGGATGTGCTGGTGGGTGCGGGCGTCCTGGTACTTCTTGGCCAGAGTCCCAGTGGGTGAGGACGTGTCCCCATTTTTACAGGGCAGAGTCCCAAGCCTTCCGTGGGAGCCCAGCTGAGCAGGTCTGGAGCGGAAACTGGCAGTCTATGTTTTAATACCCCCTCAACCGGCCATGGCTGATGGTCAAGGTCCCCTGGTCCCGGTCCCATGTCACTGTCACTGCTTCCTGATCCAGCATCCTCCAGCTGGGTGCTCAGTGCCCCCTGGCCCGAGGACGGGGGTGGATGACTCACCATCTGGTCAGCCAGGAGCAGCACAGTTTTGAGGCTGAACTTGCGGGAGCAGAAGTTGAAGAGGTCCTCAAGGCTGGGCCCCAGTAGCTCCATGACCATCACGTTGTAGTCCCCCTCGGCCCCGCACCACTTGATGGATGGGATCCCCACTGTGTGGAGGCGGGGCAGTCAGACGCCATCACTCCCCAGCCCACCAGTCCCTGGGCCCCTCCCCGTGCAAGCACGCAAGGCACAGGTGCAGAGCTTCTGCCCCCACACCCACCGCCCCTCCGGCCCTCACCTCCTCCCTGCATCATCTTGTAGAATTTGCTCTCGATGTGCAGCTGGGGGTGCTTCGTCTTCACACACTCCAGCTTGATGGCGACTTCTTCACCAGAGGCGATATTGGCACCTGCAGGGGCAGAGGGACCCAGGTCACGCTCAGCTGGCCAGGCAGCCCCAGACCAGGACCACTCTGTGTCTGCGCCTGAGCAGCTCACTGTCCCTTGGGAAGAGGCTGGAAAGGTGGCGGAGGCCCCAGGCTGTATCCAGGGGAAGCAGAGGGACCGAGGGGCACAGAGCAGGCCCCTGACCCAGCCTGGGCAGGAAGGGAGAATCAGAACTGCAGCACGTGCCGGTGGAAGGAGGGAAGGGCTGCGGACCATGCAGAGAATGGGAGGCTGGGGCAGCAGGCGGCCGGATGTGAGGGGTCAGGGAGGGGCCACAGATGTTCCCAGACCACTCAGGGGAGCTGTGTCCTGCAGAGTGGAGGACTGAGCTCCACTGAGGACTCCGGAGCTGGAGAGAGGCGCCGTCAGTGGGGTGTGGAGCCGAGGAGGAGAGCAGGCAGAGGGGCAGGGTTATCTCAAGAAAGATCCCAATCCAAGCTGCACCTGGCCTCAGTCTCCCCAGCTACAGTCACAGGTAGGCTGAGCTGGAGGGCTAGGGGCTAAGCTGAGAGGCCGTCTCCTGCCAGGAGCCAAGGGGGACTATAGCTGCCATCACTAAACAGTGTAGTCTCAGCACAGAGACAACATGGAAGGTCCAGGGGAGGAGACAGCCACTGGAAAAAGCGAGGGCAGGATAAAGCCAGGACCTCAAACCGGGGAGGGCCGAGATGGGGCTCCACAACAAACATGCCTGGAACAGCTGGCAATCTGAGGAAAGACAACACAGCTCATACCATGCATCACAAGTCCTGAGTAGAGCAGACGATCACACGGGGGAAAGAAGATTGGAGTGTATGTTGGCTCAGCCACTTTGGAGGCCAGGTTGGTCTGTGTCTGGTAAAGCTGAACACACACAGACCCTCGGCCAAACCAGGCCATTCCCAAGGGTACACCCTTCAGAAACATGACCGCCAGGAGGCCAAGCAAGGACCTCTGCGCAGCAGCAAAGGACCACGACGGCCAGCGCCAGAAGACAGCCACGAGGTGGGGCAGGTGCCCAGGGACGCCCCAGGCACGGGAGACAGGCATGACGGCTAGGTGGGTGGCTCTCTGCACCTGAACCCTCTCTGAGCAGAGAGCAAGGAGCAGCACTGCTTACAGAGACCAGAAGGTGGAGACACCCGAAAGCCCATCAGCACAGGCGTGGACAGCCACTCTGCCTGTCCCTAAAAACGAACCGGAACTGACACGGGCTGCGACATGGATGGACCTTACAAACACGGTGCACAGTGGATAAGTCAAACTCCAGAGGGCAAATACTGTCTGATTCCATCATATGAAATGCCCAGAACAGGTGAACCCATGGAGACAAAGGTTAGACTGGTGGCTGCCAGGGACTGAGGGCAGGGGGAAGGAGGACAGGCTACAGGGCAGGCTACCCTGCTTAACAGGTGCAGGGTTTTCTTCTGGGTGATGAAAATGTTTTGGAACTAGATAGGGATGGTGGTCACACACACTGGAATTGTACTAGAGTCAGTGAAGTTGCTCAGTCGTGTCCGACTCTGCGATC
Source organism: Moschus berezovskii (assembly GCF_049115385.1). Classification (NCBI taxonomy): domain Eukaryota; kingdom Metazoa; phylum Chordata; class Mammalia; order Artiodactyla; family Moschidae; genus Moschus; species Moschus berezovskii. The sequence continues at coordinate 113,842,814 of NC_142465.1, forward strand.
CCATGGACTGTAGCCTACCAAGCTCCGCCATCCATGGTATTTTCCAGGCAAGAGTACCGGAGTGGGATGCCATTTCCTTCTCCAGGGGATATTCCCGACCCAGGGATCGAACCCAGGTCTCCTGCATTGCAGGCAGTTGCTTTACCGTCTGAGCCACCAGGGAAACCCATGAGATTGTACTGTTGCTGCTGCTTCTGCTGCTAAGTTGCTTCAGTCGTGTCCGACTCTGTGCAACCCCATAGATGGCAGCCCACCAGGCTCGCCTATCCCTGGGATTCTCCACGCAAGAACACTGGAGTGGGTTGCCATTTCCTTCTCCAATGCATGAAAGTGAAAAGTGAAAGTGAAGTCACTCAGTCAAGTCCGACTCTTCACGACCCCATGGACCGTAGCCCACCAGGCTCCTCCATCCATGGGATTTTCCAGGCAAGATTACTGGAGTGGGGTAGATGCCACTAAATGGAATGCTTTTAAAATGGTTAATTGTATGTCATGTGAATTTCACCCAAATTTCAGGGGGAAAAAAAAGAGGAAGGAAGAGACAGAAGGATCCAAGCACAGTTCTGTCTCAATTTCAAAACATTCCACACTGAAATATATATAGTTTAGGGATATAAACATGTGATAAAACTCTTCAACAAAAGGGAATAACTTAAAACGTAAGATTCAGATAGTCATTACCTCTGTTTCAGGGAAGCAAAGGGCAGGATGGGGTGTGGTTACCTCTGTGTGGGGGAAGCAGAGGGTGGGATGGGGTGGGGTACTAGGGGTCTTCAGGGTGACAGAGCTGTCTTCCTCCAACTAGTGGTGAGAAGAGTGCCTTAAACTGTGCACATATTTTATATATTTAATTTAAAAAATAAAACAATGAGATGTTACAGGAAGGGAGCATTGCTTTTAATTTGGGGGTAGGCAAGGTTTCCCAAAGAAAGGCAATGCCAAAGAATGTTCAAACTACTGCACAACTGCACTCATCTCACACACTAGCAAAGTAATGCTCAATATTCTCCAAGCCAGCCTTCAACAGTACGTGAACCAAGAACTTCCAGGTGTTCAAACTGGATTTAGAAAAGGCAGAGGAACCAGAGATCAAATAGCCAACATCCTCTGGATCATCAAAAAAGCAAGAGAATTCCAGAAAAACATCTACTTCTGCTTTACTGACTACACCAAAGCCTTTGACTGTGTGGATCACAACAAACTGTGGGAAATTCTTCCAGAGGTGGAAATACCAGACCACCTGACCTGTCTCCTGAGAAATCTGTATGCAGGTCAAGAAGCAACAGTTAAAAGTGTACATGGAACGGACTGGTTCCAAATTGGGAAAGGAGTAAGTCAAGGCTGTATACTGTCACCCTGCTTATTTAACTTATACACAGAGTACATCATGCGAAATGTCGGGCTGGATGAAGCACAAGAAGGAATCAAGATTGCCAGGAGAAATATCAGTAACTTCAGATATGCAGATGACATGACCCTTACGGCAGAAAGCGAAGAACTAAAGAGCTTCTTGATGAAAGTGAAAGAGGAGAGTGAAAAAGTTGGGTTAAAACTCAACATTCAGAAAACTAAGATCATGGCATTCGGTCCCATCACTTCATGGCAAATAGATAGGGAAACAATGGTTAGGCTCCAAAATCACTGCAGATGGTGACTGCAGCCATGAAATTAAAAGACACTTGCTCCTTGGAAGAAAAGCTATGACCAACCTGACAGCATATTAAAAAGCAGAGACATTTCTTTGACAGCAAAGGTCCATCCAGTCAAGGCTACGGTTTTCCAGTGGTCATGTATGGATTTGAGAGTTGGACTTTAAAGAAAGCTGAGCACAGAAGAATTGATGCTTTTGAACTGTGGTGTTGGAGAAGACTCTTGAGAGTCCCTTGGACTGCAAGGAGATCCAACCAGTCCATCCTAAAGGAAATCAGTCCTGAATATTCATTGGAAGGACTGATGATGAAGCTTAAACTCCAATACTTTGGCCACCTGATGTGAAGAACTGACGCTTTTGAAAAGACCCTGATGCTGGGAAAGACTGAAGGCAGGAGAAGGGGATGACTGATGGCATCACCAACTCGATGGACCTGAGTTTGATCAAGCTCTGGGAGTTGGTGATGGACAAGGAAGCCTGGCGTGCTGTAGTCCATGGGGTCACAAAGAGCCGGATACAACTGAGCAACTGAACTGAAAGGATTTTATCCCTGACTTAAAATCCAGAAGCCATAAAAAAAAAAGTCTCCCTCCCCTCCAAAAGAGGAATCCCTTCCCCAAAGAAAAACACCAGAAACAAAGTCCAAAGACTTAAACAGTACATATTTGTAACTTTTATCAACGGCAAAGAACTAATATCACACTAATATACACTGAGCACCTACAAATCAGTAGGAAAGAGACCAACAACTCCACAGAAAATACGCTGAAGGAGTGAAACGCACACTTCACAGAGAAAGAAATTATTAGTATAAAAATGGCTTACTCATGAAAAGACACCCAAACTCCTGTAAGAGAAAATCTAAGTTAATGTTATCCTGAAAGACCAAGTCCATGTAAGCTGGCCTGCAATGCAGGGGCAGGGGGCTCCCCTCCCCAGCAGGCAGGCCCCATATGAACTGGGGAAGTCAGGCTGCAGGACCGCCTGGCTCCCTCCAGCTTCCACTTGGGGGAGTTTAGTCGATACAGGCACACACAGGGCAAAACAGGCCTGGATGAAGCTGTGGACTGTAGGCTGTTTGCAACAGTAAAAGCTTGGAAACAACCCAAATGTCCAGCGTGGGGCCTGGTTAAATAAAGAAAGGCCCATCCATAAAGCGGAACACAATGGAGAAAGAATGAGGAAGCTCTCTCGGTGCAGAAGTGGAAAGATCTCAAAGATACAGGAAGTGGAAAGGCAAAGTACAGAACAGTATATATTCTATGCTCGAGGACACAATATGTATCTGTGTTTGGTTGTACCTACATAAAGAAACACTGAAAAGAAACATGAGAAACCCACAAGGCTGGAGCAGGGCAGGAGAGGGAAAGGACATTTCTCTGATACTAAGTTATATGCCGCCCTTGCTTTTTTTTCAAAACCTTTGTTAAAATTCACATACTTTAAAGTGTACAATTCAGTGGCGTTTTTTTGTACATTCACAAGGTTACGCAACTGAGACCACAATCAATTTTAGAATACTTTCACCATCCTCAAAACACCCATCTCTTAGTAGTCACTCCCCACCTCCCCCAGCAACCCCCCCCAATCTAGGCACCCATGGAGCCACTTTCTGTCTGCATGGATATGCCTACTCCTGCCACTTCATACAAATGGAATCATACAATATGCGATCTTTCATAACTGGCTTCTTTCACTTAGCATGCGTTTGTATTTTGGACTCTTGTTGTGTGTATTTTCATTTCTGAATCATACAAAATTAAAATAAAAAAAATAAAGCAAATCCCCAAATTCCGTGTGCAATGGGAGGAGAGAAAGCGCTTTGCAAAGTCTAAGGTGCTTTTGAAACATCAACACTCACCGCTGGGGAAAGCCTCGCACGTTTCTGGGGGCACAGTAAGGATGCAGGCGGTGGGGGCTGGGGCTCACTGCAGCCCACCAGCCTAGAAGTGGCAGGAAAAGCTGCAAAGGCTCTTGGGTGTGAGGAGGACCGGGCCGGAGTTGTCATGGCACGTGCAAAGGCCCAAAGGGAGTGGGGTGCAGCTAGCTGGTGCTGGAGGGGGCTGAAGCAGACAGTGGAAGAGGTGAGCGGGGAGGAGATGGGAAGGGTCTCAAGTGCCATGGTCCTAGGCATCAGCCTGAGCCTCTGGGGACCAGGCCTGGCTGCCTTATTACAGGGCCCTGTGATTCTGTGGCAGGGCCGTCCTGCGCATTGCAGGGTGTTCGCCAGCATTCCCAACTCTACTCACCAGCTGTCAGCAGTCCCCCCACCCTGAGCCGAAAGAACCAAAACTGCCTCCAGGCCTTGCCAAATGTCCCCTGTGTGACAAAAGCCGGCAGTCCCACCCCTTGTTGGGACCACTGGTGTATCAGGAAGGACAGAAGAGCACTTGAAGTCCGGGGCGGGGGATCTGCACGAAGGCTGCTACAACTGTCCAGACGACGGTGGCCCTGCTGAGGCAGCGGGCAGGGACCGGGCAACGCAGGGCCTTCAGCACTTATGATTCAGCAGACTGTGCCAGGAGCAGAGGTTGCAGGGGGAACGCCCCTCCCCGAGATGGGGTTGGGGGGGTGTGTGAAGGGGAGGGGCCTTTGGGCCCCGTGGGCTCTTACACACCATCCAGCAAGTACTACTGCTTGTATCTCTATTTGACACGTGTGGAAACTGAGACACCAAAGGTCAGTCAATGAGCAAATGCTGCGCAGTGGCCCTGAGCAGGGACCCTGCTGTTAGGCAAAAGTCTCTGACTCCCACTGCTGCCAAGCTGCCTCCGGGTCCCACCACCCCCACCAGATCCCCGCCCTGCCCCTGAACTCTTACCAGGAAGTCACAAGTCCTCTCTCCGACCTACCTTACTTCTCACAGCTGTGGACCTGAGGCTCAGACAGGTTAAGTAGCTGGCCTGAGGTCACACAGAACCGGCTGGGGCGGAGCCAGGATCTGAAACTTCATCTCTGGAGCTGCTGCTTTTTTCTCGATTTCAATTCCCTAGCATCTCATTCATCACTCAACAGACACACACACTGAGCCCTGAGCCGGCCCCGCCTTGGAGGAGCTCAGCTCACCTTCTGTGGCAATGACAATGGATAACTTTGACTAGGTACAAAGTGCCAGGCGAGGGCAGCAGAAGTGGCCCCTCGGCTGGATACAGCAGTTCTGCAGGGGGGTGAGGCAGGGATGAGACAGTCTGGAAAACAAATTTGGACACAGAGAAGGGCTTGGCCCTGGCTAGCCCTAGAGGGTCTGGGACCTTCGCAAGTTCTAGGTGGGAAGGGGGATGACCAGTCTCACGTGGGGGTTCCCTTAGACACTGGCATAATCAGGGACCTAGCTGGACGGAAGGTGGGGATGAAGCACCCCCCATAATCACCTGCTGGGGCGCACCATCCCCTCCCCACTTAGAACTGAGGCCCAGAGACTAAGGAGAGGTCTAGAGAGTTCCTGAAGGCAGTCGGTCGGCGGCTGGTAGAGTTGGTGGCACAAGCTTGGCCACCTCTGGACCCCATGCAGCCAAGGTGGGGCCCTAGCAAAGCGGGCTACCCCTGCTGGCCAGCTGCTTGCAATGCCAAGGGCGAGGGAGGAGGGACCTGAAGAGGACTACTAAGGCCGGGAAGCCACATCCACAAATGTGCTTGCCCTCGGTCGATCCTGGAAAGCAGGGCCTGGAGGCCGCGCCCAGCCCCACCTGCAGAGGCCATCTGGAGTCAGGCCCTGGCGCCAGCACCAGCGACGAGAATGTGGCCAGAGATCTGAACAAAGGGAGCCAGCGAGGCCAGCTGGGCAGGCCCTACAATCCCTGCCACCCCCACGCCAGCAAGAGGGGCCCAGGAAGGAGCTGGCAGGAAAGTGCACCAGGCCAGGGTCCCTGCGGCCTGTGCACCGGTGAAGGCTGGACAGTCAGCGGAGAACTGGCTCCTGACCCCCAGCCCCCTCAGGCCCAAGAGGACCCAGTTCCTCTGATGGTAGCAAATCCTAACCAAGACCAAGGGCTGGGGGACACCACAGGAAAGCACCACTGCTGGGCCGAGCGCGTACAGAGGGTCTGTGTGCCGTGATCTCACTTCTCCTTGCCACCCTGGAGGCCCCACGACCCCACCTTGCAGATGGAGAAGCCAAGGCTGGCAGAGGTCATCCCTTGTCCAAGGGCACACAGCGAGGAAAAGAAAGGCCAGTACCCAGAGCCCGGTAGAATTTACTCTGAAGTAAATTGGAGGAGTGAACTCAGACCTAAATTTTAAAATGAACTAGACGATTACTGGGAGTTAAGGCTCCCCTTGGTGCCTCAGATGGTAAGGAATTGGTAAGGCCTCCAATGCAGGGGACCCAGGTTTGGCTCCTGGGTTGCGAAGATCCTCTAGAGAAAGAAATGGCAACCCACTCTAGTATTCTTGCCTGAAAATCCCATGGACAGAGAAGCCTGGTGGGCTACAGTCTACGGGGTTGCAGAGAGTCAGACACAACTGAGAGTCACACACACAGATGATTACTGGATAAACAGAAGTCCCGTCCCAGGCAGGACCAGGAACACCGGCTTTCTGAATGACCTTGGGGTGTCCTCCATCTCGGAGCCTCAGTTTCCCTTCTGCAAAAGAGAAGGCCTGGGGCGCAGTGTTGTCTAGAAGCAGCTGTGTATCTGCCAAAAGTTGCCTTCAACCATCGGCTCCAGACCTGAGCCTGAAGCCGCCACAATAAAAGGATCCTTTATATCCACCCCGATTTCACAAACAGGAGGAGATGGGGTACCCCCCTCTTTCACAGATGAGAATGCTGAGGCTCAGAGAGAGAAAATGACTTATCCCAGGTTACAAAGCCCATGAGAAATAGACGGGGGACCTGAACTTGCCCCCCACATCCCAACCTTCTCCTCCCCTGCCACGAGTGAGGCCACTTCACAGGCCTCTGCACGTCACAGCACCATTTCCTCATTCCTTCATTTCAGAGGCTTCCACTGAACCCCCACGTGCTGAGCCCTGGGGCAAAAGCATGGACGCAGGCCAGTACCCCTCCCCCACCCCCACAGGAGCAAACCTTTCCACCAGCTCCCACTTGCACTGCCCCCTGCCCCTCTGCCCTGGGCTCTGCGGTGTTTACAGGAGGGTGGTCGACTAGGTGCCTGACCATGACACGCACATCCGGCTGGCACTTGCCAGTCTACAAGACGCTCTCCTCACGTGCCTCCTGGAAGCCCTTGGTCAGCCAGGCGGCAGCGTCACACAAACCTGCTGCATCGCACAAACCTCACCGACCGCACCAAGCCAGGTCTGACGGCTCCCTCCCACGTTCTGTCCTCTACACTCACTCCTTGGAGGGCTGTGGGTAGAAAGCCTGCCTTTTCTAGTTGTTTTTTCTTTTTTGGCCACACCGCTTGGCCCACGGGCTCTTAGTGCCCTAAGCAGGGATTGAAACTGCGCCCTTGATAGTGAGGCACGGAGTCCCAGCCCCTGGACCACTACCGAGCGCCTTGTCACATCTAGTTCTGGAGAGAAGTCTTGGTGGCCAACCTGACCGTTCCACCCTGTCTCAATCTGTAAAGCAGTAACAGCTCGGCACTGTCCCCAGAGGCTGCTGTAAGCAGAGACCACATTCGCACAGGGCTCCCAGCACAAGTACTGCCCGAAGAACGTGGGCACACATGTCTCCCCCGACCTTGATGGGGAAGCAGTGGCTCACTGAGAAGCAGATCTCATACCCCAAGAGGGCAGGGACCCAGACCACTGGCAAGAGAAACCCTCTGAGGTCTGAAGCAGCAAGCCAGGCACATTGACCTGTTGGCTTCCTCCGCTCAGGACAGAACTGACTGACGACTCTTTTTCCAGGAGGGAAACTGAAGCACAGATGCTGCCAAGAGCACAGGGACGGCGACGGGAGAACCCGCAGGGCCTGCCACCGCTCTAAGAGCCCCCACTCCCGACCGACCAGCACAGTCTCTCTCTCTGGACCAACAACTGCAAATGAAGGGTCGTGCCTCCTGACTTCGCCCCCGCCCGGATCCAGGGCCGCTGAAAAAGTGGCATTCTCCAGGGCCAAGGACAGGGGTGAGATGTCAGTGATTTACTTCATCAACCACACCAGACCATGTTCAGCCTTTCAACAGGAAGCACATCCGGGGAGAGAGAGTCTAAACAGTTAAGACCACCACCGCCCCCCTCCGCCCCCGCCCCCGTGGTTAGTGGGGAGCCTGCATCATTCCAAAGTCTTCCTGGGCTGAATTCCAGGCGGCCAGACCACAGGGCGGGGCAGGCCTAGTGGGGGAAGCAACAGCAGCCCAGGCCACTTCTGTCCACCAGCATCCTTTTTCCCAGGAGACAAGATAGGGGTGCTAACCCAGCCTGGGCTTTCCCACGCCCAGCTGGAAACCCAGGTCATCTGCAGCTAGAAACCAAGAGTTAAAAATACCTCCCACAGCCTGGATGGCAGCACTGACATCCCGGACGCCCACCCTCCTGCCCTGACTGAGGAGGAGTTCTTCGGCCTGCCTCACCCCCAGCCTGCAGCTTCCCTCCCCACCTGGGATGGTTCTGGGACAAAATGACCAAAACACAGTACCAGAGTCATGTTCTGGCTTCAAAGCGTGAAATCTTGGCATCTTTCCTCCGAGTCCCAGGGCTGTCCCAGAGGCTCCAGACCCACTGAGCTGGAGCCAGAAACACTCACCTAGGTAGATGTCTCCGAAGGACCCGCTCCCGATCTTCCGGCCCAGGCGGTACTTATTCCCCACACGTAGCTCCATGGTTCACTCCTGCAGAGGGAAGCAGAAACACAGGGTCAGAGAGGAGGGGAGCTGGGAAGGGGGTGAGCCCCCAGACCCTGCCCCTCCCCCACCAAAAAGGTCCGGCGAAGCCACAAGAAAAAACCCGGGACACTGCAATCTCCCTCCGGCTGGCCTGGAAGGGATTTGGCCTCACTGTGCCTGAGGGCAACCACATGTCAGGTAGCCCAACAGCCTCCACAGGTGGTGAGGCTATCAGAACAGGTGTCAGTGTAGCCAGGCAGAAGGGGGCTGGAAACAGGGTACAGAAGGAAAGAGCAAAGCACGCAGTTCCTCGGGGGACATCCATTTGGGGACCCTCCAACAGGAGCCTCTTGGGCCAGGCTAGTCACAATGGGCAAAGACCCTGAAAGGAAAATCAAGGACAGAGAGGGTGATGGGGAGGGCAGATGTAGAAGCTGATCACCTTGGGGCTGATGCCATGGCAACCACCAGCTAATTCCAACCTCCAGGGACAGAAGGACAGAGTGAATGCAGGGTCCCCAAAGGAGTTCTTCAGCCCCCTTAGGACGTGGAAATGATGGGGTCCCGGTGACCCCATTCCCACCCGAGGCTTCCAGCACCAGGAACTGAATGCCAGGTCTCCATAGCCTGGATGGGTCTTCCCAGAGGTAGACTCTGCAATTTTGCACTGGGTCCCACAAACAGAGGTCTCCCCAACTCAGAGGGAAGGTCGGAAAGGGGCCCCCTGAACATCCAGCTTCTGGTCTTCTCCCTCTCTCAACCTCGCAACACCAAGAATCGCAACAGGACTCTGCACGGCCTTCTATGGATAGACAGACAGTTTGGGGCTGGCTTTATTCAAGATGAGGAGGGTCTCCTAAGAGAGCCCTGCAGAGCAACCAAGGGGACCAAAGCCAAGTTTTGAGCCGCCCGTCAGCTTCTGTGGGGTGGGAGGAGGTCGGGGGGGAAAGTGCCGATCTGAGCACTTCTCTCCCTGTTGCGCCCCACGCTGGGTGTCCAAGCTCTCCCAAGTTCTCTGAACAGCAGGGACCACCCTGGAAGGGACCCCTCAGCTCTGGCCTGGAGCAAAGGTCTGGGCACTCTCGAGGTTCTGGCCAGCAGGGGAGGAAACTCCAAGGCTGGGAGGTGAGGTCTTGCTCTGGGGGGGCCTATAAAATAAGGAGAGGGTTGTGTGGGGGTCCCCTAAAATCACAGTGTCTACAAGACAGCCAGTGTAGACAACTAGGAAGACAGGCTGCTCTCTATAGACAGGGAACTCAGGCCCAGGGAGGGCACGCGGCCTGCCCACCTCCCTTCCAGCAGCAAGTCTCCTCCCCTAAGGCCCAGACAGGGCTCCTGCTGCCCTACCTGGCGACCTCCCACCCACCCGCTCATGCCAGGGCCAGGAGGTTGCACAGGAAGGGGAAAAAAAGGCACAGAGTCTCGGCCCCTTCTCCACATCAAGGACTACCCGGAAAGCCAGACCCACCTGGAAGGGGAGGTGGGAGGAGAGCTTTCTTCCACGAGGTCGTGGTCAGTCTCTGCCCCCCCGGGGTGGAGGCGAGGAGCCGACAGTTCCTGCCCAGGAGAGACGTCCACCCCAGTGCCAGTTCCCAGGGAGCCGCAGCTAGCCCTTCAGCAGTGGTCACAAGGAAGGAGCCTCCACCCCATGCCGGCCAAACTCCGGGCTCTCCACCAAGGGCCTCTGCCCACACACCCCGGCCAGTCTCAGCAGAGGTGCCAGGGTGGCCAGGAGAACCCACTCCACATTTGCAGGAAACTCATCCGCCACACACCTCACACACACACCGTCCTGTGTGGACACTTCAAAGGAAGAAAGAAATGCAGACATGTACTGGGAGCCCCGCTGTGGGGAGGGCACGGGGCAGGGGGTGGGGGTGGGGGGACGCGGGTGTGTACACACACAAACACCGCCACCCCCACAGCCCGTTTTCCGCCAACGCCAATTCAGAGACCACACATGGCAGCGGGGAAAGCCGCAGGTTCGGAAAGGAACATAAATACACCCGCATCCTATATTACATAAATACCCACGCCGGGTTATATAAATACCCGTGCCCTCCCGTCTGGGTGTCTTACATAAATACACTGCACATGACCCCCCAGCCCCTCCCCACTCACCCGGCTGTCGGCAGAGAAGGGGAGAAGAGAGGGTGCAAACCACTATCCTGCAGGCAACCCACCCCCAGCCCAGCTCTGTGCTACCACCCAGACCCACCAGAGCTGCTCCTACACCCCAGGGCCAGGGCCTCAAGGAGAGCCTAGAGTGTCCCAGCACTGTCCCCCCAAAAGCCTCCCAGAGAGCAGAAAGATTTGAGGCGGGAATGGGAGAGGTTTTCCAGTTCTTTGCTGCTTCTTTTTGGGGGGAGGAAGGGGGGGCGGTGCTGGAATAAATGAAGGGGATAAAAAAGGCAGACATGAAGATTCCAGAGTTTCAACTGGTTAAGAAAAATGAGACAAACTACCAAGCTGAATGGCACATGGGCAGTTTTCTTACTCCCTGCCCACCTCCCTCCCTGGATCATTAAAATAAAAATTGGAGGGACATCCCAGCCAGCCAGCCAAAGGAGCCCCAAGACACAGGCATTTATTGAACGGGTGCAACTTAAGACACTGGGGATCCCCTGGCCCTGTCCCCAAATCCTTCTCCCTGAGGAAGGCTGATCCAAGAATATATGCAAGAAAACTAAGAGAAAAAGTTGGGGAGGGGGCTCACCCCACTTTGAGTCTGGGTGTGAAGAGCTTGGGAATCCACTCTCTAAAGACACCCGGGCACAAACATAGTTTTCTCTTCCACGGGGACTTGCAAAACATGGATTTTTCACACGCAGAAATGGGAGAATCCGATCTGATAAATAACCCCCACCCCTTTCTTTCTCTCCACAAAGGAAAACAAGAGTTGGTGGCTGGGTGACCACACACCCCATCACCCCAGGGCCCCCAAGCGCCCCCATCCAACACGCGGGAGCAGCCCTGCTGACCCCCAGGTCTGGAGCACCCGAGTCAGGAGCGGAGGGGTGGGGGGCGCTGCTGATGGGCTGGTGAAGCCTATCGAAGCCCAGGGTTTGGCCGAGAATCCGGAATCAACAGAATCGGGTGTCCCCGGCACCCCAGTCCCGGACCCCCTCCCCCTCCATCAGCGTCCTCAAATCGCAGCCAGGGGTGGCCGCCTCGGCCGGCCGGGGCCTTAAAGGGTCTAGCTGGGGAGAGAGAGGCTAGCCGGACTCGGGGCAGGGGGGCTCCCCTGGGCAAGCCTGCAAAATAGTCACCCTCCTCTCCTCCTCGTCCCCAGCCGCGCCTTTGTCCTCGCCGGGCCGAGCGGGCGGCGCCCGGGCAGCTCCCCCATACCCGAGTGCGAACGCGTGTGTCCGCCCTCTCCCCCCTCCCTCTCGCGCAAAAACAAAGAGGCGGAGGGAGCCCCGTTTCCCCCCAGGTTTGCGCCCCTCCGCCGGCCCGCGGCCCCCCAATATTTACCCCGCCGGGAAGGTGCCGGTGCCGGGCCGCTGCTCGGGGGGCTGCCGCAGGCGGGGGCGGCCCGCCGGGGCGGATGCCGGAGGATTTGCAGAGCCTCCCGCCGCGCCAGCCTCTCCCGGCCCAGCCGCCGCCGCGCCGCCGCGCTCCGCTCCGCTCGCCCTGGCCGGGTTCAGGATCTGGCTCTCAACGCCCGCCGCCGCAGCCGCCGCCTCCCTCCTCCGGGCCCTCCTGCCCGACCGCCCCCGCCGCCGGCTCGCGCGCTCCCGCCCGGCGCGCGCCCGCCGGCTCCCATTGAGCCCCGGGCCCGCCCGCTGATGTCATCCCCGACCCGCCGCCGCCGCCCCGGAGGATTTAAAGGGCCCGCGCCCCCCTGATCCCGGGGACGCTGGGGGCCCGCAGCAGCGAAACACGGTTCCCCTCATCAGCCTCGCGAGGAGCGCCTTCCAGGAACGGGGTCTTCCGTGTGGGACCGGGAAGCGTACACAGACACGGACACCACTGATCCAGTGGGGGGCACAGGTGGAAAAACCTGGGTGGCGGTGGGGAGGAGGAGGCGCCCCCAAAGCTGGGGCCTTCTAGCCCCAGACCGTCCTCTCCCCTCTGCCGGCTTCTGTCTCCTCTCACACCCTAGCAGTGGGCCCCTCCGAAGGCCGGTGTTTATGTGAGTTACTGCAAAAGGAGATTGTTTAGAGAGTTGAGGGCTTACTCCGCCTCGGGGCTCTGAGTGCTGCTGAGCACGCAGGCCAGGTTGACTCAGGGGCCAACTATTTGACAAGACAGCAAGAGATGGAGGGACATTGACAAAACGCCCAGAGAGGTAGCCAAGGCTGTGCTGCTTTCTCCCCTCCATAGAAAAAATCAAAAGCGACCTTTCTCTTCTGCCTTCTTCCTCTTCCAGCAGCTCAAACCCGTGGGCACAGAGTTGACCTCGAACCCAATCCTGTCCTCACACGTTTAATGACTGGACCCCACACAGGAATGGCCTGGCACGAGTTGGTTCCTGCCTTCCCTGCCCTGGAACCAACACTTGAGTCAGGGTCCCCCAAGTAGTGCACATTTAGCCAAGTTGCCTCCCAGCTCTGGGCTCAGGTTTCCTCACCTGCACCCCTCCCCAGGTCACTTGGAATTAATTAAGGCTTCCTACTGGCTTCCAGAGCCGGGGATGAAAGGTTCCAGGGCAGAGTTATTAACACAATGATATTTACACTGTACCATGCAAAGCTCCAAATTATGACACACAACCATTCATGCACGCAACTCTGGCTGTGGACACACAAAGTGCTGGAGTGCGCTGCATCCAATCCCAGAAGCATGGTTGGTGGGAAGAGTCACGTCAATAATAATCACATCTTCCTTCGAGCCTGAGGACTTAGTCACACAGTCTCCAAACTGGCAGGAGCCCCACAGACTGGGTTCCTTCAGAGCCCAGGAAACCGCAGTCCAGAGAGGGGAAGGGGTTGGCCCAGGGCCACATAGCCCAAGATGTCTCTGTTCTCCCATCGGGCCCTGGGAAACTGAGTCTATCACTATCTCGCTTCCAAGAGCAGGAGAGTGAGGACAAGTCTTCCAGGAGAGGTCTGGGGCATTCAGCTGGGGACCTGCCCTCAATGCCACTTTTGCCAGAGGAGAGGGTCATTGGCCAAAAGCGGTAGGCTTTGCCTGGCCTGTGTGGTGCTTTTTGTTGTTATTTCTTTTGCTTTGTTAACTGATTCCCAGAGTTTTAAAATGGACAGATTTGGGACTTCCTGGTGGTTCAGTGCTTAAGACTCCATGCTCCCAATGCAGGGAGCACAGGTTCAACCCCTGGTTGGGGAACTAGATCCCACAGGCTGCAGTGAAAGCTCCCACACACGGCAACTAATACCCGGCACAGCTAAATAAGTGAAAAAAATTTTTTAAAAAGGAAAGATTTTAGATGACAGGTCTGTATTCCCTACTTCTCTTGAAGTAGTGGGAGAACTGCTACTCTGGGCCCAAATTCACCCTGGGCCCTGGCCACACTTAGCCAGCCTGGGTGGCAGCCACCCACTTTGGTCACAGCTCAAGGGCCCTGGTTTCCTCATGTCAGCTTTGTTTTGTTGATTTTGATGACTCCCTCATATCCTGGAGGTCCCCAAGTGTGACCGGTCCTAGAAGCCAGCCACCAGGCTTGGCTACCAAGGCCCTTCCATTGTCATCTGTTTCCAACCCAATCTCATCAACCCTGAATCCTGCTTCCAGAGTCCAGGGAGGCCAACCCTGCCTGTGACTGCAGGTTCTCCTGAGTAAGACAAAGTGCCAGGCCTGGGTCCCCAGGCAGAGGGCCTCCCCTGGCACTACTAAGTAGGGTGGATACACCACTGTCCTCTCCATGCCCGCCAACCATCCCATGCTTCCTACATGGCCCTGTTTCCCAGCCCTCTTTCTCCAAGAAGGGACTGATAATCCCCCGCCCCCCACCAGCACCTACTATCTCATTTAACCCTCTCAATCCTTAATAAAGTAGATGGAATCCTCCTCTGTCCTTTCCCTGGTTCAGAGAGAAATCTGAGGCTCCTCACCTCTGCTTCCAGGTACACATTAACTAGGGGCTTCCCTAGTAGCTCAGACGGTAAAGCATCCACCTGTAAGGCAGATGCAGGTTTGATCCCTGGGTCGGGAAGATCCCCTGGAGAAGTAAATGGCAACCCATTCCAGTATTCTTGCCTGAGAATCCCATGGACAGAGGAGCCTGGCAGGCTACAGTCCATGGGGTCGCCAAGAGTCGGACATGACTGAGCAACTAACACACACACACATTAACAGTCAGATGTCCCAGCTTCCCCTCCCAGTCTTGTCACATCTCCCCTCCAATTCCAAAACTTGTAACTGACCCCCCTCCACACACACACACCATTGTTGACCCTGGTCAACCAGTCTTCAGACCCACTCCTTGCCTCGAGGCCTGCCCCCAGCCTCTCCCCTCTGTCCCCACCCCTTCTCTCCCTCAGAAGAATGCTCCCCACACCCGCTTCCGATTAGCTGTTCTGTGGGCCCAAGTTCTCCTCTTTCCTTCTCCCCTCTGACACCACCCATGGGTACTTTTAAAGAACTTTGCCTCTCAGTTTTCAGGAGAAAACTGAGGGGACGAAAAATCCAGCTAAGGTGGGGAGGTGATTCAAAGAGAAGGAAGACTTAAGCGAGTTCTATCTAGCAGCCTCTGGGCCTGAGGCTGGGTTCCAGACTGGATTCTCAAGGATTCCTCCCAGGACTTAACTCCCAACTTTAAAGCCCAAGGGTGTGTCAGGCTGAAGTTCCCCTAGCCCCCCCTCCCTATATACCCTCACCAACCCACCCACCCAGAAGATGCAATCAGGCCTGGGACAATAGGTATCAGTGAAGAGCTAATCACCAAGTCCAGCTCAGGGTTTCAGCTCCTCTTTTCTGGATCAGGGGCAGCCAGTCCTGAGAGCTTGAATGGATTTTTCTGGTAACCCAGAGCACTGGGCTGGGAAGCTTGTGGTGCTCAATGATGAGGAGAAAGATTTCAGTATCACCCCCGAGACACCTGCAACCTGAATCTTGGGGCGGGGAAGGGCATTGTAGATTTACCACGCAGCAGGGAGGATCCTTAAAATGACCCTACATAGGACTTCCCTGGTGGTCCAGTGGTTAAGACTTAAGAGCTTGCATTTTCAAGGGATGAGGGTTTGATCCCTGGTCAGGGAACTGAAATCCCACAGGCTGTGCTGTGTGGCCAAGAAAATATTGAAAAAGTGAATTATGGGGGCTTCCCTGGTAGCTCAGTGGTAAAGAATACACCTGCCAATGAAGGAGACACAGTTTGATCCCTGATCTGGGAAGATCCCACGTGCCGCAGAGCAACTAAGCCTGTGCACCCCAACTTTTGAGCCTGTGCTCTAGAGCCGGGGAGCTGCAACTCCTGAAGCCCAGGTGTCCCTGTACTCTACAAGAGAAGTCAGTGCGATGAGAAGCCCACACACTGCAACTAGAGACTAACCCTCGCTCTCTGCAACTAGAGAAAAGCCCACACAGCAAGGAAGACCCAGCACATCCAACAATAAATAAATAAATAAATAAAAGTGTTTTTAAAAAATGAATTAAAAAAAAAGAGAACCATTAAAAAAAAAAAAAGATCCTACACAATCTGTCCCCCAAGTTTGTCCCAAAGCCTCAGGATCTCAGGCCTGGCTCTCCAGCTGCCAAGGACATGTTTCCCACAGGGATCAGCCTCCCTTGCTCAGGTCAGGACCTTCAAGTCCCTTTCACAGGGAGGCCTTCAGTCCTGATGTAAGGTCCACCCCCCAACCCCACCCTCCTCCAGACACTGCCTCCCTCTCCCTCTCCTTTTCTGCTTCGTTTTGTTTCCTGGCACTTTGTTCAGTTTCTAAGTCGTTTCACCAGGCTTCCCTGTCCTTCACCATCTCCCAGAGCTCGCTCGAACTCATGTCCATTTAGTCAGTGATGCCATCCAGCCATCTCATCCTCTGTCGCCCCCTTCTCCTCCTGCCCTCAATCTTTCCCAGCATCAGGGTCTTTCCCAGCGAGTCCTGGCACTTACCACTATCTACCTTATTCTATATGGTATTTATTTTATTTTTTCTTTTTTGGTCTGCCTCCCCCACTGGAATATCAGAAGGAAGGGAGTTAAAGCTCTTTGGGGGCATCACTAGGTCACCAGTATCAAGACTAGTGTCCTTCCAGCACACAGGAAGGATTTAACAAATACGTGCTGAAGGAGTGAATGGCTGGATTGTGAAAGGGCGGCCTTCACTAGCTCTGAGAATACACTAAGGGCTCTCATTTACTGAGCACCCACTGTGTGCCAGGCCCTCCCTGAGCCCTGTGACTTGCATTCAATCTTCACGGGTATCCTCCGCAGAGACAGTGGCCTGGCAGAGCCTATGCTCTTAACCACCTTGCCCAGGCTGGTGGAGAACACAGCTCCGGGACAGGACCCTGGCCCCCTCCATCAGACCGCTAGGACCCTCTACCGGAGAATCAATTCTGGGACCCAGTGGAGAGACAGGGGGCCTCATGGGGCTCATTTACTCCAACTCCATCATTTCACAGGCAGAGAGCCTGGGGCTTGGGAGTCCTTCTCAAGGTCACAGAGGGAGTCTGAGACAGTAGCCCACAGTGGTTAAAAAGCTGACGTTGGTACTTTTGAACTGTGTGACCCTAGGAAAATTCCTTTAACTCTCTGAGCCTCATTTGTAAAGTGGGGATAATACAGATGGGCATGCACAGAAACACCTTAGTGCAGAAAAAGTCCCGAATAAGAGGAAGATGCTGATGCTATTGATTGCTCTAAGGGGCAGTTAGGGAGCAAACACAGGCCTGTCCTGGATTCCTTCTTCTTTCCTTACCTTACCTCCCCCTAGAGGGGCCACCACCACCATGGGTGGGTGGGCTGGAAGGACGCAGGCCTAGCTGGGCCCGGGTGAGCCACTGGCCCTGCCCACTCTCTCTCTACCCGTGTTCTTGGTTCTAGGAGAAGTTTATCTGGGGTCTTCCTACTTGTGTCTTTCCCGAGAGCCCCAAGGGTCAGTGGTCCTCAGGCATGCTAGCCTGAAAACACTGCCTTATTCCATTCACCCTGGCTCTTTGCCCCAGACCCTTCCAGGATGTCCCTCTCACCCCCCGGCTGCGCCTACAGTGCTGCCCTGCCCTGGCCTGCCCTCTCCAGGTTCCACTGCTTTTCCACGCTTCTTCTGGGTGACCTCACCACATCGTCATGACTAGTCAGGTCATTCCAGCAGTGATTCTTCCCTCCTCTGCCAGCTTCAGCCAAGAGGCAGCAGGGCAGCAAGAGGCCTGGACCAGGGCCAGGAGGCCTGAACTTCAATGGGACCTTGGAGAATTCACAGCCCCCCTCCAGAGGGCTGGACAAGGGGACCTGTAAGGCTCTTTCTTCAGTCTTCCTGTCTGTAAACTCAAGGTTGGACCGGATGGGGAATGGCCTACACACTCCACATCCGGGCACTCTGTTAAGAAATACCTGAAGTCACACACATCAGGGCCCAGTGGGAAAGGGTTCTTTTCCTATCACCATCCCCATATTCAAAACACGTGCACTTCCCGTCAGATCTGCCTCCCAACTGTGTTCTGAACCTGGCTTGAATTACTTAGACCCTACACTGGTCTGTTAATGCTGAAGTCGTGTCCCTCTGCTACTGAAAATACATCACAGCTCCTAGCGGCATGAAATCCACGTTCTCTCCCAGGCCTGCCACTATCTGGCCCTGATTTGCCTTTCAGGTCTCACCCTGAACCTCTCTCCTTCTTGTCTTTCTTTATGTCACACCTCAGAGCCCCTCACCCTCCACTCCTTCTGCCTACAATGATCTCCCCCACCCAGGTCTTCAATGACTGCCTCCTACTCATGGTTCAACACCCAACTCAGAAGTCACCTCCTCACGGAGGCCTTTTTGATCACACAGTCTAAAGCAGGCCACCTTGTCCTCCAGCTCTCTTTGCTGGATCACCCTGACTTTATTGTCTTTACAGAACTTGCTGGAGGCTGAACACATAAGCTTGTTTATTTTTAATGCTCATGAACATAATCTCCTAGAGAAAGGACCCCTCCTGTAGCTACTCCCGTGGGCCCTCAGTTGGTATTGGGTGTCCATAAATACTTGTGCAATGAGCAAACTCTGCTCGGGTGTGTGGTCGTGGGGGTGGAGGTGGGGCCGGGCACTTTCCATCCCTGGGCCAGATGTTGCCTGACAGCCTCCCCTCAGGGACAGGCCTGTGGTTTCTCCTCACCCTCTCCCTGCCTTCTTGTGGTGGGCTCTTGCCCGCCCTTTGGCAGGGGCACACTCTCTCTCAGTATTTCCTATGCTGCTATCTTCTTAAGGGAAATCAACTCCCAGAGGAGTTGGGAATGTCTGCCACGTGTCCCAAAGGCAGAGTTAGCACTAAAAATACTCCAGCATCACCAAAGGACCACATCACCCTGCCTCTAGCCCCACCCCCCACCCCCATCCACTTCCTTCCGACAACTCAGCCTGTCCCCTGGCCACCCCTCTGGGCTCACCTGGCCCCTCTGAACAAGGCACAACCTCCCTTGTTCACACTGCTGTTGACTCCCTCTGGGAATCCAAGGAATCCCATCCCCAGGACACACAACCACTCATCAGCCAGGCCCGGGAATTACGATGATTGCCACGGCTAATAACCCCAATTCCCACAGCACGTCTCAACTTAGCATAGTTGCTGCGACTCATCATGTGTCCACAGTGTCACATGTCTGTCCACAAACATTTCCTGATGCAGCTTCTCACAGGGCCTGAGAGATGCTCACCGGACCCTGTTCGCCAGGAGCTGACAACCCGCTGGGGGAGTCTAGGTATACTGAAGAAAAAAGAACTAACAATGCCAGACAGATCCACATGGCCTGCGGTCGGCAGAGGCACCAAACGGTGGCCAGCCGGCCCCTCGCCCTCCACTGGGGTGTTCTATGAGATGTACGACCTGGGTTTTCTTAACTTCAAGTGAGGTGCTGCACCCATACAGCATCCAGACAAGTCCCTGAGTCCCCTTCTAAGCACGCTGAGCCCCAGCCCTTTCAGTGACTCAGGAGTTGCCACTGGGGAGGGTGGGGGGAGGTGGGACTTGAAAGTGGGTAGGATTTGAGGGTGTCGAGGAGACAGAAGCTAAAAAGGAACAGCCCAAGTGAATGCCTTATGGAAGAAACCTCAGATATTTGGGGGTTGGGGAGCCGACGAGTCAAATGGCACCCAGTCAAATCTCCCTCTGGGGAGAAGGTTGAAAAGGAAGGTGGAGGTCAGAAGGGTCTCCAAACCAAAACAGCTAAATAGGGGATTTATCCACTGTTAGCTCAGAGCAGCTTCGAGTTTTACACATTGGTGAAAAAAAGAAGGAGGAGCTGAGCTGGCAAACTGACGTTCATTGGATACACAGCGTGCCAGCCGCTGCACTAGGCACTCATGACTGAACCTTGCTGAATGCTACAATCCTGGGAGCTGGAGATGGCCCCACCTGATTCACAGCTCAAAACTCCAAGAGAGCCCAGGAGAATCTGACCTAATGTTCATAAAGGCCATGAAAGGCTCAGTTTACCCTCCCAGATCCACCCTGGAGCCTCACCCTATCCTTGGGGACTGGGCCCCAGTCTGCCTTTGTCTTCCTCAGGCCAACTTGGACCTGCCCATGTACCTCAGGCCGCCATTGAATGAGTCTGTTCAGCCACTCTGCAAGCATCCAGGGGATTCTGGGGCCCACTAAGGTGGTTATGTCCAAAGTAAATACCTGTTCATGCAGTGATCCACGGGGGTGTAGGAAGAGAAAAAATGGAATTTGCGTTCTTATTCACCTTAGCCTTCTAAACATTCTATTTTATTTTTATTTATTTATTTTTGGCCATGCTGGGTGGCTTGTGGGATCTTAGTTCCCTGACCCAGAGATTGAACCTAAGCCCTTGACAGTGAAAGTATGGAGTCCTAACCACTGGATCACCAGGGAATTCCCTAAGTATTCTAATTTAATGTTTGTTTTATAAAGCACACTTTGGGGCTTCTCCAGTGGCTTAGCAGTAAAGAATCCGCTTGTAAATCAGGAGCTTCAGGAGACACAGGTTCAATCCCTGGGTCAGGAAGATCCTCTGGAGGAGGGCAACCCACTCCAGTATTCTTGCCTGGAGAATCCCATGGACAAAGGAGCCTGGCGGGCTACAGTCCATAGGGTAGCGAAGAGTCAGACACAACTGATGAGACAGTGCGCACAGCACACACACACGCATTAACACAGAGAACATATGTATATACACACACACTTACGTTGTAACAGACAGACATACATTTAAATACAAAAGGCATGTTCAAAATTATCTGTACAGACTGGGTATGCAGCCAAAGTCTGCATTAGTGTTTAGGACCCCTGCAATGAGTTCTCACTTGAGAGGCAGTGATGGTAGAGACCCTGCTTTAACTCCTCAATCAGCTACTTCTGGGTTATGTGGCAGGGTGAGTTTATAGAACCTTCCTAAGCCTTATTTCATCATCTCAGGAATTGGTGTGGTAATAGCACTCAAGTGGATTAAAAGAGGTGATGGACCAAAAGTCTGTAGCCAGAGCCTGACACATATTGATATGTGCAGTTATTACCAACTCAGTTACAGGAAGCAGAGCCAGGCCTGATCTGGGCCTTGGGATGGGCCCTGCTCTGATGTAGTGTGTCAGTTGCAGGAGACTCAGAACCCAGAATGAGTCATTAGAAATCAGTGTGACCAGGGTTAAGGGCATCAACAGGACATCAGCAGGATATCAACATCCCAGAAAGCCCTGATGGTCCAGGCAGAAGATGACAACAGATATGTATTTGGAAAAACAGGTGTGCATCAAATCAGACACCTTTGTAGGCTAAAGAAGCAGCAGTAATGGGAACAAAAACTTGAGTTAGCATGCCCAGGATTGAATCCTGGCTCCATGTGGGTAATTTATTTAACTTTTTGTGCCTCATTTTCACCATCTGTAAAATGGGAACAATAGGGTGATAATTTCATAGTATGGCTCAAAAGCGCTTAGAACAAGAGGCTGCCAAACGAGGCTCTCAACAAGTATTAGTTCTCAAGTTCTTATCTGTGAATTGGAAGGTGACTTCCCTGATTCTGCTTCAGAACATCAGAGATCCCTGACACCCAATTGCTATGGGAGCCTGACACCCTCATTACTGTCCTGGAGTGACAGGCCTGGCAGAAACAGACAGCCTCAAGGGAATTCCCCTAATGGTCCAGTGGTTAGGACTCTGCATCTCTACTGCTGGGCCCTGGGGGATTTGATCAGGATCAGGGAACTAAGATCTTGAACGCTCCACAGTTTGGCCAAAAAAGAATAAAGAAAAGTCTCAGAGGACTGTAGACCCTCAGTACAGGATTTTCTTAGTCCTCAGGAGTTCCTGCCAGGGTTCAGAGTCCTTCTCATCCAGTGGGAGCAGGCTGTCAGGGCACATGATGGGAGAGCCAAATTAGAAATACAGAACAAAACGTCCCAGGTCAGGAATCAGATGATTTGGAGAGTATGGATTTCCCACTCTAACTGAAGTGTGGCCACAGCCTAGTGCATCTGACAAGTTCCCAGCCCCCGTCCCCCTGAAGATGGCTAGGGGTCAAGAAGATGAGGGGCTCAGAGTAAGGGTGTATGACCAGAGACAGACTATGTCCCTGAAAGTGGAAGGAGGCCCTGGCTAGCTGTGGATAGGCAGGCCTGGCAGTGGGTAGTAAGTAGGTAGGTGAGGAGTTATTCTCCCCATTTGACAGATGAGAAAATGGAGGCTTGCAGAACAGAGACATCTGTTTTCTCTAAGCACAACTTAGCCTGGTATAAGCCCAGCTGGTGACTCAGCCCTGACCTCTTCCTCTTTCTACACAGAAGTCTCTGGTGTGGAGACCCCTGAAGGTATTAGGAGCCTGGGACCCCACACGTACTCTGTTATTGCTGCCTGTGTGGATCCTGAACAAATCACCTGTGCTCGAGCCTCAGTTTCCTTATCTGTACAAGGGGCTGATTACTAAGCTCCACCTCTGCCCACTCTACTTTTCTTCCAATCCGCTCACTCTGAACTCTTTCCAGAAGCTGAGGAGTTGAACCCAAGGAGTTGAACCTATGAATCCATTGTGAGGCTGGAGGTTGCCAGCAGGGCCTTAGGGGCCCTGTCTGTGCCTGTCCCAAACACACTGGATGGCCATGCCCATCTTTCCCAGACCCAGAGGCCTCTCCATTCTGGGGTTTTTCCCAAGAACCCATCCTCCCTCCCCAGCTCTTCCTCTATTCCACTCATTGAGCAGTTTCCACTCATCCAAATCCCTCCTCCAAACTCACAAACAAGTGGACCCTTTTTCTGCCAGAACCATGGGAGCTGGGTGGGAGATGGGGATTGTCTACATAAATTAGCTCACTTAATCCTCACAATACCCTGGGAAAACAGATTTATGTAGCCATTTCCCAGATATGGAAACTGATGCTTAGAGAGAGCAAAGATCTTTCCTAAGAGTCCCTTGTTGAAGGCCTGCATGACCTAGAGCCCATATTCTTTTTATTATACATCTCTGTCCCCA
The DNA here is from genome assembly GCF_049115385.1 of Moschus berezovskii. Lineage (NCBI taxonomy): Eukaryota > Metazoa > Chordata > Mammalia > Artiodactyla > Moschidae > Moschus > Moschus berezovskii. The sequence continues at coordinate 113,865,729 of NC_142465.1, forward strand.
CTTCTAATCCTTCCTCCAAGTGTTCAGAATGGTACCCAACTATGGCCCATCCTTCAAATGTAACATTATGCAGCCATTAAAAATAATGATTATACATACTGGAATGACTAATAACAACACAAGAAAATGCGTATGACACAATGTTAAGAGGGGAAGACACAAAAACTGTAAATACAGTACAATTAAGTTACACTACAATGATTGCCTCTAGGAAAAAGATTGAAAGGAAATACATCAAAATAGCCACAGTTGTTTTGCTTGTGTGTTAGCACCATGGGTGATTTCTTTCCCACTTTTATCCAGTTGCCAGTCAATCAGTGTCTGTTACTTTTACAACAAAGAAAAGATATCGTGTAAAAAAATAATAATTTGTGGTTTAAATATTTGGAAATCTGCTGTTTCCCCGTCAGCTTCCCCTCCTTCAAATCCCTCCAAAGTCTACGTTTTCAATACAACGTGACTATAAACAAGAGCTAGGTAGGAGTTTGGGGAGAAACCAGTACCTCCTCATACGACGGACCAGCTCCGCTCTTTGACCCGTCTCTTTTCTGTGTCCAGTGAGGACTCCCACCCCAGACCCTCCTCTCAGCTCCCCCGGTTGGAGCTCTTGCGGACGCTCACCTGACACTCGTGGGCTGGCCTCCGATGCGAGATGCGTACACCTGTCCCTCCAGGTGAGGACTCCGCGAGGGCGCCGCGCGCAGGAAGGAGGGAGCCGGCCAGGGGCGGGGCCGTGACGTCACCAGGTCGGTCCCGCCCCCGGCTTCCCGGCCACGCCCCCGCTTCCAGGCCCGCGGGGATTCGTGATTCTCGTGTTTGCGGGGTGAGGTGCTGCGGACACTTCCCCGACACGCACACCTCCCCGACACGCACACCTCATTCGGACTGGGCCCCCAGCCATCCATCAGCGGTGCCTCCAAAGTGCGACCCTCGAGGGTGGGCGGACTGAGAGGGGAGGACCCACCACCACCCCCAAATCCCTCTGCTTACACAGAACTGCTGAGTTCTCAGATTCCAGGTTCACATCACCTGGGGTAAGGAATGATCGGAGGGACGGGGGGGTAGCCTGTGATTCCGCCCTCCCGCCCCCGAGTATTTTCTTCATTTCCTATCCTCTCTGTACTACCCTCTGACCCCACCTCCTGCTAAGGGTGTGCGTGAAAGAAGGGTGATTCCAGCCCTTGGGTATCAGAAAAAATTACCTGCCATCTGACACCCATAGTCAGAAACTGTTTCTATCTTCTTTGTATGATCAGAGCCTGTTTATATTTGGCAAAGTTCAGTGTTGAACATTCTAGCAAAATGGTGGCAAAAATCAAGAGCACCACTATGTTCAGCTCTCCAAGTCCTTTGAAAATGTGCTGGCCCTTGGGCTCCGCGATTTCATTCTGAAAATCTATCTTGAGGAAGTCATTCAGGCATGCATGTCTCCTGTGGTGTTCTTTATCGTGGTGAACTTGGAACTAGTCCAAGTGTCCAACACCCGGGTCAGGTGAAGAGCACAAACACACAATCGAATATTATGCAACCATCTAAGAGTTATGTTTACAAACTGCTAAGCATACAAGGAAATATGTTAAAATAGCGAGAGAATAAAAGCAGGCTGTAAGTGAGTGGTGACAGCAGGCTTAGTTGTACTTTAAAGCCAAACAGAATTTCCTGCATGGGAAAGAACCTTTAAAGAAAAAGTTCACTGTGGTTATTTCTGGGTAGGGGCACTATGAAGCTTGTTTTTTATATCCTTATTTCCTGTATTTTCATCTAATAGGATTATTTCACTTTTATAAAGTCCCTCTATCTCTTAAATAGTTCCCATTAATTGAGCACTTCCTATAATTTAGAATAAGCCCCTTTCATGCAATCCTTGCAATAGTCCTGAAGAAGCAATTAGTAGTCTCTCCCTCCCACCCAGGAAGCCTGGAGGCTAGCGTGACCCTGGTAGGACCCTGGGGGTGGGGTGAGAGGTGGGGCACAGACATAATTTCTGGGAGACCAAGCTCTGAGGTTGACAGCTCAGATATTTCAGCCTTCTCGGTTAATTTTATAGCCTTAATGTATTCTTATGATTATAAAAGCAACATCTATGTTTTACAGAAAATTGAGAGTAAGCAAAATGTAGAGAAGAAAAGTCAATCCCTTTACCGCCTTATCTTTTATTATGGAAATTTTAAATAACACTAAAAAGTAGAGGGGATATAGTATAATCAACCCATATATCCAATACTAATTTTCAACAAACATCAACATTTTTTATTCTTGTTTTATCTACCCCCCCACACTTAAAAAAAGTATTGGCATATAGTTTATTTACAATGTTATGATAGTTTCGGGTGTACAGCAAAGTGAATCAGTTATGTGTATATAGATATATCCACTTTTTAAAAATTATTTTCCAATACATGCCTTTACAGAGTACTGAGTAGAGTTCCCTATACTATACAGTAGGTTCTGATTAGTTACTTATTTTATATATAGTAATATGTATGTGTCAATCCCAACCACACATTCATTTTTTAAAGAAAAATACAGAGATCATATTTCACCTATAAATACTTTGGTAATTATCTCTAACAGATAAGGACTTTGTTAAAAAACAAAACATAGGCCCACACGCAACTATTATAACATCTGTCGAAAGTAATACCATTTATTTTGTTAGATAATTTAATATGCAGTCCATGTCCAAACTTCCCTAGTTTATCTTCAAAGGATCTTTTTATAGTTGGTTTGCTTGAATCCAGATCCACACAAGACCCACATATTATATATGATTGATAAATCTTTTAAATCTCTTTCTTTCACTGAGATGTAATTCACATATCATAAAATTCACCATTTAGAAGGTATACAATCTGATGGCTTTCAGTAGGTTCACAGGGTTTTGCAACTACTACTTTATCCCTATCTAAGCCCCTAAACGGAGAAGGCAATGGCAAGCCACTCCAGTACTCTTGCCTGGAAAATCCCACGGACGGAGGAGCCTGGTGGGCTGCAGTCTGTGGGGTCGCTAAGGGTCGGACACGACTGAGCGACTTCACTTTCACTTTTCACTTTCACACATTGGAGAAGGAAATGGCAACCCACTCCAGTGTTCTTGCCTGGAGAATCCCAGGGAAGGGGGAGCCTGGTAGGCTTCCGTCTATGGGGTCACACAGAGTCGGACACGACTGAAGTGACTTAGCAGCAGCAGCAGCAGCAGCAAGCCCCTAAAACTTTTATCATCCTAGAAAAAGAAACCCCATACCCACCAGCAGTCACTCCCCATTTCTGCCCTCTTCCAGCCCCTGGTGACCACTCAGCCATTTTTGTCTTTTGCCTAGTTTGGTTACTTTACATAAATGGGATCACGTGATATGCAACCTTTTGTGTCTGGCTTCATTTGGCATCATGCTTTCAAGTTTCCACCGTGTGGCCACATGTATCAATACTTTTTTTCCCTTTCGTGGCTGAATAATAGTCCAGACCAAGTTTTCCACCATCTAGAATTGGTTGAGTGCAACCCTGTGGTGTCTTTAAACATGCTCCGCTATCCTTATGTTTCATAAACTGGTAATTAAATGTAGATTCTAAAAACTGAAGGCTTGATTTTTTCGTTAATTAATTCTTATTTATTTATTTGTTTTTGGCCATGTAGCATGTGGTTCCCCAACCAGGGATTGAACCCGGGCCCCCTGCATCAGAAGGCAGAGTCTTAACCACTGGACCATCAAGGAAGTCCCTGGAGGCTTGATTTGATCTGGATTGAGTGATTCTCTCAAGAATGTTTCATGGATGATGTTGCATCTCTCCCAGTGCATCAGACAAGCAGCCACAGCCTGGGGTGTTCCACCATTTAGCAAGGTTGATCAGTGGCTTTAGGAGTCATTAATCTCATCCTTCTGTTTTAGAACTTTTACCATCAAACTTTTACCCAGTGATTTTAGCATCCATTGATGACCATGAATTCAGTCTGCTACAGTTTATAGATAAAGAAACTAGGCTGGGAGAAGTGGTACCCAGGTCACAGGGTTAGTGATAACCAATAGCTCCCACATATTGGACCCTTACTATATGCCTGGCACTGTGCTGAGCATTTTACATGAACTGACTCATTTAATCCTCTCAGCAATCCTTTGTTGGTTTTATGTTCTGATCTTCCTTTTCAAATCAGGAAATTAAGGCCCAAAACTATGCCCTTGGTAAAATTTGGTACTTCATCTCAGGAGACACTAAAAGACAGAGAAATGGGAAAAAAACAGTGCTGGACTTCCCTGATGGTCCAGTGGTTAGGACTCCATGCTTCCACCTCAGGGAACATGGGTTTGATCCCTGCTCTGGAAACTAAGATCCCATATGGCACACACTCCCCCTCAAAAAAATTCAACATAAATAAATACATTGATTTTTTTAAAGAACTGTTTTTTCTTGCTCTGGTAAATATAGGCATAGACAAAGTGATTAGAACTATAGAGAAAAATATTTTTTTAAAGAAAGAAAAAAGAGAGCAAAAGATGGGACTTCTCTGGTGGTCCAGTGGTTAAGACTCAATGCTTTCACTGCTGTGAGCCTGGGTTCGACTCTGGTTCAGGGACCTGAGATCCCACAAGCTGTGCAGTTGCAGCAGAACAAAGCAAAAAGAACCATAGCGTCATGGAGTCTCCCCAGAGGAAGCATCACTAAAGCTGGGCCTTTAAGCATGTGTAGGAGTTTGTTGTGGGGAGTAAAGGCAGAGGAATGAGCCCACCATTATGAATAAGGTCTGAGGTGTGATTTGGGCTGTGGCCTATGACTCCATTCCTCACTGTGGACGTGTGATCACAAATGTCTGCCCCGGGCAAGAGGGAAGAGAGGGAGGGTGTGGCTTGACCCGTCAGGTACTGAGAGTGTGCAGACGTTATTACACAGTGAACAGTGCAAAGAGCATGGGACCAGGAGTCTGATGATGAGTGGTCAGTGGACCATGAAGCCTGACTGCTGTCCCAGGCAGTGTCCCCTGCCCTCAGAGGCCTAAGGAAGCCATTGGAACTTGACGGGGGGGTCACTAGCTTCTGTCCCAAAAAGGAGAAAGTCTAACCTCATCCTCAGCTCCAGCTCCAAGGTTCTGACTGGAGGGATCCCACCCCCCACCCCCAGCTCAGACCCCTGGGCCACTGAGTGAAAATTCTAGTTCAAAGTATTCATTGTAATGTATATGTCTTTGCTTCTATGTGCATAGACTCTCTCTGGAAGTTTCCAGAAGGAAAATGTTTACGGATCACCCTTTCTTTAATATACGAAGAACACCTAGAAATCAGTAAGAAAAAAACCCAAACAATATAATATAAAAATGACTAAGAATATGGAAAGACTGTTCACAGAAAAGGAAATGCAAAGATTTCAGAAACTTAGAAAAGATGGCAGCCTCATTCAAACTAAGAAAAATGCAAATTAAAGCTACACAGAGATTCCACTCTCACCCATCAGGTTGGGAAAGATAGAATTTTGTTACCACACTGATGACAAGGCTCTGGGGAAACAGGCTGCTTCATCCCTAGGAGAGTAAACAAGTACAGTCCTAGAGGGAGCAATGATGGCATTCATCAAAATGATGACTGCACAGTTTCTTTGCCCTCAGAATTCCAAATCCAGGTATTTATCTTACTGTTGTCACACAGGAGGGAATTAGCTTATGAAAAGGATTGTTAGGGGACTTTCCTGGTGGTCCAATGGTTAAAACTTCACCTTCCAGCGCAGGAGGTGTGGGTTCCATCCCTGATTGGAGAGCTAAGATCCAACATGCTCAGAGGTCAAAAAAACCAAAACCTAAAACAGAAGCAATATTGTAACAAATTCAACTGTTGTTGTTGTTCAGTTGCTTAATCGAACCTCACTCTTTGTGACCCCATAAACTGCAGTACAACAGGCTCCCCTGTCCTTCACTATCTCCCAGAGTTTACTCAAATTCATGTCCCTTGAGTCAGTGATGCTATCTAACCATCTGATCCTCTGCCACCTCCTTCTCCTTTTGCCTTCAATCTTTCCCAGCATCAGGATCTTTTCCAATGAGTCGGTTCTTTGCATCAAGTGGCCAAAGTATTGGAGCTTGAACTTTGCATCAGTCCTTCCAAAAAATTCAATAAAGACTTTTAAAAAAATGATCTATGTGAAAAAAAAAAAAAGGCGGGGGGGGGGGAGTTGTTTATAGCTGTGAATGTGTGTTTTGGAAATTTATGTCCATCAATGAGGATCTGAGCCTGGCAGGCTGCAGTCCATGGGGTCGCAAGAGAGTCAGTCATGACGAAGCAACTCTAACACCAAAATAGATCATAGAACTTTCATCCAATGGACCATAATGAGGTCATATAAATGAATGAGGAAGTATTTTTATGCACAAATGGGGAAAGATCTATTAATACATGAAGTATTGTTCAGTAGGAAAAAAAAAAAAAAAACAAGTTTCCGAGAAGAATATGTAGTTTGTTATGTAAAAAGACGAGGAGAAAGAATGTGTATTTGTCTTTTTCTATCTATCTATCCATCATCTTTTTAGCCATGATTTGAGATGTCTGGGGTCTTAGTTTTTTGACCAGGGATCAAACCCATGCCCTCTTGCAGTGGGAGCACAGGGTCTTAACCACTGGACAGTCAGGGAAGTCCCATTATGTGTATTATATGAGTATCTCTGGCCAGCAATATTTGAGCCTGATGCTGTCGGGAAGAAGAAATGGTGGCTATGGAAAAAGGCATGGGAGGGAGGCTTTTACTGTATCCTACTTGGTAACTTCGGAATTTTGATTCGTGTGGAAATATTTTCCATTCCAAAAACTACATTAAATTAAAAATTTAAGAGTCCATTTTACAGAAAGGGAAACTCCATGGGTCAGCAGAGTTTGCAGGTTCCTCTCCTACGATACTCCGGGTAAAGAAGGGAATGAGGGAAGAGGTACTCTTGCCTTGGTCTCCTGTTTTAATCCTCACAGCCACCTCCCCATTTTTCAGATGTGAATACTAAGTCTCAGAGCTGGAGAAAGACTCCCTGAGGGCACAAGACTGCGGTGCACCCAACATCCCGTTCACATCTATGGGTCCTGCCCTCCCACTGACCATCCCAACACCATGTCACCCCAGCTGGCGAAGGCGTGACGAATTTCTCATTTAACTGGCGCCGGCCATCTTCATCCTGAACTTTCTGGTTATTTGACCAAAGTGGACTATTGTGTGCCTGAATTATACTTTATTTAAAAAAAAAATGAAAGAAAGAAAAGGATAAGCTGGTTGCATGAGCAGTCATAGGATTGGAATGACTCCGGGCTAGATTTATCAGGGATTTGACTGGACTGGCCTGTTTATTAAATTATTTGGGAGTTTACTTTAAATTTAGCAGCATTTGGATTCACTGACTTTTTGAATAGGCCTGCATTTGGAAAGAAATTCAATTAAGTGGTTCTCTGACTCAATTAATGGGATTCTTTTCCTGATTGAATTATGGCAGTTTCTTTCAAGACTTGATTTGCCTCCTCTCTGAGGCTTTTTGAGACCTTACCAGGGAGTTCTGGGGGAGATGGAGACTCTGACCATTCAGGTTTGCTCTGGGCAGCGGCTGCGTCCTCTGGGACCCCCTCTAGGACCCCGCCCCTGGCCACATCCCCCTCCCACTTGACAGCAGTCACGCCTCCTTGTTTGGCTCCCTGGTTCACACCGGTGATGGGGAAGGGTTTCCAGAACTGTTAGCCCATCAGGCTCTCAGCTCTTCGGGGACAGAGTCTGTGGATTCACCTGGTCTCAGTACTTGACACCAGTCTTGGCCCAAAGCAGGGCCTCAGGCCGATCAGGAATAGATGATTCAACAGAAGGGACCCCAGGTCTTCTGACTCTAAGGCCACAGAACACAAGCCTCCCTCCCACTTAGGTCTTCTGAGAGAAGGGGGGGCTTTCTAACCCAGCCTACGATGGGGTTATATCCCAAAGCCGCCCACCACTCCAATCCCATTCCAGCCAGCATCTAACGTCCACTTCACTTTCCCTTTTCACTTTCATGCATCGGAGAAGGAAATGGCAACCCACTCCAGTGTTCTTGCCTGGAGAATCCCAGGGACAGGGGAGCCTGGTGGGCTGCCGTCTATGGGGTCGCACAGAGTCGGACACGACTGAAGCGACTGAGCAGCAGCAGCAGCACAGATCTCTAAAGTGCACCACCCTTTCCAGTTTACAAAGAGCTCCCCACTCCCTTTTCAATCTCAGAGGAATGCACTGAAATGTGGACCTGACATCCCTGGGGCTCAGAGAGGGGCAGGGCCTTGCCTAAGATCACACAGCCAGCGGGTAGGGGATGTCAGGACTCCAGGCTCCTGGAGGGCGGGGCTGAGGTCCGGAGGTGTGCAGGGCAGAGGAGAGACTGTAGGGACATTCCCCCTCCTGTGCTTGAAGGGTGGAGGGAGGAGGGCTGGGGAGGTCTGCAGAGCCCAAGGCCTGAGCTGTGAGATGAGGCAGCAGAAGGTCAGGAAAGATTCCACAAAGTCCTGGGAGGTGAGGAGGTGCCCGGCAGTCGTGGGAGGAGGAAATGGATATGGACTCACCCATTCTATCATCAGTAGACCTGCCAGGGCTAGCCCTGGGCTGGGCCTGGGAGGCGGGCAGGGGCCTGGCAGGACACTGCCACCCACGTCTCAGGAGGGGCACAGGCTGCCATGAGGAGGCGCAGGGGGATAAGTGTCCCTCACTTTGGAGGATGAGAAAAGTTCCCAAGGAGGGAAAGGGCAGCTTGGCCTGGGAAGGTAGTTGGCGAGGAAGAGGAAGAGAGTTTGCCTGACAGGGAAATGTTAATCCTCTGGCCAAGGCTTATCAGTACCTGGCCATGTGCCCAGCTCAGGCTCTGATCTATGTGCTTTCCATAGGCTGACCCGGCCCTCATGCCAACCTGGGAGCAGGCGCTATTAGCATCCCCAGTTAATGGCTGGAGAACTCTGATGTTGAGAGCAGTGACTTGCTCAAGGGCACATGGTTGGAAAGAGCCAGAGCTGGCTTTGGACCCGGGCAGGAAGGCTCCAGGTTCCTAACACACTGCATGGCCTCGCAGCACGTGGAATCGCCGGGCCAGGGGATGAGCAAACTGAAGGTAAGAAGACTAGAGTTTGAGCACCCCTACCCCTGTGCACTTACATCTGTGCAACCTCGACCTCTCTGAGCCGCCACTTCAGATGGGGAAAGAATTCTGCCCTGAAGCTTAAGGAGCTACAGCCCTGTGCTGAGCACACACCGGGTCCTCTGTAAAGTGGGGTCCCGTCCCTCTCTTGCACCCCTAGGGAGGTCGGGGACAAAAACTCACAGGGGTTTCCCTCCAGCCCCTCCCAGGGGTCTAAAAAGGTCTTCTGGTCCAGCCCACTGTGTGTGCACAGAGCAGGCTTGTCTCCAGCCAGAGATGGGCCCTCCAGAGAAGGAAATTCTTTCCACTTCTTGACGATGGTGGTAACGGAGAGCATGATGGCAGCAATGATGGAGCTCTGGCCCCTCCCTGCCATTCTAACAGCCCAGGGCGGGTTCAGCTAAGTGCTGGGCATAGCTCTGGGGGGTGGTGTGCGAACCTAGAAAACTCCACCATGGGGATGATGGCCTTGGCCCTGTCAATAAGGTCATGGCCCTTGATGATTCTGCCTGCCCCACCCTTAAGGCTTTCAGACGGAGCGAGTTCCATGGAACTGACTTCCCAGGAGGCCACATTTCCTAGAAGGCTATAACCAAAGTCCAGAGAGGAGAGACACTTGCCTGGAGGTCACAAAGCAAATCTCAGGGCAGGAACCCAGGGCTCCTGACACTTAACTCTCTACCAGTCCCACTTGCTCCCACTGAGTTAAGACGGTGGACAGGAGAGCTGCTTTAAACCAATCCTTCAGCACATTCCACCTGAGCCCCTTCTGTGCACTGGCACCAGGAAGGGCCTGGAGTTGGTGGAGACTCAACCCTGCCCTGTGGGTCTCCAGGGAAGGTTCCCCAGTAAGCCAGACAGGAGGCACTCAGAAGATGAAGCCAGGTCACCCCTGGAGGACAAGGGAGGGTGTTCCCAGGGGAGGAGTGTGAGGGCATGGGATGAGGGAGGGAGCAGGACTTCCAGAAGCAGAAGCTCCTATGGAGCCACTCTGGGAGGTGGGCGCTGGGTACAGGGTCTGGTGCAACCCCCACAGGAGTGATGGCAGAGGTCTCCTGGGGCCAGGAGCCTTGAGTGCCAAACCAAAGCTTCTGGATAGTATCTTGCAGACTGTGGGGGTCCCAGGAGGTTTTTAGAAGAAGACCAACCTGAGGGCCTTCTCAGAGGGCATAGTTTGTGTGATAGCTGAGGTGGGAGGGCCATAAGATGCTAGGATTCCCTGAATTCAGTTATGCATTTTTTTTTTTAATGAAAATTGAAAGAAAAAAAAAACCTGTTCCTCTTGCTGATTTCTGGGGTCACATGGGGAAGCAGCTTGCAGGGCCCCTGTGTAGGAGACAGGTCAGACCCTAGCCTCCGTGCTAGGGGTGGAAGCCAAGCTGACCTGGCTTCAAACCCCAGCCTGTGCTCCCTCCTGGTGGCCGGGGCTCAGGGCTCACGTGTAAGCCAGGAGATGCTATGGCACCACTTAGAGCAGCTGGAACATCCACTGAGGCACGGTCTGGGCCAGGCTCCAGGCAGAGTCTCAGCAAATATCCCCTCTGCCCTCCTTTCCTGTTCTGAGGGGGCCAGGGGGCAGCTCAGAGGTATAGCCAGCCTGGAGAGAGGGAGGTTCAAGTCCTGGCCCCACCTCTGACCCACTCTGAACATCAGTATCTTCTTCAGCCTGTCCGGGCTGCTATCTGTGCTCATGAGAAGGGTCATGCTTAGGGGCTGCGGAGGCCACCCCTGGCTTCCTCCTCCCTCTTGAGAGAGATGAAAGGGCCTGTGTGAGGTTGGCCCCAAGGTGACATTTTGAAGAGAGTCAAGCGGAAACAAGTCCTGGCAGCCAGGTCAGGCTCCTGGTGCAGACCCTTAGGAGGCAGTGAATGGGGGCTGTTCGCTGAGTCCAGGAACTTCCACGGTGCCTGTGGAACCTCCTCTTTCTCTGGCTGTACACACAGAGTGAGCTGCCAATTCTTGTTCTGTTTAATTTTTTTCATGTCAGGGTGGGGGGCAGGAGTGGGGCCGCTAAGTTCTTGAACCACCAGGGAGTCAGTGGAGAGAGCACTGGGCAGAGGGAGGCTCAGCGCTGCCCTGTCCTGGTGAGAGAGCAGGCAGACCCCTCCCCTTTGGGGACTGGCTGCACACGGGCCTCTCCAAAGGTGGGGCGCTGCGCTTGGAGTCAGGAGTGACCTCAGGACCCTCACCTCCCTCTCCTGGCTCCTTTTCCCCACCTGGGCCTGAGAGGTTTCAGTCAGACCAAGAGAAGACTCTGCTCTGTGAGCAGGGATACCAGGCACAAAAGTCACGCTCCATTTGTTACTAAACCTTGCTCAGGGATTGAAAGTGAAAGTTGCTCAATCGTGTCTGACTCTGCAACCCCACGGACTATACAGTCCTTGGAATTCTCCAGGTCAGAATACTGGAGTGGGTAGCCTTTCCCTTCTCCAGGGGATCTTCCCAACCCAGGAATCCAACCCAGGTCTAGCACATTGATGCAACCCAGGTCTACCGCATTGCCGGCAGATTGTTTACCAGCTGAGCCATCAGGGAAGACCAAGAATACTGGAGTGGGTAGCCTATCCCTTCTCCAGCGGATCTTCCCGACCCAGGAATCGAACCCGGGTCTCCTGCATTGCAGGCGGATTCTTTACTGACTGAGCTTCCAGGGAAGCCCTGAGCTCAGGGATTACCAGGGTCAAAAACACCCTTGCAGGGACTGCCCTGGTGGCACACTCTGCTCCCAGTACAGGGGTTCGGGGTCCGATCCCTGGTCGGGGAACTAGATCCTGAATGAAAACCAACTAAGAAGCCCTCATGCCTCAACTAAGACCCAGGGCAGTCAAATAAGTAAATAGACAATATATATTAACTTTTTTTTTTTAAAGGCCCTTGCAGATGGCATAGTCTATTTTCTTGATGGGAAAAGTGAGGCTCCGTAGATCGCCTGGGTCCGCGGGGGGAGTCAGGGCCAGGCCAGACCCAGGTCCAAGTCCCCTCCACCCCGCGACCCGCCTTTCCCCATGCCCACCCCCGGAAGCTTTTCCTCCTGCCTCATCCCAGGCTGCTAGAACTCGGGCGGCGGGCGGGAGCGCGGCACAGAGGGCGCTCACCTGCTGCCCCCAAGTGGCCGCCGCGGGCGCTGCAGGCGGGTCGCGGTGGTGCTGCTGCGTCTGGGTCAGGTGCAGAAAGGGTGCTCGTTGGGGCCAAGCCTGGGGCGACGCGAGGGCCACGGGCAGAGAGAAAACAGGTCCTGACCGCCCTGAAACTCCCGGGCCTGAGACTGCGACCCCGAGAAGTGCCCTGAACGCGTTTACGTACAACTGGGAAACTAGGGATGCTTCTGGCCGGTGGCCCTAAGGGCCAGTGACCCATCTCTCTGCCTTGGAGGGGTCCATCAAGTATCTGCCTGAATGATGTGCTGGCCTGAAAATCATGAGGCTTTGCAACCAGAGAGGGTTCCCAGAAGTCAGTGGCTCAAACTAAGGCTCTGGCTGGGGCACACTCTTGAAGAGCTTGCAACTCTGTGAGAGTGGAAGCCACCTGAGCTCTTTGCTGGGAGAAGCTATAGAACTTAGTGACTGTTTGAGGGCAAGGAAGGGGCAACGTCCAGGGGCAGCTCAGGATTCTGGTCCAGGAGATGGGGGTTGTGGGACTGGGTACCTGAGAGAAGGCCAGATGGGCTGCTGAGCTTGTTGGGGCCTTCTGAGCTGGAGGAGTTGGGGAAGCCAAGGGGAGGAGCCCAGGATGGACTGTAATCACAGACACCCTCCCTGTGACAGGTGAGGTAATCTACCCATTTGATAGATGAGATCATTGAGGCCTAGAGCGAGGAGGAGAGAGGTCAGATCAGCCAGGATTGCTGGGTGCTGAGTGTCTGAGCTACAGGAACTCAGCTATCCCAGCCCCTCCACAGGCCCTGGATCTTTACTTTCGGGAGATTCAGGATCTTGGGGAAGAGTCCCAAGGAGAGGACAGGGGAGGCTCAGAGCCCCTATGGAGACAAATAGTCGGCCTCTGATTCCCTGTGTGGCCTTGAGTACATCTCTTCACCTCCCCAGGTCTCAGCTGTGTGTGTACCCAGTCACTCAGTTGTGTCCAACTCTGTGTGACCCCGTGGACTGTGACCTGCCAGGCTCCTCTGTCCGTGGGAGTCTCCAGGTAAGAATACTGGAGTGGGTTGCCATGCCCTCCTCCAGGGAATCTTCCCGACTCAGGGATCAAACCTGTGTCTCATACTTCTCCTGCATTTGCAGATGCGTAGGGCTTCCCTCACAGCTCAGTTGGTAAAGAATCTGCCTGCAATGCAGGAGATCCCACTTTGATTCCTTGGTTGGGAAGATCCACTAGAGAAGGGATAGGCTACCCACTCCAGTATTCTTGGGCTTCCCTTGTGGCTCAGCTGGTAAAGAATCCGTCTGTAATGTGGGTAGACCTGCGTTCAATCCCTGGGTTGGGAAGATACCCTGGAGAAGGGTAAGGCTATCCACTCCAGTATTCTGGCCTGGAGCCTTCCATGGATTGTATAGTCTGTGGGGTCGCAAAGAGTCGGACACGACTGAGCAACTTTCACTTCTTTACCACTAGCGCCACCTGGGAAGCCCCAGTCATAGCTGCTCAGCTGTGAAATGATATGAAATAGCTTCCTTTAGAAGGGTTGGGAAAATTAGATTTTAAGAGGTATGAAGGTGCCAGACCAAGCAGCAGGTGGCTTGTAAGCCCTGGCAGGAAATGAGCACCCCCTCCCTTTCCCCTTCTGATTGGAACAGCCTGGAGGAGGCATGCCTTGAAGGTAAGGACTGATTCAGAGAGATCCCGAGTGAGTTGCTTGGCTCCCCTACCACCAGGGGTCCCTGAGCACTAGACCAAAAGATGCTGTACTTGCAGCTGCTCTCTCAGACCCCAGAGCACCCCAAACCCCAGCCTGGAGAGATCTCTGCCTGAGACAGAAGAGAGATAACAAAGCCCCCTTTCCACCCTCAATTCCTTCCTATTGGCCCGGAGCCCGACCTGTCTATGCTGGAAAAGTCTCCCTGTTCCCATCATGTCTGCTCCCGGCAAGGCCTTGTCTTCTGGAAGGAAACGAGCATTTATTAAAGGGGCTGCTCTCTCCCCATCATTACTCTTTTTTTTTTCTCCTTTTTTAATATTTTGGCCAGACCACATGGCACATGGAGTCCTATTTCCCCGGCCAGGGATCGAACCCACTCCCCCTGCATTGGAAGCGTGGGGTCTTAACGACTGGACCACCAGGGAAGTCCCTCCCTCATTACTCTTGACACACAGCATCACTGCCCTGAGTACCAGGTACCGTTACTATCTGATACAGTTGGGGATGTGGAGCTTCAGGGAGGGAGGGTCTTGTTGAAACAGGCATCTTGACTACTGAGGTGGGAGGTAACCATTGGGCCATGCTGCCTTGGCAAATGGCTCCCCATCTTGTTTGAGCTTCTAAGGGCAGGGCGGTGCCTGGCCTGGGCCCTGCAGACTCTTAGTGAAGTTTGAGTGAGTGAACAGAGACACAAATGAGTGACAATTTGGTCTGTGAATGACCCAGAGACATCACCTTACGACTCCCAAGGTGCTGTGGATCTGAAAGGTCAAAGGGAATCACCTGAGAAGGTGTGGACTAGCTTCCAGAAGGACACAGAAGAGCTGGTACTGGTGCTTAACTCTGGGTATGGGGATGGAGAATGAGGAGAGAAGGAGATTTACTTCTCTGTTTATCTTCTCTATTATAATGTGCATATATTATAATGTGTTATAATTATAATGCACTACGCACATGTTTAACACATGAGTTCAGAAGTAAATAATCACCAGGGGAGCCCCTTAAACTTGTTAGACGCCTGGGCTGCAACTCCAAAGGATGGAAGCAGTGGGTCTGGGGGTGGCGGGGGACTAGGATAAGTTCCCCAGGTGATTCTGTTACAGGTGGCCCTGGGCCACACTAGGGGAACAAGATCTCCAGCTGGGTCCTCCTCCACTGGCCACCAGCCGGGATAATTTGCATGGTCTTTTGCATATATTTGCATGATGTCTCTGGTTCCAAATGAAACCTGTGTCAGCCCTCATTCTGAGGGCAGCTCTTCCCTCCCCACCTCTTTCCCCTTTCGCTGCCCCCATCCTCAGACCTGGCCAGCCTGGGCAGTCACCTTCCTCCTCATCCCCTATTCACCAGTCAAATATGTCATTCTTTAACCCCATCCCCGCATTCTCCCCGTCCCCGAGGCCTGGCACACACACATTCCCCAGAAGCCTTCCCCATCCCCAGCTGAGTCTGTTCCCAGTCCCACTCTCTCTATCTCCCTCCTCTGAAATCCAAAATACTCATCCCTGGCTTATGTGCGTCTCTGCATACCGAACATTCATGGTGGGCCCAGGCCTGAGTCAGGCCCTTCACCCGTCTCATCCCCACCCAGTCCCCCCGAGATCCTGTGAGGCCAGACCCCATGAGGCCCATCTTGCAGATGAGGAAACTGAGCCTTAGGGAAATTGAATGACTCACCAGAAAGTGCCCACTCCTCGCATGCCATGGGCCTGCCTCCTGAAATGCCCTTGTGGCATATTTACTCTTCTCATGGCATGGCAACCCACTCCAGTATTCTAGCCTGGAGAAACCCCATGGACAGAGGAGCCTGGGGGGCTACAGTCCATGGGGTGGCAAAGAGGCAGACACAGCTGAGCAACTAATCATGAGTGTCAATTGTATTTGGGTATTATCTGTTTCTGTTGCTTTTCATTGGGTCTTTAATATCACCTGGGTCATACACACTGTAAAACCATGCAAACAACCAAGAAATATTTGAATAAAATATGAATCTGCCCACACCCCCACCTCAGCATGACACTGAGCTGCTGTGAACAGTCTGGTATCTCCTTCCGACTTTCGTGTATTTACATACAGATGTGATATACGCAAATGTGTATAGGGACAGCATCTTTATTGTAACATGTACATGCGAAAGATACACAATTAAAGAAAAGCAATGCAGGCACCCATGTGCAAGTGAAAGTCGCTCAGTCGTGTCTGTCTGTTTGAGACCCCATGGACTCTATAGTCCATGGGATACTCCAGGCCAGAATACTGGAGTGGGTAGACTTTCCCTTCTCCAGCGGATCTTCCCAACCCAGGAATAAAACCGGGGTCTCCTGCATTGCAGGAGGATTCTTTACCAACTGAGCTATGAGGGAAGCCCAGACACCCATGTACTCACCACCCATAAAAATTGCCGCCACCTTAGAAACACACCTTTGTACCCCTTGGAAGGTGCACGTGCCTCCCTCTTCTGACTTTCCTCACGCTTGGTCACATGTACGTTCTCTTATGTAACAAAATTAGGAGAATTGTTCAACCACTGTTTGTGCAACATGTTCAACTTTATCAGGCAAGGCTAAACTATTTTCCGAGGAGACCGAAACAATTTTTACTCCCACCCAAAGGGAAACAGAGTCCCCACTGAGCCATATCCTTGCCAAATGTGGAACTGTTCAACTTTGTAATTTTTGCCAAGCTAGTGGGAGTAAAATTCCAACTTATTACGGCTTTAATTTAATACCCCTGTTTGCTAATGATATTTAATACCTTCTTAGATGTCTTCCATATCCTTAGTGTTTCTTTTATCTTCTTGATATATCATCCATTGAAAGCATTATGATAAAAATCTCTAATTTTGATAATAGATTTATTTAATTCTCTTTGCCTTGTTTTATATGTTTTGAGGTTGTGTTATCAGGTACATAAGAATTTAGAATTGTTACATCTTCTTGGAGTTAAATATTTCTTGTTTCTAATAATGCTTTAATCTTAACTGTCTAAATAATAATAAATCTTTTGATTTTGATCTTTTTACAGGTAAAGAAGGACTATTCACTTCCCTTTTTCTTCTTATCTGGACCAGATCACTTCCAAACTACCTCTCTCTTCTTAGTGAGAGGTGATTTGACTTCTTATTTTGAAAATATTTGTATTATGGAAACTTTTTGACATATACAAAAGTACAGAATTTATAAAATGATCTCTCATGTAAACATCAATCAGTTTAGACATGTACCAAATCAACATAAATATTTATCCCCACCAGTTCTCCCATCCCATATTATTTTGAAGCAAGTCTCTTACGTCATATAAATTAATGCTTAAATATTTGTATATATAGCTTTAAAAGAAAAGGAAAGGTTTAAAGAAAAGGTTTAAAAAACCCAGGTCCCATTATCATCCTGTAACAATACTTTCCTAACATCATCAAATATAATTTTTTAGTTTGTTTGAGTCAAGACCTAAATAAGGACTGTGAAAGCATGTCATTGGTCAATGTCTCCTAACTCTCATTCAATTTATAGGTTCCTACTGTCTTTTATTTTCCTTGAAACTTGCTTGTTGAAGAAATCAGGCCACTTATCCTTTATATAAAAATATTTTGTTTGATGGGGTTATATAGATACTGTTCTTTAGCAAAATATATTGTACATATTTTTTCTCAGAACATGTAAGTCAATTTCGGGTTTTTAACTGATATTCAGAACGCCTTAGTTACTGTTTTTTGAAAATGTCTCATCTGCTCTGCTTACCCACTGTATGTACTGGATGAGACAACGCATGTGGCAGACATGTCATTAGCGCGCACTACATGGGGCACCAGCCCCCGACCTGCCTCCTGACAAGCCTGCGTGGAGGTCAGGAAGCAACAGTTAGAACCGGACGCGGAATAGCAGACTGGCTGCAAATCGGGAAAGGAGTACGTCAAGCCTGTATATTGTCACCCTGATTGTTTAACTTATATGCAGAGTACATCACGAGAAATACCGGGCTGGAAGAAGCACAAGCTGGAATCAAGATTGCCGGGAGAAATATCAATAACCTCAGATATGCAGATGACACCACCCTTATGGCAGAAAGTGAAGAAGAACTAAAGAGCCTCTTGATGAAAGTGAAAGAGGAGAGTGAAAAAGCTGGCTTAAAGCTCAACATTCAGAAAACTAAGATCATGGCATCTGGTCCCATCACTTCATGGGAAATAGATGGGGAAACAATGGAAACAGTGACAGACTTTATTTTGGGGAGCTCCAAAATCACTGCAGATGGTGACTTCAGCCATGAAATTAAAAGACTCTTGCTCCTTGGAAGAAAAACTATGACCAACCTAGACAGCATATTAAAATGCAGAGACGTTACTTGCCAACAAAGGTCCATCTAATCAAAGCTATGGTTTTTCCAGTAGTCATGTATCGATGTGAGAGTTGGACTATAAAGAAAGCTGAGCTCTGAAGAACTGATGCTTTAGAACTGTGGTGTTGGAGAAGACTCTTTAGAGTCCTTTGGACTGCAAGGAGATCAAACAAGTCCATCCTAAAGGAAATCAGTCCAGAATATTCATTGGAAGGACTGATGCTGAAGCTGAAACTCAAATACTTTGGCCACCTGATGCAAATAACTGACTCATTGGAAAAGACCCTGATGCTGGGAAAGATTGAAGGCAGGAGGAGAAGGGGACAGCAGGATGAGATGGTTGGATGGCATCACCGACTCAATGGACATGAGTTTGAGCAAGCTCTGGGAATTGGTGATGGACAGGGAGGCCTGGCATGCTGCAGTCCACGGGGCTGCAGAGAGTGGGACACGACTGAGCGACTGAACTGAACTGAACTCTATGTTATGCCCTGTGCCAGATTCTGAGAAATATAACCACGAACAAGCCAGAAGCTAAGCCTGGAGCTTAAACTAAAACTTTGGGGGTCTGCAGAACCCCTGAAGAGACTTTGTTAACATGCAGATCCCCGGGTCCCACCCCAGACAGGGTGTCAGGGGTCTAATGTGGGACACTGGAATGGGCACTTTTCATCAAGTGCTGTCCTATGGAAATAAGTGAAAGTGTTTGTTGCTCAGTCCTGTCCAGCTCTTTGTGACCCCATGGACTGCAGCACGCCAGGCTTCCCTGTCCAAGGAACTCTCCAGGCAAGAATACTGGAGTGGGTGTATGGGAGCCACAAATACAAGCCAATTTTTCAATTTAAATTTTCTAGTACTAATCATATAATAAGGTGAAAAGAAACAGGTGAAATGTTCTTTACAGAAAATGTTAATTATTTTAATATATAAAATATATTTAAATAGAAATAAAATACTTTAATTACATATTTTACCTAACCCAATATAGCCAAAGTATAATTCTTAATATGTAATCAATCATAAAAAATTATAAATGAGATATTTTGTTTTCTTTTCTTAGGTACTAAGTCTTCGAAATCGGGTGTATGTTTCACATTCACAGTGCTTCTCAACTCCAAGTGTCAAGGACACTGTGGGTCGTGGCTACTACACCGGACAGCGCAGTCGTGACCTAGGCTGGATGCCCGGGGCCACAGGGAAGCGACGCTGGACTGGATAACGACTGCGAAGAGCACTTAGGAGATTCTGGTGCCCCAAACAAAATGTGCACACAAAGACACCTGAGCTCAGATCCCGCCTCCAGCCTTCCGCCTCTTCCTCGCTGCCTGACCTTGACAGTGGAAGCTTCACCTCCGGGGCATAGACCTCTGAGCCTAGAATGGGTGGTGGAGCTGGTGTGCGGCGCCTTCTCAGTGTTGGTGAAAGGGGGGCGTCAAGGATGTGGACAGGTTTGGAGATGGAGAGAGGGCGGAGCAGGACTCCAGCGAGAGACCCGGGGAGCGATGGGCGGGGACTCCCCCACCGTGGGGATGGGAGTGAGGGTTCAAGTTCGCCGGACTCAGACTGCAGTCCCTGAGGCCACCACGGGGCGGCGCTGTGGGAAGGGACCCTGGGGATGGCGCAGGGACCCCTGCGGCTGGCATAGGGGCCAGCGAAGAGGAGGTGAGAACTAAGTGTTAGTAATTTCTTCCCCGGGGAGGGGAGGATGGGATCGTTCTGGTTCCCTCTGCAGCAGGAGGGGAAACTGAGGCGAGGACCAGTTCCTTCCCTCACCTTTTGAAAGTCAACCAGCAGCTGCTGTGATGGAAGGAACTCGGGCTTGAGAGTATCGGTGACGTCCCGGCTCTGGACCGTCGAGGAATCTTGAATCGCAGGCTGTTCAAGATGCCAGGGCTGTTTTAATACCTGTAAGACAGTACAGGTGTGATGCCAGTAGCTCCCAGCGGAGGAGCAGGGCCACTGCCGGTGATGGCTGCTGCTGCTGCTGCTAAGTCACTTCAGTCGTGTCCGACTCTGTGTGACCCCATAGACGGAAGCCCACCAGGCTCCCCCGTCCCTGGGATTCTCCAGGCAAGAACACTGGAGTGGGTTGCCATTTCCTTCTCCAATGTGTGAAAGTGAAGTCGCTCAGTCGTGTCCGACCCTTAGCGACCCCACGGACTGCAGCCTACCAGGCTCCTCCATCCATGGGATTTTCTAGGCAAGAGTACTGGAGTGGGTTGATGGCTAGAAAAGGGCTTTGCCAACTATCTGGTAGGGATCCAGGGTCAACGCCTGCACAGGGATTAAGAGGTGAACTTCAAAGGATGAGGGTAAAAAGAAATGCCGTGAGCTAAGCTTAGTCCCCTTTCCTTTCCGATAACAGCCCGTGAAGCTGGTGCCACTGGCACCCATGTGACAGAGGAGAAAGCCGAGTCTCAGCGACGTGGTGTGGTTTGTCTGGGGTTGCACAGCCAGCGGAGCCTGTCCCCTGACTCCCACGTTCTGTGCTCACATCTGACCAGACATTAGCTGAGGCTGGAGAGGGGGGACCTCCTCCTGCCCAGCTGTTGTCCTTCATCTCTGGTTCCTAGCTTCCTTCCTCCCTTCTCAGCCTCTCTGGCCTTGCCTTCCCCCTCCCCTGCCCCAGGTTGCCAGTCCCGTGACTAAAACAAGGAGCCTCTCTGTGCCCACAGGTCATGTCCACCAGTCAGAGTGGTCCCTGCCCCTGGCCACTGCGGTGGGCTCAGAGGTGGGCACGTGTCTCACTCCTGGCCAATGAGGCTGGATTCTGGGAGGACTGGAACTATTGGAAGAGGGACTCTCTGCTTTGTCTGCTGGGCAGTTGTGAGCCTGGGCTTCTGGAAAGGTTGCTTGAGCCTCTGACGTTACTTTTAACCCAGAGGAGCCGACTGACCCGTGGGTTTGTGTACTGGGATGCAGCTGAACCATCTCCAGCCTTCTGCCCGCCCCACCCTGCCCCCACCTCCCTCCTACCTCCATAGCCTCCCCACCACCAACTCACCAGACCTGGGATCTGAGGTGTGGGTCCCCCAACCCCCTACCTCCTCAGGGAAAGTTCTCAGCACCACAGTGCTGAGCAAGATATGCGAAGATGCACAGCTTGTGAGCAGTGAGTCGGCCCACTGGCTGGAATCCCATCAAGGCTTTCATTCTCTTCCTGTCTAGCAAACCTCTTGAGCCTCTGCCCAGAGGCTAGTTAAGAGGGTTCAGGGAGTGGCACTGGAGACCGACCCCCACACACACCCCTCCACCCCAGGCTCAGATTCCAGCTTCCTCACTCAAAAGTGATCTTGAGCAAATTATTTCACTTCTTTGTGCCTGTTGGCTGCAAAACAAGGGAAACAGTGAAGTTCCCTCATGTCTCCAGAAACCCTAAACATCCTGCCCATTGGCATAGTCCTCTCTTTCTTTGCTCCTGCCATCCCTCTGCTTAGAGTTCCTTCCAGAGTGACCATAGTGGGGCTAAAAGCGTGGCCTCTGAGCACGGGCCACCTGTCACCCAGTCGCATCTGGTGACGAAGGAGAAGGGCATTCTGGTCAGGGGAACTGCAGGTGCGAAGCCCTGAGGTAGGAAACTGCATAGCCCCACAGGGTCTGTGGGGCTGAGTGAGTAAGCTGTGTATCTGCACTGCTGACCCAGCATCCCGTCTCCTTCATTTGCCCCCATGAGAACTTCTGCTCCCCCTAAGATAGGACTGTGGACACAGGGAGTGGCCTGAAGGCCCCGGGGGGCCTCATGTGAAAAGTACAACAAAGAACGGGGAGGTCCTGATTCTCATGATGCGTCTCTGGAAGAAATGGCGTCCAGGTGGCACCAAGATCCTCAACTAGAACTGGAATAATTGGAACTGAGCCAAGAGGAGCAGGCAGCCCAGCCACAGTGGAGGGCCTTGGGTGCCCGGGACAGGGGGAAGTTAGCAGGAGGCAGGAGGGGCCCAAGGGCACAGCTTGGCCATGGCTGGCAGGACGGGGGAGCGAGGAGGGAGGTTGGTGCATGCCCTCGGCAGCCAAACACCCTCGCGTGGCGCTCTGGGCCTCTCCACGGAGGAGCTGGAAGCTAAAATAGGACTCTATTTTGGGGGCCCGAGGCGAGCTGGAATCACTTCCCTGCCAGACAGGAGAGGTTGCCGCAGTCTCTCCAAGGCCAGGCTCTCTGCCCAGCAGGAGTGGCGAGGTGTGGGCCTTGACAGTGGGGTGTGAGGTGGTGGTGGGGGGCTCAGGCTGAGAAGAGGGGAAGACAGTGCTGCTCTGGGGCCTGAGGCGTTCGTTTTCTGTTTCTATCCTCCCGGCTGCCCTGGGAGAAGGAGCTGGGGCGTCCCTGTTTCTCTTAAGAACAGACTGAGGTTCAGAGAGGCCATGTAGCTTGTACCAGGTCGCTCAGCGGCAGTGCCAGGGGCCCAGAGGACGCCCGAAGCTGTGTGCTAACCTCAGTGGTCACCCGAACGTGACCTCAACACGCAGAAGGTGAAAAACTGCCCTGAGCACCGACTGTGAGTCAAACCCTCTAACACACTAGCTCAGTGACCCCCCTGAGCCATCCCCGGAGAAGGAAGCCCCTGTGATTCCCATTTCACAGATAGAGCTGAGGAGCAGGGTCAGGCCTGGGCTGCCCCGGCCGCAGTTGGGCCCCTGAATGACTGCACGACATGACACGGGCAAGTCCCTTCTCCTTTCCTGGCCTCAGTCTCCCCATCCGTTCATTTGAAGAGATGGGCTCAAGGTCTGTGTCTCCCAGGGAGGCTGACAGGGAGCAGGCCGGGGGGGCTGGAGGCGGTTTTCCAAGCCTAGCCTCTGCTAGCCTCTACCACTTCCTGTAAACCCATTTCCAGCCCTTCAGGTCAGGCCCACCTGTCTCCGAGGAGAGAGGAATGCGTGCAATGGTTATTATCAGGTCGCTCTTACAGATGAAGACCAGGGAGGGCAAGCAGATGGGCCAGGACAACCCAGAGAGGAAGGGGCGCGTCTGGCCCCTCGCCAAGCCTGCCGACTCCCATCCCTGCCCTCTGACGCTCCTTCCTGATGCCACCGAGAGCCAGGGCCTTCCGGAGCCAAAGGCTGTGCCCCCGCCTGCCCCCAGCCAGGGTTCTTGGTTGCCGGGGAGGGGAGTGGCAGCAAGGCCATTTGCAGGCCCTTCTCACCCCCATCTCCCCTGCAGAGATCCGGCCAGAAATAGCCCTGTCCATCCTCACCACGGGCTCCCACCCTGGCCGCGTGCCGTGCTCAATTGTGCGTGTCCTCTCGCCTCTCATCTGTCGGGGAGAGGACCGGAGCCATGCACGCCATGTCTCCCATTTCCCTGTCAGTCACCTGTCCTGCCACCCCCCACCCCCCCATCCCTTGCTGAGGCTCCTCAGGCAGCGCCGGGGTTCCTGCCCATCTCCTTGCTAAGCCCAGAAAGCTGCCCCATCAGGTCCCATTGCCCTGGCCAGCTTCCTTCGGAGGCCCCAGGAGCAGCTCACAGGCTGCACCGAGGCCGGACCCCCTCAGGGCTGCTGCCCTGCCCGCCCGGGTCTGCGGTGCCCTCTCCCTGCCCACTTCCCACCCGGGGCCCACTGGCGGCCGTGTTCAGCTCTCCAAAGGCCTCTCCCATCTCTCACTCCTCCACTGCTAGGCCACCCAGGTCTCTCCACGACCTGCAGGAAGAGACCCCTTCATCTGCTGAACTCTCTCCTCTCCTGGCGCAGCCACCCTCCGCAAGCAGCTGACTCCCCGCATCCCTGCCTTCGCCCCATCCCACTCTCCTCTCGGCGGTGTCTACTGTGTGTGGCTCGGGGCCTGAAACATCATCAACCGCGAGGCCAGAAAGCCTGGGGCGGGGCCCCGAGTGGCTGCGTGACCACGGGTAAGACGCGGGGCCTCCCTGAGCCTCCTCATCTGTGAAATGGGGATAATAATAGAACTGTCCTTCCAGCGCCGATGTGGGGGTGTTGGTCACATGAGAAAGTGGAGGTTAAGAGGCTCTGTAACCTATAAAGCATGGGCATTTCATTGTGAGGGGTTGTTGAGATTAACTTCAAGTTTTAAGGGGGTGTGTGCACTGGGCGTTGGGGGCAGATTCACGGCTGGGGCTGGAACGGAGTTGCCACAACCCCACCCACAGGCTTCAGGGACCAGCATCCGTGTTCCCCGTCTTGATGGTCAGGGAAGGGTCTGGGGTCACACAACTGCTAAGCGAGGGTTGGCACCAGGCCTGTCACCAGCACAGAAGCTGGGAGTGGGCTTCTTTGCCCCCTCTGGGCTTCTCCTCTTTTCCAGCTTGGGTTTTAGGGGCCTCATAATCCAGCCCCTGTAAGGCCTCAGCAGGGAGTCCAGCCATACAGGGGACCCCAGACTGCCTCCTCACTGGTGCACGGGGCTCTTCAGCAGCTGCTGTGTTGGTCAGGTGGCCTCGGCCTTTTCCACGGAGCTGCCCCTCTGAGGATTCTCCTTGAGAATGCTCCTCAGGGAGGGGGTCTCCGCTGGCCTCTCTGCCTCGCTGGATGCAGGCCTTGGGGCCCCAGAACATCCAGCTCCTTCCCCGTAGACCCACCAGGCCTCATGTGTGGGGGAGGCCACCGTCTGCACCCCCCAACATCTGTGCCCCCCACCCCCAACACATCCCTGCCCTCCACTCTGACTGAGTGAGGGCCTCTCTGCCAAGCTGGTGCCTCCGGCCTCCCTTGCTCTGTGCGGCTCTCCCCTTGGTTGTCTTGAGTTGCCCTCTGCCTCCCTCTGGCTGGCTCAGGCCCTCCGTTCTCCCGCAGGCCACGCCCCTCACCCACCTCCCCGTGTTTCTCCGTCTCTGAGTCTGTCACTGACTGTCTGTGTCTCTCCACCTCCCCCTCCGCTGTCACGGCTGCTCTGACTGTGTCACCTGCTCCCACATCGCTGTATGATATGCCCTCCAAACTGTCCCTGAACCCTCTCCCACGTTCCCACGTTACTGGATCCCTCCTTTAGTCCCTTGGCTCAGGTGTGGGCAGGGAGGTCCAGGAGGAGGAGAGGAAGGAGAGGCTTAGACAGCCTGGAAAGGGTTGAGGAGGGGAGATAGCCAGCTGAATCTCTGCTCTGCCAGGCAGGGAAGGTCCCGGAAGCCCGAGGCACAGGTGCTGGCCTCCGGACCCTCATTCCAGGGAGGCCACATCCTAGTAGGAGGTATTCCTGGTGACAGGTGTGGGGTCAGAGGTCTGATTCTGGCTTTGGGGCTCTGCACCTGCCTCTGTGTTTGACATCTCAACCCCCCTCCCTGGGCCTGTCTTCCCCATCCATGGGGACCAGGGGTCCCTCTTGGTTTCCTTCCCACTGCGGGCACTGTTAGAGGTGAAGCCAGCCTTCAGCGAGCAGGGACTCTGGCCTACCTGCTCTGTTGCTATG
The DNA here is from genome assembly GCF_049115385.1 of Moschus berezovskii. Taxonomy (NCBI): domain Eukaryota; kingdom Metazoa; phylum Chordata; class Mammalia; order Artiodactyla; family Moschidae; genus Moschus; species Moschus berezovskii. The sequence continues at coordinate 113,891,336 of NC_142465.1, forward strand.
GCACCTGGAGTGCAGTGGACAGTTATGGCGACTGTAACCAAGGATCCCTGACTGGTGTCCCAAGCTTGAACATGGAGTGCTGGGAATTGCCCAAGGTCCCATTTGGCATTGGTGGCAGGGCCCAGGCCAGAGGCCTCAGGACTCCCAGCTGGGAGCTCTCTTCCAGCGCCACAGCCCAAGGCTGAATGGCAACAGGCCTGGGCCCCAGCTCCATTTTCCTGTTTGGTTCGGTGCTAAATCCCTTCTCCTAAACCAAGCTCTTCCTTGCTCGCAGCAGCTGCTCAACAAATGTCTGTTCCACGAAGAAACGGATGAATGACACAGAAGCCCTCCGAAATCTGCAGTGGGTGGGGCTGATGGCCAGGACCTGGGCAAACGCCTCTGGTTGGGACCCCAAAGGGCTGATGTAGGGATCTTAGAACAGATTTGAGGCCGTGAGTGGAGTGACTTTGGGGACTGGGGCGGGGGGAGGTGCTGGAGGTCACCAGTAATTGGGGGAGAGGGCCAAACTAGACTTGGGCATCCTCCCAGTTTTGCCGTCAGTTCTGTCCTTCCCCACCATGTCCCCAAGACCTTCAGATGTCCTGAAGGATGTCGGAACAGAGCCCTAGGCTGTCAGACGTGTCAGGGCCCTGGAGGTCATTAAGTCCAGTGTCCTAACTGTGAAGATGAGGGGAGTGAGTTTCAGAAAATGGAAGAGATTAGCCAGGATTACATGGTAAGTCAGAACCCAAACTCTTTCTCTAGCTTCCCAGTCCTCATATACTGAGAGCTACGTGAGCTATCAGGCTTCCCTTTTGTCATGGCTGCCAGGAAGCTCAGAGGTCAGTTTTGTAAACTGTGTCTCGTGTGGTCAGCCCATCAAAATCCTGACTGGAAAGTAGTTCACATGATTTGGATCCAATAATATGCCCAAGACCACGCTGGGCCTGGTCACATATGAGATCTCATTTAAGCCAAACAGCAAAGCATGTGACATAGATACGAATGGCCCTTTGGAACAGATGGAGAAACAGGTTCAGAGACATGAATCAACTTGCCCAAAGTCATACAGCTGGTAACTGGTAGAACAGAATTCAAAGCTAGGACCCCTAGTTCTCATACTCACAATCTTTATAAATGTTGACATAGATGCCATTGCTCTTGGCTCTGTGCCCTGGTGCCAGCGCTATGTGCATTGCCAGTCAGCCTTCCTCATCTGCTCTCACCCTGCCCACAGGGAACCCCTTGAGGAGCTTGTGGAGGTGGGGCTTGCTTTTGAAACTTCTCCCCTTTCCAATCCTGGGAGCCCCAGCCCTACACTGTCCTTGTGGAAAGATTCAGGTGCTGGAGGTTTGCATTTTTAGGAAGTCTGGCAAACACAGTCCAGAATTCTGTTAGTGCTTAGTCTAAGCAAACAGCCACAAGAAGGAAAAAAAAGTTAAAAAAACAAACCAAAAAAGGCACAAAGATGTTGATCACAGCGTTGTGTATCTTGGAGAAATACTGGAATTCATCCACGTACAGGAGGGAAAGGGAGCCTTGGAAGAAAAGCTGTGACAAACCTAGACAGAGTATTAAAAAGCAGAGACATCACTTTGCCAACAAAGGTCCGTATAGTTAAAGCCGGTTTTTTCTGTAGTCATGTATGAACGTGAGGGTTGGACCATAAAGAAGGCTGAGCACCAAAGAATTGATGCTTTTGAACTGCAGTGTTGGAGAAGACTCTTGAGAGTCCTTTGGACTGCAAGGAAATCAAACCAGTCCATCCTAAAGGAAATCAGCCCTGAATATACATCGGAAGGACTGGTCCTGAAGCTGAAGCTCTAATACTTTGGCCACCTGATGTGAAGAACTGACTCACTGGAAAAGACCCTGATGTTGGGAAAGATTGAAGATAGAAGACGGGGACGACAGAGGATGGGATGGTTGGATGGCATCACCAACTCGATGGACATGAGTTTGAGTAAGCTCCAGGAGCTGGTGATGGACAGGGAAGCCTGGCGAGCTGCAGTCCATGGGGTCACCAAGAGTCGGACACGACTGAGGGACTGAACAACAACAGCAGCCTGTGGTTCGGATTCTGTACTTTCGCTGCTGAGGCCCAATGTTCAATCCCTGGTCAGGGAACCGACATCCTGCAGACTGTGCGTCGCAGTCAAAATAATAAATAACCACCAGTATCATCAGCTACCCCCTCCCCCCTGCTAGGGGTTTTCTCAGCAGTGCTGGGCCACAGGGACTCTGTATTTAAAAAATAAAAGAATGAAAATGTGTAGAATCCATCAAAACCAATAAAAAACAGAAAAAGCTATAGTGAGAAAAGCCAGATCCAGGAAGAAGGGGCCAGGGTCACAGCCATGGGAGCTAAGGCCCGACACAGATAGGGTGAGGATTTGGCGGGGTGAAACAGCTGAGTTGAGTGCCTTCTAGATTCTTTTCTATTTCTCTTTAAGCGTGTGAGCTCATGAGGAAAATGAGTTGGTTTTTTTTTTTTTTTCGGAAGCTGGCAGGAAGGAAGCAAGCAAAGATGACCCTACAAGAATCAGGCCCCAGTGGTGGGGCTTTTATTTGGGATGCGGGCGGCTGTCAGCTGCGAGAGTGGCACCCTCTTACGCCTTGGCCCCCACCTTGGTCCCCCTTTCTCCCACTTGATGTCCCGCCAGGGCTGTGACTGCAGGAGGGCGGACAGAGGAGAGGCAGGGTCCCCACTCCCTGGCCCCACAGGAGAGAGAGGGGCAGGAGCCGAGGAAGGGCTTGATGGCTCCTCCAAGTCCCCTTCTGTGACTACAAGCTCGTGATGTCTAATGTTCTTACACCCCCAGATTCAGCGATCTCCCCCCACCCCCATTTCAGGGCCGCCAGGAGCCGGGAGTGAAGGAGTGAAGCGAGATCAGAGGAGCTGCCTACTGGGGAGCAGGGGAGGGGAAGGCAGGTGGGAGGGCTGTGAAGGGAGCAGGTGGGAGAGCCAAGGTGAGTCAGCACCGATGGAGCAGCAGGCTTGCAGCCTTGGAGCCTCCCTGCAGCTGTGCGCTCGCCTCTGAGCTCTGGGCTGGCTCCGCTGCGTGCCCCGCCCCGCTGAGTCCCTGTGCTCCCCACCCCGGTCCTCCACTTTGATACCCCAGAAAGTCCTTGCTGCAGGCTCTTGTCAAAACTTGCCTACCCTGTATCACATGCACACCTCAACAGTGACAGGGGCCTTTCTTCAGGAGCCGCTGTCACGAGTGTCTGAGCGAAGTGGCCAACCAGTGACGAGGAAGGTGTTTAGGAGGGATCTTGAAGTGCCTCCGTATCACTCTGGATGGGAGGCCTGCTTAGGGGGGAATGCACACTCTGTCCCCCTGGTCCTTATGGGTGGAGGGCGGGACAACCTCTACCCTGTGTTCCAGGTGGAAGGTACCTGAGTCTGAGGTCCTCTTTAGCCACTGCCGGCTGCCCTGGGTGCCAGAGCATCACCGAGATGAAGCAGGCAGGAGGGGATGAGGTCAGTGAGTCCTCCCACGGGCCTGCAGGGCTGGATGGAGGGGTGTCACTGGGGTGGGGGAGTAAGATCCTGGGGTGCGCCCGCTTAGGGCCCTTCTGAGCGCATGGGCAGGTGAGCAGCCGCACTTATGTCTGGCTGAGTGGCCCCTGGAGGCCCCTTCAAGGCCCCCAAAGGTCACAGGTACACTCTGGGACATCTGGATAGGGACAAAGGAAGAAGCCCTTTCCAGACTCTCTTAGCCCCACTCAGGAAGAATGGGAGTGAAGGGGAAGCTGGCCCCTGGGCCTCTGACAGTTCTCACCTTGGTTCAGACCAGCCCCTTAGTTCTCTGGGCCTCCATTTCCTCTCTGAGACCAAATCCTTGTCCCACCTACCTTGAAAGGTGTTATGCAAATAATAAGAGACATTGTGATGAGCTCTTGGGCGCTGGGCCCCCTTTCTCCAGGAAAGAGGCCTCAGGTTATTTTCTTAAACTGTTAAAGCACATGGAATGCACCACGATTTACCCAAATGGCCAACATGAAATGTGGACCTTCACAAAGCAGCCAACGGCACTTCACAGCAGCTGAGCCTGCCTCCAGGGTCCCTGTGTTTCCTGAGAGGATAAGCATCTGTGTAGCAGATTCCTGGGAACAAGGAGGGTGCCCTCTGCTTCTTTGTACCCTGAATGTTGGGTCCACAGTTGGCACATACGATAGACTTAGAGCTGGAAGGAACCCCCACCTCGGAGATTCTGGGATAGACTAGCAAGGATGGCCACAGGTCCACCTGGTGTGTATGCCCTTTGCCAAGGGACTTGACCATGCTCCCAGAGGACGGAGTCAACTTCCTGCCCTTAGAATCGTGACCTGGATTAGTGAATAAAATGCCATGGAAGTGACGTTATACAAGTTCACAGTTAGACTCAAGAGACCTTGCAGCTTTTGCCTTCACCCTCTATGACTGCTGCCCCAAGATTCTGTGACGTGATCTGGTGTAGCCTGTTGGAGGAGGAGAGGCCAGTGGAGGAGAACCGAGTCCCCCAGGCCGGCAGTGAGACCTACTGCCCGACATGCCAGTGAGTGAGGACCTTATGGCCTGGCTGACCTCCGTGCTAAGAAAGGCTGCTGGAGGAAGCCCAGAGAAACGGGTGAGGAGCTCCCGCCAGCCCGCCCACATTACCTTAGAAAGAACAACCCAGTGTTGTCTATGTTTAGGGTGGCCTGTTACATAGCACAAGCTAACTGAAGCCTGCAGAAGGGAAGAAACCCATCCAAGGTCCCACAGCGAGGCAGAGACCAAGTCCAGCCATGACCACGTTTCCCAGCTGCCCCTAGAGCCCTTCCCACTGCAGTGTCCTACAGTCAAGTTCATCAGCCCAGCCCCGTGTGTGTGTGTATTTGTAAGGGTATAAACCAGGTAGGCCCTTGCCAATTTTCCCTGAGTTACAAAGGGCTGGCTGACAGCCACACAGGATGTCCATCATCCCTTGAAAGGAGGTATGGTTCATTCCATTCTACAGAGAGTGAAACTGAGGCCAGGAGTTGATGGGCAACTTGCTGACAGCCACACAGCTTATTAATAGCAAAGGTCTGACTCAAACCCACTCAGACCTTCTATGCCCATTTAGGGTCCTTTCCACTGGCTCCCAGAAAGGAGACCAGCAGGTAATAAAGTTCTCTCCAAGGGTCAGTCTCTCAGAAAGGGCACACACATACACAACTATACAATACACACATACACACAAACATACCACACATATACAATACACAGATACATACACACCATACACACATATACAATACACATACCACACACACATACATACACACCATGCACACCACACATATACAGCACACACATACATACACACACATACATACACAACACACACACATACATACCACACATATACAATACACAGATACATACACACCATACACACCACACATATACAATACACACATACACACAACACACATACATATATACACATACATACACACCATGCACACAAATACAATACACATACCACACAGACATACATACACACCATGCATGCCACACATATACACACACATACATATCACACATATATACAATACACACATATACAGCTCACACATACATACCACACTTACATATACTTCATACACACAGACACAGGACACATACACACACACACCCTGTATGCACATACATACCACACACAGACACACATCATGTTGGTCTCTCTCTGTCTCTTCCCAACCCTCCATCTTCAACCAGCCCACCCCTAATGGACCATATACTTTATTAAAAATATATAGTTACAAACTCCATTGTCAATCTGGTCTGGGCCTTCGGGCCCAGAGGGACCGCAGGGAGGGATGGCCCTTATCCTGCTCCTTGGGGTCCCACTTCTGCACCGAAACCCAACACTATCCAGGGGCCAAGACAGCTGGCTCTAAGGGCCTCGAGGGACCAGCCGGCTGGGTGGGGAGGGGGTGGGGTGCCCAGAGAGGGCCTGCACCGCCTGGTCCTGTGGGTACACACGGCAGAAGGTGGATTCGGTGCCTCCATCTTTCCATTTATAGATATTTACAAAAGAAAGTCATGAGCAACAGACCACAGTCATGCAGAAGAAACGCACCCCCCTCCCACCCTCCCAAACTAGCCAGTGGCCCACCCAGAACCCCAAGATGCCCACCCCCCAACAGTCCAGGCGCCTTCCCCAAGGTTCTGAGAGCAAAGGGGGAATGTCCTTGAAGGGTCGGTGGGGAAAGGGTGTGGGGTCTGGGGTTCCTGAGCTCGCCAGTGGGTAGGTGCTGGGGAATCGGGCCGACCAGACCAAGGGTGTCCTGACCCTTTCCCAGGCCTGGGTTCTGGAGTCAGTAGGAAGGGCTCTCCCAGTCTTTGAAGCCCCCGCGTCTCTCCAGAAGGTCCGGAGCCAGGGTGAGTTCTGTCCTGAGTGTGGAGGGGGGTGTCCTGGCAGCCCACCCCCCAGCGAGGCTCCTGCGGGAAGCGAGAGGGCGGGCTCGGAGGTCAGATGGCAGACTCCCTGCGGTAGGAGATGTTGTCCAGCGGGAGGGTGGCTTGCATGCGCTCCAAATCCAGGTGGCTGCCAAACTCCAGCATCCGGATGATGCCCGCCTCCTCCTTGGAGCCCGCCTCCAGGCCCAGGCCCGCAGCCACGGCGGCAGCGGCCGCAGCCTCCTCCTCCATCTCCTCTTCCTCCTGGCTCATGAGGGCCAGCTCGTTCTCGTAGCAGAAGGCACTGGGCGGGGGCGGCGGGGCCGGCAGCACGGTGATCTTGCTCTCCTGCAGCTCCCGGGCGGAGCAGCACGGCGTGCCGGCCACCTCGTAGGTCTTGTGGAAGCGTGAGTAGTCCACCTTGTAGTGGCTCTTCTCCTCAAAGACCACAGGCTCGAAGCGGTGGCCCCACAGGATCTCGCTGGCCAGGTAGGAGCTGCGGGCCTGGGTGGTCATGGCTGTGGCCTCCACCATACCCTCCAGGATGACCACGATCTCGAAGTCCTCCGACTCCAGCTCCTCCTTGCCCATGCCGTAGAGCGGGCTGTCCTCGTCAATCTCGTGGACGATGATGATGGGCGAGACCAGGAAGATGCGGTCCAGGCCGATGTCGTAGCCCACGTTGAGGTCCCGCTGATCCAGCGGCAGGTACTCGCCCTCCTGGGTCATGTAGGGCTTGATGAGCTGGGCCCGCACATGGGCCTCCACGATGTGGCTCTTGCGTAGGTTGCCCACACGCCACATGAGGCAGAGCTTGCCATCGCGCACCGAGATGACGGCGTGGTGGCTGAACAGCAACGTCTGCGCCCGCTTCTTGGGCCGGGCCATCTTGGCCATGATGGTGCCGATCATGAAGGAGTCGATGACGCAGCCCACGATGGACTGGACCACCACGGCGATGACCGCCAGCGGGCACTCCTCCGTCACGCACCGGAACCCGTAGCCGATGGTCGTCTGTGTCTCCACCGAGAAGAGGAAGGCGCCCAGGAAGCCGTTCACGTGCATGATGCAGGGTTTGGGGGCCACTGGTGCCGCCCCACCACCTCCTGCCGGGGCCCCCGCCGGGCCAGCCTCCAGGTCACCATGGAAGAAGGCGATGCACCAGAAGAGGAGGCCAAAAAAGAGCCAGGAGACAAGGAAGGCCGCAGAGAAGATCATGAGCATGTAGCGCCAGCGCGTGTCCACGCAGGTGGTAAAGATGTCCGCCATGTAGCGCTGTGATTTGTTGCTCAGGTTGGCGAAGTAGACGTTGCATTGGCCGTTCTTCTTCACGAAGCGGTTGCGGCGTTTCCGCCGCGGCACGTGGGCCTGCCCGTTGCGGCTGTGCCCGTGCATGTCCTGAAGCCGGCGTGGTCACCTGGGAAGACGCAGGGCCTGCGGGGGAGAAGCCAGACATGTGAGGTGCCAGGGAGCAAAGGGGTACTGTGGGGGATGGCTTTGCAAATGCCCCCAGGGACCCAGGTTCCAGGGTGGCAAGGAACCTGCCCAAACATGCCCAGGAGGGGAAAAGCATGGACTAGGACCCAAGGTTTCCTTCACCCCTCGGGCAGAATGTTAAGATGGTTCTGACAACAGCGAGGAAGTGCCTCTGTGGCCAGCCCAGCTCCAGGCTTGGGGCCTGCCGGACCAGGAGCTGAGGCCACTGGGATTCAGGTCCGACTCCCAGCCCCTCATGCTGCACCCTCTGCCCATCATCCCCCTGCCAGAACCTCCTTTGATTGCTCTTCCCTTTCCTTCCAGGAGCTTCTGGATGTCCATCTCAGCACCGCCTCCCACCAATCATCCCACTGGCCCTGAACAGAGGCTGTTGTGAATGCTCTGGGCCCCGCTCCCCTCCCTGTGTTCAGCCTCTGCCCTTTGGGTCTCTCAAGGGTTGGACATTCCCTTGTGCTGTCCAGTTTGGCAGCCATTGACCACCTGTGCTTCTTACATTCAGTTAAAATTAAACGTCAGCATCAGTTCCCCAGTTGCACTAGCCACATTTCAAGGGCTCAGTAGCCACATGTGGCTACTGGCTACCATGCCAGACAGAGCAGGTTCAGGACAGTCCCCTCCATGCAGAAGGTTCTGCTGGGTGGCACTGGGATCCACAGCCACACCTCAGTTCCTGTCCTGTCCCCAGACTTGTCGGGAGCTGCAGTGGATGCAGACTCCAAAGTGGCGGTCAAGATGGAACGAAGGGGAGCTCTGAGTTTTGACCCCCGGGTAGGCATCCCTATTTCATATCACAGGTGAGGGAATGGGGGCTTAGAGAGGAAGAATGATCTATCCAGGGCCACACAGCGGGTAAGTGGGTCCAGATCCAGATTCAGCCCCCAGGTGCTGTCATTATCAGAGTTTACTGTGTGGAGACCTGGGGCGGGGTGGCGGGAGGAGGGAGGCAGACATACTACTACCACCTAGCTATGTATATGACTGCAGACAACTCATTTCTCCTCTCTGAGCCTCAGTTTCCTCATCTGTGAAATGGGGATGAAAACCCTGCCTCACAGGAACCCAAGGAGACCACAGGTGCTCTGTGAAAGCCAGTGCCTCCTGCCTTCCTTCCTGCTTCCCAGGGAGCAGGAGGAAGCTGGGGAGAGGTAGGATTTGCCTGTCAGTGTCCCCAGCTGTTTCAGTGGAGGCGGCCTCTCACCCTGCTGGGTGGCAGGTGTACCAGCTGGGCCCATGGAGGGCAGACCCCCCTATCACCCCTGCCTTCCATGGGGCCCCGAGAGAGAGAGATGGTGCTGTCCAGGGCCCCAGCTGGCTAGCAGGGCTGGGGCTGGGCCCAGGCCCGGGTTCCTAGTAACGTTTTGGCCCAGAATTATATAAGGCTGGAAGTTTCTATTTTCTGTTCTATTCTTCTTCCTGATCTAATTGTGCATCTGTGGCAATGTTTATACACTTCCCCGGTTCAGGACAACTCGGTTGCCGCAGCAACCGGTGCGCGCCAACGCTGTAATTTAGAGATCAACGGCTTCAGCGCCTGCCTCTTCCCAGGAGAAACTCCCTCTCTCAGCCCAGGGAGAGCGAGCCCTGCCCGCCCTCCTCCCCCACCGTCACCCCACCCTGACTCTGGGTTCATCTCCCTTCCCCCCTTAAAATGAGCTCCCTTGATCCCCCCAGCCCTGGAAGTCCCAGATCCACCATGTAACTTGGGCAAGTTACTTGATGTCTCTGAACGTCAGTTTCTTCATCTGGAGAATGGGACCAGTGAGACCCATGGGTTTGAAGATCTAACAGGTAATGAATGGGGGTGGGCAATGCCAGCCCTTAAGAGGTCCTGATTTTAGTTGGGAGTCAGGCCCTCTCTGCTACCTCCCCTAGCATCCCAGTGGCCAGGGCTCCAGGTGGTAGTTCCAAAGGGATTGGGGGCCAGATGTACCTTCTAGGCTATAAATGGCTTTCAGGGAGGTCTTCCTTCACTAAATATGTCCCTTATCACTTTGTCTTATCATTGCCAATGCCTCCATGAGCAGCATAGAAAGAACCAGAGCCCAAAGGAAGGGTTTCAAGATGACTGATTTCAAGACCCTCATTTTGGGGTTTCCCTGGTGGCTCAGTGGTAAAGAATCCACCTGCCAGTGCAGGAAACTCAGGTTCAATCTTTGGTCCAGGAAGATCCCACATGCCTCGGAGCAACTAAGCCCGTGTACTGCAACTACTGAGCCTGTGCTCTAGAGCCCAGAAACCGCAACTGCTGAGCCCTCGCACCACAACTACTGAAGCCCATGCACCCTGGAGCTCATGCTCTGCAACAAGAGAAGCCACTGCAACGAGAAGCTGAGCCCTGCAACTAGAAGTAGCCCCTGCTCATCACAACTAGAGAAAAGCTGGGCAGCTGGCAGCAACGAAGACTTAGCACAGCACCCACCCCCCAAAAAAGACCCTCATTTTACATCTGAGGCAAAGGAAGCTCAGAGCTGGGATGAACTTGCTAAGGGTCCCAGAGCAGCTGGGCCAGCCCTGGGCGATCACCTCAATCCCACTCCTGGAAGGTCAAGGTGCTCCTGGAAAGAGGAGCTTCCTCCCTGGAGGGGGTTGGGGTAGAGTGTGGGGTGTGGGAAGACAGGGCCCCAGTCCAGCCAGGCAGACCCTGGACCCAGTGGCCGCGGCTTTCCAGGATAGAGATAGAGGGGACAGAGAGCAGTGACCTGGGCCTTTGGTGGCTGAGGATGGTGGAGCCCAGAGAGAGTGAGAGCCCTGCCCGAGTCCACACAGGGGCCCGCGGAGCTGCGGGCCTTGTCTGCTGCCCAAAGGGACCAGCCCTGACCTTGGGGATTCCTCTGGTGCTATAGGAGAGGGGTCTCCACGGCGCTCCCCGCACCAGCGATGCCCCCTGTTTCCCATCCCTGAGTGGAAGTGACAAGAGTCTCAGCCAAGCCCCAGGAAGAGGCTCCGCATGTCCCTGCCCCCATGCTCCCCACCCTGTACACTCACACCCTCCACTAAAAACGCAGCCCCAGCCCCGCCCTCCCATCGGCCCCGCCCTGCCATCGGCCCCGCCCTGCATCGGCCCCGCCCCGCATCGGCCCCGCCCTCCCATCGGCCCCGCCCTCCCATCAGCCTGGTCCCCCAGCCCCAGCCGCACACGGTAGCCAGGTGGCGGTCCCTCAGCTCATCTCCAGGCCCCGTGCCTCCTCTCTCGGTCACAGCACCCCATTTCCCGAGCCCCTGCCCTAGGCCAGACCCTGGGCCACCCCTGCCGGGTGCGTCAGCTAGGGATCAGAAACGTCCACTCCTGGGCGACTGGGAAAGCAGACACGGAGAGCAGGTGCTGCCCCTAGGCCCGACACCCTCCGCCTCGGGGAACCGCTGTGTGGCGCGTGCCCCTGAAGACCCTGGGCTGGTGGAGGCCCAGCCCCTCGTCTGCAGTGACCTGTCCAGATACACTGCTTCCCCTCACCGCAGCCCCTGCAGGAGCCCGGGTGGGGGTTGGGAGGCCGGGCTGTGCTGTGCTGCTGGCACCCGGATCACCGCAAAGCAAGCGAGGAGTCCGACGCTCGGCGAGTGCCCACGGATCACTGCAGCCAGAAGATGGGCAGCTTTTCTGTCCCTCGCTTGTCACACGAGTCTTCCTGGCGAAGGCACAAGGGCCCGAGGGAAAAAGTATGAAAGAGAAAGGGCCATAGATCATGGGAAAAGGCGACGGGCATTGACAATTGGGTACCAGCCCCCTCCGAATATAGATGCTTTACTAAAAGAGACAGCAAGAGAGTCCTGGCTATTCAGGTGCCTGCACCATGGCTACAGTTAAGTGTACTTTTCTGGAAGGCAGGGAGCTGGTCTTACCGACTTGCATCGAATGTCCCTCATGAGCACCCGCAGGATTACAGGGTTTCCAGGATGGGGGCCCTGAGGGTTGGCGCCCTGGCTGCCTCCCTGGGTGACCTGGGACAAGCCCATCCCCTCCCCGCTGGGTGCTTCCTGCTGTCCTTGTCCTTTACTCTAAGAGTGCAGCCTGGAACATCCTTCATGGTGAATGTTCTTGCTTTTGGGGAAATTATGGGGATGGGAGATGCCAGTTGCTTTTTTTTTTTAATGTAATGTCCTTTCTTGGCAAAGTGGAGCATCGACAATGCTGTGCAAGTTACATTTTAGGGGGTGGGAGCAGTTAATTTCTCTGTGCTGTGAACATCTGGATCCTAGACAACTAGGGAAACTGAGGCTGAGAGCAGACTGCAGCACGCGAGTTGGCAGCTGCAGACACTTGAGCCTCTGAGAGGGAGTGAAGGTGACCAGCAGGGTTGTCAGCTTGCTCTCCTGCCCCTTCCTAGGGAGTTAAGGAGGGCTGGACCCTGCCTGCCAGTTGGTCCGGAGAAGCAGGAGAACCACTCCACCCTTGTGTCCTCTTAGGCTTTCCTTATGATTTTATGACACTGAATGCTCCCTCCTTGCCCACAACTCCTTTTGCAAAAAAAAAAAAAGAGAAGCTGCTAAAGTGGCAGCAGCATCCCAGCAGGTTGTGGGGTGAGTCTCCCCACGAGCACCCTGCCCCTCGTGGGAGTCACAGTGATGTCTGCAGCACATCATGCAGGCCCTCTGGCCCCAGACAGCAGCAGCGGTGGGTCCTGAGACCCAGGGTGGGCAGGTGCACTCAGCCCTGAGGTGCGGGAGGGAGGTGGAGGGGGCAGGAGCCCGGATACAGGGCGCCCTTAGCCCAACGGCCCTGGAGAAGGAAATGGTAACCCACTCCAGTATTCTTCCTTGGAGAATTTCATGGACAGAGGAGACTGGTGGACTACAGTCCATGGGGTCACAAAGAGTCAGACATGACTGAGCGACTCCCACTAGCCCAACGGCAGGCCTTCGGGCATCCCTTTGGTGTCAGTGGGACAACAGGGAGGTGAAGGCACCAGCCCGCGGTCACACAGCTCAGCGTGGGCCCTGCTGAACCTGCCATCCCTCTCAGTGGCCGCCCTCAGAGAAGGAACACTCTGGAAGTGCCAGTTTTATGCCAGGCGCTGCCTGGTCTCTCTCGCTGAAGCATCACTGCAACTCTTTGTTAATTTAACAAGTATTTATTAAGCACCTACCACAGCAACAAGCAGGGTTATTATTTCTCTTCCCAGCTGAAGAATCACAGGCTGGGGGTGGGGTGGGCATGGGGGAGTAGAGATGGGGGTCACACAGCAGACGAGGCAAAACCAGGATTCTGACTCAGGCCTGCTGGCTCCAGGCCCCAGCTCAGCCTGGTTCCCAGCCTCTGGCCTTCCCTTCACCTCTCTTGACGCCCTGTGAAACCCAGACCCCCTCGCACCTCTCCCCAGCCCTCCAGGCTCAGTCCGAGCCCCCCTATTCTCTGAAGTCTTCCGAGGCTGCACTGCCAGCTGCCAGCCCTGCTTCCTTGCAGCCCCTTGGCCGTCACTCAACTTCTCTTCAACTATATGAAAACACGGGCTGGTTAAAGCCTCACATGTGGGGCTTTAAGTAGCACGTTAGGCTCTTGGGCTCAGTTCTGTCAACCTTCTAGCATGTCCTCTGTGAACCTCAGTTTGCTCCTCTGCAAAATGAACATGATGCTAACAATGCCTACTTCACCTGTATAATAGAAACATCGGCTGAGGGTTCAGGGCATTGCAGGTAAAACGCAAAGAACGAGATGAGATGAAAATGATGATGACGAGGATGAGGTAAGAACACTGGCCTGGAAGACCAGAAACCCAGCTTCAAGACCCGGCTCCACCGCTGACTGTGCCAGCTGGGGGCTCCTTCTCTCCATCTATTAGATGGGGGACCTTAATAGCTCTCCGGCAGGGGAGTGGGGAAGAAGGAAGTGGAACGAAAGAAGGGCCCAGCACAGTGTCTGTAACTAGGCAGGCGAAGGGGTGGGTTCTTCGGAGTCTAAGCAGCCTCCCCCTGCCACAAGCCCTTCTTAGGCCTGGAGGGGAGACTGACTCTTCTCCAGAGGGCGAACCCACAGGGCAATGCGGGCGGTGCAGGGCCGGGGTGGGAGGTATAATTTCCCTGGGGGAGGTGGGAGGAATTAACACCACTGTCCCATTTCTCTGAGGAGCACAGGGGCTTCCTCTACCCCAGCTCTGACTGAGGCCTCTCAGGCCTGGACTATCTGGTTGAGGGATGGGGGATTGTCCTTTCATCATATACACCCGGGGATTTGGAGGAGGGAAAAGACTTCATGCAGGCAGCTGAGCTCAGCGCCTCAGAGAGTAAGAGGAAACTGGGCATGGCAGCCACAAGGGTGTCCCGTTCTGCCCATGGCCCTCTGCAGGCCCCCAAGAGGTTGAACTACCTGTTCTGACGAGTCTCAAGATCCCACAGCTTCACCTTCCCAAGGCAGGGACCGACTCTGGAGTCGCTGTGCCATTTTCCAACTGTGTGACCTTGCGCAAGTTACTTAACCTCTCTGGTCCCTGTGAGCCACATCCTTAGGCGGGACGAATAGTGTGCCTCACTGAGGAGTGAATGGGATCATGCACAGGTGCCCAGCGCAGAGCAAGAGGCTGATAAGTGATGCAAACAGTCCTTTCCTGAAATTCCTTCCCTGGATTCCCGATGTCCTGCCCTGCGGCCCACCCTGTACCATCACGGGGCCCCATCCAACTGTTCTTCCACCAGCAGGAGGGAGCAGGTGAGTAAGAGCAGTGGCCTCAGACTCTCACAGGGCTCAGTCCTGTCTGGCACCAGCAGGATCCTTGACCTCTAAGCTTCAGTGTCTTCATTTGCAAAGGAACATAGTAACGCCTACCTTGCAAGGTGGTGTCCTGAGGGCCAGAAGCAGATTGCAAACTGTCATAAAAGTGCAGGCCACACTGTGGGGACTCAGGAAATGCTCTTCCTCCCCCACACCTTCTTTGGTACCCCGAAATTCCACTGCACGCACAGTCCCTCCCCCACTGGGCACGGTGTGACGGAGCAAAATCCACACAGAGCGGTTAGTACGCACTTGCTCTGGGCGGGCACTGTTCTGAGTGCTTTACGCTGATCAATTCCTGCCGTCCTCACCGTGACCTCAGAGAAGTTTCCATTTTCAGCCCTTTATTTTTTAATTTTTTTCTTGGCCACACCTCGTGGCTTGCAGGCTCTTAGTTCCCTGACTAGGAATCAAATCTGTGTCCCCTGCAGTGGAAGCATGAGTCCTAACCACTGGGCATCCAGGAAATTCCCTGTCCCTGTTTTGGAAGTAAGAAAACCATGGCACAGAAAGGTTCCACAAGTTGCCGAAGGTCGCACAGCTGACAAGTGGTAGAGCCAGGATTTGGACCCAAGCACGTGATGCTAGCACACATTCGTTAGACAGTCTGCTCTCCTGGCCTTGGACTAACGCTGTCACATCAAAAGTCTCTTCCACTTAGTAAAGCATTTATCATGCCTCTCCCTCTACATGCTGAGTTCTGTCCAGTTCAGTCTTATCAGAAAAGGAGAAACTGGGTCAGAGGGCAAGCTGGAGTCAAGATCTGGGTCCCTGACTTTAGGCCTGACCAGGTCTGAGCAGTGTGGGGTGAACTGGCTCCTTCTTCCAGCTCTGCACCCCACCTCTCTCTCCAACCATTCAGCCATCCGGTGAGCAGGTTTGGAAAGCGAATTCCCCAGAATGTCCAGATGGGCGTTCTGATCATGGCCAAGTGGCAGGAGGATCCAAGGGCCCAGCTCTAACCTGCAGGGATGCCCTCTGCTGAACAGCCGAGGCCTGGCCACTTCCATGACTGATGGAGGCTCCCTACCCGCAAAGGAACCACTTCTATTGGCCAGACAGTCCCACCAAAGAGGCCCCTCAAACACCTTTGTCCTCTTCCTTATAGGAATTTGAAGGCGGATCCCCAAAGGCCTCTCTTTCCCAGAACAACCTCAGCTCCCTCACTAGTGGGGGAGCCACAGACTTGCTGTGGCTTCTAGGGACCCTCTCTGCTGCGTGCTCATCCCTCAAGGGTGCTCACTCAGTTCCCACTGCACACTTGCCTCGGGTCAGGCACCGGCGTGGACTCACCCGGCTTCTACGTAACACATAACAAGCATTTGCCTAGGCGGCAGCCATGAATTGTAGTGAGCTGCTTGAAGGAAAAGTATGGGGCAATGTGAGAAAGAAGACAATGGGCCCTGGTTTGATGGGGGTCCCTGAAGTTCTCGTTGAGAAAATGACGTTTAAAACTGAGACCTGAGGAGTAGGTGGGAGCCAAGATAATCCGGAGAGTTGTGTGTCTGTGTGAAAGGTGGGTGTAGAACATTCCAGAAAGAGAATCTGCAGCAAGACCAGAGAGCGGGAGTGGAGTGAGCCAGAGGGAGGAGAGCTGCCCCAGAGGAGGCCCCAGGGAGTGGGGCGCAGAGGTGTGGAATTCACCCTCATGGTTATGGGAAACGGAGGTGGTCAGGTTCTGCCTGGTTTGATCCTTTAAACTTTCACATGACATCTTTAAGACAACTAGGAATAAGCAGTCATTGTAATAGACCCTTGTGTATCCACTGCTGGGCTTCAGGAAAAAAACATCCTCAATATGGCCCCAGTGGTACCCCTGCCCTTGTCTGGCCTCAGAGGCCGCCGCTGCCTGAGGGTGCCCACTTACTGGGGTATGAGATGCGCCAGAATGCTGTGTGGGGCACCGTGGAAGCTGGAGGCCGTCAAGAGGGCTACTGCTGCTGCCCAGGCGGACGATGATGGGCGGCTTGGAGCTGCCAGGGTGGTGGCAGTGTTGTTCGAGAGAAGTAACAGACTGGGGACACATTCTGGACAAAGGGCCCCAGGCTGTGGGGTGGGCTAGGTGGAAGGTAGGGAAGAGGGAGTCAGGAACAGGTGATGGTGAGTCGCTAAAAGAGGACCAGGTCTAAGGAGCGACAGTTCCCAGTGTGCCGTGGCCTTGGAACTGCCACGTGGGGAAGTCCAGGAGACTCATCTGACAGGCACACCTCAGGGAGGTTGTAAGGTGTCAGAGTGGATGAGATCTCCTGGGCAGGAATGCTGGATGAGGAGAGTGGGGGACCTGAGACCCAGCCCCGAGCATCTCCTGCACGTCAACCAGAACCTGGCTCAGCAGATGGAGGCCAAGCGGCAGAGGGAGGGGAGTGTGAGGACAGTGGGGCCCCTGGAGCCAGGAGAAGCGGGGAGGTGAGCAGAGTTGACCAGTTGACCAGACCAGCCCAGCCCACCAAAGCCAGTGGCCCCACCTGCCTTCCCCACTAGGACATATTCTCTCTCCCCAGCCAAAAACGGGTGAAGACTCCTCACAGGCAGAGGAGAAGGCAAGGTGCTGGGCAGAGCTGGGGGAGGAGGGGAAGGCAGGGGGCAGGAGCAGAGGTGACTTTAGGAGAGCCTACGACTGCCCTCCCCACCCCAGCTCCCCAGCCAGGGGTGGGTGTGGAGATCCTGGCCAGCCCCTCCCCTATTGTCCCCATGACCAGCCCCTTCCCCATTGTCCCATCCTTGGCTGCTCCATAAACACATCTCCAGGAGCTGGGGCTGGGCAGGTAGGTCTCTCAGACTTGGGGGAGTCGGGGCTGATGCCCCTGGCTTGCACAGGATTCCCTGGATTCTCCACAGGGCTCAGAGGCCAAACCTGAGAAGAGGTGTGTGTAGCGGGGGTGGGTAAGGGGATCAGAGTTGAGTGCCAGGGGTAATTCAGCAGAGGCCACCCCGGGGGGCTACGGAGAGCCACGGGACTGCCTGTGACACCTGTGTAGGCTCCTGGGACCGGGCCCTGCAGACAGTCACGCACTCGAGGAGCCAGGTGCTGGGTGTGCCCGGCCCAGACTGGAAGCAGCCCAAACAGGATGGTGCGCCACGTAGCCAGGAAAGAAGGATGGGGAGGCTGGGCAGGAGCCGTGTGGGTCTCTAAGGTGTGTTTTTAAGTGAGAAAAAAAGCAACCGTGGGGAACACTGAGTATAATATCTACCATTTGTACAAAAAAGGAGAGGGAAGAAATTTATAGATATACATATTTGCTCGTCTGGGCTTGTCTGTGGATGGAGACCCAGGAAACTGGTGACACGGGCTGCCTCCGGGGAGGGGAAGCAGGTGGCTGGGGAAGGGGTGGGAGGAAGAACTCTCACTGTATTCCCGTTTGTGTCTTTTTAATTTTAGAACCCTATGAATGTGTCACCTACAACAACAAAAAAAAGACACATGGAAAACTTTCAAATTAGCGTGTACATATGTGTAGAAGGGTCAGAGCATTCATAAGGTCCTCCAAAGGGACTGTGATCCCGGAAGAGGAGAAAATAAGCACGTCACTTAGGTCCTGACTGGCCGTGGAAAAACGTCTTAACCACTCTGAATTGCTTCCATAAAAGGAGAGGGATAACGCCCACTTCACGGGCATGTTGCAAAGATGAGAAGTGACCTTGGAGGGTAAAGCCGTGCATAGACGCTTCTTGAAGGAGGTGACTTCTCATCCAGCTCTCTCCACAGCCCCTCCAGGACTCCTGTGACCCCACGGTCCTCCCAGCGGTTCTCACGGAGGCCGCTGGCACGCCCCTGCCTCCCTCCTCGAGTCCTCCAGGTCTGAGGGCCTCTCTCCGGGTCACCCCTCTCCCAGCCTCTCTGTTCAGAACCCACTCGGTGTCCAGGCTCAGCCTCCACTTAAGGTACCACCTGGCCCCGATCACCCTTCCAAGACAAGCAGATTCAGCTCCTGCTCCGGGGTCAGGAGGCATCTAAGAGGCATCGTGAACCCAGCACAGCCAGGAAGGGAAGGTCGCCCCTCCCCTGCCTTCCCCATCTCAGCCTGTGACCTCTGGGGGGCCGCTCAGGCATCACACCTTCAACCCTTTCTGAACCCAAACATCAGGATAACAGCACAATAACCAACATTTAGTGTTCACTCTCCCTGGAGAAGGAAACCATGGACAGAGGAGCCTGGCGGACTGCAGTCCCTGGGGTCGCAAAGAGTGGGACACGACTGAGTGATTAAAACAACAAGTGTTTACTCTGGGTCAAGCCCTGGAGGTTCCTTTGACCCTCATGACATCCCAGAGTTGGGTGCTGTTATTTTCATTCCCCACTGCCCCCCCAGGAGTTCAGGAGCTGCCCCCAGCGGGTGAACAGAGGGACTGAGACCTGGACTGGGGCCCCACGGTGAGTCCATCCAGCCTGCAGCACCCTCCCTGCAGCCAACTCGGTGGGGGCCTCTCTGAGCCTCCTGCCTCCACTCCCTACGCAATCCTGTCTCCACATGGGCTGAGGACCCACGTCACTCCTCAGCGTGGAGCTCTGCTTCTCACCGAGCCCTCCTGCCCTCTGACCTCCCCTCTCCACTCCCACCCTGACCCCCCGGCCACGCGGGCCTTCCTTCTTGTCCCTCTGGGTCTGTACATTGGCCACCCCTTCTGGATAAGATCCTCTGAGACTCCCCGGTTAGTACCTTCCTACCATTCCAGTCTTGACTCAAAGGCTGCCTCCTCCAAGAGGTCCCCCAGGTGCTCTCCGTCTGCGTCCTGATCTTCCACACAGCATTTGTCTGATCCAAACCTATTTCACCCGCAATCGCTGCAAGTGCTGAGGGACCTCCTCCCTCAGCTTCACCCCAAACCCCAGTGCCTGCCACACGGGGACATTTTATAAACATCCGACGACTGCCAAAACCAAGATAATTTCAGCTTGTCATAATTCCCATAAAGGACCTAAGGAGGGTGATGTGACAGAACGTGACCAGGAGGAGCTATTTTTGTCACCAGAGTCAGGGAGAACCTCTCAGTGGAGGTGGCCTCTGAGCGAGGACCAGGAGACCTTCTGCGGTGCTGGAGCTGGGCAGGACGTCTGGGGCCTTGGGCCTGAGCCACACGCTCTCATGGAGCACTGGCTTCTTCGCAGGTGTCCCCAGGTATCCTCCCGGTGCAGTGCCCAAGGTTCTAGGCTCAGAAGAGAGGCTCCAAGAACAGGAGGGGGCAGTGGTGGTATGGGCCACAGGCAGGGCCAGCAGGAGAAAGTGGCAGACAGGCCTCGGAAGGGCCAGAGACAGTGGTAGGAGCAGTCCTGCTCATCCACGGCCATGAGGGACTGTTGCTATCAGAATGCCTACTATGTGCAGGCAAAGAGCTACAAGCTTATCCGTCATCTTTGACCATCTGAGCTGGCTCCTGAGGCCAGACTCTCAGACTACATTTATTCATTCCTTCATCACCTAAAAACATGCTGAGCTGGAATGGCAACTGCCCTCCTGTCTGATGCTAAAGTTGAAGCTCCAATACTTTGGCCACCAGATATAAGAGCCAGCTCATTGGAAAAGACCTTGATGCTGGGAAAGACTGAAGGCAGGAGAAGGGGACAACAGAGGATGAGACAGTTGGATGGCATCGCCAACTCAATGGACCTGAGTTTGAGCAAATTCTGGGAGACAGTGAAAGACGGGGAAGCCTGACGTGCTGCAGTCCATAGGGTCACAGAGTCGGACACGACTTAGTGACTCAACAACAACTCCTGGCTGGTGTGTGTCCAACACAGTTCAGTGCCTTCCCTCGGAGGGCACTTTGTAAATTATTGTGGAATGAATAAACACTTATTGAGCACCTACTGTGTGCAGAGAGAAAAAAATGAATACGACAGCACTCTGCTTTGCTGAGTTCTATGTACAAGTATCTGCAGACAGGAGGAAAGGGTCCTCACGGCCAGAGGGCTTAGAGAGAAGGTCCCCAGAAAGACATGGAGCAAAAGACATTCCCCAAAGGGGAACCAGGGCTGGGGGGGGCAGCAAGTGGGACCTAGGCCCCATAGTGGGATGATTAATCAGGAGGCTCAGGGGCCTGGAGCTAAGTGGGCTACTGGGCAAAGACAGAGAGGTGTGAGGAGAGAAAAGCAGCAATTCTTGGCCCTTACATTTTCAGAAACCAAACATCCCAGAAAAAAAGGATCTGGCCACTCAAGCCTCTCTCAGTGGCGCCTCCAAAATTTCTACACGGAGGAGAAACTTTCCAACTTTCTGATCAAGACCCAGAGTGAAAGCAAACATACTGTACTTGTTATACAACACGGCCCATACATTTGAAAAGCTGAAATAGGAGGCTCACCCTTTTTGCTCAGTCGGTAAAGAGTCTGACTGCAATGAAGGAGACCTGGGTTCGATCCCTGGGTCAGGATGATCCCCTGGAGAAGGAAATAGCAACCCACTCTGGTATTCTTGCCTGGAGAATCCCATGGACAGAGGAGCCTGGCGGGCCACAGTCTATGGGGTCACAAGAGTCCGACAAGACTGAGTGGCTAAGCGCACACACAGGAGCATCACAAAGTGATATCTGCCCTCACTACATATAAGTGTTTGAGATATTTTTTATTTCATTAAAAAAAACCATAAGTAGTGGACCCACAAACTCAATTTCACAACCATTAACGGGTCAGGACCTGGACACAGGTTGAAAAGCACAGACCTTCGCAGTCCTTAGGAGCTATGAATGGTTTGAGACGGGATCTAGAGCTTATCTTGAAGCTGTGAGTGACTATTCTTGGATCGTGGGCTTTTGAGGGGGGGCACAACTGTGGGGTGAGTTGTTGGAGGCCAAGGGGGAATATTTGGACCAAACTGTCAGATCCTCAGGGTCATAGGACCACCGCACTGTGGCCCAGACAGGAGGGACTCCAGGTTCTGGGTCCAATCCCTTTCCTGGTTCTGGGTCTAATCCCTTCCCCAGTTCTGGGTTAGAACCCACTGTTGTCCCCTACAACAGATGCCAGAGCAGTTGCTTGCCCACCTCCATGATAGAGTTCTCAGCAGCTCCCTTGAGTGTGGGGAGTGAGGCTGTGCCAAGCTATTAGGGCAGCTGATGATTGGAAGTCCTTCCCAGGGCTGACTGTCTGTTCTCGCTGCCCCCTGGCCTGTTATCTCAGGGATTCGAGCCAGCTTGAGCACGAGGCTATGGCCTGCTCTCTGCCCCACTCGGGTCCGTCTCCTCCCTGTGGCCCAGCTCCTGCCCCGTGTCTAGGGGGTGGCCCTGGGGCCCAGCCAGACAGAGGCTCTTTCCAAGGTCAGCTGGCCTCAGGATCTGCAGCTGCACGGCCCGGCGCTGGTGCTCAGCCAGCCCCGCACCCCCGCCCAGCAGGTCTGGAGGGCTTAGCAGAGAGGTCAGGTGCCAACACTCAACACGGCCAGAGCAGCAGAGCCTGAAGGTGATGGCCCAGGACCTGGAAGTCTGCCAAGAGTGGCCACTGAGTAGTCAGGACACACAGAAGCCTATGTCCACAACAGGCCAGGTTATACTCCCAGGCTCACGAGATCTCCCTGGCGACCCGCAGGTGCAGGGGCGCTAGCCCACCCAATGGGTCAGAGGATGGAGGCTCGGAGGGGTGGAAAGGCTGCTTGAGGCCACACAGCCGCTCAGGGGTGCGGTTGGACTTAAACCCAGATTTTCTGTCCCTCACCCACAGGGACCACAGAGGCCAAAGGAGTGCAGCCTCGGGGGGAGCAGGGGAGAGCTGGTCTGCCTCTGGGACGGGAACAGGCTGGAGTCCTTGGGCCCCAGGGTCAGAGCCAAGGTGACAGGGCCAGGCAGGTAGCAATCAGCTGAACCTTCCAGAAACAAGTGGGCTGCCCCAGGAGGTGGGGAGCTCCCCCTGAAAAGGGCGCTGGGGGGCTCTGATGCCCAAGGGTGAGTGACTGCAGCCGTGTCTACCCCCCTCCACGTGGCCCACAGCAGGGCCCCTCTAGCTCTGGGCCTGCCACCTCCCTTGGGTGGCTTCATGGAGTTCCCAAATTTCTGACCCCCATCCCATCTGTGCCCTAGGCTGAGTGGCACCTTAGCTCTTCCAGGCTGGGGAGGGAGGGCTAAACTTCTCAGGGCTGCAGTGGGAGAAGGGAAGCTCCTAGAGGAATGTGGGGTGGGGGTTGGAGAGGAGTTGCTGGGTGGGGTGGGGAAGAGACTTCACTGGGGCATCCCAGAAGGCAGACGGCAAAACGTGGTGCCGATTCTGCCTCCGAGACAAGGTTGGGTGAACGCCCCTCGGGAGGCCTCAATCTCCCCATCAGTAAAATGGGATCAGCCCCTCATGGTGGACATCGCCCCTCCTTCTTGGCCTCGCTAAGGTCCTCTCCCATCCTAGTAACCCAGGTGGGGCTGGGATGGGCAAGAGAACAGATGCGGTAGCAAGAGGAAAAAGCCAGGCTCTCCCCCTAACCCACTCCATCACCATAGGTTGTCCCTTTACACAGAGGAGTAAAGAGAGGGTCCCAGGGGACGTTGACCTGGTGAATGTCACTGGAAACAAGTAAGTGATCCGATCCCAAGCCTACCTGACTTGGGCAAACTTCTTCGCTCAGCTGCACCCACTGTGAAAAGGGGGCTACTGCCCCTGCCTTCTCTCCCACCTCGGGGTTTTCCCCAGAGATCAGCTCATCCCCCGCACAGATACAGGGAGCGTCCCAGGAGCCGCGGGGGGAGGCAAAGGAATCAGAAGGAGTCCTGGGCTCTGGTCCCGCCCCAACTCTGTCACCCTTGCTGTGTGACCTTGGGCAAATCACTGTGGTCTCTGGGCTCCAGCAGAGTGCTCGAGAAAAAACAGACACAGGAGCAGGCCAAGGCTGCAGGGTAAAGGTGAGGAGAGTGGCCTCCACTGTCCAGGGGCTGTTTCTGCCCAGCTGCACCCATACTCCACCGCATCTTGCCCCTGCCCTTCTGAAGTCCCTCGGACCCCACACCAGGCCCACCCAAGCAGACCTAGACCCAAACTGCTGGGTGATGGGTCACCATGGCAACGCCAACTTCCCACATAGCTCCAGCTGGGGTCTGGACCACCAGGGCCCATCTTTCTTGGTAGCCCCACCACTCCTTGACCTGCCAGTGTCCCTCATGAGTGCCTCCCCCTGCTCATGGGCCAGATGTTCCAGCATCTGGAGTAGGGCTGGTCAATGACTGGCCAGGTAGCCACAGGCACAGGGTGGGGAGGGGATGGGCGCAAGGAGAGGAAAGAGAGCCCTGGCTGGACGGGGTGCACTGTCCTTCCTTCAGGGGGCCAAATGGAGGGGTGAAGGATGCCTAGAACTGGGGCTGGGTGCATTCCCAGCAGGACAATCAACACATGGCTCTTTCTACCTGTAGGACCTGGAGCAGACTCTTCCTTCTCACTGAGCCTTAGTTTTCTCATCTGGGAAGTGGGAGTGATGGCCTTCACAGGGTGCTGTGGAGGATTAAGTGAGATCACAAACATAAAGTCCAGTGTAGAGCCTGGCACATCAGACCATGTCCCACTCCTGCAACTGGACCTCTGGGAAAACCTCTGTCACCCCAGCCACCATCCATTAGAGCTGTTCACATGTATGAGTGTGTGAGTGAACGGATGTGAGTGTGTGCAAGAATATGAAAGAAGGTGTGTGTGATAGTGGGCCAGAGAGCACAAGAGTTAGAGGGTGTGTGTGTGTGTTGGGAGGGGCTGAGGCGGGGAGGCAAGGGTGGGGGCTCTGGGGGCCACCCCCCAGCCCTCCTCCCACCCGTTTGCCTGGCCTGTGAGTCCTGAACAGAAGCAGTGGTCTGGGAGCCGGGCAAACCCCTTCGGTTTCAAACCGGAGCCTGGTCACTTTCCATTTGTGTCCAGTCGGCCCCTCCCCCTCGCAGAACCTTAGTTTCCCCGTCTGTGAACAGACAGAATCATCAACGCCCAAGTCAGGTTCAGCATGGGGACCGGACGGCAGGCTGCGGGGGCAGAACTGGCCCAGGCCCTTGGCAATGGGCCGGGGGGCGAGACCCAGCGCTAGCTGGAGCGTGAGCTCTCCCGCCCCCTGGCTGCACCCTACCCACCACCCCGGCAGTCCCTTGTGCGCGCGCCTGCAGGAGCGCGCGCACGAGCGCGCGCGCATGTGTGACTCAAGGTCTATTCATAGCTGAGCTCCACCAGCTGCAGCGTCACAAGCAGAGGGGCCTCAGCCCATATTATTATTTCAATTACCATCTGAATTAAAAGTTTGAGCAGCGATCAGCCCACGTATCGAGGAGAAGAGGGAGCAGGAGAAAAATAAAGATGAAAAAGAGAAGAAGGGCTGTGCTCCGAGATCCCACCCCACACCCCAAGGAGGACTGAGTCGCTGAGGAGGCTTAAAGGTTATGCCAACCCCCAGGATTCCTGCCTGCCCCTCGCCCCGGGGTCCAAGGTCCTCGTGGGAATGGGAGGAGCACTTCGAGAGGACAGCCCAACCACAGCTACTTTGTGGACACACTACACTCAGTCCAGATTCCTGACCACGTGGATGGGCATACCAAGCTCAGAGAGGGTGAGGAGCTGATCTAAAGTCACCCAGGGAGCCACACCCGCGGCTCCAGGCTCCAAGACCCTCTCTCTCACCAGACAGGCCCCACCCACGGTTTCTCCAGACCTCTCATGTTGTATGATACTGACAGCTGTGGGCGGCCCTAGGGCAGGACCAGGGAGGACAGAGGTGGATCTGACGTCCCCATTGGTTTCTCTTCCTGCTCCCTTCTCCCTGTTCCCGAGGCTGGCTCCCCTAGCCCAGAACCACGCATGCAGCTCTCTGCCAAACCACCCACAGTCTGCACCCCCAGCCCCAGCCCTCACTCCACCACCAGCCCAAAGACCCCTCCTTGCCACCAGTGAAGGGGATGGAGCCCTGGCCCAAATCTAACTGTCCAATCACTTTTGGGCAGGCCATTTGCTATCTCTGAGCCTCCGTCTTCCCCTTTGTAAAATGAGTTTTCCTCCTAGGCGCGTGTCTATTTCTATGTCTTCAGAACGGAGCCCTCAGAGGATCTCTGAGGGGGTGTCATGTTGTGGGGGCGACATGCCATCTCTTGCCAAGCCCCAGCCCAGGGGAGGGACATTTTCCACTCTTCCTCAAGGAAGTCCCAGGGACAGCCCCAGAGAATCGGACTGGCCCGCACTCAAATCCAGGCTCCTCCACTTCCCTGCTGTGTGACCTTGGACAAATCACAGAGACTCTCTGAGCCGTGGCTCCCCCATCTGTAACACAGGGACCTGGGTTCGACATTGTGGGGTTGCTAGGAGGGTTAAATGAGTAGGCTTTTTACAAAGGCTCCTAGCTTGATGGCTGGTGCGATGCTGTTTCTTTCTGGAAGCCGGGAAGTGATGGGGCTGCCTCCCAGCCCCTCCTGGGGACAGCAGAGACCCTAAAGATCTTGGAGATGAGGATGTTATCAACCTCACCCAAAAAGCAGGTCTCACCAACTCAGGCCCCTGGCAGGTACTCATCTGGTTCTGTCTGAATAGCTCCCAGAATGAAGAGCTCACTACGTCACAAAACATCCACAGAAGCACCTCCAGCTCTGGGAATCTTCTAGAAGGGGCCAGAATCTTCCATTTTAACCCCCAATCCAGGCTGTCTCTGATGGGGACTGCCTGAAACTGGCTTGAAAATGAGTCTGAAAGACAGCTCTTCAAATAGACTAAGCAAGGAATGGGATTAATGGTCAGGGAAGGTGGGGGTGGGACAGCCAAGAAGCAGGCAGGGAGGAGGGAGGGACCAAGGGTCTCTCAGAGCTCCTCAGAGCTCCTGGGTCCTGTCTGGGCTGGGCTTAGCCTTCCACAGGAGGCGTGTGTGTGCCCATCTGTCTCTCTGCTTGCGGCTGTGGCTGGGAACCAGAAGCTCTGGGTTCAGACCCCAGCTCTGCTTCTTCCAACCCCAAACCATCACTGTGACCTTCGGGGGGGTCTACTTCCCTCTCTGGGCTAAGTTTTAACTTTTGCAAAATAAATAAATAAGACCATCAGATCAGTGATGTAAGTGCCAACCCTTCTGTCTGAATTGAAACCCTGTCTTGTCAGCGGCTGCTCAACTTGCACCCCACCTTTAGGCTGGTGTGCCAGGAGCCATGGGGTCTCCGAGTATCTGGTTTCAAGCCAGAGACCCTGTCTCTTCCCCCATGCTACTCTTTCGTGTCTAGTACCTTTTTCACATCTAGTGCTTTTGAGGGCTCTCTCAGCCAGCCCTATTTTACAGGTCAGGAGATGGAGACCTAGAGAAGTGAAGTCACTCGCTCAAGGTCACAGAGAGTCAAAGTTCAGAACTCCTACGCTGTGACCAAGAGAGCAGCAGGACTCAAGGGCATCTGTTTTCAGAAGAGTCACCAAGATCTCGAATGGCCAACTGTTCTCTATCCAGATGTAGGTTCTGCCTGGGGTGGTTGTGTCAGGGGGCTGCCCAAGGTCACACAGGCCAGGCAATGACAGATTGGGGTCCAGAACCCAGGCACCCTGCCTCCCGGGCCTCACCCTGCCAGGGGGACAGCAACACGGTCTGACCTCCTGCCCTGTCCCAGGATTGCCACAATTAGACCCTCAACCTGCCTCGAGGCTTGGCTTGGCGGCTTCCAGAAGCCCTCAGAACCTGAGACTGAGGGGGAAGAGTGATCAGGAAGACAGGAAAGAAAGTTGAGAGTTGGCCGCTTGCCCCCCAGCCCTCTGTCCCTCCCTCTCCTCTCCTCGTGCAGGGGGAGCGGCGCTGATGTAATGCACTCAGCTTTGGTCCCGGTGCCAATCTCAGAAGAGAGACGACAGATTGCGTGAGCCAAATTTGGCATCCTAGGGGGAGAGGCATGAAAAGTGGAGATGTGGAGGAGAGGAGCGAGGAGCCTGGGAGGTGCGGGAGAAGGCCCCCTGCCCAGCAGACCCCCAAATGCCTCCCGCCTTCAAGTCCAGCCCCCACCTCCTCCCTAGCTCAACCTGGGCTCGGGGCCTCCCCTCCTCACTCTGAGAGGCCAGCCTGGCTGCTCCCCAGACCCTCCAGGCCCGTTGCTGCCGGTCCTGCCCGTCCCCCCCACCCCCCCACAACACACTGCTCCAGCTCCGTTTCCCACCGCCACTAGTCTCCTGGTTACCATGTTGCTGGTTGTCATGTCGCTTATATGTCCTCGTGACTCAGTGGTCCCCGCAGAGGGGCCCCTCCTCCTCACATCCCCCACAGCACACGCCCCCGCCTCCCCCAGATCCACATTAAGAACCAGCCCGCCCTGTAAGCCTACACGGTTCCTCCTCCCCTTCCCTCTTAGATCCTAAGCTGAGAAATTTTTTCACAGCATCTCCTGAAGCGACTTCATTCTCAGCTCTGCTAGTGTCTGTTAAGAACCTACTATGCTCTGGGCTTGTGTCCGCTGTTTCCCAAGACCTGACATAGTCTATAAATCACTCAGCAACCCAGTGAAGGCAGTACCATCAGTACCACTCTCCAGTTGGAGAAACTGAGGCTCAGAGAGGTCAAGCAAGAGGCCCAAGGTCACCCAGCAGAAATTCAAGGCCAGCTTTGTCTGTTTCGAGTCACCCCCAAAACTTTTTATGGGAGAGAAGCTTCTCATTCAAGGGTAACCCAAAGGTTCCTGAGGACTAGCTCCCAAGCCCCAAGTCTCTCCTCTAATTCTGAACACTTCTCTTCTTGGTCAGT
Organism: Moschus berezovskii; assembly: GCF_049115385.1. NCBI lineage: Eukaryota > Metazoa > Chordata > Mammalia > Artiodactyla > Moschidae > Moschus > Moschus berezovskii. Next base: position 113,919,549 of record NC_142465.1, read on the forward strand.
CCTATTTCAGGCCATATTCCCCTCTCCCCATTAGCTCTTCATCTTCCCAAAGGTAAAAGGAATCCTCATCCCAACTGCTCAGTGTGTTCCCCAGCCTGTGAACAGCTCTCAGCTCACGTGAGCCAAGGCCCCCCCACCCCGACTTGGAGGTCAGTGGGACACGCAGTGGTGTCCTCATTCCACAGATACGGAGGCTGAGGGTCAGGGAGATGAGGTACTTGCCCACCATGCTGGCTCCTCAGCTAGCTGAGCTGATTTCTAGGAGCCTGAATGGAGGATATACAGGCCCACGGCCTGGCATGGAAAACCCCAGAGAAAGCCCATCCTCTCTGTGGAGAACAGAGTAGAATGTTCTAGGTTCAGCCTTCCGATATGGCTATGGGTCAGCTCAACAGCCAATAGCTTTGGCTCCTGCCATGTTGCTTTGGCTCCTCAGCCCTTATCCCACTGCTCTCTTCTAAATTTTGTTCCCTTCATCCTTGTCCAAGCTGGAGCCACAGTTTGGCTCTCAGGCCCCCCAAATACTGCTAAGGGCTCCCCCAAATCCCAAAGCCCTGGAGGTCACAAGACTGGATGTGGGGGAGAAGCAGAGTAGACATTTTACACACACACACATGCATACACACTCAGCGGTTCCCCCCTCTCTGAACCTTGCATGGATGGCTCTTGGGCCTCCCTCTCTTGAGGCCCTCACCTGCCAGCTTAGCCAGGCTACCCTCCACCTGTCTCTCCCCCACCCCCAACCCCTCCCCATCTTAGAGCCCAGGCTCTGAGGGCAGGAGTGTGATGGAGATGCTGGTGGGGGGAACGCTGGACACTGTTGCAGTTGCAGGGAAGTTTCCCTACTCCAGGGCTCATTCAGACCTCTCTTTCTTGGGGGTTCTCTGTCTGGGCAGGGAAGAGCAGTCTAGCCTCTCTCCACAGCCTGCCTCCCACACTGTGAAACATGAACTGTCTTCTTCCCTGGATACTCGCCCACCCACCCTAGGGTCTTGGGGTCCAAAGTAGGTGCTTGAAACACAAGTGGGATTTTGCTCAGGCAGGGCCCTTTGCCAACAGGCTGCAGTTGGGGAGATGGAAAGGAGACGGACCCTTCCCCCCTCACCCCTTGCCACCAGTCACCTGCCTCGAAACTCCTCCAACCCAGTGTGACAACTGGAGGTGGGTGGAGGCAGGGAAAGGTCATGGCCGGGACAGGAGGTCAAGGCGCCTTTGCCTCACCTCTACCCCCGTTTTCTGGCAGAAACCCAGACCTCGATGCTTCCGACGACTGACAGAGGACAAAACTCACCAGATCCTGGGGAGTCGCCTGACCGCGCTGAACGCGCGCCTGGCAGCGGGAACCCGGGTTAGAGATCAGGTTCAGAGCGAGAGGGGCCCGAGCCGCCAGGTCCCGGGACACACAGACACGCACGCGGCCGGACAGACGGACTGACAGCGCCAGCGGCGAGCGCGGGCCCGGCTTACCGCGGGGCGCAGGGTCCGACGAGTCTCCGGGAGGCGGCGAGCCGGCTCTACATCCCAGGCGCGATCGGGCGGGCGGCGTCCCGGGCGGGGAGAGGGGAGTCCCGGCGCCCCCTCCCCGCGAACTCGGCGGGCCGGTCCCGCCCCCCCCTCCCCGGCTGTCTGTGGATCTGTCCGTCCGTCCCCGGCTCTCCCGGTCTCCGGGCCGTCCCGCGCCGCTCGCCGCGGGCCGCCCAACTTTTCAGCGCTGCCCTGTGCCGCGCCCTCGGCGCCTCCTCGGCTTCAGCATCGTCGGGCCCCGGGGCCGGGGCTCAGAGCGCAGGGGTCCGGGGACCCATGGCGCGGGCGCCCGCCCCGCCCCCGCCCCCGCCTCGGGCGCCCTCCCTTCGCCGCCCCCGCCGTTCCCTCGCTGTCCCCTCCGCGCAGTCCCCCGCCTTGCGCTCGGATCCCTGCCCCGCGGCGCTCGCCTCCGGCCCCTAGACCCCCGCGGCCGGCCGAGCCGGGCTCCGCCGCCACCTCCCCGCCGCGCGCCCGGCTGTTCCTCCCGATCTCCGCCGCCCCCTGGGTGTCTCTCCCCGCGGGTCTCCGTCGCCGTCGCCCTCCCAGTCTGCCCCCTGCCGTCCTCCGCCCCTGCCCGGTCTCCCCCTTGCGCGTCTCTCTCCCTCTGTCTCGCTCGGGGTCTCTGTCTGTCTCTCTCCCTCCCACCCTCGCTGCGGCCCCCGCGCTCTCGGACCCAGGCCCCCGTCGCCTGCGCCGCGTCCCCGGCCCGCCCGCCCGGGAGCCCGAGCTCCCGCCGCCCGCGGCGCGCCGAGAACTCCCAACTCGCGGCACCCGCTCCGCTTTGCGAGACTTTCGCCCCTCCTCACACGTGACCCGCGCCCCACTGCGGAGGCCGCGCCCCCCACCCTCCCAGCCCCGGAGCCTCGGGCGGCCCGCGGGGCCCGGCCCTTTCCCGTTCCCCTCCGCCTAACGGGGCACCACAGCCCGGTCCCAACCGCCCGCCCGCCGGGGCCGAGCCCGGGCTGGGGGGCCGCGCGGTCCGCTCCGGCCCGAGATCCTGCCCGGGTTTTCCTCCTCGCTCCAGGCGCACTCCTCCCGGAGCCCATTCCGAGGGTCCGCTCCCGGGTTTTCTCGTCCCCCTCACCCCGCTAGGGGCAGGTGGAGAGGGTTCCTCCGTGCCGCGAAGGGACTGTGGGTGGGAGAGGGTCGGTACCCGGCTCGGTGGCGCCGGGCCGCCCCCCTCTGCGGTCCCCTTCCGCTCCTGAAGGACGGGCAGTTAAGGACCCTACACACCCCGCTCCCGTCGACGGAGGTGTGGCCCTGCTGGAACGACCCTCACGATCAGCTAGGTAGCACCGCCCCGTTTTACAGACAGGGAGACTGAGGACCACAGAGGGTCACAAGCTTGCCAAGGTCATCCAGAGGTGGACCAAACCCCAGGCTCTCTTTCTCTGCATCCCCATTACCCCAGAGTGTCTCTAAAAGGGAAGATCGCGCCTTCTCGCCCTGAGTAGCGCCAAGGTTTGAGCCCCACACTCTGGACTTGGGGCGAAGACCCCAGCGCTTCGTAGTCTCAGCCACGTCCATGGCCTTTCTGTCACCTCACTCCAACACTCCCAGGATGCAGGAGGTTGGAAGAGGCAGGGTAGGAGGATGAGAGAATGCCTGCAGTTAGACAGCCAGAAGGACTTCCCTGGGAGCCTGGACATCTCTGACTGGCCCCAGTTACGAGAAAGACTCTCCAAAGAGAGGCACCCCAAAGCCAGACTGAGAATTTAGTGAATACGAAATCTCTGGCTCCTCTTTCAAGCCAATTCTCTGAAGTTGCGCCAGCCACAGGAACCAGAGCACGTGAACCACCATGACGGTTTCCAGTCCCCGCAGACCCTCCCCACCCGAAGGATCCAGTCCCGACTCCTCCATGCGGTGTACAGTCAGGTCCCACCTGACCCCACACCCCAGGTACCCACACACACACCCTGGTTCCCCATGGATTCCAGAACACACCAGATGCCTCCACACCTCTCTGCCTTTGCACATGCTGTTCTTCCTGCCTGAAATGCCCTGAGGATTCCTGCAGTTGCCCAGGGCAGCCTCCACGCTGCCTCCCCTAGGAAGGCTTCCTGCTGCCCTCAGCAGAAGTCACCGATCACCTCTTCATTCACTCATCCAGCACCGGGCCCAGGTTTGGTTCTTGTTAAGTGGGCTTGGGAGTCAGGCCAACCTGGGCTCAACAGCACCTAGGAGCTGTATGAGCTTGAGCAAGTTTTTGTATTTAACCTGTCTGTACGATGAGCAGCCTCACCATTGTGAGGGCCTCACAGGCACAGATCAAGTGAGGTGGATGTACTAGAATGCACAGCTCATACCAGGAGCTCAATAAACAGGACCATCCCGTCTCCGCCCTCCCTTCAGCCCCTTGCAGGGCTCCATAGCACATGGCCCATCCCATGCCCCGCTTCCTCATTATCCTGCTGTGCCCTCCCAGGAAGGCAACTAGGGCCCATGTCCCATGGAATGAGTCTCTGATGTGTGAATGGATGGGGAACTCAGGCAGCCTGAATGCTGGGTCAGTGGCCATGTGTGCCTGGTGGCTATCATACTTTTTCACGAATTGAAAGTGGGAGGCGACGCAGGTGAGGCAAATGGCCTGTTCACCTGGCCAGAGGCTTGGCCTGGTGGCTGCCTTGGGAGTGAGGGATTCAGGAGAAGGAAGAGGAGTGGGAAGGAGGGGGAGATGGGGACAAGGGTATCTTTAGAGCTAGAGCGTCTGTTTTCCTGGGATCGAACCCAGTACTAGGTCCCTGGGTGGCAGCTTTAAGGATAGAGTGGGGACTCAGGGGTAGTGACAAGAGGGGAGAAGGAGGCCTGGTGGCTTTGAGTCACAGGGGTTGAGAGGAAACCTCTGGTGATGGTCCACTTGCTAGGCCTGGGGCTGCAATCTCCACTGCTCATCTCCTGTAAGGAGCAGAGTCCTGTGGAGGCTGAAGGTGGGCTGAGGGAAAGTGCGGAGAGGCCAAAAGGGGACCTCTGGGCAGGGAGAGCTTTACGGATCCCAGAGAAGAGTCTCTTCAGCACCACCCACTTCTGTGTAACTCTGAACAACTAACCTTGCCTCTTTGGGCCTCAATGTCCTCACATGTAAAGCAGGGAGGATAATATCCACTTGAAGGGGTTATTCTGTGGATGATTAAAGACTAAAGAAGAATTTGCTGTTTTTGCATAGAGGGCCGGGGAGGGGTGGGGAGTTGGGGGGAGGCTTGAGAGACAGAGGCTGCAGGGGGTAGGCTTGGGTGTCAGAAGCTGGGTGACCCTGGGCAAGTTGCTTGTCCTCACTGGATCTCAGAGGCCTCAGTCTGTCATGGAACAATCCGGCCTGGGGTCCCAAAGGGTAAATAGGCTTTGTCATGATGCTGAGAAAGATTGAGGGCAGGAGGATAAGGGGATGACAGAGGATGAGATGGTTGGATGGCATCACTGACTCAATGGACATGAGTTTGAACCAGCTCAGGCAGTTGGTGATGGACAGGGAAGCCTGGCGTGCTGCAGTCCATGGGGTCGCAAAGATCTGACACGACTGAGAGACTGAACTGAACTGAATGCAGAAGCAAGCCTCCTTTGAGTGCCCGTCATCAGCCAGCCCTGCTCTAGACCTTCAAGAGTGTTGTCTCATTTAACCTTAACAGGAGCTCTATGACAAAGCACTTGTTACCAGTGGGGGAAACTGAGGCATGTGGCCTGGCCCTGGGTGGCCAGGAACTGCTCTCTGCAAGGGTAATACTTGCTCTGAAGTCTGATGGGAATTACAGTAAAAACCTTCATTCATCTGTACATTTTGCCAAAGCTTCCTGCCCATTCTCTATTCTCCCATTTGACCCTGATGACAACTCGATGAGGTGGAGACTGACTACCCGGAGTTTGCAGGTAGGAAATCTGGAGAGAGGAAGTGGCTTGCCTGGGGGTGCTCAGGGCGTTAGCAAGTGTCTGAGCCAGGATTTGAACCTTCTCCTATTTTCTGGGGAAAGGTCACCCCAGGCCAGCAGAGCACCCACTAACCGACTCACTCTGGGAGCCCAACCAGGCGTCCCTGGTTCAACAGGAGCCCTGAGAGCATGTGCAGAGAGCTAGGAGGACTGGAGGGGAAGGGAACTTGGGCCAGGCAGCTGGGACAGCTGGAGGGGAGGGAAAAGTCTACCTCAAAATAGCAGAGTCACAGAGTCCAGAAATTTTCACCTAGAGAGTTTCTTAAAGTCAAACAAGCCCATTCTACAGATGGGACAAACTGAGGAAGCCCAGCTGCTTAGATTAAAAATCACCTCGGGACACAGCTGGCCTGTCTCAGGGCTCGAAAGCCCCAGCAATCCTGAGGGGTGAGGACCAGAGGTGGGGAAAGGGACGCTGGGGGTTCATCCCAGCAAGCTGTGCCCTGGGAACATAGGACTGCAGGGGTCTCTGCCGCCCTCAGCTCCCACCCTCACCCACCCCCCAGCACTCCCTAGTCACCAGGGTGGAATATTTTAGCACCTATAGAAAAACCGCCACAGACGGCCGTGGCAGCTGTTGCTAAGGAGACGCTCCCAAAATAGCCCCCCTCCGCCAACCTTTCCCGCTGCTGCTCCTGCTGTGGGGAGGGGAGGAGGCCAGGCAGAGAGGGGGTGGCATATGAGTCCTGGCCCTAGGTTCACTCACCTACCCTTTGCCCCCGGTGCCCACACTGGTCAAAGACACGGGCAAGCTCAAGACCTGGACAGCCACAGGTCTGCAGTGAGGACAAGAGCAAGCAGAAGCTTGCCTGTGGTCTCAGCCACAGTCCTTAGCTAGGAGAAGGTCACCCAGATGAAGGGAGATGGGACAGAAAGAGTCCCTGCACCCAGGACCCCCAGCACACTTGTACACAGACCTCACAGTTTCACACACCCACTTGTGCACACCACAAGTACAAAACCCACAAATGTCCACCTAAATATGCATCTACAGCATCAAAGACACAAATAGATGCAAGGGTAAACACATATGCCACAAATATACAACACACACCTGCACGCACATACCACACAGCCCTAAATACACACATTTACATACACACACTCAAATACACATCCCAAGTATACACACACACACACACTCACACCCCAACATATGCATGCCGGGCACATGCGTACACATACACACATATACACCAAAATATATTTATAGCCTCACAGCACATGAATACACAACTGTCCAAACACGCCCGGCATGAGGCGTTCAAGGGCACTGAGGAGTGTTAGTCCTGGGTTCTGTTCTGGGACCTCAAATGTTCTGGAGCCTCCAGATGTCCTCCTGTAGTGGAGAACCCCTGTGATCCAGCCGCAGGGTGGAAGATTAGGGGGGTGGGTGGAAGGTGATGTCTCTGTGAACCCCTTTAAATGGACAGTCTGGGGACCAAAGGATCCCTGGTATCTGGGAGAGATCTCAGAGCCCATTTCTTAGGAAGCAGAAAATGGGGGCAGGGAACTCTCACCTGCAGACTGGAAATCTCCGGGCATGGAGAGTTCCGGGCCCCAAGTTCACGTGCAGCTGGCTGTCACCCAGGCTGTGGTTGGGGCTGGGGTGATGATAAGCAGAAGGCAGTAGGTTAGCGATGGTCATGGTCCTTGACACACGCAAAGCACTTCAGAGTTTATAACACCTTTACATCCCTTATTTCACATACTTGGTAGCAGCTATGCTGAGATGGTGATATTGTCCCCATCTCCGAGACCCAGACAAGAGAGGGGACCACAGAGCAGGTCACTAGCAGAGTTGGAACCAGACCCCAAGGAGATGCCGGCACACAGCCCTATGTGCCATCCATTTGGCTGCCAGACACAAGCTGGAAAGCAGGCCACCAGGGTGCCGGGCTTGGCTTTGCCCCTAATTTGCTCTACGATATAGGGGAGTAGTCAAGCCCTCCATCTCCCCACCTGGAAAGCCGAGAAGGAATCCCTAGGGATGGATGAGTTCAAGCAGCAGTTTATGGCCACGACCAGGGTTGGGGAGTGGAGCTTGCCGGATGCCCTCGGGATGCCAGCGCAAGGACAAAGGGCGCGGAGTCTCTCCCCTCCGCCCTTGGCCAGCCGCGCTCTCCCTCCAGCCTCGCTCCGTGGCTCCCGTTCCGTGATCCGGGCTCCGGGGCTTCGGTGGCGCCTCGTCACTCGGGAGACGCGGCGAGAGTAGCTTGAGGTTGCCTTGGGAACCTCGCCCAGGCCCGGGTGCGCGGTGCACGACTCCAGGCTCAGAGCTTTGCCTGCGCTGCGCGCGGAGATTGGCTTTAGGACTCTCCGAAAGACACCTGTCGCCAGCGGCGAAGGAAGGGGGGCATCGCCGCCAGGGTTGGTTTCTTTTACTTTTACTTTAGGTGTAATTAACAAACGGTAACACATGCATCTCAAGTGTACAGCTCAATGCATTTTTTACATATGTTAAAAACCCATGTGACCACCACTCAGATCTAGATACAGAACGCTTCTAGCGCCACAGAAGGCGTCCTCGGGCGAGAGGTTACCAATAACAATCTTTTTTGCACTTCTCGGGGAATAAACCAGCTAGGGAGTGATCGCTTCCCGAGGACCTGAAATTTCCGTGTTTTCTCCTAGCTCTGCTTTGCCTCGTTGGGCTTCGGTGTCCTCTAAACGGGACCCGGGGCTGGTGTTTGTTGCGTGGTTTATTCCTTGCAAAGCGCTTTAGAAACCTAGCTGACTTTGACCCCGATATTTACCCTCTGAAGTCAGTACCTGGTTTACACTCAAATGACGGATAAGAACACTACGACTTGGAGAAATGAAACAAATTGCCCAAATTCAGACAGCTCATAAATAGTGGAGCTTGAAAAATCTTAGTTCCCCCACCGGGGATTGAACCCCGTGCCCCTGCAGTGAAAGCATGGAGTCTTAACCTCTTGACCTCCAGGGAAGTCCCATCCCCTCTCTCTCTTCCCACGCCCTGCCCCAACCCATTCATTGACCTTTTAAAGAGTGCTACAGATAAAATATGCTGGGAGAGTCAGTGGTATCAGACACTTCTGCACCTTTGCACCTGTAGTTCTTTCTACTTGGGACTGTACTCTCTTCCCCCTGGCTTTGTCCTGAAGGCAAGCTCCTATTCATCCTTCAGAGCCCACTCTGGCGTTCTCTGAAAGCCTTCCTAACTGCAGTTCTGCCTCCTGACTCCCCCCAACCCAGGGTAATTACTCTCTCCTCTGCACCATATCCAATCCTTGCACAGGCACCTATCCCCCACGGCGCCCCAGGGGCTCCTTAGGTCTACACCTACAACAGCCGGCAAGGCACCTGGCACACAGCTGGTCTTCAATAAATGTGCTTGGGACTGAAAGTGGAGAAGAGGCTTTGGAACCTTGGTTTCCCGCCCTGTATAAATGGGGCGCACACTAGTTCCTACAGAATGTCACTCAAAATATATTGAGCAGAGTGTGAAGGGGGGAACCTCCAAAACACCTGCCTGGGAAAAGCTCATTCTTTCCACGGGGGGCGGAGGAGCATCCAATCGTCGCCAAGAACAGAAAAAGCCATAGAGGCCCCCAGGAACTCAGAGTCCCAGGAGCCCAGACCCACAGCTTCTTCTTTCCAGGATCCTGCCCAGCCAGAGGCGGCTGATTAGGTGGCCAGGCATCCTCATGATCGTGATTTTCACCTTACATCCACACAGAATTTGAGGCAGTTGGCAGGATATTCAATACAGTGGTGCAATGTAACAAAAGGCTAGGACCAGGAAGGGAAAAAAAAAAAAATCTGTATATACATTTTCCCTCTCTTATTGAACAACTCCCCCATTCCCTCTCCCATAAATCTGACTTTGAAAGCATACGATCTACTTTCTTCATGAGGAAAAAAGAATCCTTATCCTTTGAACTGAAGGAAATTTCCCTCTTGGCTTCCCCTCCATTTCATTCCTGGAGTAGACAAATTTCAGGTGTCAGGAGAAGTGAGACTTAGAGAGGTGAGGGACTTGTCAGGAACCCCCCAGCATCCGGGAGAGATAGGTCTGATGGTGCAGGTGGTCGGAGTGCCGGCATGGGCTAGAGACAGAAAGGATAAAATGAGGAGGGGATTTTCCCTGTGCTTCATGGGGAGCTTTGAAAAATGCTCCACCTTGAAGATGGGGTAGGTATGAAAAAGGTGGGGCCGATTACTAAGGCCAGAGTGGTAGAACTTTGGGGAGAAGAGGTCTATGTGACCTGCGGGAGCAAGAGACAAGTTTGAGCCTCAGTATTGTCATCTGTAAAATGGGAGTGATGAGCTCCTTGTCCTGAGACATAGGGAGTATCAGTTTCATAGGGAAACTGGGAAGACTAGCTGTAAGGAGGATCAAGTATCCAGTTAGCAATACTTTTACCTCTTCTTATTTTTAACATTTATTTGGTTGTGCTGAGTTTTAGTTGTGGCATGTGGGATCTAGATCCCAGACCAGGGATGGAACCCAGGCTCCCTGCACTGGGAGCATGGAGCCTTAGCTACTGGACCACCTGGAAATCCCCAGTCATCAATACTTCTATCTTCATTATCCCCATTAACAGATGGGAAAGTGAAGGCCCATGGAGGAGACATGACAGGCTCAAGGCTACTGTGGCAGGCCCAGGACAAGCCCTTGGTCCTGGGACTGCCCAGCCTGAGTTCTTCGCCTTCCACCACCATGGCGGAACCTCCTCAGACTTCCTCTGGCCAAGGCCAGTTCCCCTGTGGTCCCCCTGGAGAAAGAGAGGAGGATTCAAGCCCATTCCAGCCCCCGCTGGCAGTTGGGGCTGCTTCTCAGGAGGACAGATGTTTCACCAAATGGCAAATGCACGTGCTTTTCCCTGGCTTAGGGAGGAGGTGGGCGCCTAGAAGGAGATGCCAGCTGGTTGGGCAGAGAGAACCGTAGCCACACCTGAGGGATTTAAATAGCCGCCGCCTTCTCTGGGGTGGGGAGGCATATGGGGAGGGTTTGGGGGGAGCAGGGAACACAGCAGCCCATTCAGAACCCGTCACAGCCCTGGGATGAGTGCCTAGTTTTTCCTCCCACAGGAACTTGGACCACACAGCTCACTTTGCTGGGTCTCGATAGCCTTTACCTGCAAAGTGAGGCTTTAAAACCTGCTTCAGGTGACTGTTGAGGCCAAACTGAGAGAACCTAATACGCCTGACCCATGCCTGGTACCCAGTACCCAGTAGGTGCTCAATACTTCATGGTTATCCTCACCAGGGCAGGAGTCCCCACAGAGTATCCTTGACAAATGGGCACCCCCGCCCCACCCTGCTTACTTACCTCTCATGACAGGGAGCTCATCACCCCCAATGACAACCCATAGTGTAATATAATGATTTAACTGCATGAACACTGGAATCAGACTGTGTGTGGGAATCCAGGCGTCACTATTTAGTGTCTAGTGTGATGCTAAGCAAATTGCTTAACCTCTCTGTGCTCAGTGTTCCCGGTGTAGAATGGGAATTATAGTACCTCCCTCTTAGTTTTGCTTAGATCGGTGCTTCTTGAACTTTCATATGCACACACATCACCCAGGGATGCTGTTTAACAGCAGATTCTGCTTCACTGGGTCTGAGTTGGGACCAGAGATTCCACAGTCCCAACAGGCAATACAGATGCTGCTGATCCTTGGACCACATTTTGAGCTCCCTGGAGGCATGGTGAAGGGGCTGTGGGAATGTCACAAGTAGCGGAGGGATAGATTTAATCAGGGCAGAGCCTCTCTGGCTGTCTGGGATGGGGGAGGGGGCAGAGAGGAAGTCAGTAATTTAGGGAGAGGTCGAGGTCCTGAGCAGGAAAACGGGCTACAGGGGTCAAAAGCAGGAAGCACATGTGATCCACTACTACAGATGCAGAGACCAAGGCCCAGAGAGGGTGGCCGGTCTGCTCAGGCCACACAGCACTGACAGGACTCCTTCCCTCCATTGGTCCTTCACCCTTCACCCTCCCAATTTGCTGGCCCACTGCCCTCTGGAGTCTCTCCTGGCCTGTGCTCCTGTTTGACATCTTGTCACACCAAGAAGAGGGAGATGCTAGTGAGGATCCTGCATCTCCCTGACAGACCTGACCTCTTCCATGCTCACAGTCATCCTATTTTACAGTTGAAACAACTGAGGCCAAGAGAAGGAAAGTCTCTCAGCACCCTGGCTGGAACCGAGGCCCACCTGACTCCCAACCAGAGTCTTTGGTTATCGTTGTCCAACAGGTCAGGTCAGGGCAAGGTGGCTCCTGAAATGAACAGGTCAGAGGAAGGGGAAACTGGCTCCAGCTCTTCTCCCCACGGGAGGAGGAAGGAGTTCAAACCCCAGGCTGATGATGACAATAGCAGTGTGTCACCCATGTCTGGGGGGCTTCCAACCTGCTAAGCCCGTGCCAAGCAGTGGCACGCGGGACCCCACTTCACCCCAGAACGGGTCTTCTTAGCTCTATGTACAGATGAGGGAACCAAGGCAGAAGGAGGGGCCCAGTGGCTCGCCCACGGTCACTCTCGGTCCCAAGCAGGGGAGGCAGGGGCCCGGACTCCGGAGGAGACCCCTCTCAGGGGTGTCGGCGGGGTGGGACCTGGCAGGCACCCCGTGGACACAGAGCGGCCCCGGGCGGCAGTCGGCGAGCCCAGGCCGGAAGCCCCCCGGCCCGCGGGACGGCCCGCCCCGGGAGCCGCTGGGCTGGGCCGGGAGGCGGGATCTCGGGCGGCGGCGCTTCCTGGCTCCCTGGCACGGCCGCCGGGCCGGCCACGTCACCGCCCGGCCAAGAGCGCGCTGGCGGAGCGGCCGCGCCTGGACGGGAGCGCGGAGCTCGGGGGCGCAGGACCCACAGGCCGGGGCCGGGGCCGGGGACGTGGCAGCCGCCTCGCCCGCCAGTAAAGTTTCCCAGGAGTTGGCTGAGCGTGGGCCGGACCATGAACGTGTTTCGAATCCTCGGCGACCTGAGCCATCTCCTGGCCATGATCTTGCTTCTGGGGAAGATCTGGAGGTCCAAGTGCTGCGCGGGTGAGGGCGCGCATCCCCGGCGGGAGGTGGGGGCGCCTCGGACGGGAGGTGGGGACCGGGGGCGGGGGGGGGGGCAACCCCACGCCCCTGCTGCGAGGCTGGAGGGGAAGAGGTTCCTGAATGTCTCTGCAGGGTGGGGACTTCGGCTTAGGGGTGCTTGAAACTCTTCGCACAGTTTAGGTTCCAAAGAAAATGTACAATTGTACCGTATCAGAGGAAACGGACCCGTGGAGGTAACGGAGGGTGGCCTCCCTCCCTCCCTCACCACTTGGCATGGCCACTGGTGGTTGGAAGGAGGGGTAGAGAGGAGGTGACACCCCCTTTCCTGCCCAGGAGCAGCACCGCTTGGGGCCCCTTGTGCCCTCTACCCCCACTCAGGCCCGAGGTGGGGAATGGGAGGTGGGGGCGAAGGAGGGGAACACACAGGAACTGGCTCCAGACTCTCAGGCTCTTCTCTTGCCCTCCCCCTTCCCCTCTCCCCTGCCCCCTGCCAGACATCCCCCCATCCCACCCCCACCCCCCAGCTGGGCCCTCTTTCCTTGTGATGTGGCAGGAGAGGCATCAGCTAGGCCCACGTGGGCACGGAGCTGCCCATGAGCAGAAGCCCAGAGAGGGTGGGAGGGGGTCCCCCTTTTACCCAGCAGTCTGGCGGCCCCGCTAGGGGGTCGGAGACATCTCAGGGCTGGACCGGTGATGGCCAAACAGACCCAGTGCGTTAAGAGGCTGCCTGAGCAGCCTGCAGCCATCTTTGTCCACTGGTGTGCTGGAGGCGCCTGCCCTGTGCTTGGCGCTGGGGTGAGCGCCTGCAGAGAAGGGCACGGACTCCTCATGGGGGCCAGCGAGGCAGGGGGTGGACCCCTGAAGCCTTCATGGAGGGAGCAGCTCTGTGTTGCTCTGTCCTGGATGACAGGCAGCGTGTCACACAGGAAGGGCTTGTAGTGTCACAGACAGCAGGGCATGTCCTGGAAACGGGGAGCAGCCTGTCTTCAGGCTGGTCCTGGGGGGAGACCAGTCCACGGGCGTAGGAGGTTGGATGTGAAAGGGCCTTGTCTGCCAGGCTAGGGAGTTGGGACTGGGAGCCAAGGAAAGTTTGGAGCAGGGGAGGGGGCTTATAAGGGGACTCTGGAAACTGTGGGAGAGGCTGAGAGAGCATCATAGAAGCTGCTGGCAGGAGGGAAGGGGATGGGGGTAAGAGGTGGGTGCTGTGAGCATCATTGCAGAGGGAGTGATTCCAGACCTGGAGGCCTTTTGGGTTTGGGGTCTCCAGGGAGACGGGCACTCACAGGTTGGTTCTCAGGTTCCCACTTAGGGGAAGTGGGCCAGGAGCGCTGAGAGAGGCTCCAGTGAGGGGCAGAATCTAGCCTGCACCTGTCTCTGAGGGGAAGGGTCCTGGGCAGGGTGAGCCACCATGACCAGGAGAGGGCGCTGTTCCCCACCCGCTCTGCCAGGCACCTGGGATAGAAGCCGGCCACACAGGCAGAGATCCTGACCTGATGGGGCTGGATTTAGAGGTGGGAGACCGTCAGTTCGGAGAAGACAACGGCAAGCCACTTGAGTACTCTTGCCTAGAAAATCCCATGGATGGAGGAGCCTGGTAGGCTGCAGTCCATAGGATCGCTATGAGTCGGACATGACTGAGCGACTTCACTTTCACTTTTCACTTTCACACATTGGAGAAGGAAATGGCAACCCACTCCAGTGTTCTTGCCTGGAGAATCCCAGGGACAGGGGAGCCTGGTAGGCTGCCGTCTATGGGGTCGCACAGAGTCGGACACGACTGAAGTGACTTAGCAGCAGACCGTCAGTTAGCAACGGTGGTAGCAACCAACTAAATTATATGGTTTGTCAGAGGTGCTGAGTGGCTCAGTGGTAAAGAATCTGCCTGCAATGCAGGAGATCCCTGAATCGGGAAGATTCCCTGCAGAAGGAAATGGCAACCCACTCCAGTATTCTTGCCTGGAGAATCCCATGGACAGAGGAGCCTGGTGGGCTACAGTTCATGGGGTCACAAAGGGTCGGACACGACTGAGCAACTAAACAACAGTAATGGGAAAAGCAAAGGGCGGATGAGCAGGAGGGCCTTTGTGTGTGTGGAGAGGGATCAGCACAGGTCTGGTTGAGAACAGAGAGGTGAGTGCCTCCCCCAGGAGCAGGCCTGGTGTGACACCCCAGCGGCCCAGCCCCAAAGGCAGGAGACTGGCGCTCCATTCGTGCTCTGCCACTGACTCTTTGTGTGACCCGGGGCCTCAGTTTTCTTTATCTGTCAAAGGGTAGGAGGTCTGCACCTGGTCAATGGGTCCCCCAAGGGACTCTGGCCAGGTCCAGGCTCCTATTCTCCTCTCTGTCCTGAGGTCTCCATGTGTGGCTTGCTTTGGTGGAAATTATTCACTGGTTTTTAAAGAGTGTGGAAAAGCAATGTGCTCAAGACCGCCAGGGTTCCTAAAATGCTAGGGAAAATGTGAGTGAAGCCCAAGGGCCTGGCAGGCTGGGGATGGAAAGAGGGGAGGAGTGGAAAGAAGCTATGTTGGGGGATAGCCTTGTGTCGCCCACTAGAGCCTCCTACTGGAGCCTCCTGAATGGGGTTGAGGCCCCCTGCACCGGCCAGACCTAAGTGCGGGCTCTGGGAGGTGGTATAGACAGTCTCAGCCCAACCTGGCCCAGTTATTGCCTCCTGGACTCCACTCCCTCCCCCAGAGGGCTCCTTCCGCCTCAGCCAGGCCCCCTGCCAAGCCCCCAAGAAGACACTTGTATTCCACATTGAATCCTAGTTAGGCCTCACGTCAGTCCATTTTACAGATGCCAGTGTGAGACTCAGGCTTGCCATGCTGTTAGGAAAGCTGGCACACGGACCCAGAACCCTCTAAAATGTGAGGGGCTTCAGCAGTGTTCATCCTCAGGCATTAAAATTGTCCCTCCCCCCGCCAGAATGAATGTCCGCCACCAGAGGGATCATTAGAAAAGGTACCAATCAGGTGTACAAAGGAGTCAAACCCTGAGTCAGGTAATGTCATTTCTGGGTGTCCAGCTACCCAATCAACCCATCACCTTTAGAGTGAAGTCCAGGGATGAGGAGACAAAGGTGAAAGAGACTCAAGGATGGCTCTTGGTTTTCTGGCTTGAACATGGAGGGAATGGTGGTGGCATTTATGAAGGATGGAAGACAGGAGAAGGAGGGGATTCAGGGGGAGATGGTGGGCTCTGCCAGGCAGGAATATGTGGGTCAGAGAACCAAGGAGAGTCTGGAGCTGGAGCGTCCCTCATGTGTGGGATGGGATGAAGGGACAGAGGGAGAAGAGAGCTCGCCCTATGAGGATTAGGGTTTCAGGAGGACAGGAGCAGCCGGCGAGGTGAGAAGCTGGCCCTGTGGGCAGTGTCAGAAACCTGGAGAAGGGTGTGGGGGGATAGCTGGAGAGCCCCACTGACTCGTGAAGAGCTGGGTGAGTGAGGGCAGAGTTGATGTTTGGATGCAGAAACGTGGGCATCATGGACCATAGGAGTGCTTTGGTGATGGATCCAGACTGCTGTGGGTTTCACGGAGCGAGAGAAACAGGAAGGAGGGCAGCTGCTCGCTTCACCCTGGAACCACCTCCATGACTGTGTATCAAAAGTGGCCAAGAGCTGACCAAGGAGCATGATGGCTAAGCGCAGCCTCGAACCATGGATCGGCATCTGGAACAGGAAAAGGGCCCCAGTGGGCAAACGTGAGATCTGAATAAAGTCTGGAGTTTAGTCATGGTGCTGTGCTGTGCTGCGCTTAGTCACCCAGTCCTGTCCGGGACCCCGTGCACTGTAGCCCACCAGGCTGCTCTGTCCATGGGATTCTCCATGCAGGAACACTGGAGTGGGTTGCCATGCCCTCCCCCACGGGATCTTCCCAACCCAGGGAGTGAACCCAGGTCTCCCACATTGCAGGCAGATTCTTTACTCTCGGAGCCACCAGAGAAGCCCAAGAATACGGGAGTGGGTAGTCTGTCCCTTCTCCAGGGGATCTTTCCAACCCAGGAATCGAACCGGGGTCTCCTCCACTGAAGGCAGATTCTTTACCAGCTGAGCTACCCAGCTCACTGTTGGGAGCTATCCACTATTGGGATGCCCCAATAGTGCTCTACTGATGTCAGTTTCTTAGTTTTGGCAAATGTTCAGTTAGAATAGGAAACAGGAGTCCAGAATGGTGGTGGCTAAAAGATAAGGAAGGGAAAAGCCCGCGAAAATAGAACAAAGGAAGGTCCGAGGACTGGAGTGAGGACCTCAGGTAGAACAAACAACACTCCAGGCTGGCCCAGTTTACAAAGGACAGGCCCAGGGGAGGAAAATCACATAAAAAGAGGAGCCTAAGGGCCAGGGGTCTCTCTCTCCTGCGCACTGGCGCGCTCTTCTCTTCGCGTCTTTGGGTCTACATGCCCTCACGCCTCGAAGATGGTTTTTCCTGCTGTTTTCTAAATAAAATAGAGCTGTAACACGGACTTGTCTAAGAGCTATAACACGGTCTGTCCAAGACCCGACAGCTGTGGCACGCCGATGGCTTTAATGTCCGTCACTCCAGTCACCCTGTGACGTCACCCTGTGACGAGACAGAACCGAGGAGAATATGCTTCCCTGACATCATGCAAGGTGTTAACATTAGGGGAAGCCAGGTGAAGGGTGTATGGGGCCTCTCTGTACTGTCTATAACTCTTCTGTAAATCTGAAATTATTTCAAAATAAAAAGTTCAGAAAGGAAAGAGACCAAAGCAGATGACAAAATAGCATGGTAAGGAGGAACCCAGTCTTGTCAGTTTGAGCGTCCGTTATGTGTTGTGTATGCACGTGTGTGTTGTGTGTCTGTGTGTGCCAACGAAGATCAGGAAGATTCCACACGCAGGCTTTGTGATTCAGAAGACTGCTCTTTTTAAATTTACACCTCTGTGTATAGTTCCCCAGGTGGCTCACTGGTAAAGAATCTGCCTGCCAAGCAGGAGACTCGGCTCGGGTTCAGTCCCAGGGTCAGGAAGATACCCTGGAGAAGGAAATGGTAGCCTACTCCAGTATTCTTGCCTGGGAAATCCTATGGATGGAGGAGATTGGCAGGCTACAGCCCATAGAGTCGCAAAGAGTCAGACACAGCTTAGTGACTAAATGTGTATTACCTGGTTTTTGTCTTACAAAGAGTAAAAATAGTTGTAACTTTTATAACTAGAACAAAAACCTTTTTTACTCATTAAAATTTGGAAACATGAAATAGAATGCTTGCCTGGCCCTGTGCCTTCCTCCACCTGCTGTGGTCTCCCTGATGAATCAACACCTTGTAGAGCCAGTGAGCTGTTCGAAAAAAAAATGGAGCTTTGGGGACCGTCAGTGGGACAATTGAGGTGGAATGAAGAGAAGCCTTGACACCTCTCCTCTCAAGCCCGACTCCCACCACCCCTGCAGCCTCCCCAGAGCAAGAACTGAGGCAGGCACGCAGAGGAGCCCTGGGAACTCGGTATCTATGTCTTTATTTGGAGACTGGGTGACAGGTTACAGTCTGGTGAGAGGAATAGATTAAAGTGACCAATGGGAAGGAGTGTTTCCTGACCCTCAGGGGTGACAGTGCCCTGGACAGGGTGTCACCACTAAGCAGACACTCTAGAGGCCTTTCTGGGCTTCTGGAGTGTGTGCGAGCCTGGGAGCCTGTATTCTTACTGTCTCTTGTCCCTATCCAACTGCAGGCATCTCTGGGAAGAGCCAGATCCTTTTCGCTCTCGTCTTTACCACCAGGTACTTGGACCTGTTCACCAACTTCATCTCCATCTACAACACAGTCATGAAGGTGAGGGGGATGGACAGCCATGGTGGGGTGCCTGCTGAGCACCGCCCCCCCAGATGGTGAGACAGTTTATGCGTGGGGACTCAGGCTTGGGAACCAGCCAGACCTAGGTTTGGTTCCTGGCTTTGCTGTTAGTAGCTATGGGGCCTGGGCTTGGGCAAGGCTTCTGGCCTGTGTGTACCTTGGTTTCCTCCTCTGCAAAATGAAGATCGTTGTACTTGCCTCAGAGGATTTTGTTGTGAAAATTAAACAAGGTAATATATGTAAATATACAATAGCTGTAGTATACTAAAAACTCAATAAAAACTATTACAATGGTTAAAAGATAAGCAAAAAAGGAAACATGATGCCATGAGCTTTCAGAGAGCTTATTGGTCCATTTATCTGACAAATATTTGTTGAGCACCTACTGTGAGCTAAGAGGGCTTCCCAGGTGGCCCAGTGGTGGAAAATCCTCCTGTCAGTGCAGGAGACACAAGAGACACAAGTTCAATCTCTGATCTCCAGGAAGATCCCCTGGAGTTGGAAACGGCAACCTACTCCAGTATTCTTGCCTGGAGAATCCCATGAACAGAGGAGCCTGGTGGGCTACAATCCATGGGGTAAAAGAGCACACACCTGAGCAACTGAGCACACATGTGAGCTAGGAACCTGAAGGAGAAATACAGGACACCCGTACTCATGGAACCTGCAGTGTAACTGGGGAGACAGAAAACGCAGCAAGTAAGAAAAACTGGCTAGGAAGAAGGCTATGCAAATAATCAAAATGGAATGCTTTTTCATTTTAATTATAAAGACAAAAAGTTTTGAAAGAAGAGTTACATGATAGAGAATGACTAGGAAGCTATTTGGAAAAGACCCTGATGCTGGGAAAGATTGAAGACGGTAGGAGAAGGGGACAACAGAGGATGAGATGGTTGGATGGCATCACCAACTCAATGGACACGAGTTTGAGCAAGCTCCGGGAGTTGGTGATGGACAGGGAGGCCTGGTGTGCTGCAGTCCGTGGGGTCGCAGAGAGTCGGACATGACTGAGTGACTGCACTGAGAGAGCTATTTAGAGAGTGGCCTCTCCAAAGAGGGGATGTGTAAACTGAGATTTGAATGACACAGGAAACAAAGCTCAGAGAAAGACATTTCCAAGCAGAAGGAATAGCTGGTGCAAAGACCCCCCAAGACAGGAACAAGCTTGATGTATTCAAAGGGCAGACAGAAGGCAGACTCAGTGGGAGATCAGCAGGCGAGGGCTGCCTGCTGGTGGTGGGGATGCCGACAGAGGGCTGGGTGAGGGCAGATGGTGCAGGTGAACCATTTGGATTCAGTTTTGCAGTGGGAAGCTGTTGCTTTGAAGTTAGGTCCTATTTTTACAGAAGGAGAAACTGAACATCTTTCAGCCCTGGGTCATAGCTGTGAGGTTGTGTTGGAATGAAACATTTTCTGAGGCTTTAACCAATCATCCAACACAATTTAGTGGAAAGAGCCCAGATTTCAGAGTCAGTAAAATGGGACGTGGCTTCCCTGGTGGCTCAGAGGTTAAAGCGTCTACCTCCAATGCGGGAGACCCGGGTTCGATCCCTGGGTCGGGAAGATCCCCTGGAGAAGGAAATGGTAACCCACTCCAGTATTCTTGCCTGGAGAATCCCATGGACGGAGAAGCCTGGTAGGCTACAGTTCACGGGGTCGCAAAGAGTCGGACATGACTGAGCGACTGAACGGAACGGAATGGAAAATGCGACGTAACTGGATGCTGGTAGCAGAGATATGGGTTATTTTAATAAGGTTAGGATTTATTTTTACCTCACTCATAAAACACAATCTGGAAGTGGGTAGTCTAAGCCTGGAATGGCAGCTCCTTTTAACTTTCTGCTCTGCTGGCTTTAGTGTGACCAGTACTTGAGTTTGTTACCTATGCAGTTGCTCAGAAGGGCCCTATGTTTGGTTTAATGCTTTGCTGTTGCCATTTTGAAATTCTTGCTTTTTAACAAGAAGTCCTGAAAATGATATAGCTAGCCTGAATGTGATGTCTATCCTTCGGGTTGCTTCAGGGTCACAAAATAGGTGCTAGAGCTCCTACCATCACATCACATTTGGGATAGGAAGGAGGAGGAAGGGGAGAAAGAGCAATAGGGTACCTGCCAGCTGGGTAAGCCCTTTTCATAGAGCTTTCCAGTGACTTCCATCTGCATGTCACTGACCATCCTTATCTGCAAAGGAGGCTGGAATATGTAGTTTTTAGTTGGGCACATTGTCTAATAGGAGTCCTCTTTTTAAGGTAAAAAAGCTACATGGGTGGAATCCTAACTATCTTGCCAGGCTATTGTGAAGATAACATGGGAATCTATGTAATATACCTAGCTCCCAGAAGATATTTAACTAAAAGTGAGTTCTCTTTCTCCATATCAGAGATGTCCTTTTGGGATTCTGGGCATCTTGTTCCTAGAATTGGTAGAATGGAGGATGCTTTTACTTGTGGTGCGTTGAACTCAGTGTGAACTTCAATCCGAGGTCCTGAAATCGCTTTTTACTTAAATCCAACACAGAAGCAGCAAACACTGCCTGCTTAGTTAATTTCTCTTCCCAAGGGTTTGACTTGGGCAGTCCTGGTGCGAACTGTAGACCCAGCCCTTGCCATGGCTGAATGAGGTCTAGTCTTCAAAGAGGCCAGTTTCCAAATGTGTGAGATGAAGAAGTGACCTCTATTTCATTGATTCATTCCCTCATTCCAGCATTTGTTTGGGGCCCTGAGTTAGATTCAGAGGCAGGCAGGGCATGGACCCTCTTAGGGAATCTCCTCTCCAAGGGGAGACAGGCTGGTCCATAGACATTTACAGAACATATGATCACAAGCAACGATGAGTCTTGTTACATGGGGGTATGGTGACACAGAGCACGTGTGCCTCGTTCTGGTGAGAAAAAGGCTTTGAGGAAATAACCTGAGTTTTGAAGTGCAAACACTTTTCTAGGCCAGTGTGGTCCTGGACCACCAGCAGCAGTATCACATAGGAACGTGCTAGAAATGCAAAATTCTCAGGCCTACTCAGACCCACTAAGTGAAACGCCCTGCCTCTGAGGGTGGGGGCGGGGCAGCCCTCTATATTTAGGTGCACATTCAGGTTTGAGAGCCTCTGGCCTAGGTTAGAGGCCAATTCTAAAACCGTTATATGTTGGAGGACAGCTACTCTAGTTAAGAAAAGAGCATTTTTCTGAAGGATTGATTATCACCTGATTCAAGGAATTTTAGTCCTTGTGGAAGTATGCTCTCAATTCACTGATGCAGACCCAAGAACTTGAGGCTTTAAAAGAGCCCTGGGATGCTACTGCCCAATCACTCGACAAAGACCAGTTCTTTCTTTTTTGCCAAATGCCCCACAGTGAGAGGGCACCTGGGCACCTCTGGGTTGTTGTGTACACTATCAGCCCCAGTTAGAAGCGTGCAGTCACTTAACAAAAAGACCATTAGCTTCAGGTTCTGTCATTGACCCAAGAGAAATTTCAAACACATTACCAACTGAAGGCAGAATACTCGCCCTCAGGTTTGGTAGGTCCCAACTCAGGCAACAGTACATGAACCGTGAACTTCCAGATGTTCAGGCTGGATTAAGAAAAGGCAGAGGAACCAGAGATCAAATTGCTAACATCTGTAGGATCATTGAAAAAGCAAGAGAGTTCCAGAAAAACACCTACTTCTGCTTTATTAACTATGCCAAAGCCTTTGACTGTGTGGATCACAACAAACTGTGGAAAATTCTGAAAGAGATGGGAATACCAGATCACCTGACCTGCCTCCTGAGAAATCTGTATGCAGGTCAAGAAACAACAGTTAGAACTGGACATGGAACAACAGACTGGTTCCAAATTGGGAAAGAAGTACGTCAAGGCTATATATTGTCACCCTCCTTATTTCAGTTATATGCAGAATACATCATGAGAAATGCTAGGCTGGAGGAAGCACAAGCTTGAATCAAGAATGCCGGGAGAAATATCAATAACCTCAGATATGCAGATGACACCACCCTTATGGCAGAAAGAGAACTAAAGAGCCTCTTGATGAAAGTGAAAGAGGAGAGTGAAAAGTTGGCTTAAAGCTCAACATTCAGAAAACTAAGATCATGGCCTCTGGTCCCATCACTTCATGGCAAATAGATGGGGAAACAGTGGAAACAATAAGAGATTTTATGGGCTCCAAAATCACTGCAGATGGTGACAGTAGCCATGAAATTAAAAGCCGCTTGCTCCTTGGAAGAAAAGCTATGACCAACCTCAGTTCAGTTCAGTTCAGTTCCTGAGTCGTGTCCAACTCTTTGCAACCCCATGAATCACAGCACGCCAGGCCTCCCTGTCCACCACCAACTCCCGGAATTCACGCAAACTCATGTCCATCAAGTCGGTGATGCCATCCAGCCATCTCATCCTCTGTCGTCCCCTTCTCCTCCTGCCCCCAATCCCTCCCAGCATCAGGGTCTTTTCCAATAGTCAACTCTTCGCATGAGGTGGCCAAAGGATTGGAGTTTCAGCTTCAGCATCAGTCCTTCCAATGAACACCCAGGACTGATCTCCTTTCGAATGGACTGGTTGGATCTCCTTGCAGTCCAAGGGACTCTCAAGCGTCTTCTCCAACACCACAGTTCAAAAGCATCAATTCTTCAGTGATCAGCTTTCTTCACAGTCCATCTCTCACATCCATACATGACCACTGGAAAAACCATAGCCTTGACTAGATGGACCTTTGTTGGCAAAGTAATGTCTCTGCTTTTTAATATGCTATCTAGGTTGATCATAACTTTCCTTCCAAGGAGTAAGCGTCTTTTAATTTCATGGCTGCAATCAGCATCTGCAGTGATTTTGGAGCCCCCCAAAATAAAGTCTGACACTGTTTCCACTGTTTCCCTATCTATTTGTCATGAAGTGATGGGACCAGATGCCATGATCTTAGTTTTCTGAATGTTGAGCTTTAAGCCAACTTTTTCACTCTCCTCTTTCACTTTCATCAAGAGGCTTTTTAGTTCCTCTTCACTTTCTGCTATAAGGGTGGTGTCATCTGCATATCTGAGGTTATTGATATTTCTCCCAGCAATCTTGATTCCAGCTTGTGCTTCTTCCAGCCCAGCGTTTCTGATGTAGTCTGCATATAAGTTAAATAAGCAGGGTGACAATATACAGCCTTGATGTACTCCTTTTCGTATTTGGGACCAGTCTGTTGTTCCTTGTTGAGTTCTAACTGTTGCTTCCTGACCTGCATATAGGTTTCTCAAGAGGCAGGTCAGGTGGTCTGGTACGCCCATCTCTTTCAGAATTTTCCACAGTTTATTGTGATCCACACAGTCAAAGGCTTTGGCATAGTCAATGAAGCAGAAATAGATGTTTTTCTGGAACTCTCTTGCTTTTTCCATGATCCAGCATTGAATGTTGGCGATTTGATCTCTGGTTCCTCTGCCTTTTCTAAAACCAGCTTGAACATCTGGAAGTTTGTGTATTGCTGAAGCCTGGCTTGGAGAATTTTGAGTATGACTTTACTAGTATGTGAGATGATTGCAATTGTGCGGTAGTTTGAGCATTCTTTGGCATTGCCTTTCTTTGGGACTGGAATGAAAACCGACCTTTTCCAGTTGTGTGTCCACTGCTGAGTTTTCCAAATTTGCTGGCATATTGAGTGCACTTTCACAGCATCATCTTTCAGGATTTGAAATAGCTCAACTGGAATTCCATCACCTCCACTAGCTTTGTTCATAGTGATGCTTTCTAAGGCCCACTTGACTTCACATTCCAGGATGTCTGACTCTAGGTGAGTGATCACACCATCGTGATTATCTGGTTCATGAAGATCTTTTTTGTACAGTTCTTCTGTGTATTCTTGCCACCTCTTCTTAATATCTTCTGCTTGTTAGGTTCCCTACCATTTCTGTCCTTTATTGAGCCCATCTTTGCATGAAATGTTCCCTTGGAATCTCTAATTTTCTTGAAGAGATCTCTTGTTTTTCCTATTCTGTTGTTTTCCTCTATTTCTTTGCATTGATTGCTGAGGAAGGCTTTCTTATCTCTCCTTGCTATTTTTGGAACTCTGCATTCAGATGCTTATATCTTTCCTTTTCTCCTTTGCTTTTCACTTCTCTTCTTTTCACAGCTGTTTGTAAGGCCTCCCCAGACAGCCATTTTGCTTTTTTGCATTTCTTTTCCATGGGGATGGTCTTGATCCCTGTCTCCTGTACAGTGTCACGAACCTCCATCCTTAGTTCATCAGGCACTCTATCAG
This sequence comes from Moschus berezovskii, assembly GCF_049115385.1. Classification (NCBI taxonomy): domain Eukaryota; kingdom Metazoa; phylum Chordata; class Mammalia; order Artiodactyla; family Moschidae; genus Moschus; species Moschus berezovskii. The sequence continues at coordinate 113,944,039 of NC_142465.1, forward strand.
ATCTAGTCCTTTAATTCTATTTCTCACTTCCACTGTATAATCATAAGGGATTTGATTTAGGTCATACCTGAATGGTCTAGTGGTTTTCCCTACTTTCTTCAATTTCAGTCTGAATTTGGCAATAAGGAGTTCATGATCTGAGTCACAGTCAGCTCCCGGTCTTATTTTTGCTAAGTGTGTAGAGCTTCTCCATCTTTGGCTGCAAAGAATATGATCAATCTGATTTCGGTGTTGACCATCTGGTGATGTCCATGTGTAGAGTCTTCTCTTGTGTTGTTGGAAGAGGGTGTTTGCTATGACCAGTGTGTTCTCTTGGCAAAACTCTATTAGCCTTTGCCCTGCTTCATTCCATATTCCAAGGTCAAATTTGCCTGTTACCCCAGGTGTTTCTTGACTTCCTACTTTTGCATTCCAGTCCCCTATAATGAAAAGGACATCTTTTCTGGGTGTTAGTTCTAAAAGGTCTTGTAGGTCTTCATAGAACCGTTCAACTTCGGCTTCTTCAGCATTACTGGTTGGGGCATAGGCTTGGATTACTGTGATACCGAATGGTTTGCCTTGGAAACGAACAGAGATCATTCTGTTGTTTTTGAGATTGCATCCAAGTACTGCATTTCGGACTCTCTTGTTGACCATGATGGCTACTCCATTTCTTCTAAGGGATTCCTGCCCACAGTAGTAGATATAATGGTCATCTGAGTTAAATTCACCCATTCCAGTCATTTTAGTTCACTGATTCCTAGAATGTTGATGTTCACTCTTTCCATCTCCTGTTTGACTACTGCCAATTTGCCTTGATGACCAACCTAGACAGCATTTTAAAAAGCAGAGACATTACTTTGCCAACAAAGGTCCATCTAGTCAAAGTTATGTTTTTTCCAGTAGTCATGTATGGATGTGAGTTGGACTATAAAGAAAGCTGAGCGTCAAAGAATTGATGCTTTTGAACTATGGTGTTGGAGAAGACTCTTCAGAGTCCCCAGCAAGGAGATCCAACCAGTCCACCCTAAAGGAAATCAGTCCTGAATATTCATTGGAAGGACTGATGCTAAAGCTGAAACTCAAATACTTTGGCCACCTGATGTGCAGAACTGACTCATTGGAAAAGAAACTGAAGCTGGGAAAGATTGAAGGCAGGAGAAGGGGATGACAGAGGATAAGATGGTTAGATGGCATCACCGACTCAATGGACATGAGTTTGAGTAAATCCAGGAACTGGTGATGGACAGGGAGGCCTGGCTTGATGCAGTCCCTGGGGTCAGACACGACTGAGTGACTGAACTGAATTTAGGGTAACTTTGAAGCCCCCAAAATAGGTTGGGAAATGACTTCATTGATTCCCATGTCTGTTTCCCTTTTCAGGTGGTTTTTCTCCTCTGTGCCTATGTCACAGTGTACATGATCTATGGGAAATTTCGGAAAACATTTGACAGTGAGAATGACACATTCCGCCTGGAGTTTCTTCTGGTCCCTGTCATTGGCCTTTCCTTCCTTGAGAACTACAGTTTCACTCCTCTGGAGGTAAGGGAAGGGACCCAGAGCACTCATTTCCAAAGGTAAACACATTCCTTAAAACCTTCACCTTGGTAATGTCAGGGCTAGCTTTCTACCACAACTGTGGCCGTTACTTGTTATGAGTTTAGAAATAACCAATAAGCTATCCACAGTGCTCTTCTTAAAAATGGGCACGCCTAAATAGTCGTGTTCATAAACAAAGCAGGCATCACAGTACCACGTAAGGCTGAAACCCTCTGTTCAACAGGTGATTCAGTTCAGTTCAGTCGCTCAGTCGTGTCCGACTCTCCGCGACCCCATGAATCACAGCACTCCAGGCCTCCCTGTCCATCACCAACTTCCAGAGTTCACTCAAACTCATGTCCACAGAGTCGGTGATGCCATCCAGCCATCTCATTCTCTGTCGTCCCCTTCTCCTCCTGCCCCCAACCTGATTAATGGATACTAAACACAGTCCAGACCATTTTCAACTCGGTAGGTCTGGCCACTGACTCAAGAATCTGTGGAGCAATAAGCATCTGAGGAGATTCTGATGCTGATGTTCATGGATTGTATTTTGATAACCATAGCCTCAATTAAGGCGAGTTTATGATAGAATTCTGCAACAAAAATTGTCCCATAGCAACATTCATACTGTCCTGGAAAAAGCAGTACACTTGAATCTTTTAAAATACTTTTTTACTTTCAAAGAAAGGGGTTGAATGATATGCTGATGAAAACATTTAAAAATTTCAAGAACATGATTCTGGGAGTTCCCTGACCATCCGGTGGTTGGGGTTCCAGGCTTTCACTGCTTGTGGCCTTGGTTCAATCTCTTGTCCTGCAAGCTATGTGGAGTGGCTAAGTAAATAAAACCTGAAAAAATGGTGAAATAGCTTTTAAAAAATTGGTTTTGCTTCACTATATTCTCACCAATAGACACTGTTTTGGTAACTAAATATGGCCCCTTCTTGATCAGCCTCCTGTGGATCCTTCTCTTTGGCTCAGATCCTCTGGACTTTCTCCATCTACCTGGAATCAGTGGCCATCCTGCCCCAGCTCTTCATGATCAGCAAGACTGGAGAGGCCGAGACCATTACTACTCACTACCTGTTCTTTCTTGGTCTATACCGGGCCCTCTACCTGGCTAACTGGATTAGGCGGTACCAGACTGAGAATTTCTATGACCAAATTGCAGTGGTGTCTGGGGTAGTACAAACCATCTTCTACTGTGACTTCTTCTACTTATATGTGACCAAAGGTAGGTGCTGGGAGAAGTGTCACTGGCACTGGCTTAGGATTTATGATCCACTCAGTATTCAAGGGGATATGGAAGTGAACACAGACAAGTCTGTGTGTTTCATGGTGCTTACATTCTAACACAGAAGACAAATGTTTTCAGGAAAATAAGAGCTATGAAAATAGACCAATAATCCTTTTTATATACAGTGTGCAGGGAAGACAGCTGAGATGACATTTGACACGAGTTAAGGCACTAAAGGACAAATATTGATACATTTCTATGTGTAAGCCCTGAGGCAGAAACCAGCCTGGCATGATACAAGACGAAGAGGCTAGGATGGTCAGTCTATAATCCTAGAGATATCAATCCAGATTTATCACCTGGGGTCTCAGTAAGTCAGGGTAAAACATTCACATTGCATTCTAATCACAAATAGCAACTGAGTCATATGAAAACCAGTCTACCAACGCTGTGTAGAACAAAAGGCAGCCAAAGCAGGGAGATATGGGGCAGCTGTAATTGCCCAGGAGCTGGTCATCAGTGGAGAGATGGTGACATTTCTCAGAGTGTAGCTGATGAAAACTTGATGTGCTGTGAGATGTTAACAGAATTAAGGACAACTGCTAGATTCATGGCCTACCAAAAGACGGGGTGGTGGTGTGTGTCCAAGGTGGAGTTAGTGTATCTGTAGTTAGCCTGCAGTGGCATCTTCCCTTGACTTTAAGTGAACACCTGTGAAAAGGGCATTAGATACTAAGATTATACAGAGTTGTAAAGGAGTTGTTTCATGAAAAATTCTAATTTCAGCTCCCTTTTCTTCTAGTCCTTAAAGGAAAGAAGTTAAGTCTTCCAATGCCAATTTGAAGGCCATCAGAGATGTTCTACACCCTAACAAGGACACAAACTATCTGACGTCTTCTGGGCAATTTATACACAACTGAGCAAATGTTAAAACTGAAGTCAGAGAAATACTTCATGTGCAATTTAGCAAAGCACTGATCCTTCTCTTTTCTCATCACTGTCTCCCTTAAATTATAGAGGTAATTAAAACGGGCCAATCATGCAAGTATGGTACACCTTCACAATGTCAACTGAACCATCAAGCAAACCTTAGAATGGATGGAGTCAACTATTGTTCCCTGGTGTGAGACTCATGCTAATGAACAGCCAATCCCAATCTGGAAATACACCCTAACTGTGTATGAGGCAAAAGCCCCAGTGAGTATACTGTTGTGATTGATTTTTATTTTCTAGGTAGATCATCATGTTTAGGGAGTCAACATACAAAGGTGTCACCAACAGGTGGGACGAGTTGAGGAAACACCTCAGGCTTTTTACCTACTAAGTATTGATGCTTTGTGATTCAAATTTTTTTCACATTAAGACCAATTAATTCCACCTCCCTTTCACAGTTTTAAGTGTTAAGGTGTCAAGTCAATCGAACATGGTCTTGAAGCAAATAAAAACAAGAGACCATCATTAGGTTACACCTTTTTTTAAACAATAAAAATCTCACACCTTATTGTCAACAGTGTTTTATTTATACCTACAAAAGAAACAAGATGGTATCAAAAGGACAATTTACAAACTAAGAATAGTAACATAAGCTCTTAGCATCCTGTGCCTGAACATCACACATCTACAAATCTTTCAAGTCTTAACGCAACAGGAATGTGTTCAGAGACCAGCAAGGACATAAAGAGAGCACTGATCCCAAGCAAAAGCCACCAACCTTTTAGATGAGAAGTCCACACTATGAATTGTTAGGGAGCAATGGGGAGAAGCAGCCCCACAGCTTAATAATAGAACTCCTTCCCCCAGATGAGTTTCAGTCATGACTGCAATTATTAGCATCAAATGAGAACTCTGCTCATGTTCTGAAGCAAAGGCAGAACCTGAATCATGAGTGGCAAAGGCAGAAGACTTCACCCTGGAACTACATAGGAAAAACTCAGTAATACTAATATTTTAGCTGTGCTCAGGCCACGACAGCTTTTGAGTTTCAGGATATGCTGTTATTTTGACTTTATCATAACAATCCCTGGTGGAAAAAGGGAAGCAAGCAGACCAAATACTTACTGCTTGTTTGCCCCAAGACCTTTCTCACAAAGGGATGCTTTCAGACTTACAAGAGAGGACACCCCCGTGGTGGCACCTTTGTGTTAAAATCAGATTTTGGTGTATTAAAAAAATGTCTACAATGAACTCATCAGTGCTGAGACACACTTCTCTCGTGGGGAGACACTTTGGTTTGAAAGCACAGAAGTGTTGCTGTGTTTCTCCTGTGCCTACCACCCTCCCTCAGCCTCAATTTCGATGAGGAAAAAGAGAAGTTAGGAAAGAAGAAAGCAGGGGAAAAAGATGTCAAGTTCTCACATGCATATATTTCAGCTTATGCTGACAACCTACCTGTATGTTGCACATTCAACCACACTTTTCAGTACCCCTCAGAAACAATCCCTTCTCTCTCCCTGAAGAATTTTAAGAGGAAAACAAAGACCTCAAACATTTAGATATTTTGATCTTAAAAACCAGAAAGCACTCTCAGGCCTAAGCCAAAGAATGCAATGAAGCCTTCCCCCTTTAACTACACCATCAACAATACTGATAACACCAATAAAAAATTAACAGTCCCACACTGGATATGAAGAGATTTCTGAGGCTGTCTGATCTCCTTGTCCTCTACAGTGAATATAAGAGCAGATATTTCTTTCCAGGCCCATCTGCTCTAGGAAGTCTCAGTATAACAGTTGGTATTACTACAAAAGGGACTATCTCACCTACCTTTCAGGTGGAGGAAAAGTAAAAGGACTTGGGCTTTAAGTCCTCTGTAACTTTTCTTAAGCACTACCTACCTGTAAAAAGCTGAGTGCAAAAGGATGCTAAAGAAAATGTGCATCCAAAAGCTGTTACAAAGCACTGAAGAGAACACAGTATGAAGACAATAATAATTCTCAATAAACCCTTTAGACCCTTCAAGATAACTTGGCCAAAAGGGCTGAGTAGCCAGTAAAGAGTTGCTGTTACTCTAGTTCTACAAATACCGAGTTTAAAAAGAAAATTTGCCCACTGACTATACTGTTTATAATTAAACATAGTTCTTATACTGGAGGTGAATGCATGTTTAACTGGTTAATAAATTTCCAGTGAGCATTTATGTTCATTCTGCTCACAGCAGCTGTCTAGTTAGGAAGATGTATTTCAGATGGTCCCTGGTCATGGGGAAGAAGAACAGGCAGCTTCCACCCAGATGCTGAGACACTACATTTAACCATTGCAATAACATTTGGGTTTTTAAAGATACACTTAAAAAAACTCTTATCTCAACAATTTAATTTCTAACCTGACAATTAGAAAGTTGTTTCAGTACTTGGGAAGGGGGAAGGCAGAATGTAAAGGAGACAAAGCCAATTAGGATTTTTTTTTAAACTATCAAATGCACTTAAGCAATCAGCCAAAATGACAATGGCAAAGCACTGTCTTAAAAACTCATCAGGCCTAAGGAACCCTGTTCCAGCTCGAAAAAGATCAAAGAAAAAGAAAAAGAAAAAAAACCCAGAAAATATGTAGGGAACTCCCTCTTGGTTTTCTATCCCAGTACGAGAGCAATTTAAAGCACAGGCACCATCTTCTGCAGAGTTCAACCCTCCACCCCCCACCCAAACTCAGGACAAAAAAAAAAAAAGGGCTCCCACAAAAGGGCCTAATACCTTACTTTTAAGATGAAAAATAGCTCAAATACCCTCAACATGCAAGAAGTTTGGGGGAAAATCTCTTCCAGTCGGCTATACATACATATATATACTTTTACAAAATCTGTTATTACAGACTGGATCATTTTGGCAGGCAGAAACCTGGCAGTGAATCCTAACTAATCTGCATGAAAGACAAATCACAATGGTTGCGAAAAAAATTATAAAAGAGAAAGAAAAAAGGAAGAGAAAAAAAGGAAAAGACAGCGTTCTTTTAAACGTAGTTAAGTCTGCACAAGTCACTGCCACTTGAGTGGCTTCATTTACGTGAAGGAGGAGGGGGAGGAGGAGGAGGGGGGTATTGGTAGGCAGTCTGCCCCATGTAACCTATCATATTAGTAGCTCCTGGAGGTTGTGCAAACTGCTGTGACATCAGTGGCTGTGGCTGCTGCCCAGACCGGCCTATCCCACTAAACTGCTGGCTAGAGCTCTGTGAACTTCTCCCAGTTGAGGTGGTGCTACTGGCCCCGTAAGTGCCAGCGCCATATTCTTGGGCTGTGTAACCACTGGTGCCATAAGCAGCTGCCCCATAGGTGCCTTGACCATAGGTGTATTGGCCTGCTTGTGCTCCAAAGGCAGAATTTGGACTTCCATAGCCACTGCCGTTAGCATAACCAGCTCTATCGGTTTCACCACGATCCCGATAGCTTGCAGAGTCTCTCCGGCCACCATCTTTGACCCCTCGAAGCCTCCGGTCACACTCATCCTGATACATCAAATTGGGATTGTTGGCTGAAGATGTGGTCCGGTATCGAGAACGGCCGCCTAATGAAGACACAAGAATTTTCAACGCCAGATATATGATCCAAACATAACCACATGTAAAACTGTTACTAGATACGAAAGTATTCAATATTCTTTCTTGATCTTTAGCTAAGTCAGCTTCCAAATCACTACTTTAAAAATATACTCATAATTTGATTCTTTAAGAAGACACCTTCAAGGAATGGTAAACATTAAGGGATATTCAACTTTTCATCTTTTGCCTTTTTGGGGGAGGATCACCAAGAATCACTCTTAAAAACGTACGAAAAATGGTAAAGATGATTTAAAAACAAAAAACCCCCAAGCAGCTAGGTTCCTATGACCACAAAGGAATCCTCTACTAGTGCACACTGGTTCTCAAATGTTACTTTCCAGACCTTAATTGCATCAGAGTAATCTCTCAAGCTTTAGGGTTTTGAAAAGTTCAGGTTCCTAGTTCAATTCCAAGCCCACTTAAAAAAAAAGTCTGTACTTTTAAAAACTTCTAAGGGAATCTTGATGTAGACCTTCAACATATAATAAGCTAAGGGAAAGGGCATGAAACACACAGATCCTAGCTAATATATTTCACAACTGTCCAATTCAGATCCAGTAACTATGCCTATATAACATTACTGATTTCTCCATATGGAAAACTCAAAGCTTAACATACTACCTAAGACTATGACAGTCACTCAGACCTCTTACTGTCTTACTCAAAAGAGATTGTGAACAATTATTAAGCAATGTAACATTAACCTTCACTGCATTAACAACAAACAAGGCACAATGAACACACACAAAGATACCTTGGCAGTACCTGGAAAACTCCAGGACTTACCCTTACCCCCTCCTCCGCCGCCTCCTCTGTGGTCCACCAGCTGCATCAATTTTGGATTGATAGCCTGATTAGCCTCTTCTAGCACTTTGATCAACTCTCGGGCCTGCTTTAGGTTCCCTGGGGTAAAGAAGGTGTAGGCAGTGCCCTTGTTGGTGCTACGGGCTGTTCGGCCAATACGGTGCACATAATCCTCTGAGCTGTTTGGATAGTCATAGTTGATCACAAACTTGACATCTTCCACATCTTCAAAGCCAACGATGAGTCAGTGTGCAGGTTGATGTGGCAGGGAAAGAGAAGGTAAAGGACATGCCAACAACAGGTGGGAAGCACGAATGCAGATGACAGCAAGAGGAGAGAAGACTAAATTAGTAACCACTCTGAACAGGAACAAAAAAGACTCATCCCAACAGAGTAAAAGAGGATTAATGATGCTTGGGACATGCAGACAAAGCATCAGCTGTAAAATCCTAAGGGAATCCCATTCAACCATTCAAACTCCTGCCTCTTTCATATTTTAACTAACATACTGACAGGAGTTGTATCAAATTCCAGTTCCATCTTTTTCAAAACTGGAATGTTTAAGGTGATACCACCATTAAGCTACAAGGCAAAATCACTTCTACTCTGTTGGGAGAGCCTGGCAAAATCTACCAGTAATATAACAAACTTACCTTTAAACCAGTCACAGAGCAAAATGAAAACAAAAAACAAAAAAACAAAAACTTCATATACTTTATTACATTTACATGGAGACTTAAGATATTTAGATTAAGAAATTTTTGCTTATATTAAAAAAAGACAAAACTGATCAGAGCCAAAGTTAAGTACTTATTTTCCTTTGCAGAAACATCCAAATTATCTTTCTTCTTTCAATTACCACAAGAGGACATTACACTAAAATTTCACTGTACTACCAAGCCCAGCTCTGCCAAATGAGTTTTTTTTCTCAACTCAAGGTTACTTCAACTCAGTCCTTACTTCAATTATCAAAGATTATCTACATAACCTGGAAAATTAAATAGCCAAAGAGTGTGGGAAAACATCATGAAACCTTGAGACACAAGTTTAATGTTCTGTCCACTGCTGGGAATTGAACAACCTCCTAAAGCTTTAAGTATGTAAATGTTAGTGTAATGCTTCCAACTAAATGTATATTTTTACCTACTTAAACAAACAAATTTAAGAATATAACAAAGTATCCTAATGTTTTGTGGAAAAAAATCTGCATTTTACAAAGAATATTCAGAAAATATCCTAGATAAAACACAGATTTTTGTGATATAAATAATTAAAAAACATTCTCTGTTTGTTACCAGACCGATGCACACTCCCTCCTCCTTTGGGAAACCGCTGCAGCCGATCCCGTCTCTTTGCCTTTTATTTTTGGCGGCCTCCTTTCGAAAACTCCGCCTTCTGACACGGGACCACTGGAGCGCGGGGAGCATGCATCAAGGGTCCGTGGCAGTGAGAAGTCCCCACACACGCTCGCTCTGTGAACTGGCTTAGATGCTTCTCTGTAGCCCCATTTGGTTGCCAAGCGCCGGAGAACCTGGGTTCGGGTAAAAATTTCAGGTCCTCCAACGCCTCCCCCAAGGATAATTGGGGTGATTGTAGAAAAAAATAATTAATAAAAAAATATAAGTTACATCCAAAGGGTCAGACTGCATCTATTGCCCAGACTGGATTAATTTCAGGGGAAAGGGGAGATGATTAAAAAAAAAAAAAATTCAGCTGTTGTTAAAGGGCCTGTGAAGAAAGGGGCATTATGTCTGTTTCTTATTACAATAAAGGCTCCTCAGTCTTTACTGACCCTTAAAGTCCTGAAATCACACCAGAAAGACGAGAAGGCAGTTATCACAGGGGGCAGCGTGAGTCTCCGGCTAGGGTTGATGAAGTAACAAAAGGAAAACAGAAATTTACAGGGCCAGGATGGATGTGAGATGGGGGAAGTGGGGAATTATGCTCCACGATCGCATCTTCAGAGCTAGAATGCTCCTTAGTCAGTCTCATTGTGTATGACCACAGGCAGCAGAGCAGGCTGAATTACTGCGCTGGATGCAGATTTGTGCTTTCCTACTAGAAAGCACTGGGGACTGGAGTCAACAGTTCAGGTACTAACACTTGAGAGTATTTTTGGAGAGGTTCAATGGGGGGCGGGGGGGGGGGCAGACATGGTGCAAGGTCTTCATACTAGAAAGGCGTCTTGTATGTGCACACATATAGCAGGCTAAGGGCATGTAAGAGCAAGTGCAGACTTGGTTTTCTCCAGTCTAGCCTGCCCTGATGTTATTTGTGTACTGTCACAATATTACCTTGATGGCTTTAGAGAAGATGCTGTTGCAGAGTAAGAAATCAAAAAGTTAATGTTTTAGCCAGCTGCCTAGGGTAAGAACTTTTTGTCTGACAAGCCCTATGACATGGCCTGAATCTCCAATCACTAATTGGGAGGAACTGAGACTAGCCAATAGGCTCATCTAGAGCTGCTTCCGGCCAATGTAGATTTGCCTCGGCCATGTACTGAGTGATCTGCAGCTGCTATCAAAGCTTCTGTTAAAAAACAAAACAAAATAAATTCAATACTTTTAGCTTAACAGTGTGCAGTTTAAACAAAAAAAAAAAAAGGAAAAATTAAAAATATCCCAATGGAAGGGGAATAAATAGGATGACTATTATTTCCTGAGGACGACTATTATAAAGCTTTGGGAATCAGAGAACTTACCTGAAGGGAATATTTAAGAGGCCATCGCTCGACAGGAAGTGAAAAAAGGCCTGGTGACTCAGCTGAAAATTGCACCCCTGTCTATGAGGTAGAAGCCTTCACTTTCCAGGATCTTGTAGGACCTTGGTCAGCATTCTGCCATTTTGGTGGGTTTCCCCTTTCCTTTTGATTTTTACAAGGCAGCAAACAAAGGGGCCCAAAACAAGCACTGATGTTGAGTAACAAGAAACAGACTCAGATACGTTCCCTCTCCCCTCTCTTGGATGAGTGGGGGTGGGATGAAGAGTCTAAGTTATTCTAATGGCAGCCAATTGATTTGGTTTAGAAATGCAGGGGGACATGGAACAAATATTTTAAATTGTCTAGGCAAGATGCACAAAGAAGCTACCAGCACATAGCAAGCCTGTTTAAAAACCACCATCACTGAAAGCTTTTATATAAACTGCTTTCAGGCTTCAGCCTCTTCTCCCAACAGGCCCAAGTTCTAACCGCACAGATCCAGACATGACCTCAGAGGGTAGAGACAATTTTTCAGTCATGGCTGCAAGTCACCACCTCTGAAGGAGGGAATACATGAGTGCAATGTATAAAAAGCCTTCATTACTTTTGTAATCCAGTTCAAACACTTGCTTTCTTTATGTTGAGTATCACGGGGAATATGGTTGCTTCTCGCCTTACTCAGCAAGAAATATGTCAATAATTTAGAAATATCTTTGTAATAGAAATACTCTTGTCATTTTTTAAAATTAAGTTTTGAATTACACCTATTTTTCTCAGAATGGGCTAAAGTACCACAAAATATCTCTGCATAAAATCATAATGGGTTTAAGCTCCAGAACATCAGCTTCAGATTAAGATCTTAAATTGGAAGACAGCACATCAATGATATGAATATGGGTGGGAAGAGGGGATAACTGAGTGCTCATGATAATTTTACTTCAGTAAATTAAATTGGGCAAAGCAGATTTAATTGCTTAAAGGTATCATATTTATAGACTTACTAAATCCCAAGAATATATTAGCATTCATGGAATTGTACCTCCACCACAGATATATTCGTAGAGGGGGGAAAAAGTAACTGAAGAAACTAGCTTCTAATAGCTAGGTTCAATCAGGCTCATTCTATTCACCCAGAAAATAGAATAAAACCAGGAAGAAGTTGAGCTGTTCAACTGAATGTCTCTTCTCCCTCCAACTGTTTAAATAGTCATGCCTAGGCCTTGCTGCAGACCAAAGCCTGTTTGTTAGGAGCAGGAAGAGACTTTGAAAATAAAAAGAAAATAAAAAACAAACAAAAAACCCACCAAGGTTAAAAAAGAAAAAATGTGGGGGATGGGGGAAAATTGCGTACTTTGTATGTAATTCTTCTCTTTTAAATATTTATCTAAACACATGTATATGCAACTCATTTAATGTGAAATGACAAGCAAATCTTTAAACCAAAAGATAGATATACCATTGACAGAGACACCTATCTATACAAACCTAGCCCACGGGAGGCTACATCTGTGGCAATGAGAATGGGAGCCTTTCCAGAACGGAACTCTGCAAAACAAGGATGATACCATGAAAACCAAGTTATAAAATCAAAGCTAGGTGACATATCTTAAAAAGTGACCAAATAAACATCCCCAACTCTCTGGCCTTTTCTACCATGTTAAAATTTCAAGTAATGGTGTCAGAACATACCAAGCTCTTTTAAATTTAAAGGTAATAGTAATTCTTTTGAAAATATTATATGCACCGTTAGCCAAGAAGCAATAGATTCAAGTTACCTAACAATGAAGTAACATTAAAATGGTGGGGTAGTTTGTAACAAAATTAAATGAGTTAGAATTTTTCTTTTCTTAAAATTGTGACAGCCAAGTAATCTCCCAAATAAAACCAAAAGTCGAGGTAGGGGAAGGGATAGGGAAAGGGAGAGGAAGCTTAAAAGACGTGAAATGAAAGAGGAAACGATAGTTCTGCCCTGTGAAACAGAATATATATATAAAAATAAAATATATATATTTCATATATATGAATTCATTTATCTGTAGGTCTCTACCTTCAGTTCCTGGCACTGAGCTCCTAAAACCCTTGTGAAACAGAGATGCTAAGAGAATCTTTTATTCTAATACTTAAAAGCCTTTGACCCTGGTACCTGAACAAAGAATTCCTAAATCCCTCAATTTCCTGGGTGATAAGAGGTCTCTTATTCTAATGAAATGACACTTGATGGGTTCCAGAAGAGCTCCTGGACAGAGGTTGGTCACCAGAAAGACCAAGCCTTGACTGGAGAGGTTTGGAACTCTGAGCCCTACTCTCAATCCTCAGAGGAGATGAGATGGAGACTGAGTTAACATGATGAAGCCTCCATTAAAATTTCCAGGAGCTTCCAGGCCACTGTACGTATCTATAAAGGCAAGAACTTATTAGAATGGTTTAAGCGGTGAAAAAGCAGTATAAAGACCCAGCATTACTGACATTAAAAGTACAGTGGAGATGACAAAAAATGCTCCCAATATTCAAAAAACCAGAGCAGAGCTGGGCAAACTCTGATCTACGGATCAAATGTGGCACAAAGCTCATTTCTGCAATAAAGTTTTGCTGGAACACAGCCAGGCTCTCTTTACATAATGTATTTGTGCTGCAATAGCAGCTGAACAGTTATGACACAAACCACTATAAAATCTGCAAAGCCAAAAATATTTACTACTTGGCTCTTTACAGAATGTTTGTCAATCCCTGAAATACACTGTAAGGACAATGCTTAGCTTTGAACTCACCATTAAGTACCCAATCTCTTTCTGGTTGACTCTTGTCTCCATGGATACACATAGCTGGCCAACTGTCAGAAGAAACAGACAAGTACATATTAGGAATTATTGAAATATACAACATTAACAGTACCAATTTAGAAATTCCTCCTGAATTATAAAATCCGAGGCAAATTAATTACATCAGTGCTGCACTTACCCATCTCTGCGCATCCTTCGAGTGAGGTCATCACAGCGTCTCTTCGTCTCTACAAATATTATGGTTTTATTTTCCTTTTCAGCCATTATTTCCTCCATAAGTTGGATTAACCTGAAAACAATACGAAACAATGAAGTCATCTAGAGAAGACCTCCTTATACATTATGCAGAAGCTATGTTTCCAGTATCAACCCTTCAAGGTTTTATTATCTTCTTTTCAAATTACTTTCAATACAGCTGGGAATTATCAGAGCTGATCAAATTTAAGAATCCAGAATTTCTGCCTTTAACCTCAATGCTCTGATAACATAATGGATTGGTGGAAAACAATGCTTTTAATGTGTTCAAAGCTAGGAAATACTGGCTTCTATGAATAACACTTTAATTTTAGAAGATTATTAGAGGAAAAGTTTTATCAGCATTATCAAAACAGTGAAATCTCTCATACTTGTGGTCTTTTTCACTTTCCATGCAGACATCCACAATCTGGAGGATGTTGTGGTTGGCACTCAACTCCAGATTGCCTACGTTGATCTGGGTGTAATCACGAAGGAAATCCTCTGCCAGCTGTCTTACTTCTTTCGGCCAGGTGGCACTCCACATTAATGTCTGCCTATCAGGCTATCAGGAAAAGAAAGACTTTCTTTTAGATTAAGGTACCACTATAGGCAAAGGGTATAAAAAAAACATAAGCTTTACACACCCTGATTTGGTCAACAATTTTACGAATCTGGGGTTCAAAGCCCATATCAAGCATTCTGTCAGCTTCATCCAGTACAAGATAAGTACATCGGCGAAGATTTGTCTTTCCCGACTCCAGGAAATCTATCAGGCGTCCAGGAGTAGCTATACAGATCTCAACACCTGTAAAACAAAACCAAAGAGCTATTCAACTAAAAATTCTTTAAATGCTGTTCAACCTTCAGCAAGTACCTGGAAAAAACATGAGGTAACAATAATTTATGTATAAAAACCCCATTAAGTCTCTAGCCACACTGAACTTTCCTAAAATAGCATTTTAACTGTATTTGATAATTTCTCAAGTACTGAAATACTGATCCCATCCAGCCAACCAGAATCCACTATTTTCCTCTTCAATTTCATTTACAAAACCTGGTAAAATGAAACTACAATTTCTTAAATGCTCTTTTTTTCTTACCTCTCTCCAAATCTCGAATCTGGGGACCTTTAGGAGCACCTCCATAGATGCAAGTGCTCTTCAATCTGGAACATTTGCCATAGTCATCAGCCACTTGCTGTACTTGCTGGGCAAGCTCTCTGGTAGGAGCCAGAACCAGACACTAAAACAAACAAATCATCTGAGACACCACCCCAATTTTAAGGGGAACAAAAAAAAGTTAACAAAAAGGTTATTTAATACTCTATTGTCTAATCTGGGGTGGAGGTGTGGGAAGGCAGCAGGTTTAAGATACTGCACTGTAATGTGGCTAAAAATTATATCCCTAACATCTTACAGAAAAACCTGAATGAATCTTTTGGTCAATCCAATTTGAGAACTAATATTTGCCATGTAGTATGATGGTTGACTTTTGACACGATTCATTAACGTGTGCTACCTAAGTAGATTTATAGACTGTATTCCCTAGATTTAACAACTCACAAAATGAGTAAGTAGCTACAATATTCCTCTAACAAAACCAGGTTAAGTCCCAAACTTTACTTAAATATCAGAACAAGAAAAGAGCAAAGCTGACATTTTTCTGACATCTAGTTTAAGGTCTTGGCCAGGCAAATCTGGCAAAAACAAGGATGATTTATACACAATGTGACAAGAAGTTGGTCACATAAAATTAAGACATTTTGAAACAGGAATCATATATGCTGGTAACAATAACTCTCACTTGGTAAATCAATCCATTAGACATTAGTTAATGATAATATTGCTAACTCCATTAGCCATATGAAATAATTACATATTATGTAATAAAAAGTTAATGCACTACTTCTTGTTGTGAATCATTAAGACATACTGTATAATGTACATATTTATAAACATATAGTGAGTGCTCCTGCTAAGTCGCTTCAGTCGTGTCCAACTCTGTGAGACCCCATAGATGGCAGCCTACCAGGCTCCACCGTCCCTGGGATTCTCCAGGCAAGAACACTGGAGTGGGTTGCCATTTCCTTCTCCAATGTGTGAAAGTGAAAAGTGAAAGTGAAGTCGCTCAACCGTGTCCGACTATTAGCGACCCCATGGACTGCAGCCCACCAGGCTCCTCTGTCCATTCAATTTTCTAGGGAAGAGTACTGGAGTGGCTTGCCATTGCCTTCTCTGATAGTGAGTGCTGCTGCTGCTGCTGCTAAGTCACTTCAGTCATGTCCGACTCTGTGTGACCCCATAGACGGAAGCCCACCAGGCTCCCCCGTCCCTGGGATTCTCCAGGCAAGAACACTGGAGTGGGTTGCCATTTCCTTCTCCAATGTGTGAAAGTGAAAAGTGAAAGTGAAGTCGCTCAGTCGTGTCCGACCTTTAGCGACCCCACGGACTGCAGCCTACCAGGCTCCTCCATCCATGGGATTTTCTAGGCAAGAGTACTGGAGTGGCTTGCCATTGCCTTCTCCGGATAGAGTGCAGGCTTTATTAAAAAAATGTTAAGAAAGTACATTCAAAATGTTTGAAGACCACTACTGAAATCTTACAGTAAATAGCATTAACTGAAAATGATCAAACCAGAAAATGGTGCTGCTCTATAAACATCTACAAAAGCATTCCTTAAACACAAAAAAATACATATTCCAAACCTGACTTATATCCACAGAGCAAGAATCTCATTTTATACCTTTGTATCTCTCATAGTATCAATGGGCAATTAAGCAGTGCATCTGCATTTAATGCACAGAAAATGCCTACATATGAAGGTAACAGGCACAGTAGTTAAAAGTAAGACTGATTAAAATTTGAGCTCTGCAATTTAATTACTGTCTGACCCTGGGCAAGTCACTTAATTGCTTTGTGCCTAAGATTTAGCAGTAAGACAATATTTCTTCCAGATATGGAAGGTGGGGTTGAGAATGAAATCTGAGAACACATGTAAAGTACAGTGCCTGAAACATAATAATAAACTGTAGTTATTTTTAGAAATATAAACAAACTGAAACACACTTACAATTGGGCCATCTCCTCTTTCCAAGTAAGGCTGATGGTTAATATGAACAATTGCAGGTAGCAAATACTGGAGGATGAAAGAAGGACAGTCTTATACCAAAACTAAGCCATTATATTAACTGTTCTAAGTTATCACAATAACTGATAATGTCTAAGTAACTAGGAAAAGGAAAACAGAATTCACATCTCTTACACATATATGCAATGCAAATGTGAACATAAAATATTTCCACATATTTCAGATAACTAAAAAAGCTGAACTATTACTTCCACTATCTGAATTAGAATTTTAAGCATTGAGAATATATGTAATATTCACAACACCAAAATAAGTTACCACAATATGAAAAGTCTTTCCTTGCGGGTACATACCGCCAATGTCTTCCCAGAGCCAGTCTGAGCAATGCCCACCATATCCCGGCCACTAAGAGCCAAGGGAAATCCCTGGCACTGAATCGGAGTTGGTTCTGTAAAGTGCTGATCCATCAACACATCCATTACGTATTCTGTACAAGAACAGATATTATTGCTTTTAGGTAAAACTAAGAAGTGAACCTATAGCCAAAAGAAATTATAAAAACTTGTTAAGCTCAACAAAGGCAAGAATTACCCAGTTTTACATCTCTCCAAGAGAAGTAGCAGCTGTGTCTTCAGTTACTGAAATTCAGTTCTTTGACCTGCTGACTACTTCTCAAGAAGGCTACTGCCATAGCCATCTACCCTTATTCTTGAAAACTTGAAAACTATGGTCTAAAGTATCTAAGGTACAAGGCATAGGTACCTAGTAGCCACCTACTGTTTATCTAATCCAAATTTTATCCAGGTAGAAAGCAATTTTATTTTGCTATTTTTCTAAAACATAGTGGCAAGACCCCAAGGAAAGATGAAAACCAAAAAAAAAAAAAAACCCTGCAAAAGACCCAAAAAAGTTCTAAATTGAGAATACATGAGCATTAAAAAAGACAACCCCCCCAAAAAAAACTTGAAGACATTTTGTGAAAGGTTTCTATTTGTCTTTTTTAACAAAATCCCGAGCTAGGTCAAAGCCTTTAAATAACTTATGACCACAGTGAACATTCAAGTTAATTAATAATTAATATACGGGACTGAAAGCACTTACGTGGGAAGTTAGCATGATGGAAGGCAAACACAGGTTTAGGACAAACATCTCCCCCTCTCACTGTAATCTCTTTCTTTCGGCGTAATTCATCAACCTCATACTATTTAAGAAACAAAGTAAGACAAATCAGTAACTAGTTTATTCTAAACATGCAAAACTTTATGTTCCAATATAGAATAACAATTATCAAATTCACAATTACAATGGAAAATATGTTTAACACTTCTTACAGTGCTTTTCATGTATGTTCAACTTCACCCAACTTTCTAAGTCAATGAAGCAGGTAGTAAGTTTCATTTTCCACATGAAAACAGTTAATTCAGAAAGATGAAATATAACCAACATATGAGATACAAGTGCTTTCTCTTATGAGTATCAGCTTTCCTAACAAGAACCAAAGGAAAAGTGCCACCACACCAGAATAAAAAATACAAGCGTAAACTTTGTATATGTATGAGTAAACTTTGGCTAATTTATCTACTTGGTTCATTACTGTATGTGAAGAAGAGGTAAATAAATACCACCCCTCAAACTTACTGGAGTCAGTCTTGCCACTTCTGGATGTTCAACATAAAAATTCTTCTCAAACTTGGGGAGCTCACTCAAATCCCACTTCTTTTTACGTAGACGCTCCCCAGGATTACCAAATTTCTTTGGGGGAAGGCCACCACCACCTCTTGCTCCAAATCTAGAAAAACATCAAAATTTTCAGTTTATTAGTATTTTTAAAGCAAAATATCTCAAGTGCCATAAAAACATGCAAAAAGATCCAACTCTTAAGATACTACCAGCCCCCTCCAAAAAATATTTGTGTAAAGTACTTAAAACAGTATCTGGCATAGTAAACAGTACAAATTGGCAGTAATTGTATTCATTTAACGTGACTTAGCAGCAGCAGCAACAAATAGTTACTGGGTATCAACTATAAACCAGGTACTGTTTTAAGTGGTGCTAGAGATACTGACATGAACAGAAATTGCTACTCTTATGTAATATTCTGAAATGAAGCTAAGTGAGGACATTAAGTTTAAATTAGGTCAAAACTGTGGACAGGTAGAAAAAGTTATATAAGGTCTTTAAAACAATTTAAAAATCATTCTTTTTGCTTTATCTTGCTTTCACAATAGACAATTCAACTGGAATACAAATATGGCCATTAGCCAAACTTGAAATGTTTCCTGAGAAGAATCCTAAGACTAAGATGGTCTTTATTTCTGTATTTCAACCTATTAAAGTGCAGGACATTGTTCTGGTGTACAAATATCCAATGTTTTCATCCCATTTCCTCACTCCTGAAAACACTACACCAAATTTAATTCTCCCTTTCTACTCTAACTCACTCATAACACCATCTTGCAAGTGGTTCCACTAGTTTACTAATCAACAGGCAGTAGATGTACTAACCATTCTAAAGCACATCAATTTCCTGGAACTCAAAATGCTCTTAAAATTTCCTGGCTTAAAGAGCCAGCTAGATATTTCTCTAAATACAAATATACAGCCAAGTCTTTAAACTGTCAGTCTTGCAAAGAAAAATGACCAAAGACTAATTTTCAGAGATTGGCTGCCTAATTATGTGGTTCTTCAGAAAAGACCCTAATGCTGGGAAAGATCCAAGGCAGGAGTGAGGGGAGGGAAAGGATGAGACGGTTGGACAGCAACACTGATTCAACCGACACGAATTTGAGCAAACTCTGGGAGATAGTGAGGACAGGGAAGCCTGGTGTGCTGCAGTCCACAGGGTTGCAAAGAGTTGGACACAATTTAGTGACTGAACAACAAATGTGGTTCCTAAAAAAATGCCATTTCAACCCTGCTGCTGCACTCCAATATTACTCAGACCTTAAAATAACAACCTAAAGAAAACAGAACTTTTGAAAAAAACATCCAAGACTTATTCAAGATAGCCCTTATTTTTCAAACTTTTTCCTTTTCCCCTACTGCCCTGGCTATTTTACCAAGACATATCATTCTTCTCTAAAGATATACTGTAATTTTAAACATGAGATTCTTAAAAAATATGCTTTCTACCACCTTTATAACGTTGACTACAATATCCAAGAGAGCCTTTCCTCTTGTAGAACCTGAGTACATTTGTATCATCATTTAAATGTCCACATATCCTAACCCCTTGCATACTATGCTGCTCATTGAGGTTTTTGAGTATTAATTTTAATTTAGATTTGCAATAAATGCCAGTTTTGAAGATATACACATTAACATGCAGAATCATGTACAATGCACATTTGGACTGTACATGTACATACACTACCTCACTCATTCCCCTTTCAAAATAATCCATTTCAGCTCTGTACAGTTAAGAACAAAACAACAGCAATTCAAACAAAAGAAATTTCATAGTAAAGGTGGAGTCAGACCTTACAAAAGTGCCATTTTGTTTGAAACATTATTTCTTAAGTCTTTTCTTAATATCTGATAAGAGTCAATACGTGATAAACTAATTATGGATCAGCAATTTACTTTTTCTGCTTTTCAAATAATAAACCTTTTCTTATTAAAGCATATATATGTTAAATATAAAACATCCATGGTAAAGAAATAATATTATCAGTACTTTGGTAGCTTCTATGTGCTAATTCAAGTTTAGAATCCCCATCATACCAATGAGTACCTTGAATTTTAGCCATTCCCTTGTATCCTGGTCTTGTTATCTGTTAGTTTACTTACATTATCCTTCTACAACACCTTGTATTTTTACTTAATGTTTGTGAATCATACACGCTGATGATATGTTTTTCTTTTTCGCTGCTGTACTGTATTCTGTGGGACGAATTTATCCAAACATTTGAGCTGTTTCTAATATTCTGTCATAAACAACACTGTTATAAACATGGATACCGAAGTACACGCACAAGGGTTTTTCTAGGCCTGTAAGTGTAGGGTATAAAGCTTGAGAGGAATTCTGGGTCATTTTCACTTTACAAGGAAACACTAAGTTCTTTTTCCTAAGTGATTTTATTGAAATTCACTATAAATTTGGCTATACTGTGAAACACTAAGCAAACATTCCACTTATAGTCTTCTGAATTTAAAGCTAAAATCAAGCATTTCCTTTCCGAACAAAGTATAAGTCAAAATAATCCTTTTTATTTAGTAAGTCAAAGCCGCTCAGTCGTGTTCCGGCTCTTTGCGTTTGCGATCCCATGGACTATACAGTGCACGGAATTCTCCAGGCCAGAATACTGGAGGGTGTAGCCTTTCCCTTCTCCAGGGGACGTTCCCAAGCCAGGGATCGAACCCAAGTCTCCCACACTGCAGGCGGATTGTTTACCAGCTGAGCCACAGTAAATCAAAAATAATTGAGGAGCGTGTGACTATTAGGTCTGGTTCAGTTCAGTCGCTCAGTCCTGACCGACTCTTTGCGTGTATTTGAACCATAGAAGACAAAAATGTTTGGAGAAAACAGCTTTAACAGGATGCCTACTACGGAGAGACAATTAATTACACACACTATCTCAAATTCCGGGGACCAATGCAATTACTATCTCCATCTTCAGACGAGAAAATCTGCTCACAAAGGTTCAGGATCTTGCCCAAGGTCACACACACACAACCTATAAATATCAAGACGTGGAGTCCCCAAAATTTTTATCCATAGATAAAACTTTTTTTTAAGCGACTTTTTCGATTAAGAGGAACCTTAAGATTTGAATCTCAGTATCTGGGAGGACTTCACGTTTAATCCTGTTAACTTCCAACCCAGTAACCGTGGCATTACTAGATCAAAAAATTTCAAGTTAGACCAAGAGGTTAATGCTTCAGGCCAATTAGAGAAGAATAAAGACAGAAACGTTAAAACAAACAAAAAACTCCTCCCTCCCGCCAAACGACCGTTTTAGACAGCAAATAATGCCAGCCAATGTCGCTGGCATTCCAACGTGCTTCCTTCGGGTTAAAGTACAACTAAACGTAATTTTTAAATATTTTAAAATCTGCAAGTCCTCTTCTTAAACGTCTCTAGTTTCGAACCATGTTTCCAGTTCCATAAATACGGAAGCCATTTGCCGTTAAAAGACTTTCCCAGGGTGAACTCGGAGACCTCATCCTTCTCTCTCAGCAAGAACATCCGCGTTTCACGGATGAACACTAGCCCTGGAGAGATCAAATGACTTGCTCAAATCCGCCGGGCTCGAAAGCCGGGCTGGGTCGGCGGCGGCCAGAGCTCCCCCTCCTGCTGCCTGGGGCTGAGGCCCGGCCGCGCCGCGCCACGACGACCATCCGCAAGCAGGGGCTGGGGCGAAGCCAAGCCGCCGCCCCCCCCACCGCCCCGCCAGCGACCCGGGCGCCCAGGCCCACCAGAGGCCGGCGCACTAAACTGCTATTAAGTCCCGGGCCGCCTCGCTTCCCAGTCGGGAGCTTCGCTCCTAGGCCTGCAGTCAGCTCCCCAGTCCTGCGCTTGGCCGCAAGCTGCGGTCTCCTCAGGAAGCAACCTCCTCCCCGCCCCCCCTCCCCGCACACAAGGCCTTTCCTCTCCTCTTCCCCCCTTACCCTCCACGGTCACGATCCCGGTCCCGGTCCCCAAAGCCGCCTCCGCGCATGGTCCCAAACGGATAGAGATCTGGGAGCGGGGCACGGATGGCCGGGCTCGGGAGGGCCTGCGGCTCCGGTCTGGTGACGACCGATGGCGGCGGCGCCTCCGCTGTTGGGGCGGCGGCAGGCGCGGCGCTCTCTCGCTCCGACGCGCTGTCTCCCGTCGCAGACGCCACCGTCGCCGCCTCTCTCGTCGGAGACGGGAGCAAAACACAGAGAATCGGGGTTATAAAAGCAGTGGGTAGGTTTGGCTACGCTCAAAGCCGGCAGTGCCGCGGCTTAGGCGTCTCCTTCCTTCCCAGCGACTGCACAAAATGGCGGCCGGCGCTGAGACTGCTCCAGCTTAACGCTACGTACGTCGGAGCCGATACGTAAACAGCGTCTCGGAATAGCCCGAGGGTTTCGCCGAGTAGTACGGGTATTCTTGGAAGCGTTTTACGTCAGTTACGGAGACGGGCGCACTTCGCGGTCTGTAGCAGAAAAACAAAGTACGGATTGGGCGTAGAGTTCTCGCGCCTCCTGAACCAGAACTAGGGGTGGGAGGGGAGGGGGAGAGCGACGTAACATTCTTGGCGTCGTTAGCCGGCCCACTATTGCGAAGATGCGCAGTGTGCGTAACGCATTCTGTTTAGAGAATAGAGGATTTTGCCGGGTTCCGACGCGGGACGGAATCAGGGCCTGCTCGTAGAAATCGCTCTGCAGAGACAATAACCGTCCTCCATATTGCAGGCGTCAACTTTCAGGGTTCCTAGGTACTAAAATCCGAGCACCGTTTTCAGAGACCCTGGCCGGCGCTCCTAGACGGTCTTGCCAGCCCTCTGGCCCCGTCGCCCTGGACCTGGCGAGACTGGCCGCGCGCCCCGGCGCCATTTCCTATCAGTTGCCTCTCAGCGCTGTCGCCGGCGGCCATGATGGAGGCGCCTGGTCCGTTCTTAGGGGAGTTGGTCAGGCGCCGAGGTCCCAGCTGAATTAGACCGCTATCCGTACGCTTCGTTCACAGTGAAGTGCATTTTGTGAACAGAATATTTACATCGTCCTCGGCTGGGCACGGTTGACTAACAAAGAGCTGAAATGTGGGTGGAGCCCCTCTTTAAGATAGACCCTGAGGCCACTGGGCCGACTTTAAATGGCGCTGCCTCAGACCTGTTACTGGCTTTTCGCGCTCTCCCCAGAGGAAAAGATTTAATTTAAAAGCGGTGGTCTTGAGACACTGAAAAGGTGAAGGCATAAGTTCAAGTTTTTAAACAGGCTAGACTGCCTTCTCTCTCAATTCCATCTAAGCTGACTTCCTTCTCCCTGCTTCCTTCTCTTTACAATTTCAAAGTCTCACAAGCTTGGCCAGACGGCGTCACAGGATTGTCAGCTGCTGGGGCCCTAGCGGAGTAGCTTGTTGAACGATTCTTATTTCTACAGGTGGTGAAGCCCCCATTTGGGGGGTTGAGTGGGGTCTCCTACTCTTCTGAGTGGTTTCCCAAATTGTTAGAGAAGTAGCATAAGAAAAAGGCTTCCCAGGCGGCACTAGTGGTAAAGAACCCGCCTGCCAATCCAGGAGACATAAGAAATGCAGGTTGGATCCCTGGGTTGGAAAGATCACCTGGAGAAGGCAACCCATTCCATTATTCTTGCCTGGAGAATCCCATGGACAGAGGACCCTGGCTACAGTCCCTGGGGCTGCAAAGAGTCGGACCCAACTTGAAGCGACTTAGCAGGCAGCAGCAAGCAGCGTGAGGGAAGGAGTTTCCTGACCTGCGAGAAGATGTCACTTAGGCTGTAAGGAAGATGGACAGTCATGGATTTACTGGACCAAGTGTTGAAGGTCTTGTGGTCCACACACTGTGCCAGCTACTGTGGCACAGCAGTGAACAAATGAGTTCCTGCACCTGTGCCGTTAACACTCTAGTGGGGAGATAGACAAATGTCAGGCAATTGCTAACCAAAACAAAAATTTAAATCATAGAAAAGGGATAGTGTGGGGGGGGTGCGGAGAGATGTATACTTGTAAGAGTGTTTACATGGGCTGTCTTGAGAAGGCCTTCGAGATCAAATGACATTTTAAAAATTTATTTTTATTTTTGGCTGCACTGGGTCTTCATTGTTGCACATGGGCTTTCTCTAGTTGACTCAAGTGGAGCTATAGTTGCCCTGGGTGTGGGGGGCTTACTTGCTCCATAAGCATGTGGCATGTGGGATGTTAGTGTCCCCTGCAATGCAAGGGGGATTCTTAACCACTAGGCCACCAGGGAAGTCCCATCATATATAGTCTTTTCTAGAATTGATATGACTGAGAAATTTTTAAAAAATTGCACCCTTCCACTTTACAAACAAAAATATTTCTCTTCTACTCAAAATCTCAGAGGTGACAAATAGAAGGACAGTTAGAAACCCTAATATTGTGAAAAGAGTAATGACTTGGTAACATATGCTTTTGCAAATCAGAAGAATGCTGGTTCTTAGTTTTCAACAAAAGAGAAGGACGACTACAGGGAATTTTCAGCTGATCCTTTAATTTCTTAAGTTAGATTATTTAATTTCTATCAGAGTACGGATTTCTGCCGTATAACTTGGAAGAAGATCAAATAATTGAGGGACATTACCATAACAAAACTCTTTCCAGTCCCACCTACTAAATTGTGTGATCAAAGTTTCTCAGCACTTAATGGCTATAGAAAGGGAGAAAAAAATTGTCAAGATGATATTTTTTCACAATATTTTTCACAAAACTAGAACAAATAATCTCACAATTTGTATGGAAATACAAAAAACCTCGAATAGCCAAAGCAATTTTGAGGAAGAAGAATGGAACTGGGGGAATTAACCTGCCAGACTTCAGGCTCTATTACAAAGCCACAGTCATCAAGACAGTATGGTACTGGCATAAAGACAGAAATATAGATCAATGGAACAAAATAGAAAGCCCAGAGATAAACCCACGCTCCTATGGACACCTTATCTTCGACAAAGGAGGCAAGAATATAAAATGGAGAAAAGACAGTCTCTTTAACAAGTGGTGCTGGGAAAACTGGTCAGCCACTTGTAAACGAATGAAACTAGAACACTTCCTAACACCATACACCAAAATAAACTCAAAATGGATTAAAGATCTAAATGTAAGACCAGAAACTATAAAACTCCTAGAGGAGAACGTAGGCAAAACACTCTCCGACATAAATCACAGCAGGATCCTCCAAGACCCACCTCCCAGAATATTGGAAATAAAAGCAAAAATAAACAAATGGGACCTAATTAAAATCAAAAGCTTCTGCACAGCAAAGGAAACTCTAAGCAAGGTGAAAAGACAGCCTTCAGAATGGGAGAAAATAATAGCAAATGAAGCAACTGATAAAGGATTAATCTCCAAATTATACAAGCAGCTCCTGCAGCTTAATTCCAGAAAACTAAGTGACCCAATCAAAAAATGGGCCAACGAACTAAACAGACATTTCTCCAAAGAAGACATAAAGATGGCTAACAAACACATGAAAAAATGCTCAACATCCCTCATCATCAGAGAAATGCAAATCAAAACCACAATGAGATACCATTTCACACCAGTCAGAATGGCTGCTATCCAAAAGTCTACATGCAATAAATGCTGGAGAGGGTGTGGAGAGAAGGGAACCCTCTTACACTGTTGGTGGGAATGCAAACTAGTACAGCCACTATGGAGAACAGTGTGGAGATTCCTCAGAAAACTGGAAATAGAACTGCCATATGATCCAGCGATCGCACTCCTGGGCATACACACCGAGGAAACCAGAATTGAAAGAGACACATGTACTCCAATGTTCATTGCAGCACTGTTTATAATAGCCAGGACATGGAAGCAACCTAGATGTCCATCTGCAGATGAATGGATAAGAAAGCTTTGGTACATATACACAATGGAGTATTTCTCAGCCATCAAAAAGAATGCATTTGAATCAGTTTTAATGAGGTGGATGAAATTGGAGCCAATTATACAGAGTGAAGTAAGCCAGAAAGAAGAACATCAATACTGTATATTAACGCATATATATGGAATTTAGAAAAATGGTAACCTGAACCCTGTATAAGAGACTGCAAAAGAGACATAGGCATTTAGAACAGTCTTTGGGACTCTGTGGGAGAGGGTGAAGGTGGAATGATTGGGGAGAATGGAATTGTAGCATGTATATTATCATAAGTGACCAGTCCAGGTTCGACGCATAAATTTTCCTCTGTTCAAAAAAAAAAAAAAAAGATGATATTTTTCCATGGATACAAGAGCTACTATTTTTAGTCTCTATCTTATTAAAAGAGGCATTTCCATTAAAAATTTTACTTCCTGTTTGATAGTTATTAAGGTTGTAGTATATTGCTTTGCTTGTGTTTCAATAATTGAAATAACAATCCAAAAGAAATTTTAATACACAGAGAAAATGAAATGATGAATAAGACATGATATGAAAATACAGTATAAAATTAGAACGAAAATAGGATTTCAAAGAGAAAAAGGAACCATATATTAATAAAATGTTCAACTCTTAACTTTTTTTTTTTTGGTCACTTAGCATGCAGGGTCCTAGTTTCCCAACCAGGGATGGAACTGTAGTGGAAGGCTGGAATCAACCACTGGAACACCAGTTCAGTTCAGTTCAGTCACTCAGTTGGTTCCCGCTGTTTTCAACCCCATGGACTGCAGCATGCCAGGCCTCCCTGTCCATCACCAACTCCCAGAGTCCACTTAAACTCACGTCCATTGAGTCAGTGATGCCATTCAACCATCTCATCCTCTGTTGTCCCCTTCTCCCACCTTCAATTTTTCCCAGTATCAGGGTCTTTTCAAATGAGTCAGCTCTTCACATCAGGTGGCCAAAGTATTGGGGTTTCAGCTTCAACATCAGTCCTTCCAATGAATATTCAGGACTGATTTCCTTTAGGATGGACTGGTTGGATCTCCTTGCATTCCAAGGGACTCAAGAGTCTTCTCCAACACCACAGTTCAAAAGCATCAACTCTTCGACGCTCAGCTTTCTTTATAGTCCAACTCTCACATCCATACATGACTACTGGAAAAACCATAGCTTGACTGGATGGACCTTTGTTGACAAAGTAATGTCTCTGTTTTTAATATGCTGTCTAGGTTGGTCATAACTTTCCTTCCAAGGAGTAAGCGTCTTTTAATTTCATGGCTGGAGTCACCATCTGCAGTGACTTTGGAGTCCCCCAAAATAAAGTCAGCCATTGTTTCCACTGTTTCCCCATCTATTTGCCATGAAGTGATGGGACCAGATGCTGTGATCTTAGTTTTCTGAATGTTGAGCTTCAAGCCAACTTTTTCACTCTCCTCTTTCACTTTGATCAAAAAGCTCTTTATCCTCTTCACTTTCTGCCATAAGGGTGGTGTCATCTTCATATCTGAGGTTATTGATATTTCTCCCAGCAATCTTGATTCCAGCTTGTGCTTCATCCGGCCCAGCATTTCACATGATGTACTCTGCATATAAATTAAATAAGCAGGGTGACAATATACAGCCTTGGCATACTCCTTTCCCGATTTGGAACCAGTTTGTTGTTCCATGTCCAGTTCTAACTGTTGCTTCCTGACCTGCATACAGGTTTCTTGAGAGGCAGGTCAGGTGGTCTGGTATTCTCATCTCTTGAAGAATTTTCCACAGTTTATTGTGATCCACACAGTCAAAAGCTTTGGCATAATCAGTAAAGCAGAAATGGATGTTTTTTCTGGAACTCTGTTTCTTCGATGATCCAACAGATGTTGGCAATTTGATCTCTGGTTCCTGTGCCTTTTCTAAAACCAGCTTGAACATCTGGAAGTTCATGGTTCACGTATTATTGAAGCCTGGCTTGGAGAATTTTGAGCATTACTTTACTAGCGTGTGAGAAGAATGCAATTGTGCGGTAATTTGAACATTCTTTGGCATTGCCTTTCTTTGGGACTGGAATGAAAACTGACCTTTTCCAGTCCTATGACCACTGTTGAGTTTTCCAAATTTGCTGGTATATTGAATGCAGCACTTTCACAGCATCATCTTTCAGGATTTGAATTAGCTCAACTGGAATTCCATCACCTCCACTAGCTTTGTTTTTAGTGATGCTTCCTAAGGCCCACTTGACTTCACATTCCAGGATGTCTGGCTCTAGGTGAGTGATCACACCATTGTGATTATTTGGGTTGTGAAGATCTTTTTTTGGTACAGTTCTTCTGTGTATTCTCACCACCTCTTCTTATATCTCCTGCTTCTGTTAGGTCCATACCATTTCTGTCCTTTATTGAGCCCATCTTTGCAAGAAATGTTCCCTTGGTATCGCTAATTTTCTTGAAGAGACCTCTAGTCTTTCCCATTCTATTGTTTTCCTCTATTTCTTTGCTCTGATCACTGAAGAAGGCTTTCATATCTCTCCTTGCTATTCTTTGAAACTCTGCATTTAAATGGACATATCTTTTCCTTTTCTCCTTTGTTTTTCGCTTCTCTTCTTTTCACAGCCACTTTGCTTTTTTGCATTTCTTTTTCTTGGGGATGGTCTTGATCCCTGTCTCCTGTACAATGCCACGAACCTTCATCCATGTTCATCAGGCACTCTGTCTATTGTGACTGGAGGTCTCAGCACCGCCTGAGTTTCTGTCTTTCTAGTCACACCTCCATATCACAGTCTCCTTTCCGGTGTATCCAGGATCTGAGGGTCAGCTGCTGACTCTAAATAGCAGGGAGGGAACACAGCTCCATCTATCAACAGTATATTGGATTAAAGACTTACTGAGTATGGCCCCACCCATCAGAACAAGACCCAGTTTTCCCCTCAGTCAGTTTCTCCCATCTGGAAGCTTCCATAAGCCTCTTATCCTTCTCCATCAGCAGGCAGACAGACTGAAAACCACAATCACAGAAAACTAATCAAACTAGTCACATGGACCACAGCCTTGTCTAACTCAATGAAACTAGGAGCCATGCCATGTAGGACAACCCAAGATGGACGGGTCATGGTGGAGAGTTCTGACAAAATGTGGCCCACTGGAGAAGGGAATGGCAAACCACTTCAGTATTCTTGCCTTGAGAACCCCATGGACAGTATGAAAAGGACCACCAGGGAAGTTCCTTATTCATGTATTTTTAAAGCATGATGTTGGTATCAAACTGGGATGGTATTTAAATTCCATTGGCCACCTGATGCAAAGAACTGACTCATTGGAAAATACCCTGATGATGGGAAAGATTGAAGGCAAGAGGAGAAGGGGACAACAGAAGATGAGATGGTTGTGTGGCATCACCAACCCGATAGACATGAGTTTGAGCAAGCTCCGGGAGATGTTGATGGACAGGGATGCCTTGGCATGATGTAGCCCATGAGGGTTGCAGAGTCGGACATGACTGAGCAACTGAACTGAACTGGGATGCATTTAAAAGAGTGATATGACAGCTTCATTTTAAAATGTTAATGTTTCAGTGTATCATAAATTACATCCTTTAAAACAATTTAAACTGATAATTTTAAAAGTTTAGGCAGCAACCTATTTTTTCAGAACATTTTTAGTGAGTATGATTTGAAGGCCATTAATCTAAAAAAGCGAACCCAGACCAGGTAGGGCCTGAGGGAGCTAGAGAGCCATGCTCCATCTAAAGCAGCTGCTTTACTGTCCAGCCAATTATTGCCAAGCAGAAATTTAGGCACAGAGTTGTTGATTATTAACTAATTGAATGTGTGTGTTAGTGACTTCTGTATTAGAGAGGCATAGAAGAATGGAATCCCAGGTGTTTCCAGTTTTGCCAGTCTGTAAGTGTCTTGTTACCTATGACCTAAAGACCCAGCTTTAGCTCCACAGTCTGACATTAAGGGCTTCCAAATTCTGCCTCCAACCTCTCATCACCGCCCTGTTTTAACAAATCTCTATTTTCTACTCCCCACCCCACCCCCCGCATTTCCCCCCAACCTCTGT
This sequence comes from Moschus berezovskii, assembly GCF_049115385.1. Classification (NCBI taxonomy): domain Eukaryota; kingdom Metazoa; phylum Chordata; class Mammalia; order Artiodactyla; family Moschidae; genus Moschus; species Moschus berezovskii. The sequence continues at coordinate 113,974,500 of NC_142465.1, forward strand.
GATTATTTTTTTGTTAATCCCTCGAGAGGCATACAAATAGGAAAACTAAAGGTTCACTTCTGCCCCCTCCCCCGACCTTGGAATCTTAGCAATGTGATCTCCTGTCCTGTGGCACTTAGACACATTAATCACCACCTGAAAATGTTTTTTTTTTCCTGTTCTCTTTATAGATAATGGGGGCAGCTGTTCAGTTCCTCCCCTCAACAGACAGCACACATGCTGGCTGAAAAAGAGTGTACAGACTGTACAGTCAGCTCACTAGGGGTGAAACAATTATAGAGAATGACTCAGAGAATAACAGTATTAATACATCTTGAAAGCTCTAAATGAGAAAGGGGGATTATAATTAACAAGGTGTGACAAATACTACATTCACACACAAATGTTTGGCACTTATCTTTGGGAAAGCACAGGATGATACATCCACAGTGCCCTTTGCCTCAGTACATGGACCTTTCTAATTAGTGTGGGAGAAGAAAATATTATTTGATGACAAAAAATTGTTATAGTTCTCTAGCAGCCTTCTGAGTTAGGGAATCCTAATGGCTGAAGCCTCTTTGGTTTGTTGAATATAAATGAATTTAAAGACATTGTTGCCTTTTGCCTTCTGAGATTGCCCATACTCTGTTTGTGGGGCATGTTTCTCCCAAGGCCATTCTTGCCTTTTGACATGGATCCATTCTATCTATGGAATGTCTGTCTGTCTAAGTAAATACACAGATTCACATGAGACATATACCTACTGAGATTCAGTCCTGACATCAGATGGTTCTTATTTTAATTTCTTAAAGACGGGTTTTGATGAACTTCAGACTCCAGGTGAATGGTGTTCTTTCTTCTAATCTCTTGGTTCTGGAATCTGATCCTGGTTTGAAACTGAGCAGGACCGTGTAGGGCTCCCAGGAACTAAGGTCCCCACCCAGGTGAAGGATGGCAACTTCAAGCTTAGCACAAAATTCCTGGAACATCATCCTGCTGCCTCCTCACCAGTCAAAGAAAGTCACCCACCCTGCAGTCCTCACCCCAAATTTTGCCTAAAAACTTCTCCCCCAAAACCATCGGGGAGTTTGGGGTTTTTGAACATGAGCCACCTGTTTTCCTTGCTTGGGCCTGAAATAAAGCTTTCTATGCTCCAAAAATAAAAAGCAAAATAAAAGACAGTGTTAAATGATGGGAATGAGAGAGTAAAATCTGAGAAGCCAGAAAAAGTCAAAAAGTTTTGTATGGGCAAAGTGGGGGAAGAAACAATAAGATAATGACCTTCAATAACTGTTGTTTAGTCGCTCAGTTGTGTCCAACTCTTTGCAACCCCATGGATTGCAATACGCCAGGCTTCCCTGTCCTTCACTGTCTCTCAGAGTTTGCTCAAACTCATGTCCATTGAGTCAGCAATGCCATCCAAACATCTCATCCTCTATTGTCCCCTTCTCCTCCTGCCTTCAATCTTTCCCAGCTCTTTTCTAATGAGTCGGCTCTTCACATAAGGTTGCCAGCGTATTGAGCTTCAGCTTCAGTCCTTCCAATGAACATTCAGGATTGATTTTCTTCAGGATTGACAGATTTGATCTCCTTACTGTCCAAGGGACTCTCAAGAGTCTTCTCCAGCACCAGTTTGAAAACATCAATTCTTTGGTGCTCAGTCTTTATGGTCCAACTCCTACACCCATACATGACTACTGGAAAAACCAGAGCTTTGACTATAAAGACCTTTGTCAGCAAAGTGATGTCTCTGCTTTTACTGTCTAGATTTGTCATAGCTTTCCTTCCAAGGAGCAAGTGTCTTAATTTCATGGTTGACAACAGCATCAACAGTGATTTTGGAACCCAAGAAAATAAAGCCTTTCACTGTTTCCATTGTTTCCCCATCTATTTGCCATGAAGTGATGGGACCAGATGCCATGATCTTAAGTTGTTTTGAGTTTTAAGCCAGCTTCACTCTTCTGTTTTACCCTCCTCAGGAGGCTCTTTTGTTCTTCTTCACTTTCTGCCATTAAAGTGGTATCATCTGCATATCTGAGGTTGTTGGTATTTCTCCTGGCAATCTCGATTTCAGCTTGTGATTCATCCAGCCTGGCATTTCACATGAAATGGGCTCAAGAAGGCTCAAGAGTTAAAGATCAGACCTGCCAGTTAGACTATGCCTGCTGGTGCTTGGGAGGCCCTGGGAGTCTCTTGAACTATATGGCAGGGCCTTATCTTTGCTGGGAAATACAGACAAGTCTTTTCTTTTTCCTTGAAGAAAACCAAGGTGATTGAGATTCTTGATTTGCTTCTGACAAGCATAAAGAGGAAAGTCAGTCCTCAAAGGCTGGAGGGAGGGAGTGCATGCTAAGTTGCTTCAGTCTTGGCTGACTTTTTGCAACCCTGACTGTAGCCTGTCAGGGTCTTTTGTCCATGGGATTCTCCAGGCAAGAATACTGAAGTGGGTTGCTATGCCCTCCTCCAGGGGATCTTCCCCACTCAGGGATTGAACCTGCATCTCTTATATCTCCTTCATTGGCAGGCAGGTTCTTTATCACTAGCGCCACCTGGGAAACCTAGAGGGAGGGAGTAGGTAAATGCTAAAATACAGACCAAACTCAGTAGGTGAGCAAGAGTTAGAGAGGTGGGTTCATGTTTTTTAATAGATTACTCTGTGTTGCCCAGACAGATACAGCAGTGTTGAAAAGATATGGAGCTGAGTGGAGAGTCAGAGAGGAAAGTTGGCAATATCCTTCTAAGAAATAGAATGAAAAGGAGGATAATTGACCCCAAAGTATATAATTATGTTATAGTCAATTTGTATTCTAGAAATAGACTTAATAATGTGAAGAAAAACAAACTGGCATCAACAATTAGAACATAAGGACAAAGACAGTGAAAACATCAATAGGTCAGTTAAACACCAACTGGTGTCTCTAAGATATTAATGAGAAGGAAAACTCTGGTATTTACATAATTTTGATCACAAAGGCAAAATATAATTTGCACACACTTAGAGGAAAACCAGCTAGCATTAGGGTTATCTTTGATAAAAGACTGTACCAAATAAGGACATCAAACCCAAATAAACACACACCCCTACCTAATCTGGAGGTGGTTCATATTGGTACTAGGTGGAAATCAGTTGGAGTCGAAAGAAGGGGCTTTTGCTTTTGTATACATATGTAATTCTAGACATGTTGTGAGAACTTATGGAAGTGCTGAAGCCCTGTTGTTCCCCCTTAAAATGACTCCTGCTCAGAGTAATTAAGGGGACTTTCCTGGTAGCTCAGTGGTAAAGAACCTGCCTGCCAATGCAGGAGACTCGAATTAGATCCCAGCGTCAGGAAGATCCCCTGGAGAAGGAAATGGCAATCCACTCCACTACTCTTGCCTGGAGAATCCCATGAACAGAGGAGCCTGGTGGGCTACAGTCCATGGGGTCACAAAGAGTCAGACATCACCGAGTGAGCACACACTCATGCACTTCATAATACACTGAAAATATACATATGAATGAAGATCAATGTAATGGGCTACCAGAACCCATTAATAATTCAAATTTTATGTCCAAGCAGCCTTCTTCTGAATCTGTGTTCATCAAGCTTATTTAGCTTCAAATGAACTTGCTCACTGAGGCAATGGACTGGCTGTTCAGGTCAACCTTCACATCTGGTCTGCTTGACATTATATTCTACTCTAGTGTCACCGGTGTCTTGGTATACTCTCCCTGGCAGCTTGTGTGCTTAGTCAGACTGAAGTTAATTTCTCTAGAAATTAACCAGTACTAGGGCACTAAATGGGCTTCCCTGGTAGCTCAGCTGGTAAAGAATCTGCCTGCAAAGCAGGAGACCCCAGTTCGATTGCTGGGTTGGGAAGATTCCCGGGAGAAGGGATAGGCTACCCACTCCAGTATTCTTGGACTTCCCCGTTAGCTCAGACGGTAAAGAAACTGCCTGCAATGCTGGAGACGTGGGTTTGATCCCTGGGTTGGGAAGATCCCCTGGAGAAGGAAATGGCAACCCACTCCAGTGTTCTTGCCTGGAGAATCCCAGGGACGGGGGAGCCTGGTGGGCTGCCGTCTATGGGGTCACACAGAGTCGGACACGACTGAAGTGACTTAGCAGCAGCAGCAGCAGCTTTTCCAGGTTGAAACCCCTCTCTCTGGGCCTGCCTTCAGACTTCCATAGTCTTTAAAATGTTATTTAAATATTGAAGTCATGAGTTTTCTATTTAACTTTCCAAGAGTTTGTCTCAAATCCCTGACCATATTGTAAGTTCTTGAAGACAAACTCCCCACCTCAAAGGGCTCAAAACAGTACCCTGTAGAAGACTGTTGTACTGATGACCTCCAAGAAAGCACATTTCCTGGTATTCAAGCCCTGGTGTAATCCCCTCCCACAATGACTCTGAACTTCTTGTGTGATTTGCTTTGGCCAATGAGACACTAACAAGCATAAGGCAAGTAGAGGCTTGCTAAGCATTTGCCCTTTTGGAACCCAATTGCCATGTAAAGCAGCTCAGGCTAGACTACTGAATGATGACAGAAGTCTCACTTTTTCAACCATCCCCACCAAGATACTAGGTATACAGGCAAAGCCATTTTAGACCCTCCTGCCAAACCACAAGCTGAATGCAACTGTATGGGTGAGCTATTTCCTTGCTCCTGAAAGAAAACCTTGTCTTTTTCTAGATGTTTTCAAGTTAGGATGTGAAGGCAGAACTTCCACAGTCATCTTCTGACCAAAGTGGGGCTTTTAGAGACCTATAACCAGATGAGGGGAAGTGAAAAGAAAGAACATGAACCCTTGATGATATTATAGAGTTGCTGAATTAACTGACATAGCAGTTGGTTGACTTCTGCACTTTTTATTATATGAGATGGCATATTTCCTCATTGTTTAGGCTACTTTCAGTTGGGTTTTCTGTTACTTGCAGCTGAGGGCATTCTAACTGATATATTCCTCAACCAGCTTTACTGGTACAAGTATAAAACTCCTGAAGTGCTCTGCCTTGTATATAGTAATAGACATTTGAGAAATTTCTCATTGCTGAGAAAGTAAAAGAAGATTTTGTGGTAGAAACTGGTAGTTGCTTACCAATAGCCATTTTCTTTCCTCCTTAATTATAGAACTACAATTTTCAGCTGGGCATACTGCTGCTTACAACAAAAGACAGTACTTCCCTACATCTTTGTATATTGATAGAGCCATATGATTGAGTTCAGGCCAATGCTGCTGCTGCTGCTAAGTCACTTATGAGATGTAAGCAAAAGTGTTGTGTTGGGAGAGGGCTTCGTAGGAGCTGACTCAGCTGGAAAGGACCCTTTTTGGCCCTTTTGCCTTTCATTTTTATTTCCCCAACTTGATTTCTCTGACCATAGTTCCAGTATCATCTTAGGCTATGAGCTGACCCTGAAAATGGAAGCCAAGAACAGGATGGAAGCAGAAAGCCTGGAGTCCTGATTACAAAGTAGAGCCACTGTAATAGTTCTGGACTTGCCTGGCTTCAGATTTCTGTCTACGAGAGAAAAATAAACCTTGATTTTGTTTCAGTTCACTTCAGTTCAGTCGCTCAATCGTGTCCGACTCTCCGTGACCCCATGAATCACAGCACGCCAGGCCTCCCTGTCCATCACCAACTCCCGGAGTTCACTCAAACTCATGTCCACAGAGTCGGTGATGCCATCCAGCCATCTCATTCTCCGTCGTCCCCTTCTCCTCCCACCCCCAACCTTTCCCAGCATCAGAGTCTTTTCCAGTGAGTCAACTCGTCGCATGAGGTGGCCAAAGTATTGCAGTTTCAGCTTCAGCATCAGTCCTTCCAATGAACACCCAGGACTGATCTCCTTTAGAATGGACTGGTTGGATCTCCTTGCGGTACAAGGGACTCTCAAGAGTCTTCTCCAACACCACAGTTCAGAGCATCAATTCTTCAGCGATCAGCTTTCTTCACAGTCCAACTCTCACATCCATACATGACCACGGGAAAAACCATAGCCTTGACTAGACGGACCTTTGTTGGCAAAGTAATGTCTCTGCTTTTTATTTTTTTTTTTTTATTTTTTTTTGTAGCTAATTAATTTGAAGAGGGAAAACAAAATCCTTTATTGTTTATTATTATGCTTTTTACCAACATTATTTTAAAGAACTGTAAATAGCATAAGCTGGATCCTTTGAATGTACAGCTAGCACAGATTTTGAAATACATACTGGGCCTTCAGCTTATGATGTTTATTGTAACAGTTAAAGGGTAATTTTCTTTTAAAAAGGTATGATTTTTAAAATATTCCCAAAGTGCTGAATGTGCTAATTGAGGATACATAATTTTTAAATGATGTATATCGCAGATGAATGTTTATCTCTGCTTAGGTTTAAAGAACAGTATAGATAATCTCACGAACAGAGAAAATTAGATTTGTTTCCCTTCTTATCTGACTACCTAAGGATTTAAATTACAAAGCCAACCAAGAACCACTGACCTTAACCAAGCAGTCTGTAGGATAAATAATAAGATAGAGAAGTTCTCCACCCCATATATATGTGTTGGTAAAATTAACCTTTCCTTTCAGGTAACTCTGAACTTTAGAATCAAAGTTTTAACTGTTGCTGGAGACCATGGATGGAGGATGCACTGCTTTGGAGTTTCTCAGTCACTGTTTCTTCCTTCACTGTGGTCTTGATGACTTCAGACACTCCACTCGTTCCAAGCACGCAAGGCAAACTTAAAAACACTTCACTATTTATATCATAATATCCCTTTGCTAAAACTGATACAGAATGTACTTTCTTTTTATCATTCACAATACTGTCAAGCAGGTCAGCTACTGATAGTCCAACAGACCATGATCTCTGACCTTTTACCCTTAATAGTTCCATGGCCCTGTTGGACAGCTGCATCTGAGAGTCATGACTTGTTACTTCCTCTTGGCCACTCCATATAGGCACTTTGTCTTCTCCCTGCTCACCAATAACCCATACTTCTTTTCCTGAAGTCTGTGCCTTCAAGACGTTTGTAATAATATATTGTAATCTCTGTGAATCCAGATTGCACCCAATTCCAATCACTCGGTTTGCAGGAAATGCACTCAGTTTCCAAGTCACATAGGTCATGATTTCCACTGGCTGAGATGCAACGAGCAGGATGCCGTGCTGACTATAATGTCCCAGAGCCGGGACAAGGGCTCTGAACATGTCCACGTTGCTCTGCACCACATCGAGGTAGGACTGAGACCTCCCCAGAGAGTTGACTGTGAAGACCACCACCTTGGAATGAGCAGAGGCAGACAAATCTTTGCTGATCTCCACATTAGGCAGGTTGAAGATGTCAAGGTCCATCATCCCTCCTTTAGTCCCTTCTGAGAAGTCTAAAAGGACCAGTTTGTCTGCAACGCCTTTGGCTGAAATTGCTAAAGTGCAGGCAATTCCCAGTTCTCCACCTCCAACCACGGTAATTTTACTGACTGTTTTATTCTCACGATTTGCCCAGTTCTTTGAATTTATATCTGAGACACCTTCAGTGATTTTTGCAATATAGGCTAGCAAGTCTACCTGCCGTGCCTCGTCAGATGATGACAGAGAATACAGGGGAAGTTCCTCTTGAAATTTGGCAATCATTTCTTTAATTAATCCAACAATGACTTAGGATGGCTCCAGTTTTGGAGATAGGGCAAGTATATTCTGCCTTGAGCATCCACATGCTTTCCAACTAAGATTCCCATATTTGCAGTTGGTTTTAAGAAGCAAATGGGGGGAGCAAAAGGGTGAGAATCCAAAATCCACAAACGAATAGGTATGTTATACGTATTACCCTGATATATCACAGGAATAGTACCAGTGAAATTCACTAGGTCTTTCTGGGAACTATCTTTGAAAACATAGGTATCCATGGAATATCTGAAATGTGGGAAAAACATGTTTACGTTCTTTAGTTCTTCCACAGTTAGATCCCTGAACTTGTACTTGGTTGCCCTGTGGGCAAAATAATTTAACTTCCTTGATCTTTTCTCATTGGCAAAGAGAAGGAGACTCCTAGACTCCACCTCTTAGATTTGTGCTTGCCAAGGAGTCGCCTGAGAGCCTCGCTGTCGAACTCCATCTCCAGCCAGGACCGCGAGGCCGGCTCCGCATGTCTCTGCTTTTTAATATACTATCTAGGTTGGTCATAACTTTCCTTCCAAGGAGCAACCGTCTTTTAATTTCATGGCTGCAATCAGCATCTGCAGTGATTTTGGAGCCCAAAAAAATAAAGTCTGACACTGTTTCCACTGTTTCCCCATCTATTTCCCATGAAGTGATGGGACCAGATGCCATGAGATTTGTCTTCTGAATGTTGAGCTTCAAGCCAACCTTTTCACTCTCCTCTTTCACTTTCATCAAGAGGCTTTTGAGTTCCTCTTCACTTTCTGCCATAAAGGTAGTGTCATCTGCATATCTGAGGTTATTGATATTTCTCCCAGCAATCTTGATTCCAGCTTGTGCTTCTTCCAGCCCAGCGTTCCTCATGATGTACTCTGCATATAAGTTAAATAAGCAAGGTGACAGTATACAGCCTTGACATACTCCTTTTCCTATTTGGAACCAGTCTGTTGTTCCATGTACAGTTCTGCCTTTTTCTTCCTGACCTGCATACAGGTTTCTCAAGAGGCAGGTCAGGTGGTCTGGTATTCCCATCTCTTTCAGAATTTTCCACAGTTTATTGTGATCCACACAGGCAAAGGCTTTGGCATAGTCAATGAAGCAGAAATAGATGCTCTTCTGGAACTCTCTTGCTTTTTTGATGATCCAGCGGATGTTGGCAATTTGATCTCTGGTGCCTCTGCCTTTTCTAAAACCTGCTTTAACATCTGGGAGCTCATGGTTCACGTATTGCTGAAGCCTGGCTTGGAGAATTTTGAGCATGACTTTACTAGCGTGTGAGATGAGTGCAACTGTGCGGTAGTTTGAGCATTCTTTGGCATTGCCTTTCTTTGGGATTGGAATGAAGACTGACCTTTTCCAGTCCTGTGGCCACTGCTGAGTTTTCCAAATTTGCTGGCATATTGAGTGCAGCACTTTCACAGCATCATCTTTCAAGATTTGAAATAGCTCAACTGGAATTCTATCACCTCCACTAGCTTTGTTCGTAGTGATGCTTTCTAAGGCCCACTTGACTTCACATTCCAAAATGTTTGGCTCTAGGTCAGTGATCACATTATCGTGACTATCCTGGTTGTGAAGATCTTTTTTGTACAGTTCTTCTGTGTATTCTTGCCACCTCTTCTTAATATCTTCTGCTTCTGTTAGGCCCATACCATTTCTGTCCTTTATCAAGCCTATCTTTGCAAGAAATGTTCCCTTGGAATCTCTAATTTTCTTGAAGAGATCTCTTGTTTTTCCTATTCTGTTGTTTTCCTCTATTTCTTTGCATTGATCACTGAGGAACACTTTCTTATCTCTCCTTGCTATTCTTTGGAACTCTGCATTCAGATGCTTATATCTTTCCTTTTCTCCTTTGCTTTTCGCTTCTCTTCTTTTCCCAGCTATTTGCAAGGCCTCCTCAGACAGCCATTTTGCTTTTTTGCATTTCTTTTCCATGGGGATGGTCTTGGTCCCTGTCTCCTGTACAATGTCACGAACCTCCGTCCAGAGTTCATCAGGCACTCTATCTATCAGATCTAGTCCCTTAAATCTATTTCTCACTTCGACTGTATAATCATAAGGGATTTGATTTAGGTCATACCTGAATGGTCTAGTGGTTTTCCCTACTTTCTTCAATTTAAGTCTGAATTTGGCAATAAGGAGTTCATGATCTGACAACTTTCCTTTTAAAATATTGAAGACTGGTATACAAGAGTATATGAATAATGAGGAATCATCCACCTGAATGTTAAGTAAGTCCTTCCTGGCTTTCTTTTTTTCCCAGTCCCATGAAGCAACATTTGGGTGTCACCTTGGTTGGAGTTCTAGATTGCAAGTGATAGAATCCAACTCTGACTAGTGAAGCAAAGATAAATTTATCAGAAGGACATCAGGAGTCATTGAATTGTCAGGAGGCTGGAGAACTACCATAGGAAAGGACAGGAGTCTAAATAACTGCAGTTTAGGAGTCAGAAGCCTGCAGTCTGGTAGCAGGAACAGCTTGTTCAGGTCAATGCTGCCAGCCTTCCTGCCCTTTCTGTCACTGCATGTATTAGTGACCTCTAATCCATGCTTTCATCCTTGTGACTGCTGCTCAGTATCCAATGTCTCAGGATAGACTACATGAATTGGGAAGAGGTGACTAAAAGAAAAGCAGAGTATTATTATGATGGATAAATGAAAACTGTGCAACCAAACAGTGATAAACATTCACCATATCCAACAAGCCTGAGTCAGGTGAAGGAGACAACTGGCTGGAACTTGGTGTCTAAGGTTCTAATCTCTCTCCTCTCCATGAAAGATATCCCTTTTCTGAGTCTGGTGTATTGTATTCCCTATTTTTGGCTTGACCACCCTTTTCTGATCTCCTAGCTTTCTGTCCTTGTTTTCCTTTGTTCTTTATTTCAAACTCTTCATCTTCTAAACTCTTTCTGACTAGCAGGTATTGAGTTCAGGTATCGTATCTAGTGCATCCTGGTGTTTGACCATTAACTGTGTCTGATTCTTACCATTACTTCATTGTGTCCACCTTAAAATTTATATGTTGAAGTCCTAACCCCCATTCATCAACGTGTGACCTTATTTAGAAATAGGGTCATTGTAGATGTAATTAGTTAAGCTGAGTTCTTAATGGAGTAGGGTGGGCCTCTAATCCATTATGACTGGTATACTTATTAAAAGAGGAAATTTGGACAAAAATACAGGCACACAGGGAAAAAACCATGTGACAATGAAGGCAGAAATCAGTGTGATTCTTCTACAAGCCAAAGAATACTGAAAATTACCAGAATCTAGGGGAGAGGCATGGCCTTGGCCTTCTAGCCTCTAGAACTGTGAGACAATAATTTCTGTTGTTTAGACTTACGGTTGCTGGGGGGAAGGGACAGTTAGGGAATTTGGGATGGTTATGCACACATTGCTGTATTTAAAACAGATAACTAACAAGGCCCTATTGTATAGCGCATGGAACTTGGCTCAATGTTATGTGGCAGCCTGCATGGGAGAGAGGTTTGGGGGAGAATGGATGCATGTATATGTATGGCTGAGATCCTTCACTGTTCACCTGAAACCATCACAGCATTGTTAATCAGCTATACTGCAATACAAAATAAAAAGTTCAAAAACAATAATTTCTGTTGTTTAAGCCATCTAAGTTTGTGGTGCTTTATTATGGCAGCCTTAGCAAACTAATAGAAACCTACCTTCCCAGATAAAGTCCCTAGTCTTTATTTAACACTTCTTCATTTGTATTCATGATACAAACATAATCTCCTCTCATAGGTTAAAGAAATTTGTCCAGTCACCTGTGACTCTGCCTTCTCTTCCTCTTTTTATATTCAGTCTCACACCAAATCTTTACCTTTTTGAACTGTTTATCCATTTCATTGCTACCACCCCAGGCCCATTCTTTATCACCTAACAATTGATTTATCATAACTGTTTCCTAAATTAGCTCCCTGATGCCAGTATTATTTCCTTTATCTGTTTTCCACATCTCTATCAAATTAAATCTTCCAACTCTCAATGCCAACAGCCTCCAATCAGAGCATACCTGAAGCCTTTCCTTCTTTCCTCTATAAAGCCTTCCCATTCCTCTGCCTGCCTTTGAATCTCTACCAAAAGCAAATTAAGGTCACGGACTCTGACTGTAGCAACTCTGAATAAATAGCCTCTGTTCTCATTTGGTGGTTTTTGCTTGTTTCCACAGAATGAAGAATCTATGGAGGAAAAAGGCAAGCCTTTTCTAGTGGGATGTAAGTCTAGAGCTACAAGCAGCATTTTGGCTACTTACTATGTGGGGAGAGCCTGAGAAAGAACAATGCTGCTGCTGCTGCTGCTGCTGCTGCTGCTAAGTCACTTCAGTCGTGTCCGACTCTGTGTGACCCCATAGACGGAAGCCCACCAGGCTTCCCAATCCCTGGGATTCTCCAGGCAAGAACACTGGAGTGGGTTGCCATTTCCTTCTCCAATGTGTGAAAATGAGCAGAGCAGGAGACAGAGGCAGAGAGAAATGTCCTGATGATTCTGTTAAACATCTTGGCTCCAGCCATGGATGGCTAAGGTCATCAGCTCTACTTCTGGACTTTTCAGTCTCTTGAGCCAATGAATTCATGTCTTGCATTTGCTAGTTTGAGTTTCTGTGGCTTGTAATCAAAATAGTCCTGACCAATAACATCTCTCTTTTGCCCCTTGGAATAAGAAGCCAAAGCTATTTCTACAGTCAGATGGAGGAGGAAGACTGGAAAGACTTAATCCTTTGGTCATTGGTGACAAATAGAACCTGGCCTAGAAAAGTTCAGTGGGCACTGCACAATCTGCTATGCTTTCCTAAAGCTGGACCCCAAGGTTATAGGTTTTTTATTTTTAGTGCATATTCACATGCTTAGCTGCTTGTTCTCTAAAGCAGGACATATAAGAGTGGCTGGATCCAGAGAGGTTTCCAGCCTTCGCCATGTGCTGCATTGAAACCAGCCTTTCCCACAGAACCGTAGTCCTTGTGTTTCCACCTCTATGCTGCTGCCACTGCTGCTAAGTCACTTCAGTCGTGTCCGACTCTATGCGACCCCAGAGACGGCAGCCCACCAGGATCCCCCGTCCCTGGGATTCTCCAGGCAAGAACACTGGAGGGGGTTGCCATTTCCTTCCCCAATGCATGAAAGTGAAAAGTGAAAGTGAAGTCGCTCAGTCGTGTCTGACTCTTAGCGACCCCATGGACTGCAGCCTACCAGGCTCCTCTGTCCATGGGATTTTCCAGGCAAGAGTACTGGAGTGGGGTGCCATTGCCTTCTCCATTCCACCTCTATCAGTTCAGTTCAGTTCAGTCGCTCAGTCGTGTCCCGACTCTCTGCGACCCCATGAATCACAGCACGCCAGGCCTCCCTGTCCATCACCAACTCCCGGAGTTCACTCAAACTCATGTCCACAGAGTCGGAGGTGCCATCCAGCCATCTCATTCTCTGACGTCCCCTTCTCCTCCCGCCCCCAACCTTTCCCAGCATCAGAGTGTTTTCCAGTGAGTCAACTCATCACATGAGGTGGCCAAAGTATTGCACCTCTATACCAATGGGTAAATTCTTTTCTGGGGGTACTCAGCTTAACCCAGAAAATTTTCGTGAATTTCAAATCTTAAGAGTTTTATTTCCTGTCCTACTAAGAAAGCTCTGGGCTCCTAAACAGATTAGTCCATTCCCTCTCCAAGGACTGGTACCAAGGAATCTCTTGGAAATGCTCAGTTTTAATGAGTATACTACCCAAAGTAATTTATACATTCAATGCAATCCCTATCAAGCTACCAACAATATTTTTCACAGAACTAGAACAAATAATCTCACAATTTGTATGGAAATACAAAAAACCTCGAATAGCCAAAGCAATTTTGAGGAAGAAGAATGGAACTGGGGGAATTAACCTGCCGGACTTCAGGCTCTATTACAAAGCCACAGTCATCAAGACAGTATGGTACTGGCATAAAGACAGAAATATAGATCAATGGAACAAAATAGAAAGCCCAGAGATAAACCCACGCTCCTATGGACACCTTATCTTCGACAAAGGAGGCAAGAATATAAAATGGAGAAAAGACAGTCTCTTTAACAAGTGGTGCTGGGAAAACTGGTCAGCCACTTGTAAACGAATGAAACTAGAACACTTCCTAACACCATACACCAAAATAAACTCAAAATGGATTAAAGATCTAAATGTAAGACCAGAAACTATAAAACTCCTAGAGGAGAACGTAGGCAAAACACTCTCCGACATAAATCACAGCAGGATCCTCCAAGACCCACCTCCCAGAATATTGGAAATAAAAGCAAAAATAAACAAATGGGACCTAATTAAAATCAAAAGCTTCTGCACAGCAAAGGAAACTCTAAGCAAGGTGAAAAGACAGCCTTCAGAATGGGAGAAAATAATAGCAAATGAAGCAACGGATAAAGGATTAATCTCCAAAATATACAAGCAGCTCCTGCAGCTCAATTCCAGAAAACTAAGTGACCCAATCAAAAAATGGGCCAACGAACTAAACAGACATTTCTCCAAAGAAGACATACAGATGGCTAACAAACACATGAAAAAATGCTCAACATCCCTCATCATCAGAGAAATGCAAATCAAAACCACAATGAGATACCATTTCACACCAGTCAGAATGGCTGCTATCCAAAAGTCTACATGCAATAAATGCTGGAGAGGGTGTGGAGAGAAGGGAACCCTCTTACACTGTTGGTGGGAATGCAAACTAGTACAGCCACTATGGAGAACAGTGTGGAGATTCCTCAGAAAACTGGAAATAGAACTGCCATATGATCCAGCGATCGCACTCCTGGGCATACACACCGAGGAAACCAGAATTGAAAGAGACACATGTACTCCAATGTTCATTGCAGCACTGTTTATAATAGCCAGGACATGGAAGCAACCTAGATGTCCATCTGCAGATGAATGGATAAGAAAGCTTTGGTACATATACACAACGGAGTATTTCTCAGCCATCAAAAAGAATGCATTTGAATCAGTTTTAATGAGGTGGATGAAATTGGAGCCAATTATACAGAGTGAAGTAAGCCAGAAAGAAGAACATCAATACTGTATATTAACGCATATATATGGAATTTAGAAAAATGGTAACCTGAACCCTGTATAAGAGACTGCAAAAGAGACATAGGCATTTAGAACAGTCTTTGGGACTCTGTGGGAGAGGGTGAAGGTGGAATGATTGGGGAGAATGGAATTGTAGCATGTATATTATCATAAGTGACCAGTCCAGGTTCGACACATAAATTTTCCTCTGTTCAAAAAAAAAAAAAAAAAAAATTTTAAATATAAAAAAAAAAAAAGGAAATGCTCAGTTTTTATCAAGTAGTAAAATCTTCCCCTCCTCAGGAAAAAAGTATGCATTTATATTTGCACACTCAAAAAAGGCCAAAAAGTGACTTTTCAAAAATATAAAATGACTTTAACTTCTGCTTATTCAGAGGAGCAGCTTCTGAGACTTAAAAATAATAGTAAAATTTAAAAGTTCTTATTTCCTGGTACTTCACACTATAAACAATTTCTGCTTACCAAGTTGGTCTCTGTTCCTAAATCCTAGCTTTTATACCTCTGCATATGCTATCCCACAGCTTAACTGTTCCTCCCCCACATATGGAATCACAGAATCCAAAGTATTTTTTAATCATTTGCTCTCTCATTCTTTCATAAACATTAGGAGTTTCTTTTAACTAATATACACATTCTTTTGAGGGCAGGAACCATACTTCTTTTGTAGATTGTTTAGATTTAACATTCACTTGGTGAGTGAATGATTTAATGGATAATCAAATACCTTTTGTAACAAATGGTACTTTTAACACTTGAATTCTGATACAAGTAGATGCAATGTAAGAAATTAAACCTTTTTGAGACCTATAAAGATTGTCACTGTAAATATTATTAGTTTTAATTTATAAATATTTTTATTATACATACATTTTGAAAACCAGATTTTATTTTTAACACTTAGAAAAAACAATATTTTTACACATTTATAAAATTAGTATACTAAAATTTTACATTTCAATTAACCTCAGTATTTTTAAAAAGATTTTGAATTCTCTACCCAAAACTTAAAATATAAAAGTCACGCTATCTTGGCCACCTAAAATTGTAAAGATCCTAATTACCTTTGCTTTTATCTTCCCAATCAGAAGTACATTTTAAAAAAATAATTTCAATTTGTCTAAATGTCAAATGATTTAAAAATTTAGCTTAATTTAATGTTTCATTTCTTTTGCTGAAATTGTGATTGTACAATTTGATATCATAAATAAAAAAGCTTTCTTGTGTGTGTCCTGTAAACATTCCTCCCTCCTTTGTAAGTTTATTCACTTCTGTGTTCATGGAGAAGCTGCAGGAGAAGGGGACATTTCTGAGCTCTTAGACTTTCCATCTGCTTAGTGGCTCACTTTGGAAAGCTAAAGTGAGGTAATCCCTCCCTAACTAATTCTCAAAACGTTTATTCATTCATATATATATTTATATTCCTGAACTGACATATAATGTATAGTTATTATAAATCAGAGACTTTTAAAATAAATATGAGTTAAATCTCTTTTGCTGGCTTTCCATTAGTAACACATGAAAAAAACCCAAACTCTTACTTCAAGATCTGAAATTTAAGACTGCTTTTCCATTTCTTCAGCTCCTAATAAGCACTAAGAAGCAATCTGCATCAATTCGCCACCTACTCCTTGGCATCCCCAATTCCTCCAGCAGTTATTGCGAAGGTGGCTTCATTTTCAGGCATCTCAGGGCTAACAGAATACAAGGGAACAGACATTTATAAAAAGCTCTATTGCTATAAATACTGTATTCATGTCACAGGCATCATATTCCTATTAGTCCAAGTCTGAGACATGTGAGTTGGTACAGCTAAATGTGGATTGCAAACTTTATCTACAAGTATTATCAACTGTCACAAACATTTATAGAATAATTTCTAAATAATAACTTCTAAGGTTCTGGATGTCAAGAAAAATTACCCTAAACTTGGAAATAGGCAACAGGGATAACTGGGTATTCTTAGAGTGCACTATCAGACATTCTGCAGAAGAGAATAGAACCTCTAAAGAGAGGTTTACTGATTCTAAATGGTATGTACCTCATACAGCTCAATAACAAAAAACAACCCAACTGAAAAATGGGCAGGAGACCTAAATAGACATTTCTCCAAAGAAGACATATAGATATGACCAATAGGCACATGAAAAGATGCTCATCATCGCTAATTATCAAAGAAATGCAAATCAAAACTACATTGAGGTACCACCTCACAGTGGTTGAAATGTCCATCATTAAAAAATCTACAAATAACAAATGCTGGAGGGGATTTGGAGAAAAGGGTTCCCTCCTACATTGTTGGTGGGAATGTAAATTGGTACAGTCACTATGGAAAACAGTATGGAGGTTCCTTTGTTTTCTGGAGGTTCCTTGAAAAACTAAAAAACAGAGTTGCCATATGATCGTGTAATCCCAATCCCAGGCATATATCCAGACAATACCATAATTCAAAAAGAGACATGCACCTCTACGTTCATGGCAGCATTATTTACGATAGTCTAGACATGGAAACAACCCAAAGGCTATTGACAAATGAATGTATATATGTGTGTGTATATATATGTTTATGTCATATATATACACACATTGGAATATTACTCACATAAAAAAATAAATGCCATTTGCAGCAACATGGGTGGATTTAGAGACCATCACACTAAGCAAAGTAAATCAAAAAGAGAAAGACAAACACCATGATATCACTTATATGTGGAAACTAAAATAAGACACGGGTAAACATACCCACAGAAAGAACAGCTTGTGGCTGCAAAGGCAGGTGGGGAAGGGAAGGATTGAAAGTTTGGGATTAACAGATGCAAACTATTATATCTAGAATGGATAAACAACAAAGTTCTTCCTCATAGCACAGGGAACTATATTCAATATCCTGTGATGAACTATGATGGAAATGAATATGAAAAAGAATACATATATATGTATACCTGAATCACTTTTACAGCAAAAATTAATGTAATACTGTCAATCACCAATACTTCAATAAAATTTTTTAAAAATAATAAAATATATCCGTGTGCATCTTTCCATGACTAATGAAGGGAAAAACCGTGAAAGACTTTGAAATGAACTAAAAGATTACTGAGTACCTTCAGTGGAAAAATAGTTTGCCTAACACATCCTTCTAGGTTATACAAATCTATGAGGATTCCATGGTTTTCGTTGTCTTTGAGCTATTTTACAACTCCATGAGCTGCAGAAAACTATGAGTAATACAAATTATTCTTGTCCATAGAAATGTAAATTATGTGAAGAGGAATGCAATTGATTATTGTCCTATGGATACTGACCCATTTTTATCAATTTAGAATTCATTTCAGAATTACTTATATGACTACATCTGTGTGTTAATTTGACTTTTCCTTTGATCTGGTTATAAAATCTTACTGGTTTCTGCATGACTTACTGAGTTAAATATGATCTTTGACATTTTATATTTGTACAAGTCATGATTAGAAGCTCTTTATTTTTTTACCCCCCCATTACATGCTCTTTTAAATTTTACATTTTATTTTACAGCTCTACAGGAGTAGAGATTTATTTGTAGAAAACCGATAGCAGTGAAAATTATTCTTATGATGCCAGTCTATAACAATAGAAATGAATTTCACTGTGTAGAGAAACAATAGGTTTCTCTCCAGTAGAAAAGACAACTTCAAATGTTATAACTTATTGCCTGGTAGGATATTAACCAGTTTTGCATCTGTTAGCAAATTTATTTCTTCATTGAACTGACCAATTACATAAATCTCTGTTCCTCAAATTATCCTTTAAATGAGTGGTTTCTTCATTAACTGAGATGAAGAAAATCTTTAACACATGTCCATCTTTTGTTGATTTACAGAAAGCGATGTTTTTAATTTTTTTAACTCTTTGAAAATCAGACTTTAGCAAGTCCTAGACCCCACAGAATTTATAAAATTGAGACAGCCTTTACTCTCAAGATGGAGAAGGAAATGGCAATCCACTCTAGTATTGTTGCCTGGAGAATCCCAAGGACAGAGGAGCCTAGGAGGCTACAGTCAATGGGGTTGTAAAGAGTTGGACATGACTGAAGTGACTTAGAATGGATACGTGCATTACTCTCAAGAAGCCTAAAAGGTGAACTACGATATAACAAGTATGCAAAGTAAGCTAAGTTCCTTAAAGTCAGTATATGTTACAGAACTCTAAGGAAAGAAGAAGTTATGCAGGCTAGGTTACTCGGGAAAGGTTTCATAGATTATAAAGGACTTCATAGAGGCCTGTGAGGCAGAAATGGGGGTATTCCATTTCTAGCATGAATTAAGAACAGGGCCATTCATGTAGTGCTCTGTAAAGCAGTGGAGAGATGGGTTTTTATCCTGACTCAAGATGGGGAGCCACTGGAGGGTTTTAAACAGAGAATAGATATGACCTGGCTTGGTGTTATAAAGGATTATTCTGGCATTTATGTTTAAAATAGCCTCTAGAGGGGCAATGGTAACCTAACTACCTGGGACCTTGGTTTTCTCATGTGTTGTTATTGTTGTTTAGTCACTGTGTCCAACTCTTTTGGGAATCCATGGACTGTAGCTAGCCAGGCTTCTCTGTCCATGGGATTTCACAGACAAGAATATTGGGAGTAGGTTGCCATTTCCTTCTCCAGGAGACCTTCCCAACCCAGGGATCAAACCTCTGTCTCCTGCATTGGCAGGCGGGTTCTCTACCACTGAGCTACCAGGGAAGCCCTTCCTCATGTGTAAATGGAGATAATTTTTCTCGGACACGACTGAGCGACTGAACTGAACTGAACTGAACTGAATCTCCATTTGGCACAAGGCCTAGCACATAGAACCCACTCAGTAAGTGTTAGCTAGTAAGTGTTAGCTATCATTTTTAGCTTCATGATCTTCTCTATCAAAATGCTTTTTCTAAAGCCAAGGAGAACTCTTTGTGAGAAATCTTTAGGAATAATAAAGAAGGAAGTACAAGCTGCACAGAAAACTATTTTGACATTTTAAGTTCTGATCTGGTTTTGCTATTTTTATTCAAACTTATGGATATTTGACATAATTAACTTCTATGATAATTTTAATTATCCTTTGTTGAGTCTGCAGAACCCTAGAGTTCTCTTAGGACTGTAAAAACCACAGGGGTTATTTATTCTTAAAAGTTTAGAAGATTTGATAAAATATACAAATGATTGAACCTGTAGACAGAGTTCATTCATTTTTTAATTCAACAAATAGTTATTGAGCTCTTGCTAGATGCCAAGTACCATGCTAAATGCTTGGGACATTAGTGAACCAGACTCAATCATTGTAGTGAGGGAGATGTACATGTAATTGGCTGATTACAATTCAGAGCAAAAAATAGTTGGGAAAGTTCTAAGCACAGCAATCTGTCCAAGATATAGACCAAGAAATTTTAGTAAAAAGATGAAACAATCCTACTCTCCACTTAATTCGACAAAGTTCATTTGTAACAAATTTCTAGAGATTGCTGAAGCTCCACAAAATATAGCACTTGCATATGTATCATACTCTATGAGGACCAGTGATGAAAAGTGAAATGGTCTGAATAAAAACCAGATAGAGGGACTTCCCTGGTGGTGCAGTGGATAAAAATCCACCTGCCAATACAGGGGACAAGAGTTCAATCCCGAGTCTGGGACTATTCATGCCACAGAGCAACTAAGCCCGTGCACCACAACTTCTGAGCCCATGCTCTAGAGCCGATGAGCCGCAGCTCCTGAAGCTCGAGTGCCCTAGAGGCTGAGCTCCACTACAAGAGATCCCACATACAAGAGAGCTCCTCACCACATGAGGAGCCAGAGCACCATGACAAAGAGTAGCCCCTGCTTGCTGCAACTAGAGAAAGCCCGTGTGCAGCCATGAAGACACAGTGCAGCCAAAAAAAAAAAAAAAAACCCAGATAGATAGGGGAACTGATTACTTAATATTTAATATTTTTAATTATAATACATAATAAGTACTATGATTCATAGGCAAAACCAGATTAAGAGCTCATTTCTTTTGGCTGATTTTTTCCTCCTTAGGGTTAAGAGTTATTACAAATCTTTATCTTGTTGCCCAAGACTGGCTAATCAGTCAGTCACAAATATTGTGCCTCTGTTATATCTGAGGCACTAAGAATACAGTGGTAAGCAAGAGAATAGTGTCCCTGTCCTCAGGGTATTTACTGTCTAGTGGGGATGATATACATAAATCATTACCAATGGAATGTAAGCTTCATAAAGGCAGAGCCTTGTCTTTTCGTTTGGTTCACTGCTCTGTCCCCAGAATGGAGAACAGCTGAAGTGTAATACGCTTCTCTGTAAAAACCCACTAAGCTTGTAACTGTTTTCTTGTACTGTTTGATTTTATTTTTTTTTACCATGTACATCAATTACCTTGTCAAAGTTTATTCATATATTTGCAATATATTCATATATTATATACATGAAAGTAAAAGTCACACAGTTGTGTCCAACTCTTTGTGACCCCATGGACTATATAATCCATGGAATTCTCCAGGCCAGAATACTGGAGTGGGTAGCCTTTCCCTTCACCAAGGGATCTTCCCAACCCAGGGATCGAACCCAGGTCTTCCATATTGCAGGCAGATTCTTTACCAGCTAAGCCAGCAGGGAAGCCCAAGAATACTGGAGTAGGTAGCCTTTCCCTTCTCCAGGGGATCTTCCCGACCCAGGAATCGAACCGGGGTCTCCTGCACTACAGGCAGATTCTTTTCCAATTGAGTTATCAGGGAAGCCCATGATATATATGTGTGTGTATGTATATATATATAAAACACATGCATGTACATATGTACATACATGTGAAGAGCTGACTCACTGGAAAAGAACCTGATACTGGGAAAGACTGAAGACAAAAGGACAAGGCGGCAGCAGAGGATGAGATGGTGAGATAGCAATGGACATGAATATGACTCAATGGACATGAATATGACTCAATGGACATGAATTTGAGCAAACTCCAGGAGACAGTGGAAGACAGAGAAGCCTGGGGTGCTACAGTCCATGTGGTCACAAAGATTGGTACATGACTTAGCAACTGAACAACAACAAAAATATATGCACATCAACTCATATGCATATACATACATACTCATGTATGACTCCTTTTGAATTTGGACAGAAAACCCCAATGGCTTCAGTCTCCATAGGAGAAGCTGAAGGTGACATGACCCTCCAGAACATTCCAGCACCATCTTTGCAGGGAGAGACAGGAGAGGGATAAGATGTACTATGCAAACATTACAGGAAATGACAGGTTGTTGCTTTTCAACAACAAAAGCCCCAGTCTCCTTCCATGCTACATACTTGCAAATCTTGAAAAATTCCATAAAAATCTCTAGACCCAGCCCCACGCCAGGCTCTTGTTTTGCAGTTCATCTCTAAGTGGCCGAAATATTAGTTTTCTCACTCTAAAGATTGGCTTTAGGGGCTCCGTTTATTGGCTTCAGGGGCTCAAGGAGTTCTCTCAGGTCAGAGAGGGGCAAGAGCTGGAGCTGGAGTCCTGAAGCCCAGCAACCCTACCAGCTGGGCGACAGCATCCTAGATGTTGAAGCCCAGCTCCAACAGCAGCCCCATGCCCACCAGCCTCAGGGCTGAAACAAATGCTCAGAACCAAGGGCTGCTCCTTCCAGCTCAGCCTTTCCAGACCCAGTCAAAGGTATGTCTACTGAGGAACAGTTGCAGGAAGTGTAAAGGTCCCCTCCCCTGCCAACCCTTCAGAGATAACACAACAGATAGGCAAAAATGGGGGAGGTCCACAGAGAAGGGTCAGCAGCAATGCTCAGGAAGGGGTGAGCAATGCCTCCTCAATTCAAATCGCTTTAGGTTTACTACTGGTAAAATCTAAGCTTATAACTATTAATTAAATAATTAAGTACTGTGAAAGAATATAAGGTGTAACATAGAGTATTAGCCTAGACTGTAAGAGTCAGGGAAAAGTTCCATGAGGAAGTGCTGTTTCAACTGAAACCTGAAAAGAAAACTAGCAGAAAGAAGAACATCCCTATAACATGGTGTACTTTTCCTGCATTTACTTCACTTAAAGTGGAAATCAATTATTTCATTACCTAGCTTTACTGTAAGATTTGGAAGGTCAGGGACCAAGCCTATTTATCAACAAAATCCCCGAATCCCTAGAACCTAGTACATATTAGGGACTTCCCAATGAATTTAATACTTTTTGAGAAGGAAATTCAAGCATGTAGGGTCTGCCCTTGGAATAATTATAGCCTCTCTGGAGAAGTAATTCTATATAACATTATATGCATAAGAATCTAATTAAGAATAAAAAAATATTTACCTGTCATAAATCTTGGCAATTCTCAGCTCTCCTCTTCCTTTTCGCAAGCTTATTCTTGTTGTTGAAGCGTGAGCCAGAATGTGTCCCCCAATGGGTTTTTTGGGGTCTGCTTGAAAACTGAATTAACAGAACATTTTTCAGGTTTCATCATATGAACTATATACAAAAATACCTGTGATTACAAGGCAACTTTCTATGGAGAATGGCAAGGGATAAATAAGAAATACCCAAAAAGAGATACTAGGGGACAAACACTCATTTCCAAAGAGAGATGATTTTGAATGAACTAAATGGGAAATAAATGATACGATCTGCAAAAGTGCTAAGAAATCACATAGGAAAGATAACATGGGGAGAAAATGTCCTAAAAATAACTCATAATGTAAGAGGTTATACTTATTTAAAACAAAGTGCAACACAGCACAATAAATAGCCTTAGCTCTAGAGAATATCAAACCAATTCAAATTTTACTTGTTCCATCAAAGTGTTCAGGATTCTGTGTAGAATTTCATGGGGAATTTATGACTCTTGATTTTTCTTGTAAGTTAACAACACTTTAATAATTTAATAAAAGATATAAACTCTTCCCCAGAAAAATGCACAAATGTACACATACAAAAATTTTCATGTAAGTTTAGGAGATTCATAGTTCCTTCCTGCTCTGGCATGGACAGGTATTAACAATAATAGTAACAACCAAGATTTATTGAGTCCTTACTCTGTGGCAGACACTCTTCTAGCTCATCTAATTATTTCCCTTTGTTGGGATTCCATATTTAGTAAATAATTTTGGATTAAAATTTGGATTCTGCCTACAGAATTCAAGGTCTGTAGGTCTGCCCACAGAGAGAATACCCTGGTCATAAGAACCTCAAATGAAGTTACATTTTTCTTTATCAGTAAACTGGCCCTCTGATCTTTCACTGAGTCTCATAAATGTGATTAATGTGAGTCTGCCCCTAAGAAATGGATTTGTTCTCAGTAGATGACCAAATCAATCTTCTGTAAGGGTAAGGGCCCTGAACTCTGGCCAACTCAACAGGGTGATGGACATATCCTTCCAAAGCCTATCAAGTGACAGCACGCTAATATTTCCCTGGCATATACAGCTTTAATGTTCTATGTGGCATAAGAGATTTAGAGTTAGACCTGAGTTCAAATTTTGGCTTACCAGCCAGCCATATGACTTCAGGAAACCTGTTATTCATTCTCAATGTCTGTTTCTTGATTTTAAATGGAGAATAATAACTGTACATAACTGGTACAGTAGTTGTAAGAATAAAATGAAATAATTTAGATAAGGCAGTAACCCAGTAACTGAAATTATTATCTGCTTTCCTAATCCTGACTCACTATCTATGTTACCTTGGGCTAATTATTTACCTTTATGAATTTGTTTCTTTAACTGTAAAATGAGAACCAAAAAAGCCTCTTACTTTTTAGGGCGGTTGTGAAGATTCAAGATGTATTTAATACAACTCATGAGGAGCCAACTACATGCCAGAAACAGTGCTAGATCATTTATAAAGCATTAGCTTTACCCTTCCAGTAATCTCGGCACACAAAAGACACTCAATAAATGGAGACTATTATTATTTAACTAAATGATTCTGTTAAAAGAGTCACTCGCTCAGTGACATGTAAATTAAGAAATTTTTCTTCAAGTTTCCTTGAACTTCTCGAGTGTTCTAGCAATTATAAACATGTCTTGAGGTAAAGTGCAAGAAGGTATAATATCATTCCACATTCATTCAGAGGGCTTTAATTTACTTCTATTTCTGACCAAGTAAAAACAGCTTCAGAAAGCCACCCACATCCTTCCTTTAGCTTATTCTCTTATTTCCCCTTCTTCTATATTATCTTTTCTTCTTTTCTCCCTTTCTCAGGGGATGGGGAATATGATGAGAAGGAGGAAGAGGCAGGGGTAGATATTAGGAATAGAGAGTCCAAGAAAAATTGTTTCATTTATCCTGCTCTGGTTGAACAGGATACAGCATGTTATATTGTTGACGGCAAGACAAAGAATCTCCTGATCTTTCAACCTCAAATCAGGGTGCAGGGAGCATAAGATTATGGTGATGGTAGGGCAGGTTGGAGAAGGCAATGGCAAGCCACTCCAGTACTCTTGCCTAGAAAATCCCATGGATGGAGGAGCCCGGTAGGCTGCAGTCCTTGGGGTCGCTAAGGGTTGAACACGACTGAACAACTTCAGTTTCACTTTTCACTTTCACACATTGGAGAAGGAAATAGCAACCGACTCCAGTGTTCTTGCCTGGAGAATCCCAGGGATGGGGGAGCCTGGTGGGCTTCCGTCTATGGGGTCACACAGAGTAGGACATGACTGAAGTGACTTAGCAGCAGCAGCAGCAGGGCAGGTGGTATTTTTCTGGGGTGAAATAGGAAAAATAGCACAGTGAGGCTAAAAAAGCATCAGTGTTGCAGTTAGATACCTGGGTTTAAATTCTGGCTCCTGCTTTTTAACTGTGTGATTGACCAAGTAGGCACTCTAAGCCTTGGTTTCCTCCTTTATAAATTATGAATAACAACAGTGTCTACCTCAAATACTGGCTGGAGTGGAGACCTTGAGGGGTCCGGGCAAGGGCAAACGTGAGAGAAAATTGGTACTCCTGGTACTTTTGACTTGCTAAGGGGCAAGCTTAAAGATGGAATTTTTTAGAAGGGGTCCATTGAGAGACTGAGTGAACATGTCCAAAAGTGACAAGGATGTTTTGAGATTAGAGGAAGATAAAGAAGAGTACTGCCAAAAGAGCGGAATTTTGGCAAAAAAAAAGGGGGGGATGGCTTTAAAAAATACAGTATGTATAAGAAGTTTTGTTAAATAACCCCACCCACTATTTCCTCTCAAACTATGCAGAAAAATCTACACATTTAAAAAACCTTTGAAGACAGAATTCTGGGTTTTGGGTGGTGCAATGGGGACAAATGTGTCAATATTCTGAGACTGGCTTCATAGAATAGGGAAGTCTAGGAGGCGAACTAGGGCTTCCTTGGTAGCTCAGCTGGTAAAGAATCTACCTATAATGCAGGAGACCCTGGTTCAATTCCCGGGTTGGGAGGATTCCCTGGAGAAGGGATAGGCTACCCACTCTAGTATTCTTGGGCTTCCCTGGTGGCTCAGACAGTAAAGAATCCGTCTGCAGTGCGGAAGACCTGGGTTTGATCCCTGGGTTGGGAAGATCCCCTGGGGGAGGGCATGGCAACCCACTCCAATATTCTTGCCTGGAAAACCCCCATGGACAGAGGAGCCTGGCGGGTCACAGTCCACGGGGTCACAAAGAGTCAGACATGACTGAGGGACTAACCATAGCACAGTAGGTGAACTTTGAAGGGGTGATATGAGAATTATATGAGCTGGTAAGTGAAAGCATTTGGCACATGGTAAGCAACCAATAAATAAAAGTGCTCTTAATTTTGAGGGAGAGGAAAGTAAAATTCAAATAATTTAAATGTTGCCAAGGTCAGCATGCTAATGATCTTGGCTTACTGTTTTTTCTCTATCATATTGCCTCTTCAGTTCAGTCCTTCAGTCGTGTCCGACTCCTTGCGACCCCATGAACCGCAGCATGCTAGGCCTCCCTGTTCATCACCAACTCCCGGAGTCCACCCAACCCCATGTCCATTGAGTTGGTGATGCCATCCACATCTCATCCTCTGTCGTCCCCTTCTCCTCCTGCCCTCAATCATTTATACTAATGATGTAGAATCAGTAAGTGACATCCTTAAAGAATAAACTGCACATTTACAGCACTACAAACATTCTAAGATGACTTTTTGTTTTAGGGAAACAAATACACAAATGAAGTAGGAGGACATCAAGGTCTTATTTGTTGCTTATCTGATTATTTGCTGTGGTATGGAGCTTCACAGGCTGATACTTTGACTATTTCCAGGCCTTTATCAACTGGATCATTCTAGTCCTAAAGTCTGTATCTGTGAGCCTTATCTAGGAATTACTGTTCTACTGTATCATATGGCAGCTCCTTGCCTCTATAATTTTGTTCCTTTTTAATACGAAGTGCCATCGAGTATAATGCATGGGATATAAGCCTCAATTATTGTCAGTGTACTTGGGGACTCATACCAATTATAGTGATATTTCTCTGACAGGCTCCAGGAGAGCTGCAGCTTGGAGTTCCTTAATGCTGAGAAACAAAGATATTTTCTTTATGGAAAGTATTCTAATAGCATTTGGAATTCTTTAGTTTAAAATCTGTTTTTTAATTTAGTTGTGGCAATTTATGTGCTCTACAGCACATGCATTTATAGTGAAACTTGTTTCTGTATAACCTGGCGAGGTGGAGGAGATGCTATTTCAAAGCAGATTCACCAAGCAAAAATACTAGCCTTTGTTACTTTCTTTGGCTCTTTATCTAGCTTCCTTCATTACAAATCTCCTCTGCTCTCTGACTCTTCAATTATTTCCTTTCCATCACCTCTCTATTTTTCTCTTACTGGAGTCAATTCAAAATGATTTGATTCTCTTTGAAACTTTTTACAAATATAAGAAAAAGAATCCTATCTGACCTAATTTCCACAGACTTCTTTTGCCTTCTAACTCTAGATCGACAGTTTTGGCCTCTTCAATGTTCCCTCCCAACACCTGAAGAAAGAACATTGCTCTTTAACTTGTACTGTTTTATCTGAATGCAACCCACTTCCTCCTTCTGAGCCAATGAGTCATTTTCTCTTTTTAAAGTGAGCCTTAAAAATCTTCCATTTCTCTTCAGCTTAAAATTATTCCTTTTGTGAAGTACTTCATGTCCTGTGTATGAAAGACACCACATAAAACAGAGATTGCCCTAACCACTCAAGGACTACAGACTCTGCATGACCTATCAAGACTTTTAAATTAAATGGACATCATGTATTTTGTTTTTCCCTAAGGAGGCAAGGCACACAGTCTCGTTTGTTCACTAGTGAATTCCCAGAATCTTGTTACATAGTATATTTTCAATAAATATATATTGAATGAATAAATTATTTCTCCCTCCCCAGTCATTTTAACGTGCTTGGACTTTCCTGGTGGTCCAGTGGTTAGGACTCCACACATCCCCTGCAGGGGGCTCAGGTTCAGTCCCTTGTTAGGCAGCCAAGACCCGGCATGCCTCAAGGTGAGGCCAAAGAAAATGACCAAACCGAAAAAAAAAAAAATTTGCTTAAAACCTTTCGTGTAGTTAAAGCTTTTCACGTTGGAATCTCTTGTAATTAAGTAGAAAATATTCATAAAATGGTACTGAAAAGTGAGAGCTATATCAAACTGCAAAAGATGCAGCAATACTCTTAGGATGAGTTCAGAAAATGCCTAAAGAGAGATACATTCATTTCAGAACAATTTTCAGAATTTACGCGAGAGATGCCAGCCCCTCCCCCTCAACCCGGCGTCATGCCTTGAGAACCCCATGAACAGTATCAAAGGGCAAACTGATAGGATACTGAATGAGGAATTCCCCAGGTCGGTAGGTGCCCAGTATGCTACTGGAGATCAGTGGAGAAGTAACTCTAGAAGGAATGAAGGGATGGAGGGAAAGCAAAACCAATACCCAGTTGTGGATGTGACCGATGATAGAAGCAAGGTCCGAGACTATAAAGAGCAATATTGCATAGGAACCTGGAATGTTAGGTCCATGAATCAAGGCAAATTGGAAGTGGTCAAACAGGAGATGGCAAGAGTGAACATAGACATTCTAGGAATCAGTGAATTAAAATGGACTGGAATGGGTGAATTTAACTCAATACCATTATATCTACTGTGGGCAGGAATCTCTTAGAAGAAATGGAGTAGCCATCATGGTCAACAAAAGAGTCCGAAATGCAGTACTTGGATGCAATCTTAAAAACGACAGAATGATTTCTGTTCGTTTCCAAGGCAAACCGTTCAATATTACAGTAATCCAGGCCTATGCCCCAACCAGTAATGCTGAAGAAGCCGAAGTTGAAAAGTTCTATGAAGACCTACAAGACCTTTTAGAACTAACACCCAAAAAAGATGTCCTTTTCATTATAGGGGACTGGAATGCAAAAGTAGGAAGTCAAGAAACACCTGGAGTAACAGGCAAATTTGGCCTTGGAGCACGGAATGATACAGGGCAAAGGCTAGTAGAGTTTTGTCAAGATAACGCACTGGTCATAGCAAACACCCTCTTCCAACAACACAAGAGAAGACTCTACACATGGACATCACCAGATGGTCAACACCGAAATCAGATTGATTATATTCTTTGCAGCCAAAGATGGAGAAGCTGTATACAGTTAGCAAAAACAAGACCAGGAGCTGACTGTGGCTCAGATCATGAACTCCTTATTGCCAAATTCAGACTGAAACTGAAGAAAGTAGGGAAAACCACTCGACCATTCAGATATGACCTAAATCAAATCTCTTATGATTATACAGTGGAAGTGAGGAATAGATTTAAGGGACTAGATCTGATAGATAGAGTGCCTGATGAACTCTGGACGGAGGTTCGTGACATTGTACAGGAGACAGGGACCAAGACCATCCCCATGGAAAAGAAATGCAAAAAAGCAAAATGGCTGTCTGAGGAGGCCTTGCAAATAGCTGGGAAAAGAAGAGAAGCGAAAAGCAAAGGAGAAAAGGAAAGATATAAGCATCTGAATGCAGAGTTCCAAAGAATAGCAAGGAGAGATAAGAAAGCGTTCCTCAGTGATCAACGCAAAGAAATAGAGGAAAACAACAGAATAGGAAAAACAAGAGATCTCTTCAAGAAAATTAGAGAGTCCAAGGAAGCATTTCATGCAAAGATGGGCTCGATAAAGGACAGAAATGGTATGGACCTAACAGAAGCAGAAGATATTAAGAAGAGGTGGCAAGAATACACAGAAGAACTATACAAAAAAGAGCTTCACGACCAAGATAGTCATGATAACGTGATCACTGACCTAGAGCCAGACATTTTGGAATGTGAAGTCAAGTGGGCCTTAGAAAGCATCACTACGAACAAAGCTAGTGGAGGTGATGGAATTCCAGTTGAGCTATTTCAAATCTTGAGAGATGATGCTGTGAAAGTGCTGCGCTCAATATGCCAGCAAATTTGGAAAACTCAGCAGTGGCCACAGGACTGGAAAAGGTCAGTCTTCATTCCAATCCCAAAGAAAGGCAATGCCAAAGAATGCTCAAACTACCGCACAGTTGCACTCATCTCACACGCTAGTAAACTCATGCTCAAAATTCTCCAAGCCAGGCTTCAGCAATACGTGAACCATGAACTCCCAGATGTTCAAGCAGGTTTTAGAAAAGGCAGAGGCACCAGAGATCAAATTGCCAACATCCGCTGGATCATCAAAAAAGCAAGAGAGTTCCAGAAGAGCATCTATTTCTGCTTCATTGACTATGCCAAAGCCTTTGCCTGTGTGGATCACAATAAACTGTGGAAAATTCTGAAAGAGATGGGAATACCAGATCACCTGACCTGCCTCTTGAGAAACCTGTATGCAGGTCAGGAAGCAAAAGGCAGAACTGTACATGGAACAACAGACTG
This sequence comes from Moschus berezovskii, assembly GCF_049115385.1. Taxonomy (NCBI): domain Eukaryota; kingdom Metazoa; phylum Chordata; class Mammalia; order Artiodactyla; family Moschidae; genus Moschus; species Moschus berezovskii. Next base: position 114,005,011 of record NC_142465.1, read on the forward strand.
GTTCCAAATAGGAAAAGGAGTATGTCAAGGCTGTATACTGTCACCTTGCTTATTTAACTTATATGCAGAGTACATCATGAGGAACGCTGGGCTGGAAGAAGCACAAGCTGGAATCAAGATTGCTGGGAGAAATATCAATAACCTCAGATATGCAGATGACACTACTCTTATGGTAGAAAGTGAAGAGGAACTCAAAAGCCTCTTGATGAAAGTGAAAGAGGAGAGTGAAAAGGTTGGCTTGAAGCTCAACATTCAGAAAACAAAGATCATGGCATCTGGTCCCATCACTTCATGGGAAATAGATGGAAAAACAGTGGAAACAGTGTCAGACTTTATTTTTTTGGGCTCCAAAATCACTGCAGATGCTGATTGCAGCCATGAAATTAAAAGACGGTTGCTCCTTGGAAGGAAAGTTATGACCAACCTAGATAATATATTAAAAAGCAGAGACATTACTTTGCCAACCAAGGTCCGTCTAGTCAAGGCTATGGTTTTTCCTGTGGTCATGTATGGATGTGAGAGTTGGACTGTGAAGAAAGCTGATCGCCGAAGAATTGATGCTTTTGAATTGTGGTGTTGGAGAAGACTCTTGAGAGTCCCTTGTACCGCAAGGAGACCCAACCAGTCCATTCTAAGGGAGATCGATACTGGGTGTTCATTGGAAGGACTGATGCTAAAGCTGAAACTGCAATACTTTGGCCACCTCATGCGACGAGTTGACTCACTGGAAAAGACTCTGATGCTGGGAAAGGTTGGGGGCGGGAGGAGAAGGGGACAACGGAGAATGAGATGGCTGGATGGCATCACCGACTCTGTGGACATGAGTTTGAGTGTACTCCGGGAGTTGGTGATGGACAGGGAGGCCTGGCGTGCTGTGATTCATGGGGTCGCGGAGAGTCGGACACGACTGAGCGACTGAACTGAACTGATCAAATATCTTCTAATACATATATCAATGATTGATTTATCTGCTAACAAATGACATACTGACTCAGTTTTAAAGTAACAGAACTTTGTATTGCAGCCATCACAGTAATAATTGATTTAAACAAGAATCTCCAATAGGGACTTCTCTGGTGGTCCAGTGACTAGGACTCTGTGCTCTTAACTCAGGGAGCCTGGGTTTGATCTCTGATTAGGGAACTAGATCCCATATGTTGCAACTAAGAGCTCACATGCCCAGTGAAGATGGAAGATCCTGTGTGCCTCAACTAAGACCCAGTGCAGCGAATAAATCAATAAATAATCAAAAACAAAAGAATCTCCAATAGATGCTAAAATCAGTGGGTGCAGAACATGATACTCACATAAGTCTCAAAGTATCACGCCAGAAATTACTTATTAATTACCAAGGGGAAAAGGTTTTTTACAATGGAGAAATCTTGTGAACACCATCTTAATCACATGATCAAACTTAACATCAGTAATAATGGGACAAACTAAAGGAGTGTGCCTCTTGATATGATATATGGAAAAGGTCATAACATCACTCATATAGTTTTCCTGCCAAATGTGTTTAATGTTTTAAATAATGAGAAAAAAATAAACTCCACATTGAGAGACATTCTGAAAAACAACTGGCCCATGCTCTTCAAAAATGTCACATGCTCCCAAAGCAGGCAGCATGGGCTTGATGATCCTGTGTGCCGCATGGTGCAACAAAAAAACATCAATGTCACGAAAAACAAAGGTTGAGGAGCTGTTCTGATTAACGGAAACAAGGAAATGGCAACCTACTCCTGTGTTCTTGCCTGGAGACGGGGGAGCCTGGTGGGCTGCCGTCTATGAGGTCACATAGAGTCGGACATGACTGAAGCGACTTAGCAGCAGCAGCAGCAAAGAGATGTGACAAGTACATGGAATACATGTTCCTTAATTGATCCTGAATCAAAAACAAAACAGGAAACCTGCCAAACTACGAAGGCTATTATTGGAACAACTGGAGACACCTGAATATAACTGTATATTAGACAACCAGTGCGCCAGTATTAAATTAGCACCCTGACTGTGCTAATTATGTTGCAGTTATGTACAGGAATGTTCTTCTTCTTAGAAGAGATATGCTGAAGTTTAAGAAGTGAGGTGTTATGATGTCTGCAAATAATTCTCAATAATTCATGAAAAAAACTCATATATAATATGTATATATTATACATATATAATAAGCCTGTGTATGTATGTAGTACATACATTTTACATACACATGCACACACGCAAACACATAGACAAAATATGACAAAATGTTAACAACTGATGAACCTAGGCAAATGATATTATTTATGTATTCATTGTTCTAGTCTTGCAACTTTTCTCTGGCTAAAAATTATTATAAATAAAAAGTCATTGAAAAGATCTTTAAAAAAGGCAATACATAGATTCAGCGTTATTTTGATTGCTTATCCAGATACATACTGCTCAAAATTTTTGATGGTGGCAATTAACCTTTCTTAGAATTCTCTGTTTCACTAGCCTACTTTTACTCTACTTATCTTTCTATTTCTTTCTTTCACTGCCATCTTTCAAGAAGAGGCATCAATATGTATGTTATGTGCACAATACTTCAACAAAAAATGAATATTTCTAGCATGGATTAGCACGGCCTGAAATTCTGTTTCTTCAAATATGAGACTTCTCTCACAGGACCTCTTACAAATATATCCCATGTATATCCTGTAGAGAGCCTGTTTTTTTGTTTTTAGACTAACAGCTTATCGGTGCAACAAAAACCATTCATGTATCTTTGGTGAGAGAAGTCTCCACATCACTTCCTGCACATAATAAATGTCACCTCCACCCCTCCCCCGTAAGAAACCATTCATGTATCTTGTATATAAGATACTTTTTATTTCCAAGATTTTTTCTTATTGTTCTCCAATATCCTTTTAATCTTAGACAAAAAAGAACCCCAAATATCTCTGAAAATAGTTAAAATATTGCTTTGTTTAATAAAGAAGTAGAGACAAATAGATCTGGATAACAAATAAGTGATATTTGCAATTATGAAGTAATATGCATTGTGCAAAACATGATTTGTGACAGATATGTGCCCATATCAAGAGTGATCATTTTGGAATTATTTCCTATTCTACACTCTAAACCCTTTTTTTTCCCACTCTTACCCTTTTGATATTAACTTTTGTGAAATACAAAGCAGAATATTGGGGCTTACGTCATAGTTGCTCCTGGGTCAGCAGTCATTTGATTGGTCACAAACACAGCTACATTATATTCTGCATCAAGAAATAAAATTAAGAAACTAAGAGAATGGCAATATAAATATTAAAAGTTCATTGCTTAGATTTCAGAGTTTAGAAACACTGTGCCATGAATTTCTTTGATAAACAAGAATTCCTGTTTTTTCACTGTTAACATAAAGTTATTGTTATATTATTTAGGTACCTTATTGTTTTAGAATCAGTATTTCTGGTTTTAAAAAAGTGTTGTATCCCCATGAAGGAAATTTTATTTTTTCAAAAATAGATTGTCACCTGACATTATTCTGAGCTTCTCTGCAAAGCTTATCCAGCAAACAGTCACAGATGCTATTCTGATATCACCGTTTATTTTAAACATCTACCTTCTGAGATTTTTTGGAGTCGTGACAACATCTGGGCCAGTTTCTGCTGCCGTTCAGCCAACTCCCCACGACCACTGAAATCCACTCGGAAAAGTGCCATTATTGAATCAATGATCTGTGCAAAATTAATGTAAAAATAAATAATGCATTTGGAAATGGAAGTTAATTTGAACTGGAATCAACAGAAGAAAGACAATATGATAAATAGATGCAGACTGAACAGTATTTAAAAGCTTGTACCAGTAGCTTAAAGATGCCAGCTTCTTCATGGAACTTTGCTGCTACATAATCAAGTAGCTCCATCTGATGTTCACCTGATGGGAAATGCAGTGGGAAAATGTTATAAAAGCTAGAAGCAGCATAGACTAAGATTATATATGTCCTTGGAACTTGGCAAAAGAGAGCCCCTGAAGGATTTCTTAATTATGACTTTATTAAATATGGTAGCATACATACCAAATGATACCTTATCCAAAAGAATATTACTCTTCATTTCAAAGACATAGAATAAAAAATAATTTGAGAGCATTTCAATGTCTAAGGACTTAGATAATAAAATCTGTGGACTGACTAAATAAATCTGGAGAAAAATAGAAAGAGAAAAGAATAATGTCAAAATAAAGTATCACTCAAATAATACATCAATGCTGCCAACCTTAAAACAGCCTAAACATTCAATTGCATGGGGTTCTTACTAGTATATGCACGTGCATAAAGTACATTGTCCAGGACTGCATTATGGTCTACATTGAAGCGATCAGCAATGTCCCGAAGGCGATCTGGACGGCTGGAATATGCCAGATTAAGGATCCAATAAATCAATTCCAAAAAGTTTAGACAACAACTACAAACAATAATGCTCTAAGTAAGTGAGAGGCAAAACACTCTACCTGCATAGGTATTCTGAGGATGTTAATAATCACCTAAAATCTATATCAGACTTTATTTTTCCTAAGTGCCTTAATTAGGTAGTAATAACAGTGATAGAAATATGAGACAGTAATGAATTTAAATATTAAATTATCTAATCTAAACAACAACCTTGGAAGTGAGTTGTTACGGCCTATATTACATTTTACAAATGAGGACACTGACAGAGATTAGGCAAATGACTCAGGGGTAGGCAGCAAATCAGCTATAAGAGAAAAACCAGAAATTAAGATTTGTGAACTTCTTTTGTTCTCAGTTCTATAAAAATAGATCTCTTCTATGAAGATAATATCACTGAATTATAATTCAAGTCACTTCAAAGTGAATTAATTCACTCATGTTCCTCACTTGTTCAACAGGCAACAGTTTAATATACCACTAATTACGTGTTGCCAATGAATGATAAATTTGACTACATGAAACAAAGGATCAAAAAGTCACTTTAAGGGTACACAAAGGAATTATCATCATATAGTTTCTCATTTATTTCGGGTTTAAAATCCACTTTCTTCTAAAGGAGTTGTAATAGCATTCTGAAATTAGTAAATTCATAGAGGGGACAAATTCGGTGTACCTGGAAAGGTATTCTGGAAGATGCTAATAATCACTTACATCTATCTAGACTATAAAGAGTATTAATAAACATCTTTTTAGGTCTTTGGTGATCCCAATATTTTCTAAAATGACATTAGATAAAATGTATGTCCATGGATTCATTTCACTTTGTTTACAGTATTTGTGTTAATACTGATCATATTATGCTGTGCTGTCCTTAGTCGCTCAGTCATGTCTGACTCTTTGTGACTCCATGGACTACAGCCCACCAGGCTCCTATGTCCATGGGGATTCTCCAGGCAAGAATACTGGAGTGGGTTGCCATGGCTTCCTCCAGGGAATCTTCCCAACTCAGGGATCAAACCCAGGTCTCCTGCAATTCACGCAGTTTCTTTACCATCTGAGCCACCAGGGAAGCCCCAAAATACTGGAGTGGGCAGCTTATCCCTTCGCCAGGGGATCTTCCCTACCCAGGGATTGAACTGTGGTCTCCTGCATTGTAGGTGGATTCTTTACCAGCTGAGCTACCAGGGAAGCTTATAAGTAACTATAAAGCAAGGACCATTTATAACCTTATCTGTGACACTTGGAACTAGTTCAGTAAATGTTGAACTGTCTTTAGTATTTCCCAGTCATCCTACAGCACTATATATGTTTTCTTCAGAGCTACAATGACAGCCACTAAAATCTTCTACTGCTGCTGAGTATACTCAGATGTTATTGGCAGACAAGTCAAAGAAGACAAGGAATTGGAAGAGATAAAACAAATTTTTTCACTATGTCAGTTTTTATAAAACCGGGTGACTATATAACCAGGAATATAAAGTTGGGCTTACGCTAAAGGGAAGTTCAAACCAATTTACATATGTTTTTTAGCAGATCAGCATATGGAATTATCAGCATATTAACCAATTACCAGTGCAAGGCACTATGGAGGATTTAAGGAGTCATAAGAAAATTTATGCCATAAGTAAGTGTAAAATATAATTATGCAGGCAAAATATAAGCACATGAAAAAAATATCAAGATAGAGCAGTATACATGTAAGAGACACTGAAAGAATGAGAACATACCACTTGGGCCCTTGCACATCCTTGTTCCCCTGCATTCCCTCTTACACATGTCGACCTGGCTCTTAGCTGTTTCTACCATTCTGGATAAAATCCAAATTGCCAAACAGTGGCAGATATTCTTAAAGAACAACTCCTCCCTCTCAAAGAACCATATTTAATCAACTATTTCTGAAACTAGCTGAACTCCTGCTGAGCAACACTTGCTACAGTCCTATTGCTAAAAGTAATGTCTTCCAAACCTGATAGCTCCTCAAACTATCGTTATTTCTTCTTCTATTTATTGGTTAATTACACACTACCTCAATTCCTTACTGTTTATTTGCAACAAGCTTCCATCATCTTTCTTTACTGCAAATGGTCTCTTGGACTCTTAATTGCAAATCTCAGTAATCTTTCTCAGTTTACATCCTCTCTCTGTGTGGAACCCTTTTTCTTCTTTAAAAAAAATTTTTTTTTGGCTTCATGGGGTCTTAGTTGTGGCAGGCAGGTTCTTTTGTTGTGGCGAGGGCTTAGTTGCCCCAGGACATGTGGGATCTTAGTTCCCTGACCGGGGATGGAACCCACATCCTCTGCCTTGAAAGGCAGATTCTTAACCACTGGACCACTGGGAAAGTCCCAATCCTTTTTGGAACTTTCCTTATGCTTGGCGTCCACAACCAGGTTTCTTGTCTATCCCCTCTTCCTAGACATCAGTTCAGTTCAGTTCAGTCACTCAGTCGTGTCCGACTCTCCGCAACCCCATGAATCACAGCATGCCAGGCCTCCCTGTCCATCACCAACTCCCGGAGTACACTCAAACTCATGTCCACAGAGTCGGTGATGCCATCCAGCCATCTCATTCTCCGTCGTCCCCTTCTCCTCCTGCCCCCAACCTTTCCCAGCATCAGAGTCTTTTCCAGTGAGTCAACTCGTCGCATGAGGTGGCCAAAGTATTGCAGTTTCAGCTTTAGCATCAGTCCTTCCAATGAACACCCAGTATTGATCTCCCTTAGAATGGACTGGTTGGGTCTCCTTGCGGTAGAAGGGACTCTCAAGAGTCTTCTCCAACACCACAATTCAAAAGCATCAATTCTTCGGCGATCAGCTTTCTTCACAGTCCAACTCTCACATCCATACATGACCACAGGAAAAACCATTGCCTTGACTAGACGGACCTTGGTTGGCAAAGTAATGTCTCTGCTTTTTAATATACTATCAAGGTTGGTCATAACTTTCTTTCCAAGGAGTAAGCGTCTTTTAATTTCATGGCTGCAGTCAGCATCTGCAGTGGTTTTGGAGCCCAAAAAAATAAAGTCTGACACTGTTTCCACTGTTTTTCCATCTATTTCCCATGAAGTGATGGGACCAGATGCCATGATCTTTGTTTTCTGAATGTTGAGCTTCAAGCCAACCTTTTCACTCTCCTTTTTCACTTTCATCAAGAGGCTTTTGAGTTCCTCTTCACTTTCTGCCATAAGGGTAGTGTCATCTGCATATCTGAGGTTATTGATATTTCTCCCAGCAATCTTGATTCCAGCTTGTGCTTCTTCCAGCCCAGCGTTCCTCATGATGTACTCTGCATATAAGTTAAATAAGCAAGGTGACAATATACAACCTTGATGTACACCTTTTCCTATTTGGAACCAGTCTGTTGTTTCATGTCCAGTTCTAACTGTTGCTTCCTGACCTGCATACAGGTTTCTCAAGAGGCAGGTCAGGTGGTCTGGGATTCCCATCTCTTTCAGAATGTTCCACAGTTTATTGTTATGCTCTCATATCAAGCTGAGTCCAACATTTTCAACTGCCATATGAATGTCCTTCTGTACCTCATATTCAACATATTAAAATGAAACATCATTTTTTCCTGTGAAACATGAGCTTTCTCAGTTCTGTCATCATTACTCTGAGTATGTAGACAAACCTATGAATGGTTTCCCAAACCTTTCTTCCCTTTGTCTATCAAGTACAGTCATCAAATCTCATTATTTTCCTAGAATACTGCAAAAGTGTCCAATTTACAACCATCCTCCAGCTTTAAGGCCCTTCATGTCTAACAGCCACATTTCCAGCCTTGCATTCTGAAATAACTTAATACTTCAACGAAACTGCAAGTCTTTTTGTTACTTAAAAAGGTTCTTTTCTTTTTCCTTTCGTATTTCTGTTCAGTTCAGACCTTTCCTTTATTTGAGACCATGACTTTAAATGAGTCAACAATCTTCTAATTATTAAGCTAAATCTTTGGAGAAGTAGGAGGATTAAGAACAAGTAAGATATAATTTCCTCTCATGTATTTGTTTTGTTAATTTTATACCAAACCCACTTAGAGAAGTGAAATCTTTTTAAATAAAACATTATTTGATCATAGAAAACAAAATCATGGTTACCAAAAATGAAAAAGTGGTGGGAAGGGATAAATTAGGAGTTTGGAATTACCATATATACACTATATAAAACAGATAACCAATAAGAACCTACTGCCTACTGTATAGCACAGAGAACTATATTCAGTATTTTATGATAACCTATAAGGGGAAAGAATCTGAAAAAGAACATATATATATATATGTGTACACATACATATGGGCTTCCCTGGTGGCTCAGACAGTAAAGAATCTGCCTGCAAAACAGGAGACCTAGGTTCAATCCCTGGGTGGGAAAATCCCCTGCAGAAGGAAATGGCTACCCACTCCAGTATTCTTGCCTGGAGAACTCCATGGACAGAGGAGCCTGGCAGGCTACAGTCTATGCAATCACAAAGAATCGGACACAACTAAGTGATTAACACACACACGTGTGTACATATGTATGTATATGGGCTTCCCTGGTAGCTTAGTGGTAAAGAATCCACCTGCTAATGTGGGAGATGCAGGTTTGATCCCTGGGCTGGAAAGATCCCCTGGAGAAGGAAATGGCAAGCCACTCCAGGATTCTTGCCTGGGAAATCCCATGGGCAGAGGAGTCTGCTGGGCTATAAACCACGGGGTCACAAGAGTTGGACACAACTTAGTGACTAAACAGTCACAACAATATACGTGTGTGTATATACGTACATATATATATATAACTGGGTCACTTTCCTGTATACCTGAAACTAACATGACATTGTAAATCAACTCTATGTCAACAAAAAAAATACATAATTCTTAAAAAGATTTAAGAGGAAACAAGTGATTTGAGAACTCAACTAGCAACTGTTTGCCCTTGTTTTTTTTTTTTCATTATTATTGGTTTACAGGATAGTTATAAAAATGACATATTTCAAACAAATTCTCTTTTATAGTAATAGTACTATATCACACTATTATGTCTGCAATTGCATAAATAAAAGGGTTACAAAGTATTTTCTGTATCGATGAAAATAATCTTTCCTCCTGAGTAGCCACCTGCTCCTGGAAGTTGAGCTGTCACTAGGAAGCAATTAAAAATTAATTAATATTAACAAGAGTGAATAAACTCTGTACAAATGGATATACAAATTAACACGGGATTTATTCTGGTTGCAACTCTCTAGCCAACTAGCAAATAATAGTTTCTAAATAGCATGCTATATTTTTATATTATAGTCAGTGGTAAAATTATAAGTATTCTTTCAGCATAACAGTAATTCAGCAAAGAATGTCAGTATCTTTCACAATGGGAGATATTCATGAAATTTAGTTCTCCTAAAATTCTCCAAGCCAGGCTTCAGCAATACGTGAACCATGAACTTCCAGACGTTCAAGCTGGTTTTAGAAAAGGCAGAGGAACCAGAGATCAAATTGCCAACATCCGCTGGATCATCAAAAAAGCAAGAGAGTTCCAGAAAAACATCCATTTCTGCGTTACTGATTATGCCAAAGCCTTTGACTGTGTAGATCACAATAAATTGTGCAAAATTCTGAGAGAGATGGGAATACCCTGCCCCTTGAGAAACCTATATGCAGGTCAGAAAGCAACAGTTAGAACTCAACATGGAACAATAGACTGGTTCCAAATAGGAAAAAGAGTACGTCAAGGCTGTATATTGTCACCCTGCTTATTTAACTTATATGCAGAGTACATCATGAGGAACACTGGGCTGGAAGAACCACAAGCTGGAATCAAGATTGCCAGGAGAAATATCAATAACCTCAGATATGCAGATGACGCCACCCTTATGGCAGAAAGTGAACAGGAACTAAAAAGCCTTTTGATGACAGTGAAAGAGGAGAGTGAAAACGTTGGCTTAAAGCTCAACATTCAGAAAACTAAGATCATGGCATCTGGTCCCATCACCTCATGGGAAACAGATGGGGAAACAGTGGGAACAGTGTCAGACTTTATTTTTTTGGGCTCCAAAACCACTGCAGATGCTGACTGCAGCCATGAAATTAAAAGACGCTTACTCCTTGGAAGGAAAGTTATGACCAACCTAGATAGTATATTAAAAAGCAGAGACATTACTTTGCCAACAAAGGTCCATCTAGTCAAGGCTATTGTTTTTCCAGTGGTCATGTGTGGATGTGAGAGTTGGACTGTGAAGAAAGCTGATCACCGAAGAATTGATGCTTTTGAACTGTGGTGTTGGAGAAGACTCTTGAGAGTCCCTTGGACTGCAAGGAGATCCAACCAGTCCATTCGAAAGGAGATCAGTCCTGGGTGTTCATTGGAAGGACTGATGCTAAAGTTGAAACTCCAATACTTTGGCCACCTCATGCAAAGAGGTAACTCACTGGAAAAGACTCTGATGCTGGGAGGGATTGGGGGCAGGAGGAGACGGGGACGACAGAGAATGAGATGGCTGGATGGCATCACCGACTCGATGGACATGAGTTTGAGTGAACTCCGGGAGTTGGTGATGGACAGGGAGGCCTGGCATGCTGCGATTTATGGGGTCGCAAAGAGTTGGACAGGACTGAGCGACTGAACTGAACTGAACTGAAAGAACAGAAATAGAATAACAAGGTCCTAATGTATAGCACAGGAAACTACATTTAACATCCTGCAATAAACCATGATAGAAAAGAAGGTATATAGGTGCATAAATGAGTCACTTTGCTGTACAGCAGAGATTGGTACAAAATAGTAAATCAACCATACTTTAATAAAATATTTTTAAAAAAATAACAGAGGTAGAATTTAAATATTACTTTCTTCCTATAAGAAATAATCACAAATATAATTTACGCTATGTAACTCATTTAAGTAACTTTTCAATTAATGTATGCATAATTTTAAATGCATTTTCTTTATATGTAGTATTAACACTAAGGAATTATTTTACATTAAGCACACCATTATTTCATTTATTTTTCAAATCAATCCTAAAATGGCCCTATCATTATTTCTATTTTACTGATGGGGAAAATCTGAAAGGTGAAGCAACTTAACCAAGGTCATGCAGCTATTAAGGGTAGAGCTATTTGGATTCCAAAATCCCCTTACTAAACACTTACCATATTCCTTCTACTTAGGTCTAAGAAATGCAGTACAATGACTTTATGTAAAAGGAGATATTTCTTCTTATTTTAAGTCTTTTTTAGTTCCACCCTTACTCTATGGAAAGTAAGGAATTCTAAAGCCTTAATAGATTCTGTGATATTCTTAAAAACATGATATACAAAAGACAGAATAAGAAAAATCGAGGCCATGAACAAATACCTCTCTCCACCAATATACATTCATATATCCATTTACCTCCTCCCTATTTCCATTCAGGTGTTCAGAGTACAGTACATACAACATGACCTCACATATCACACATTCACAGACCAGCTCTGGTATCTGTATAACCGTGGGGAATTAAGTAATCTCTCTGAGTTTTAGTTTCCTTGCAAGTTTGTTCCAATTACATGAGATTATATAAAGTACCAGGCACAAAGTAGATTAGTAAGTAATGGCTATGATTATTACTGTTATTGCTATCATTGTTGTTATATATCCTTACCACAGAGGGTATGAGAGAGTTGGGTTTTTCCAGTTCGAAATTCTGTGAAACATAGGAAAAAAAATAGTTAATTTTTAGATTATTTTCATAAAGACTAGATATGGTCTCAGAGTATGGTTTCCTTTTCTAACTGTCAAATCTCATACACGAAGTGCCTCTACGTCATGAATGGATTCTGCATATATGAATACCAGTAATAAAAAGAACTGTTTAAAGGTTTTCTTTTTCAGAACTGTCCTTTAGATGATAGTAAAACCCAAATTTTTCTTAGGAATAATCATATAAATGAAAGTGTAAGGCTCCACCACAGGAAAGAAAGCCTGGGGTTTTCTCACTGATCTGAGATCCTCAAGGGGAATCCCAGGGTGATCCTCAAATTGGTGGTATCTCCGAGCTACCAACAAAAGCAAATACTCTCTAGAGGAAAACATCCCCACTATACCAGTTTAGGCCTACTGATTGTCAACAGATTAAAATCAAGAAATATGTTCATAAATATTAATAAACACACAAGAAGGTAAGTCATTCAAATGGGTTTCCCAGGTGGCTCAGTGGTAAAGAATCTGCCTGCAATGCAGGAAATGCAGTTCAATCCCTGGGTGGGGAAGAGCCCTTGGAGAAGGAAATGGTAATCATTCCAGTATTCTTGCCTGCGAACTCCCATGGACCAAGGAGCCTGGCAAGTTTTAGTCCTTGGGGTAACAAAGAGTCGGACATGAATTAGCGACCAAACAACAAACCATTAAGACTGGGAGTCAAAAGAAATAAACAAAGATTTATTTCTCCAAGTCAGCAGAAACATCAACACTGAACAAACAAACAAAAAAACAGATTTGGTTCTCTGAGGACTGGAAATAATGGAACTGTCAGGAACAGTACATAAAATAGCTATGCATGGATTTCTTTTTTCTTTTTGGCTGCACCACGAGGCCTTTGGGATTATAGTTCCCCAAGCAGGGATCAAACTTGGCCCCTAGTAGTGAGAATGCAGTCCTGACCTCTGGACTGCCAAGGAATTCCCAACTTTTTTTTTTAATAGAGGATACAACAAAGAGAAATATCTATTCTCTATGTTCCTGAAATATGCATTTCTTAAAAATATTAATAAGATCAGTCTCATTATACAACTACTTTCTGAAGGTATGAGAGGAAAAAATTTTCTTCTATAGGAATCAGAGATAAAAAGATGAAAAATGTCAATAAAACTCATCTGTTAATGTTGGAAAATATTTTAATTGTAGCCCAGAAAGATCTTGCATTATGATAACTGATATTTCATCATAAGTGCCAAAACAGATACAATTTACCATTGATATGGGTGTGTATACATACATATATTTTTCATATAACAAAATATTAAGCTTTTACCTACCTCCAAAAGCTTCTGTGATTGCCATGCTTTCAATTCCACCTCCGAGCAACTTACTAGAAATAGAAAGTAAGCTTCAGTAACAGGAACAGAAATAGAAATATCAAGAAAGGAGAAAGTGCTAATATCATTGGTATTATTTTTATCTATGTATCTGATGCGAAGAACCAACTAATTGGAAAAGACCCTGATGCTGGGAAAGATTGAGGGCAGGAGGAAAAGGGGACAACAGAGGATGAGATGGCTGGATGGCATCACTGATGCAATGGACATGAGTTTGAGTACGCTCTGGGAGTTGATGATGGATAAGGAAGCCTGGCATGCTGCAGTCCATGGGGTCCCAAAGAGTTGGACACGACTGAGCAACTGAACTGAACTGAACTGATCTATGTATCTTTCTATCTATCCAAGATAAACACACATTCTTGGCTGAACAAATGGCTTCCCACCTGCTTAGATCACAGGTTATACTGAGCATGGGTAGGGGGATCAACTAAACAATCTATATAAGTCCTGCTGTTCCCACTCCTGTCTACCAACAGGAAATGAGCTATGCAGGCCTTATATTTCATTATTCTTTAGAATTGAACTGAGGTTTGAATAAATGGTTTTAGTTATTAATTGGGTTTTTCATACTGTGCTGGGACTGTTTCTAAAAGTCAATCGAATATCCAAATTTTTTAAAGTACTGAGAAACATGAAAAATAGATATTAGGAGAATCCAGTGATTGTCACCATGATTGACATATCTCACACAAGCCAAATTCTATGAAGAACATGTCATAATAGAAAATATTCAAAGATGTGATAGGCACTGCTAGCAGTTAGAAAAATAACTGTCAGATTTTGACAGCATGTACTTAATTGGTAACTCAGTGATTTAGTGCATTTGATATATATTCTTGATATGAAAAGACCTAAAGTTAAATAATCTCATTCATTCATTTAATACAACAAATATTAATTATAGTAATTGCCCTAAGATCTGGTAGGAGCACTTTAAAAATCTTTGTAGTTTGTATTAGCATGACTTTTGGGACATGGTCACAGATCAGACAGAGCTCTAAGAGATATGGATAATTTAACAGATGTACATTTACATAGTTTGAGAGTAACTTAAATGTAAATTGAAGCAATGTTGGAAGTTGTCCACAAGTTTAGTGAGAGCTGTGGACTTCAATGAGAAAAAGAAAAAATCTAGATACTGACCCACATAAATCTAAAGGACATTCTGGAGAGACCATTCCATTTGAAAGGCATATTTACATATTCTATATTTAGAATTTATTTAGATTTTTATTTAGAGATTCTATAAGTCTACCAACTATTAAAGGAAGCTTTACTTGTCCCTCTTCATCTTCAGAAAAACCACCCTAAAACTTTGGCTTAGAGAAATTTTAGAGAAATGGCTATAGTCCTGGAAAATCTAAGACAAAATTTCTGGTGAATATTCTGAAAAAAATGAACCCCAAATTCAACTGAAAGTGTACCCCAAATTGCTTGGGATAGCATAACTGTTCCCTTGGGAAACTGAGGAAAGTTTAGTATTAGGAATAGAAATAGTGCTTTTAAATCTTGAAAGATTTTAAAATAGAGACAAAAATCAAACTCACAGATTACTATTTTCATATTATATTTGGTACTTGAAAACTCTCATAGTTAGAATTTGATATTTATAACACATTAGCCTGTAATTGATTAAATGATATAGAGCTGCAGTTTCTAAGTTGATAGCTAAATTTATACACAGTATTTGAATATTTAAGAGTGTCTAAGACTCACTATACTTATAAGTTTAATTTATTAAATTTATAGGGGCTTCCCTGGTGGCTCAGATCATAAAGAATCTGCCTGCAATGCTTTAAATTTATAAGACATTCAAGTAATTGAAAAGATTTTAGTAATTATACAAGCAAAGTTCTGAGGAGAAATATAATAAATTTATAAATATAAGTTAAAATATTCAAGGAAATTTGGTTAACCATATTGGAAAAGTTCCTTAAAATTTGCCAAATTTATAAGTGGGCTTGCAGCTTAAGAAAAAATATATTAAGTAGTAATATATATTGCTGCTGCTGCTTAGTCGCTTTAGCTGTGTCCAACTTTGTGCGACCCTATGGACTGCAGCCTGCCAGGTTCCTCTGTCCCTAGGCAAGAGTACTAGAGAATGCCCTCCTCCAGGGGATCTTCCTGACCCAGGGATCGAATCCAGGTCTCCTGCATTGCAGCAGGCAGAGTCTTTACCTCTGAGCCACAAAGGAAGCTCCAATAATATATAAATAACAACATATATTACTTAATAATATATAAGTAATATATAGAGTAATAATTTCTCTAAGCCAAATTTCAAAATTTTTATTTGTTTGTTTGTTCTGGCTGCGCTGGGTCTTCGCTGCTGCACGTGGGCTTTCTCCAGTTGCAGTGAGTGGGGCTACTCACTAGTATTTTTGATGCTCGGGCTTCTCATTGCAGTGGCTTTCTTGTCACAAAGCTTTGGCTCTAGAGCATGCAGACTCAGCAGTTGTGGTGCATGGACTTAGCTGACCCGTGTCATACAGGATCTTCCTGGTCCAGGGATCAAACCTGTGTTCCCTGCACTGATTGGCAGGTTTCCTAACCACTGGACCACCAAGGAAGTCCAGCCAGATGATTCTTAAACCATGATATGGTAGAACAACTGGAGAATATCAAGTCATCGTTTGAATAAAATTATTTTGATCAACCTGACTTTGACCAATTTGTCTTTTTAAAAAAATATTTATTCATTTTGATTGTGTTAGGTCTTAGCTGTGGCACGTGGGTTCTTCTCGCAGCATGCAGGCAGCATGTGGGATCTTGGTTCCCCAACCAGGGATCAAACCCATGTCTCCTGCTTTGGAAGTTGTATTCTTAACCCTGGACCACCAGGAAAGTACCTGATCAATTTGTCTTGGAGCAAGATTTCTCAAAGACTCTTCCTTAGCTGTTACTTGAACAAAGGGTTCTGTGATTTTAAAAATTTGAGGCAATGCTAGGTTAAACAAGTGTTTTACTTCACTGTAGGAATTCAGACCCTTTAATAAAATGTATAAATCTCCAAGAGAAATACATAGTTTATTGTACTTCCCCAACATATTTTACTCACTATTTGCTTATTCAGTCAATTAGCTATTCCACAAATATTTACTGAACATCAAGTTTGTGCCAGAGATTGCTTTATGCACTTGGAGTAATGTGTGAATGTGCTCAGTGCTCAGCTGTGTCTAACTGCAGTAAAGCAGTGAACAAAAAAGACAGATCCATCACTTTCTGGAGCTTACATTCTAATGAGAAAACAGACGATAACCATAAGTAAAATATGTGGTATTTCAGATGTTATTAAATGGTATGAATAAAAATTAGATCTGGAAAGGGGATAAAAGGCACGGAGGATGAAGTTAGGAAGTTTTCAAATAAATTTTCAAAGAAAATGATCACAGAAGGCCCTAGTGAGACATGGACATTTTAGCAAAGACCTGAAAAATCCTACAGCAAGCCATGTACATAATGAGGAAAGAGTGTTCCAGGCAGAGGGAATGCTAAGTGCAAACGCCCTGAGGTGGCAATGTGTCTGCCATTTTCTAGGAATAGCAAAAAAATTAGCATGGTTGGTACACAGTAAACCAGAAGACAAATAAGAGCTTATATTTGAGATTACAGAGGATTTTTGGCTTTTGCTCTGAATGAGCCTGGGGAGTCATTAGGGTGTTTTGGACAGAAGGGTGTTATGATCTGACCTATGTTTTAAAAACATTATTCAGGGGCTTCCCTGATGGCTCAATGGAAAAGAATCCTCCTGCCAATGTAGGAGACATGGATGGGTTTAATCCGTGGTCCAGAAAGATCCCACATGCTGCAGAGCCACTAAGCCCTGGTGCCACAACTGTTGAGCCTACTCTACGCTCTAGATCCTTGGAAGCGCAACTACTGAGCCCCCGTGCCACCACTACTGAAGCCCATGAGCCCTAGAGCCTGTGCTCTGCAACAAAAAAGATCACCATAATGAGAAGCCTGTGCACTGCAATGAAGAGTAGCCCCTGCTTCCAGAAACTTGAGAAAAGCCCACCCAGCAATGAAGACCCAGCATAGCCAAAAATAAATAAACAAAATTATAAAAAAAAATTTATCCTGCCTTCTATGTGAAGAATAAATGGTAGGGGCAAGGTCTAAAGGAAGGAAGATACTTAGAAGTTATTATCAATAATCCAGAAGAGATAACAGGTGGTTTAGACCAGTGAGGTAACAAAGGTGAAGGTTGTGAGAAGTAATTAAATTCACATTTTTTTCTCCCTCTCTGTACACATATAGATACAAATAGGAAAAATATACATATAAACTTTGTATTATGGAAAATTTCAAACATAAACAAAAGTAGACAAAAAACATTATAATAATGAACCATCATGTACCTATCCCTCAGCTTCAACAATTATCAACCTGAACTCATGGCCAAAATTTTTCCCATATAAACTGCCAACCACTTCCCTCCCTTTTCATATTACTTTAAGCAGATATTAGGCAACGTATCAATTCATCCTAAATATTTCAGTAGGTATCTCTACAAGATGAAGACTCTTAATATAACTGCATTACCATATCACATTTAAAAAATTAGTAATTCTTTAATATCAACTATCTAGTAAGTGTTCAATTTTCAGTCTTATATGTCTTATTTCCTGTAGTGTGTTTGAATTAGGATCCAAAATAAGATCTACGTATTGAGATTAAGTGACATGTCTTTTAAAGGCCTTTTAATCTCTAGGTCTTCTCCCTGATTCCACCTCTTTTCTATTCTTCATAATGTATTTGTTCAAGAAACTGGTTGGTTTATTCTAAATATATTTGAAGACAGAGCAGATAGGATTTATTAATAGATTAGAGTTAGCGTGTGAGGGGGTAAAAAAGGCACCAAGGATGACACTAAGGTTTCAGATCTGAGGATTAGGAAAGAGATCTGAGCTGAGGGAGATTTTAGGAGGAGCAAATCTGGGGCAAATATCAGAAATTTGGTTTTGGACCTGTGACGTCTGAGTTGCCTAGCAGACATTCAAATTGGGAGGCATATTTGACTGTGAAACTCCTTTTTTTTCTTGTAATTTTTGTGAGGTCAAGGTTTTGAGGAATACTTTGAGGAAATGGGAAATACTGCTTTGTTCAAATTGCTCTTAAAAACTTCTCTAACTTATGAAATAGTAATTCTGCCTACTAAGGCAGGGAAATAAAACACACTATAGTCAACTTGCATTGGGAAGATGGTGGCGATGTCTTAGGAATCATCAGATGGTAAAAAAATAAAGGTGGGGAGGAGTTAAAACTGCTGATGCTAAAAAGCAAAAACAACATTGGATTATTTCTTCTAAAATATTCACTCTAACAAGTGAATTTTTAAAAATATTTATTTGGTTGTGTTGGGTCTCAACTGCAGCACGCAGGATCTTTGATCCTCAATGGAGAGTGCAGGTTCTTTTAATTGGTTGTGGCATATGCGATCTAATTCCCTGAGGAGGGGTGGAACCTGAACCCGTGGCTCCCCTGAATTGGGAGTTCGCAGTCATAGCCATTGGACCACCAGAGGAGTCCCTAACAACTGATTTTTAAGGAAAACCAAAAGTGAAATGGAATTTCCTTGATCAATGGAGAATAAAAAGGAAATGAAAAGTTAAACTGATTTCTTTAATGACTTATTGATTAATACAGACTGATTCAGAAACTACTTATACTTTGGGTCTGAATTTCGTGTAAGAAAGGTAATCCCATTTTTACAAGCAGTCTAAAATTTATTTGCTTCAGTTGCTGTTTGAGGGAAAAAAAAATTCTGCAAAGTAAGAAGCTATTTCTATTGTTTATAGTCAAAATAACAACTCAGATAGAGGAAAAGAAATGCAGTTTTCCAAAGACTGTGCTTAGTGGTTATAAAAAATATGAATACATACTCAAATTCCTGGCTCCCAGTGGTGATATGGAAAACCATCTTCCTCTTCTCACTATACTCAAATGCAGTCAAGAATCCTGGTTCCTACAGAAAGACAAAAGGAAAGGTTCAAAAAAGATATAAGATGAATATCTTAATTTCAAATGCTGCCAAAAACTATGTATTTGATTCTCAGAGTCATCATTTGCTCTAAGTTACAGTTCATTTGTCTTTGAAGGCAGCACAAGATAATGGTTAAGAACACAGGCTCTAGAGCCACCCTGCTGCTGCTGCTAAGTCGCTTCAGTCGTGTCCGACTCTGTGCGACCCCACAGATGGCAGCTCACCAGGCTCCCCCATCCCTGGGATTCTCCAGGCAAGAACACTGGAGTGGGGTGCCATTGCCTTCTCCCTAGAGCCACCCTACCAAGGTTCAAAATACGTCTCTAACACTTGTGAGTTGTGTAATGTGGGTAAACTACTTAATCATGCTGTACTTTGGCTTCTTCTTTTGGGTCAAATGGGATAATAATAATAGTGTCTCTCTCATAGGGAAGCTGTAAAGGTTAAATGAGATACATTTATGGCATAAAGCAGACTCGTACTTTACTAAGTGATTCAGTTGATTTCATTCAATGAGGCTGGCCCTCTATGTTCTTTATTAGCTACTCCAGATAATTCGGATACATACCACTGTACTATGAAATTAACTTTCTCTGTCTCTTCCTCTATATCTTAATCTCTTTCTCTAAGAATAAACAGTTTCAGTTAAGAGAGGATTAGACTGTTGGTGCATTAGTGGGTACATGAGAAGGAGAAAGATTCTTCTCTTTGGTAATAGAATTACTTTCCAAAGGAAAGAAGACTAATGCCTTGAGCTATAAGGGAGCAGTTTAAATCCCAAACCCTGGGTACTACACTAGGGCTTCATTAGACACCCTGGCAGTTACGGAACTGCCTTGTGGGTATACAGCCCAAGAGTACTCAGAACATAGGGCAACTGAGTTGTGTTCAGACCAGTTCAGTTGTGTCCTCTCCAAGTTCAGGACAACACTGACACTTGCATCTGGAAGGAAACAGGTAACTGTTGGTGAAGAGAGTTTAGAGGACTTGGTGAGAATGAGGCTCTCTTATACACATGGAGAAAAGGAGAAGCCTGCTCTTCTGCAAAGAGGGACACTTTGGTCTTTCTACACATTCTTCTTCCCAGAGGTGCTGCCTCCAGTGGCCCCCAAAGTGCTACACAAAAACTTGGATCAAAGGCATGTGTTTTTGCTTGGAGCCTCTTCATGGCATAGGTCTCTTACAGTCTATGGGCCCAGGTACGAAGTACAGGTTTCACTTAGCTTTGAGCTCAGGTGCTGCAATGAGCACATTCTTGGTCATATCTATCTTAACTGCACAAATGTAGACCCAACCACTGTTGGTCTTTTTCAAATACAATGTTCTCTTATCAAATGCCTATACCAGGAGAGAGTAATTTCTTTAGTGCTGAGTGCTTCACAACAGCCATATATACAATGTTTGAGGAGATAATACAAAAAAATAAGGAGTAGGAAGGTAAAAAAATATGAAAAGGAGGAATCCCTGGTAGTCCAGTGGTTGGGATTTGGTACTCTCACTGCTGGGAGCCTGGGTTTGATCCCAAGTCATGAAACTAAGATCTTGCAAGCAGCAAATGCTGGACAAAAAAAGAAAAAGAAAAGAAGGAAACGCAGAGGCACAGAAAAGGAAAAAGTGATACAAAAGGAGACAAAAATAAAAGGTTTTGTAAAAAATGATTGCCTTCACAGTTTTCCTGGTCTCTTAACCTCTGTGTCATTTTTTTCAGAAATTATTGCTTTGAAACTTACATGATGAAAAGGTATCATGGGGCATATAATATATGGTGATCCATAGGAACTCAGAGTTCTCACAATAGTTTCTAGTGTACATAATGAGAAAGGCTACAGAGATTCCAAGGGCCTGCTTAAGCTAAAACAACAAAGAACGGATTTTGCTTACAATAAGCTTGTTGGCTGCTTCTTTAATCTTGTCCACTTTTGCTTCTGAGAGTCCTTTGACATTGCATAGGGCTCTTCTTGTTGTCATCTGTATCCCTTTGATGGTACAGATGCCTACTGACTTCAGTTTCTTAATGTCAGCCACATTCTGTAAGTAAAAGAATGGGTACAGCAGATTGAGAAAATGCCAGCCTGAAAGGCTCCCATACTATGTCATGTGCTTTCATGTCCATCTACTTCTATTACGATGCCAATTTTACACAAGCAGCCAGGTGGAACCCACCCACCATGTAGCCAAATGTTCTGGAAATATCTGAGTAGAACATACCCAGCATGCTGCCAAATGTTCTGGCTGTGCCCTGATTTCCCAAGAATGTTAGTGAGACCATGGCAATGTAACAAGGAATTCAAAAGAAGAATCTGTTGATAGAAAAGCTAAAAAATTTATCACACATTCACCCCCTCAGTTCAGCTCCTTCTTCTACAGAACTTCATTACCAGTATGTTCTTTAAAAATCTCTTAAGATTTTTTTCTTTACCCTTGGAGAATGCAAATAACTACATAACCAAAAAACCAGCATTTTCCCTTGCTCTAATTTTCTAAATTCAACTGAAAGAGAGTAAATGTGAGGGCTTCAAAGGGTAATGTCAGAGAAGTTTTACTGTCAACTGATTGTTACTGAAATTCATCTAGCTGTTACTTAAAGTGTGGATTTCTGTCAACATTATTTACTCTAATCACATGACACAGAAAGTAAATTTTCAGTAGATAGCTCTGAATGCCTTCCGTTGGACCAGTGGTTCTCAACTGTGGGCAATTTTGCCCCCTGGGGACACCTAAAAATGTCTGGAGAAATTTTTGGTTGTCACAAACAGAGGGTTGCTGCTGGCATAGAGTAAGTGGTTAGAAATCAGGGATGCTACTAAACACCCTACAATGCACAGGACAGTTGCCTCAACAAGAAAGAATTGCCTGGTCCCAAATGCCAATAGAGTCAAGGCTGAGAAACTCTCAAAGGGACAATTTCACAGAGTCTTGAAAAAATACTTACAATTCCATGTTTTTGTAACAGGTCAATGTCTTGAAACAAAGATTCCTAAAGGAGATGGAACAGAAAAAAAAGAGTGTTCATTCTTCATATCCAACAGTTTCATATATTTTAAAGACTTAATTCAGCATTATGAGTCACTTAAAAATGCCTCAAATTCTGCTTCTCTAGTGGCAAGCCACTCCAGTACTCTTGCCTAGAAAATCCCATGGATGGAGGAGCCTTGTAGGCTGCAGTCCATGGGGTCGCTAAGGGTCGGACACGACTGAGCGACTTCACTTTCACTTTTCACTTTCCACTTTCACACATTGGAGAAGGAAATGGCAAACCACTCCAGTGTTCTTGCCTGGAGAATCCCAGGGACGGGGGAGCCTGGTGGGCTGCCGTCTATGGTGTCACACAGAGTCGGACACGACTGAAGTGACTTAGCAGCAGCAGCAGACAAATTGAGGTAGGATCAATAATACTTTTTCAAACATATTGTTGCATACTTAAAAGCACTGCCAACACTGAAAGCACTCAGAAGCCCAATACGGCACCCAGCCCCCTGCAGTGGAAGCACAGGGTCCTAACCACCAAACCACTGGGGAATTCCAACAGTCTCTCCAAACTTTTTAAGATCTTAATCCAAAAGACTGGAACAACACAAGCTATTTTTAAATATGTTTTCTCAGTCTTCTCCACCAGACCTTGAACTCCTTCCTCTGTTATTTGGTACCAATATGGCCATACCAATTGTTAAATTATTAAAATACTTTCATGCCAGCTGCTAAGTAGCTAATCTTAGCAACCCTTGTCAAACAAGTTGTTACATATTTGTAATAGTGCCTCTCTCCAGAACTATGTTTTATTTCTAATAAATAAAAATAGTAGTTAAGTTTCTAAAAGTAGTAGTTAACAGAGAAGGAACTCCATTTTTGTAGAATGACTGAATATCTATGTATCTTTCAACATTCTAGGCATACTTCTTCATCTTGGAATCCTGGTTCTTCCAGCACAACTTGATCCTCCTTCATATTGAAGGGTGAAAAGCAGAAAAATAATCAATTCTGGAAAAACAAGAAATATAAGTTGTCACAGATCATATAGGACAAAATCCTTTGCCCACAGACTTTTTAAAATTTCATTTCAGTCATCAAGGACCAGAAAGATAATCAGACAAATATTAGAGCCCCAGGAGCCACAACTACTGAGCCCAAGCACCACAATACTGAAGCCCATGCGCTCAGGGCTCGGCTTCACACAAAAGAAACCACTGAAATGAGAAGCTTGCCCACAGCAACTAGAGTAGCCCCTGCTGGCCACAACTGGAGAAGGATGGCAAAAAGGAAGACCCAGCGCAGTCATACATAAATAAAATTAAATTTAAAAATTCTTTTTTTTTCCCAAGAAAAAATATTTAGTTTGGAATAATTAGGCTGCTGCTGCTGCTGCTAAGTCACTTCAGTCATGTCCGACTCTGTGTGACCCCATAGACAACAGCCCACCAGGCTCCCCCGTCCCTGCGATTCTCCAGGCAAGAACACTGGATTGGGTTGCCATTTCCTTCTCCAATGCATGAAAGTGAAAAGTGAAAGTGAAGTCGCTCAGTGGTGTCCAACTCGTAGGGACCCCATGGACTGCAGCCTACCAGGCTCCTCCGTCCATGGGATTTTCCAGGCAAGAGTGCCAGGAGTGGGGTGCCATTGCCTTCTCCATAACTAGGCTGGCCTATCTTATTTCTCCTAAGCCTGTGGCATTATTTCTTTTTTCTGGTGTGGTATGTGTGGATGAGGGGACTAGTTTCATTTATTTCCTCAAAAACGGCCCCATTGTATCATCTTTTGATTTCCTATAGCACAGTTAATCATGACTAACAATATCTTTTTTTGTTGTCTTGGAAGGTTATTTAGAAGTAGAATCTTAGAATTAAATATTGATATTAAACTTTCATATTTGTTAACAGTCTAAGAACTTTGACCTTAAGTCTTCCTTGCATTCTCCCTGGCACCTAGAACTTAAGTCTATCCTCAATAAAAAGATACTATTTTTCTCATGTATGAGGAATCCCTTCTGCTTTGGAATGATGAGGAGATCTCTTGTAACATAGTTTTTTGTTTCATAAAACATTAGATGTATTTCGTTTTATAATATTAACTAGCTTCATGATTTTAAGATTTAAAATTATGGTGGATAGTCCATGGGGATACAAAAGAGTCCGACATGACTTAGCAACTAAACAACAATAATCTAATATTTCTAATGATAAAATATTAGGGCTAATAAGCAGATAAAGCCTTTAAGTCAGGAATCTACAAGGCATGACTGTGTTTGTTAGAAAATGTGGTCCAAATAATCAGTTTTGCTCTGTTTCATCTTCTCACTGAATTCCAAACTAAGTTGGGGCCCAGCTCAGTGGGGAACAAACTTCTGAGGCAGAAGTAGGGTCGTTACCATCTAGTACAAGAACGTATTAGAGGCAAACGAGGAGACAGTGTAAACGGAATCTTCTGGAATGCGGTCCCTCACTCAAGATAGCTAATCATATACATGGTAACCCCAAATTCCGTGACTGTCCTTTCTTTCTTAATAAAAAATTGTTCTCCATCTTTTTCGAATAGCAGTTGATGGAATGAACAGTTGAATCTAAAGTAGGGCTCCCAAACATCTTGGCTTAAGGCGCCAGAAGCAGTCCCTCACCTTGGCGAGCACGGTTCAGGTCACCCTCTCCGCCTCCCCGCCCACCAGCCATTTTCCTGACACAGGACTCCCTCATAAGGGGCCCGAGGAGGCCTCTTCAAGACTTAGGTCCGACTTGGTTTAAAACAAGGATTCTGGAAATCCCTCAAGAGCACTCGACGGGGTAGGGATGTGAGCCGAAACGCACAAAGCCATCAGCCTAGGTCCCAGCAACGACCGTCGAGCACGACCTAAGAAAGGAAGCCCCCATTTCCCCTCACATTCTTCACCCGCCTTCCCCTTTTGCCACACCACTCGTACCCACAGTCTCCCCCCGGTTCTCAAGGTATTCGAATCCCGCCCCCTGCCAGGGCTTTCTAGTCCTCAGGGATTCTGATTCGGAACCAGAACGCTTAGACAGGCGTCAGACGCGTCGGAGACCAGGAGGTCTGGCGCCCAACCGCCAGTCTGGGCTCGCGCCCGGGGTGGGCGGGGCCAGGACGGTAGGGGGCGGCCCCAGGCAGGGCAGGGCGAAGATTGAGGGGCGGGGCCCTGGACGTGGAGAAGGCCGGGGGCGCGGGGCCGTGGGGGAGTCTTGCGGGAAGGCCTCCAGGAGCCGCAAAAGAACCTGTGTGGGTGGCGCGCTGGGCTGAGGGAGCGACGCTGAGGTGGAGAGAGTGCGCAGAGGAGAGGCGCTTTGGTTGGAGCGGAGGCTGGGGCGTCTCTAGAGCGGAGGGAGATGCTGAGGTCAGGAAAGGACTCTGAAGGGGGACGCTGAGGCGATGCTGAGGTGAAAACAAGGGGCAGTGAGAGAGAAGGCCCTTAGCTGTGGCCGTGTTCTGAGATGAGGAGAGGCCACTGGAAAGGGATCAGGAGGTGGAAGACCGTGAGGCAGGGGAGGGGTGCTAAGCAGAGGTTACTGACGTGGTGACAGGTGACGTGCAGAATACTTACCTTAATCGGGATACTCGGGTTAGGAGGTCGAATATGGCGGGGCCGGGGCGGGGGGGTGTTTCTCTCTGCTCAAGGCTTTTCACTCCAAGTTTTTCATATCTGGCTTCATAACCTGTACCTAATACCTCAGTGTTCCTAATTTCGCTCCTTTCTCTGTGACTCTCATACCATTTACCACTCTAGTCTGTGAGTGAGGCACCTAAGGCCCATTCAGGACGGAGAGTAATATTTCTTCCTCTTAACTTGAAATTTTAAGTAGCCAACAGAAGTCAAACATATTTTGGTCCAGCTTTTAAATAGAAATTTTAGGCCAGCCTTCATGCCAGCAGAGCTGTCTGTGGCAGCATCATACTCCTCCCCTTAAATGGAGACTGACTGTTGAGGAGAGTCATGAAACATTTGAAAGAGCATCTGTTGAGGTACAGGCTGTGATGTGTCTTGGATGAGTATCCGTACAAATAGTTCTTTGGGTTCAAGACCTAGTTAGTACAGGGTGACCCTTTTTCTTCATTGTCTGAATCATTCTTTGCTGGAATAAATAGCAAAAAAATTCCACAATAGCAGTTGGCATTTTGTAGGACTAACCGCCCCACCCCCATCCAGGTGGGCTGTTTAAAGTGCTAACAAATGACTGCCATAGTTTTTCAAAATCTGTTATTTTCCAGAAACATAACCTGTTCAGGTTAAATGGAAACTAATGCCAATTTTTTAGATGAACTGGATGGCAATAATAGGCTTTCACCTTGGGCCTCACCTAATATAATTATAGTAACTTCTGAACAACTTGTTAGATGGAGACATCAACTGTACAGAAGAGCTGCAAAGAGCACAGCAAGATCATTTAGGGAAATATAACATATGTAGTTTGGTGTAGTGACAGCTGGGAGAGAGAAATGTTCATAATATTTGAAGGTTGTGTGCAGTACACTTAAACTAAAATGAACTTGGTAATGACAAATTGGTGAAGTGAGTATAAAAATCTTGTTTGAATAGGATATCGATGGCTATGTACAACTAAAAAATTATTTTTAAAAAATCCAAAACCCTGGGGTGGTTAAAAAGTAAACTTGAAAATCTTTTCACTCAAATCAGGACAAGAAAACAAACAAAAAAAGACTAGTCTTAAATATCTTACAAAAATTCTGAATATAATGAAGGTGGTATTTCAAATTTGTGAGGAAATGAATTCAGTGAATGGTGGTGGAACAAACTAGGTAGTCACCTGGAAGAAAAATAAAATTGGAACCATGCTTCACACCTTGCTGCTGCTGCTGCTAAGTCACTTCAGTCATGTCCGACTCTGTGTGACCCCATAGACGGCAGCCCACCAGGCTCCCCCATCCCCGGGATTCTCCAGGCAAGAACACTGGAGTGGGTTGCCATTTCCTTCCCTCATACTAAAATAAATTCTAGATGGATGAAGAAATTAAGTCTGAAAAATAAAAATGCTAGAAGAAAGCATGAGAAAAAAAATGTTACTATCTCAGAGTAAGAAAAGTCTTTTTTTAAGTATGACATAAAACTTAGAAGCCATAAAAAAACTTACAAACTGTATTAGAGAAAAATCCTTCATGGCAGAATGCTCCTTTCCTATCCTAGATACAAAGCATGGCAGACCAAGCCTTTGTGTCAATTAGTAACCAAACAGTAATTGTGTCAATTAGCTTTTCCAGTTTTTCAAATTGTTTAGCAAGTCCAGGAGCTCTCCACAAAATTTTAAAAATTTGTGTCATTTTATGATACTCTAAGAAGCAGAGAACAGAGAGTGGAATTACAGGGCAACCTGAATTTTAAACCATTACACTGTACTGCCCCTCTGTGGACAACCACCTTATAATCAAATAGAGTCCTATAATTCCACCATGTATGGTTAAGTTTTTCCAAACTGGTGCCTCTAGATGTGTGTATTCTTGGTTTCAAGAGCTCAAATTTGAAAAATGTTTTAGTAGAGAATTAAAGAATAAAGGGTCATTACAAAAAGAGAATCTCATTGGGTATATCTCCTTTTAAATGATCATTTATTTTAAAAAAATGTTTATTGAATCCCTACTATTTGACAAAGGCTTCGCAGGTGGCTCAGCAGTAGAGAATCCGCCTGCCAATGCAGGAGATGTGGATTCGATCCCTGGGTTGGGAAGATCCCTTGGAGAAGGAAATGCAACCCACTGCAGTATTCTTGCCTGGGAAATCCCATGGACAGAGGAGCCTGGTGGGCTACAGTTCACGGAGTCGCAGAGTTGGACACTACTGAGCAACTAAGCACATGTACGTGCGTGCACACACACACACACAATTTGTTAGACACTATGCTAGGTGCTAGGTGCCAGAGATTCAATAACAAACAAAAACTCTACTGTGGGTTATAGATAAGTTTATAGGCAATTACAGTAGCATATATACACATACATACATATCAGTCATTTGAGGCTTTCTCATTTCTTTCCAAATTTGAAAAGGTTCCAACTTTGGCACACAGCTGCCCAGAGAGGTATGCTTGTGACCGTTTATTTAACCAACATTTATTCAACACTGCTTGGACACAGCTCTCTGCTGGATATGAAGATAAAGACAGGTCTCTGCTCTCAAGGAGAAATGAGTCTAGTAGGGAAGATAAAGAAAGAGATAATAACAAACAGGGTGAGGTAAGAGGGATAGATACAGATGGGAGCCATGTAGACCTCTCCGTGGAAGATCCTCATAGAGGTGGTGACCCTTTATTTGGGACCGAAAGAATAATTTTCCAGCTGGGCAGGGGTAAGGGCACAGGGAACACAGAGGCTTATTTAGGGAGCTGCAAATTGTTCTGCTGGAGTGAAAGGTACTAGGGAAAAGGAACTCTCAGAAACCAAAGGTAGCATTTGTTGATAGCTAACATATCACTTAACTGCTTTCCACAGATGAACATATCCACTTCTTACAGAGATAGCATGAGGTAGGAACTGTTGTTATCTCTATTTACAGATGATGGAACTGAGATATCACAAGGTTAAGTAACAAGCCCAAGGCTTACCGTCTGGCTCCTGTGTTCAGGCTCTCAGCCAATACGCTAAATGAGTATATGGCCGACTTGTATGTTCATATATGTGATTCTATTTTCCATTTAGAGAAGTATGATGTAAGCACACATAGGCATGGTAACTAAGCCCAAATTACAGTCCAGTCCAGTCATCTACAAGATATCTGGTCTTGGGGAAAATTTATTTAAACACCTTTGTACTTTATTTTCCTCATCTGAAAACCAAGAATAGTATTAGTCCTGAGTTGGTATTAGAATTAGTGGGTTAATGTACTTGAAGTACTTGGGCTGCTATGTGGGAAATGGAGTTAGGAGGGAGGGCAAAGTGAGTGCTTCAGAGTACTGTAAAAGTCCAAACCAGGGGTAATGGTGGTTTCAACCAAGAAAGTCCTCAGTGTGAAAATGGGGAAAATTTTACTTCATTCACATTTACTTCATGAGAGAAGACAACATAACCTGTAAAAATACACTGAAAAGTACAAGTCCCCAACAGTGCCTTTACTGTTTTTAAGTAAAATGTTTCATCCCTATCACTCAGCTTCAACAATTTTCAACATATGACCAGTCTTGTTTCACTTATACTTCCATCCACTTCCTCCCTTTCATATGGTTTTTAAGGAAATTTTATATGTCATATAATTTCATCTGTAAATTAAATGCATATCCATTACACCATTATCACACCACCAAAATAATAATTTTTAATATCAAATATCCAGACAGCATTCAAACAACCAATTGTCAAAACAGAGACACAGATGTAGAGAATGGACGTATGGATACCAGGAGGGGAAGGGGATGGATGGGATGAACTGGGAGATTGGGATTGGCATATATACACTACTATGTATAAAAGAGATAACTAATGAGAACCTAACTAATGGGAAAAAAATGGAAACACTGGCAGATTTTATTTTCTCGGACTCCAAAATCACTGTGGACAGTGACTGCAACCATGAAATTAAAAAGATGCTTGCTCCTTGAAAGAAAAGGTATGACAAACCTAGCGTGCATGCATGCAAAGTCACTTCAGTCATGTCTGACTCTTTGTGACCCCGTGGACTGTAGCCCGCTGGGCTCCTCTGTCCATGGAATTCTCCAGGCAAGAATACTGGAGTGGGTTGTCATGCCCTTCTCCAGGGGATCTTCCTGACCCAGGAATCGAACCTCTGTCTCTTATGTTTCCTGCACTGGCAAGCGGGTTCTTTACCACTAGCACCACCTGGAAATCCCTGACAAAACTAGACAGCATATTAAAAAGCAGAGACATCACTTTGCCGACAAAGATCGGTATAGTCAAAGCTGTGGTTTTTCCAGTAGTAATGTATTGATGTGGACTACAATGAAGGCAGAGTGCCAAAGAACTGATGCTTTCAAACTGTGGTGCTGGAGAAGACTCTTGAGAGTTCCTTGGACAGAAAGGAGATCAAGCCAGTCAATCCTAAAGGAAATTAACCCTGAAATTCATTGGAAGGACTGATGCTGAAGCTGAAATTCCAGTACTTTGGCTACCTGATGCGAAGAACTGACTCACTGGAAAAGACCCTGATGCTGGAAAAGATTGAAGGCAGAAGGGGATGACAGAGGATGAGATGGTTGGATGGCATCACTGACTCAATGGACATGAGTTTGAGCAAGCTCCGGGAGTTGGTGATGGACAGGGAGCCTTGGCGTGCTGCAGTCCATGGGGTCGCAAAGAGTCAGACAGGCCTGAGCGACTGAACTGAAACTGACAGTTCATATGGGAATAGCATGATAAATACTGATTTGTTTCCTTTATTTGCTAGTTTTCAAAATAACAAATTGGTCCCCTAGCATCTTTCAATGGTGACCAATTATTTTAAGTAATGATATGAATATGTGGGTGAAAACATGTTTGACATGCTTCAGTCCATGACTATTATTATTATACTTAGATTGTCCCATCTTTAGCCAATGGGATTCTAAGTTGGCTATCGAGGCTTTCTAACAGGACTCTCATCTTTGGTAGCTTCCTTGCTATCTAGGATGGTGATGTTCCAAGTTCATTTCATGATTTTTCTGCCCTAGACCTGGAACCAGACCATTCTTCAAGGATCCCTGTATCCTTTTAGTGCAAATAGTATTTCAAAACCACAGTCTAGGTCATTACTACTGGGTTAGTCTTCATTTCCAAGTCATTTCAATGGACAGAGTTAGTTGGGTTTTTTTTAAGCTTTAAGGAGATATAAATGATATACAAGAAACTGAACATATCTAAAGTCTGTGAATCCCTCAGCACAATGAAGACAGTGAACATAACCACCATCCCTAAAAGTTTTCTCAGGCCCCTTTGTAATTTCTTCCTCCTCTCCTTCTCTACCCTCTTTAGCCACTTCTGCACTCATTCCTTAGGCAACTATTTGTTTAACGACAGGGCTTCCCTGGTGATTCAGGTGGTAAAGAATTTGCCTACAATGCAGGATACCTAAGTTCCACCCTTGGATCAGGAAGATTCCCTGGAGAAGGGAATGGCTACCCACTCCAATATTCCTGCCTGGAGAATTCCAAGGACAGAGGGATTTGGCAGGTTATAGTCCATCAGGTCACAAAGAGTTGGAGTGAGCAACTAACAGTAACTAACTAAAGATAAAATATATCCTCAATTCATAATCAAACTCAGGACCATAGGATTTTAACTTAATTTCTTCTAGCTTAACATCTGATTTTCCTTACTTTCATGCTGTAGGAATGACAGAATGGGGGTATTACATAATTACTCATTTGCTTTATTCCATATTATAGCTAGTGCTTCTTAAATGTTCCCTTTGGCGCTTTATCCCCTCCCCCTTGTATAAAGGGTGTGAAGAATTCTTCACCACAATTTTCCCTTCTAATATTTACAAAGGGTAGAGACAGATCTTTTCATCTTGAACTGCCAAGAAGCCTATGGTTATGAGTCCTCAGTAACTTCTGGAAGGGGTCCTAGCAGGCATGATCTGGGATCCAAGCTGTGCAAAGGATTATCCTGAAAGACATGTCCTAGCTTCCATGTTCAACATGTCCTGGTTTCAGGAGAAGAGTATACCTTTTAACAGTAATGATAATAACAAACAATAGCTGGTGGCAATTATCAAGTAAAATATGCCAAGCCAGGAACTGTGCATAAATTATCTCATTTAACCAACACAACACTACCTTCCTAGGCAGACATTCCCTTTCTGCATTCAAGAAAACAAGTTCAGAAAAGTCACAAAAGCTACTAGGCCTAAGGTCATAAATCTACTATGACGCAGAAGAGGGATCCAAAGTTCTGAATTTTCTGGGTCCAAAGCTTGAACTCTTCCCTTTTACCCTTCTTCCATTTCTTTACCTGGCTAATATTCTCCAAGGGGGTCACCTAGAATTACGCTCAAGTTCAAGTGAAGATGTTATCTAAGGGAGACACCATCTGTTCCAAGAATGTACTTAATTGCTTCTTGGTTCAGGCAGTCATTTGCTTGATTTTTTCCCCTCTTGGCTGGGTTGGGCAGACTGTTCTAACACAGACCAGGTTACTCCCTTGTGCCCTGAGACCCATATGATAAAGGCCAAGCCCCTCAGTCCAACTGCAGGTCCTTCTACACAGTGGTCCCTGTACTTCTGAGCCTTGGTGAAGCCTCTCTGGGCTTGGTTTTTCTTGGATTCCACACAGATCTCTAGCACAGCCTTAATGTATTTATTGGTTTACACATCTTCCTCGCTCTTGTAGTCTGTGTACTCTTTAAGGTCAGGGACCATGTCTTATTCATCTCTGTATCAACAGGACCTGGTATGTGCAAACATGGTATAAGATAGATACCGAGTGAATGCTTCCTCAACCTCTTTTCAAGCCCCAGTGTCCTCCTAAAAGAAATGGAGGTACCAACACCCACCTAGGGGCGAAGAAGGGAAAGGGGTTAAATCTGAGATAATGTCTGAAAAGTACTTAGAGTACTCAGCACTTAGTAAGTACTTAAGAAATGATGTCTCCTATGATTACTATTATATGATACATATAGTACATACCTATATAGATTCCATAGTGTTATTATTAATAAACAAGTGAATGAAAGAATTAGTAAGCAAATAACATGAATGAATGAGGTCACTTTATGCCAATTTAAATTCTGACTTTGGCTCAGGCAGGAGTGGACTTTAATATTCTTTGTCCTATGGATGGGAATGACTAAATGTATTATTGTAGTCTTTCTTGTTTTCTTGTTTCTATTCTAGAGTAAATCCAACAACACGTGAAGATTTCATCCAAAAAGTTCTTTTGATTCTTAGACAAGGATTCATGCAGGTGAGATGGAAGGTGAGAGGATAAGAAAGACTATTTCATTTTTCTGCATTGGATTTGACTTCTTGATCACCTTTCCGTGGGTGAACCATAAAGACACAAAAAGAAGTAGGTTAAAAAACCAATATGATCAAAAGAATGAAGAAAGGAATTCCCAACACTATATAAACAGCCTGGAAATGAACCACCTAGAGTGAAGTAGATCAAAAGGCTGGGAAATGGAGGTGAAACTGACAAATTATGTAAAGTGTCTGAATGTACTGGGAGAATTTTGAGATAGACTGTGATAGGTATATTAAAAAAGGAAAGAAAGAAAACAAGTAGACTGAAAAAGAGACTTAGTTCCAGTGACAGCAAAGAGTTTTGCAAGAAATAAAA
Source organism: Moschus berezovskii (assembly GCF_049115385.1). Taxonomy (NCBI): domain Eukaryota; kingdom Metazoa; phylum Chordata; class Mammalia; order Artiodactyla; family Moschidae; genus Moschus; species Moschus berezovskii. The sequence continues at coordinate 114,038,665 of NC_142465.1, forward strand.
ACAACGGAAGTATATTCTGTAGCTCATGGCAATGGTGTTGATGGTATAATAATACTGATTAAGGAACCAGCCAAAATCACAACAGAAACACACTGGCAGGATGGGAGAGGGAAAGTGTGTGCATGTGTGAGTCTAGTCCTCACCTTTCATCGTGAGAATTCAATAGATAATGCCTAACACTGGAAAATCAAGAGCACCAGGGTATTTAAACATATGGAGGAAAACAAATAACAAAGCAATCAGTTAAGAAAGTGGAAAGTGTTGCTGTGGAATAGGCAAGGGGGTCTGGAATAGTGCAATTTTTGTAACAAGCTGTTAGCTGAGTTCTCATAAATGTTTTATTAAGAGAGATACAAGATCAAGAAAGCTCAGAGCTGCTGCTGCTGCTAAGTTGCTTCAGTTGTGTCTGACTCTGTGTGACCCCATAGACGGTAGCCCACCAGGCTCCCCCATCCCTAGGATTCTCCAGACAAGAACACTGGAGTAGGTTGCCATTTCCTTCTCCAATACATGAAAGTGAAAAGTGAAAGTGAAGCCACTCAGTCGCGTCCAATTCCTAGCAACCCCATGGACCGCAGCCTACCAGGCTCCTCAGTTCATGGGACTTTCCAGGCAAGAGTACTGGAGTGGGTTGCCATTGCCTTCTCTGGAAGCTTGGAGACTACTGATCAAAAAGATAGCCAGGGTTTCACATAGAGGTAGATGCTTGTGGAAGACTTTGCAAATCCCCTGAAGTATATACATAATTCCATCATGTAGCCCACCATCTGCCACCAGGACTTGAAAAGTCCAAATGTGGCCATGTGGTTCCCTGTTTAACATGGTTCATGGATTCCCACCACTTAGATACTAAAGTGGTTTTGCTTAGAAAAGAAAATTCCTTCATGGTTTGTCCAGGAATCTTCTCCAGACTCATCTCTCCTAGAGCCCCTCACATACTTCCTTGACCTCCTGCCATGTTACTGGCTGCCTCTGAGTCTTTGTCTCTGCTGCTCCCGACTGGGTTGGGAATCCCCTGGAGAAGGAAGTGGCAACCCACTCCATTATCTTGCTTGGAAAATCCTATGGACAGCGGAGCCTGGAGGGCTGCAGTTCGTGGGGTCACAAAGAATCAAGACATGACTTAGCAACTGAACACGCACGTACATGTTTGTATTGTGTTTAGCTTACTGCTTGGCACAGAGTAAACAGTAAATTGGTAGCCATTATTATAAAGAAAGTGAAAGTGTTAGTCGCTCAGTTGTCTCTTTGCAACCCCATGAACTGTAGTCCTCCAGGCTCCTCTGTCCACGGATTCTCTGGGCAAGAATACTGGAGTGGTTCGCCATTCCTTTCTCCAAGGGGTCTTCCTCACCCAGGGATAGAACCCAGGTTTCCCACATTGCAGGTGGATTCTTTACCATCTGAATCACCACTTAATATTGTTAGCTATAATATTTTAAGTAAAATAATGGGTAAAAGAGTAATTGCATGAGTAAATGCAGGGACCTAAGGAAAAATCTCCCCACTCCTGCTTTTCACTCAACCTAGGAAAAACTACAGTGGAATCTTTCCCCTATCCTGGGAATATTTATTTCTCTTTCTCAGTCTTTGGCCACAAGTTTCATTTTCTCCTGTTTTTGTTCTCCTGCTAGCAGGAATGTCAGAAATTTTGTAGGAGCTTCCAAGTTCCTACAGGGAAGAGACTTCATCAGTGCTTGATGGTGAGAAGGAAGAGTCAGTCGAATTCTGTTTCCATTCTCCATCCCTCTCCTCCTTTTCCTTCCTTGGGGGAAACAAAAAAGACATTAACAAAAATTGGCTCAAAACTTCAGTGTGATCTCTTCAAAGGTTTCACTAGAATCTTGATAAGTATTGAAAGAAAAAGTTTATAAATCAGCCAAAATACTGGCAATAGCAAATAACTGAAGCAGAGTGCTGAACACATGGCAATGACTCCCTCATTCATCTTCTAAGTATTGTCTGAGGATCTGTTGCATGCCAGGCGCTGGAGGAAAAAAAAGGTCATCTAGGGCAGTATTCCTGACCTCAAGGACAAATCTCAATCTATGGACAAGCAAATCTGTGACTCGAATACGCTATGTTCTGTGGTATGTCATCAGGAAAGCACAGGACAATACCCTGAGTGGGTAAATCAGGGAAGACTTCCTGGAGGTGATGTCTGAGCTGGATTTTAAGGGTTACTGAGGGGTTAGCTAGATTAAGAAGGGTGAAAAGCTGTAAACTGAAAGGGTGGGGGAGGGATGGAATGGGAGTTTGGGATTAGCAGATATAAGCTATTACATATAAAAATGAATAAATGACAAAGTCTTACTGTATAGCACAGGGAACTATATTCAATATCCTGAGATAAACTGTAGTGGAAAGAATATAAAAAAGAATTTGTTTTATGTATAACTGAATCACATTTCTGTACGGCGGAAATTAACACAACATTGTAAATCAACTATACTTCAATTAAAAAAAAAGAAGTAGTTGAAAGATAGTCATGTTTGAGGGAATAACAATAATATTGGTGAATTAGATTAGTTGGCTTTTTGTATTTCTGAGAATCTAATCTGGATATCAGAAAGACTGCTAATGAGTCACCATTGAATTTACAGGATTCCGTGGCTCAAACAAGTGGGCCTCAAGCTAAGCTATTATTTTTAAAATGTGGAGGAAGGAAGGAAAATTTCCTTCCCCGTGTGAAGGAAAATTTCAACTAGAAGGTTGAAAGTTTTCCTTCATTAAATTTCCCAAATCATTATGCTTTGGTTTCTTTACCTCTGAAATGGAGAGTATAACACCATCTATCTGTGGTAGAGATAGTTATTTAACAACTCATCATCCACTCTCCCTTTTCACTTTAGCAATGCAGCCAGTTTCTGTTTAAGATGGTAATGTACCCAGATTTACAAAACAACACATTTCCCAGTCTCCTTTGAAGTTAACATCACCATGTGACTAATGTCTGGCCCTTGAAATAAACTGGTAATGTTATACGATATTTCCAAGGAGGTTATTAAAAAGTGAGAAGTTAAAAGAAATTGACTACACATGGGCATGAGGGATCTTTCTAGGGTGATGAAAAAGTTCTAAAGCTAAATTGCAGTAATTGTTGCAAATCTCTGTAAATTTACTAAAATCACTGAATTGCACTGGCAAAGTGGGCAAATGTTATGGTAAGTTGTACCTCATTAATATTATAAAATCATAATCATTTTTATTTTAATAAAAGAACATTTTAAATATTTTTAAAACAATATTTATTAAAAAGAAAGAAATTGCTGTAGCCATGCATTCACGTTCTGGCAATGAGATGTAAGTGGAAATGTTGTTTGGGACTTCTGGAAATGCTCCTTAAAAGAGAATGTGGCTATAGATTAAAAGTAAATGACTGGAGAAAAATACACCATGCTAATACTGATCAAAAGAGAGCAAGGGTAACTATACTAATTTCAGACAGAGCAGATTCAAAAGCAAAAAAAGTTATCAGGGATAAAGAAGGACGTTATATAATGATAAAGCGGTCAATTCTCCAAGAAGACATAACAATTCTTAATGTGTATGCTCCTAACAAAGCAGCATCAAGCTACACAAGGGAAAACTGCTTGAAAACAAGGACAAATAGGTGACTCCACTATCATAGTCAGAGACTTCAACACTCCTCTAATCGGAAATGCACAGATCCAGCAGGCAGATAATTGGTAAGGACATACTTGAGCTCAACAATACCAATAATCAACTGGATGTAATTGACATCTATACACTACATCACCCCAAACAGCAGATTATACAGTCTCTGAAAGCTCACATGTAACATTCACTAAGACAGACCAAATTCTGGGCCAAAAACATATACCTAAATAAATCTGAAAAAAGATAAATCACATTATGCCTACTCTCAGACCAAGATGGAATCAAACTGGAAATCAGTAACAGAGAGAGAGAGAGCTGGAAAATCCCCAAATACTTGGAGATTAACAACATACTTCTAAACAACACATAGGTCAAAGAAAACTCAAGAGAAATTACTATAAAACTCATCAAATCCTCCTGGGTTAGGACACACAGTTTCGAGGGCAGGAGCCTACCATGTCCCCGCTTCACCTGGCAAAACAATAAGTCACTTCTTTTCTACTTCATCCAAAACTCTGTCTCTGAGGTTCAATTCAGCACTGATGTTCAGAGGCTGAGCTTTCAGCATCACCATCAGAGACTTTTATGAGGCTTAGTTTATGGAAGCTGAGAGGGGGTGTCTCTCTTTCTTTCAGGTCATATGCTATAAGGACATAGGCTTGGGGCTGTTCTTGGCGCTCTTTCTTTCAAGGGCAGTTCAGTTCAGTCTCTCAGTCGTGTCCAGCTCTTTGAGATCCCATTAACTGCAGCACGCCAGGCCTCCCTGTCCATCACCAACTCCCGGAGTTTACCCAAACTCATGTCCATGGAATCGGTGATGCCATCCAACCATCTCATCCTCTGTCGTCCCCTTCTCCTCCTGCCCTCAATCTTTCCCAGCATCAGGGTCTTTTCTTTCAAGGGCAGAGGTAGCTTGAAAAGCAAGCCAACACACAGGAACAGAGGGTCATAAAAGAAAGGGAGATGACTTCCCTGGTGATCCAGTGGACAAGAATCTGCCTGCCAATGTACGTGACTCCTGTTGGATCTCTGGTCCAGGAAGATCTCACATGCCTCAGGGCAACTAAGCCCAAGAGCCACAACTATCACAAGTACTGAGCCGCCCCCTACCCCTGTGCTCTAGAGCCTGCAAGCACCGCAACCAATGAATCCCATGTGCCCTAGAGCCCATGCTCTGCAACTAAAGAAGCCACTGCAGTGAGAAGCCCTTGCACTGCAATGAAGAGTAGCCCCTGCTCACTGCAACTAGAGAAAGCCCACGTGCAGCAACAAAGACCCAGTAAAGCCTACATAAATAAATTTAAAAAATTTTTAAAGAAAAAGAATCTGAAAACTTTGAGCCCTCAGGTCTATCGTGCCTGCAGCCAGTACACTGTCTGTGGCCTTTCCAGTTACAAAAACCATGAGATTTTCCTTCCACTCAAGCTGGTTTGAGTTGGTTTTGTGGCACTTGCAACCTAAGAGCTCTGACTTAAACAGTTCATAAAGTACAAGTATTTGGCATAGAGGAAGTACAAGGTCATTGGTAGCCCTTCAGTTCAGTTCAGTCTCTCAGTCGTGTCCGACTCTTTGCAACCAATTAATAATAATAAAAATAAAGTGAGAACCGAATGATTAACACATAAAAGTGAGTGGACTTTTATAATATAAAAATATTATATATATATATTTCTATGTATTAAGAATTCCTACAGTGTTCACATTTCTACTTTTCCTATGGTCTTTGTTCAAACAAACCTCAAAATAAACTCAGTCTCCCTCTGATAATTTCTTCTAGATCTCTTTTCAGGAGTGTCCTCAAGGAAGGTTGAAGCCTGGATGAACATGTGGTTTGCCTTTTTTTTGTCTTTCGCTCTTTGATCAATATTCTTCACCTCCCTGTGGGGAAATCACAAAGACACATAGAAAAAGACTAAAGAGTCAGCATTATCTTTTTATTCTTTACTCTATCTTCACATGAAAAAGTGGCAGATATTTACAAATTCATTCATTACATCTGTCAAGAGCAGCTGACTGAAGCAGAAAGTTGGCCACACAGCAGCAACTCAGTCACCAAGCTTCTGCTCTGTGCTGGGAGTCATACAGCCCTGGTGGGTACAGAGAAATAAGACATTGTCCCTGACTCAGAGGAACGTACTCAAATTAGGAAGACAGGTGAGGAAAACCAACCATCTGAGAGAAAGCTGAAGCATGAACTTGAGGCAAGTGGAATTTAGTTTGGGGTTCTGCCATTTGTTCTGTGTCCTTGAACAAGTTACTTCACCTCTCCTTGCCAGTGTACTCATCTCAACATGGTAATAATAGAACCGAGTATAATGTTGAGGATAAATTGAGTTACCATAGGTCAAGCGATTAGCACAGGGCCTGGTAGTAATACACAGGAAGTGCTCAGAAAATGTCAGTTGCTGCTGCTGCTATTATGATAGGAGGAGGTTTTCAGTGGAATTGGGAAGTATACCAGCTGACCTCTGAAAGGTGAGTAGACCTCTATTCAATGAAGAAACAAGTTATGGACATTCAAGGCAGTCAAAATAGCAATAAAAATATATTCAAGTGAATTAAGATGGTGTCATATACTTCTCTGCTGTTATGGAATAGATGTAAAAAGACTGGTATTAAGAAACTACCCTTGACCTTGGCCTGAACCAGTGGTTATTCCAACGTCTTTCCCCAAGTCAAAAGAAAAAAATCATGTTGACACAACATTCTCACTTTTGGCATCCTCTTTTCCTAACCTTCTGAAGCCAGCTTCTGCTTGCAGTAGAGAGACAGACAAGCAGCAAACCACATTTGTCTTTGTTGTGATGACATTTTCTAACAGGAAAACTTGGACATAAATCCTTGATAGTATTTTCTACCAGAGAAAAGAAATGGCAACCCACTCCACTATTCTTGCCTGGAAGATTCCATGGACAGAGGAGCCTGGCGGGCTACAGTCCACGGGGTCACAAAGAGTCGGACACTACTGAACAACTGAGCAGTATTTCCTATATTGTCACTTCTTGGGATTTTGAGGCCTATACATGTCTTGTTGTTGAGTTGCTAAGTCATGTCCAACAATTTTGCAATCCCACGGACTGTAGCGTGTCAGACTCCTCTGTCCATGGGATTTCCCAAGCAAGAATACTGGAGTGGGTTGCCATTTTCTTCTCCAATACCTGTCTTAGGTGCCTATTTTCCACTAGCAAGAGGTTCTTTAGCTATATGACAGGATCATATGTCGAAACATTTCATAAAATTCTGCAAAGGGTGTTTTGAATTGCGGGTGCTTGGCCCCCATATAAGTTTAAGGATCATGGCTCTGACTCACAAGGAAACTAAGTTCTGCAGCAGCAATTGATCCTGCTCTTTCATTGCAGCTCCAACTGCATGTGCTAACTAGGTTCTTCCTCCACCTAGAGCAGAGATCCCTGTAAGACAGCTCCTGAATTGCCTTTACTTTTTTTGTATATTTATTTAATTTTTATTTGTTTGGCTGTCTTGGGTCCTAGCTGTGGCACGTGTGCTCAGTAGTTGCAGCACACAGGCTTAGTAGCTCTGAGGCATATGGGATCTTAGTTCCCCGACCAGGGATCAAACCTGCATCCCCTGCACTGCAAGGCAGATTCTAAACCACTGGACCCCAGGGAAGTCCCTGGATTGCCTTTTTCTAAGTAACACTGCTCTAGGCCTCCCCAGTAGCAAACTTTCCAACTCCGAGACCTGGTGCTGCTTTGGATCCTGCAGTTTTCAGGGAATGAGGTCACATGTATTACCTCTAAAAGCTGAGATTTGCTGAGCACTTCCTGTGAGCCAGGTACCAACCTAGACATCTCCTTTAACCCACACAACTACTCTATTAGTAGTGTCCTTGTTTTACAGATGGGGTATCCAAGACTCACATGGGCTAAATGATGGACCTAATTCATAGAGAGGGTGAGACAGAGCTGTACCTGCAGCTTCAGTCTGTCCACCTTCAATGCCAGTGCTCTGAACAGATATGCTACATTACAGATGCTGTGCTTAGTCACTCACTCATGTACGACTCTTTGCAACCCCATGGACTGCAGCCCACCAGGCTCCTCTGTCCTTGGGAATTCTCCAGGCGAGAATACTACAGTGGGTTGCCATGCCTTCCCTCCAGGGGATCTTCCCAACCCAGGGACTGAATCCAGGTCTCCCACATTGCAGGCGGATTCTTTACTGACTGAGCCACAAGGAAGGCACATTAGGGGAACAAGTGGTAACTGACATTCCCAAAGAGTCCTAGCCCACCTACAAGTAATATTCCACATGGGCATTTGTCATCTTCCATTACTGTTATGGAATAACAATAAAGACTGTTCAAAAATTTAAACATATATAAAAGTAAAGGTTGGGGGCGGGAGGAGAAGGGGACGACAGAGAATGAGATGGCTGGATGGCATCACCGACTCTGTGGACATGAGTTTGAGTGAACTCCGGGAGTTGGTGATGGACAGGGAGGCCTGGCGTGCTGTGATTCATGGGGTTGCGGAGAGTTGGACACGACTGAGCGACTGAACTGAACTGAACCCATTATTTTGCTTCAAAAGTTATCAATATGAAGTCAATCTTGATTCATCTATTGTCTATTATCTCCTTTGCTTTCCTGTCCCCATGCCAAATGGGTTAATTTAAGGCAAATCCTACACACTGTGTCATTTCAGCCATAAATACTTCATGATATATCTCTTTAAGACACAACTCTTTAAAAAATAACTACAAAATTGTTATAATATCTTTAAGAAAGGAACACTCTAATAAAATAAATTTCTAAATATCACTTAAAACCAGGTCAATGTTCAAATTTCCCCAGTTATCTCATAATTGAGATAATTATCTCAACTGGCTGATTTAAGTCAGGATCCAAACAATGTTTTGATTAATATCTCTCTCCAGTGTCTTCTAAACAACAGCTCCTCCTCCCTCCTCTTCTATTTTCCTTGCTTTTTATGTGCTGAAGAAACCAGTTTATTTGTCCTATAGAATTTCTTATTCTAGATTCACCAGTTGTACCCCTGGAGATATAGATATGTGTGCCCAGGAAAAAAGACTGGATGGATTTATAGAAAAATATTGGCAATGTGAACGTATACCTGTAGGTGTTTTTCCAGGTTCTTTGTTTTCATTGAGCATAAATGTTTTTGCAGTCAGAAAAAAAATAACTTGTAAAAAAAAGACCTGGTATCTGTTATTGTGGAATTTACATTCTGAATGCACTGGTTACAGGGCTGGACCCCAGTTACAAATTAGTGTGACATGCTGCAACAGACAAATACTGAAACCACACCTCTTTCCCTCAAAGGCCCCTTAAATACCTGAGGAAGTTGTCCTGCAGCTCCTTCAGGTACTCGTCAAAATAATTCCACTCGCTCCAGTGAAGCCAGTTCAGCTGGTGGAAGTTTTCCCTCCGCTTCTTCATGTTGCTCAGTGTCAGGTTGATGACCTCAGCGTAGGTCAGGGTGGACTCAGTGGCTTTCATGTCAAGGAAAACCCCACACCATCAGTTGGTATTGACTCAGCTTTGTTGGTGGGATATGTCCAGGGCATGGGGAGGAGGGAGGTGAGGTGCCAGAGTGGGGAAACTGACCTACTTCTAGAAATCTGAGCAGGAAACCCTCCATGGCCTTCATCGTGGCCTGCTTGGGAAAGAAAAAGCCTAACCTCTCCATGGCTCGGCCACTCTCCCATTTTTAATAAAGTCCTTCTCTCCTCCTGCTGATGGAAGGGCAGTGTGTTATGCTCAGTCGCTAAGCTGTGTCTGATCTTTTGCAACCCCATGGACTGTAGCCCGCCAGGCTCCTCTGTCCATGGGATTTCCCAGGTGAGAAGACTGGAGCAGGTTGCTATTTCCTTCTCCAGGGGATCTTCCTGACCCAGGGACTGAAACCACATCTCTTGCATCTGATGCACAAGCAGGCTGATTTATTTTTTACCACTGCACCACCTAGGAAGCTCCTGGAAGGCCTAGAAGTGCTTATTTTAGACTATCATCTAAAATTCTTACTCTATTATCAAAGTGGTGAATAGAAAGGGATTCCAACTTTCCTTTCCTTTCAGAAGGCCCAATTCTGATTCCCTATCTCATGTTTGTGTTAATAGGTTGAAAAGTTCTCTCTACCCTCCCCTCCTGGGAATTGGTCAGAATCTCAGTTACACTCATCACAAGCTGTGGGACATCAGACAATGCATGTCACCCTCTATGCCTCCATTGCCATATCGATAAAATAGGGATAATAATACCTACTTCAGATGATGTTAATGATAATAATGATAGTTACTACTTTTTTTAGTACCAGCTCTATGCCATTTAATCCTGGTCACAACACTATTGATTTGGTGTGACTATCCTCATTTTAGGAATGAGTTGATAAAGATACTGAGCTTAGAGTTGAAGGTGCGCACATGAGATCTTGAAGCCAGTGGGCTGCTGAACTGGGACTCAAATCCAGGGCTGGGTATCCCCAACCCAGGCTCCTTCTACTACACCACACTGTCCTTACAGAACAATGAGGTGATATAAGGGAAAGCATTTTATAAATAACAAAGTACTATGCTGACAGGTAACATTCATTCAGTCATTTGTTACCTGCCAGGCGCTGTACCTCTACATTACAATCCTATGAGGCAGGTACTGTTATCCCCATTTTATAGGTGAAAATATGAGGCTCAGAGAGAAGCTGGAACTTGTCTAAGATCACTCAGCTGGTAAGCAGTCGAGTTGGTTCCTGAATCTGGGTCTATTTGATCCCATGTTCTGACCCTCTATGGGAACAGCTAAGACTCAGACGCTAACACATTATCACCCCCATTTTCTTAAGATCTGGGTTTTGACCATATCTTTAGATAAATGTCAGCGGGGCCAGGAATTTTCTAATGGGTCTTGCGGATGGGTGTATGTGTGTGAGGAGGATGCTAGAAGAAACACACACCTAGACACCAAGATTCCTGATCAATATATACTGTGGGGTCAGTGAGCATCTGGGAGGCATTAGTAAATTGCAAAGAATGTTAGAGTCCCTAAGTAGCCCATTCTTTGTGGTAAATAGGAAGAGATTTTGCACACAGGGAAATCTGCCTTGCCCAGCGTCCCACACAGAATGAGGCAGGTTTTGAATTAAAATGAGCAAGATTCTGACCCATAGGCATGTATCAGTGGTCACCCTTGATAGGTCCCCACTACGTGTCCGGTGCCGTGCTAAGGGTTGGATGGGGAAGGGGAAGTAGGGATCTGGAGTGATGTGTGTCTAACCCACGGTGGAAAGGATATGAGATGGTCTTGGTTCTTTCTCTCCTGACCATCAACAGGTCTTGGCCATGCTGCTGCAGGGTGGAGTAGTTCAGGAGGAAGTACACAATCAGAGGGCTCTTCCCATAAATGTTGAAGAGGTTTGGAGTCAGCGGAGGGCTTTTGCAAGCAGGGTAAGACTGAGTAGGAAAGAGAGAGGAGTAAAATAAAGGGTACTGTCATTTTTACGGTACCTATTAAGAAATGTAAAAGTACTCATATCTTTTATCTAGGAACTCATTTTAGGATGCTATCCTAAGGAAAATTCAGTTCAGTTCAGTTCAGTTCAGTCGCTCAGTCGTGTCCAACTCTTTGCAACCCCATGAATCACAGCACGCCAGGCCTCCCTATCCATCACCAACTCCCGGAGTTCACTCAAACTCATGTCCACAGAGTTGGTGATGCCATCCAGCCATCTCATTCTCTGTCATCCCCTTCTCCTCCCGCCCCCAATCCTTCCTAGCATCAGAGTCTTTTCCAGTGAGTCAACTTGTCGCATGAGGTGGCCAAAGTATTGGAGTTTCCCCACAAGCAAAAAAGATTTAGGCACTATGATATTTACTGCAGTGACAATTACTACAGCAGAAGATCAGAATAATCTAAATGTCAAGGAGATGTTGATATCTCTACCCAAAGGAATAGTATGCCACTATTAAAATGTTTACTAAGAGTTGGTACTAAAATACAGTTTCAGATGCAATAGTAATTTTAAAAATCAAGATACAAAATTAGGTAGATAATATGTATATTATATGAAATAAATATAATTACATGAAATAAATGAACCAAAAAAAGATGAGAGACCAGAAGCCTAGTTCCTAAAATGTTAGCAACTCACTCAGCAAATATATACTGGGTGACTACTATGTATACACACTGATCTAGATACTGGCATATCAGCCAATAATAAGACACATTCCAGCCCTAAAGGCTTGTATTATAGTTGAGAGAGAAACAATAAACTAATCAACAAGTAAGAGAGTACATGATACTATGGAATAATAAGGGCTTCAGGTTTAAGAATCAAGCAGAGCAAGGGGTGTGGGTGGTGGTATGGGAGACTGGGGAGGACAGGAATCTTTTCCATGGGGTGGTCAGGAAGGGCTGCCTTGAGGAGGAGTGATCCTGGCAGACCCTGAACAATGGAAGGAAAATCTGTGCAATGTTCCAGGCAAAGGGGACAGCAAGTGCAAGAGAACCCCAAGACAGACAGGAGCTTGGTGTGGCTGAGGGATGGAAAACAGGCCCGCAAGGCTCAAAAGAGAACAAAGGATGAAGCTGAAGAAGGAGTGGGGTCTCCGGGCCACCGAAAGGAGCTAGATTTTCGAAGTGTGACTGAAGCCACTGGGAAGGTTTTGAGCTGGGTTACAACATGATCTGATTAATTTTTTTCTAAAGATCCCTTTAACTGATGTGTGGAGAAATGACTGCAGTGGGTGAGCATGGAGACAAGAAGAGCACTTAGGAGGCCTGTACAGTGGTTCAGTTAGGGCTGGTGGCTGGGGCTGGGTATTTGGGAGAGAGGTGAGAAGTGATGGAGTTTGTGATTATACTGTAAAAGCAGAATTGGCAGGATTTATTCATGGAGTCAAAGTAGGTGTGAGAAAGAGGGGAGTCAAGGATGACTCTAAAGGGTTAGGTGCCAGTTGCCCAGCTGGGAAAGTCTGGGGAAGAAAAGGTTGACACAATAAGAACAATCAAGAGGTCTGTTTGGGATGTTCTGTGTTTGAGATCCTGAAATAGAGATCAAGAAAGAGAACAGGCAGGGGCTGACAGTGATTTGTTTCCTTTCCTTATATTCCTCTGTCTTTCCTCCAAAACGTCTGTAGCGACTGTGTACTACTTTTGTTATTTTTTTAAACACGTTTTATTTTGAAGAAGTGGTTATAATTTAACCAGACAAAAATTCTGTCTCATGAATAAATGCTGTAGCAGCACCTAACCATATTATTCTCTAATCCTATTTACTTTGTTTTATTTTACTTTATTTTTTAATTAAAAAAAACACATGTATTTATTTACTAAATATTTATTTGGCTGCATCGGGTCTTAGTTGAAGCATGTTCTTTGAGTTTAGTTGCAGCATACAGGATCTTTTTTAGCTGTCGCATGTGGGATCTTTAGTTGCAGCACGTGGAATCTAGTTCCCCAACCAGGGACCAGACCTGGGCCCCCTGCATTTGGAGGGTGGAGTCTTAGCCACTGGACCACCAGAGAAGTCCCTAATCCTATTCATTTTAATTGCTTAACGAGATTTCCTTTATCTATAGCAGGCTCTCTCCACCTTGGCACTTAGCCATTTGGAGCCAGATAATTCTTTGCTGCGGGAGACTGTTCTGGGCACTGTAGAATGCTGAACGGCATCCTTGGTCTCCATGTAATCTAGTACTCTGCCCCCACACCCAGTTTTGACAACCAGAAATGCCTTCAGACATGGCCAAATGTCTCCTGGGGGGCAAAACTGCCCCCAGTTGGGAATCAGTACTCTTTAGTAAGATCCCACTGGGATCACAGAAACTTGGAGTCAGAAGGGAACTCATAGATCATTTAGTCCCATAATTCCTAAAGCCCCATCTCCCAGTGAGGGCCAGTCTGTGCCATTATGAAATAGCAACCCAGTATTCCAGTAACTTGCCTGGAGAATTCCATGGACCGAGGAGCCTGGTGAGCTACAGTCCATAGGTTCGCAAGCAACTTCACACACATGCACACTTATTTGGCTGTGCTGGGTCTTTGTTTCAGCATGCTCTGAGCATCAATTTCCTCACTAATAAACTGAAGAATAGCAGGAGTAATTGTTTCAAAGGATTGTGACAGTAAAATAAAATATATTGTATGCACAGGTTTAGTATGGTGGTGGTGGTGGTTTAGTTGCTAAGTCGTGTCCGACTCCTGCAACCCCATGGACAGTAACTTGACAGGCTCCTCTGTCCATGAGATTCTCCAAGCAAGAATACTGGAGTGGGTTGCCATTTCCTTCTTCACAGGTTTAGTATAATGCCTGACATATAGTTCATTATGTGTTAATTACCATCACTACCTCAGATAAACCTCATAAGAACACCAGGACCTAGGAATTATTGTCCACGTTTTATAGAGTAGGAAACGGAGGCCCAAGGTTCTCTTTCCATTACACCCAGGCTCCTTAGTTTCAAGCAAATAATTTAAATCTGGAGAAATCCAGGCTAAATGCTCACTCAAACTTGGGCCCATTTCAGTCAGTAATTATCTGCAGGAGATTTCCTTACTGTATTAACCAAGTCTACAGCAGAAACACCCCAGTTTTTACTCTGACATTTTCACAGACTTAAATTTTCTAGCCAGAATTCCTAGCACCTTTTAAGCCATCTCTACCATGAAACTTGCAATCAAGTGCTCACCTGCTTAGGAAGCATATTCTCAAGTTCTCTTGCTGCTGATATCCTCTTGACTTGTTTTGTGGGTCTCCTCAAAACCAGAGTCTGATTGGTATGCTCTGTCAGTACAATATTAGCAAAAAATGATCAACAGAATTGTCAGCTATGATGAGAAAAGGAAACAAGAATTTAAATGACTGTGGATTTCTCATCAGACCGTTGAGACCAGAGGCTGTAGAACAACATTGAAAAGACAGAAAGAAAAGAACTGTCAACCCAGAATTCTATATCCAGAAAAAATGAAGGTGAAATAAAGACTTTCTCGGAAGAAAGAAAAGCAAGAGAACTAATTGCCAGCAGGCCTGTTTTAAATGGAGGAGTTTTTTGGTGGGGGGAGGGGATGTAAGAAGGAAAATGATTCCAGAGGGAAACCTGGAACTTCAGAAATGAAGGAAAAGCAACTGAAACTGTAAATACCTGGTTTTACAATATATATATAGTAAATATAGAATATAAATAATAAATATAGAATATATACTGTAAACCTATCTGGTTATATATAGTATATATAATATTGTATTTTCCTCCCCTTTAAAACATGTATGATGATCACTTTGGAATGCTGTATGGCAGTTCCTCAAAATGTTAAACATATGACCCAGCAATTCCACCCTTGGTATACATATACCCAACAGAAATGAAAACATATGTCCACACAAAAAACTTGCATGTGAATGTTCACAGCAGCATTATTTATAATAGTTACAAAGTGCAAATAACTCAAACAGAAAAAAATAAAACCACTATATCTAAAACAGTTGTGGAATGCTTAGTGTTCAGAAGAAACTGTACAGCATTTTTCATACTATAAAAGGGTTTCATTTCTACTCAGTTCAAAATATTTTCTAATTTCCTTTAATTCTTCCTGTTTGACTCATAGGTTTACATGAATTGAATATATATGTAGATTTGGGGGACTTGAAAAGTCTCCCACAAATATTTACCTCTATTTGGAACCCCCTCTATACCTCTTCAGAGAAGGCAATGGCAATCCACTCCAGTACTCTTGCCTGGAAAATCCCATGGACGGAGGAGCCTGGTGGGCTGCAGTCCATGGGGTCGCTAAGAGTCAGATAGGACTGAGCGACTTCACTTTCACTTTTCACTTTCATGCATTGGAGAAGGAAATGGCAACCCACTCCAGTGTTCTTGCCTGGAGAATCCCAGGGACAGGCGAGCCTGGTGGGCTGCCGTCTATGGGGTCACACAGAGTCGGACACAACTGAAGTGACTTAGCAGCAGCAGCAGCAGCTATACCTCTCAATGAGTGGTCCCCAAGTTTGAGGGTTTCTTTAATGGTTTTACTGAGATACAATTTCAGTTCAGTTCAGTTCAGTTCAGTCACTCAGTCGTGTCCAACTCTTTGCGACCCCATGAATCACAGCACGCCAGGCCTCCCTGTCCATCACCAACTCCCGGAGTTCACTCAAACTCATGTCCATCGAGTCGGTGATGCCATCCAGCCATCTCATTCTCTGTCGTCCCCTTCTCCTCTCTCCCCCAACCCCTCCCACCATCAGAGTCTTTTCCAGTGAGTCAACTCGTCTCATGAGGTGGCCAAAGTATTGGAGTTTCAGCTTTAGCATCAGTCCTTCCAATGAACACCCAGGATTGAGCTCCTTTAGAATGGACTGGTTGGATCTCCTTGCAGTCCAAGGGACTCTCAAGAGTCTTCTCCAGCATTTTTTAATGGTTTTACTGAGATATAATTTACATACCTCTTTGCGCCTCCCTTTCTCCATCAAGAAAAAAGATTGCTTAACTTTTTGAATACTGATGATGTATGAAATAATCTAGAATGACACTTAAGAGTTTATGCTCTAACACAGTTTTTTTAGGTTCTGTATTTGTCTATTTGGCATCCATTAATTACAGGGCCAAACTAATAGCCAAAGTTGTTTACATCTCCCGCATGAATCAGAGACCATACTCTGAACCACCTTCTTTATCTAACTCTCACAGTTCAGTTCAGTTCAGTTCAGTTGCTCAGTCATGTCCGACTCTTTGTGACCCCATGGACGCCAGGCTTCCCTGTCTATCACCAACTCCCAGAGCTTACTCAAATTCATGTCCACCAAGTCAGTGATGCCATCCAACCATCTCATCCTCTGTCGTCCCCTCTCCTCCTGCCTTCAATCTTTCCCAGCATCAGGGTCTTTTCAAATGAGTCAGTTCTTCCCATCAGGTGGCCAAAGTATTGGAGTTTCAGCTTCAGCATCAATCCTTCCAATGAATATTCAGGACATTTCATTTAGGATGAACTGGTTGGATCTCCTTGTAGTCCAAGGGAATCTCAAGAGTCTCCTCCAACACCACAGTTCAAAAGTGTCAATTCTTCGACACTCAGCTTTCTTTATAGTCCAGCTCTCACATCTATACATGACTATTGGAAAACCATAGCTTTGACTAGACGGACCTTTGTTTTCAAAGTAATGTCTCTGCTTTTTAATATGCTGTCTAGGTTGGTCATAGCTTTTCTTCCAAGGAGCAGGCATCTAACTCTCACACCAAGCCAATATTTCTCCTGACTTAAATCAACCCGGTCCAGGTGTCATACAACTAGGGACAGCCTTTATGCCATGAAGCCCACCAGATTTATTCAATATAGCCAATCTTATGCTATTTACACTGTCATGTCTGGACTTTCCCAAGGAAATTCCAGTAAAGGCTGTGGCCTATGCCTTCCCCTTACTCCCTTCTGCCTCCTGACAACAATGGAGCTTCCTCCCATAGCCCTGCATGGCAAGCGATGCCTCCCATTTCTAGAACTGAGAATAACGAAGTTTCTTTTAATGGCACTGACCTATGTAGTCACTTAGTCACCTTTGTGTTGGGTTGGCCGAAAGGTTCGTTTAGGTTTTTCTGCACCATCTTACAGAAAAACCCAAATGAACTTTTTGGCCCACCCAATAAATTAACACCCAGGCACAAACAGGTTTCTAACTCAATAAATTCTGTTTTCTGATGGGGGAAAGGAGCAGTAATCATATCTTAGGTTTCTTCTTCCAGTGCCGTCAATCTCTCTTCCCCACAGATATCAACACTGTGCTGAACTCATTATCACAAAAGTAGAACTTAATTAGTGATAACTGAAATGAAAAGACAACTATGTCTTCTCATAAGATGTTAACTTCTTCCAAGACCTAAGGCTAGAACCATAAGTGTAAATGAGGACAGCAGATTAGGTTTAAAACAAAACAAGAAACTAGGGTTTTGAGGATAATAACAATCAAAAGCCTACATTTCCCCTTTGGGTGGTTAATGTACCTTTTGGGCAATCCACTAAATTCTTCTTGGCAGAACTGGCTCTCTCATTGGTTGAATTCATATCACCAGACTCCAGGAGAGAGAAAAAACACACAAAAATCACAGAAGAACAAATTTAGTAAAACTGGTAGTGAGAGGAATACAAAAAGTATACATGCAGTTTCTTAGGTATCTTTCATTGTTCTCAGCAAAGGCACGTAAGGGAGACCTTTCAGCACAGCTCAATACCTCAGCCCTCCATCCTGGGAGCATGGGGAAAAGAGATGCAGAAAACACGTGAGCTGGGGCCTGAGGCAGACTGGGGTTCTAGTCTCTGCCCTGTCACAATGGCCTGTGATCTTGGACAAGTCAATGAACATCTTGATTGCCTCGGTTTCCTCACGGAGTTCTGAAGGGGACTAAGTCAGCTAATGAATACAACGTGCAGTTGTTGCTCATGGTCGAAGTGCTCTGCAGACACTGCATGGTTGTTTATGCAATCACTCACCACACCTCCTTCCGAAGACATTTCATTGAGCAACTGCTAATGTGTCTGGCACTGAGCCAAACCTGAAACCTACTCCCTGCTGAGAGGAGCTACAAGTCTAGCAGGGAAGATAACAGGAAACCACAACTAGCTAAGGTAATTGGAAATTACCACATATTTGTTACAGAGGTAATATAACTCGGGATTAGGTTTGCACATGAGTGACAGAGGCTTGAAATTAATAGTGGTTCAAACGAGGTAGCAATGTCTCTCCCATATAACAGTCTGAAGGTAGGCAATTCAGGGTTTATACATTATTTCTCCTGTGATAAATCTTAGGGACTTTGACTTCTTCCAGCTCTGTTCCACTTTTCCTAAGATACGACCTTCATTCTTAGGGTCCAAGATGGCAACTAGAGCTCCAGTCATCACATTCACATTCCAAGCAGCAGAATAGAGAAAACGACAAAGAGATGAAGGAATCTTCCTTTTTTTTCTAGGAAGGCTCCCAAAAACTGCCACATGGCACATCTGTTTACATCTCATTAACTGGATCTTAGTCACACATGGATGGAAGGAAGGTAAGGAAATGTAACCTTTTCTTTACAGGTTCTGTTTTTAAAAAATTATGTTATGTGTGTTATGTATTTGACTGCACCTGTTCTTAGTTGCAGCATGGGGGATCTTTAGTTCCTGCATGTGGGATCTAGTTTCCTGACCAGGGATTGAAACACGGCTCCCCTGCATTGGGAATGCAGAGTTTTAGCCCCTGGACCACCCAGTAAGTCTCTCTCTTTTCTACATGGGGAGGAAACAACAAATATTGGGAAACAGTTGATAATCTGTAACAAGCAGTACCAGCAGAGTATTCTAGGAAGCCCCAGTGGGAGTGCTTGATTCTGTTTGGGGCAGAGCTGGAGGGCTTCCAAGGAGAGAAGACATTTTCGTTCTGTCTTTAAAGATGAGTAGGAGTTTGGCAGTCTTAAACAGATGGCCCACCAAGTGGCAGACAAACAGCCCTCCAGCCTCAACAATCATCACTTTGCTTTTACATAAATATGATATTTGAATGGGAAGAAGAAAGCTGAAAGGACTTCCCATCCACCATGCAGCTGGTTGTCCAACAGCAGCTGCGTTTTACAGTGTCCAAGTGGTTACTCGGATTTGTTAGAGAAAAGACACTCCCAGAGCTCATTGAAGCATCACGCTCATTGATTACAGGTTTCAGAAAGTTCTGTCGTGAAGCGGAGAATAGTCACAAGGAGATGGTCTTGGTTGAAGTCATTAGACCTTCGCATTTGTTGGAGAGGCAGAAGGATGATGCAGAAAGAGCTCAGAATGACAGCTTTCTATGTCAGCTGAAGTTAGTCATGTGGCCTGGGGCAAGTTTTCACCAGTTTCAGTCTATTTCTCCTTTTGTCAGATAAAGATAATAATGACCTACCATACAGGGATGCTGTAAACGCTAGGAGGATACACACAAAGAAAATCTGCACATGGTGGACTCTCCAAGTCATCTCCCCACCCACCCTCATGTGTTCTGGTCAGCAACCCCCGCTCTGAGCATGTGAGGCACTGTTGGGATGGGGGCGTAAGTTAAGACCCCTCTGGGACCCCCTTCCCACCGCAGCACGGTGGAGATGGGACTGTTCCGCTCTGTCACCCGCCACTCGGATTCCGCACACTGAAGGCCTAGCTGTGATGGGACAGAGCGGCAGCAAGACCAGCTTTCGAGCCACTGTTGACACTCAATCTGGGGAGGCCCAGAAACATCTGTGAGGGACGTGGGCTTGGCAGATCTGGTAGCAGCAGGTACAGGAATGAACTTCAGGAATTTGGGTCATTATTGTTAAATGACCATTATGTACCTCTGCTCTGGAACTTGAGGAAATTCTGGTTAAAATGAGAAAACATTCTGACAGGACATAGCTAGACAACAATTTATGGGACAGCACCTCTCCCTGGATTGAATCTTTAAGAATTAGTACCAATCATGGGCTTCCCTGGTGGTCCAGTGGTTAAGAAACTGCCTGCCAGTGCAAGGGACACGGGTTTAATCCCTGGTCCAGGAAGAACCCACATGCTGAAGAGCAACTACACCCGTGTGCCACAACTATTAAACCTGTGCTCTAGAGCCCAGGAGCCGCAACAACTGAAGCCCTTGAGCCCGGAGCCTGTGCTCCACAACAAGAGGAGTCCCAGTTCACAGTAACTAGAGAAAGCCTGTGAGCAACAAAAACCCAGTGCAGCCCCAAATAAAATTAATTAATTAAAAAAATAGCAGCCATGATGCCCATTTCACAAACACGAACACAAAGGCTCAGATTTGCCCTGGAACTGATACAGCCATCTACCTGATAGGCGGCCTCACCCAGATGAAAATTAGCTCTTCTGAACCAAGCCTACTATGTCTTCCCGCCTTGGCCTGTGGCTCCATGGTGGTCACTCACTTGTAGTTTCCATATTTTGTCACAAATATATAAAAACTTGGGTAGAAATTGTTTTTTCCTGTAACCCTGGCCTCTCCTTCAGTCTAGCCTAGTATGTTTCACTACCTATGTGACATCTCCACTTGCGCCTCTCATAGGCATCTTAAAGTTAACAAGTTCAAAACTCAACTCTTGATAGTCTCCTACCCCAGACCCTACACTTTCCATCTCACAAACCCCACATACCGTTCAGCTGCTTAAGCCACACACTGGGACACATCCTTGACTCCTCCCTTTCCTTCTTATTCACCCCACTCACAAAGCCATCCATTAGCACATCCTGAAAGATCAATATCCCCAAAACACACACTAGGCCTCTCTGCTTCTTGCCTCCTGCTGTCACTGACTCTTCCTTGAAAGTGGAAGTCGCTCAGTTGTGTCCGACTCTTTGCAACCCCATGGACTAGTCCATGGAATTCTCCAGGCCAGAATACTGGAGCGGGTAGCCTTTCCCGTCTCCAGAGGATCCTCCCAACCCAGGGATCAAACCCAGGTCTCCCACATTGCAGGTGGATTCTTTACCAGCAGCCACAAGGGAAGCCCTTCAGTTCAGTTCCGTTCAGTTGCTCAGTCGTGACTGACTGTTTGCGACCCTAGACAACTACAAAAGCCTCCTAACTGGAGTCCTGTCTCCTCCCTTCATCACATTCTCCATCTTCAGAAGACAGTGTGATCTTTTAAAAATAGAAATCAGATGTCACTCCCCTATTTCAGTGCATTCCTGTAGCAGTGAAATTATATTCATCCACCATACTGTGGCTGAGCCAACACTGCAGGATACAGTCCTTGCTACTTTTCCAGGATCAGTTCCTGCCCCTCTTCCATACTCACACTGGGCTACAGGGTCATTGGCCTTCTCCCTGTTCCCTGAATACATCAATTCCCCACTTTGGCTTCAAGGCCTTTGCACATGCTGTTCCCACTTCCTGGAAGGTTCTTTCATTCATTTTCTAATGGCTGACCCCTTCTCGTCCTTTGGTTCTCAACTCAAATGGCACATCCTGGAGGTGTTATTTGTTACACGTTCTCGATGCACTCCGTAAGCTTCCTTAGTGGCTCAAACTGTAAAGAATCGCCTCAATGAGGGAGACCTGGGTTTGATCCCTGGGTTGGGATGATCTCCTGGAGAAGGGAATGCAACCCACTCCAGTATTCTTGCCTGAGAATTCCATGGACAGGGGAGCCTGGCGGGCTACCGTCTATGGGGTTGCAAAGAGTTAACTGGACACAACTGAGTCACTAACACTTTCATTTTTTTTTCTCCATGTACATAAGACCCAGGCCCCAAAGTGAGTGAAAGACTTCAGCTACTCTCCCAGCTTCTTCTGTGGCTGAGCGCAGACATTTTACCTAGGCTCTCGCTCTCAGATGCAATGCACCTGCCTGAGACTTTAAGATGGAAATGGGCACCGTGAGGAAGTGAGGAACCAATCAGACTTTAGCTTCTGGAAAGACTGCAACAGGAGCAACTGGCCTTTCAAGGAAAGAAGAGTGGAGTTCCGAGCATTAGTCCCACTACCATCGGTCAGTGCACGTCATTCTTGGCGGTGCGGCCTCTGAAACTAATGCCCGGGCCCATCCTGGGGGACCGTGTACCACGAACACTCTTTATTATATTCTTCCTGTTTAAAGCAGCTGGATTAGCTTCCATTGTTTGCAAATAAGAACAACGATGATGACTCCTCCTTATAAAGGTCTTATTTGACTCAGTTCAGTTCAGTTCAGTTCAGTCGCTCAGTCGTGTCCGACTCTCCGCGACCCCATGAATCACAGCACGCCAGGCCTCCCTGTCCATCACCAACTCCCGGAGTACACTCAAACTCATGTCCACAGAGTCGGTGATGCCATCCAGCCATCTCATTCTCCGTCGTCCCCTTCTCCTCCCGCCCCCAACCTTTCCCAGCATCAGAGTCTTTTCCAGTGAGTCAACTCGTCTCATGAGGTGGCCAAAGTATTGGAGTTTCAGCTTTAGCATCAGTCCCTCCAATGAACATCCAGGATTGATCTCCTTTAGAATGGACTGGTTGGATCTCCTTGCAGTATAAGGGACTCTCAAGAGTCTTCTCCAACACCACAGTTCAAAAGCATCGATTCTTCGGCGATCAGCTTTCTTCACAGTCCAACTCTCACATCCATACATGACCACGGGAAAAACCATTGCCTTGACTAGACGGACCTTGGTCGGCAAAGTAATGTCTCTGCTTTTTAATATACTATCAAGGTTGGTCATAACTTTCCTTCCAAGGAGCAAGCGTCTTTTAATTTCATGGCTGCAATCAGCATCTGCAGTGATTTTGGAGCCCAAGAAAACAAAGTCTGACACTGTTTCCACTGTTTTTCCATCTATTTCCCATGAAGTGATGGGACCAGATGCCATGATCTTTGTTTTCTGAATGTTGAGCTTCAAGCCAACCTTTTCACTCTCCTCTTTCACTTTCATCAAGAGGCTTTTGAGTTCCTCTTCACTTTCTGCCATAAGGGTAGTGTCATCTGCATATCTGAGGTTATTGATATTTCTCCCAGCAATCTTGATTCCAGCTTGTGGTTCTTCCAGCCCAGCGTTCCTCATGATGTACTCTGCATATAAGTTAAATAAGCAAGGTGACAATATACAACCTTGACGTACACCTTTTCCTATTTGGAACCAGTCTGTTGTTCCATGACCGGTTCTAACTGTTGCTTCCTGACCTGCATACAGGTTTCTCAAGAGGCAGGTCAGGTGGTCTGGTATTCCCATCTCTTTCAGAATGTTCCACAGTTTATTGTGATCCACACAGTCAAAGGCTTTGGCATAGTCAATGAAGCAGAAATAGATGTTTTTCTGAAACTCTCTTGCTTCCTCCATGATCCAGCGGATGTTGGCAATTTGATCTCTGGTGCCTCTGCCTTTTCTAAAACCTGCTTGAACATCTGGGAGTTCACGGTTTACATACTGCTGAAGCCTGGCTTGGAGAATTTTGAGCATGACTTTACTAGCGTGTGAGATGAGTGCAATTGTGCGGTAGTTTGAGCATTCTTTGGCATTGCCTTTCTTTGGGATTGGAATGAAGACTGACCTCTTCCAGTCCTGTGGCCACTGCTGAGTTTTCCAAATCTGCTGGCATATTGAGTGAAGCACTTTCACAGCATCATCTTTCAAGACTTGAAATAGCTCAACTGGAATTCCATCACCTCCACTAGCTTTGTTCGTAGTGATGCTTTCTAAGGCCCACTTGACTTCACATTCCAAGATGTCTGGCTCTAGGTCAGTGATCACATTATCGTGACTATCTTGGTCGTGAAGGTCTTTTTTGTACAGTTCTTCGGTGTATTCCTGCCACCTCTTCTTAATATCTTCTGCTTCTGTTAGGTCCATACCATTTCTGTCCTTTATCGAGTCCATCTTTGCATGAAATGTTCCCTTGGAATCTCTAATTTTCTTGAAGAGGTCTCTTGTTTTTCCTATTCTGTTGTTTTCCTCTATTTCTTTGCATTGATCACTGAGGAAGGCTTTCTTATCTCTCCTTGCTATTCTTTGGAACTCTGCATTCAGATGCTTATATCTTTCCTTTTCTCCTTTGCTTTTCGCCTCTCTTCTTTTTACAGCTATTTGTAAGGCCTCCTCAGACAGCCATTTCGCTCTTTTGCATTTCTTTTCCATGGGGATGGTCTTGGTCCCTGTCTCCTGTACAATGTCACGAACCTCCGTCCAGAGCTCATCAGGCACTCTATCAATCAGATCTAGTCCCTTAAATCTATTTCTCACTTCCACTGCAGACGCGACGCGAGAGACGCCGGCCCCGGCGCAACGAACCACGCAAAGAGGTGCGGCTGTGAGGAGCTACCCCACGCCTGAGGCCAGGGCCGGCGGCCGAGAGGAGCTACCTCACGTCCAACAGGCGGTGGCTGCGCGGGCGCAGGAGGGCCGAGAGGAGCTACTCCGCGTTCAAGGTCAGGAGGGGCGGCCTTGAGGAGATACCCCTCGTCCAAGGTAAGGTACAGCGGCTGCACTTTGCTGGAGCGGCTGTGAAGAGATTTTCCACGACCAAGGTAAGAGAAACCCAAATAAGACGGTAGGTATTGCTAGGGGGCACCAGAGGGCAGACAAACTGAAATCATAATCACAGGAAACTAGCTGATCTAATCACATGGACCACAGCCGAATGTGGTCCCCTGGAGAAGGGAATGGCAAACCACTTCAGTATACTTGCCTTGAGAACCCCATGAACAGTAACAAAGGGCAAAATGATAGGATACTGAATGAGGAATTCCCCAGGTCGGTAGGTGCCCAGTATGCTACTGGAGCTCAGTGGAGAAATAACTATAGAAGGAATAAAGGGATGGAGCAAAAGCAAAACCAATACCCAGTTGTGGATGTGACCAATGATAGAAACAAGGTCCGGTGCTGTAAAGAGCAATATTGCATAGGAACCTGGAATGTTAGGTCCATGAATCAAGGCAAATTGGAAGTGGTCAAACAGGAGATGACAAGAGTGAACGTCGACATTCTAGGAATCAGTGAACTAAAATGGACTGGAATGGGTGAATTTAACTCGGATGACCATTATATCTACTACTGTGGGCAGGAATCCCTTAGAAGAAATGGAGTAGCCATCATGGTCAACAAGAGAGTCCGAAATGCAGTACTTGGATGCAATCTTAAAAATGACAGGATGATTTCTGTTCGTTTCCAAGGCAAACCATTCAATATTACAGTAATCCAGGCCTATGCCCCAACCAGTAATGCTGAAGAAGCCGAAGTTAATCGGTTCTATGAAGACCTACAAGACCTTTTAGAACTAACACCCAAAAAAGATGTCCTTTTCATTATAGGGGAC
The DNA here is from genome assembly GCF_049115385.1 of Moschus berezovskii. Classification (NCBI taxonomy): domain Eukaryota; kingdom Metazoa; phylum Chordata; class Mammalia; order Artiodactyla; family Moschidae; genus Moschus; species Moschus berezovskii. The sequence goes on from NC_142465.1 coordinate 114,064,029, forward strand.
TGGAATGCAAAAGTAGGAAGTCAAGAAACACCTGGAGTAACTGGCAAATTTGGCCTTGGAGCACGGAATGAAGCAGGGCAAAGGCTAATAGAGTTTTGTCAAGAGAATGCACTGGTCATAGCAAACACCCTCTTCCAACAACACAAGAGAAGACTCTACACATGGACATCACCAGATGGTCAACACCGAAATCAGATTGATTATATTCTTTGCAACCAAAGATGGAGAAGCTGTATACAGTTAGCGAAAACAAGACCAGGAGCTGACTGTGGCTCAGATCATGAACTCCTTATTGCGAAGTTCAGACTTAAATTGAAGAAAGTAGGGAAAACCACTAGACCATTCAGATATGACCTCAATCAAATCCCTTATGATTATGCAGTGGAAGTGAGAAATAGATTTAAGGGACTAGATCTGATTGATAGAGTGCCTTATTTGACTATTCTCCCATATTTATTAAGTGAACAAGTGACTCAGTCTCTAAAAGTAGGAGCCCTTATTTATAGCTGAGCCTCACAGGGGAAGCCAGATACACAGTTAGATGCTTTTTTATTCCCACTTTGCAAATTTGCAACATGAAGCTGGAGTAGGGCGTACCACAGGGTAAGACTTAAAACCTGCCGCTCATCCGTTCAACTGTGGACTCCCAGACAGATTGCTGCCACTGAAAAGCACATTTTGAACACAGCCAACTATCTCCCTGAGCAGATGGGAAAGCGTGTCTGCTAAAAGCAAGAGAGAAGCTCGGTCCCCACCGCGGAACTCGATGACTCCCTCCATTCTGGTTTGCCCAGGAAAACTTCAGCTGCTTTTAAGGCTGGAAAGCTTTTGATTATTTCTATTTCTGGGGCAGAAAATGGACTCTCTTAGCTGGGTTTCTGAAATAACTGTAGGAAGGATTTATGTATTCCAGTACAAAGAAAACACATTTGCTTGACACAGTTGTGACAGGCAGTGCAAAAACACTGAATAATATTTTGTTCTCGGTCTGGAGTGACAGCTGTCCCCCCACAGTGCCTGCTCTGCCTGTACTTCTGGAGGCTGACATTTCTACCATGTGTGCATGCTCAGTTGTACTCTTCGTGACTCTTTGCTACCCCATGGACTGTAGCCTGCCGGGCTCCTCTGTCCATGGACTTTCCCAGGCTAGAATACTGGAGGGGGTTGTCATTTCCTCCTCCAGGGGATCTTCCCAACTCAGGGATTGAACCTGAGTCTCCTGTGTCTCCCACATTGGCAGGCAGATTCTTCACCACGGAGCCACCTGGGAAGCCTCCTGACATTTATAGAGCAGTGGGAGACCTGGGTTCGATCCCTGGGTTGGGAAGATTCCCTGGAGGAGGGCATGGCAATCCACTCCAGTATTCCTGCCTGGAGAATCCCCATAAACAGAGGAGTCTAGCAGGCTACAGTCCATGGGGTTGCAAAGAGTCAGACACAACTGAATGACTAAGCATATTATATGCTAAGCAGAGGGTGAAGAGTTGACATAGATGACCTCCTCTATGAAGTCAAGAGATAATTGTTGAGTATCTTCGTTGTGCTCAGTCTATTCCAGGAGCTTGAGATAGAAGAGGGATAAAGGAAAAGAGGTCGTGTCCTCATAGAGTTTATATCCTAATAGGGGGAGACAGATACTGAACAACATATAAATCCTGCAGGAAGAATAGCAGGGGGCTTCCCTGGCAGTCCAGTGGTTAAGACTCTGCATTTCCAATGCAGGAGGTTTGAGTTCGACCCCTACTGGGGAACTAGGAATCACACGTCATGCAGACAAGAAAAAAAAAAGAATAGCAGGGAGCATGATATGTGCTGTATGGGGAATCATAGGCAATATGATACCAGAGAGTGACTGGGGGGGCAGGGACACCGCTAAGGTAATGACAGGAAACTGGAATCTGAAGGGCAAGAAGGAGCCAGCCCTCTCCCTCAGGAACCCTGAGGGAAGCATGTTCCAGTAAAGGTGACAGGCCTGGAGTGTCCCAGAGGCAGAAGCAAGTGCAGCAAGGGGATGGAGGTGAGGAGGCAGGAGGGAGAGGAGGAGGTGGCTGAATTCTGCAGAGCAGCTCAGGCTGGGTTCAGGGGACTGGGCGCACTGGAGAAGCTGGGGAGGTTTAAGCCAGGAACAACCTCAGCCAGTGTGTGTCTGAAAAAGGTCACTCTGGTCGTTGTGTGGCAAGCAGCTGGGGCTAAGAGTGAAAGAGCAGAGCTCAGGAAGAGGCTACGGCCATGGGCCAGGAGAGGAGTGTCGCGCGGGCTGGGAGTCAGGGGTCCTCTTCCCAGGGCCCTGCTTTGCTAAGTTGAGGGCCTCCTGGGAAAGTCAACAGGGCAGTTGGACAGACCAGATGAGTCCTGAGCATGGCCAGGGTATGGAAGGAGATTTGGGTGTTACTGGCATACAGGAAGCCAGCAGACCGTGCTCGCTTCAGCAGCATATACACTAAAGTTGGAACAATACAGCGAAGCTTAGCATGGGCCTGGCGCAAGGATGACATGCAAATTCATGAAGCATTCCATATTTTTCAGACATAAAGAACAGACTTTTGGACTCAGTGGGAGAAGAGGAGGGTAGGTGGGATGATTTGAGAGAACAGATAGCATTGAAACATATACATCACCATATGTATAATAGATTGCCAGTGGGAGTTTATGCGATATATGACGCAGGGCACCCAAAGCCAGTGCTCTGTGACAGCCTGAAGGGATGGGGTGGGGAGGGAGGTGGGAGGGGGGGTGTTCAGGATGGAGGGGACACATGAATGCCTATGGCCGCTTCATATTAATATATGGCAAAAACCATCACAATACTGTAAAGTAATTACCATCCAATTAACATAAATACATTTTAAAAAAGAAAAGAAAGCCACCAGGCCAGACAAAATCACCTGGAAGGGGCCAGGACAGAGCTGACTGATGAGATGGGGAGCTGGCAAGAGACAAGAGGAGGGGCAGCCGGCTGGAGAGGAAGACGCCCAAAAAGTCTGATGACAAAGAAGCTAAGAGAAAAAAGGATTTCAAGGAGATGAGAGCAACCAGCCATATGAAACAGACCAGAAGAGGGATCAGACTGGGGGCCAGGCCAAGCTGGCCAGAGCAGGTGCAGAGGAGCAAAGCAGGCAGGAACCATGGGGTGGCTGAGGAAGAGACGCGGGGCAGACGAGTCTTTCAGGAAATTCTGTGGGACAGGCAGCAAGAAACGGGGGTGCAGAGACAAAGTGGGTTTTCTCTGTAAAGGCAACAGATGCTAGAGGACTGTTCAATGATGGGAGTGAACCAACAGACAGTGGCGAGGGGGTTGTGGGGGGGTGCTGAGGGGGGAACGATGCTGCGAAAAAGACGGTGCCAAGCGCAGGAGTGGAAGCTGAGGGGTGAGGTCCAAGCACAAGGGCGAGGGCCCTTCCTCCTAGACAGCAGACTGCAAGGGTACAGACAGGGGCAGGTGGTCTCAGGGCAGGCAGGTGAGGGCCTTCCTACTGACTGCTGCTGCTGCTTTTTTTTCTTCTATTTTTCTGATTAGGCCCTGTGGCAGGCATGCAGGATCTTAGTTCCCTGACCAGGGATCGAACCCTTGCCCCTTCTGAGGCCTGGAAGGCTAAGAGGGAGGATGGCATTTAGGGTTGGTGGGGACAGGATAATGTAATTAGATTGGTGTTTTGAAAAACTTGCAGGGGTATGAAAGTCTGAGGCAGACGGGAGCCTCCTGTAGTAGCAAAGGGAGCTCAAAGTGGGGTGTTGTAAGTGGAAGGCAGAGGGGTGGTGGTGCCTGGCGCTACACAGGAGGCAAGAGGAACCAGGAGGAGAGGAGCAAGGAGGTGTCGGGAGATGTCCAGGCTATTGGATGAGATGAGGCTCACCAGGGAGGAGGAGATATAAAGATACGCGTGTTGCAGCCTACACTGAAGATGGCTTCCTATCCTCTCTCCTTCCAATCCTGGCACTTCCGGCTGCCCTTTAGTGCCCCCACTCATCCCTGCAGACCTGAGGACCCAGATCCAGGGCCCCTACAGGGCAAAGAGTGCAGAGATGTGCAACCAACCAGAAGTCACTGAAGCTTAGGGGGCTCCAAAGGTCTGGATGTGGGCCTCACACTTACATGACGGCAGCAGGTCCTCCTGTTCTGAGTGGCTTTCCAGACAGAGTACCTCCTAGCAGTGAGGAAAGACATGTCTCTTCCTAGGGAAGAGGAAAAAAATTAGTTCGTCAGTTCCTTCTTGTCTTGAGGGTGACATCAGAGCAGGAGCTCTGAGAGAGCCCCCTCCCTGGAGGCTATGAAAGAGTCACTCGGGTCCGACGCCTGTGACTTCATGGACTGTAGCCCACCAGGCTCCTCTGTTCATGGGATTCTCCAGGCAAGAATACTGGAGCGGGTAGCCATTCCCTTCTCCAGGGATCTTCCCCACCCAGGGATCAAATCCTGGTCTCCCTCATTGCAGGCAGATTCTTTCTGAGCCATCAGGGAAGCCCTGGAAGCTACAACAGCAGCAAGAGGACTGGCATCAGGCAACCCAGAGCCTCTGTCATTCTACTTGCTGAGTGACCTTGGGCAAATGACCTAATATGTTTGATCCCGCAAAAGGGAGTGAATACTAACTATTCAAAGGGCTGATGAGCCAATTAAAGGAAATAATGTCTGCAGAGGGTAAACAGGGCAAGCACTCAATGCACAAGAAGAAGAAAGAAAGCATTGGCTTTAAAAGACAAACAAAAACTCAGAACCTTGCAAAATTGAAATGAATAAATCTTGAACTAAACACTTAAAAGAGGAACAACCTATCAAATTCTTAAGATGTTAAATTTAATATTCACTGAAATGTCATTAAATGTGAAGACAATTTCCAGGTGAGATTTTTTTTTTCCTTTTACTTTGAACTTCCTGGGTGTTCACGATGTCTGCTGGAGGCTAGTTTAGGGTATGTGAGAGCGAGCCTTGACAGAGAACCAGGTCGGAGGATTTCAGTATTAAGGTCCCGCTCTGCCCAGACTAGGGACTTCCCAGGTGGCACTAGTGGTAAAGAACCTGCCTGCCAACGCAGGTTAGACGTAAGAGACAACGGTTCGATCCCTGGGTCAGGAAGATCCCTTGGAGAAGGGAATGGCAATCCACTCCAGTAGTCTTGCCTGGAGAATCCCATCGACAGAGCAGCCTGGAGGGCTACAGTCCACAGGGTCGCACAGAGGTGGACACGACTGAAGCGACTGAGCACAGCGCAGCAACTGCCTGGACTAGGTGGTAGCTGGATGTGGCAGCGGGCACTGGGGATGGTAATCCCTAGCTGGCACCTTACCCTTCAGCAGTCTTCTCCTCTGCGACATTAATTCTTCTCTCCGGAACCTCTCTGGATCCAGTTTTGAGTAGTCCCAGCTGTTATAGCTGTGTGGGCAAGGATATATACCTGAGAAGGAGTTAAGAGTGATCATGAAAACTGCTGCAGAAGAGGAAGGGAGGCAGGAAACAGAAGAGTGAGGCCCCTGAGATACCCCTACTGGTCCTGGGGGGACTGGGCTTCCAGCATGAGCCCTACCCATGCTGGCCTTGCAGCCTGGCATGAGCCACTTCCTCTCCGGGAGACTGGTTTCTTCATTTGGAGAATGGAGATGTGAGGCCAACCCTGCCCCCCCGACAGTGTGAGGATCAGATCACACCACAGATGCGTGAACCTGCCACATGCTATGTAGGTGTGAAGGCACTGTCATTGTTTTTCCTGTCTGTCTCCTCTGCTCTTACTGGAACTCCTTGAAGGCAGGGGCTGGGTCTGATTCATCTCTGCACCTCCAGGGCTTAGTATTGGATCTGGCACACGATAAACAGGCACTTAGTAAAGCTTTGTTCAACATATTATTGTACTTTGTTCAGTACCAGAAATGGCTTTGCCTGAAATGTCGAATGGTGATGCTTAGGGGGCTGATACCTTTCTTTTAAGGAAACCATATGTTTCAGAGTCTTGATTTCTTGGAGTCTGAATCCTCACAGTACAGAAATTCCACTATCTCCTTCAGTTCTTTGATTTAGGAAGGAAAAGCCCAAAGACTACTTAAAAAAATTTGAGCCCTTATACGAAGCTCCTGTCTCCACTGGACAAAGTAAGCGGACAGGAGGTTTATTTCTGGGGGTCAACTGGGTGAGGCGGCACAGCCTTGGACAAAAACGGGAATCGGAAGAAAGAACAGGAAGGACAGAGTCGGAATGGGAGGTGAGACGGCGCGGAGGTCCAAGACGGCTGCCCAGTGGGGGGGCCGGGTCTGACGCCTGCTCTCAGTGCTGCGTGTGTTCAGAGGACTGGGAATTGTGTGATGTGAAGGGTGTGTTAACCAATCTGCTTGTGGTAAAAACTTCACAACACATCCATGCATCAAATCTTCACGCTGTACACCTCAGACTTCCACAATGTCATATGTCAATTATATCTCAATAAAGCTGGGGGAAATTTTCTTCCCTGACACTAACGACTCAGGGGGCCTAGACTGCTTATCAAACAATGTAGCTGATGCTCACCATCTCCTTCCCTGGAATTTTGGTGCATGATAGACAGGTGCCTACATGAGCAGTCCCCAATAACAACCTTGGGCACTGTTTCTCTAATGGGCATCTGGGCAGAACCATCACACACGTATGGCTACATGTTCATTGCATCGGGATGAGGGGCTCTGCATCAATGGGAGGAGGAAGCCTGCACGTGAATTCCTTCAAACTCTGCCTGTCTGTCCCTTAGGATCTGGTTATGTATCCTCACTCCATTGCAATAATAAATCTTAGCTATAAATACAACTGTATGCTGAGATTTGTGAGTTCGACCACATCTCCTGACGTGGAAGTGATCCTCAACACAGGAGGAAATGTAAAAAGTGCTTACTGAGCACAGCACGCAGTCCACAGGGGACTTCTCAGCTTTCAATGACTTTAGAAGATATCTGGGTTGAGATAGGGCGAGTGAGGAAGGAGACTGAAAAATAGTTGAAAAGCAAACATCAAGCTGGCACTGTGGTGTGCTGCAGGGAGAGAGACAACCCTTGGTCACGTGGGGTCACACTGGGGGTGGAAGGTAGGACTATCTGGCCAGCACACGGCAGGGGGTTCCTGGGTCCACTCATCTACAACACATGGTTAACTGGCAGGATTGTGCTGAAACCTGCTCCCTGCAGATGCAGCCAGGGACAAAGTGGGACAAGGACTGTCTCAGACTGCTTGAGGAAGCAAGTTCATGGGTACTCCTTGGGATCTAACTGCACAGTTTACTTTCCTGATTGTCAAGGAGAGAAAAGGACAACTGCCTCAATGAGGAGGTGTGATGGCAAATAGGAGCCTACCTGGGCTCTGGTGGAAGACGTGTATCTGGAATGGCTTTCCCAGGAGAAAGCAGCCCCCTCTCACCTGAAATCCACAGGCTCATCGTGTTACAGATGTCAGACTTGAACTCGTGCGTGTTGAACCAGGACTGAGGGAAGCAGCAGCAGAAGCTGGTGTACAGGGCTTTACTCAGAAGCGACGGCAACCTCTAGGGGGCGAAAGGAGCCCGGGCAATGTTCTGGACATCTCCACACCCAGAAAAGAGCCCCTGACTTTAGAAAGGACCTGTGATAAAACACTCTGCCTGACACTGTGCTACCTTCCTGATCACACGCTTAGTGTTCGTGCTAAGTCGCTTCAGTTGTCTGACTATCTGCAACTCCATGGACTGTAGCCTGCCAGGCTCCTCTGTCCATGGGATTCTCCAGGCAAGAATACTGGAGTGGGTTGCCTTCTCCTTCCAGGGGATCTTCCTGACCCAGGGATCGAATCCACATCTCTTACGTCTCCTGCATTGGAAAGTGGGTTCTTTACCAGTAGTGCCACCTGGGAAGTCCCATGAGGGGAGCAATTTCCATCTGCAGCTGCCAGATATCTAGGTGGACCCCTTATCCTACGTGGGGACCACACCTCAAACACCGTGCTGTGTTGGCCAGCAACCTTCCTCTCCTCCAGTTCCTCTGAACATGGTCTGTGGCTCAGCCCTTTCTACCACCTGGTCAAAGAGTAGCTCAAAGATGACAAGTACATTTGACATACCCATCTTGTTCCATCCCAGAGATAATATTAAGTCTTACTTACTGAGTTTTTTTGTGCACAAGTGGTACTGCTGTTTCTTTTCAGCTATGCTCAGGCTCAGATTATACATTTATATCTGGCTTTATTCATTTAACATCATAACATAAATACTTCCCCAGGTTATTATGAACTTTTTGGAATTTTTTTCCAAAAGTGACCTTCATAATACTGTGTGAGTGGCCATTTCAAAATTTACTTAAACATGACAAGATAGTGTCATGTTTCTAAGACTTTGCATTACAAATTATACAGAGTAATTATATTTATTTATGAAGTTAGCTCAGTATCTGGCACATATTAGGCAGTTAAAAATTTGTTGAACGCATGAATGAAAGCAGTTTTTACTATTTATTAGGTTATGACTTGCATTAGATGGTATAATAATAGTAATCATGGCAGCTATTATATACTGGGGGTGCATCAAGTGCTGGGTGATATGTCAGATGTCTTACAAACACGATCTCATTTAATCCTTAGGACGACTTGGTGAGAGAGGCATTATTAAATATTACCCCCACTTTATGGATGGTGAAGCAGACACAGACAGCCTAAGTGACTTGCTAAGCAGACGTTTCATCGGTGTAAGTGCCTTTCAGCACATCTTTATCAATCTACTCTCCACTCAGACCGTCCAAGGGAAATCCCTGTATCCTTCATAATCCTGGGAGTCACACTTTTCAATCTATGTGATCTAGCAGGTAAAAAGGGGAATCGAAGGATTACTATTTTAATTTATATTTTTGATTGTTGTCAAACATGAACTTTTTTCCCCATTGTATTTCTTCCCTAGTGAATTTCTGGCTTATGTACTTTGTCCGTTGGTCCTTTTTTCCTACTGATTTGTAAGACTTCTTTGTGTTGTGTGGCAAAGAGCCAGACTCAACTGAAGCAACTTAGCATGCAGCATGCATGCATATGAAGATACCACAACTTACTAATTATTTTCTTATGGAAAGAATGTTAAGGGCATTAACTTGGAACGAGCAGTGAATAGCTATCTAATATGATTTGTTTTGCCTAAATAGTGGTTGATGCTCACTTTCAAGAGAGCCTCTTCGTAATGGGTCCTGGATTCACAAAACAAAAGAAAAGCATAGTTCTGGGCTATCCGGTCGAACAGCTTGCTCTGGACCTCCTTCTTTGGCTACCAGGAATACAAATAGAGAAGGAATTACAAGAATTACTTGTTGAAACAGTCAAGGGCTGAGAACTAAGTGTTTCTCTCATTTTTAGGAATCTTATTCACAAGGTATTTAATCTCATATTATTTATGAAATGCTATACTAATTTGCTTTAGGATCTACAGAACACGTACAGAGAGGCAGGGTGTTGAGAAAAGCACCCTAAACTCTGAGCCAGGAGGTCCTGACTTTGATCTCTTCCCTGCCCTTGACCAGCCACGTGACAGGGGCCAGTTCCTAAAGCTCAGGGTTGCTGCAGGCATGGTGAGAGGTGTCTGGAGAAAGTATGGGTGGGGAAGGATGATGGTGACAGATGAGGCATGGTCCATGGGTGGTCTGTGGAATCAGAGGGGCTCTTAAACCACGTTAAAGAGGCTGGGGTTTAAAAACAAAAAAAAGGAGAAAACAGCAAAATTCTGTAAAGCATTATCCTTCAATAAAAAATAAATTAATTAAAAAAAAAAAAAAGAGGCTGGGGTTTGTCCCACAGAAAAATAAGCAAGGAAGAGAAGCAACCAGATTTGCATTTACCTGGTACCTTTCATGAAAGATCCACCAGAAGCTATCCAGCCATATAGCTCTTACAGAAGGGGAAGAGAGAAACTTCTCTAATTCTCTACCTGAACAGAAAGACTGGAAAAGAAACACAATTCATGTTGTTATTGCTTATTTACTTATTTATTCTTTGAAATTTACCTGGAACTACTGCTGCTGCTGCCAGATTCGTAATCATCTCCACTCAAACCCTTCCTTTCCGCCCACGTTCCATGGCTTCTTATTGTTATTAATCACACCACCTCCTGGCCAATCATCTTTGAAGTCAAAATACTTTTGGAAAAAACAAACCAAGACAAAACAGCAAAAAAATAAAAAAACAAACCCTAGAGCTTGTTATACAGAGTGAAGTAAGTCAGAGAAAAACAAATATCATATATTAAGGCATATATATGGAACCTAGAAAAATGATCTTGATGAACCTATTTGCAGGGCAGGAATGGAGACGGACGTAGAGAGCAGACGTGTGGACACACAGGGGTCGGGGAAGAGGGCACGGGCTGAGAGAGCAGCACTGACATGCACTCTGCCGTGTGTGAAAGGGGGAGCAGGAAGCCGCTGCACAGCACGGGGCGGGGTGCGGGGTGCGGCGCGCAGCTCTTGGTGCTCAATGACAACCTGCAGGGGTGGGATGCAGGAGGAGCAGGGAGGCTCAAGAGGGAGGGGGCACTGCCATGCGTCCCGTGCCATTCACTCCTCATCTCACTTTGTCACCGTCTGTCTCTGTGGTTGCTGCTCAATGATGAAACTGTCATCCCCAATTTACAGAAGAGGGAAGTGAAGATTGAAAGGTGAGAATTCTTGCCTAAGCTTATACAGACAGGGAGGCTCAAAAGCAGGCAGCCTAGGACTTCCCTGGTGCTTCCAATACAGGGGGCGCGGGTTCAATCCCTGGTTGGGGAACTAAGAATCCCACATGCCACATATCACGGCCAAAAAAAAGCAAAAAGCACGCAGCCTGGCCCCAGAGATACTGCACGGGCTGCCTCTCCTTTTACCGTCTGGAGGAACAGAGTGTGTCCTGGATGCAAAGGGAAAGACTCCTTGGCAGTCCCTTCAAGCCTACAGAAGCCGAGGGCAGAGTGCATAAGCAAGCCACCCTTGGTAGAAAAGAGCGCTCTGAGCCCTGCTCTCGGTTAGTCCTCTCTGCCATTCCTCAGGTCTCCTTGGAGAGGCAGGACAGTCAGAGCGGTGGAGAGCACAGACTGACACCGCACTGCCTGGATTCTCATCCAGCTCTTACACTAATTAGCTGCAGGGCCCTGACCAATGGCATCGAATCTGTCTGTGCTCATCTGGGAAATGGAGATGGTGATGACAGTCCTGACCTCCAGAACGACTGTGAGGGTTCAGTGAGTGAACTCATGGTCTAGGGGTGACCACCAGGTTCTCTGAGCCAGAGGCAAAGCTGGTGGATGAAGGCAGAGGGAGGGGATGGAGGAGATTTGAGGAGGCAAGCAAAATGGCATGGCCCCTGAGCAAGATGGAAGAAGGTCCTTTTAACGGCAGGGTACAAATCTGTCTTGGGTTTCCTGAAAGCCAAAGAAAAGCAGGAGCCATCATCAGATATAAGACTAAAAGCATTCCAGGAAATGCTGTTTTTCTTGGGATTAAGGTCTAAGGAAAACATTTCCCAGGCTACCTGAGAAATGGGACATTAGTTAGCACAGCAGTCACCATCCTGGGGGTACCCACACAGCACGTGGAACGAGAGCTCAGGTTCCAGAGAGGGTCAGTGGGCCTGTCAGGGGCACAAGGCTGGGGGGAAGGTGGCACAGGAACAGTGGATCCATGAAACACACCATCCATTTTCCATGTCTTTCTTCCTCTTTTAAATTTTAGAAAAAGGAAGAAGAAAAAACTACAGTCTCGTATACCTGAAACTAACACAACATTGTAAATCAACTCTATTTCAATAAAGAAAGAAAAAAATCTACCATCTTATCACTCAGAGAATGCTGGTGGTATCTCTGAATGGTTTCACCCCAGATTTTCTTGTGGGCTGACATAACATTGTACTGCAGGGTTTTACGTACTGATGTTTATCATTTAACGTCATTTAACGTCATAGCATCAGAGAAGGCAATGGCACCCCACTCCAGTACTCTTGCCTGGAAAATCCCACGGATGGAGGAGCCTGGCAGGCTGCAGTCCATGGAGTCGGATATGACTGAGTGATTTCACTTTCTCTTTTCACTTTCATGCATTGGAGAAGGATATGGCAACCCACTCCAGTGTTCTTGCCTGGAGAATCCCAGGGACGGTGGAGCCCGGTGGCTGCCGTCTATGGGGTCGCACAGAGTTGGACACGACTGAAGCGACTTAGCAGCAGCAGCAGCAGCAACGTCATAGCATAGTATGTTAAAATACACTCTTCATAAATACTCATATAGTGGCAAAGTAGTCCATGATATATAAACCAAAAATGACTGTACTGTTGTTCCATCATTAAACTTTTCTAATAACACTGATAATGAAAACGATCATTTTTTGAGAAGTTATGCCTTACTAAGTGCTGTGCTGTGTGCTTATGCACATTATTTAATTTTACAATAATACTTTAAGGTAGAGGCTACTGTTATTGCTACTTACAGAAGAATAAATGAGAGTGCGGAGAGCTACTTAATCACCAAGATGCGCTGCCTTCCAGGTCCTCGTTATCACAAACACTGTGTAGTGAACATCTTTTTACCCTGCCCTGGAGAATGTGATGCTGTGAGTGCCTGCTGCTCCTGCACCTCTCTGCTAAAGAATGCAGGGGATCCAGGACCTGATCCCCGGTGCCCACTGCCTGCCCTGGGCAGCAGCACCTGGTGACAGGCAGCCCTCTGCTCAGTGACCGCAGCCCACGCTGGAGCCTGGCACTGGAAGCCAGCAAGCGCCACTGTCACGCTGGGCAGTGACTGGCCTAAATGGATCACTGCCCTCAGGAAGTCAGCATGCAGGATGGAACAGAGGTAGAGACACAGCCTGAGAGAGGGAAAAAGCAGGGCAAGAATCACGAGGAGGAGGGCAAGAGGAGGCGGCGGCGGCAGAGAAAGGACGGGAGAGAGGGGGAGGGCGGAGCGGGATGGGGGTGTGGCTGAAGCAGCGAGAAGCACAGACAGAAGAGACTGTCTGGGAAGCTGGGTGCCAGGACTGGTGGTGGCGAGCCAGTGAGGAGCTGAGGGGGTCATGGTCATAGCTGTTTTGGGGACCCTGGGGCTGTGCAGTTGTGAGGGGCATTGAGGCACAGCTGGAAGATGGCTGAGACAATTTTCTGGGCCTCCTCCCCTCTCAACCCCTGCCTACAACTATCCCCCAGCTCCTGAGGGGCCAGCACCGTCTATCACACACACATGGGTTCTTCTGGGCCTTAGAATACTCCCTTTCCTCCTTCCCTGTGGCTCAGCTGGGAAAGAATCTGCCGGCAACGCGGGAGACCTGGGTTCAATCCCTGGGTTGGGAAGATCCCCTGGAGAAGGGAATGGCTACCCACTTCAGTATTCTGGCCTGGAGAATTCCATGGACTTTAGAGTCCATGGGTTTGCAAAGAGTCGGACACGACTGAATGACTTTCACTTTTACTTTTCTCCTTCCTGAGGAACCCAGCTCTCCAAATTGGTGACTCACCCCAAGGGGTAACCATGGGGCATGGGAATTAAATATTCTAAGTACTGTCTAATTAAGAAAAAAATTAAGGTTACCCATATACAACTTCAGTTCAGTTCAGTCGCTCAGTCATGCCCAACTCTTTGCGACCCCATGAATCACAGCATGCCAGGCCTCCCTGTCCATCACCAACCCCTGGAGTTCATTCAAACTCATGTCCATTGAGTCGGTGATGCTATCCAGCCATCTCGTCCTCTGTCATCCCCTTCTCCTCCTGCCCCCAATCCCTCCCAGCATCAGAGTCTCTTCCAAAGGGTCAACTCTTCGCATGAGGTGGCCAAAGGATTGGAGTTTCAGCTTCAGCATCAATCCTTCCAATGAACACCCAGGACTGGTCTCCTTTAGGATGGACTGGTTTCATCTCCTTGCAGTCCAAGGGACTCTCAAGAGTCTTCTCCAACACCACAGTTCAAAAGCATCAATTCTTAGTGAATGACAACAGAACACATGCCTCATTAATTACCATGTATCACAGGGTGTGGCCTCCAAATGCTACGCTCACGGGCCACGGGATCAGTGTGGTTAGGAGCCCAGAGCACTGCGAGAAAGAGTGTTGGTTTCGTCGTCGGTCTGATCTCAGCTCAGTTACTTGCAAACCATGTGGCCCTCAGCAGCTTACCTGCCCGACTCAGTTCCCTGGGGTATAAGACTGGGACAGCGGTGTGTCCCATGCAGGCGGGCGCCCCAGAGGGCTCTCTCTTCTTACCTTGCCGCTAACGGGGTTTTTCTCAGCCAGGATCACATTGCCCACCAAGTCACAGAAGTCCACCCCATTTGGAAGATTGTTTGGCCTAGAGTCGTCAAAGGATGGGTACTGGTACAGCTCTGCCAGGAGATTTTTATCTGCTGTTTTCTAAAGACAAAAACAGAACATGAAAATGGGGTCCCTCATATGACAGTTTAAAACAACACAGTATCTTCTCCTTTTTATCATGGAGATAATATTAACAATCTTAGAGAATGTTGAAGAAAATGAGAGTGTGTGAGTGATCCCAGCAGTTCTTATCCAACAGATATTTACATTATTTCTATTTTCCTTTCAGGCTTTGAGCACATGTATACAAATACGTATGTGTTACTTCAATCATTTTACGATTCATATATGCATGCACACTTTTATGTCTTGCTTTATCCCCTTAGATTTTTCACATTGTCTCACTGTCTTCAAATTTATCATATAAAGTAGTATATCTTGTCAAGATGTGCTATAATTTAATTACCTACTCACAGATGAGTTCAAATTAATATTATTACTAACTGGGACCATATGGTTCACCTCTTTGATGTTATTAACTTGGTATGAATTTCTCAAAATGGCACTATTAGGGTCAAAGGATATGACCACCCCACATTTATGGTTCTTAACATATGGAATTTAGGATAAAAATATGACTATAAAAATGTAAAAATACAGAAAGGAAGGGGAGGAAGAGATCAATAACCATGACCCAAAGGCACCTCCTGGAAGCATTCTGAGGGACTGAGTTCCTTGGTAACTGAGCTGTGGCCTTGACAGTGGGAGACCCGAGTGACTGACTACATTGATTGAGTCAGATGTCAGCTTCCCCATGCACTGGCTGTGCCACTCCGGGCAGGACATTTAGACCTGCTCGGCCACCATCATGGGGAGTGTGACAGTTTCGATGTAGACCCGCAACTATTGGGCTGTATGCTGTGTGGGAATTTTCCAGGCTATAATGTGAAAAAAGGGTAACATATTCTCTAGCATTTAAAGGCTTGAATACACATGAGCTGGGTAGTTTAAAGAGGGAGCTTAGGAGGATCTTGCCTCCCAGAGGGCGCTAGTGGTAAAAAAAAAACAAAAAACCCGCCTGCCAATGTAGGCGTCAAGAGACAGGTTTGATCCTTGGGTCTGGAAGATCCCCTGGAGGAGGAAAAGACAACCGATTACAGTATTCTTGCCTGGGAAATCCCAAGGACAGAGGAGCCTGGCAGGCTACAGGCTCAATGGGGCCACAGAGAGTCAGACACAACCAACGCGACAGCACTTAGGAGGATCTTAACTGGGGCGGCTCTGAGATGGGGTTAGAGTGCTACTAGAGAGGCCGCTGAGAGAGCAAGACCCCAGGCGCAGGTATCTGAGCGAGAGGCAGGGGGCTCTGTCACCAGCAAGCTGCATGACGCTGGACGGGTCCTCTGTCTGCTCCTGACTGCCAGCTCCCTGGGATGTCTGCAGTGACCCACAAAACCCCCACTGCTGTGGGAATGCACCCCCGGGAGCTCTGCGGCATGGTGGCTCTGTGTGAACTGAAGCTGAACTCGTTGTTTCTAAGGGTAAACAGCTTCTAAGTTCTAAAGATAAACGGACAACTGACCTCTGGAGTCCTCTTGATTCTACCTTTCTGAGGTGTTATGAGAAATTCTAAAGTTATTAAAATACATTTGTATTGTTCAGTCACCAAGTCGTGTCCGACTCTCTGCAATCCCATGGACTGCAGCTTGCCAGGCCTCCCTGTCCCTTACCATCTCCTAGAGTTTGCCCAAGTTCATGTCCATTGAATCGGACGTTAAGATAGGTTAAGATACAGGTACTAAAACAGGTACTCTGCCATTTTCCTACATGATCACCATCCAGGTGCCAAGGGACCTTTCGCTGGAATTAAAATGTAGTTCAGGCCCAGCACAAACCAACCCAGCAAGAGATCCCTTACCCTTTTGATAATGAAAGATTTGACATTCCTGAATTCTGAGCCCTTGCAAATATTCTGTGATTTTCCTTCATTCTTTTCTGCAAGAGAATGAAAGAAGAGAAACAGGATGTGAGTAACCACGGGGTCTGCCCACGGCTGTGTGGTAAGCATACCTGTGATTTTTCATTCATCCTGAGCAGCCAGATGGCATACGCACTATTAGTTTGCCTGGGTTGCTGACTTGCTAAGACTCCCCTCCTTATTTGATAAGACTGCTTTTGAGCTCAGAGAAGCAGTCAGGAGGAGCAGATAAAATATGGGTTTCGAAGTCAGTCTGGGGAAAATCTAAGACCTGCGGTGGACAAGCCTTCTGGTTCTCGGCAAGTGGTCCCCTTACCTTCTCTCAAGTATAAAACACGTTCGAAGGCACCTGCCTCACAGGTAGGGGGTCTTAGGAAGCTTTAACAAGGGGATCCATATGAAAACACCTAGCGTAAGGTGTCCCCCAGCAGGTCGTCTCGAAATGTTATTGACCCTCCTTCCTTGCTTGATGCCAAGAAGTGAGATTAAAGGCTCTCTCAGAAGAGGCCAAAGATACTCTCACCTGAAACTCCGGATTCCTACTCAATTACGTTTTAGACACTAAAAAAAATCCAAACCCCACAAAAACACCAAGTCTACAGGAAAGGGGTTTTGCCTCTGTCTGCCAAGCCGCCGCGACTTCGCTCTCTTTTTAAAGCCTTCTTCTCCATCTCATATTTCTCAATTGCCTTCAAAAACCAAAAGAGAAAAGGGGTTTTAGGGTTTTAGTGCAAACCTGAGGGGAGGGCAGGGGTCGGGAACTAGGCCATTTCTCCTGCCGGTTCGCAAGAGGCCTGGAGCAAAGTCTGTGGCAGGGCTTTGCTGTCTCCCCGCTAGGTGGCAGGGCTTTGGTGGCCATGTGTGTCACTGGCCTCATCCCCCGGAGGGTCACCACCACTATGTCCCCCACCCTCACCTTCTCCCACGCTGCCCCTCCTCCTGGCCACACTCCCGAGGAACACAGAGTCTGGAGCAGGCTTCCAGGGTGACAAGCTGCTGTCAAGCCTCTGCACAGGGGGTAATAACCCCTCCCTCCCAGCGCTCTTATAGGGCTGAGGTACCACTACAAAGAATTGGGTGCGTTTTAAACACTAGCACCCATAGGCGTTCAGATAGGAGCTGCTTAATAAAGAGGAACTATTATTATTATTAATCATCACCATACCCCGACCTCTCAAGGGATTTCTCTTGATCTCTGATTCCTCCTCCCCACTCCCCCAGCCCTGATAAAAGAGAGGAAGGAAAAATGAATGTCAGTGACCCAACAAGGTGCATTGACTGTCAACCAGCCCAGCACTAAGCTGGGATAATGAAGTTAACCAAGTATGATTCTGTGTCTGTGACCTCAAGGAATTTCCAGTCTATTCAGAGAACCAAATCAACACACATGGAACAAGTCTTAAACGTTTAGAATTCAAATGAGTGGGATCAGTATGGGCTGGAGCAGAGAGGACCAGCCAGAAAAGGTCGCGTACGAGTGTTGGGGATAAGGGAGGAGGCAGTTCTCCTTAGCTTGATAAACCGTGAAATGCTTCTCCAGCCTCCTGCTACCTTCCTCCTGAACTGGCAGCCCTGGCCTGTGAGATGAGCTAAAGGTACTGGAATGTGTGCAGGTGTGTGGGCCTGTTGGGGAAGGGGTCACACTGGTA
Organism: Moschus berezovskii; assembly: GCF_049115385.1. Lineage (NCBI taxonomy): Eukaryota > Metazoa > Chordata > Mammalia > Artiodactyla > Moschidae > Moschus > Moschus berezovskii. The sequence continues at coordinate 114,081,880 of NC_142465.1, forward strand.
AGTCTTTGCACCAACACTGTTGCCCCAGTCCCGTGCATCAGAGAAGGCACGATGGATGAATGAATCGGATGGGTGAGCGTCAACGTGACAATACAGCCATGCCTCTGCCACCCACCAGGATGTCACTGTAGCTGACACTGGCAGAGCCTGGAAGGATGCACAAGATTTCCACAGAGAAAGAACAGAAAGGAACTTTGAATCCTGGAGGAAAAGTAAGTTTCAGGGCAAAAATGATGAGACCTGAGTTTGCGTTTGAGATGACAGAAGGACCTACAGGTAGGACTGTTCCCTAGGAAGCAACTCCCAAACATGGTTAGTGACCAGCCTTAGTGGGGAATTATTCAGATACATGGATTTATTACAGATATTTATTTAGTCCTGAAAATTCAGTGGAAGGACTGATGCTGAAGATGAAGCTCCAATACTTTGACTACCTGATGTGAACTGACTCATTAAAAAAGACCCTGATGCTGGGAAAGATTGAAGGCAGAAGAAGGGGATGACAGAAGATGAGATGGTCGGATAGCATCACTGACTCGATGGATATGAGTCTGAGCAGGCTCTAGGAGTTGGTGATGGACAGGGAAGCCTGGCATGCTGCAGTCCATGGGGTCACAAAGAGTTGGACACAACAGAGAGACTGAACTGAACTGATTCCTTATTGCAATAAATATCATTCCTTATTGGGTTTTGAACTGTTTATTTATTGTGGCTCTGAATTGTTCTCTATATAAAATTTTAAAACCATAAATATTTTACATGGTACAAAATCAAACACAGTAAGAAGTCTCCTTCCTACTGCTCACTCAAGATTCTTAGTTCCTTGCATAGCTTTCTAGAGGTTTTCTAGAGGTATTCTGTATTGATTCAGATGAGCGCACACATGGCACACAGGTCTGCACCTGGCCCTTTTCACTTTTAGTTTTTCAAAAAGCTCCCAGGGGAGTCTGATGATCAGTTAGGTTTAGGTATCACTGCTCTAGGTAACTAGGAACCTGAGATTGAAATACAGGTGAGGAGCTCAAATTTGCAAACATACCCTTCATTCCACAAATATTTCCTGAGCATCTACTAAAAGTCAGACACTGGGCCAGTGTTGAAGATGCAGCCATGAACATCAAAGCCTGTCTCTGTGCTCCAAGGGCTCAGAGACTAGCAAGGAGAAGCCAGTGACTGCGAGGTGACCAAGGTAATCAGTGCTACTGAGGGTGGGGGACAGGTGTCAAGAGTGCACCCTGAAGGGGCACCTACACTGGTCTTGGGGTGGAGGGTGCAAGGAAGGCCGTTTCAGAGGCTGTGGCCTATAGGCAGAGGAAGGGATGCCCTGCTCTCTACTGTGGGAGTGAATGGTGAAGCTGCAGTGGTGAGTGTACAAGTTCCTGAGGGAAGGAGACTGGAAAGAAGAGCTAGGCAAGTTCACCGCCAGAGACTGGAGGGGAAACCCATACTCGGGGCGTGGGAGAAGGAACAGAAACAGGACATAGCTAGGTGTAAAGCAGGCAGCGGGTCTGGATCTCAGGAGGAGATGGTTCACTGACTACCCATATACTGAACACTTTTTATGCGTCTGATACTGTGCCAGATGCCCTCTGGTTGGGCAGTGTGGAGCCTGGAGACACCAGTCTGGCTCAGATGCTGACGTGGGAGGAGTGGTCCCGTGGTCAAGGCTGATGTATAAAGGTCAGGGCACACTGCGGTCAACAGAGGTTGGGCAGGGTCGCTGGGGGGGGAGGGCTCTCGTGGCAGCAGGCAGTCAGCACCTGCCAGGTCTGATAGGCTGCCTGGACAGAGGAGCAGGAAGGACAAAGCCCTCCTTCCTCCAGGTCACGCAAGGACCCACAGTTGCTCCTGCCAGCCCCACCTTGGCTCTGACTGGCAGTGAAGAACGCTGAGAAGCTGTGCCGATGCTGGGCAGCCTTGAAAAGTCACCAGATCCTGCTACTGGAAGGATAATATTCATTTTGCTGGCTCTAAAATTATCAGAACAGCCCCACAGAACTGACATATACAGTCTTATTGTAAAATATCCAAACATTACAGACATACTTGGAGTAATAACTTTACCCATCTTCCATCCCATTCCCTTTCCAGAACTGACTCCATTTGGCATGTATCCTTTCAGACTCTTCCCTACACATTCACACATATAATGTCCTTCCTGAGAGCCAGGCACCAGCTAAGGGTTTTTGAGAGTCTTAACTCATCTATTAAGATGAGTCGAACCATAAAGAAAACTGAGCACCAAAGAATTGATACTTTTGAACTGTGGTGTTGAAGAAGACTCTTGAGAGTCCCTTGGACTGCAAGGAGATCCAACCAGTCCATCCTAAAGGAGATCAGTCCTAGGTGTTCATTGGAAGGGCTGATGCTAAAGCTGAAACTCCAATACTTTGGCCACCTGATACATTGGGAAAGACCCTGATGCTGGGGAAGATTGAAGGCAAGAGGATAAGGGGATGACAGAGGATGAGATGGTTGGATGGCATCACCAACACGATGGACATGAGTTTGAGTAAACTCTGGGAATTGGTGATGGACAGGGAAGCCTGGTGTGCTGCAGTCCATGGGGTCACAAAGAGTTGGACACAACTGACCGAACTTACTTAACTCATCTAATTCTTGTATATATAACAATACATCTATGAAGTAGATATAGTATCAATGTTATCATCATTTTACAAGACGCTGAGGCTCAGAGGCTCAATAGTTTACCTAATGTCAGAATGTGAGAGAACAGTACAGCAGCAGGAACTCAAGCTCTGACAGTCTTATTCTAAGCCTCTGGAGCTACACACACCCTCATGCACATGTACAGAGCACACATATAGAGATAGAGTGCTTTTGAACTTAAACAAAATTGTTCCAAATAGTGTGTGTGTTTATTTTGCTTTTATTCACAGTTCAATTCTAGGCTCTGCTCGACACGGGGTAAGGGAGAACTAAAGCTCATGGTCTTCTTCCAGCTTCAGTAAAGAGTGGCTTAACCTCTGTGAAAGACAACTTGACTGTATCCATCAAAATTTTAAATTTCACTTCCAGGGCTCTATCTGGCAGAAATACTTGCAAATGAGTCCCAAGATACATGTAGAAAAATATTCACATGTTTACTATGATGCAAATGCCACTGAAATAAGGACTAGGGAAGAATCAAATTGATTTTGCCATAGCCAAATCCTATATAAAAAATAGGACTTTTATATAGATAAAAATAAAAGTTTATGAATTTAAAGAAACATGTCTTTAAGACTTCTATTGTGCAAATGTGCTTTCAAATTAATAAAGGGGTCCCTAGGGTCCTTTCTTCCTGGAAGCCTTACCTTGGCACTCAAAACTCACCAGGCTGTGCACCAGCGGGTTGGCACTCAGATCTATGTCAGCAATCATCTGGTTCACCTGCTGAATGGAGCCAACCAGGCACACTGGAGGCGGGCCTGTTAAGGAAACTTTTTGGGTAATGATTACACACAAACAGAATAGGCTGAGGGAGCCTGGCCAAGATAGCAGTTCACTTCCTTCCTGTGCTTTTTCCCACTCCATTATTTTCTCTGCAAACACTCACACTTCTTTTATCTTGCCTTATATGAGCTGCTTTAAAAATTGTAAACAAAAATTAACCATATTCTAGACATCTTGAAAAACATAAAAAGAATCACCCGTTATGCTACCACCCTAACAACTTATTAGGATCTGGGGAGACTTCCTTCTAGCACTATTACGTACATACCTTTTTACATAATTGTAATATCAGTGTATGCCTATGTTAGTTACTACTCTGACTTCTCTCCCACTCATTATTACGATCATTTTCCATAATATTTGTAATATTTCAAATGGCAGTATACAAATTCATTTAGAGAATGCATTTTAATAGACAACTGTCGCTTGGCTATTGAATATTTAAGCTGTTTATATTTTTTGCAACTATAAATCACGCTGTGATGCACACAGTCACACCGAGAGCTGTTTCCTTATTTGGGATTATTCCTTTAAGAGAGATTTTTCAGGTGAAGGATGCCTGGGTCCAAGGGCATCTCGATCTCGTTTATCATTGTTGAAGCCTCTGCTCAGTTTGACGGCCCTTCTTATTACCCTCTCTACGTTTGCATTTTTCTGTCGTCGTCTCAAGTGGTCCAGGATATATCCTTTGTAAAAGCCCCATAATCCATCACTCCTCACAGCCTTCACGTAAAGCCAGGCTCACTGTTACTTCCATTACCCTCAAGAGTTCTTACAAATTGGAGGACACTTGACAAATGAAGATGCCAAGGAGAGACATGACAAATCATAGGGAGTGAAATGGATTGCTTAGGTTGCGATGAGTGTGGGATTAAGAAGAGAGAGGGAACATTAGAAAAAGGCCCAGGAAAGTGAGATCTTGAAGCAGATGCTCATGGGATCATTTGTGCTCATCTTGAGAAGGGTTTCGGAGAGGCCTGGAAAGTGAGATGATGCAGAAAGATACACGTAGCTCGGCTGGCAGAAGCATGACTCGAAGGTAAGTGAGCCCTATAGAAAATGGAAAGACAGACTTATTTATAACCTAAGATGGTCTCTATTTGCTGCATGAGTTTTATGGTCCCCCAGAGATGGGACTCTGTGAGTCCCTGAGACACAAGGTTCAGGGTCAGAAGTGAGATTTGGATCAATGAGGCCAGAGTCAGAGAAGGAACATTCTGGTAGTGTCTGGATGATGCCAGAAGGGGCAAAGTCTGGCCTAGGTAGAGGTGCTGGCAAGTTAGGAAGGTCAAATGGAGTTATTTGGTTTTTTTTTAATTTTTTATTGAATTTGCTGCAATATTGCTTCTGTGTTCTGTTTTGGTTTTTGGCTGTGAGGCATGCGGGATTTTAGCTCCTCGACCAGGGATTGAACCGCACCCCCTGCACTGAAAGGTGAAGTCCCAACCACTAGACCACCAGGGAAGCCCCCAAATGGAGTTTTAAAAAGAAAGAAAGAAAGGGAATTCCCTAGCAGTCCAGTGGTTAGGACTTGGCACACTTTCACTGCCATGTGTGCCTAATTTCAATCCCTAGTCGGGGAACTAAGACCCTGCAAGTCACATGGCACAGCCGAAAACAAACAAATAAAATTTTTTTAAAAAGAAAAGTTGAGTACTCAGCTAACTCATCTGAGGGCAGAGGCTTGGACTATAACTTAGTTTCTATCTCTAAGTTCAATTCTTTGGAAGGTAGAAAGGAAAGGAGACAATGAGGGGAAAAGAGCATTTTTTCCCCTCTTCTTCCCCATCTTTTCAACAAATATCTCTAGCATGTCTTCCTTTGGTTCTCTTTCTGCTCTATCTTAGGAAAATAAACTCAAGTCAAACACTCGTTCGCTGCCTCAAATTCTTTTAGAGGATAGGTGGGGCTTAAATAATGGAAGAAAATCAACAAACAGGTAACAGACAAGTCAGTAAGTGGTGTGTGATGGAGCCCGTGTCACCCTCTGTGCAGGGGTGCTGTCCTCATTGCAGACGGCACCATGGAAGGATACAGGGCACACTGGCCTTCAGATTCCTCGTCATGGCCTCCTTCAGTGCATTCTGCGCAGTCATGGAAACACCCAGGTGCTCATCCAGTGGCACCATTGGCAAAGCGGTGAAGTTGATGACATCCAACCTCCTGAAGTGTGCCATCGTCCACTTCCTTGTACACTGACCAACAGTTAAGCTTCCACATTTAAGAGCCTCTCATTCCTCCCCTATGGTCTTGTTCTCTGTTCAGCCAGCCTCCTGGAAATCAGAAATAAGCACAGAACCAACTTTGAAAGCTCAACCACGTTCATCTCGCAAGCAGGGCTGATGGCGAGGCACACGCTGCATGCAACATGGGGAGTAAAGACTTGTTAGAGAAACCCATTCTTTTTATTTTTTTCCTTTGCTTCTTTTGTTTTTATTTGAACAGAGTTACAATGTTGTGTTAGTTTCTGCCGTACAGCAAAGTGAATCGGTTTTATACCTGTTCTTGTTTAGATTATTTTCTCATATAGGTCATTACAGAGTATTGAGTAGAGTTCCCTGGGCTACACAGTAGATCCTTACATACGTGTGTGTGCATGTTTCTCCAGAGATACACATAACCTTTGATTTGTGCAGGAACTGAGGTCCCCAGGCAGGTGCAGCATTGTAACCTCAGGCTGAACACAAAATGCCTGGAGCGTGCGTGCTAAGTTGCTTCAGTCACGTTTGACTCTTTGTGACCGCATGGACTAAGGCCTGCCCGGCTCCTCTGCCCATGGGATTCTCCAGGCAAGAATACTGGAGTGGGTTGCCATTTCCTTCTCCAGGGTATCTTCCTGAGCCAGGGATCGAACCTGAGTCTCCTGCATTTCCTGCCTTAGCGGGTGGATTCTTTACCACTGTGCCACCATATTTTTTTATCTTATGGGTGTCGCATATTCCACTGTATATATGTACCACATTCCTAACTGAAAACTTCAAGGCATACACACTTTTGCTTTCTACCTGCTGATCCCCACCATCACCCTCTGATGAAAATTATCCTAATTTTAAAAATAAAGAGACTTGGAAATTCCCTGGTGGTCCAGTGGTTAGGTCTCAATGCTCTCACTACCAGGGGCCCAAGTTCAACCCCTGGTTGGGGAACTAAGATCCTGAAAGCAACACAGCAAGGCCAAATAAATAAACAAAAGGAGACTGTTGTTGTTGTTTAGTTGCTAAGTCATGTCCGACTCTTTTGTGACCTCATGAATTGTAGCCTGCCAAGATCCTCTGTTCATGGGATTCTCCAGGCAAGAATACTGGAGTGGGTTGCCATTTCCTTCTCTAGGGGATCTTCCCAACCCAGGGGTCGAACCCTCGTCTCCTGGATTGGCAGGCGAATTCTTTACCACTGAGCCACCCAGGAAGCCCAGAGGAGACCAGAGTGCTGAAAAGACTGGGGCTCCAGACCATCCAGCAAGTCAGATTTCAAACTAGAAATGCAGTCAAATTTCTTTGCCTAAGCCTCACCTATAAAGTCAGAGATGTGGATTAGGTTGCTAGAACCCTATTCAGCTCTCAGATATTGGGCTTCTACGATGCTGGGGTGGGCGGTGCATTCCCTCAGCATGAGGCTCCTGATAGACCTGAGGCTTTCTGCTCCCTCTCCAGAAGCTGTCCCCGTCACTACCTCTCCTCCTGGATTTGGAATATGCTGGCCAGACTGCTCTCTGGGGTCCTTGCTTACTAGCCAGGAGGAATTTATCACTACCATCTGTGGGTCCTCCCTGTCCAGAGCCTGGGGGTATAGGCCTGGTTATAATGAAGATTCAGTTCTGCCCTCAAGAAGCTCGTACATAATGGAAAGAGAGAGAAAAGGTATAGTTTGATGAAAAAAAATTAATCAGGTGCCCTTTCACCACAGTCTCCTTTCCTCTCCTTTGGTTCCTGCCTTCTGCTCTGCTCTCTTCCCCCCAGCCAGCCATCCTATACGCCTGCTGCACTCAGATTCTTCCTGGTCCCAGCTATGCCGGGAGCTCTATGGCTCTGTACATGCTGCTGCCCCCATTCAATCAGCCCAGGTGATATATCTTTTAGAAAACCTTGTTGAATTACTCCAGGCCATTAGTACCACACCTTCTCTGTGAAGGTCAGGATTCTGCTTGCAACTATTACAGCACTTACAATCCTGAACTAGAAGAATTTGCTTCCGCATCTTTCTTCATTAGGCAAATTACCCTCTAGGAAGTAGGTTCAGTCAATATTTGATTCCTTTTTTTTAAATTTTATTTACTTAGGTGCACTGGGTCTTAGTCGTAGCATGCGGGAGGTTTGGTCGTGACATGCAAACTCTTAGCTGCAGCAAGTGGGATCTAGTTCTCCAACCAGAGATCAAACCCAGGCTCCCTCCATTGGGAGATCAGAGTTTTAGCCACTGGACCACCAGGGAAGTTCCCGGAGTCCCTTTCTAACTGATCTCATTTCTTTTTGGGCCAAAGAGGTTATCCATTTGGGTTGTCCCAAGTCAGCTTGATTGTAGGAAAGGTTGGCCCAGGCCAATACACTTCTCCTAGCCTTTAGCCATACAGCGCTTCTGAGTTTTCTTCCACGCCCCTGCCCAAACATGAACTGGAAAATTAAACACATTCTCTGAAAAGCCAGTCTTAGGGGGACTCTGTGAAGAAGCCTCTTGCTTTCATTCAACCTTTCATTGGAAGGGCTGATGTTGAAGCTGAAACTCCAATACTTTGGCCACCTGATGTGAAGAGCTGACTCATTTGAAAAGACCCTGATGCTGGGAAGGATTGAGGGTAGGAGGAGAAGGGGACAACAGAGGATGAGATGGTTGGATAGCATCACCGACTCAATGGACATGAGTTTGGGTAGTCTCTGGGAGTTGGTGATGGACAGGGAGGCCTGGCATGCTGCAGTTCATGGGGTCGCAAAGAGTCGGACATGACTGAGCAACTGAACTGACTGACTCACATCTAACTGGAGAACTGAATATTATGCTTCTTAAGAGAAACAATTAAAATTCTCTGTTCATTTCTGAATTTTTCATCATACTATTTTAGGATAAGTATTATCTGAAGCATGATAAGTTTTTACTGTCACTACTTGGGGAGAACACTAACTTCATTGAATACCTACCCTGTGTCCAGGACTGTGCTGTATATTAGGGGCAGATGAGTGGAAGAATAAAAAAGCATTCTGCCCTCATGGAGCACATATTCTTGCACTTGAGATTTGAAAGTCCTTTGTTTAAAGTTAAATGTTTTAACTTAAACATGTTAAGTTAAAACAATGCTGAGGTTGTAGTTAGGCAGACTTTTGTTCAGTTTAGCCTTCAGTCATTAAATGACTACCTACTGATTGTCCAACAGAACCAGCAATTCATTCTTACTGGGGGACAGGATGAACTAAACCAGACTTGATCCCTGCCCTAATGGGGCTTATGTCAACTAGAGGTGACAAGCGTTAATTAATTATGTGCTAGTGCTAAGTTGCTTTCAGTCGTGTCTGACTCTTTGTGACCCCATGGACTGTAGCCCACCAGGCTCCTCTATCCATGGGATTCTCCAGGCAAGAATACTGGAGTGGGTTGCCATTTCCTTCTCCAGGGATCGTCCCAACCCGCGTCTCTTTGGTCTCCTGCATTGGCAGGCGGGTTCTTTACCACTAGTGTCACCTCAGAATCATGAATTATAACTGACCACTGCTTCAAATGGCAACCCACTCCAGTATTCTTGCCTGGAAAATCCCACGGACACAGGAACCTGGTGGGCTACAGCCCATGGGGTCACAAAGGAGTCAGACACAACTTAGCAACTGAGCACACGTGCTGTTTCAAAGGGAGGGGCACAGTGCTGTGAGAGATGACATAATAGTGGATATCGACCTCGTCAAGGTCACAACTTGAAGGAAGAACAGGAGTTACTCAGATAAATGAGGAAGGGAAATACCATCCAAGCAGAGGGGCACAGAGTAGAAGGGCAGGAAAAGTCTAGACCTGTGCATCACAGTAGCCACTAGCCACATGTGACAATTGAGTCCTTGGAATTTGGTCAGTGTGACCAAACTACTAAAATCTTTAAAAAAATTATTCTATTTATCTGGCTGTGCCAGGTTTTAGTTGCAGCCCAGGGAATCTTTGTGGCACGTGGTCCCTTGCGGCACGTGGGACCTTTTAGCTGCACCATGAGAACTCTTTGCTTTGGCACATGGGATCTAGTTCCCTGAACAGGGATCAAACCTGGGCCCCCTGGATTGGGAGCGTGGAGTCTTAGCCACTAGACCACCAGGGAAGTCCTAACATCTTAATTTTAGTTAATTAAAATTTAAAACCTAAAGCAGAATAAATTAAAAAATATTGATTGTACGTTGAAGTGATCATATTTGGGACATATGAGTGAAAATAAACATTATTCATAGTAATAGCACCTGATTTTCAAAAGAATTTTTTAAAAATATGGCTCTGAGAAAATTCTAAATTATGTATGCGGCCCACATTACGTTTTCATTGAATGGTGCTGGGTTAGACCAGGCAGTTTGGTTCCAGGACATGGAACTTTCCCCTTTTCAATGAAGTAAGGTATGCTGCTGCTGTCAAGTCACTTCAGTCGTGTCCGACTCTGTGTGACCCCATAGACAGAAGCCCACCAGGGTCCCCCGTCCCTGGGATTCTCCAGGCAAGAACACTGGAGTGGGCTGCCATTTCCTTCTCCAATGTGTGAAAGTGAAGTCGCTCAGTCGTGTCCGACCCTTAGCGACCCCACGGACTGCAGCCTACCAGGCTCCTCCATCCATGGGATTTTCTAGGCAAGAGTACTGGAGTGGCTTGCCAGTGTAGTTGGAAGAAAATTGCACTTGGAGCCAGAGACCCATGGGTCCCACCCCTCATTGGTTGGATGACCTGGTGCATTTCACTAGGCACACAGTAAATATCCCTTGAATTGAGTCCGAGTTTCTTCGCTTATCAAATGGACTGTTTATCAAACACACAGTTAGGATTTTAGGAGATCTGGAGTCTATTCTCGAGTAGTTCTCTGCACCCTGCTCACGGTGCGACCTTGAAGCGGCCCCTGGCCTCAGTCTCCCCCACCTGTCAAAGCCGACTAGAGATGGGGCGTGGGAAGGCAGGGTCACGGTCATGTTCATCTTACCTGAAGACTGCAGGCGGAATCCGCGGAACTCGGTGGTGCCGATTCCGCCACGGGGCCCTCAGGGGACCCTGTGAAGTTCTGGATGGGACACCCGAGACCTGTTGCCCCCCACATCCACCAGGAAGGGGTACCCTTTGTTTTGTGATCTGGGAAGAGGAAGAGGAGGCGGGACGTCTGGGAGAGGCCCATTTTGCTGCTGTAAGTCCTGACGTTCTCCGGGCAACGCGGGCCACAGCCGGTACCTGCACCTTTTCCCACAACAATGGGGGGCAACGCGAGCTCCGCCTGCATCCGTGACACGCCGTTACCATGGCGACGGTCCCCGTAGGCGGGGGAGAGACCAGACCAAGGGGTTTGCGGGGAGAGTGAGTGTGGTTTCTAGACCTTGCCTATAGCCCAAGTGACTCCAGAAGACACTGCCTCTGTGGAGTCTATTAAGTATGTCAAGAGCCGTCCTCAAGAGTTTCTGGCGCTTGGCGTGGGCTCGCGATGGGGACCGCGCGGCACCGGGTACCCCCAGATCTCTCGGTGGTAGAACCCGGCGGGGCTGCGCCCGCGCATGCGCGTGGCGGCCGGGCGACACCCGCGCTCGCTCTGGCCGCGGTTGACTCGGCCGCTGGTGGGTACCAGGCGGGAGGTCGGGGGTTTGCTTGGAACCCCCGACTTTGGGGCACGTCAGGTACGTCTCTGAGCCCGGCATCACCCGAGGGTCCGAGAAAGGGTGGTACACCGGCGTTCCCCAGGGGACCTAGGGCCTCCCGGCAGCTGGAGCGACCGGAGGGCGCGGAGCAGCGGGCGGGGGCCGGGTTCTCCGCAGGCCGTGCACGCATTCTTCGTAGTGTGTTTCCTCGTTTGTAGATTGGGGTGGTAATTCCCCTCGTAGCTCAGCGACGGAGGTAATTAACGAGAGCGCGCGAATGAACGCTCTGCGGTTAACAGCCCTGCGTGGTGGCCATGTACCTGCGTGGCACGTACTTGCTTGGCTCTGAAGTCTTTGAGATTCCGGTGAAAGCTAGAGACTTCTTTCTCACTTTCTTCTTAGATTAAAAGAAGATACTCTATTTTGTGGCCCATTGCAAACAGTAAAGCATTGCATAGTGAAGAAGTGATTACGATCATCAGCGCAGAGGCGTAGACCTTATTTGAAGCCCAGTTCCACCGCCTTCCCACGGCGTGACTGGAGGCACATTACTTAACTTCTCTAAGCCTCAGTTTTCTGATCTGTAGATGGGAAAAAACTACTTGATCTTCTTCCGCCAGGCCGCAATACTGGAGCGGATAGCCTATCCCTTCTCCAGTGGAATCCAACCGGGTTCTCCTGCGTTGCAGGCAGATTCTTTACCAACTGAGCTAGCAGGGAAGCCCTGATTGTAAATAAAGAAGCCTGGGGCCCAGAGAAGTAAGTGCAGGGGCCCACTGGGGGTGAACAGCAGAGTGACCGATGGAACCCAGATGCTGTCCATTCACTTCCTTTGTGCTGACCCTTCTCTCTTCAGGGAATCTCACTGGAAAGAGGGCTGCCTGGGGCCAGGGGTAGAGCTGGTACCTCCTGGTTCACACTCATGTTCCAGAATCTCAGGGTCTCAGCCAGAGTTGTTTGTGGATGAGTGCATCTGACTTAAAAGTTAGTCCAGACCCTTCCTTTTCCTTGTCTGTAATATACTGATGATGGGCATTGGCTTAAGTGTTACAAGAATTAGTGAGGTCATGGGTGAAGTGCCCTTGTGAACACATTATTTACCAGAGAGGTTTTGTTTCCTGAATATTGTTGACCAGAGATGTATTCACTTACATAACAAATCGCCTGCCATAGGCATTAGCTTCTGCAAAAGTCCACCCAGTTAGCAATAAGTTAAAACCTGGAAGACTAAAGTAGCTTGGCCAGAGTTTAGCTGGCAGCTGAGAGGCAGAACTGGGCCTAGAACTCGGCCTGTTGTGCCTAGGTGCCATGCTCAGCCTTAGTGTTCTTAGCACCACTGTGGGCTTTGCAGGAACAGCTTGGCTTATTTTTCCTTTTTCAGATGTCTCCAGGTGCTTGGAGGGGCAGGGACTGTTTCTTATCTGGATTTTTGTACGTTGGTTTGCTTTCGTAAGTTACGTGTGAATATATTATCATTGTAATAGTTCATTAAATCCACAAACATATTTCTTTACAATAACTTTATATTATAACATGAAATTGCCACTATTTGGCCATTTTGGGTTTTTTTTTAACCTTTAGAACGGCAAATTCAGGAATTAGGATGGCAGAACAGGGGTTAGGATTCCATGCTCTCACTGCTAGAGGCCCGGGTTCCATCCCTGGTTGGGAAAGTAAGATCCAAACACAGCTAAAAAAGTTAAAATTTAAAAAATCTGTTTAAAAATAGCAAATTCAGATAAGTCAGCCATCCTTCTTCCTTTGCCAGATTTAACCGCTGTGTGCAGTTTGGTGTTTATCCTTCCAAATCTTTTTTATTTAGAGACCTATATTCTTGCTTTTTTTTTTCTTTTTGTCTTCTCATGTGGGATTATAATATGTACATTGTTCTGTTACTTGCTTGGTTTTTTTTGGTCATGCCATTGGCATATGGAATCTTTGTTCCCCGATCAGGGATCGAACTCATGCCCCCTGAATTGAAAGTGTGTAGTCTTAACCACCAGACCACCAGGGAGGTCCCTATCACTTGCTTTCTTAATGATAGAGTGTGACTGTCTCTTAGTTTTTACTTACTATCTAGTGCTCCCTTATAATAATGTGCCGTGATGTATTTGGCTGTACCAACCATTGGTAGACCTTTTGCATTGTTTCTTTCTTTTGACTGCTACCAACAACAGAGAATATTTGTGTGAACATGTCCAGTTCTTTCTGGAGGATAAATTTTTACAAGTAGATTTGCTGGCCAAAAACTATGCACCTGAAAAAACTTTACTAGGTTTTGCCTAATGGAAAAAATGATAGCATCTTATGTTTCCACCAAGAGTACTTTGTCTCCATACCTTTACCAACATGGCATTATTGATCTCTTAAATGTTGCCACCGTGATGGATGAAAATACTTCTTTTTATGATGTACCCCACCAGTTATTAATACAAGGATAATTTGGTATACATGTTTAGCCAACTGACCGTGGCTATGAACCTTGGGAAAACTGGATAACTTCTTCGAGCCCTAGTTTTCTCATTTCTGGTATAGACAGGAAAATTACCTTATGGGATTCCTGCAAGGAATAAAAGAAATATATGCAGTGTCCCTAGCATTGGGTCCAGCCTCTCATGGATACTCAAGAAGTGATATTAGTTAGTTAGTTTTTGTTATGACCTTTTCTTTTTTGGGTTAGAATCATTCTCCCTGGATATTCCTATTTCTTTGCTGTTCTGCCCTCTGTGGACATAAGAGTAATTGTCTTCCCTCTCCGTGCTTTTTCTTTTCTCCCACAGAAACAGTGCCAGGGCCTTCCACGGTGTTTCGGATGACATAGTAGCACAGCTTCAAACATCTTCAGCGTCTCGGTCCCCACTGCTATCCCGCTCACCAGCAAGATGGAAACATTCTGGTTTGTCCATGTCTTAAAGTGTTATGCCCCAGCCCAAATGCCATCTCTCAGGCTGCGGGTCTACCGCTGGTTTTGGAGGACTGTTGCTTTACAGTGTTGTGTTGGTCTCTGCACAGCACTGTGAATCAGCCATAAGTATACATATGTTCCCCTCTCTCTCGAACCTCCCTCCCACCCCCTACCCCATCTCAACCCTCTAGGTTGTCACAGAGCCCTGGGTTGACCTGTTATAAAGCAACTTCCCACTAGTTATCTTTCTTATATATGGTAATGCATGTGTTTCTTGCCACTCTCTCAATTTGTCTCATCTCCTTCCTCCACTGTGTCCACAAGTCTGTTTCCTATCTCTGTGTTTTTAATCACAAACACACACCAGTAAAACTCATGAGCACACACCCCAAGTGTCTTATGTATTTTATTTGTAAGTCATATGTACATATACTTCTATGCATATATGTATATCTATATTGTAAAGCTTCTAAACTTTTGTCATTAATTTTACTGATATTAATTTCTACATCACTGAAAACAGTACAAAGTTTTTTCTTTGTGTTCTTATTAAATATATGTCTAGCTAATTGTGATGAAAACCTACTATGAATTATTTTTTAATAATAGTTGGTATAAAGCCTTGTTTCAAGTAGTCTTGAGAAGTTCCCTCTCTTTTTGGCCAATTTCTTGCTAGATATGATAAACTCATTACCAATTTTATCTCGTAATGTGGAAAGGAAGATTTTATCCCTGGGAGTAGGAAGGTGAGAGCTCTGCTGCTTTGTTTTTGCTCACTTGTGCCTTCTTTATTGTTATCATCATTCTACAGTTCTTAGAGGGAATCTTGTTAAGCTATCTGGGTATTATACATTAAAATTGGGCTTCTCTGGTAGCCCATATGGTAGAGACTGCCTGCAATGCAGGAGACCAGGGTTCGATCCCTGGGTTGGGAAGATCTCCTGGAGAAGAGAATGGCAACCCACTCCAGTATTCTTGCCTGGAGAATTCCATGGACAGAGGAGCCTGGTGGGCTATAGTCTATGGGGCTGCAAAGAGTCGGACACCACTGAGCAAATCACACACACGCAACACATACAAAAGTTAATTGCTGATGAATGGCTGTCCTAAATGTGAAAGCTGAAAGAAGAAAACTTCCAAAAGTTAACATGGGAAAATATCATGACCTTAGGGTAGGCAAAAATTTCTGAAATAAAAACCACTAATCGTTAAAAAAATTTAATAAGTCAGATCCCATTAAAATTAAGAACTTCTTTAATCAAAAAGAAACCAATAAGAAAGCAAAAAGACAAGTTCCCAGAAAAAGGTCATTATTTCTTTAAAATGGAGTATGTGTGGAAGCTGTTGCCCCAGCTGTGAGTGTCCAGGAGTAAGGGTCTCACACCTTTTGTTGCTGTTCAGTCGCTCAGACATGTCCAGCTCTTTGCGACTCCATGAACTATAGCACGCCAGGTTTGCCTGTCCTTCACCATCTCCCGGAATTTGCTCAAACTCATGTCCATTGAGTTGATGATGCCATCCAACCATCTCATCCTCTGTCACCCCCTTCTCTTCCTGCCCTCAATCTTTCCCAGCATCAGAGTCTTTTCCAATGAGTCAGCTCTTTTCATCAGGTGGCCAAAGTATTGGAGCTTCATCATCAGTCCTTCCAATGAATATTTAGGGTTGATATCATTTAGGATTGACTGGTTTGATCTCCTTGCTGTCCAGAGGACTCTCTTGAGAGTCCTTCTAGGGCCTTGGTCTGGACTATAAATCTAGTGATGCCAGTTTTTAACAAAACTTAAGACCAGCCAGTTAGGCACTTGCCTGTGGTTGACATAGACTAGATACACAGACCTTTGTTCAAATATCAGCTCCCACTTAGGCCCTGAGTCTTTCTAAACCTCATCTGTCAGATAGGTATACTCAGAGGAGCTGAACCAAGGGCGATTGTGAGGACTGAGATGTTGCCAAGGTTTGAGCATGCTGCCTAGTACATCGTGAGCACTCAGCACAGGGGAGTTGTCACCAGGATAGTTAATGGTCACGTGATAGAATGTGTGTTTACATGATTTTAGGATAGGGGCACAATGTCACTGATCCAACTCTGTACCCCTTGACTTTTTCTGAACCTGGGAGAAGGGAGCATTGACCTTTCCTTCATCAGGCTGAAGATGCCTCTCTTTGGAAGTACGTTTAGTCCAAAGAAGACGCCCCCTCGGAAGTCGGCTTCTCTCTCCAACCTGCATAATGTGAGTATCAGCAGTGGTGTGCAGTGTGAACAGAGCCTCGAGCCTTGCCTCTTATGGGAAGTGTGGTCCTCCAGAGGCATCCTCGTGGGAGGGTATCCTTTTAATTCATATCATTGCTATTGCCGAAAACGTGTCTTAATTTGAAAATCTATCAGAGCTGTTCAAGAACCTTAAAAGACAGTCGTTCTCATTATGATTTTGGGGACCAAACGATCTTATCCAATTTGACTTCAGTTGATTCCCAAGACTTGGCCAGGAATCAGTTTTTTAGTCACGTGTGGGGACAAATTCATTCTCAAAGGATGATGTTTTGCCAACATTAAAAACATTCAAAAGGATTTGCCACAGCTCCAAAGGCAGTGTCTGAGCTCCTCCAGGGTAAAGGGTTTGCATTCATTTCTGTATATCCAGTACCAGCCCTGGCCCACAGTGGGCACTCAGTGAGCTGTAGAAACATCGAAAAACACATTAAAGAACACCTGCTACCACTAATTGGGACTTAGCATTTTATGCCTTTTCCAGGACATATGTAGCTCCATAGGAAGCAAGTGATGGCTCAGGCTTACATTTTAAAAGGATTTTTCACTTGAAAAAAAATTTACAGTGAGACTTCTTAAACTGCCAAATGCCCTATAGATATGAAATAATTCAGTTTGCAAATTTCAGCATATATAGATTTTTCTGGAAAACACCTGTTACATAAAGCAGTACTTTTATAGTTTAAAAGTTTTTTGGTACCTTATTTAATTTTCTGACTTTATTTGAAAAAATATTATTAAATGTGTTGAGTTATGATTAGAGAAAAAGAAATGAGTTATTGGGGGTCACATAGTCGGGGATTCCCACGTGGCACAGGGGTAAAGAACCTGCCTTCCAATCCAGGAGACCCAGGTTCTATCCCTGGGTCAGGAAGATCCTCTGGAGGAGGAAATGGCAACCCACTCCAGTATTTGCCAGGAAAATCCCATGAACAGAGGAGTCTGGCAGGCTACAGTTGGTGGGGTCGCAAAGAGTCTGATGCAACTGAATGCATGCAGGGGGCCTCCCAGCTAGCAGAAGAGGTGCTGGAACACAAGCCCGGGTACTCCGGCTGCCTGACACCGGCATGAATGTCTCACCCACAGTTGGACCGGTCAACGCGGGAGGTGGAACTGGGCCTTGACTACGGAACCCCCACCATGAACCTGGCCGGGCAGAGCCTGAAGTTTGAAAATGGCCAGTGGATAGCAGGTGGGCTGCATTTCCTGCCATTTTGCCCCAGCAAGGTGGTGGAAGGCAACCCACACTTGGTGACCGCTGGTTGTGCCCTTCTGCCAGAGACGGGGGTTAGTGGAGGTGTGGACCGGAGGGAGGCTCAGCGCCTGCGGAGACGGAACCAACAGCTGGAAGAAGAGAACAACCTCTTGCGGCTGAAGGTGGACATCCTGCTGGACATGGTGAGGAGGGCGGCCGGGGGGTGATGCCTTGGCTTTCCCTGGGCAGCTTCACCACGAGTCATTTCAGTCAGCCCACGCTCTCGAGTGCCAGCTTGCCCAGGCACATTGCTCTGAATCCAAAGATACGAAACCAAGGCAGACACAGTCCCCACCCTCCAGGGCTCAGAGTCTAAGAAGGACAGTAAACATGGCGGCAGTGCCTCAGGGTAAGGACAGAGATCAGAGTCTTGTCCAGGCCTGGCGTCCGCAAAAGGGAAGAGCTTCATTCTGTCCAGTCAGGAGCCCATCAAGGGAAGGGATATTTAAGGAAAGATAAAGGGAGGAATGGCGGTCGGAAGGCATTCAGGAGTGAAGGACAGTCTGCTCCAGAGACCTGCACCAAGCAGCCATTAACCAGAGCCCGGCGAAGACCTGTGGAGAGCCACACTGCCTGTTGGCATTGGTTTCTTGCGGCTTTTAAAACCCAACAGCCTGTTGAACCTAGAGGCATCTGTGAAGGTTCACCGAGAGGCAGGAGAGCAGCCTGTCGTGGTTAAGAGCACGTGTCTGTAGCTAAACTGCCTGGGTCCCTGACCCAGCTTTGCCCCTGGCTGTGTGACTTCAGACAAGTTACTTAACTACTCTGTGTGAAGAAGCTTAGTGTCTTCAGCAGTAAAATGGGCCCGAAAAGAGGATCCACCTCATTACTGAGTTAATAATACACGTAAAGCTCTGGGAATAGCATCTGGCTCGGGAAGTACAGCTCTTCTGTTTCACAGAAGTCACTGACCTCTGGAGCCTGTGTCTCTCCATTCCTGTCTGCAGCGTCTTCCGCCCTCTCCTCCAGAGACAAGTGAGGGATCCTGATGAGGGCAGAGGCGTTCTTTTTTAACCATTTTTATGTGAGCCACGACTCAGAGGCATCTTAGTCCTTTAGCCTTGAAATCACCAATATCTGTACTTTTCATCCCCTGAAACCTGGTGTCCTTAACACAGTGAGTGCCACACAATCTTAGGTGATCAAAAATGATGAGAGAATGGATGGTGAATGTTCCGCAAGCACTTGAGGCCCTGGGTCATCAAGAGGTTACTCTCTGCCCAGTTTCAAAGGGGTTCCCATTGTGGAGGCGCTGGCAACGTTAGAGAAATGCCAGGGGTCCTTTCCCAGTGCACAGGGCTGACCTTGCCAACCTGAGTCATGGCTGTGAAACGTCCGTGTCTTCTAATGGTTTGCTGCTCTTCTTCCAGCTCTCGGAGACCACTGCTGAATCCCACTTAATGGAGAAAGAGCTGGATGAACTGAAGAGCGTCAGCAGACGGAGAAAATGAAGGCCCCCAAAGACATCTGTTTGGAGAACAGGGGGAGCCCCATTCATCAGAAGAGGGGAATGTGGCTGAGGGTATTCTTAGCCAAACAGAGGGATCAGGTCCTGGGAGAGAGCATCACATAATGGGGCCAGAAGGCACAGGCCCCCTTGGGTTGGCAGTAGGAAGGTGACCGTAGTGGATTCCAGGCCAGTCCTGTGCTACACAGCAGGGGAGGTCTGGGGGTGACGGAAGCCTTTGGGTTTTCTCCAGTCACTTAACACCCAAATGTCCAGGGCCCAGCCTCACCCTCCTGGGACGGAGGTCATCCCATCGTCCCCTCACGTCGTTGTTTGAGGTGTGGCGCCCTCTCGTTGGGGGTCTCAGATGAGAGGCTGTCCTGGTTCTGTGCCCTCCAGCCCGTCCTCTTGCTCCTTTAAAGAATGCTCATTTCCCCCAGATCCACAACCTCCTCTGGCTTCAGCATCTCGGCAGCCAGCGCCAGCCTTCCACGGCAACGCTGTATTTTTGTGCTATTTTCCTCTCTATCCTACTCTTTAAAATTAAATTATGTTATCTAATCTCTCTGTGGCCAAAGTGACTGAAAACAAGAAGCCGCAGTTCCCAAGGAATTGAGTGACGGAGGCTGGGTTCTAACCCTGGGATGCGCCATCCTCGAGGTGGTGGGGGGACGTCCCCTTCACAGGAGAAGCATTCCAGCTTCCTGGGCATCAGCAGAGGCTGAGCTGGAGCAAAAGCGGTCACTCTGCCGCCTTCTTTCCAGGTGTTGGGACTCGCCTGGACCTGGCAGGGACTGAGTGCTTGGGATAGAGAGCTGGCTTCCCCAAGTGGGAGTTTGTACCCTTAGAGGGAGCCGGGCTTCTCTGGCTGGTGGAGGGAGCCAGCCAAAGTCAGCAAGAGGGAGTCCAGCTTCCAGAGTCCAGGGGAAGGCCTTAGGGGCAGGACACGGAGCTCCAGGCTTTAGACTGGGGATGGCTACTGAGGTCAGCTGTTTCTGGACGCCCGTTACCCGCCTGGGACAGGGCTCTGGATCTTGCTTAGACTCTGTTTTGCTCCTCAGCTCAGCCCTGCAGAGCAGGGCATATCAGTCTGCATGCCTGTTGGCAGATAAGGAACCAAACTCCAGAGGTTTCAAAGCTGGTCTGGAATCAGAGCGGAAGTGTGGGAGCCTGTGATCCACAACCCACAGTGAGAGGGGAGCTGGTGAGGGGCTGCCTCGTGTAGTCCATCCTCAGGGCCAGCTCCCTGTGGGCTAGCTAGAGAAGCCCCAGTCCATAATCTTCCTTCCTGGTACAGGAGAGACTAACTTAGAACTGAGAAAGGATACTGCATGAGACTGCAAATAATAGGAGCAATGGAGAGTTTGCCTATTCCTCAACCAGGGTCTTTAACGACCATTTGCTGTGCACCCTGGATGCTGGACACCTGTAGACAGTGGTTCAGTGGTCTTAAAATTGTTCAGCTTACAATGTTTTGACTTTCAGTTTAGTCACTCAGTCGTGTCCGACTCTTTGCGACCCCATGAATCACAGCACGCCAGGCCTCCCTCTCCATCACCAACTCCCGGAGTTCACTCAAACTCATGTCCATCGAGTCGGTGATGCCATCCAGCCATCTCATCCTCTGTCGTCCCCATCTTCTCCCACCCCCAATCCCTCCCAGCATCAGACTCTTTTCCAGTGAGTCAACTCGTCGCATGAGGTGGCCAAAGTATTGGAGTTTCAGCTTTAGCATCAGTCCTTCCAATGAACACCCAGGGTTGATCTCCTTTAGAATGGACTGGTTGGATCACGGCGCAAAAGTGATATACATTTAGTATAAACTGTATTTTGACTTATGATAGTTTTCCAGGTTAGCAAAATGCTAGCAAAATAGATATTCATTGGAAGAACTGAAGCTGAAGCTCCAATACTTTGGCTACCTAATGCGAAGAGCCGACTGAATGGAAAAGACCCTGAGGCCGGGAAAGACTGAAAGCAGGAGAAGGAGGTGGCAGAGCATGAGAAGGATGAGATAGGTTTATTGGGACATAAACCAAAGAAGGGCTATGTTTCTAATTCTCATGAAAAATTTTCAAGTTTGTAATCATCATCCCCTGCTTTGAGATGAAGAAACAAGCCCAGCAAGATGACCCAGCTCGGAGGGAAGGATCCAGGACCGAAAGCTTTGGAATCAGCAGGGGCGTGTTTCATGGTCCCAGTGATAGGGGTCCTGGTCCCTCCGCACCACCACTGGCACCTGAGGGGGATTCAGCCGTGTGGGACAGCTCTGCAGTGAGGAAGCGCTTGTATTTAGGGCGCGGAGGGAAGCAAACTTGCATTGGTGAGTTTCACCAGAGGAACGCCGATCGACTTTTATGTAAAAAAAAAATTCCTCTGGCTTCGCTGTGTGTGAGAACAGATGGAAGAGGGCAAGGCTGGGACCAGAGAGGTGGCGGTTGAGGAGAAGTGGCCAGATTCTAGGCTGGAATTGAAGGTGGAGCCCACCAGTGTTTGCTGATGGATGTGCTGTGTGAGCTGAGTCTAAGGATAAGTCAAGAAGATGAGGATTTAGCTCTCAGCCCCTACCTTTTTCCATCTCCATTTTCCCAGTATTGTAATGTCACACTTTGGTTAAGCAGTATTCATTGTTCACATGATACCACCTTAATACTGTTGTAGATGAGATTTGGACTGTACTGTTTATTATCTTTGGGCACAAAGTATAAGTCAAGGATAATGAAAATCTGTAAGAAATGGGAAAAACAATTAGCCATATCTCTACCATAAACCTTTTTGGTTCCCCCCACCCCCACACACACAAACTGAAACGCTATGTGGTTTGGGAGTTCCTTGGTAGTTCCATCGTTAAGACTCTATTCACTGCTGAGGGCCTGGGTTCAATCCCTGGTCAAGGAACTAAGATCTTCAAGCCATGCAGTGTGGCCAAAAAAAAGCTATATACCTTCCAGATCTTAGCTTTTTGTCAGAAACAGCTATCACATGCTGGCTAAAATGCATCCTCATCCGAGCTTTATTGACCAAATTTACTGCTCTGGGGGCACCCAGGTAAACAGTGCTGTCTAATTAATGTTTGTGATCATTTGTAATCACTGCAATCCTCTTGTAAATTTCTGAGCTGAGTGTCATTAGGAAAGAACTGTTGCTGAAGAGCTGAGATAGAAAGTTCTGTGGGTGTGAGGGAGGAGAGCAAAAAACCAGAGAAGGGGTTTCCCTGGTGGTCCAGTGGTTAAGAATCCACCTGCCAATGCAGGGGACACAAGTTTGATCCCTGCTCTGGAAGGATCCCACGAGCCTCATGGCAACTAAGCCAGCCCTCTAGAGCCTGTGCTCCACACAAGAGAAGCTACCACAACGGGAAGCCCGCGCACCTCAACAGAGAGTAGCCCACTCTCACTGCAACTAGAGAAAGCCCCCAAGCAGCAATGAAGACCCAGCACAGCCAAAAATCAAGAAATGCTAACAAAAAAAAAAATTTACAGCTTGAGGCCTAATAAGGGGATTCATATGCAGAATTGTACAGATACGGGCTGATGTGTATGGTTTCTTGGGAGAGGGTACTTAGAACTTTTGTAAAATTCTCCAAGGGATCTGTGTCCCACACTGAACCAAACCAAATTAGGAACTGCCACACTGCCAGCTTCATGTTCTGACGCGAGAGAAACGGGAAAGGTGGGAACTGTGGAGGTGAGGGATAGGGGATGAGAGGAGCCAGGGCGGGGTTCCAGAACCCCTCCGCTCCAGCCAGATGGCAGAGTCACCCTTGTCCCAGCATGGGACATCGCCGTCACCTGATGGGACCCGCAACTGGTCCTCAGCAGAGGCTCTGGGCCGCCGTCAGCCTTCTCATGCGTCTCCTTTGCTGCCATGGAGCCATTTCTCCTTGAGATAATCATGACACTTCCCTCCTTCCTCTCCAGCAGCTCCTCCTCGAATTCACTCTTGGGTCGGGGGAAGAAGATGCCCTTCCCTACCCCTGACACTTTTAGGGGATTTTTGGAGGATAGTTCTGATTTTTTTGTTGTTATTCTGATATTTTGACTTTTCATTAAAAAGGTTTTATGTGGCAAAACACATAACATAAAAATTACCATCTTAACTATTTTAAAGTCATATTAATACATTCATCATATTGTACAACCATCACCACCATCAGGGATTGAACCTGTGCCCCACCCCCCAGCAATGGAAGCACAATCTTAACCACTTAGTCCCCTACTACCGGGTTTTGTGGGGTTTTGTTTTTTTGTTTTTAGATTTTATTTTTATTTATTTTGGCTGCATTGGGTCTTCATTGTGGTACTCTGACTCAATAGTTGTGGTATGTGAGATCTTAGTTCTCTGACCAGGGATCAAACCTTGGCTTCCTGTATTGGGAGCACAGAATTGTATCCACTGGACCACTAGGGAAGTCCTGTAAGGCCCATATTATGGACAGTTTACACAATCCAGATCCATGGGTCGTCATGGCATTTTACAAGATTAATAAGAATGAAGATTATCTAGACTTCCTTGGGGGTCCAGTGGTTAAGTCTTTGCTCTTCCACTCCAGAGGGCACAGGTTCAATCCCTGGTCTGGGAACTAAGATCCCACGTGGCTCAAGGCCAAGAATAAAACAAAAACTTTTCAAAAAAGGAAACCTATCTCCTTTAAAAAGGAAGGCCATCAAGAGTTGTGACCCTTGATGAGATTAAGAAGGAGGTCCCCAGGCAGTCTATCTATCTCCCAAGGAGGTCTCCCAAACCAGTCAGTCCTAAAGGAAATCAACCCTGAATATTCATTGCAAGGACTGATGCTGAAGCTGAAGCTCCAATATTTGGCCACCTGACTCAGTGAGCCAACTCTTTGGAAAAGACCCTGTTGCTGGGAAAGATTGAGGGCAGGAGAAGAAGGGAACAGCAGAGAATGAGAAGGTTGGATGGCATCACCAACTCAATGGACATGAGTCTGAGCAGGCTCTAGGAGAGTGGAGGACAGAGAACCTAGTGTGCTGCAGACCATGGGGTCGGGCGCGCACAGTCAGACACGACTTAGCGACTGAGCAACAGCAGCAACAAGGAGGCCTGGCTGAAACAGTCACGGTGCGTGCTAAAGGGGCGGGAGGAGGCCCCAGAGGCAGAGGAGGATTTTCTGTTTAAATTTGTTCTGTCTTTCTACAGGAGGAATTTTATTTCATCAGAGTCAATGATATCTGTAGCTTCCACACAAGATGGCCTTCTCAACCCTTCAAGAGTATTGGTCTTCTAGCATTTTTTTTTAAAGAACCTGTAAAAGAAATCAGATGCCATTGCTAAGTCGCTTCAGATGTGTCCAACTCTGTGCGACCCTGTGGACTATATCCCGCCAGTCTGCTCTGTCCATGGGATTCTCCAGGCAAGAATACTGGAGTGGGTTGCTATGCCCTCCTCCAGGGGATCTTCCTGACCCAGGAATCGAACCTCAGTCTTCTGCATTACAGGTGGATTCTTTACCACTGAGCCACCGGGGAAACACCGGGTTTAGCTGCGCATTGCTTAAAAGCCAATACTCAGACACAAGTCTTGGTTGGAAAGGAAAGGTGGCTTTATTCAAGAGGCCAGCAACTTGGGGTGAAGCAGGCTCATGTCCAAAGCCAACTCTGAAATTCTGCTGACCAAAAGAGTTTTTAAAGGGAGAGTCATGGGCGGGTGGGGACGGTCAGAGTCTTCCTTAGTGTCCGTCATGTGCAGACTTTCTCCTGATTGGTTGGTGGTGAGCTAGCAGGGCGGTTCTCCAGGAATCTTTTGTTCCGCCTGAGGTTACAATCCTCCTCCTGGTGGGGACCTTAATTCCTGCATAACTCAAAGGTTAGGTGTACCTCTTGAGTCCCCATCCCTCCACCCCCTAATATGAAAGAGCAAGACAAAGTCAAGTATCAGATAAGGATTGGGACTGTCCAGTCCTGAGAGTCTATGGTTCCACGGTCAGTTGGCTAAAGAGGTATATTAAATTACCCTTATGTTAATAACTTGTTGGGCACGTTATAAAAAGAAGCATTTTCATCCATTGTATAGACAAAAAATTAAAATTTGGAGAATGTGGAGAAAAGGATACTTCCATTTACTATTGTGAAAGTATGCTGCTGCTGCTGCTGCTAAGTCGCTTCAGTCGTGTCCGTCTCTGTGCGACCCCATAGATGGCAGCCCACCAGGCTCTGCTGTCCCTGGGATTCTCCAGGCAAGAACACTGAAGTGGGTTGCCATTTCCTTCTCCAGTGCATGAAAGTGAAAAGGGAAAGTGAAGTCGCTCAGTTGTGTCCGACTCTATTGTGAAAGTATATGATACTGTAATTCTGAGGGCAGTTACCTGATACCTAGCAAAATTTTAAATGTTTACACTTTTTGGCCAGGTACCATGATCTTAGTTTTTTGTTTTTTCCAGTAGTCATGTACGGATGTGAGAGCTAGATGATAAAAAAGGCTGAGCGCTGAAGAATTGATGCTTTTGAACTGTGGTGCTGGAGAAGACTCTTGAGAGTCCCTTGGACAGCAAGGAGATCCAACCAGTCCATCCTAAAAGAAATCAACCCTGGATATTCATTGGAAGGACTGAAGCTAAAGCTCCAATACTTGGGCCACCTGATGTGAAAAACTGAGTCACTGGAAAAGACCCTGATGCTGGGAAAGATTCAAGGCGGGAGGAGAAAGGGACGACAGATGATGAGATGGTAAGGAGATGACAGAGGCTGAGATGAGAGCATCACCGACTCGATGGACATGAGTTTGAGCAAGCTTCAGGAGTTGGTGATGGACAGTGACGCCTGGAGTGCTGCAGTCCATGGGGTCGCAAAGAGTCAGACACAACTGAGTGGCTGAAGAACTTTTTGTCCAGGAAACCCACTTCTAGAAATCCATCCTTCAGGAATATTTGCAGCAACCCTGTGCTGTGCCTCGATCTCATTTCTAAAATGGGGGTAATAGCACCTCAGTGGGTTGATGTGAGGATTAAATGAGCACTCCCAAACACCCACCTTCGCACACACAAACGATGTCTGATGCTCTTGAGTGTTAACTCGCCTTCATGTTAATACACTGAGATTGTTAACCTCACGTTTTCCCAGACCAATAAATCTCCAGCTCTCTAATTTACTCCTACCAAATATAGGAATGAAACTGGATTAGTGTTGGCCTAAGTGTGATATCGGAGAAGGCAATGGCAAGCCACTCCAGTACTCTTGCCTAGAAAATCCCATGGATGGAGGAGCCTGGTAGGCTGCAGTCCGTGGGGTCGCTAAGGGTCGGACACGACTGAGCGACTTCACTTTCACTTTCACACATTGGAGAAGGAAATGGCAACCCACTCCAGTGTTCTTGCCTGGAGAATCCCAGGGACGGGGGAGCCAGGTGGGCTTCCGTCTATGGGGTCACACAGAGTTGGACACGACTGAAGTGACTTAGCAGCAGCAGCAAGTGTGATATCTGGGAGGCTTGTTATTAATAAAATGCAGATTTCCGGGCTCACCCTAAGTCCACTGAACAGAATTACCGCGGGCACACCCGACTCTCTGCCTTAACAAGTTTTCCAGTTGTGTCACGTTCCCGTCCGCCTTTTGAAGGCCGGTGTTCATGGGGTCGCAAAGACTGAGCGACTGAACTGAACTGACTGAACTGAACTGAAGTCAATCCGCCAGAGGGCGCCGCTCTTCCCCAGTCCGCCAAGCTCCGGCTCCCGGAAGAGCTGTTCTATCCGCCGTGGTCGCTGCACTCGCCTCTTCTTTTCCGCTTCCGGTGTCCCCCCACAGCCATGGCTGCCGCCGCCGCCGGACCTGGAGCGCCCCTATCCCCCGACGAATTGCTTCCGAAAGGCGATGCCGAGAAGCCTGAGGAGGAGCTGGAGGAGGAAGACGACGAGGAGGTACTGAGCGCCGCAGGACAGAGAGGGCCTCGGAGGTGTGGGCAGGGAGTGGGGGTGTGGGATCCGCGTGCTGCGGAATCTGGACGAAGGCGCGTCGCGGAGCCTGGAGAGGTCCCAGCGGAGGCGTCTCCGGGAGGCGGGGTGAGGCCCTGCTGGGACCGGAGTGTCCCGGCGTCGGGGGTGGTTGCTGCAGCTTCTGCCCATATCCACGCCTCCTCCACCACAGCTAGATGAAACCCTATCCGAGAGACTGTGGGGTCTGACGGAGATGTTCCCGGAGAGGGTCCGGTCCGCGGCTGGAGCCACTTTTGATCTCTCTCTCTTCGTGGCTCAAAAAATGTACAGGTAAGGGACAAGGGCCAAGACGTTGGAATGTGCCTGGCGTGACCGAGGTGCCTTGAATGAACACGGGCTTTGGAAGCAGCATACCAGGGTTAGAGGCCACCTAGATCACTGAGTGACCTTGGATTGGTGCCACCTTAACCTTTCTTGGTCTTGATTTTCTCTTCTGTAAAGTGAGGATTCTTATCGGGTAGGGGGTCATTGTGAGGATCAGATTATGTGAGATAATGTGTAATAAAAGCAGCATTGTGAGAACTCAGTTCAGACTCTTCTTATTGAATGTACAGCCCCCAGAACTGCTCCTCCTGTTTCTGGCAGGAGTACGGTGTAGGGGTTGGGTAGAACACGTTTATCAAAAACATCGGTGTGTGCAGGGTGAGAGGTTTGGTTACTAGTTCCTTCTTGGGGAAGCTGTCTGTCTTTGTCTCGCCGTCATGCTCATGCTCCCTGTGCAGGTTTTCCAGGGCAGCCTTGTGGATTGGAACTACTTCCTTCATGATCCTGGTTCTTCCGGTCGTCTTTGAAACTGAGAAGTTGCAGATGGAGCAACAGCAGCAGCTGCAACAACGGCAGGTGAGCCCAGACCCTGGGCTTTTTGCCAGTAGTGGTGACACAAGTTTGTTTATTCCTCAAGTGCCTAGGTAGGGCACTTAATGTGTCATGCAGGATTGGGATCCGGCCCAAGCCCTTTAGGTACCTGAGCATTGTTTTTGCAACATTGTTTTCATAGACTTTGTCTGCCCAGACAGGTGTGATGAAAATGAGACCCTTGGGTCTGTACAATGCCTTACACCCCTCCTTTTCTTTTCCAGATACTTCTAGGGCCTAATACAGGGCTGTCAGGAGGAATGCCCGGGGCTCTACCTTCACTTCCCGGAAAAATCTAGATTGCTACTGCTATATTTGACCTGTCTTGGTGGGAAGAAGTTTGAAAATTCAATAGTGTTTGAACTGCTGATTATTGGATTTTTTTTTTTTTTTAAACTTTGGCAAATTGCTCTATAAACCTGGTGGCGGGAATTCTCCCCACATTGGCTCATGGAGACTCCTCACTTGCAGCTGTGCCCTCCACTGTCCTGACTTATTTCTTCTCTATTCATGCTGATACCAGAGTATCAACAACGCAGACCGTTACTCCAGCTCTGGCCACCCACCCCCTTCACTAAATTACTCCTGGTGGAAGATCTCACTGTTCTGTTGCTGGGGTGGGAACTGATGCCGTGGAGAAGGATGTGCTCCTGACCGTTAACAATAGATTGGAGAAGTTGGGGAGGGATGTGCACACAAGATAAAATACAAAATGCATTAATTACAGCTCTGCTGCAAAGCAGCCACTGTGAATTTGTGTATGTCGGAAAGGATGGAGGGAGGGCTGGCAGCTTCAGCCACAAGATGGGCATTGGAGGACGGAGCAGGAGCTCATTTCCTCCAATATTTCGGCTGTTAGACTTGTGTGTATATGTGTCTAAAAAGGAAAAAAAGTCAGTGCTCACATTTTGTATTTAAATATTAAAAATGATTCCAACAAAAAAATGTCTTCCAAGTGCTTGATACATACCTGGAAATTACTTGGACCATTTTAGCAGGACAAAGGCGGCTGTCCCTCATGTTTTCTCTCACCTAAGCCAGCAGCACCATTTACTACTGATTGACCCCTTAAGGCCAAAAAGGTAAAAAATTCTTTGTCCAAGAACTTGAGTTCCAGCAATCACTTGCAGGTCTGCCAACAGAGGACTGGGTTCATGTACTTGCAGTCTACAATGTTGTTTCAGTCACTAAGTCGTGTCTGACTTTGCGACCCCATGACTATAGCCCGCCAGGCTCCTCTATCCATGGGATTTCCCAGGCAAGAATACTGGAGTGGGTTGCCAGGATCTTCCTGACCCAGGGATCGTAACTGCATTGACAGGCAGATTCTTTACCACTGAGCCACCTGGGGAATTCTCTAGTGGTTCAGTAGTTAGGACTGCACTTCCACTGCAGGGGGTACAGGTTTGATCCCTGGTCAGGAAACTAAGATTCCACATGGCCATGCAGCAAGTCCAAAAATAGAAAAAATTATAAAGGACTTGTAAAGAACAACAGTATTGATTTCTAGTCTGGGGATAGGAAGGTAGCAAGTATGACATCTTGGGTTTGTTCTTTTTTAAAAAATACAATTGACCCTTGAAAAATAAAGGGGTGGGGGGACTAGCCCTCCACGCAGTCAAGTCTGTGCATTCCTTTTTTCAGTGGCCCTGTGTGTCTGCAGTTCAGCTACAGGTTGTGGTACTGTAGTATTCACAAAAAATCTCATGTATAGAGTGGACCCTCATAGTTCAAACCTGTGCTGTTTGAGGAGCAACTAACTGCTGATGAGCTCTTGATAGTGAATCCAGCTGTAGCCCTATCTTTGAACTCTAGTTTTTCCTCTTGATATACATTTTTATTGGCATTGTGCTAGTAACAATACTAAGCCTTTCATGTGGGTTGCTGGAACCATATTATACAATTTAGGAGGTGGTAGTATTCTCATTTTACAGAAGAAAACAGTCCCAGAAAGGTTAAATGATCTGCTCCAGGCTGAATAGAAAATGCCTGATCTGAATCCCAATCTAGACAGCCCCACTCAGAATCCTGCAATGTACTTGATGCTGGGGCCTCCCAGGCCCTCTTGAAATACATGATCTACTTGTTAATCAGGGAAAAATGTATCACTTGTCAGTAAAGAAAACTTGTCCTTAGATGAAGGTTAGGGTTCTTCATATTGTGGAGCCTAGTTTTTGTAAATTGAGAAATGTCTTAGACTTCTTTTGAATCAAGTCGTACTTTGTGAATCTTTTGTCTGGATTTTTGAAGTGAGAGGCTGGACCAAAGCACAGTATGTCTCTAAAAGATTACTTAAAGCAGTCGTGAATGCCTTTTAAAACTAAAGTTCACTTTTTAAAATGTACATGGTTACAGAATTCAGACATATGAAATTTATGTACGGAGTTTTCCATTTTTAATATTTGGTTAAACAAAATACATCTTTTGTAAACAAACCCAGCACAAGGCCAACAAAAAGGAATAAAAGCAAGAAAAAACAAAAAGCCTAGGGTTGCCCCTTACTGGGCATCAGGGTCAGGCCTGCCCACTTCCCTAAAGGAAGTGGGGCTTTCTGCCGTTGGGCGTCAGCATAGGTCCCTGTTCCTAAGCACCAGAATTGGATATGAACAGAGGAACCAGCCCTGAAATGGTTAAGTGTCTTTGCATATCCCATTGGCTTATGAACTCCAAGTGCGTGAGGACTCCTTTGAAGTGCTGTCTGCACAGGCCCAAGCAGACTGGTGGCGAGGAGTTCTCTCCTCCTCCTTCCAGGAAATGGCTTACAACACTGACAGTGCCAATGGACCCAAGGTCCTGCTGTGACAGTCAGCAAGGCTGGCTGAACTTCTGGCTGGTGGTGGTTGGAATGTCACTGTGCAGGGGTGACGAGCTCCCTGTGGTGCCAAGCAGGTCTGGTGTAGAAAATGGTGCAGAAGACTGCGGCCACTTGCTGAGAGGGTGAAACGCAGTAGCTGCTTGGTGGCCTGTTACTCAGCATTAAAAAAATGGCCTTCTGGGATTGAAGATGCGTGTGCAGAAAAAGTGCTGGTGTAAACATGCACTCCAGTCTCAGTGGGGAGAAGGCCTCAGCCCCATCATGTTCAGCCTGCTCAGGCTGGACATGCAAGCCCCACGCTGGCTCTGCTGCTGGAGGAGTCTGGCCAGTGGGGCAGCTCTCAGACCTGCCAAGACCACTGATCTGTGAACGGCTGGACAGGCCACCCCTGCCTGCCCCCTGCCTTGAGACAACCACGGCCCCTTTGGTGACAGGCGGTGTAGCCTAACACTTATTTCTCTTGTTTTCCAAAGTTACCAGGAGAAAAGTGTCCTACAGCTATTTAAAGAGGTAGGGGGTGGGTCAATTCTCAGTTGATCTGTTATGGAAACTCCAGAGAGATGACAAACCCAGGTCCTAAGCAGAATGCACGTATCTGCCCAACGTGAAGGCTCTGTTTGGTCACCACAGTGACTCCAAGCCTAGGACTTCTACTAACTTGAGCGGCTCCAAATCTCTGAGGGCTTAGCTTCATAATACTTCCCTTGCCCAACGCTGTCTCAAACTAGTAGAATTTGATGGTGAAGGCAGTCTTATTTTTTTCCGATTTTGCTGGGGTGGGTCAGCTGGAAAACTGCCCTTTGGCCTGTCTTGTGTCCCCAAACCTCCTAAACCATGCAGTGTAGTGGCAGGGACGATGCTGGAGTGAGGCAGGCAGGCTGTCCGTGCCTATCCCCAGGCTGGCTTTGGCCACATCCTCTTAGGTATATAGCTCACTCTGTCATGTTAGAATACTGCAGGATTCAACCACCCGGCATGGAACATTAGAGAACTTTTCATTATAAAACTTCACTCTTAAAAATGGGGTCAGGGTGGCACTGAGGGTTGGAGACAGCATGCTGCGCAGCTGCTGCAGTTCTGGAGATGGTTTTCTGAGGGGCCTTTCTGCTCTGAGACCTTCAAACCAGCCCCATGGGCTTTGTCTGGACTGTGTGTTCAGACTCACTGGTTGCCAGGAAAGGGAAAGGGGAGGCAGCATCTCCAGGTGAGTCAGACAGAGCAGAAGTGAACTCCAGCAGAGCCTCTGTCAAGTCCTCATAGAAATGGGGAAAGGAAGCTAAGACCCACCTTTCTTTCTCCTCTTTAAAATAAAACCAAGGTCTCCACAGATCGCCCTAAGCACACAGAGCTCCTACTTTCCTTTTCCAGGAGCGAGTAACGCTGGTTGGTTCTTATAATAGTCCACGTGTCTGTCCTATTGCACTGTCAAACTGGAGGGGAAAAAACCCGATGAGATGTTTGGGGAAGTGGCAAGGGCAGACCACGGTAGAGGCCACAGCACATCACGGAGGATTTCAGAGGGCTGAGGTGAGGGGAGGCTGGGTGGGACTGCATCACACGTCAGCCCTCCAACTCTGACGGGCCTCTACCTCTTCTGGTACCACCAGCAGGAGTTCACAGTTCTTTCCTCGCAAATGATGTTTTAGAAATTTCCTACAGGAAAAAAAGGATAGATGAAAGAGAAAATAAAATGCTAGTAAAATTGCAAATGCCAGTCTTGGGGCCACATGTTCACTGCCAGGCAGTAACCTTGTTATTTATACCCTTGGCAGTCCTGAACACAGTCTAGTCATCTTGTTCTTGGAGCAGTCCACGTTTGGTTACCTCTCAATCTTTCCAATTAAATTTGCAATCTGAATTTTTGCTCATCCTCATATATTACTGCCAACAGTACTCAGTTCTGTGAGGAAGAGAGCCCCAAGTACTCTAAAGGACTGCTAATTGTAAAAAAAGAAAAGAAAAGGTTTCTTCTTTGGTCCTAAGAAAGTTTAGCCCTCTGTGGCCCAAAGGTCTGTCTTCCCTTCTCCGAACTGGCAGCGATACTGTCACATTTGTCTAAGTTGGAGAGTGTTACAAGGGCAGTTCCACCAAACCAGAAAGCCAGCATCCAAGGTAATGGCACTTCTCTACCAGGGGACTTAACATCCTCAGGGGCCATGGAAGATTCAGGTCTTTTAAATCTAAGACCCTTTGATTCTAAGTAACAACAGGGAGAGGATCCACAGAGCTAGGAATTTCACTTGCCTTGTCAAATACCCAAAGGTAAGTTCAACTTGCCACTACACCAGCCACACAGGTACCTGAGCTCACTCTTGCCTCCAATCCATTCGGGCATCTTCAGTTTGGAGTCGAGGTTGTAGTAGGCACCTCCCACCTCTCGAACACAGATCCAGTGCTGCCTTTTGAGTGGCAGCTTCAGAGGACCCCAGCACAGGCTGGAGGGCAGGTTCATGATGAAGCCCATAACGTTTGTGAGAGCAATGGCGCCAACATCCCTGCAGAACAGAAATGGAGTCAGGCTCCACAGTGTCAGCCAACTCCCCAGGATTCCCCAGCTGTAACCCCACCACTGGCTTCCTTTCCAGCTTAGTGTCAGATCCCTTCAAGTCAAGCCTGGTTCGATTACCTGCGCTTGTCCCACCAAACAGCTTCATAGCCTTTGGTCTGAAGTGCTGCCATAATGACGTTCACATCATAGTTCCCATTTCCCAGCATGCTCTTCTTGTGGGGGGTCACCATGGTGTTTGGAGATAACCTGCAAATGTGACGGGAGGGAAGCTGAGATTGGCTGGCCAGCCCAAGCCCTCCTGGCCCCACACTGGCAGGGACAGAAGACCCTTTACACCACTGCCCCTGGAAGCCTGTTGCCGTCCACTCAAGTTAATGTAACCAGTTTTTACTAAAGTATTTTGTAGTCTGGGCTCCTGCTAGGAGCCTAGGGATTTATCTTTCTTTTGATGCAAAATGGTAATTCAGCAGTGGTGGTGCCTATCTGCCTGCCATTTAGAAAGTGCGTCTATAGTGAATTCAATGGATATAAAGAAAGAAATCGCTCATTTATAAAATCCCCAGACTTCCCTTTTCTGAAATCTTCTTTGCTGATCTTCCTGCCTTGATATAGCCTTTTTTTTTTAACATTAGAAAATAGTATTTGCATGGACAGTATCTATCATTAGTTTTTTTACAAATTTAAATGCTTTCTATTTAAGACCTGCATACTTGGTAATTATTAATTATTAAATACTCAAAGGCCTACACACAGGTAACATCAATGTATGAACTGGGGCCACAGAGAAAGCAATTAAAAACAGTATTAAACTGAAATGCATGAACCACCAAAAGGTATTCCAAATATACATGTGTGTGAAATAGTGGAATTTGAAAGAAAATACACCAACTGAAAAATATTTTTGCCACCAGACAAACAAAACTCAACTGCAGTCTGGTTCACCTGCTAGCTTTAAGCCATCTTTGGGTCAGGCCTCTTTAGCCACTCCTCCATCTTCAGATAAGGTTAGTTCTGGAGGCATTTTCGATCCTATTAATTTGCTTTCACAAGCTGCGCAGGCCAGGACATGTGGAAAGGCAGGGGCAGCACACCTCTCACCCCCAAGTAAGGGAAACGTAGTGAGTTCCTCAGGAATACAGGTGGAGAGCAGCTATCTAGGAGGTTGCTAACTGCCATCTCCAGAAGAGAATCAGATCTTGCAGTCAACTCTAAAAACTTAAAGAGATCTTAAGACTCTACACACAGCAACCATACTGGTATTTTTCCAACATACTCTTGGCACTGCTTAGACCCTCCAAGGCTCCCAAAGCACTTAAATACGATCTAAATGACATTGGCAGGTCTTTAAGACCCTTAGGATTCTGCTAACCTCATCACTACCTCCCAGCACAAAGACCTTCTGTCTACTACCTAGACACACAAGCTCTTTCTCTCTTTCGGGCCTCTGCACTTGCTCACTGTCTCCGATGTGTGGAAAGCTCTTCCCCTACATCTCCACTCGGTCTGCTTCTCATCATGTGGGTCTTAAGTGTTACTGCCCTAGAGACCTTTTCTGACCGGCCAACCTTAACTCTCCCAGTCGTTTCCTCTTACATCCAATTTAATTACAGCCCAGGTTACTACTGGACATGTTTTCTGACTTGCCTGTGGGCTAATAAGAGGAAAGGCCAGCCAAGTCCCTTGGCTTGGGTCTAAAATGTAGCCTGATAGGATAACGGCTCTCAGTGCATTCTTGGGCACTTAGATTAAATGACAAAGCCCATGGATGAAAACCTATACCAAGATATATCGAATTGCTTTCTTTCACCAACTTTTCAATAGCTTCTCAATCCCTTCAGTGATGTCTCCAGCCAGTAGATGCATGAAGGTTCCAGTAGAGAAACTGCCAAGTCTTCCACCTTTTTTACCACCTAACTCCCTACCAGGCTCGAACCTTAGTGCTGTGCTGTCCCCTCGGTGTGTTCCCAAAGGATCACAGAAGGTGCTTAGTACAGTAGCTGAATGAATTAGTAAACAGGTTTCCTGCAGGATTCCTTGAAGCCCCTAAAATACTAATATTTACCTTGAGTCTCCAGCCTGTATGTTCCTGCCAATTCACCAAAGTGTCATTTCAGTTACTTACATAAGAACTGCCAATGAAGCCAGCTGCCTTGCTAGCCAACTCTAACCCTCCCAGCCCCACTTGATGTGCTGTTTCCCTTTAACTGGGCTTAGTGTACTTTGGGTACCATGACCATGTGGCCTCTCTTCTTTATCCTAGTCCTTGTTCCAAGCTAATCCTAAAGTTTTTTCAAGTTCCACCTAACACCCAACCTTTTCCATGAAATCTTTCTTGACTCCAATGTAGTAGGGAAAAAAGAGAGCGATCTAAGGACCACACATATTTGAGTTCACATCCAAGCAGCATCAGTATCAATTTTGAGATTTAATCTCCACGCCTGTTAGCTTACCTGTAAACATGGGAACTATTCCTGTCTTATAGGACCACTGAAGAATTCAGTTATTTCACACTTGTCCAATGAAATAGCCAATGGAGGAGTGGCTTAATAAATAAATGCCCAAAGTGAAGGGGTGACTGTATCTCTCATAGCTGGGCACTAGCAACTGAATAACCATGTGTTTGCCAAACCAATCAATATAGTAAAGGCCAAGAATGGTTTCCATCTCAATCCTAGAGGAGAGATCATTTGAATAAGTGGATTCCAGGGACTTCCCTGGTGGTCCAGTGGTTCAGACTCTGTGTTTCCTGTGCAGGAGCATGGGTTCAATCCCTGGTTGGGAAACAAAGCTGCCACAGGCTGGGTGCAGCCAAAATAAAAAAAGATAAAAAAATTTTTTGAAGAAGTGGGATCTATCCATTGTGCCCATTAAACCAGTGCTTGTTTTTACTTTAACAATAATCAGGTGCCCACTGTGTTAGCTACTTTTAAGAGATTTATCACATAATCCTTCCAACAATCTTGAGATTAACCCCACAGTGTAAACAAGGAAGCTGAGGTGCAGAGGTCAGGGTGGCTTGTAGTCATATATACAGCTAGTAAGTAGCAGAGCTAGGAACCCACCTCTAAACCTGAAGCTACACTCAACAGTCTCCTGGATACCTCAATACCTGCTCCCGCTGAATCCCATGGGAATTCTGCTCTCAGTGGAATGTTTTCTCGAGATTCCTCAGCAAACTCCTGTTAAAGACTGTCTTAATAATTTCCATAGAGATTCTGAACTACACACTAGCCTCTCATTTTTGTCACCAGGGCAGACGTAAGAGCCATGAGATGTGAAGTCATCCCCAAGTGGGAAGATGGGTCCCAGTTTTCCACTGACGTCTGTGTCCTCGGTTAAGCCTCTGGTCCTCTCTTGTGGTTACCACTGTGTCTGTCTAAGGTGATGTTTCAGGTTGCAATGAAAAGGAGATGTGGAAACAATTCATCAAGATTCCTTTTCTCTCGATTTTTTCCTTTTTATCAGTTCTGAAGAGGTGTGACCTTAGAAAATATGGCTCGGGACCTCCTAACGTGTTTTTAAATTTTTAAATACATAAAGCACAGATTACAGGGCCAGGCACACCGAAGGATTCTGTAGGTGGTGGCGATGAGGAGGAGGAGTTTGCCTGGCCCTTGGATAAGAAAATTTAAATCTCTAGAGGTTAACACTCAACAACACGTTTTCTCAGTTTACAACCACCATACCTTTAAATGTGGCTCCTTCCTTTAAATGTGTGCTCAGGGACTTTTTAATGGGGGGCAGAAGGGCTTCTCTGTGGTAGAGGATGTTCACCAATATCTATAACCCCTTACAGTTTGATCTTTTCTCCAATTTCAGTTGTTCATCCTTTCCAAACCAACAACCTCTCTGCTATTACTACAATCGTGACCACTATCTTCAAATCCTGGACTGAGCCTGTCACACCTGACTGTCTCTTCCCTGTTGCTGTCATTAGCTTAGTCCTTTCCAAATCCCTATTCACTTCCATGTCTACCATGAGTCATCTCATACCCACAACTGCACTGAAACTCCACCCTGCTTTTGTATTTCTTCTACCTGGCTAGAATTCAACTACAAGGATGAACTTCCTCTCAACAAATGGCATTAATCAAAAACTTTCCCATTTCTACCATTTATCAACATCTTCAAAACAGCACAGAACTTTAGATCTGGGAATTTAAAAGTATCTAGTTGACATTACTGTCAACATTACTCTTCTTTTCTGTTAAGATCGAAAGAGATTATCTTTTTCCCTTTAAACTGCTCTAAATTCCAAAGTTCTAATTCACTTAAACCTATTCTCGAGCTGGGTCAATGTACAGTTCTGAGCTGTATTACTTCTCTGTGGCTAAGTCTTGTTCAGCTTGCTTTCTTTACGGTGCCGAGTGGTGCCTGGCACACTGTAGGCAGCTAGTAAATGTTTGCTTAAAAAATTCCATCCTCTCTCCCTCACCTCTTCTCCCTTTGTTTTTTTCCCTCTGATCCCTTTCACACGTCTTTATTTCTGTGTATCCACAGAGAATCTTTGCATATTAAATACTCTGTACAGAATGCCATGTCTGGAGAGGTAGGGTACAAATATTCTCGTATTTACAAGGACATTTACAGCACGCTGACAGGTAACTGGAGAATGCAGTACAACTTGCTAAAGCTTCAAAAGCCAGGAACAGAACTTTTTTGGTTCTATGTGAGTTTAGCAAATATTTAGCATTCTTTCAATTGGGGAAAACATAGCTGAAAGAGTCCTGCTATTATCCATGAACAACTTATAATCACAGTCCACATCTTCAGACCCAGGCCCAACTTCCTAGAAGAGTGAGCGGCTACTGACAGTATAATTGCTCTGACACCCCTTCCCAATATTCAGGAAGGAGCAGGGTAGTTAGGAGAGCAGGTCCTCCATTCACAAAGCTTGGGTCCAAATCCTACCATTACTAGGTCTGTTCACTCATCTGGAAAAGTCAGAAGTAACAGGATCTACCTTCTGAGACGGGTGTCAGGAGTGACACCCAGTCACTGATGGGTGTCAGTGCTTTCCAAGGAAAGCACTCAGAACTGTGCTCTGCCCAGTGTGAGCGCTCATCTGTGTTAGCGATTATCATCATGTTGACCCGGGCCAAATTTATCCAAGTGAAAAACTTCTGAATGGACACACAGAATCTTGTAATTGACTTTTACTAGTTGAGTGAAACTGGGTAAATTGCTTAAGATGAATTCTGATTTCCTAGGATCACGCCTGATAAGGTTGTAAGATTGTCGGAGTTCAAAATACTAAGCACATTCAAGCACTCAGGGTCTTTTCCTTCTCCCTAGTCTTCGATTAGGACATAATTTGCAAATATTCAATCAGGAGTAGAAGATGTATTAATGGCTGGCCAAAAGGAAGCAGTCTAAAGGACTGGCCTCCAGCAATCTTAGACAAATTATCTCATCTCCCAGGGCCCTATTTCCTGAAAAGAGCTCATTCTACTTGCCAGGTAATGGCTATGATGCAAAGGACACATTTGCCCTGCTAAGGCATTACTATGGTCATTACTGACCCTGGAAAATAATTACCCTCATTATAACTTTGTCAGCACACCAAGATTACCATTCTTTTAAAAGAGGGCCTATGGTTCTTTTAAGGTAAATGGTCCAAACCTATGCTTCAAAAATCACCCCAGATAG
Organism: Moschus berezovskii; assembly: GCF_049115385.1. Taxonomy (NCBI): domain Eukaryota; kingdom Metazoa; phylum Chordata; class Mammalia; order Artiodactyla; family Moschidae; genus Moschus; species Moschus berezovskii. The sequence continues at coordinate 114,120,775 of NC_142465.1, forward strand.
GTTGCTCTCAACTGTAATTCAGGCCCTCCTGGGGCCATAATTTCACCTCTGAACGGAGTCAGAAAAGGATCTTCTGTAACTGCCAATATGCACTGCTTGAAGAATTCCTGAGCTTTCTCCACACTGAGAACTGAGCAGGATAACTCTTTAGAAGCTGGAGTAGTGAGACAGGCTCACTGCCAAAGTTGCTATGGACTGCAGACATGCCTCTGTGTTCATCCAGACACTGCCGCACCATTACTCAAACTCTTTGAGAGACAAATTTTAAAACATCAAAGCTGAGAGAAAAAAGCTGGAACTTCTATCAACCTGTCTGGTAGCACTTTGCAAAGTAGATAAGAAAGGCCATTTGGAATGAAGTAGAAAGGGGAGGGGACCTAGAGTCAGCTTCAAATTATAGCTTTGTTACTTCAAAGCTGTTTGGACATTACCTGACCTTTCCTTTTCTTTATCAGTAAAATAGAGACAGTAAATCGACTAAAAGAGCTAAACAAAACACCATATAAAAAGCACCAAGGCCAGCACATGGATTCACAGAGAAGCAAGTATTGTGCAGGAACTTTCTTATGGAACCCACAACATTTGAACTCTGATGACAGGTGACTGAGTGTGTATGGATCTGGTTTCCCTTCTAGACTCTTAAACTCCTCGAGGGAAGGACTTGAACGGCATTAATATCACAGTGATAAACAGCACAGCAACAAACCTGGATTTAAGCTTGACTTCATTTCTTGTTATGTTACCTTGGGCAAATTACTGAACTTCTCTGAGCCCCGTCTTTATCCACAGAATGGAAATAATTACACATTCCAATGGACTGTAGAGAGGATCACTTGAGATGACACCACTGAGGCTCTTTATCACTGAGCCTAGCCCACTGGAGTGCTCAGTAAATGGTCCTGATTATTCTCTTTCCCATTCCTGTGTCCCTTACACCTGCTAACAGCACCGAGCTAATAAGACCTGTTAGTTTGAAGGTTTATGCAGCACAGAAGTTGCCCCATGCACAGAAATTCAGATAGAGCAAAAACTATATGTATAAAGACCCCAACAAGAAGGGGAGTTCCCTACCTCTGGAAAATCTCTTGCAGCGTTTCCCGGGTGAAGGCATTGCTGTCCTGGAAGACGTTATTGAGGGCGTGCAGAGCACAGAGCTCCCTCCGCTGTTTCTCATGGTAGATTTGTGGGGGTGCTGCCTGGGGCAGCTCCAATGATTCAGATTTGACCTTGTCTCCTTTCCATGGCACGCAACTCATGTTTTTCCTTTTAGGTTCCAGAGAGGGCTAAAAACACCCCACCCTTCCCTCCTGAGGAGGAATGTAAGCTTCTCAGTCTTTTGAGAATTCCTGAGGTCCACCTTACTTTCTGGTGTCCATGATTTATGCTTTGTCACGGGGAGAAGAAAAGGTTGGACTCAAAAGGGAAAATAATCCCCCTCTTCTCAACAGAAAGATAACTTTTGGATTAGTGTATTTCACCGCCACTGTCAAAGTGCAGAAGTTTTAAAAAACCATGTAAAATCAAAGACCTTGTTTTCCTTCTTCCCCCGCCTCCACAAAACCCCAACGATTTTCTTGTTTTCTCTCTGCAAATGCCAGCCAGGCCTCAAGGCAGAAGGACCGAATGGAATCGGTCACATCGCTCCTTTTCTTCCATTTCTTTGGAACCACAAAGCCACTGGCTCGGGAGACAAGGCCTAAGCGGCGGATAAAACGCAAATCTCGAGCAGCTAACGAGGGCTGGCCGGCGTGGGTTCGCGGGCCCTGCTGCGGCCTCGGGGGAGGCTCTCCATCCTCTCGGGTGCGGCGGGACCTCGAGGGGCCGAGGCGGACGCAGCTCCTTCGGAAAGCGCGAACTCTCACCCTCTCGACGCGGCCCTACGGAGGAGATAACTCCTGTCAGCTCCGGCGGTCGTGCAGGCCACCGCGGAGGACCGGGCTGTCCCGGGAAGCGGCGCGGCGGGTCCCGCCCCAGCCCCAGCCCCAGGGAAGGAGGTCCTTCGCGGCGACGCGCAGGCCAGTCAGGGGTGGGGCCGGACAGTTCGTCTCGCTCTCGGGGGCCTGGGCCCACCCAGCTCGCAGCCCCCACCCCAACCTCCCCGCCCGTCACGTGAGTGCAAAAATCGAGCCGCCCTCCCGCCGCTCCCCTAACCCCGGTCCCCGCGCCGCCCGAACAGCCTGCCGCCGCTCGCCCTCTCACCGCTGCGGGCCGCCACCTGGAGCTGCGGGCCGCCACCTGAGCCGCGCTCCGGGCGGGCGGGTAGGCAGGCAAGCGCACGCACCTGAGCCCGACGTCAGCGGTCGCCGCCCGGCGCGTGCTCCGGAAACGCCCTCCTGCGCCGTTTCCCCGCTCCCGCCCCCCGCGGCGTCACGTCTGACGTCAGCCTGACGTCAGCGGCGCCGGCTTCGGGGCCGCGGCGGCGGTTCCGTTGACTGGGTGTGGGCTGCGCCTGGTCTCCTAGGGGTGCGGGGTTGGGAGTTCGGCGGCCGCGGTAGCCGAGGCGGCGGCGGTAGCTCGCCGTAGGAAGAGCTAAGTGCCGGGTTCCTCGGCTCTGTTCCTTCCGGGGCTGGGCTGGCCAGGCGGCCCGGCGAGTCCCGCCCCGGTGCCTGTTCCGCCCTTCGTTTCCCCGTCCCTCCCCTGGGCGTCGGCTCCGTTCCAGGGCGGCGACCCGGCCCGCGGCTGCACTTTAGCGGCTCTTCCCACCCGTCCGCTCTGTCTTACCGGGCTTTTGGGGCTGATTGCTTGCGCGAACCCGGACTAGTCTTACCTGCGCCGACCGTTTTATGTTTATACTTTCACTTTTCACTTTCACACATTGGAGAAGGAAATGGCAACCCACTCCAGTGTTCTTGCCTGGAGAATTTCAGGGAAGGGGGAGCCTGGTGGGCTTCCGTCTATGGGGTCACACAGAGTCGGACACGACTGAAGTGACTTAGCAGCAGCAGCACACCGTTTACCAGGTGATTTCATAGCACTTTACTGACGCGGTCGGGCGCAGATTTTCTTGGTTAGTGGGCCCGACCGCCGTCAATTTCCAGCAGCTCCTGCGTGCTAAGTCCTTGCCGCAAGCCGAGTTTGAAGTGGTGTAGAGCCCTGTTTCAGTTCCTTGGTGTCGAATTTCGGCTTGCCACTCACAGACTACCGTCCTTTTGCCTTCAGGTTCCCGTCTGGTCAATGGTAGCGGCCATAGAGTTTTCCTCTGAATTTTCTCTAGATCTTGAGAGCAGTGTGTGTGTCAGGAAGATGAACTCAGTCTCGTATGAATCTCCGCCCCCCGCTTTTTTTTTCCCCCTTTTGGATTTTTGTTCAGAAAGTTCGAAAAACAAAAATAACGATTCAGGCATTTAATTCTGCTTCAACAGAACTCACTGTTAAAACACAACATTCAACTGAGTAAATTTGAAAATCTAATTGAGTTATTAACTGATGTATCTGGCAGCACCCCAGCTAGTAAATAGAAAGGTCCTCCTAGAAGTTGTGCAAAATGGAAGGTTTTTAATAGAAGAAAGTGGATTGTATCGCTGGAAGGGCACATCCCCTTCCTTATAGGAAGGCAAGGGTCTTATCAGGCAGATTAGCTCAGTAGTGATTAGTTAGAGATTCTACTCCTGATAGAGGCTGAAACTGCAATTTAGTTAGGTGTTAAATCTTGGCTGGGCTTAACACAAGTGATATATTCCCAGATGGAGGCACTCCAAATTTGCACTCCAGTGCAAGAGAGGCAAGAGGTCTGGGTTTTGAGCTCTGGGCCGGGAAGATTCCCTGGAGTAAGAAATGGCAACCCACTGCAGTATTCTTGGCTGGAAAATTTCGTGGACAGGAGCCTGGTGGCTACAATTCATGGGGTCGCAAAGAGATGTGACTGAGCATGCACCCACGAGTGACTACAGATTAACAGCAAGTTGTGAGCCTGCCTGTGTCGTTGGGGGTCCTCTACACTGATTGACGCAACTTTTGAATTTTTTATAATTTGTAAGCCATCTAAGGATTACAGTTATATTTGCAAAAGATTCGTTATTGAGGCTTGCACGCATTGTTCTAAGTGCTTTACTTATATTAGCTGATTTACTGTGAACTATCCTGTTAAGTTCATACTTCTTGTGCTGACAACTGAAGCACAGACAGATTAATTTGTTTGAGGTCACTAACCTGTCTTCAGAAAAAGGATGTAAACATGATAAGGAATTCCTTCTCTAAAATGTGATTTCAGATTTTTAAAGAAGTACCTTTTGGGGCTTCTCTGGTGGTCCAGTGGTTAAGAATTTGGCTTGCAATGCAGGGGACACCAGTTCGATCCCTGGTCTGGGTAGATCCCAGTGCCACAGGGCAGATAAGTCCGTGAGCTGCAACTACTGAAGCTGGTGCTCCACATCAAGAGAAGCCAAGGCAATGGGAAGCCCGTGCAGCGCAACTAGAGAAAGCCTGAGAGCAGCAATGAAGACACAGCACAGCCACAAATAAATCAACAAAGAAAGATCCAACATTTCTTAAAAAAAAAAAATAGAAGTACCTTCTCTGATAATGTACATATTTTTTCTGGGTAAAGCCCTGTAGTAAGAAGGGCTTTTTTTTTTTTTTTTTAAACGTATACCATGAGGTGTAAGCACATTCTGAACTTGAACTCCTTCTGGAAGAGCCAGTTGGTGTGATAAATATCAATATTATTCTAGAGTATAATGCCATAATTGGCTCTTTCGACAAACTGGGATTTTAATATTTTCATCTAATAGAGATATATGTAGGATAATGGTGAGCAATTTCTCCAGAAGAAAAAAACTGAACTATTATCAAAACCTTTTTAGTTGGATGACTTCTTGTTCCAGATTCCCAGCTGTATTTGTACAGATTTGGTTGCAAACAGGAACAAGAAGTTGTCTCTTAACCCTCAAGTAGATCCTTGAAACTGAAGACTCTTTGGAACTCCGCCTCTTGCTCACTAAACTTTGTGTTTTCAGACCCCTCAGTTCAGTTCAGTCACTCAGTCGTGTCCGACTCTCTACGACCCCATGAATCACAGCACGCCAGGCCTCCCTGTCCATCACCAACTCCTGGAGTTCACTCAAACTTATGTCCACAGAGACGGTGATGCCATCCAGCCATCTCATTCTCTGTCGTCCCCTTCTCCTCCCGCCCCCAACCTTTCCCAGCATCGGAGTCTTTTCCAGTGAGTCAACTCGTCGCATGAGGTGGCCAAAGTACTGGAGTTTCAGCTTTAGCATCAGTCCTTCCAATGAACACCCAGGACTGATCTCCTTTAGAATGGACTGGTTGGATCTCCTTGCAGTCCAAGGGACTCTCAAGAGTCTTCTCCAACACCACAGTTCAAAAGCATCAATTCTTCGGCGATCAGCTTTCTTCACAGTCCAACTCTCACATCCATACATGACCATGGGAAAAACCATAGCCTTGACTAGACTGACCTTTGTTGGCAAAGTAATGTCTCTGCTCTTTAATATACTATCTAGGTTGGTCACAACCTAAACCTGGGTATATTATCTTCTCAATTCAAATGGCTGCTTTTGCTTGCTTGCTGCCTGGGCCGAGTGTCCATGGCCAGCATTATTAGAGTTTGACTAATCCCTAACTTCAAGCTCTTCAGTCTTTTGGAAGAAGAATTCAAGACAGTAGAACTGGTGTTGATAGTGTTTTGGGTTGGGGTTTTCCACAGCTGATGACACTGGAAGAATCTCCCATAGGAAGCTACCTTAGCAGACACTAGAGTTTCGCCTTTCAGTTTACAAATGTGGTGAGGTACTTTTTTTGGCTTCTGTTTGAGCCGGTTGCCTCATTTTGGTCGTGTAATTTCCTTTTCCGCAGAGGCAATGAATGGGGAATGCTCCCTAAGGTCAGCGTTTAATTAATTGCCGCGCTCTGGCTGCTACAGTACTCCAGGCATCGATCCTACTATTAAAATTGCCAGGAGATTGCCAGCAGGTTGAAAATCCGTCTTCAGTGACAGCCCGGAGTCATTGAGTTGGGTGGGAGGTGCCTTGCGCAGTTTACAACCTCCGTGGGCGGTGGCCCGAGGCGCGGGACTTATCCGAAAACTGGATTGGGCCTTTCCCCTGTCTATCATCGGAAGGCTCTCTGCCCCCGACAATCTTGCTGCAGGATTTGGAAGCTGAGCACCGCCTCTGAAAACTAGGGGAGTGATGGGCGGTAAGGGTAAACCCGGTGTGTATTTCTCTCCTTATTGGTTGGCTGATGTGTCAGTCGTACTCCACTCTGCTCCCATTGGCGGGAAGGCTCCAGGCCGGTAGCGTGGACACTGTGCTGCCCACTTGCAAGCTACGATCAAGGCGCGTGACGTCCCAGACTTTTGTTGTTGGGCTTTGGACCTCATTAATTATTCATTAGGTACTTGAACGAGCTGTAGCGATTGGTGGCCGAGAGGGCCGGTCGATTGTTTCTTAGCTAGAGATACGTGTCACTCTCTACGCGGCGGGAGAAGTTTCGTATAAATTATTCTGATACGGTATGGGGGCGTGGCCGCGCATAGATTAGGCAAATAAGCTGAGGAGGGAGGGGAGGCCGGCTACGAATTAGCCTAAGTTATTAAAGATGGCGGCGGAGCGGAGTCGCTCCCCGATGGAGTCGCCGGTCCCGGCCTCTATGTTCGCCCCCGAGCCCAGCTCTCCGGGGGCGGCCAGGGCCGCGGCGGCTGCCGCCCGGCTCCACGGCGGCTTCGACTCGGACTGCAGCGAGGACGGCGAGGCGCTCAACGGCGAACCGGAGCTGGACCTCACCAGCAAGGTAGGCCCCGGGCGCCGGCGGCTGGGGGGACCGGGCACTGAGGGGGAACCGGCCGGTGGGCCGAGCCGTCTCTGGGGCGACGGCGGGGGCGGGAGGCGCCGAGCCCGCCCACCTGTAAGTGCGGGACGCGCGGCGGGCTCCGGGGCGAGGGGCGGCTCTGGCTGCCCGCGGGCACCGCCGTCCTTCTCTGGTGGCGCCCACCCGGCCTCCCCGCCGTCTCGCTCCCGCCGAGATCACAACCCCTCGGCTCCGCCACGTGGAACGCGGGCGCCCGACGCCGGCAGCTGCCCGCGCAGTGGCGGTCCCCACGCGGTGCCGCCTCCCCGGGAGATCGAGAGGGACTCTCTCCGTGGACTGTCCACGGGAGCCGAGCGTCGAAGGTGGCTCGGGCAGGGCGAGCGCGGGAGGATCAGGTAGTCCGAGGGGGAGCCGGGAGGCAGCTGCGGCTCTTCCTGGTGTCCAGAAAGCAATATTAAGTAGTCCCTCAGTCAAGAATGTCTGCTTTAGAAATCCACCCAAAACAAAAGTGAAAGATGGGCATGACCCATAGTTTCGTCTTCTAGGAATGGAACCTTATCTTGTATGACTGGAATAATGAAGGACGTTTTAGATCGTGTTTTCTGAGCTTTTGTGAAGGTGGGCAGGATTTTAAGGGCTCAACCTTCTGCTTGGCGTTGGTGGGGGCGGGGATAAATAATTCAGTATAATTTGGGACTGGCGTTTTGAAGGTTCCTAACGTTGCTAAAGGAAAGAATGCCAGCTTGGGAGTGGGAACGGCTGGGTTCCCTTTCCTGCCCTGCCAGTTAAAAAGGCTCTGTGACCTTGGGAAAGTGTCTTAACCTCTCAGTTTTCCAGCTTCATCATCTTTTTTAGTACAAATACGTAGTGAAAATGAGAAACGTATGTAAGAAATCTACTACACTGCTGGTTACTTACTACTCAGTAAATGTTTGAAGGAAATTGAAGGAACTGATGATTCTCTGTGCAGATTAAATAGCAGCTGATGCAAGACAGCACACCCATCCCACCTCCTACCTGTTGTTGGATACTTACAATAGAGATGTTTAGTGAGTTTTGAAAACATTTGTGATTTTTTAGTCTATGGTGACAAAACTGCACGAAACTTGATCTAAACTGAAGAGAACTTTCTTGAAACCAACAGTTCTCTCCCTTTAGTCTCCACTGAGCACTTAGAAGCTAGCGCTCCACCTTAGCACAGGGTCCTCTCTGGTGCCTCTAATGCCATAATGAGGCTGACCAGGTTCAAAGAGAGGATGATCAGGGGAAGTGTATGAGGCAGTGGGACACAGTGCAGAAGACCCAGCACCTAGGTTCAAAGTATAGGCTCTGATGAGTCAACTCAGGAAATTGTAAGAGATGCACTTGACTCGGAAGCAAATGAACTAGATGTCAGCTCATAGCCAAGGTGCTGAAGAAGCCTGAAAACAGTGGGAACTGGCTCAGCAGAGTTGCAAACAGATTTATTTCCTGACCAGCTTATTTAATGTTCCAGGGTAGGGAGGTGTGTCTTCGTCATGAAGCTGAGGAAGTCCTCATTATTTTAAAGATGCTATATGTAAATTAATATTGATGATATTGAAAAAAACTGATGTGATGAGAGAAAAGAGATGGGTTAAATAGGCTGATTCCTGAGGAAAAGTTAGAAGCTGTAAGTATATATATACTTGCCATAGTTAAATGTAGGGATGGACATAAGACTCTGAGAGCTTCCAAAGAGAGAGAATTAGTGAATTGCGGTATCTAGTTTCATTTAGGAATGACTGGGTGGGGAAAACTGTAATTACCACTTACTGAGCTGTGGAGTGGATGCTTTACATGTTATCTTGTTATCATGTTATCTTGTCTTTACAGTGGCCTTAGGAGGTAGATAATAGTATCTTCATTTTGTAGACTAAAAAAACTGAGACTCAGAGGTTAAGTTCTTTGTCCAAGGTCACACATGACAGTTAGAGAATGGGATTTGACGTGCCTGTTGGTAAACAGCCTCCCCAAATAAGTGGTTGATATTTTAATGTTATTGGCAGAAATTCACAAAATGATGGTGTTGATACCCATCTTAGAGGTAAGGGTGTTTTGTTGATAAAGATAAATCTTGCAGCAGTTTTTACTGCCGATTCCTAAATAATCAAGATAGCCCAGGCAAGATGGAACAAAATTCTTATGTTGTTATGGGAACCATTGGCCTTGGATGGAGAGCATGGCAGTATATGAGATCCCTGTCCTGTGAGTTGCAAGCTGCAGGTAGAATACCTTGGCATGTTGGTGTAAAGCACTGCTCATTAATTTCTACTTACAATGTCACATTGTTAGTCCCTGTGGGTCCTGCCCCTCCTGTTAAGCAGCAGGAGGCAGGCTACTCACACCTTCTATTCTGTGGGTTGGGGTTCAAACGTACTTATAAAGCCTTGAGCTCAAAGGCTGTTTGAGGAGAGGCAAAGAGGCCATGAGAGGGCTGCAAAGCTAGTTTAGGTCAGGGCGCAGTGGGGTTCAGTCAGGGTCTTTGGTCAGGCTATCGATCTGCTTTGGCTGTGGTACTCTTCTAGTAAGTGTGGTCTAAGGCTGTTGGTTTCTCTTCTAGCTGGTTCTAGTGAGCCCTACATCAGAGCAGTATGACAGCCTACTTCGGCAAATGTGGGAGAGGATGGACGAGGGATGCGGAGAGACCATATATGTCATTGGGCAGGGATCAGGTGAGCATAGTTTTCCTTTCACTTTATTTTTAAAAACATTATTCAGAGTACATTTTCCCTCTTTTATCAACTTTTCCTGTTCGTGTGTCTCAGTTGCAGTGATTCTTTAGTGTCTGCAGAACTGTTTGGGAGAACGTGAAAGTACAAAGTGATAATGTTAATTCCCACCTTAGTGGTGTCCTAACGTGCTTGACTTTAAAGATTCACTTTCCAAGAGATTTTACAGAAGCTTCATTTCTGCTTCCAGTACCCTGCATTTGCGTAAGGTGTGATGAAGCACAGAGCAAGGAAACTTCTTGTCTGAGATAATAGAGTAAGTCACCATTAGGTCTAGAATTAAGTTTCCCTAGGCAGTTCTAGGTCTTCCCCTCCAAGCCTGATTTACCAATCCCATTGCTACTTGTTGCCTGCTTAGCAGAGAACCTCTGTGATACTTCTTGATGTCAGCAAGAAAAGGACATCCAGAATTCTCTCTTCAGCTAGGCTGCCTTGCCCTGGTTCACACTGACCATTCAGTGGGAATAGCTGTGAGATCCTTCGCATATGTAGGCTTGTTGCCATTCTGGAAGGGACTTGTTATTGCCCTCCAGCCCTCTTATTCCACTTTCAGTTCAGTTCAGTTCAGTCGCTCAGTCGTGTCCGACTCTCCGCGACACCATGAATCACAGCACGCCAGGCCTCCCTGTCCATCACCAACTCCCGGAGCTCACTCAAACTCATGTCCATCGAGTCAGTGATGCCATCCAGCCATCTCATTCTCTGTCATCCCCATCTCCTCCCACCCCCAATCCCTCCCAGCATCAGACTCTTTTCCAGTGAGTCAACTTATCGCATGAGGTGGCCAAAGTATTGGAGTTTCCACTTTAGGAGCCCATTATTTTAGAGGAAGGCCATCCCCCTGACAGAATCCCAGATTATATCCTGGGCTTCCCATCCCGGTCATTCCTAGTTTATACTCTCAATGCAAAGCCTGCTTACTCTTGTCTTCATTTAGACATTATCTTTGCTAAAATGGCAGCTGGGCTTGTTTAACAGTTATCAATTTAGCCTGTACTAGATCTTGTCTGTTGTCTTTGCAAGTTTAAGTAGGCCTCCATGCATCATTAAAGGACTAGTTCTCTTTACTGAACGTAGATTTTTATAAAGACAGGTAATAATTCTTTTACAGTGTGAGTCTAAGATGGTAGGAATCTCAAAATCAGTTTTGAACTGTTCGACAAATATCTACTAAGAATCCTTCTAAGGTCTTGATACTGTTGCAAAACACTTTTGGATACTTAACATCTGTCCTCTGTCTTGAGAAGGAAAGATGGCATATACATAATTAACTTCAGTAGAAAACAGCATTTAGAAATGTTGCAAAATTGACACAAGGAAGAAGGGTTTGATCTCCCAATACTGCTTTGAAATGTTTCTCATGTTTATCCTTTCCTTTCTCTTTGCTGCCACCTCCCCAGTTTCAGGTCTTATCACTTTAAAGAAGGCATGGTGAGAGAGATAGGCAAAGCAGGAGGTTCATGTCGAGAGAGAGAGATGGTCAGCATTGTCTGGTGTTACAGAGACAGCAGGGAGAGTTAGGTTCAGAAAAAGCCATTCCATTTGGTGACTAGGCCTTTTGAAAAGCCTTTGTGTCACTCAAAGATCACTTAAAACTTACAAAATTGAAGAAAACCACATCTAGGTCAATTCTGACAAGTCTTGGGACTGTTTGTTGAAGATACCGATTCTTAAAGCTCAGTTGAGTTCGACTCTGCGACCCGTGGGCCCTCGCCAGCCAGGCTCCTCTGTCCATTGAATTCTCCAGGTCAGAATACTGGAGTGGGTGGCCATTCCCTACTCCAGAGCATCTTCCCAACCCAGGGATTGAACCCAGGTCTCCTACATTGCAGGCGGATTCTTTACAGTCGGAGCCACCAGGGAAGCCCCTTAAAGCCCCCACTGCTCCCTTATTCTTTAATAGGAACTCTTAGTGAACTTTACCAAACCTTGATGGCTCACAGTTAATTAACCCTCCCATGGCAAAGCATAAGAACAAACATTCATTAACATGTATCTTACACACCCAAGCATTATCTTGGCATCTACCAATTGGATGCTATTAGATTCATAGTGACTCCTTCCTGCTGGAATTCTTTAGAGGTTGAAAAAGATTGCAACTCGTTAAACAAGTTGAACTTCAAATGGAAGATTGAACTAGATGCAAAGCCCCCAGGAGTCAACTTCATCACTGATGTCCTGTGTGTATTTGGTACTTCCCCTCTGTTTACTGCTTCCTTCGTCTGTAAAATGGGGCTAATGGTACCACCACCACCACCCCCACCTCAGAGAAATCTGTATGGATAAATTAGGTTTTTAAAAAATTCTAAACAGGGCAGAGGACTGTGCTCTTTAAATATACATTCTTAAGATTGATATTAAAAGGAGGCACCGTGATTAGTTAGTTCAAATTCTGTAGTTAGGTCAGATTCTGGAACCTGGCAGGTCTGAGTTTGCCTTATGGGTTCTTTCCTTGCCTTAAAATGGAGAAAATAATAGAATCTAGCCCGTGGTATCATGGTGAGGATTAACACTTGGCATATAGTAAGCACTATATAAATGCTTAGCTAGTGTTAATAGTTAGAGTAGTCATTTTTTAAAGGTTCCAGGTTATAATTGACTTACCATGAGATCTCTTTCCAAAAGAACCTGTTCATTCCTCAAATATTAAATCATGACTTTCTAAGAACGAGGTACTGCATTAAAAGTTCAGGAAATGTGGGAGGAGTATTATAACTTTGTGGCAGGGTCAGAGAAGGCTTAAAAGCCTTTCTAAAGGAGGAGGTGCCCGATGAGTGAATTCTAAAGGATGAGTAGGAGTTTCCTAGATGAGTGGAGGCAGTAGTTAGTGAGCCGAGAAAGCCACAAGCACAGAGGCATGGAGGCACTGTGATTGTGGAGTATTTGGTGGATCAGAGGTGATTCAGTAAAGCGGGAGTGAGGGTGAGATTGGGAGTGTCAGGGAGACTGGACAGGTAGTCAGGGCCCAGCTCTGAGAGTCTTTGAATGCCATACCAAAGCATTTAGACTTGTGTCCTAAAAGTTTGGGGACCCCCTAGCTGCATATTGAGCAGGAGGGTGAGTCAGGAGGCAGGACCGAAATCTGACTAGCTTCCCGCGTGGCTTAATGTGTGGCCCTGAGTGATTGAAAAGCCCTCTGGCTTTTCTCCTTGGCTTTTTTTCTACTCCTACCAAGTGAGGACATGCTGGAGAAGGCTGATGTGACTGGGGGTATTTTCAGTCACAGAATACTGGGAGCCCTGGATGGATAGGTGATACTGTTGATTGCCGCCTGGTGTGAGATAGAACCTGAAAGCATTGCTTTCCAATGTAACAGAAGCAGAAAAGGTTGGATAGAGTTTGGGGATCTGGCCAGAATGGCAAGGTAGCCGGCCTTCTCTCAGGAACAGTTCCAAGCCCTTCTTTAATCCAGAAGATTCCCAGAGCTCAGTTGGCCATGCATTTAGAAGCTCCTTGACCGAACTGCTCCCTCTTTTTTCATTTGTTTTAGCATTTTGCAGACACTTGCAGACTTGGTATAGGAAAAGCACCCCTCTTGGAGTGTCCAGGGATATTTGAGATAGGGTCCTTATCCTCAAGATGCTTGTGTATAGTGGGTGAAGACACATCCGAAACACTATTCCGTGGTGAACTTCATAAGGGAGCAGAATGGGTAGGCTTTTGACAAGTGGAGATGTGCCAATTGGCTTTCCAGGGTAGGAAATACATGAGCAAAGGTGTAGAGCTGGCAGAGTGCAGAGAACATGGGGATGGTGACTGGGCCGTCTGCCCGGAACAGAGTTGAGGAGGGGAGGATGGGGAAAGGGTGGAGTAAATGATGGATGCCTCTAAGGAGTTAGAACTGAACGCTGCCGGGCCTGGGGAGCCCTTCCAAGGCTTTGACTCGAAAGTGGCAACAGCAGAGCTGTGCATTGTTTAGGAACTCGAGCTTGTGCATCTATGCTGGATGGGTTGGAGGAAACAGATGGGATTTGCTAAGACCAGTTAGGGATCTTGTGGTGATTCAGGTAAATAAGGGCCTGAATCAGGCTGGTGACATTGGACTGGCAAAGAAAGGAGAGCAGGAACAAGGAAAGCTAGACTTGGCAGGACTAGAGTGATGAGTATTAATCTTGGGTGACTGCAAGGATAGTGGTGTCATCAGAAACAGGGAAGGCAGGAAAAGGAACTGATCTGGCATTAAGAGGAGCCCTTGCCAAAGGAAAAGGCTCTAGGTGTGGAATCAGAAGACCCATGGCCGCTCTGTTCCCTCCCAGCTCTGAGACTTCTGGGTTCTGTGTACCCCAATACTAAATGGGAACAGTAGTATCTAATTCATAGGGCTACAGGGAGGACTGAAATGCTTTGTTAATGCTGTTAGTTTTTGTGCTGTTGTTTAAAAAGGGAGTGGATAGAGCTCTGGAAAGAGGACTAGTTATGAATGTTTTTTGTAGTTTTCAAATGACAGTGGAAGCCATAGAATATTCAGATGGTCGAGGGGCATGTTCAAGGACAGAGAAGAGGGCCACTGACCAACTACTGAAAAAGGCTGGCATCGAGGGGCAGGAGCAGGAAGAGCCAGCAGAAGAGACAGAAGGAGGAACCAGAGGGAGGGAGGTGAAGCAGAAGAAGTTGGGGGACTTCTCTGGTGGTTTAATGGTCAAGGCTTCGCGCTCCCAGTGCAGGGGGCACTGGTTTGATCCCTGGTCGGGGAACTAATCCCACATGTGGCAAGGCATGGCCAAAAGTAAATAAATGAAAGGAAAAACAGTTTGGGTTATAGGCAAGCAGAGTGGGAGTGAAGTGCTTCAGTCAACAGAGGGACGGTGGCCAGTGGCGTTGACTCTGCAGGGCTCGAGAAAAGGACTTTGGATAAGGGCATAGAAGGCCACTGATGACTTGAAAAGCGGTTTTTTTCCAGAGGCATCAGGTCAGTGAGTAGGTGGTGGGGACGGTGGCGCCGTTCATTCGCTGGGCCACAGGGACAGAGGCTGGGCCTCCTTGAGTTTAGGAGTGACCTGGACTTGTTTATAAGGGCAGGAGCAGAAGCGGCTGAGAGGAGCTGCAGGGTCTTGGGGGGCAGCAAAGAAAAGAGGGGGGGCACATGCTGGGGGTGAGCCCAGGGGAGGAGACAGGCTGGAGGGAGGCGGAAGCGGCTACTGTGGGGATTAAATATGACTCCGTGTGGGAAGCACCTGACCATATTGGCAGACAGTAGGCACCATAAATTACTGATTGATTGGTCCTTCCTCCCTCATCCTAAGCTCAGACTCATTTTTGCCAGCTCCTTGCTGGATATTTCACCTGAGCCACCTCTGAAAAATCTGTCCCTAAAGCCATTCATAAATTCTCTCCCCATTTTCCTTTGTCTCCTGTCCTTGTTATCTTTTAACTGTATTATTAGAATTCTTTTCTAACCTTCGCTCCCCGTTTCTGGTCTCTCGCTTGCCAGCACACACTTTACACTGCTGCTCCAGAGATCTTCCTGTCCCACAGCGATCTGATCATGTTACTCCCCCGTGTAACCCCTGAGGCCCCCCTCCCTGGTATATGTGTGTGTTGCTGCTGTGTGACGTTCACCTGCCTAACCATTTCCACCTGTCATGTGGTCTCCCGCCACTTGACATCCTGCTCCCCAGCTCACCAAGCTGCTTCTCGGTCCCTGAATGTGGCGTGATTTGCCGGGCTCCATGCTTTGCTCTGCTGCCTAGCATGTCTTCCCTCCTTTCTCTGCAGGCCCGTTTTTCATGTTAGGAGTCCCAGCTTGAAGTCAGCGCCCTGCAAAGCCGTGTTCAGCTTCCCTAGGCAATGCTAGTTGCTCATGCTTTACATTCTCTTTGTACCGTTCTTTAGTACAGCACTCAAGCAGTATGGCAATTAATTAATTTCCTGTCTCTCCCGCTGGGCTGTGAACCCGCCAAGGGCACCTGTATTCCCAGTACCCAGCATGAGACTTGGCATGAAACCTGGGAGAGTCTCCATGATTATCATTGAAGGAATTAATGACTGCCCTGCTTAATGGGGAAGCCCTGTTACTTATGAACTCCACACGTGCCCGAGTGTTGGAAGTGTCAGGTAGAGAGAGAGCCATGTTCGGCAGTGCCCAGGGTGGGGCCCTGGTGATGGCTGGTTAACTGGCTGACTTGGTGGCAGGCTGACGTGTGGACTCTTGTCACCAGATGGGACTGAGTACGGGCTGAGTGAAGCTGACATGGAGGCCTCCTACGCCACCGTGAAGAGCATGGCAGAGCAGATAGAGGCTGATGTCATCCTCCTGCGGGAGCGGCAAGAGGCCGGGGGTCGAGTGCGCGATTACCTGGTCCGAAAACGAGTAGGAGACAATGACTTCCTGGAAGTCAGGTGAGGGGGCCCCTGAACAGTTCCAGGTCCCCTGCAGCATGACCTTGGGGTCCCGGGCACCACAGAGAAGGTGATTGAGCCTTTGACATCAGGCACATTCACTTCGTCCTTTTGCCTCCTGAGGCCTGAAAAGAGTGTCCAGTGACATCAATGGCTCCATTTTCTGTTTCCATACTTTTTCATCTTTAAATCCTCCCATTTGGAAAGAGTGGGAGGGAGGCCAGCCCTGCGTGCTGTGGCCACTTTGTGGGGGCACTTGCTCTCCCCTCATGGAGGAGAGCAGCGTGTGCCCCTCTCGGCTTTAGGGCTCCTGTCGGGGAGCTCAGTTCCTCCTGAGTAACATTCTAGTCCCTGGGTACAGCTCCAAGAGCATTCCCAACGTGCTCACCCATGACTTGAAGGAGCAGAGAGCTGGAGGGGCCCAGGGGTGAGCCCGTCCCTACAGGTCCGGTTGCTGGGGTTCACTTCACTCACCTGCCAACTCACGCACAAATGTATGGGTTTGTGTACATGCAGGGTAGCGGTTGTGGGCAATGTGGATGCTGGCAAAAGCACGCTTCTGGGAGTCTTGACACACGGGGAGCTGGACAATGGGCGAGGCTTTGCCCGCCAGAAACTCTTCCGCCACAAACATGAGATTGAGTCAGGTCGCACCAGCAGTGTGGGCAACGACATTCTGGGCTTTGACAGTGAAGGAAATGTCGTAAACAAGCCAGACAGCCACGGTGGCAGCCTGGAGTGGACAAAGATCTGTGAGAAATCCACTAAGGTGATTACCTTCATCGACTTGGCTGGCCATGAGAAGTACCTGAAGACCACTGTCTTTGGCATGACTGGCCATTTGCCTGACTTCTGCATGCTGATGGTAAGTGAGGTGCTGGTGAGGAGGGCAGGGGGCTTTAGCTAGGCTCCTGGGATGTGGTGGTATGCAAGTGTTTAAAATTGTTCTGAGGCAGGAGTCTTTTGGTTTAGGGCTTTGAAACCGGATAAGGACGACAAGTGTTGCAAGGGTGCCCAGTCTTCTCAAGGGTGTACCTTGATCTTTCTCCTAGGTGAGGCCAGGAAGAGATCCTCGAAGAGAAACCAAGGTGCCATTTGCAGACCTCTCTTGTTTTTCAGAGAGGTGTAGAGGAGGGTTCTCCTGGGGCGTTTCTTACTACCTTCTGAAAGGAAACACCTCTGAAAGGTGTTTCCTCCTGGGGTCGGGCTGTTTTGAGATGATATTGGGCAGCACCCTCAGAGATGGGGCAGCCTGGGGACAAAATGGAGGCGAGGGCATAGCCAGCCACCAAGGGGCTCAAGAGGTGGTCTCTTCTGAAGCCTGGAACTGGTGTCCGCCTCTCACAGCTACTTGTTGAGAGGCGTCTGTGTGCCTGGCACTGTGCCAAGCCTGAAAATAGAGCCGTGAACAGGCTGTCCTGAGCACCCATAGAGCTCACAGTCTGGTGGGAATAGACTTTTCAGCACCTCACCAAGTGGATAAACTGAAGAGGGAAGGGAGCAGAGGCTTCTGGGCCGGATCACGTTGTGAATCCTGCAGTTGGGTCTCTTGGATCTTCCTGGCCAGAGAATAGGTGTCTGTGAGGCCCACAGCCTTGGTCATGACTTCATAGCTTTCACGGAGCGCAGGCAAGCTGGTTTTCCTTTGGCAAATCCTTCTCAAAGTCCTTCCCCATTTCCCAGTCCCTCCAGCTGCCTGTATTAATAAGTGTAGTAAATGAAAGCATCTGTTCAATACAGACTTGATCAAATTGCCCAACGAACAGGTTCTCGGGCAAATTCTCTCCAGACTGGAGAGCAGAGAGAGGCAGAGCATATGTGTGAACACTCTCGTCAGCTCTCTGCCCAAGGTTCTTAGGATCTCAGTGTGATTTCATCTCCTGTATCTTTGGACGTTGCAAAGGACCCTTACCAACCTTGACTGGCCAAGGAAAGCTGCTCTTCCCGAAGGGGTTTTAGAGGAAGAGCATAGAGTGTATTTGGGGCAGTTGTTGGATTAAAATTAAGAAGGGTATAGAAATCAGTTTAAAATGAGTGTTTTTCTAACTGAGCTACAGTTAGTTAGTGTCAGTCACTTTGCGACCCTATGGGCTATAGCCCTCTAGGCTCCTCTGTCCATGGGATTTTCTGGACAGGAATACTGGAATGGGTTGCCATTTCCTTTTCCAGGGGATCTCCCCAACCCAGGAATCAAACCTGGGTCTCCCACATGGCTACAGTGATTGATGGACATGTCTTCACCCCAGATGAGATGTTATATATTATTTGACTTTTAGGTCAGGAGCTAAATGCTAAAAATCTCTGTAGAAAACAATGAAATACTTGATTATTGTTTCATGGCAATCAATTAAAAAAAAAACACACACAACCAAAACCTTGAAAATATAGAGACAGCAGAGAGAGAGTATTCTCTTATCCCTCTTGGAAGAAGAGAAGTAGATCTGGGTAGGTTAGGAAAGGCGGTCGGAGGGATGGGAAGATTTAGGAGGAAGATGGTAGAGAGGTCGTGGTGTAGGCAGAGGGAACATGTGTGGGATCAGTGTAGGTGGGGTAATAGCTCCCCTGGGAACTGTGATGACCAGCGAGAGCACCACTTGAAAACACTCTGGAATGTATGAAACCCTGTATAAGTACTTCATGGCAATTTTAACCTTATTTTCTTTTAGTGAGTAATACATGCGTATGGTACAAAAATTAGAAGGAAATGGCAACCCACTCCAGTGTTTCTTGCCTGGAGAATCCCAGGGACAGCAAAGCCTGGTCGGCGGCTGCCTATGGGGTCGCACAGAGTCAGACATGACTGAAGCGACTTAGCAGCAGCAGCAAGGGCTCTTGATGAAAGTGAAAGAGGAAAGTGAAAATATTGGCTTGAAGCTCAACATTCAGAAAACTAAGATCATGGCATCTGGTCCCATCACTTCATGGGAATTGGATGGGGAAACAGTGGAAACAGTGTCAGACTTTATTTTTTGGGACTCCAAAATCATTGCAGATGCTGATTGCAGCCATGAAATTAAAAGACGCTTACTCCTTGGAAGGAAAGTTATGACCAACCTAGATAGCATATTAAAAAGCAGAGACATTACTTTGTCAACAAAGGTCCGTCTATTCAAGGCTATGGTTTTTCCAGTGGTCATGTATAGATGTGAGAGTTGGACTGTGAAGAAAGCTGATCACCAAAGAATTGATGCTTCTGAACTGTGGTGTTGGAGAAGACTCTTGAGAGTCCTTGGACTGCAAGGTGATCCAACCAGTCCATTAAAGGAGATCAGTCCTGGGTGTTCATTGGAAGGACTGATGCTAAAGCTGAAACTCCAATACTTTGGCTACCTCATGTAAAGAGTTGACTCACTGGAAAAGACTCTGATTCTGGGAGGAATTGGGGGCGGGCAAAGGGGACGACAGAGAATGAGATGGCTGGATGGCATCACTGACTCGATGGACATGAGTTTGAGTGAACTCTGGGAGTTGGTGATGGACAGGGAGGCCTGGCGTGCTGTGATTCATGGGGTTGCAGAGTCGGACACGACTGAGCAACTGAACTGAACTGAAGGACTTTAGAGACTTTCCACTTTAGAGTGAGAAGTCTCTCTTCTGCCTCTGTTCCATTTTCTCCAGAGGCAACCAGTACTGCCACTTTCTTATACATCCTCTAGAACTATTTTGTAATCATACCAGCAAACGTGTATATATTGAAAGTAGATTATATTATAGACATTGTGACTCTTCACCCCAAATGCCTCTCACAGGTCCTAAAATACTTTAGCGCTCAGTCTGCTACAGTTTTTGCACCCAAGAAGATGAATGAGAGTTCACTAATGTCATATAGTATCTAGTCTAAAAGCATTTACATTGTCTCAGATGCTCCCCGGATGTGTTGCAGCTGCTTTTTTTTCAAACAGTGATCTAATCACCAGTCTTCATGGTAGCACTGTGCATACCACCTTGCTTTTCTGCCCTTCAAACATATCTTAGATTTCCCTGTATCCGTGGAGAGGAATTTCCTCTTTCTTTTGCAGGCATACTTGTGCAGTGCATTAATTCATGTAACTGGCCTTTATGATATTTGAAAATGTTTATTGTTACAGGAAGGAATGGTAACAGCAGTAGCAGCAGCTCTTGCATGAAGACCTAATTCCTGCTAGTTCAGTGTGGACCTTTGACACGTTTGGTTATTCAAACCTCAAGTGAACCCTTTAAAGTGAATATTATTACCCTCCCATTTCATGGCTAGGGTTACTGGGGGCCAGGGATGTTACTGAATCCACCTTGATGACTCTGGACAGCTCTTTTCCCAGCCTGAGTTTGTCTTTTTTTGTATTGCCTCCAGATCTCCTCAGATTTTGATAGGCCGTCTTGTTATATGGGAGGGTAAAGTGGTCTGTGCCCAGCCCAGCCTTCAGCTACAGCTGTTTGGTTTCTGGCCCAAGACTTGTGCCCCTTGTTTTCCGTTCTGATGGTGGCCCTAGAGATGAGACTGCGCTCTTCCCTCAGCCTTCCTTGGGCCCCTGTGCCCACCCATCATCCACTGTGGGCACACAAACTCTCTCTGCCCCTTGTCCTGATAGTTCTTTCTGTGTTGGGGCAGGTGGGCAGCAACGCTGGCATCGTAGGGATGACCAAGGAGCACCTGGGCTTGGCGTTGGCCCTCAACGTGCCTGTGTTTGTGGTGGTCACCAAGATTGACATGTGTCCTGCCAACATCCTACAAGGTAAGCGCAGGCGGCAGTCTATGGCACAGTCACCCACGGTGGCTCCTTGGTGATCTGCCGCCAGGGCTGCAGCCTGTGATCTTCTGCTTCCCTGTACTGTGTGTAGACTTTGGCCTGCATGTCCACCAGCCCAGAGACTTCTGCTCCCTCCCTGTTTGGCTCTTGGTCTGAGCACAGCCTAGAGTTACCTCCTGCTTATTGTTCTTCTGGTTACAAATGCAGGATCCCTGAAGGCCCTGATCTAGCATCTCTTTTCAGGTTCTAGGCAGAAGGGGTTGGGTTTTACCATCTAAGCTGGGCATGTATGGAGACATTTGGGCAGAGAGTCTGATGGCCTTTTGCAACCAAAGCTTTCAAAACAGAGTTGCAAGACTAGGCTAGAGATGGTGGAAGAGAATTAGAGAAGGATCCTTCTGGAGGGCCTCCTAAGGGCTTCTGTAGGTGTCTAAATATCCTAGAGATCCTCTTGTCAGATGAATTTTTTCCCAGGAAACAGAGCACTCTAGAAACAATACTGTCCCTCTCATGGAGCCCCAAGTCACTTGCGTATAGGATGTGAGTCTTCTAGAGACCCCAGAGAAGCCTGACAGGTTTCAGACCTGTGACCTGAGCACACACTCCCTATCAGTCTCCTCCTACTCTGGCAAGCGTTCACCCAGTTTTGGCCCTCCTTCTCTTCTCCAGGCATTATGGCATTTAACACTATGCGTCTGTCTGTCTCCTGCTGCGTCAGTAATGAGTGGACCTGTCTTGCCTTGGAAGCCTGGCCAAATAGAAGGCTGTGTCCCCCTAATTTTGTTCCATTTCACCCTTTAAGAAACCCTGAAGCTATTACAGCGCCTGCTGAAGTCACCAGGCTGCCGGAAGATCCCTGTGCTGGTGCAGAGCAAGGACGATGTGATTGTTACAGCCTCCAACTTCAGCTCTGAGAGGTAATGGGTAGGGAGCAGTCACTTGGGCGCAGGCACAGAGATTGGTTGCGATAGATGATTCTGCTCTCAGCGATGTTGCTCAGGGGCTGTATGAGGTGACCTGGATTCTGAGGTGCTGGCCTCACTGAGGTTGGAGTACTAGCTGAGACTTCAGTGTCCTTATCTGTGAAACGGATATTATCTTCTTCATAGGGCTCTTGGAAGTGTTGGCAATGATATATGTAAAGCACTTAGCACTGCGCGTGGCTGCTGTCTGATAGCCATTTTTATAACTTTCTATTGACTTTTATTTTTTTTTTTTTCTATTGACTTTTAAAATCAGTACATTTTATTTATTTGGCTGCACTGGGTCTTGTTTGCGGCATTCCGGATCTAGTTCCCTGACCAGAGATCAAACCCAGGCCCCCTGTATTGGGAGTGCAGACTCTTAGCCACTGGACCACCAGGGAAGTCCCTAGTTTTTTTATACTGTTGTTTCTCAAAAACTCTCTAATCCCAGATGAGTTTTGGCATTTACTCATTAGCATGTCCTTTGATTCTATAAATATATATATATTTTTGGCCGTGCTGGACGACTTTTGGGCTCTTAGTTCCCAGACCACAATTGAACCCAGGCCAGCAGTGAAAGTGGTTGACTGCCAGGGAATTCCTTGATCCCATAAATATTTATTGGATGTTTGTTCTGAGCTGGGCTTTTCATTTAAGCATTGAGGACTCAAAGTTGACTTGGGCACAGTCCTTGTCTTCAGGGCGGTCGGCTTCTTGGTCAAAGATGGTCTCTTGGCAGTAGTGCATTTTGTTGACCCCGCTTCTTCTCTTGGGGCTGTTTGCCACAGGACCCAGAGCAGCCCGACTTTTTGGCCTCTCTCTGCCCTAGCACTGTCTTTAGTACCACCAGTTGGCCAGCAGAGGGGGTATGTCTCAGTTGGCCCCATTTCAATTCATTCATTTTGTTGAGTGCCTGTTCTGTCCAGTCCTTATTCTAGATGTAGCAAACGTGTAGTTCCTGATCTTGAGAAGTTTGATTAACCATGGATAGCAGATAGGCAGGAAACTATTATATATAGAATGGATAAATAATGAGCTTCTACTGTGTAGCATATTCAGTATCCTATGACAAACCATAATGGAAAAGAATATAGAAAATTATATATTGAATATATATGTATGTGTATAACTGAGTCACTTTACAGAAAAATTGAGCACTGTAAATCAACTACTGTACTTCAGTATTTTTTTGAAAAAAGTTTTTCTGGAAACTCAGAGGGAGTCAGGGGCACCCATCTGGGGAAGATTCTCTAGAAGGACGCAGCATTAGAGATGGGCCATTCATGTTGAGTACAGTCCCCAGATGAGAGGATTTGGTAGTTGGATAAGAGGGAAGGAACCCAGGCAGGCGGATTAGAATGAACAAGTGCATGGGAATGAAAAAAGCTTTGAGGAGAAGGGAGGATTCTCCAGTCCAGCTGGAATATAGGACTCTGAGAGAAATAAACCGGTAGGGGTGTCAGGAGGAGGGATTCCGGCTGGTATCTCTTCAGTGGAGAGTTGGTTAAGGATTTAAGGATGTGTGCGCTGTAAGAAGAAGGGGTACTCACGAGCACCCGGAATAGGGCAGTGGTGCCAAGACAAGAGAGGAGGGGACAGATTTCAGGGACAAAACGGTGTAAGGAGAGGAGGCCTCAGGCACAGGTCGGTGGGCTAGGCGGGGCCTGGGAGGCCAGTGAAGGTGTGGTGGGGGCACCCTCAGTCGCAGCATCTGTGCCAGGAGTCCCCCTGCTGCTCCTCCCCGCTCAGGCAGGAGCTCGCCACACGAGTGCCTTTCTTCCTCTCTCTACACCGCCCCCCCACCAGGATGTGCCCGATATTCCAAATCTCCAACGTCACAGGCGAGAACCTCGACCTGCTAAAGATGTTCCTCAACCTCCTCTCCCCTCGCACCAGCTACCGGGAGGAGGAGCCTGCTGAGTTTCAGATTGACGACACCTACTCCGTCCCGGTGCGTGGGTTTCGGTGGACTGAACAGGGTTGGAGCGCTGAGCGGTGCTTCCTCCAGGGCTGTCGGGGCCAGCCTGTGCTGCGGATGGACTCACTGGGCCAGGGTCTTCTCTGCAGGGTGTGGGGACCGTGGTGTCTGGGACAACACTGAGGGGCCTGATCAAGCTGAACGACACACTGCTGCTGGGCCCAGATCCCCTGGGTAACTTCCTGTCGATTGCTGTCAAATCCATCCATCGCAAGCGCATGCCTGTCAAGGAGGTGCGCGGGGGCCAGACTGCCTCCTTCGCACTGAAGAAGGTGAGTGTGGAGAAAGCTACAAGCTCCCTCGGGCTCTGCATCACACTGGGCTCTGACTCATCTCCAGCTCTCAACAGCTGCTCTGCAAGGCAGGGAGTGCTGACCTCACTTTTACAGATGAGGAAACTGAGGCTCAGAGAGCCTGAGTGACTTGTCAGGCCCTTGGGGAGCACACCAGGCCTGCGGCCTCCTGAGCTCTGTTCCTCCACAGTGTCTGGCCGTGGTACCCTGCACCGGGGGTGAGGTCAGCTGGGGGCCTGCCTGCTGTGCAGAGGGTCTTTCTACCCGGGGCTATTGAGGTCTATAGCAGATTCTCTTGCCATTCAGCTTTCAGTTCCTGGGGCAGGGGACTGGGGTGACTGCTGGCTCCTGGGTCACGCACTTTTCCCACGAAACAAATTAACCAGCAAGGCCAGACTTTCTACTTTCCGTCAGTCATATTGTGCTTACCCTATTTCTCCCACTTGAGTACTTGCCTGCCTTTGCCCTTTCACCACTCACTTAATTCCAGCCCATCCACAAGGTCTGGCTGAAATGACACTTTCTGACTGAAGTCTTTCCTGATCCCCCAGTAACTACTCCCTGACGGAGCCCTAAAGTCTGTCTGGGACGGTCTGCCCTAGAAAGCTTTTGGTCCAGCGCAATGAGAGGTCAAGGCCCTGTTGGTCCCGGTTCCCAGAGGGACTCCTGCCCCGCCACACCAGGGCATGAAGCCAGACAGCCTTACTGTCCCTGAGGTCTGGGGTTCCCTCTTGTTTTCAGATCAAGCGCTCGTCCATCCGGAAGGGCATGGTGATGGTTTCTCCACGCCTGAATCCCCAAGCTTCCTGGGAGTTTGAGGCCGAAATCCTGGTCCTTCACCACCCCACCACAATCAGCCCGCGGTACCAGGCCATGGGTAGGTGTCAAAGGGCATTGCCAGCCAGAAGTCCCCAGCTCCAGCAGCCTACACCCCAAAGTTTCAGCTGCAGCCAAGAGGCAGGTCTCTGTCCTGTTTAGTGATGCCATCCCTTCTGTTCCACCTGCAAGCTGCAGCCTGTGGTCTGTTCATTCTTGCAAACACTAACCGAGCACTGGCTCTGCGCTGGGCACTGGAGACTCAGACCTGCCCTCAGCAACCTCACACTCAGTCCTTCAGTGGACGTCTGCCAAGCGCTGCTGTGTGCCAGGCAGTGATGCTAAGGTGCTGGGGGACAAAGACAAGATGGGTGAGGGCACTCCCATCAGGAAGCCTAAAGTCCAGAGAAGGCACGCATACCAGCAGAGTGCCTGTGTTCAAGAACTAGGATGGTGGGTCCAGGGACCAGCAGAGTCTATAACTGGAGGACAAAGTGGGGGAGTGTGAGGCAGGATTAATCTGAGAGCAGGCCTCCAGCTCACTTAGCCACACTCGGCCCCTCCAGGTTCAGCCTGCCACATAGCAGTAGCATGGTTCATGCTTTCACTCACTGCGTCCCCTGCCCTGAGGCCCCCGGGCGGCTCAGGCCTCTGCTGACCTCCTGGCTCCCTTGGCAGTGCACTGTGGGAGCATCAGGCAGACGGCCACCATCCTGAGCATGGATAAGGACTGTCTGCGCACCGGGGACAAGGCCACCGTTCATTTCCGCTTCATCAAGACCCCCGAGTACCTGCACATAGACCAGCGGCTGGTGTTCCGGGAGGGCCGCACCAAGGCCGTGGGCACGATCACTAAGGTATGGCCGGGCAGACCGCCTTCCCTGCCCGCGGGAAGCACCGGGGGCTGCCAGCGACAGCCTGGGAGCACAAAAATCACTGCTCGAGAAGCCCTGTGAAAGTGTACCAGCTGCCGTCTGCCCTGCTGCCCTGAGAGGCGTCCCTAGACCTCTCATCCTGGGCTCTGGTGGCCACCACGGTGGACGGAAGGTGGGGCTGAGGCATGGAGAGATTGGTGGGAAGATTTCCTGGCCGGGCGGGGCTGGCCTCTGAGAAGCTGGGCACAGGCTCCAGTGGCCTGGCTGGGGCAGTGCCTGTACAGCAGTGGGTCCAGGTGGAGCGAGTGCTGGCCAGCAGTGGGGCATAGGCTCGAGCTCTTTGTGTCCTGGAGCCCGCCTCGTGCCCTCTGCAGACTTCATCTGTGGCCTCGAGTAGGGGCCCTTGAGAGAGTGGCCTGACCCCTGCTCCATACAGCCTGTCTGAGATCTTGGAATCAGGTTCAGGCTCGCTTTCTCTCCAGAATGGCCTTAGGCCCAACTGCGTGACCCTGGGCCTGCAGTGTGTGTTGGGGAGAGGGGAGTATCATGTCCTTGAAGGCCCCCTTGCTTCGGACTGGCTGAGGGTTTGGCTGAAGCTACTAGCACGTGCTCTAGTGCCCTTGGGGATGCAGCTGGGCCTGTTCCCTGCTTTGAGATTGAACTGGGATCATCAGGGAAGGCTCTGAGTCAGTCCTTCCTGGGTGGTAACTCTTAAGAATTCTGATGGCAGCACTCCAAATGCTTCCAGCTCCTGGGAGACTCACTTGGTCTCTTTGGGAAGCCTGAAATGAAAACTTGCCCCAGACTCTTGTTCCAAGGGCAGCAGGAGATACATCTGATGCTCAGGGCAGGCTGGACCCCCAGCCTGGGAGCTGAGCTCAGTAGCAGATGCTGGGGTTCACAGATTGTGGGAAGAGCCACCAGGGTGGGGAACAGCCTGGAACCCTTCTGGGCTGGGCGGAGACCGGTGAGACATTGGCCCCGACCCTGGCAGCCTGAGTACACTGAGTAGAGAGGGCATCTCACCACCCCACTGCATTGTCATCACCCTCCGGCCCCCCCGCCTCGCCCAGGCCCAGCCAGGCCAGGAGTGGGGAGGTCCCTGAGACCTCGGGGTGGGGCGGGGGCAGCTGAACCCATGTCATGGCTGGCAACTCCATTCTCACCCCCACCCCCTTGGTTCTGGCAGCTCCTGCAGACCACCAACAACTCCCCAATGAACTCCAAGCCCCAGCAGATTAAAATGCAATCGACAAAAAAGGGTCCCCTGCCCAAACGGGAAGAGGGGGGCCCCTCTGGAGGGCCCACAGTGGGGGGCCCCCCACCAGGAGATGAAGTCTGCTCCCTAGGGGCCACCCAACTGGCTGCATCCAGCAGTCTCCAGCCACAGGTGAGTGCTTCCCCAGCCAGTCCGGCCCCTGACCACCTCAGGCGGGTGGGGGCGAGAGTGGTGGGGGGTGGAGGTGACTCACAGAAGAGCCCAGGCAGCCTTTGCCAGCCTGCTGTGTCCTTGAGTTCCTCGGTGGGTGTTTCCCACACTCCAGGCCTGTAAGTGCTCTCCAGGTGGGAGCTTTAGGTCTCTTAAGGCAGTGTTTTTCAAACTTGAGATGTGGCCTACGTAAATTCAACTTAATGAGTCAGACCAGCATTTAATGAAATAGGATAAAAAAATGTCAGAGTTTCCCTGTCACAGTAAGAGCGCGCAGTATGTGTGTGAGTACCAGTGGTGTGTGCACACTGCAGCCCCGGGTGTCCGAAAGGTGCTGCCTTCAAGGGTGCTTCCGTGACGTGAGGGCTGGGTGGCCTGGGGCCCCGGCCACTGTGGCTCTCACTCAGAACCCCCGCCAAGCTCTGGAGTCCTCTCCTGGCGCCCCCACGTTGCTCCTTTCCAGAGTCTTCCCTGACTCCTCTCTTGAGAGAGAGCTTCTGCCTGGACCCCTCCTTTCTGCTCTCCCCCCGCCCTCCCGTTGAGTCTCCCCTCTGCCTCCTTTGCATGCTTTCCCTTTGCACCTGTCAGTGGTGGCACAT
Organism: Moschus berezovskii; assembly: GCF_049115385.1. NCBI lineage: Eukaryota > Metazoa > Chordata > Mammalia > Artiodactyla > Moschidae > Moschus > Moschus berezovskii. The sequence continues at coordinate 114,148,317 of NC_142465.1, forward strand.
GTTCACTCCCGCCCCCTGTGTGCCCCCTGAACTGCTCCTCACACCCTGTTCACTGGGACCCGCTGCCTGGGAGGAAGGCAGGGTGGGCGCTGGCTCCATCCCAGACAGCTGCTCGCTCGTGGGCGGCCCCCGCTTCTCAAGCTCCTCCTTCTCTCTTTCAGCCCAAGCCCAGCAGTGGGGGCCGGCGACGGGGGGGCCAGCGCCACAAGGTGAAGTCCCAGGGGGCCTGTGCAACTCCTGCCAGCGGCTGCTGAGTCTCCCCGGCCCACCTCCACCACCCGAGGGATCCTAGTGCTCTGGCCCCGGCTCCGCCAGAGGGACCAGAGCAGCCCTGGCGCCACTCGCCCTCCCCCGGCCGCACCCGGAGCCTCATCATTCCCCCCACCCCCATTTTCCAGGGGGGCTAATTTATAAGCTGAGGAAGGTGGCCAGACTTCCAGAGGGGACGAACCACCTCCCACCCTCCTCCCTGCCTTCTTCCTCACTCACACCTTTTTTGTACATCCGGGCCCTTAGTTTTTATTCTTTTTATTATATATCTATCTCTCTATCTAGCGATCGTGTGGTTGTGTGTGGGGGTGTGTGTCTGAGGTGCAGGAGCATGGCCGATCAGGGCTCTGGGCGTCTTTCTCCTTTTTCCTCTGTGGCTGGCCACCGGCCTCCAGGAGCTAGCTGGCTGCCTGTCCGTCTGTGTGTGTCTGTGCGAACCTTCTGGGGCTATCGGGGCTGACACCCCCCCACCACTTTCCGTGTGTCCATTCTCTGTGCCTGGAGCCGCCTCGGGGCTGCGGGTGTCCAGGTGGGAGTGTCTGCTGGTACTGGAGTCCTCCTTCCGACACGTGGGGATCTTAGCAGAGCGGAGAGTGGTGGTTCCCTAGTCTCTTTTTCCCTCTTGTTCCCCTTGAACCCCCAAACAGTTAATGCCAAAAGCTCTTAAGCTGTAACCCGTAGATGTGTGGAGGGTATTGGCGATTGGATTGTAGGATCCTCCTTCTCCCATCTCTGACCCTCGCCCTTGACCTAGAGACAGCCGATGGCTTTTCTTGCCCCTCCGAGACAATCTTCTGTTTGCCTAGCTGACTGGGGTGACCCGTCCTCAGCTGATTCTGTAACGGTGGAGGCTCTCGCCTCGCCCTTCCCAGGGCTGCCTCCTGCTTGTACTTGGACTCTGAGTCTTGTTGGGCCTCAGGCCACTGAGGACCAGGACTGGGGGCCGCCCGCTCAGACTCACACTCAGCAGCCCATCTTTTTGGTGGAGGTGCCGGCTGTTCCTTTGAGCCAGGCAGGGACAGAACCTCTCCTTCCCCACACCGCCCCAGCGTGGCTGCTACAGGGGCACGAGTGAAGGGCCGGAGCCCCAGATTGGGAAGCTCTAATTGGAGTAGAGGGAGGGCAGGTAGGAGGTGTTAACAAGATTCTTCCAGACCCATCTCAAGAGTGTTAAGCCCTTAGGAAGAATCATTGCCTGTGGTGGGGTGGTGTTGCCCAGGCCAGAGAAGGCAACATGGGCCCTGAACCATCCTGGCGTGAGCTGTGGACCGAGCCCTCGCTTTAGGGTGGACTGGTGGGCAGAGCTGTGTTTTCTCTCGCCTGGGACACCCACCTCCCTGGCCGGGCCCTTCCTCAGCCTCACCTCCCCTCCGTCCCCAACCCTTCACCACTCCTCCTGCGTCCAGACCGCCGGTCCCTCTCCTCCCCTCCTAACTATTTCTAGTTACCACTTACCTGTGGCCATGGACCGACCAGACCAGCACACAGAATAAAAGTTTGTTCCAAGTTGACGGTGTCGTGTTCCCTGCCCAGCCCCTCCAGGTGGAGGCGCTGCCATGGGGACCTCCATTGCTCTGCCCACCCTGGAGCCCCAGTGACAGGTGGGGCCCGCAGGAGCCCAGCCTCTCCTGCCAGACAGGCGTGGCTTCAAGAACCCAGGCTTCTCGGCCAGCGGTGACCCAGGACCAGCTGGCATCCTCTGAACCTCAGCTTCCTCATCCACAGCGAGAGAGGTGAATGCCTGCATCAGGTTGTGAGGATTCAGCGAGAGAAGAAGCGTGAGGTCCCAGTGTGCCCAGCATGTGGGAGGTACCCGGTGAGTGGTCACCACGTGGCTTCTCACCCACGCTGGCCCCCAAGTCCACAGCAGTGGCCACAAGCTGGGGCACAGGCTCCAAAGGAGAGATGTGGCACGGACTCGGCTCTGCTGCGCAGCTGGGACCATGCCAGGCATTTCCCTCGCTTCACGTTCTTTGACATTCGCAGCTATCATCTGTGAGGGAGGTGGCGTTAGTGACGTCTTTCCAGTTAAGGAGAATTTGGAAGCAGTGCCCCCAGCCCCCAGCTGTTCCAGTCACCCGCTCCAGCATGTCCTCCAGCCGGCCCTGGTTCCTTTGGCTGGCTTTGGTTCCCGGTTCCTGGTTCTGCTGGCTACCCCCTTTGCTTTTTTGACTCTGGATCTGCTTAGAGGGGCCACTGCCCAGTGGTGCCTTCATAGTGGAAATTCCAGGTAGAGTAGCAACCCCTGCTGTCAGTTCCCATGGCAGGTGCTGTGGAATTTGTTCCCATAGGACTTGGCCATGTGGGACCTTGAAACAGGAAGAACCACATTTGGTTGGCAGTCTCTTGCCTCTGTGAACATAACCAGTTTCTTTACATTTAGAAGCTACAGCTTCCGCCCTGGCCTCTGCCTTCAAACACTCAGGTCAGTCTTATCTCTGCCGCCACTTGCTAGCCAGGGGACTGACGGCAGCATTTTACTGTCGTTGACTGGGACTGCAAAGGTCCTGTATGAGTCTCAGCCCTACGCACTGTCTATTGGGAACAAACCACCAGCCCTTTCGTAGTTGATGAAGAAAAGTTGTTAATCCAGTCATCTTAAATGACAAATCCTGACCTTCTGCAATGCAGTTAGCATGTGTGGCCTTTTTGAATTCATCCAGGCCCGCTGTTCTGGCCTCCTGACTTCCCCAGCACCAGAATAAGGTAACAGGAACATGCCATGGTGCAGGGAAGAGCTGGTTTGACTGGGGTCATGAGATGGATCATGGAGAAAATGGCCAGGTGCCATGGTCAGGATGAGTCGTATGTTGAATCCAAATGGGGAACCACCCCTGGCAGGTTGTGCCATGAAGGACTGATCAGATTTGAATATGTACAGACAGGCCCCAGAGGGCATGAGCGGAGGCCCTAAGCTCTGATTCTGTGTGGTCAGGTCCAGAGACCGTTTACTGGCACTGCTTAGGGATTTGGCCTTTGTTGAAAAATGGTGGTGAATACAGTGCAGGTGTTAAGTGAGACAGGAGGTAATGAAGCAAGCAGCTGCTGAACAGTGCGCCCTGGGACGGGCTGTCCTGGTGTGGAGAGCTGAGGGCTTGAGTAACTGGCGCAAAGCCTCGGGCCTGGCTGTGTCCCACCCGGCACCCTCTCCTATAGCAATTCACCCCCAGCTCCTCCCTGCTGACTTGTTCCTGCCTTTATTTTCTCAGCTATGATGGGGCCCAGCCCTGGGCCAGGTGCCATGGTCAGGATGAGGCGTATGTTGAGTCCAGATGGGGAACCACCCCTGTCACCTGGAGCTGCTCATTGGAGGCACTGAATCTGGGGAGATAACATGCAGGGAAGGGCCAGGACCTGCTCCCCGGAACTGGCAAGAGTTTGACTCTTCAGGGGACCCACCTCGTCCCATCCCAACACAGGTACAAGGGACAGGGTCTAACTCCCGTGGAGGGGGATTGCGACACGGACATAGGCGAGCTCAGAGTCCAGTGGGTCACTCCTATATCCTGCTCCACTGAGACACGCAGGACAAGCCTCCTGCTTCCCAGTGGGCATCAGTGATGGCTAATAAAGCCACCTCTCTTTCTCCTGTCACCATCAAACCCAGGAGTCACCAGAACAGGGCCAGCCTCAGGTCCCATCTCCCATCACAGCTGAGAAGCCTGGCTTTCTACAGCTTAGGTTTCTAAAGCTTAGGAGGTAAGCCTTTGCGACATTGTTTTGGCAAAGAATCCTTTCTCTTTTTCCCAAGAGCAGAGTCCCATGCAACAGCCAGATAAAAACCACACGACACACTCCATTAACCCTGGGCATAATTTATTTTTTGCATAGGCATAAATTAGAATCTGGAGATTAAAAAAATTAAGAACCAATAGTGCAGCATTTGTGACAGGAGAGCGCAAACAAAACCTGGTTGTCTGGAGGCAGGGGCCGGTGCTGGAACAACACGGGGTCCGTGGGGCCTCACCTTTGTTCCAGCCCCATCCTCTAGGAACTCCTCCAAGGGCACCCACCTATGCAGCAGCCCTTCCTGCCCCCTCCCCACAGGCCAGAATGAACCACAGAGTCAGAACCAGTGCCCCAGGCCCCTCTTGGCAGCCAGGTTACAAGGAACTGCATTCACCCAAGGCCCCACAGAATGGGGCTAGAAATCAAGCCCTTAGCTTCTCAGTTAAAAAAACAAGACCTTGAAAAATATATACACAATAGAGCAGGGCCTGCCGGGTCCAAAAGCTCCCACCTCAGCCCTCCCCCCTTAACCACCCCCTCCCACCCCTGACTGCTCCCCATAGAAAACGAGAATAGAAACAATGAAGCAAGAGCTGAATGAGCCCCCAGGGATGGCTTAGGATCTGGGGCCTGATAGGGTGGGGCAGGGCCAACAGTCTACACCCCCCCACCCCAGTGACACCCTGAATGTCACTCTCATCATGTCACTGGGCCACCACAAGAGCCCAGGGAGCTCCATGAACACTGCTGGCTGCCCCCAAAGGACAGGCCTGGACACCTACACCCTAGGGGAACGTGGCAAGCTTGCTTTGGGGACCAGGTGGGCCCGAGCAGGAAAGGGGAGCAGAGCGGGCCCTAGGCCCAGCATCAGGAGAGAGAAGACAATCGCTGGTCCCAGCAGAGGGGCTCCTATAGGCTCCCGGGAGCCAGACCCTCCAGGGTACCAGAAGTCCCTGGCCCACCCTGACCCAGGACAAACACAGTGCACAGAAGCCCTTCAGGAAAGCTGTGGGCCTTGGCTAATGGCACTGGTGTCTGGAGGAGCCCAGCTGCCCTCTCCCAGGAGCTTCGTGCCTGGGGACCAGTCCCGACCTGCACCCTGCACACTTCCCTCACCAAGGGAGGGGGCACAGCCCAGTTGCCCCAGGCCCTAGCCTGTCTCACCCACAGCTTTGGCGCCTGCTTCATCTGCGCAGCTCCCAAGGTGTCAGCCCCTCCACACGGGCCAGGGGCAGGCAGGTCTGGTCCCCCTTTGCTGGACCACGGGCATCACCCCGCTCTCCCCGCCTCAGTTCCCCATGACACGCTACATATATACACCCTCCCAGGAGGGAGAAGACGCCCAGTGCTTGGCACGCGGAGAGCGAAGAAGGAAGAGAGAGAATGGAGCCTGCTGGCCGCCCGTCGCACAGGAAAAGCCGGCATGTTCTTTCATCTCCACTGCGCCAGGGCTCCTTTCTTGCTCCTGGAAGTCAGTGCGCTTCAAGCATGTGCGGGGAGTCAGGGGGTGCTGCGCACCTAGCCCCAGAGAGGGGCGTGGCCGGCAGCAGCACAGAGCAGGCCTAGTGGGCAGGCTCCCCGTGCACCCTGAAGCGGTAGATGCAGGTGTACTCGGGGTGGCCCCAGTTAGTCAGGACGCGCAGCTCCACCACCTGGTACGTGGCCATTTTAGGACCCTGCAGAGAGAGAAGGAAGGGCTAAGAATTCACAGATGGGAGGGGAGATGGCCACACCCAGGGCCAGGCACCCCGCCTCAGGCCTCTGCAGGGAGACCAGACTTCAAAAATCCCGTCTTCAGGCCCTGGAACAGAGCTTCCAGCTGGTGGGCCAAGAAGCCCCAGAGGCTTCCAAGGTCCTGCAGGGGCTGGGAACGCACATTATGGCTGCGTGAGGCACCCATGGCCACAGAAATATGACCTTACAACTGAATGCAAGCACGATGCATCCTGAACTGGCAAAAACTCACAGGAGCTCCTTTTGACTACGAGCAGGGCTACCTTTTAGGAGAATCTGATATATGCTGATGGTGAAAAATAATTCCTTCACCAGGAATTAAGCAGAATGTCTTTTTTTTTTTTGTCAAGTTCCCACCAAGCCTCTGTCTTGTATGCTCATTTCTGGCTGAGCCCTGAAATTCTCTGGCCTGGCAGCCAGGCCTGCCTCTCCTCCCGCCTCGGTCCCTCCTCCACCTCACCCAGTTTCCCACACTTGGACTTCTCTGGGGTGGCTCTCAGGTCACCTGGGCTGGAGACGGGGAAGCTATTTCTGACAAGGGCCTAGGAGACCGATGTCCACTCAGGTGGAGGCAAGAGGCCCCTGTCGGGCCCAGCCAGGCTGTGCCGCGTGAGACCCTGCCAGGCCACAGCATCACTCAAGACACCAGCCCTCACAGCTTCCCCAGTACCCCCAACCTGGAAGGTCCCTGCCACACGCCACTCGGACAGTTTTCTCTGTTTCGTATCTCAAGCTGTGGGTGGGCTGGGCTGTGGCTTCTCACTTGGGACTCCTAGCGCCTGGCACAGAGTAAGTACTCAGAAAACATCTGACGAATGGACGGGAAAGTATACCACCTCTGTGAGCAGGCCCAAAGTTTCTTACCTGAAAATAAAATGTCTGAATGGGCTCCCCATCCTGGTCGTAGGTGAACTGACCAAGGAGCGTCCCCTCCTGCTGCAGGTCCTCATCGAACCCCTGAAGATGGAGGGAGGACCCTGCCCTTAGCCACGGGCCCCCAGGGAGGAAGGCCTTCCCTCCTGGCTCCCCCTGGTCCCCTGCCACCTGGCAGGGCAGGGACTGGCCTCCTTGGGGACTGCAGGGGTCCTGAGCTCTGGATGCAGGACTGCTGTGTGATCTGTGACAAGTCGCTTATTAGGCCTCCCATTTTTTTTTCCTCTGCAGCCTGAGGCAGCCAACACTGAACTGCCGTTTCCCACCTTGGCACTGTCTTCCACACCTATGCCCTGCCCCCAGCCAAAGAATGACCCTAGCTCTATCCTTGACAGAGACCCCCAGCCCCCAGGAGGGATACTCACAAAGATGGCAAAGTCCTTGGGGGCACTGGAGATGGTGCTGTTGGGCGACAAGGATTTGGGCACATGCTCTAAGGTGACAGCGGTGGGGTGGATGCGGGCAGAAAGGCGAACCACAGCAAAGCCCTGGGGCCCCTGGAAGGCCCAGCAGTTGCCTGGGTGCACATCTGGCTGGAGGGAAAAGGCGGGTCAGCACGTGGTAGGTGGCAAAGACAGCCTGCCCCAAGCGCAGCTCCGTATGCCCAGGGCGGGGCAGCCACAGAGGCGACACGGGTCCTCGGCCCCACCTGGAGGATGGCTCGGGGAGACTGGGAGTGGTACCACAGGGGGACGCCGAAGAGGCTGAGCAGGGCCGTCTTCGTCTCGTAGGTCTCAGAGCATCGAGTACTGATGACACTGGCCCCTGAGACGGGAAAGAAAAGCAGGGTGGGCGCCTGGGGCTGGCCACTAGCAGGGGAGGGAGACCCAGGCAGTGGGCTTAGCTGCCAGCCAAGAGAAGCCAAAGAGGGACTACTGTCCCTCAGGACAGGTCTTTACATCTGACCCAGACTACAGAGCAGCAGTAAGCATCAGCCCCGCCCTGGTGATCCTGCCTTCTCCCACAGTCACTCGCCTTTGTTCTGAGTTGGCTGCTTTCTGCTGACCTCAAGCCCTGCTTGCTAAGCACCACGGCTGCCCCAGCAGATGCCAAGGGGCCTGCCAGTGTGGGGCAAGGGGGCCCAGCAAAGGGAGGCGAGCTAGACACACCTCCCGACTCCAGAGCGTAGTCCACCATCCCGATGCGGTCCTCGCTGTAGCGCTTCAGAGCCTGGTTTACAATACGGTGCACCTGCTGAAACAGGCGCCCAGAGCAGCTGCGACAGGGAAGCTGAGACCCGCAGACTGAGCCCCCGATGCCTGCGCCACCCTGGTGTCCAGACACTTCCCCAGGCGCACCCCCGCCCTCTCTCACCAGCCCCAAAACAAACATCAGAGGCTTCTGCATGTTACTTAGGTCCTGGAACCTGCCAGGGAGCTGGCTGGCTGGGACTGTGCAGCTCTATGGCTCCCTGGAGGAGAGCACTGTGTGTGTGTGGGCGGGGGGTGGATCAGTCATTGGTGGGGGGGGTCCAGGGACAGAGTCCTCACCTCCTCAGTCACCCCAATCACGCCTTCCCTCTGCAGCGTCAGCCCCAGGCTGGCCACGGCCTCCCTTGCTGACTTGCCCTGCATCTCGGCCATGTGGGCGAGGATCCTGCTCTCCAGGTCCCGCAGCTGAGCTTCCATCTCCTCTCGCTGAAGGAGCCCAGTGTGGGTTCCCCCACCTCGAAGAAGGTACTGACTGACCCAGGCAGGGAACTGAGACTCCACCTAGGGGCCAAAACAAGGTCTCTGGGAGGCTCGCCGGGAAGGTGGAAGCTGCCACCGCAGGGCCCTAGCCGGCCTGGAGTGGGGGGCTGGGGGCGGGGCCTGGCTTGGGTCGAGAGGCCAGGCAGTGAGGACAGGCCCCTCTGTAGTTACTCCAGCGAGGGGAGGGCTGGCATGTGCCTGCTCAGGCCACAGGAAGAAAAGAGGTACAACCCTTCATATTATTACCAGTGAGAAAATGGGAAGAACCTCCATCAGAGAAAGCCAGCATCTGTGCCCAGAGCGGGGGCAGGAGGCACTCTGCCTCGCAGACTCCCAGGACCGGCGCAGAGGAGGGTTATTCCTAGGGAACCCAGAGGGTTCCAACTCACGTCGTCCCGCACGGCCTGGAACTGCTGGGGCAGCAGCCCCACCTGATCCTCCACCGAGCTCTGCTTCAGGGTCAGGGCTGCCAGCTCCTGCCGCAGGGCTGCCAGCTGGCCCTCCAGCCGCCCCAGCTCCTTCATGGCGTTCTCCTGGAAGGACTCCTGGGTCATCCTACTCCCAAACAGAAGAGTAAGCTGTGGGTCTCCAGTGAGGTTGATAAGGCTATGCTGAGGCAAATGAGAGGATCCCCTAGTTGGTACCTGATATACGTGAGTGCGAGGCCTGCTCTCGGGGGTTCTAAACTGAGGCTGTAGAACACAGCTCTGATGCCTACACTTGGCCTTCATATCCCAAGGAGCTAGTTATTAATTATCCTGCTTCCCTCTTAAGCCCAGATCCAGAATTTACTGCCTCAGCTCTCACATCCTCCACCAGTATGGATGTCTGGGGCACTGGGAGGCAGCCGGCATGAGGCTGCACAGAGGTGCATCTGCAAATGAATCCAGGAATCTCAGTTACCTGGCAATGCCCACAATCCCCACCCTGACCACCACTGCCCCTCGACGACGGGCTCTGAGCAGATGGTCCTGAGCCGGGTTTCCACCGTCTCCTTCTCAGCCTGGGACACAGAACTCTGCGTTTCTGCCCCTTAGTCCTGTCTGGAGGTGGGCATGGGGAGGCTAGAGATGAGCAAGCCTAGGACAGATGGCAGCACCCATTACCTTTGCCACTCTGACTTCAGCTGCTGGAGTCGAGCCTCAGATTCCTATAAGCACGAAAAAGGCACCAATTCAAGGACTGTCGGGCTCACAGCAATCAGTCTCCCAGAGCAGGATCTGTTCCTTTTGGGGTCTCTCTGCTTAACCACATCCCCACCCCAGGGCCTCCTGGCTGTTCCAGCAAATATCAAACTGGCCTCCCAGTTGATGTCCTGATGCGAGTCTCACCCCATAACTATCGTGCTCAGGTGTTCAACCATTCATTCTGCATGTTATACCCAGCACAACAGGCCACTTCAAAGTAGCTTCTGCTGTCCTCTGGCACACTCCCAGGGCGTCTTTGCAGTGTTCCAGCCCAGGGGGATTCAGTTTAAGCAGAAGTCAGGAGACTACACATCCCTCTCCCCATTCTAAGCAGACCCTTTGGGGCCAAGCTGTCTCAGCCCAAGAAGAGATGATGAATTGGGTCAAGCCCCAAGCTCACCAACCTGCGAGGCCTGGACAATCTTCTTGAAAAGGTCTTCTGAGTCCTGTTGATGCTCTGCTCTCAGGGTGACCAGCTCTTCCTATCAAGTATAGGAGAGAGGCTGAGGATTCTGAGCCATGCTCAGAGGGCCAATGAAAATCAGTAAGTGGTGTAACGAATTAAAAGCAGGCCTGTTTGATTGCAAACTTCAGCTCCTAGCCTTTCTGCTGCAGTGCCTTTCTGGAAATATGCAAGACTCCTCTCAGTCTTAACTGCACACCTGCATGGTGCGCTTCACCTACACGGGCCCCGGGCCAGATGCACTACAACCTCTTATTTTCAAGACCAGGGGCGGGGCAGACGGGAGAGCCTCCGTTGCAAAGAGGAGGGAAGTAAGGCTTAGAGAAGGTGACTGCCAAGTGGCAGAGCCATCTGACCCTGAAATGACAACACTGCAGTCTCCCTCATGTCAGCGAGTGTGGGGCCTCGCCCCCTCCACCCCACACACCTAGGGTGTCATCCACACAGAGTTGTAAGGCCCCTCAGCCCCTGTCCCCACCTGGATCCGAGTAGCAGTGTCCCTGCGGAGGTCCTCCTTCAGGGCAGCCTCGCGGCGGCTCACCAACCCCTCCAGGAGCGCCAGGGTGTCCTCGTGGCTCAGGCCACCGCCTCCACCTCCCTGCCTGCCAGTCCCCTGCTGCAGCTCCAGGCGCTCCAGCCGCATGGCCTCCTTCTGCCAGCTGGACGAGAACTCAGAAGCAAGAGCGTCCAGGCGCCGCTCCAACGAGTGTACCCGGGACAGAATGCGCTGCTCGCCCTGGCGGGGTGGGGAGGGAAAAGCCACAGAGGTGAGGGACTCATGACAACAGAGCTTCCTAAAGAGAAATGGAAGGGAGTCCCAGAAACACACAGCCTGTCGACTCGATTAAAAGGCAGGAGCCTACTGGGAACAGAGGTTGGGCTTTCAACTTTCAAAAATTCTGTTTTTAAACTAGGCAGTATTTGCTCAACTCAAAAAGCAAGCAGCAAAGTCAAGGTCCTAACCTCTGCCCCGTCCACCCAGAGCCCTGACCACCAACCCTTCCTAGGCAACTATTTTTTTACTGCAGATGAAAGTAAATACAAAGATAGTTCATCCTTTACTTCCCCCATTTTACAGAAAAGCTGGTCCTGAAACTGAATTGTCTTTACCAGTGATTTAAAAAAAGTTAAAGATGCCACAACACATTATTTTGTGAAATAATAACATCACAGTCAGGAAAGTACTATCCAGCAAAATAAATGGTTAAAAGTGTGCTGCCAAGTTAAATTTAGCAGGATATAAGCAAAGTTCGCATAACAGGGATTAGAGGACAGAGTTTTCCATCTTCGTCGCAGAGCCCAGGACCTGTACACACTGCTATAGTCTGTGCACTCATCACCCTTCCCGCCCTGGACCACAGGCCTCTTGAGGGCATGGTCTGGACCCAATCCATCTTTACCCTCTGACAGGATGCAATAATGGCCACTGTCCTGCCCTCCTCCCCACACCCACAGCCTCTGCCATGTGGCTTCCCAGGTGCTCCCATGAGAGGGGGAGTCTCTTTCCCCCTCCCTGAATCTGACCAACAGAATGTGGCGGAAGTGAATCTAGTCCTTGAAGTCTGGCCTGACTCCACCCTCCAGGAACCCTGCCCGGTTGCTGTGAGAGCAAGCCCAGGCTAACTAGCCGGACATTGAAGCTGCAGCCCGGCCAGGCCAGGCCTAGACTAGCCGCCCCTGCTGACCCACCAGTCCCCTGTGGATGCTCTAGTTGAGGGGGCCTAGCCAAGATCAGCTGCCCTTGCTCAGACCAGAAAAGCTACCTAGAGGACCTGCAGATTCACAAGCTAGTCCAATGCTGGCACTTTTCTTTTTGGCCACAGTGTGCCGCTTGCGGGATCTTAATTCCCTGACCAGGGATCAACCCTGCGTCCCCTGCCGTGGAAGCGCAGAGTCTTAACCACTGCTGCAGGTGACCCTCCAGTGCTGGTAATCTTAAGGCACTGATTTTGGTGGTAGTAGGTAACAGACCAGGATATTACCTGACTCCCAGAAGGTACTCTGTAAATATTTGTGATACTGTATTAAAAAGGAAGAAAGCAATCTGTCTGATTTCTTTTCCTTCTGTTTTCTGTGCTTCTTAGGATGGAAACTAACTTGAGGACAGGTCTGAGTCACATTCAAGTGCAGGCAAAACTCCCCCCAGCCCCTGCACCACGAACAGTAGAGAAAGGAAGGTGTCCTGGGAGACAGGCAGCATCTCATCCGCTGGGAGTGTGAGGAGTAAGGGCAAGGAATGTAATGGCAAATGAAGGCTGACGGCGGTGGGGAGGGGGCGGGTGCTGTGACCCTAAGATGCTCACCTGGAAATGTGGGGATGAGTCTCTGGACCCCCACACCTCACGCTGCTCACTGCTCCCCTTCGAGGCCCACCAGGAGACCACAGCAGGGTGGAGCGTCTGCAGCCCGAAGGGGTAGAAGTACCAGGCTCCTGCACACAGAGGAGAGGGTAGTTACTGGGGCCGGGGCCCAGCGAGGAGGCACATGCCAGGGAGCACGGCAGGTTCACAAGCAGTGCTCATCACTAGCCTGTCTCACTCGTGAGCACCTCGCTCCTGCCGAAGGTGGTACAAGGGACGGAGGTTCCCCCACTGAGGCAGCAACCTCTACCTGATGATCACAGAGTATAAGCATTCTCACATCCCCTCAGGAATCCTCATCTTTCCATAGATGGCAAGGCTTGCAGGAAATCACTGGAAGCTGAGGACTGTCCAGGGATGGAACCCAGAGGCCCCGAAGGTGCTTCTCAGTTCAGATTGTACAGCAGAATCACCTAGGGAGCTTCTCCAACAGCGTCTGGCCCCACCTGGCAGGGAGTGAGCTTGCTGGCCTGGGCGGATCCCCCTGCAATGAGTTTTAAAAGCTCCCCAGGTGACTTTAATGGTTGGCCATAGTTGAGCCATCACTGGAACAGAATCTACTCGCTCAGAGAGGCTGCCTGTGGCCACAGAACAGAGCACAGGCTGCCACACAAAGACACACTGCTTTAGGGGCCACCTGTATTTGCTCCTGAGCTACGCATGTGCGTGCGTGTGCGTGTGCAAGTATGCATGGTGGTGACAGCACCTGGAGAAGTCATGCTGCCTGTGGGGTCTCCAGCCTGGGAAGATGCCACGCTTGCCACACAATTGTTTGCCTAGAGCAGGTGCAATGGGAAGCACGTGACCACAGGCCTTTGCTTACTGCCCTCCCTGAGCTGGTCACTCCACCCGTCTGCCTTTCAGACTTTCTATGTGCATCTCCTCATGAGGCCATGACAACCTTGGCTCCGCCAACCCCATGAGGGGATGGTGAAACAAACTGAGATAGCACGAGGGAATGTGCTTCCTGAACATAATGCTATATGATCATAAAGTCAGTATTATTGTTTTAAGAGTGATACCCAGTTTCCACTGAATAGGAATGAGCTGTTCTTATAACCGCAAGGGAATCAACACTTGGAAAGATGTCCTACTTTGGTATAAATTAAAGAAATACAACTTCAATAGATGCTAAAAAAAAAACTCTAAAAAATAATAATAATGAAGAATGGTCTTTAGTTATAAATTGGTAACTTTGAGCCTGGGGGCCACAGGGGACGCTCATAGGAAACTGTAACGATTATAACTGTAAAAAAATGTGAAAGTTCAATGACAGAGATCAGGACAATGTGGAACAACTTGCAAACGAAATGTAATTTAGTATCTTGGTGCAAAAGGTGCTTACTTCTCTTTCCTACTTCATTGTTTTGATCTTAAAGACAGCTGAAGCCTTGATGGAGTAATAATTCACTCACCCACGCTTTGTCCTGATTTGGAATGGAGGGAAAAGGAGTGCTAATGACAGTGTCAGAGTCCCAGCCTTTTACGCCAGCACTCCTGTAACGGGGCATCTTCTGGCCCCATGGCTTCCAAGGATGCTCTAGATATGCCAGGCAGTCCAACAGAGCCACCCAAACCAATGACAAGATCGGCGGGTTGGGACATTGCCCCTTCCAATCACCAGAGGGCCTAGAGAGCCAGACAGGATGTTGCTCAGGCTTGATCCGACCCTGCCTTGTCTTTCCGCTTACTGTAGCTTACTGTAGCTTTTCAGTGTCCCTCCAGTTTTCAAATTTCCGCTCAGCGCCACCCTCAGCGCACGCTCTGCCTGCCCCTCTGGCTCACCAGCCCCGTCTCCACAAGGAGAGTCCTCCCTTCCCGGTGACAGTGTGCGACTCACCATAGGTCAGGCCAGTCAGAAGCAGCAGCAGCAAGAGGAACCACAGGAACGTCTTCAGGGATGAGAAGCGTCTGGACCACAGGAGGGGACAGAGGGCAGGCAGAGGGGTCAAGAGGCCTCCAGAGCCTCTGGGTGCCCTCAGGGAGTCCCTAGAGTGCTGAGCTACAGTCGGAGGGGACACCTCAAGCCTCGCATCTTGCCAGGGCCAGACTGGATGCTGAGAGCTTTACCTGCAGAGCTTGGAGTGATGGGGACAGTTCTGACTCTGAATTATATCGATGTTATTAAAAATAAACCCTGGGTCCTTGAATAATCTAAAACTCTTCTACACAGAGGTCTTCTAGGCAAGCAAATATAGAAGAAAAAAAAGTTAATTCCTTAAACAAACAATATTTATTTTAGAAAAATGAGAAGCCTTTTTTGGGGACATGAATTCATCCTTGCTCATCTTTTCAGCATAGCTGGCTGCCCACTTCAACCAGGTTTAGGGCCAGAGGGACCCTAACCTCCTGGTTCAGTGTTCCTTCCTCTGCCCAAGGACCAGCTCCCAAGATCTGGCTCTGCTGGGTCAGGGACTTGGGGAACAGACCCACAGCATCCTCAGGCTGCACCCATTCGTGACTTCTGAACACAACATGGGAAACACGGGGCTGAAAGTACCATGCCCTCGAGGCTGGGAAACACCATTGCAGGCCAGAGCCTAAGGCCTGACCCGTGGGAGTAAGGCCAAGCTTGTCTGAGACTCCGAAGTGGCTGGGCTGTTGTTTAGCAGGAAGTACCCAAGAAGAAACAAGACCCCGTGCTCTGGCACGCTCCCTGACGAGCTATCAAGTCAAGCAGCAAAATCTGACCCTGCGTCCCACCGTCTATCAGGCAGAGCCGAGCTTTGGGCGTCCACTCCACGCTCTCTAATACAAGCAGCAAATACTGGGGAAAAACCCTTCAGAGAAACGATCGCGTACAGGTTTAGATGCTTTACTGGCCGCCCCTCTGCCCAGGGCCTTCTGATTCCTTGTCAATTTCACTCACCTGGTTAAAACGAAGACGTCAAGGAGGGAGGCGGCTGTGGTCAGGCGGTACCAGGTGGTGCCGATCCACCAGTAGAGGAGCCCGAAGAGCCGGCCTGGAAGAGGGCCCGTGGAGCCCAAGTGCCACCCTGAACCATCGGCTTGCGGGTCTCTCCCCGCGGCCCTCCCTGCCTCAACCGCAACCCTGACAGCCAGTGCACCTCTGTCCTGTCCCACGCCTCCCAGTTCCCATCATGCCACCCGCCCTCCTGTGCAGCCAACACCCTCCATCCAGCTCCCAAGCAAAACTGCTCCTGTGGCTCTTGGCTCCCAGCGATTATTCTGGAACAAGCTTTTCCCGGTGGCGCTACAGTCTCTGTAACGGAGTTGGATGCCCAACCGCAGAAAGACGGGCGAAAGTAACTGCCGGAGAAGACAGACACAATCGTGCACAGAGCAGTCCACACCCACCTGGAGAGGTGACCACCATCCAGACAAAAGCGCCCGCCTGGGAGACAGCGTTCCGCAGCTGCGACCCTGAGCCCCGGGGGTCCGTCTCCGAGTAGCCTGTGGGGTGGCGGGGGAGAGGGAGCAGCTCAGTTGTCTTCATGCTTTCATTTGTTTTCTTTAACTGTTTGTTTTTTTTTTCTGGCTGCACCACATGGCATGTGGGGTCTTAACTTCCTCAACCAGGGGTGGAACCCACACCCACTGCAGTGGAAGCACAGAGTCCTCCTAGCCACTGCCCTCCTTCTTAAGAGCCCTGGAATACGGACGACTGTCACTGTCTGCTCCTCCAGCCCATGAGCTGAGACCGTGTGTCACTCTCCTTCGTGTCCCCCAGTGACTCAGGCTGGCAGGCAGCAGGTCAGTAAACGCTGTTGGAGTGACGTGCTTAGTTCCCATTTTATTTCCCTCAAACTCCTGTCTGCTTCCCTCTGCTTCCCAGCAGTCCCTCAAACCACTCAGAACTGGACTAAGGAATCAAGTACCTCCTGTGTGCGTGAAGGCTCACGCTAAACACTTGCTGGAAACATCAGAACAAGGGGACTGGCCACAGGCTGCTCAGGGCCTCGTGGGGCCTGGCTATCGCGGTCCAGCATGTCCAGGACCACCCCCGGCCTGGCTCGGGTACCACGGTGGCCCAGCAGTGACGCCCAGCCGGACATAGGTGCTCTCCCAAGCTGTCAGGGCACCCTCCTCGCCTTCCCATCACTTCCCCAGCGGCCCGGGAACCCGAGCCTGGGGAAGGAAGACGTCGCCTACCCACGCAGTCATCCTCGGAGGAGTAGCCCGAGGAGGACCCGAGGAAGTCCTCGGAGAGCTTGTTCTCTGGGAGCCCGTTGGCCTTGCTGCTGTCGCTGCCGCCCGTGCCTCTCCGCCTCCTCACCCGCAGGTCCTCGCCTGCGGACGGAAGAACTCGGGGTTCTCCTGGGGCAGACGCTCTGAAGGGGGAGGTGGTGTTCTTGGGGAAAGCCTGAGGAGCATCTCTGATGGGCCAATGGAATCTACTCTGAGCCCCTCCCGAGCTCCCTTGAGTCCAAGGAAGGGTGAACCAGGACCCGCCCCTCTGTCTCCTAAGTCTGGAGCAGACGCGTGGCTACTTCATCATCTAAAAGGACCTGGGAGTTCAGACACCTGGCTGCTCTCCCCAGGATTTCCAAAGTGGGGCACCCCTCTTCTGGCCCAGCAGTGGTTAGGAAACCCCCTGCGCGGGGGTGGTAGATTTTGAACCATAAATTTCCAAAGGAAGCCAAGGCCCCAGAGGAGGGCTGCGGATACTCACTCCAGTAGGGGTCGTCGAGGAGGGAGTTCCTGGTGAGGGAGGCGGCGATGGAGGCGGCCCGCGGGCTGCCGATGTAGGACTCCCTGACCACGGACTCACTGTAATAGGAGGTGTGCGTGTCCGAGGAGGGGCCCAGCTGCGGCGCTGGGGAGAGGCGCTTCGAGTTGTTGAATTTCTTCTTCAAGGTCCTGTGGGAGGTCAGCCAGGAGGGGAGAGGCAGGAGCAAGCAGGTGAGCCGGCCTGGAATGCTCTGCCCTCCTACAGTGAGTGGCATGGGGAGGTGGGGGGGTGGGTGGGTAGCTGTGTTGCTAGGCAACTAACAACCCCCATCTGCTACCATGCAAGGCAGGTACTTTCTGTGCTCCCATTATCTCTAAATCTCACAAGCAGTTAGGTAAGATCAGTGAGGGAGTCGGGATTCAAATCCAAGACTCAAACTTCAAAGCCTCAGTGTTCTTTCATGCTTCCTGATGGATTAGTCGTTTCTGCCACCCACTGAAAACCCAGACAAAGCTGACTGGCCTCGGAGAGCAACTCAAAGCCTCCTCGGGGGGCTGTCATCCGGGCCTTGCACCTGCCAGGGGCAGGATGCGATGGGGGGACGCCTGCCTTAGCTCACGTCCCAGGTACCCTTGAACTTGTTCATGTCCTCAGCTGCTTCACTGGCCTTGCTGAGGCCCTACAGATGGATGGATGGTGAGGCAGGCGGCTGTGGGTCTGGCACAGCCATCCACAGCAGAAGGGGTTCCTGTGAGCCCAGCACTCGGTTTTGGGGTTTCCGGCCTGGCTTATGCTTGAAACGGTCTCTCCCCACTTCCTGTTCTCTGAATATGAGACAGCCCAGCTTAGAGAGGAAGAAACAGTGCTGGGCCCTGGCATCCTCGGAGGTGTGGCTGTCCCCCTTGGTGTGGCTGACCGGACATGAGCAAGGTCTGGTCTCTGCCCACAGAAGTCACAACGGGAAGAGGCAGCACGGTGAACGGCCCAAGACATCTGCTCGGTGGGTCGGGGGACCCACGCAGGCTGGGGGTGGAGGTGAGCCCTACCTGAGAGGGCTGTCCTTAAACAGGGTGCTCTGGCTCCCCATCACTGAGCTCCCTCCGCTGCTGCTGCTGCCGCCGTCATCATCACCCTGGGAGGAGTAGCGCGTTAGGCGCTGGCTTCGCCGAGACATGATGAGGTGGGCGGGGGGACCCTTCCCCTGAAGGGAGTCTGGGGAGAGAAAGGCGGCCAGGTGAGGCTGCTTTCAGCTGCTCTCCGGGGCCGGGGTGGAGGAGAGACAAGACACAGCCTCCCAGCGAACACACACCCTTGTGCATTCAACCAAAGAGCCTGACATGTGGGCGAGACTCGGCATTGATTAAGCATCCCGGCCCCACCCACCTGCAGCCCTCTGCACTCTGCCAGCCTCTTTCAAAGCAGGTTCACAGGATTTCCAGACTTTCAAATTATTGGATTCTTAGCTCCGAGATCCAGAATTGGGCCTTCTGCAACATCTGACACAAGGCGGAGCCTGTGGCACCTGCTAGGTAGGCTACAGGTGCTAAATAAACGCCACTCATCACTGCTGCCCTGCACAGACTCTCCAGTCCAGCCGTCTTACTGGGCTGCCCAGTCCCTAAAGCTGTGCCCGTTCTTGTTCTAGCCTGTTTCCCTTAAGTGGGACATGCATTCCTTTCTTTGTAGCTGTATCCATTGAGTCAGAGCCCCAGTCAAACTCTGACTCCAGAAAACCTTTCCACGGTAACCCCGCCTACATTCTGCAGAAGCCTTGGTGCCTAGCCCATTAGTGATTATTGGCCTGCAACATCAGTGCCTCTTGATATGAGGCTGATGGTGGTGATAAAATACTCAGTTAAAGGCCTCCTAGATACAGGGCTCCTGACATACTCATTTCTGATCCTTACGATCAAGGGAGGTATCACCGCTCCCACTGTACAGGGGGGAACCTGGGGGCACTGAGAGGATCAGTAACCTGTCCATAGATCAGTAACCCAGGCTGTAAGTGACAGAGGCAGAGTGTGCATTGCGCTGGGGCCTGGGTCTTTCCACTCTGCCAGGAAGTTTTCAAGTTGCTTCAGAAAGGTGTTGCTGTGTCCCCAATGGGAGTCTTATATAACCTCCATTATATTCAGAGGGCTTCCCTGATAACTCAGTTGGTAAAGAATCCGCCTGCAGTGCAGGAGACCCTGGTTCGACTCCTGGGTCGGGAAGATCTGCTGGAGAAGGGATAGGCTACCTACTCCAGTATTCTTGGGCTTCCCTGGTGGCTCAGCTGGTAAAGAATCTGCCTGCAATGCAGGAGACCTGGGTTCGATCCCTGGGTTGGGAAGATCTCCTGGAGAAGGGAAAGGCTACCCACTCTAGTGTTGTGGCCTGGAGAATTCCATGGACTGTATAGTCCATGCGGTTGCAAAGAGTCCGACAGGACTGAGTGACTTAAAAAAAACAAAACTATGTTCAGAACAGGCTGTGGACAGAGCTATTACAAATACTGGTTAACAAACTAAGCAGGTGGAGCAGCTGTGTGAGATTACTGTCAGCCTCTACCAGCCAGACCAGTCACCACAGTGGGTGGAAACCAAGGCTCTGGGACGAGGCCAAGGTGAAAAGACCTGGCAAAAGGCGGCACCCTACAACACAGGGGGATTAACAAACTTTTCAGCTCTAGAAACCCAAATTCAGAATCTCTGATAACCAGTGTGAGCACCATGGTGCCTTTGTTGGCCTGTGTTACAAAGTCACTGTTATACTTTGGCCCTAGTAGTACTTGTGACTTGTTATCACTTCTAATATTCCTGGTTGATACTTTTTTTTTTAAGCTGTGCTCCGTCTTTGTTGCTGCGGCCCCACTGGCTTCTCATTGCAGTGGCTTCTCTTGTTGCAGAGCGCTGGCTGAATAGTTGTGGTGCATGGGCTTAGCTACTCTGCGGCATGTGGAATCTTCCAGGATCAGGGATAGAACCCATGTCTCCTGCCTTGGCAGGTGGATGCTTCACCACTGAGCCACCATGGAAGCCCCTCCTGGTTAATACTTAAATTACTACTTCTCTGGGTTCTGTGGAGGCCATTAGGCTCTAACATATCCCAACTCACACTATGGAAACCAGGAGATCTGGTTGGTCTGGCTAGAGAATTCTACAAAGTTCTCTTCTGGAATATAAGCAGTCTTATATCTTGGGACTTATTGATGTCCTCACAGGTAGGATGTTCACCTGGCATCGTCCCTGGTTTAAGCCGAGGTTGGTAAAGGGAACAACTGGTAGTAGCCACAGCAGGAAGTTGGCCTGGGTCCTTTTCTATATTCAACTCCTAATAAGGTAATTTCACCCCCACTACTACCCTCCCTACCTGAAAACTCCAGATGCCCACACAGGCACAGGCTTCTCCTCTTAACCCTGCCCTGATAAAGTTGATGAAGCTTTTGCCCTGGGGCAGGAACAAAGCAAAGTGTTTATACAGAACTCAGGCTGCTGTCGGCAAGAACATAAAGAAATATGTAGATGGATAAGTGTGTGTGTGTGTTGGGGCTGCGGGAGGGGTTGCTGAAAACCATCAGCAGTGCACATCCTCCCAGAGGGGTGCCTTTTCGTCTTTCTCCTAGGGTTCTGCTATCACAAAACAGTTTATGATAACTGCTGACACAAAACTGAGCCTGGGTTTCACAAGATGAAAAAGGTCAAGGCTCTGTCCTCCAAAACAAAACAAGAGGTGAGCCTCTAGGAGCTCAAATCTTCTGCATATCAGAATAGACACCGCCCCCAGCAACACACACACAGTTAAAATACCCTCAAATAAAACATCCCTCCCCACTTTTGAGCTGACCACATCCTTTTTTCAACTCCACCTTTCCCGCCCTCATCACAAACTTATATGGCAGTATCCAGCCACTCTTCGGACTTAACCTAAATCTTGGCATCCTCAGCCTGACGTTTTCACACCGCATTCCTTCGTGGGACGGGCAAACCGCTCTAGGGGCTAACTCTCTTCTCCCTTCATGCCCTACTGGCTGAACCTGCGGGAGATTTTTCTTTTTTTTTTTAACCAACCACGCGCCTGTCCCTGCCTCTCTGCTCTAAGTAACACTCCCGCCCCCTATTTGTTTGCTTTTTAAAATTTTTTTAGAACTGAACAAAATGGGCCGCCTCCCTATTCCCAGAGTTCTGACAGGCGGCGGCAGAAGCAGAGAACTGCCAGTCCCTGGAAACTGCCGAACTGGCACGAAAATGCAGGCACCGGCCTGGGCCGGTTTGGACAGCCGGGTGTCCGCTCCCCTCCTCCCGGGGAGGTTCGGCCCGGGGAAGCCCCGCCCGGAGACACCCGCCCTTTGGACCGACCAGTGGGGCGGCCAGTCCCGGAGGCGGGGGCCCGGCGGCGGCGGCGGCTATGAGTCAGGACGGCCTCGGCGCTTGGCCCTTCTCGACTGGCCCAGGGGCGTGCTCCGGGCGGGGCTGGAGCCTGGCCCAGCCTGGCTGGGGAGGAAGAACCAGGCCTGGGCAGCTCGGCTCTGGCCGGTGCGGCCTGACGGTGACCCCGGGGTCAGGCCGGCCCGGGACCCGCGGGGAAGGGGGCGAGGCCGGCCCATCACCCTCGCCCGGCGCGTCGGCCCGCCAGAGGCCCACGGCCGGCTGTTACCTGCCTCAGCCGCTGCTCCGTACAAGGCCGGGGGCTTCCGAGGCCCGCCGCGCCGCTCGGGCGCGCCGCCCGCTTACCGCGTCGGAATTCCGGAGCGGCGGTCGGCGCGGGGACCCGGGGCGCGCGGGGAGAGGCGGCAGGCGGGCTGGCAGGCGGACAATGCGGCCCGCGCTGAACTGCGCTGCGCGAGTGGGGCCGGACGGCGCGCGCGTGGCCGAGTGTGTATGTGTGCGCCTGTCAGTCAACGCTGACAGGCCGCAACCCATTGGCCAGACTCCGCCCGCGTCACCGCCCACTGCCACCGCCCATTGGGCGGTTTGAACACAAAGGCCCCCGGCTCGCCCCGCCCGCCGCGTGGGCCCAGCGGGCGGGGCAGGACCGGACCGGAATCCGCGCAGGGGAGGCGCGGGTGAGAGGGGTGCGATCCCTCCCTGCTGGGCTGCTCGGCTGAAGCCGGCCTGACTGCGCGCTTGACGCTGGGTCTGGTGGCTGAAAACGCCTGAGACCTCTCCTAGAGCCGCCTCGGGCGCCTCACCCCACCCGCGATCTTCTGGGTCCCAGTGCTCCGCAAGCTGACTCGATCCGGCCGGGGTGCCAGGAGCTTAAAGGCATTGAGGAGGGCACGAGGAAGTGGGGAGCAGGGGACACTGATGACCCCGATGGCCTAGGGCCCGCCTGGAGGGGTAGCACGGAGTCTGCCCGTAGGGGACCGCCCCCTCCCCTAAAAAACGCGTAATTGTTCTCTTAGGTATCACACTTAAAAAAAAAAAAAGCACATCTGGAAACAGGTTCGTAGAGTTTTTAAGTGATTTGCTTAAAGTCACGCAGCTTGAAAAAGGCAAAATTGAGATTAGAAGATTCTGTGAAGTTTCATGGCAGAAGCATTTTTTTTTCCATTTTAAGGAGGGCACTTGCCCCAGTTGGTGCTGAGAATGCAAGACTGGCTATCTATTCCTATGTCTTACTCAGATCTGCTTGTAGAATAAGCGCTTGATAGTTAGTGAGTGAATAATAAATACACTGCCTGACTCCAAGGGTCCAGGGCCCTGGTTCCCCACAGGCCAGCTCTACAGGCACAGAAAGGGCCCCACTTGGGAGAAGCACTTCCTGTGCTAACAGAAGGTGAAATGGTGTTATTTCACTTTTAAAGTGCCAAGAGGAAGAGACTCAAAATGACGAAATGGACAGGAAGATGCTGGGGGCAGAGGACTGAGGAAATGTGAAGCCCTTGTGCTCAGCCGGCTCCAGGCAAACATGAGCCCCACCCCCAACCCTGGCCCATCCCTGGGTCTCCATTGCCCCACCTGGAAAAGTGTCACCTGCACTAAAAGCCCATTGAAGACCACAGTGCTTGCTTCTGGGGTTAAGACTTCCAGCTTCCTGAAGACAAGGGCTGGCTCCGGTCTGAGTATCTGGTGAACATAGGATGAGTTAAAAGAGAATTCCAATCAGATTTAGAGTCAGCATCCAAGTAGGGCAGGGGCCCTCTCGACACCTTGTGCTCCCCAAGGTGCTTCACTCCTCCATCTGTCCCAGCCAATTCCAGTGGAGTTTCCACATCCTGCCACCTCCGTTGCACACCCTGCTTCACTTCTCTCCAGGGATCTTGGCAGAAGGACCCTCTTCCCAGGACATGCTGGTTTGTAAAGCGAGAGGCCATGTGCCTTCCACTGGCCACAGGAGAGGGCCATGCCCACGGCTGTCTAGAGGTAGCCCTGACTAAATTATGTTGACTCTGTGGGCCTGTAGTGGGTGAACCATGGGCCCCAAAGATATTAGGTTCTAATCCTTAGCTCCTGTGAATGTTACTGCACACGGATAGTCTTTGCAGATGCAATTAAATGGAAGGATTTTGAGATGGGGAGATTATCCTGGATGATCAAGGTGAATCCTAAATGCAATCACCAGTGTCCTTTGAAGAGAGAGGCAGAGAAGAGAGGGCGGTGAGGCCACGGAAGCAGAAATTGGAGTGTGTGGCTGCAAGACAAGGAATGCTGGCAGACACCAGATGCTGGGAGAAGCCAGCAATAGAATCGCCCCTCGAGCCTCCAATGGGAACAGGGCCCTACTGATCATGACTTTGGTCCAGTGATTTTTTTTTTTTTTAATTATTTATTTGGCTGAGCCAGGCTTTAGTTGCGGCACTTAGGATCTCAACCTTCATTGCGACACATGGATCTTTAGTTGCAGCATGCAAACTGTTAGTTGCAGCATATGCGATCTATTAATATCTCCATGACCACGGATCTCACCCAGGCCCCCTACTTAGGGAGCACGAAGTCTTAGCCACTGTGGTCCAGTAATTTTGATTTTGGACTTCCGGTTTTCTCAACTATGAGAGGACAAACCTCTGTTTCTTTAAGTCACCGAATTTGTGTTCATTTGTTACGGCAGGAACAGGAACGTAATAAGGGCCCCTGGAAAACCCCTGGGCTTGTCCTTCAAGGCTACCGTGGTTGTGCCAGGCTCCTCCCTCTGTCCTGACCATCCTCTCTGATGGGATCTGTTCAGACTTGGGCAGTCACACACAGCCCTGTCTCTCTGCCGTCTTCTCCCTCCGCAATGCTCTGCCCTTCCAGACTCCCCTCTCTGTCCAGCCGCCACTCATTGTCCAGTCTTCTCCCAGCACCCTTCTCTCTTTTTCACGGCTCTCTTCTTGCTCCTCCTTTCTCCATCATCATTTCACAAACAGTGGCAAGGTGGAAGTGGCTGGCTTTACCCCAGCTGGAACAGGTTCTTGGCAGCTGACAAATGTGGCTGCTACCATGGGGCCACGTGGTGGCTCTCTCCATTGCCAGCCACTTCTGCTTCAGTGGCCCCTTCCTTCATTTAAAAAAAAAATTAAATTATATTTTACAACCACATGGGTAGAAGGATGACTGTAATCTATACTTGATGCATTAGTAAGTATTCATTATTACTATACTCAATTTTTCTTCTGGTTTTAAAAGAAAATGTTTCTGTGGGCCCCCGAAGGACCCTGTGTCCTGGGCGCTGAGCCTGCTCTGCTTCGTGGGGACGTTGACTCTGTGCTAGAGAGGCTGAGGAACAGCTCAGCGAGAGGGGCCCAGACCCCTGCCTCTGCCTGACAGAGGGTCCCCTTCTCCAGGGGATCTTCCTGAGCCAGGATCAAACCTGGGTCTCCTACATTGCAGGCGGAGTCTTTACCATCTGAGCTACCAGGGAAACTGTGCATTGGACCAAACTCTGGCCAAAGGCAGCAGGGAGGTGCGATCTACAGCCCTGGGTCTAGGCTGGGTGTACCGCTTGCCTGCTCTGTAAGCCACTTCACCTCTTGTTCGTAAAATGCAAGTAACTGTCCTATCTGTCATGCAACTGGCTGTGTGATCCAGGACAAATCACCAAGGTTCACTGGCCCATGTTTCCTCAGGTGTGAGGTCAGGTGAGGAGAGGAACTGCTTCAGCATAAAGGGCTTTTACCATGATGGTCTTTGGGAGATAAAGGGAGAAGGGCTGGTCCTGGACTCAGTCAAATTGGGCTTCCCTGGTGGCTCAGCGGTAAAGAATCCACCTACAATGCAGGAGATGTAGGAGACTCAGGTTTGATCCCTGGGTCAGGAAGATCCCATGGAGGAAGAAATGACAACCTACTCCAGTATTCTTGCCTGGAGAATCCCATGGACAGAGGGATGGGATGGGCTTACAGCCCATAGGGTCACAAACAGTCAGACACAACTGAGCTTGCTTGCTTGCAAAGTCAAATCAGGTAGCTTTTCTGTGCTTCCAGAAGCCTGACTTCCCCCTTATAACCCCACATGATGGCTGGATGAACCCTCTCCTTATCTGCCTCTCACTGGACTCCTGACCCTTGTGCCAGGACGGGTCCTGGTAGGCGCTCATACGCTTGTGTCAGATTCACACACTTTGGCCACCTCCCTGCAGCCAAGGTTCCTCCATACCTTCCTCCTGGCCATCCGCACCCATCAGCTGCCAAGGTGGTGGCGTCTGTCATTTAAGCATCACAGGCAGAGTAGCCTCAGTAGGGGCGGGGCCGGGCAGGGGACTTTAATGTCAGGCTTGCTGACTGTAGGAACACGTTTGACAACCATCAAGAAATGGTAACCACAGAGGATCTTGGTGCCCTCTCAGCTCCCCAGGGGCTGTTTCTCTGCCTCCTGGGGATCTGATGTGGGCTCCCTACTCCGCTCCACCCAGTCTGACAACCAGGCTCTGTATTTACAAGATCTTTCATCCAGGGAGCTCAAAGAGCTCCGTCACTAGGTGGCAGGTGCAGTTAAGCCTGTTTTATGGAAGGAGAAGTCCAGTCCGAGGAGGGAAAGGTGATGGATCCAGGTTATTGGAACCAGCTGGGGTGCCAGGGACAGATTGTGTGTCCCCTGCCAAGAGGGACTCTCCCAGGCATGTTCTAGCGGGTGACTGAGCCTTAGTCATCGCTGTTCCCCCATGCCTATTTCAGTGCTCCACTCCTCATGAATGCTCAATAAACATGCACCAAGTACCTGCCTGACCGCACCTCCCCAATCTTCAAACAGCCCACTCCCCTGTGTGGCCTCCGAAGGCAGCAGCTGGAAACTTCTTGTGGCCCGGCTGGCAGGCCTGAGCTGAGCTCCCCACAGCCTCGCCCT
The DNA here is from genome assembly GCF_049115385.1 of Moschus berezovskii. Taxonomy (NCBI): domain Eukaryota; kingdom Metazoa; phylum Chordata; class Mammalia; order Artiodactyla; family Moschidae; genus Moschus; species Moschus berezovskii. Next base: position 114,174,559 of record NC_142465.1, read on the forward strand.
GGGGCTCCTTGCACTCCCACACCTTTGCTCAGGCTGTGCTTGGGCCTGGAATGCCCTTGTTTCTCTGCCCGATGAAATTCTAATCTTTCATGGAGGGGCTCACAGGTCTCTTGTCTCATGAAGGCTTGCTTCTCTGCCTCCAAGTTCCCAAGACAGAAGCAATGGATCCCACATCCCTCTCTCCGCGTATTTCTCAGGCTGGGTTCTGGAACGGGAATAAGAGTCGCCTATGGCCCTCAGGGATGCCATGAAGACTGGATGGGCTGCTGCCTGGTGTTCAGTGCCTGTGAGCTGCAGTCGTCATTTATCGTCCCCCGGTTCCCCTGGCACAGCACCTGGTTATGGGCTGTGCAGTCCAGAGGAAGGTCAGGGCAGCAGTGGGGCCTTCAAGAGCACTGGCCCATGGGTCAGGACTCACAGGCTGACATCAGCGGCTTGCCTGATGTCTATGTGAGGTTGTCCCTCCAGGAAGCCACACATCCACCAGCTGCTCCACCTCCCGTGGGGATGTGGCTGGGGCCATGGTGCAGGCTTGACACTTGGGCTCTCCTGGTGAACAGCTCGGGCCAGTCATGTAGCCTTTCTCAGCCTCCACGTTCTTATCTGTAAAATGGGCATAATAGTAATGTGTCTGCCTCACAGGAGCTGAGCACAGTGTCTGGCACAGGGCAAGGGCTCAGTCAGTGTAAACTCCTTTTCTGTTTACAAGCTTGTCTTTATTCACCCAGTGCCTACTGCGAGCCTGCTCTGACAGTAAGACGTGACCCATGATGGAGGAGGCAATTGAGTGAGCATCCCCACAGTGAGGCCCTGGGAGGCACACGGGCCTCTAAGGGCCCCCCATGACCAGGGCCTCAGTATGACTTTCATGGTCCACTTCTTCCAAAAAGAGGATTAAAAATTCTATTTTGTGATTGTGTTGCTATAAAAAAGACTAGAATCCAGGCTGGGTTATATCCATTTCTCCCACTTCTTTTCTTTTTGAGTTCTTTTTTTTCCTTAAATTTTCAGTCTCCTCTTCTAATTGATCAAAATAATAGCATTTCTGTGGCCCTGTAAGCACGGCGGGCCCTGACATCGTGCCTACCATGTGTCAGTGTCTGCCTCACCCAGCTTTGGGGAGTCAGAGAGGCTGCCAGAAGCAGTGACCAGAAGGGCAGGAGGAGCAGCCAGAGAACAGAGGGGATCGCGGGGAGAGCACCCAGCTCGTGGGGACATCACAGGATTGACTATGCCCACTGCACGGAGATGGTCTCCGCCCCACCCCAGCCCGGTCCCTGGATCCTTCACTCTTGTCCCCTGGGCTAACCTGAGATGTCCTAAGCACCACCCCAGCCAGACCCCCATCACTTGCCCAGCCCCCTCCTCTGCTCCCCAGCTTTAGCTTTCCCATCTGCACTAAGGGAATGTCACTGCCACCCTCCCCCACTCTCCATGGACAAGGGGCTGCACGAGGACTCACGAGGCGGCCAGGCTTTGCCTCCGTGTTATTGTTGGTGTGGCAGGCCTGCCTCTTCCACACAGGACCGACCTCAGAGGGGCCCTTATCACTCCGCACCCGGCCATCAGCAATGCAGCCCGCCTGGGGAGGAATGCTCCATCACACGGCGCTCAGTGTGGCCCCACAGGACTGGTGGGCCTGGGTCATGGCTGACGGTTTCAATCTGGGGGCCCCAGTTCCTTCAGTCCTCCTCCCGTGCCCACCACCTCCCACACTGCCCGTTTCTTGGAGGCTCTCCTTTCTGAGGGCCAAAGCTCTCTGTGTATGAGGAATCTGGGTGACTGGCTTTGGTAGCACACAGGTGGGGCGAGACAGGGCTGCAGAGATTAAACGTGGTCCCTGCCAAGCTCAGGCCTACGGTCTGGCGAGCTCCTCCACCAACACCTTTGAGGGCCCCCAACCCGTTCCCCTGGGCCTCATACCAGCATGGCTGCTCCTGCCAGCCCGGGGCCTTCAGATGCTCATAGACTCTCACATGCCATCCCTTGGGTTGTAGGACCTGGTGGTCAGGAGCCACGGGCTCAAGAAGATTGTCTTCTTGATGCTGAAGAATGAGGTGAGAGGGGAGGACGGGATCAGTGAGGGATGGCCTGGGTCTGCTCCTCCACCCCACTGGTCCAAGACCGGACTTGCCTTTAGCAGCTGGGGGTGTGTGCCTGTGTGCATGCCTGTGTGCGTGCAAAGCACGGACGGTAGACATGGACTACCACTTGGAAGTGAGGTGACCTCGGGCAAGCCTGTCTGCCCACCCAGGTGTTGAACGAACTGCCTCTGGGGTCCTTTCCAGAGCCCACCCTGGGCTCAGCCCTCCCACTGGCAGTAGCTTCCCCGTCTTTGCTCTGATCACCCTCCCGGAACCTTCCCAGCCCCCAGGACACATGGGAGAGTGAGTTATCTGCTTCCACAGCCAGCGCAGTGCCTGCGGCTCAGTCAGGGTATTTATTTATTTTAAATTTTTTGGCCTTAGCTGCAGCACTCAGGATCTTTGGTGTCGAGTTCGGGCTCTGTAGTGTTGGCATGTGGGATCTTTAGTTGGGGCATGCAAACTCTTACTTGCAGCACGTGGGATCTAGTTCCCTGACCAGGGATCGAACCCTGGGAATCTTGCATTGGGAGTGTGGCGTCTTAACCACTGGACCACCAGGAAAGTCCCCCTGTTCTGTTCTTTGTCTGAAGTGCTCCAAGCACTCCTGTCCAGCCCCCTGTTTCTCTGTTACTCCATCCTCCTGTGTTTAATCCTCAATAGCTTTGCCCTAGGACCCAAGGAGGCTGAAAAGTGAAAGTGAAGTCGCTTAGTCGTGTCCAACTCTTTGCGACCCCATGGACTGTAGCCTACCAAGGTCCTAAGTCCATGGGACTTTCCAGGCAAGAATACTGGAGTGGGTTGCCATTTCCTTCTCCAGAGGATCTTCCCGACCCAGGGATCGAACCCGGGTCTCCCTCATTGTAGTCAGACACTTTACCGTCTAAGCTGGAGGCTGAGGCTATTTGTAATTCAGGCAATTTCTCAGCCTTCCTCTTCCAGCCTCTCCCCAGCCCCGAGCCCAGATCCTCCAGAGCTGGGTCCCTGCCAACCCTGTGCCCCACCCCTAACGGCCAGCCTCCCTCCCAGGACAGGTTCCTTGGAACCTGAGCCACCTTCTGCCCCTGCCCCCACTGCAACCCACTCCTACCCCAGCCTCCACAAAGCTTCCAGAAGGATCTTCCCTAAGCTCAGGCTGGGGCCTTGTGACGTGCCTCCAGCTTATCACCAGTCGGTGGCTCCATCACCCCCACTATCAAGTCCAGCCTGGCCTCGAAGGCCCTCTGTGACGTGGCCTCCACTGCCCCCCACCCAGCCCCTATCTCCCTCCCCACCTCCACTCTAACCATGCAGAAAAGAAGGAACACAGCAGGCCTGAGACAAAGGCCTGCTTGCAAGGGTGGACCTGGGCTGGCATCTGGACACTTGGATTTCAGGAAGTTCCCATCACTCCTTGATAAGAGTGGCCACTGGGAGTAAACTGCTGGTGATGCCAGTGTAGTTTATGCTGAACCCCTGTTTTCCTTCTGGGAGTCTGGATTTGGGTACATGCCAGGCAGAGGGTACCTTCACGACCAGCCCTCAGTGAAAAGCCTTGGGTCTCTAATGAGCTTCCCCGGTTGACGACTCTTCACATGTGTGGTCATAGCTCATTGCTGAAGACGTTAAGCATGGCTGACTCCACTGGGAGCAACTCTCGCGAGGCCTGAGCCTGGTTTCCCCCAGATATGGCCCTTGTGCCCTTTCCCTTTGCTGATTTTTTTTTTTTTTTTGGCCATGTGACATATGAGATCTTAGTTACTGGACTAGGGATCAAACCTGCGCCCGCAGCACTGAAAGAGCAGAGTCTTAACCACTGGACCACCAGGGAAGTCCCTCCCTTTGCTGGTTAAGCTCCATATCCTTTTGTGAAATAGCCATGAGCAAGACCCTGGGCCATGCCCTTTGAGTCCTCCTAGCCAATCATGGAATCTGGGGTGTCCTGGGAGCCCCCAGCTCACTGATCCTTTCTCAAATACTCCGTGGGTGTTTGGCCTCCATGCCTTTGCTCCCACTGCTCCTGCTTCATAAGCTGATCTCCCCATTTCACCTGGCGGGCCTGTCTGCACCTGTATGTCCAGGACACAGGTGACCTCCTCCTAGGTCCCCCTGCCCTCCGCTGTACATTTGTGACTTGGTGCTGTGGGCACTGCCTGGCCTTATGCTGGCTGATCTGAGGACCCCTAAGAAGTCAGGGGGTGGTTATTCCTTTCTCAAGAGGTTCCTGGCTTGACCGGGGAGGTGAAGGAGGATCCCTCCTCTTCTCTAATGTTTTGTCACTAACAAGCCTGTTGCGTGCATTATCAGTGAAAGACTGGTTATTTGGACATAGCTTTTGAGGAGACCTGCCTGGTTGTGAAGCGTGATGAGCCTGAGGGTCAGGCTCATGACAGTTGGCAGGACACTGGACTTGATTCGTGTCGTGATAACAACACCACTCCTTGCGGTGCAGGGGCTTCGGCTGCCCCCTCCTACCGTGGTCTGGAGCGGCTGGCAAAGATGCCTGGCTTGGGACTTCCCTGGCGGTTCAGGGGTTAAGACTCTGCCCTTTCGCTGCAGGAGGTGCGAGTTCAGTCTCCTGTCGGGGAACTAACATCTCTCACGCTGCATGGTGCAGTCAAAAAAAAAAAAAACAAACATCCTGGGCAGCAGGGAAAGAGCTCGAGAAGGAGAGAGAATCAACCCCAGCTTTGCCTGTGCTCTTCCCCCTTAGTCCTTGGGGCTCCGGGGCCCATCCTGGGGCCATCACAGCTGTCCCAACCATGAGGAGGGAGGTCAGGTCACCAAGGGCCACAAGGTCTATGAATGGAGCTACTCTGGCTCCAGGCCCAGGAGGGAACCAGGAGGGGACTGTCAATGCTGCCCACTCAGCCATGCCGTCAGACGGGGTTGGGGCGCGGGGAGTGAGGGGCAAGGCCACGATGAACCAGGAGCAGCTGTCAGTGGCAGCGGCAGGAGCAGGGGCCGCGGAGCCCTTGAAGCTGCCTCTCTGGGGACAATAGTGCTCCATGGGGTTGTCGTGACGGTTACGTGAAATGATCTTTGTCTCAAATGAATTTCTTCAAAAAACTGTTTGAAATACTATGACTGAACGAATGAATCTGTGTTACACATTTCAGGATAAAGAGGATATCCTCTGGGTCTCTCCCCGGGCCTGAAACGCAGTGTCCGTGTCTGACCCTCACCTGTGGTGGCTCATGGATGTCTTCAGAGCTTGGATAGCATTACCCCCTCCCTGGGGCAGCCCTCCCTCGCTCTCTTAGCACTTAGAGAGGGGAATTTGTGGTCACTTCCAAACACACACTAACACACACACAGACACACAAATACGCTAAAACACATATAGACAGCACAGGAGGCACACACAGGCACACGCACATCAGACACACAGACACACACTGAGACACACACTCCCAGGGCGCCCCTGCTGGTCCTGGCCTAACCTCCAACTGTTGTCCAGGTGCAGCAGGAAGTGGTCACTGCCGATATTCCGGCGTCTCTTGTGGCAGTACTGGTGCAGGCTCCCTCGGGAGGGGGTAAGGCAGCCAGGGGAAAGAGATTCTAGCAAGGGCTCCCCCGGGGTGTTCCCAGGTAAGGGTAGGAGGGTCTGCAGGGTCACTGGGGCAACAGTGAGGGGGTTGCCCGTTAAAGACTTAGAGCGGGGACCTCCCTGGGCGTCTGGTGGCTAAGACTCTGTGCTCCCAGTGCAGGGGTCACCAGTTCAATCCCCTGTCAGGGAACTAGATTCCACATGCCACAACTAAAGGCTTCACATGCTGGACTGAGACCTGATGCAGCTAAGACCGGAGACACACAGAGGCACACATGCGTCAGGGGCACAGACACACAGAGGCATACTGAGACACACACACACACACCCTCCCAAGGAGCGCCTGGGAGCCCATATATATATATACATATATGTATATACATACATCAGGCACACAGATACACAGAGGCATACTGAGACACACACACACACACACACACTCCCAAAGAGCGCCTGGGACCCGATATATATATATATATGTATATACTTACATCAGGCACACAGATATACAGAGACATACTAAGACACACACACACACACACCCAAGGAGCGCCTGCGAGACTATATATATACATATATGTGTATACATACATCAGGCACACAGACACACAGAGACATACTAAGACACACACACAACCTACCAAGGAGCGCCTGGGAGCCCATATATATATATATACATATAAGTATATACATACATCAGGCACACAGATACATACAGACATACTGAGACACACACACACACACACTCCCAAGGAGCGCCTGGGAGCCTATATATATATACATATAAGTATATACATACATCAGGCACACAGATACATAGAGACATACTGAGACACACACACACTCCCAAGGAGCGCCTGGGACCCGATATATATATATATGTATATACTTACATCAGGCACACAGATACACAGAGACATACTGAGACACACACACACACAGTCCCAAGGAGCGCCTCGGAGCCCATATATATATATACATATATGTATATACATACATCAGGCACACAGATACACAGAGGCATACTGAAACACACACACACACACCCTCCCAAGGAGCGCCTGGGAGTCCATATATATATACATATATGTATATACATACATCAGGCACATAGATACACAGAGACATACTAAGACACACACACACCCTCCCAAGGAGCGCCTGGGAGTCCATATATATATACATATATGTATATACATACATCAGGCACACAGATACACAGAGACATTCTGAGATACACACACACACCCTCCCAAGGAGCGCCTGGGAGCCCATATATATATATATATCTCTCTCTCTCTCTCAGATACTGTGTGTCTGTGTATATATATATACATATGACAGCAGCTATAAGTCATATATATGACATGTATATATATGACAGTGTATGTATATAAAATGACAGCAGCTATGTCATATAAATATGACATATATATGTGACTGTATATGTGTGTATGTCTGTATATGAGTTACAGCTACTGTCACCCTGGAAATGCTCAGGTTGGGAGGGCCACCTAAAGCCGATGAGGGGAGCCATGGGGGGCCACAGGGAGGCTGCTGGGACCCCAGGTGTGGGGAGGCTGCAGCCTTCAGGGCTCACCCACTGAGCTGAGAGTCAGGAGCCAGCTCCCACCCAGCTCCAGAGGACAGGCCTGGTGGTAGCCGGTCCAAGCAGCCAGACTCACCTCTGCTCAGACTGACCAGACCTCAGACTGACCAGACTGATCAGCTGCTCAGAGCTCAGACCTCTGAGGCCCACTGGCCTATGGTGGGGGGGATGAGCAGGTGGCCAAGACAACAGCTTGCCCAATGTTGCCAGATGTGAGGGGGCTCAGGGGGCTCCTGGAAGCCAGGCTTCCCCCATCCCCTCAGCCAGAGCCATTCTGTACTGTCTGTTCCCCAAATGGGGGTTCCTTGGGCAAAGTAGTTTGCAAAAAGAATTCTTCTGCCAGAAAACAAACCAAGCATACGAAAAGGACAACTGGCCTGGCCGACTTCCCAGAGCCCGTATCTCACTCAGGAGAAAGTCTAGGATGGCCAGGGAGCAGGTGGGAGGCCCTTGGACCTGGCACAGCAGTCCAGGGTCCCCTCCCACCTGAGAGGAAGGCCCGGAAATGGGGCACAGCTTGGCTCAGCAGCTCTGGGCAGCCCACGCTGACCCAGTGATGGGGAAATAGCCAGGACAGGCTGGGTTATGGGAGGACTGCCATGGCCGAGACAGCACAGGGTGTCCTGGGACGGGCCTAGGGGCTGATGGCAGACGGGCCCTAATCCCACGTGTGCCCTTCACTCGGGAAGGAGCTTGGCTCAGACGCTGTTCTGCTCCGGGTCTCAGTTTTCTCTAGTAAACGATGTGACCACTGATGAATTCATCTGACACGTGCCAGGCCTGCGGGTCCTGGTGAGCCAGACCATGATGCCTGTCCTCCATGGGCCTGATTCCTGGTGGGGAGAAGAGCCAGTGCCTGGACCACGCCAGGGGCTGCACCACGTGACTCTCAACCCCACCTCAACTTTGGCTTTGCGGCTCCCCTGCCTGGAGCCCGTTCCTGCGATGGCCACTTGGCTCATTCCCCATCCTCCCAGTGAGGCCCTGTTCTTCTCAAACCACCCCGTTGAGGACGATCTCCTCCCTCCAGTCCCCCTTCCCTGCTTCATCTTCCCACTAGATCACCACTGAACACACCCTACATTTTACTTATCTGCGGTTTTTATTTATTGCCAGTACTTCACTTAAAAGTAAGCACTCTGAGGGCAGGGATTTGACCCATTTTGCTCACTGCCATACCCTCGGTCCCTAATCGAACATCAAGCACACAGTAGATGTTCAGTAAATATCTGTAGAATGAATGAATAACAACCAGCCCCATTGTTGTCTCCATTTTACAGATAAGAAAACTGAGGCTCGGAGACGTGATTTATCCAAAGTCACACACCAGTTCCTAACAAAGCCAGGGCCTTCTGATTCCTCAAGCACATTTCTCTTTCCCTTTGACCAGTGACTGCCTTAGACCTCAGAGGAGAAGCCGGGGAATGATGCTAGACAATGAGAGGGAGGCCCACGGTCTTGAGCAGAGCTGTTCTAGAGCAGAGCTTTGCCCTGACTCACTTGGCCTTCTTGCTCTTGCTGGGGGAGCATCTATGGGGTCTGTACCAGCTATGGCATTTGGCCAGGGTGGCTTTGGGAAGAAAGGGGACTTCGGGCCCTCCAGCACGTGGGGCCATCGCACAGCGTGGGCTCCCTACAGCAGTAGGAGGCGTATACGCAGCTGTTTGCTGCGGGAGAAGGGAGGCCGCAGGCAGTGCCATATGGGCCATGTCTGGGGCTCCTGTCCCTCACCAGGCTCCCCCAGGCTCAGCCCAGGCAAGGCCCTGGCCCCCCACAAGCTGGGGGTGGGATGAGGGGACAGAAGGACCCCTGCCCCACATTCTGCCAGGAAGAGGTGACTCCCTTGGGCTCTGACTCTGCTCTGGTTGATGTGATCTCTGCCACTTTCCCCAGATCCCAGCAACACCTGTGCCTAGATTCTAACAACCGTGCCCTCTTGTAGCCCACCCAGGGTAGGAGAGCGAGGGTGGGTCTGGGAGCCAGGCTGATCCGCCAGCCGGAGACGCTTGGGCAGGCACTCCACTTCTCTGAACCTCGGTCCCCAATCTGTCCCTTTCTTTCCTCAAATTCCAATAACAGGGACTTCCCTGGTGGTCCAGTGGCTAATACGCCACACGCCCAATGCAGGGAGCCTGGGCTTCATCCCTGGTCGGGAAGCTGGATCCCACTTGTCACAACTTAGACCTGGCACAGCCAAATAAATATTTAAGAAATTCTAATAACAGCCTCGGCAATGCTCTCCTCACCTGTCAGGCTGCTCCCAGGCTCCGCCCTCTGTTGGTGCTGTGACCGCCACCTGGCAGCCCATCTCACCTTCCCTCTCCACTAACTCATCTAACTCACACGCACACACTGACACACACACACACACACACACTCATAAGTCTTTCAAATCCTAGTGACAATAGCATCTCCTCCAGGAAATCCCCCTGGACCCCGGGGTGGTCTACATGTCCCTCCACTGTGCCCTATACATTCTGCTGCCTTTATCATTAGCACTGGCTCCTGTCCCCTGCCAGACACATGCCAGTGTATGAGCTCCATCTCTGGGGCTGGCCAGGAGAAGTGTAGAGCCTGAGTGGGGGGAGTCCAGAGGACCGCCTTGGCGTCTACCCTGGATGCAGGGTGCCCAGGGAGAATCACTAGGGTGTGGCCGGTGTGGGGAGGCCATCTGGGGGCGGGGAAAGCCTCAGTGCGTGTCTCAGTGTGAGGAGAGCTCTCAATTCACTGCCCCCCCAGTGCTGGGACTCTGGAGAAGTGGGCCCGTCGTCGGGGGACACGAGGAGGGTTTGCAGGGCTCTCTGACCAGCGGTGACACCTCAGACCTCCTTGCCCTTATTCACCTGTCAGCTCATGACCAAGAGGCCCCTCCCGAAACGCAGGATTCGGCCCCAGAGCAAAGGGAAGCGAAAGGAACTGCTTGTACTTAGTGCCTGTTAGTCAGGCTTCCCTGGTGGCTCAGACGGTAAAGAACCGCCTGCAGTGCAGGAGACCCGGGTTCTGTCCCTGGGTTGGGCAGATCCCCTGGAGAAGGGCATGGCAACCCACTCCAGTATTCTTGCCTGGAGAATCCCATGGACAGAGGAGCCTGGCGGGCTACAGCCCATGGGATCGCAGAGAGTCGGACACGACAGCGACTAACACTTTCTTTCACTTTCAGTCAGCCCTTTGGCACGTCTTACCACCTAGCAGTTCACTAAAATCTTTGAAAGGTGAGACATAGGGTGATCGTCACCTTTACAGGAAGCTGGGCTTGGAGAAATTATGGCTTGTCCAAGGTGAGCATCTGGTGGATGGTGAGGCCAGAGTGTCTGACACACAGTGATGCCCTTTCTCACCCCCAAGTGGCCCCCAGGCATTGGGCCAAATGTCAGGGGAAGAATCTGTCCCCAGAGGGGGGAGGTGGGCAGGGAACCCCAGGGCTGGGAGAAGCTGGAGGAGACCGGAAGACCTGTCTCTGCTCTTAAGGGACCTAGGGCTACCAGGAACCTGGCCAGCAGAGGTGCAAAGAGAAAGGCTGTGAGTTCTGAATTATGCTGCTCAAAGTCAGAAACTGGCAGGGGTCTCCTGGTCTTGGGTCAGCTTGACATTAGATGGAAAGGCCCCCTGACCGCTCCCTACCTGGCCCTCCACCCCTGAGCTCAGGGGTCGGACTCCTCACTGGAGGCCAGAGACCTCCCTGTCCTGGTGGAGGGGATGTCCCAGCTTCCTGCCCACAGTGTCAGGGACCAAGTCCAGCCCCTGTGAGAGAGCTGTGTGACTGTGGGAGTGGCCTTGCATCCCTGGGCCTTGGTTTCTGCATTTTGTCAAAAGTGGAATAGTGGGGTTTCCCTCGTGGTCCAGTGGTTAAGAGTCGCCTTGCAATGCAGAGGACACGGGTTCGATCCCTGGTCCGGGAAGATCCCACTTGCCACTGGGCAACTAAGACTGCGCTCCACAACTACTGAGCCCACGCTTGAGAGCTGGGGCTCTGCAACAAGAGAAGCCTCCACTCACAGTAACCAGAGAAAGCCTGTGCACAGCCAGAAGACCCATCACAGCCAAAAATAAAATTAATTAATTAAATTTAAAATAGAAGAAAAAAGTGGAATGGAGCCATCTGTCTTGAGGGACCACGGTGAGGATGAAATGAGGATTGATATGGAGCCTCGCACTTAACTCACTGGGTCCCTGGCTTCCTTCCCAAACTGGCCCACAGGCAGGCAAGCCAGGTCTATGTGAAGTTGAGCCAGATGGTCCAGAAAAACAGACCTGGGGTCTCTGAAGAGCACTGAACTTGCAGCCTTCTCTGGACTCCCCTCTCTGCGCAGTTCTGTGGCTGTGTGACTCTGGGCAGGGTACTAAGCCTCTCTGTGCTCCTCACCAGGTGAATCACAGATGTAGGAGTGGCTGGGTTTTTGGTTTCATTTTCCTTTTTTAGGGTGAAATGTGGAGCATGGTAAGAGTCCCTCCCCAGGGTGACTGTAGTCTTAGGGTGAGGGGCCCTGTGCCGGAGGTGACCCACCCAGCCACAGAATGAAGTGCCCAGAGTCTGCCTTCTTGTTTTCTGGGAGGGCTCCCTGGCAGCTGAGAGAGGCTGGCCCAGCCTGTGTTTTCCTCCAGGGCCTGGGGTGACGGCACCAAAGCCCACATGCTCTGGCCTGGCTTGGCCATTGGTGTGGGGAGGGGCTCAGTACTGCCTTGCTTGAAGCGAACCCACTGAACAGAAAATGCCAAGGGGTCCTGAAAGGCAAATTTTAGAGTGCTCCCTCACTCTCCGAGAGGATCTTCATTGTTTTGAAAAGTTCCCCCCTCAAATTCCATTAACGGGACCCCTTCCTTGGACGGTGGGGGTGGGGGGCAATTCTTGCAAGGTGGGGACTGTGGAGCTGAGTTACAGGAGGAGCGTGGGGTTCAAAGTGTGAAGTGGAGGCGCTGGGGCCCGGCTGGACCATAACTTCAGTGACGGTGGGGACGCACCTGCTCTTAGGTGGCTGCCCCGGTACCCACACCGGCAAGGCATACAGTAGGTGCTCAATAAATGTTTGTGAGTGAAGAGTCAAAGGAAGTCAGGTCCGAATGACTCATGACTTTTCCCACTTGGGCTTGATGAACCTGAGGAGGTGGCTGTGGTCTCCCCACCCCAGGCCTGGGAGGAGGGCAGGGTGAGGACAGAGCCGGGAGGGCCCCCCCAGCGCCGTCCTGCGGCCCCGGAGCCGGCGGTCGCCAGGGAGCCTTGTTATGCACGCATGTGGCCACGAGAGGTCGCCCTGCACCGTCAGCCGCCGTGAATCCAGCCTCCCAGAGGACCCCTAGCGGTGGAGAAAAGAACTCACCTTGCAGAAAGCAGGATGCGTTCGGAGCAGGGTTGGAGAAAGACCATCTGGAGGGTCAGCTGAAGGACACTGTGAAAGGGACCCTTGGGGCACAGAGGAGGAAATGGGCCCAGAGAGGGGTGGCTGGTCCCAGGGACACACGGCTAGTCCTCGGCCATCCCCAGAGGACCCCTCCCAGTTCCTCATCACATGGATTTGAAGAGGGCCTCCTGTTGCTGGGGCTGCTTTGTCTGGGTCCACCAGACTTCTGGACTGCAAGGTGGAGATGGGGGTCAGGAGAGGCAGGGCTGGTGGGCGGGGAGGATGGGGGTGGGGTCACGGGGTGCACTTGACTCGCCCAAGGCCACCACCTTCTTGGTAGCCATCTCCTCCTGCAGGGAGGGCTCAACCAGTCACACTGTGGGGATAACTCTCCATCGATGTGGAAGCATCACCAAGTGAGACTGGTGCCCTAGGGGCTCTGGCTTGGCCCTCGCTGACCCCGGAACCCCATGCCTGAGGGGCAGGCCTGGCCCTGGGCACCCAGGCAGTGGGTCCTCCAGAGAGGCAGAGAGGCCAGGTGAGGAGCTGGGTTTGTCCTGGGCCGTTGGGGACTCTATCAGGTGGGGGTTAAACCGGGGAGCACATGGCCCTTCTAGTTCAGTTCAGTAGCTCAGTCATGTCCAACTCTTTGCGTCCCCACGGACTGCAGCTCCCATGGATGCCAGGCTTCCCTGTCCAACACCAACTCCCGGAGTTTGCTCAAACTCATGTCCATCGAGTCGGTGATGCCATCCAACCATCTCATCCTCCGTCGTCCCTTTCTCCTTCTGTCTTCAATCTTTCCCAGCATCAGAGTCTTTTCCAACACATCCGGCCAAAGTATTGGAGTTTCAGCTTCAGCATCAATCCTTCCAATCAATATTCAGGACTGATTTCCTTCAGGATGGACTGGTTGGATCTCCTTGAAGTCCAAGGGACTCTCAAGAATCTTCTCCAACACCACAGTTCAAAAGCATCAATTCTTCAGTGCTCAGCTTTGTTTATAGTCCGACTCTCGCATCCATACATGACTACTGGAAAAATCAAAGCTTTGACTAGACGGACCTTTGTTGGCAAAGTAATGTCTCTGCTTTTTAATATGCTGCCTTTGTTGGTTTGGGTTAGTAAGATGTGGGTGGGGAGCTACGACACAGCTCAAGCCCAGCTCACACTGACTTGCAGGGCAGGTGACTGGCCCTCTCTGGCTGTCTCCTTTCAGCTCTCCAAGCTGGGAGAGGAGGCCTTTCTCCTGGCTCTCTGGCATCACGATCCTGCCAGACGCCCTCCCTGGATCCCCACGGCTGGTCCGATGACAGGTGGACACCTTCCCCAGCCCCATCCTCAGCTCTGCCCACTCCCACCCACAGTGACTTCAGCTGCAGTGCTCTGACCCCTCCTCATCTCCCTGGGGCCTGCAGAAATCCCTTCTGGGCCCAGTTCAAATATCACCTCCTTTGAGAGGACCTCCTGGCCAGTCTGGACATCGAGGCCTCTCCCTGGCACCCCCATCCTGTGGGAGTTCCACACTCACTGTGCGAGTGGGGTTGTTGGCCAAGACCCAGAGGGTGGAGCTGCCTGAATGTAGGGTCTGGCCCAGCGGCAGGTACATCATCCAGCGAGACGGATGTGGGGAGAGAGAACAGAGGGGTCTCAGGAGGCCGAGCCCCACTCTTGAGCCCCTGAACTCGAGTTCAACACTCTCACTGGTCGGTCAGCGAACTTCCTAGGTGTGACACAGAAGAGCTTGTCCTTCAGCCCCAGCGTTGACATGGCTGTGTACACGGGTGGGCAGAGGACTCGCCCCGTTTGCCCTGGCCTGGCTGCCAGGCTATGGCCCCAGGCTCTGTTGGGCAGTCCCTCTTCTCCACGGATCCCTTGCCACCCTGGAAATCCTACAGCTCTTGAAGCCCCCATGGCTTCTGGCCAAGCTGTGGTGGGGGGCGTGGAGAGTCGGGCATGGGCTGCCCTGGCTGTGACAAAGCCACCTAAAGGGGCCCAAGAGGAGGGGAAGCCAAGAGTAACAGCAGGGCCACCCAGAGGGGTGCCAGGAGCTGGAGGGGGCACCATGGCCGCTATTCAAACAGCTGCAAGGCCAGGAAGCTGGACCGCACAGGGATTCTCTAAGGGGATATAATACTGTGAGGATCGTCAGAGGTGGCACCTCCTGGACCCAGCCATGGAGGGAGGGCATCTCCCAGAGGGCTGTCCGGAGGTGGAGTCCAGAGAGTGCCCTAGGCCCTGGGGATGCTGTTGAGGCGGTCAACAGAGGGAGTCCTGGCCGGGAGGGGCAGGGCGGGGTTACGGGGAATGACAAGAGAAGGGGCCGCAGGTCAAGGGGCCAAGGGGCCAAGGGGAAGGCAGGTTTGGGCTCTGGATTCCTCAGGAACGGAATGCTTACCTGCCCCGCTCCTGGCCCTTGGCAAACCTCCATCATCAAGGTGGCGTTGCCCATCCCAGCTCCAAAGGGGCTCTGAGCCAGGGGAGGGGGAAGTGCAAGGACCACCCAGCCCAAGGAAGGACTGAGCGACCCCTCCGCACGCAGCCTTGAGGGCCTCCACCCAGCCCTGTGTTCCCAGCACTCAACGGGTCACCGTGCACTGTCGCCTCCCCGGATTCAGCACCCTGTCTCCATCCTGGCGCAGGCCTCGCCCCGAAACCCCAGCCTGCCTCCAGCCCGTGTATGCTGTCGCCTCCTTCACTGCCCCCCACTTCCTGCCATGAAGGAGGCCCACAAAAGCCTGGCCCCACCCGCCTCTCTGGGAGCCATTTCTTGGCTCATCTCCCCCACTTTCCCACTCCGTCCAATGGCCTTCTTTTTTGAGAAGCGTGTCTACACCCTGACTTCTGCCTCAGTTCCTTCCCCTTGTGTTCAGCTCCGTGTCCACTTCCGTTGTGGCCCTCCTCTGGTCTCAGCACCCCTCCCGGGCACACCCACCCGCCACGTTGCACATGGAGCTGTCCCACTGGCCCACGTGTCTGCCTAACTGCAAGCTCCTCCGGGGAGGGCAGGCAGACTTGCCCCACTGTCCTGTATCCCTGGGCCCCAGTGCAAGCAGCAAAAAGAATGTGCTGAAAGGTTTTGCCGACGAGGATGAGGACATTCACTTGGTAAACATTTATTGAGCACCGGTTATGTACACAGCCTTGTGCTCAGCCCTGTAAGAGGTTACATAATGCAAGGCCCTGTGGCTCTCAAAAGAGCTCTAAACCACACAGTGTTCAAGGGGGAGGTTCTGTGCCTGCCCAGGGCAACTGGGGGCTTTGGCGGGGGCTCTGCCTAGAAGACTCCTGAACGACCCGCCAACTTACCTGAGCTTGGCCTGCACAGTGTTCTCCAGGGGCCCCTTTAGAGTTCATCTCCCCTAGTGCTAGGGGCAGGGACCAGGGTGGGGGCCTATTTCCTCTGCAAAGGGCCTGGCATCTCCGGAGCTTATTAAATACTTGCTGAGTGATGGCTGGAAAGAGCAAAAGACCAGCCTGGGGCACAGGGTCCTGGCTGATGGCTCACTAGCCAATGACGATGCTCTGTTAGAGCCTTTAATAGCAGGAGCTCAGCCCTGACCCCTTTCCTGGGGCTGCTCCATTCGCTTAATCCTCCCCGTGACCTCTGGGCAAGGAGGGCAAGGACTTCACTCCTTTTTACCCCTGAAGAGAACGGGGCTCAGGAGAAGGGACTCACTCAAAGCCGCATGGCCAGCAAGTGGTGGAGCTGGTGTTGGAACTCAGATCTGATGGCAACCCCAATGTTCTTCTTGGTGCTCCTTAGCAAGCTCTTCCAGACTTAGGAATCAACTCGCGCTACTTCTGAGTCTTCATATTTTCTTATTAATCAGATCAAAGCGGGGTGATTTTCTGAGTCCCAGATAAACCTGAGGTCTCCTTTGAGGGGCCTGGAGATTTAGCTGAGGGCATCAGAAATAAAGGAACGCCCCTAGTCTAGCCATCACTGGTGTGTTTGGCTCGTGTGCCCTGTTGCTCTGAGCTTCCTGGAGAATCTTCCGCTAATTTATCACCCACTTATCCATCCATCCATCCATTGTTCATCCATCCAACCATCCCTCATCCATCCATCCATCCATCTTTCATCCATCCAACTATCCCTCATCCATCCATTCAACCATCCATCCATCCAACCATCCCTCATCCATCCATCCATCCATCTTTCATCCATCCATTCAACCATCCATAATCCATCCATCCCTCATCCGTTCATCCATCCATCTTCCATCTATCCAACTATTCTTCATCCATCCATCCAACCATCCATCATCCATCCATCCATCTATCATCCCTCTAACCAGCCTCATTCACTTGCTCACTAGTCACAATGCACCTCTGATACGTAGCAGGTCCTATGCTAGAGAGATAAGACATATCTCCACCAAGTCAATAAAACGGAGCCGGTGTAGATATGATGATGCGGCACAGTGGGGACACAAAGTGACCTCGGTGTCCAGGGACTGCGGGGTGGGGGGGAGGAGTCCTAGAGGAGTTGGCAGCATCCTTCCCACGTCTCTGAGACTACTGGTGTATAGAGGAGAAGCCTCTGCCCAGGCCGGCCCCCATCCCAGCACATCCCAAGTTCTCTGTGAGGCCATTTCCTCACTGCTGGGGCAGAGACCCTTACAGAATCTGCCTGGCTCACTTCAGTGGGCCATTCTGAGGCTCGAAGGACAGACACAGCTTGGAGAGGGCTTGGCAACAGCAGAGTCCTCACAAGAACCTGCTATCAGGACAGTCCTCCCCAGCTCAGGATGGAAGGACAGGGTCTGGTCCTGGCTGTTTGGGATCCTCAGTCACTGGACGTGTGTAGTCACCCTGTGTTTCATGCCATGACCCTGCAGAGCCCAAATGCCAACAGGACCTTGGAGGCAACTACCTACCTGGCCCGCTGAGCCCAAGCTTCCAGATTCCCACATCTCCCAGGGGTTTCAGGGGCTCCCCAGACTGGCCCTGACCCCAATTGCTGTTCAGCACTTCCCACCTTCAGGCGTTTCCACCTTCATGACCACTGTCTCCTTGGTGCCCTACCAAGGAGAAGAGGCCGGGCAGGAGCCGGGAACCCTATTTGCAGGTGAGAAAACTGAGATTTGAGAAGCTGAGTGGCTGTCCCGTGGCGGGCAGACCTTTGGAGAGCTGGCTCTGGTGCCCTGTGGGCCTGTGGTGAATCCTGGTCGTGACCTGGAGCTTAACCTCTCTGGGCCTCGAAGCCTCATCTGTGAAAGGGGCACTGGCAGTATCTCTTCACAGGGTGGAATTACGAACTACAGGAGACAGTTTGGAAAATGCTTCCCAGGTGGCGCTAGTGGTAAAGAACCTGCTTGCCAATGCAGGAGACATAAGGGACTTGGGTTCGATCCCTGGGTCGGGAAGATCCCCTGGAGGAGGAATTGGCAACCCACTCTGGTATTCTTGCCTAGATAATTCCATGGACAGAGGAGCCTGGTGGGTTACAGTCCATAGGACTGCAGAGAGTTGGACATGAGAGAGCAACTTAGCACGCACACGACAGTATCTCTTCACAGGGTGGATGTACCAACTAAGTGAGAGAGTCTGGAAAATGCTTGGGGCAGGGCCCGGCACACCTGGGACCCCCAATAGTTTGGAAATATTATGAGTACTAATTCAGATCCTCTACCTCCTAAGCTTGCACCCTTTCCACTCCGCCCCCGCACCGCCCTCCTAAGGACTGAAGACAGCAGCTGGCAGTGGGAGGCGGTTACTTTAAATATGAGATGAGGAGAACAAAGGGAAAATAGAACAGGGTGGTGGCTTGTGGCTAAAATTGAACAATTCCCCTCCCAGACTTGGGGGAGGATCTGAAGGACATTATCGATGATCCCTTCTCCTTCTTCTCAAGGAACCAACAAGCCCTGCTTCACACCTCTGTCAGTCCGGCTGGGGGCTGGCGAGATGCTGGCCAGGGACCCCCACCACCCCAGGGGACACCACCTGCCTGCCCCAAAGGCTCTGTTCTCGGGAGAAGCAGGAAGTAGTTTAAGCGGGACCCTGGAGCTTCTCTGCATCACTTCCGAGACAGCATTAAATATTCACTAGAAGATTTCTCCATGGGCCCACCGCCACCTTCAAAGGCAGCCCTCTCACCCCCTTGGCAGCATGCCCGCCATCTTGGTTGCCACGGGGCCCTGCCACCCAGCCCCTGCCCTTCATCCTCTCACACTGACTGCCTTGGTGCCCCTTGCCCCGCTCCCACCCCCAATCCTGGGGAGGCCTGTGCTTCTAGGGTCTGTGCAGGTCCTGGTGGAGGGGACCAGTGTTCGGTTCTCTCATCTGGCTAGCACTTGCTGCTCTCCCAGGCAGAGGGCTGGGGCCCCAAGGGTGGGGGGCCTATGACTTGGCCCTCCAGATGTGTCCAGAAAAGGCTGCCCGACTTCCCCTCCGCTGAGCCGGCAGAGGGGACTGAGGTGTCTGGGTGAGTCCCCGCTGCCCACACACGGATGGCACCGGAGGGGCCTGGGCTGGTGGCGGCAGCAGGGCTGTGGTCACTGTCTGGGGCTGCGGCAGTCTGAACAGAGGGAGGTGGGGGCTGGTGGCCGGCGGGAGGAAGTGTCTGGATGGAGAGGTCGCCATGCCGTGGGACCCCAGCTCTCTACAGGGCAGGAGGTAAAGAGAACGGGCCTGAGAACACAGCTGGGGCCCGGCAGAGAAGGGCTGGTGAGGCTGGCACGGGGAGGGTCTGGTTCCCATCTGGAGCCACTTCCTAGCTGGACCCGGGCAAGATCTCTCACCCACCCAGCCTCATCTGTAAATGGGGACAGTGATGACCACCTTGGAGGTCTGTTGAGGACACAGGACATCACGTCATAAGGAAGCGAGTCCAAGTGCCTGCCAGGTGGGGGACACTGAGTGGCTGGAGTCTCCTGGCCTCAACCTCTTCCTCCTTCCGCCCTCTTGAGCACGCCACTTGCATACCCTCCAGCACTCCCAACAGCCATCCCGGCGGCTCCCTCAGGCACTGGTCTGAACGTGCTGCCCACCTGAGGCTGCCTCCCCAGGTAGCTCTCCCCTTCCCATCTCAGCCCTCCCCCGGGAAAGCCACAGCCTAGTTTAGCGCCACCTCCTCTGTGACACCTTCCCCAGCGCCCTGGGGGTGACGACAGTGCCTCCTTCCCTGACCCCACATGCCCATGAACGCCACCCTCTCTCTCCCTCTGGCAGATGGCTTATGGATAAGTGCGTCCCACTTTTTCATCCCTGGCCTGCCTTCCTCAGGGACTGCCTGCTGCCAAGGCTGAGGTGTTCCGGCGTGTGGCTCAATGGTCACGACCCTCTCCTTTTCAGTCCGTCAGCAACTGCTTGTTGATTCTCTGGCCGTGAGCGGGGAGGGGCCTGGGAGGATGGTTAGGGTGACCACGGCTGGCATGGGTCCCAGCGGGGAGAGAAGGAAAGCTACCGAGGTCAGCAGCGTCGTGCTTTCTGCCCTGTCTTGTGGCAGCTGGGTGTCAGACAGGTTCCCATCTCCAAGGCGGGGAGACAGCAGCACCCTCAAGCACACAGTGTGCGTGGCAGGGGCGCCGTCTGCTCTGGGGACAGGCCTGAGGCTCTCAGCAGCCTTGGGAGCCGGTGAGTTTTATCTCCATTTTTACAGACAAAGCCACTGAGGCTAGCGAGGTTAGGAAGAGCAGGGCTGGGCCTGAGTCAGGTCTGTGGACCTCACAGCCCACACTCCCCGGCTGCCACCCTAGCACTTGGGATTCGGGCTGAGCCTGGCTTACATTGTGGCACCTACACGTGGCAGATTGGAGGCGAGAACAGCTGCCAAGGCGGCAGTTGATAAACTGGCTATTCCAGGCCTCAGCGCCCACCTGCTTGTATGCCCATCTGCGTGCCTCACCAACCGCCCCCTGCAGAGCCTGGTGTGGCCCAGGGCTCGGGTCAGCGCAGGTCCCAGGTCAGAGCTGCCCTCCCCCCCAACCCCCATCCCATAAGTCCCAGAGGGTCAGATGACCAGTAAGGTCTAGATGACCAGTTAGGTCTATATGACCACAGTTAGGTCGAGATAACCAGCCCTGGGGCAGTGACCCTGACCTCCTCCTCTTTCTCAGGACCCCACACGCAGCAGCAACTCAGCAAACACTTGTGAAATTCACCAGCGGTCCACCATGCTCCCCTCTCTGCTCAGCTGCCTGGGTCTCTGAGTAGAACTCAGAGGAAGGACGGGAAGCTGTCCAGCAGAGCTGTCGACAGATCCCATGAAAAATGGATTCGAAGCCTTAGGAGGTCATGACCGGGCCAGGGCCCAGGGCTGCCAGGCCTGGATGTCCTGGTGAGCCATTTCAGGAAGGGAAGGTAGGCTGGGGAGCAGACAGGCTAGCCCGGTCTGCCCAGACCCAGCATTTCTAGGGGTGAGACTCAGATTGGGGGGGAAGGAGATTCTTGGGTCTGCAGGGTGGCCCCTCACACCATGCATCTATTCCCACCGTCACTTGGCCCTGAGCACCTCCTCCCTGGGGAAAATCCTTCTCTCCCTTGAGAGCTGGCTTTCAGGGCCCACCCCACCAGGGGCTCCCCAACACTCCCTAGGCGGGGTGTGAAGGCCTTCCGTCCACCCCCACCACGCCCTGTCCTCTCTTTTTTAAAAAATTAATTTATTTGTGGTGGCTCCGGGTCTTCCTTGCTGCGCATGGGCTTTCTCTAGTTGCGATGACTGGGGGCTGCTCTCTAGTTGTGGAGGTGGCTTCTCTCCTTGCAGACCACGGGCTCTACAGAGCCCAGCAGCCGCAGTGCATGGACTTGGTTGCTGCGCGGGATCTGGGATCTTCCTAGGCCGGGTTTTGAACCCATGTCCCCTGCACTGGCACATGGATTCTTAACCGCTGGACCAGCAGGGAAGACCCTTCTTTTATGTCACCACTTTTCACGTCCAGCTGAAACAGCTGGGTTCCTGTGTCCCTCCTCCACAGCCTGCGAACTCACTGAGGGCAGCGTCTGCGGCTTCCCTGTCTTGGTGTCCCCACTCCTGGGGGACCTGGCCCTCAGCGCTGCTTGAAGAAACATCTCTGAACAGAACGACATGATGTGAGACCAAAAGCGTCTTTACGGGGGCTCGGTCTGGCCACCAGGGTGCCCGAGTCAGTGTCCCCGGTGCCCGCGCCGTGACGGAACAGGGAGGTGCAGGGCCTGAGCGCTGAGACACCAGCAGCCTCACCAGGTTCCTGGGACCCCCCCGCGCGGCCTGAGGATACTGAGCCTGGCTCCCCCCTCCCCCGACCTCAAGAGACTATCAGATCAAGGTCAGTTTTTGGTTATTTTAATTGTAAAAACCAAGACATTTATATATAAATAAGACCGCTGTGTAAAATAGGATTCACCCTTCTACTAAAACCCTTCTCCCCACACTCAAAAAGAATATAGAAAACCCAGCAGAGATAAGAAGTACAAATCGGCATGCGGTCCCTGATGAGAAGTAAGTGGCAGGCCAGGTTTCCCTGCTGAAACAGGCCTCGCGGCGAGGGCGCTCCTGGCCCAGGCGTCTCACCGGAGGTCAGTGACACTTCCAGAAACCGCGCAGGCGCGGTTCCCGCACCCTCAGCCACTGGTTACCAACTGCACACGTGGCGGCAAGGTGGGGGGAGGTACGGGGCGGGGGGCAGGCTGCTTGGTCCTCATGCCAAAGCCAGGGGGTTGTGGAGCTGTTGGCGCAATGAGACGCGGTGGCTTGTTCAGCCCGGGGCCAGGCGGGGAAACGGGCTTCTGGGGGTGGGGTCACCGCTTCTCCAGAAGAGGAGGAGAGAGGCCCTTAGTGACCCCCTAAGAGGAGAGGCTCCCTCGAGGCCATCAGCACACAGGCCCCATCAAGACAAGGACGGGCGGACGCCTGCCCACAGTGCTGGCTGTGGGAAGGCGTGGGGGCTTGGCAGGTCCCTGTGAGAAAAAAATACCACCCCCCCCGCCCCTCCTTCGACCCTGTCACAGACACCCCACTCCCCCAGCCCTCCCCTGCTGCCCGCTCACACCGGGGGCTCAGCGTGAGACGGCTGCGGATGCACACGCGGGGCGCGGCTCAGGACACGGTACACAGGACAACGGAGAAAAGACCCAAGCTCTCCTCTGGAAAGTCAGGACCTGCCCCTGGCGGCTCCCCCCTCCCAGGGAAACAGGGTCGGGGGGAGGCCTGCGGGGGCGGGGCGGGGACGGGGAAGGGCGGGGGGACAGTGTGTCAGGAGCACTTCCAGACACACACAGCCAGGGTCCCCCCGAAGTACAGGTAGAGGAGGTTCTTCACCTCGTGTGTGATCTCAAAGCCGAAGCCTTCGCCGATCACCACGTGCCAGGAGGAGCCGAACTTCTTGTCCATGGTCTCTTTGATCATCTTGGCAGCGCTCTGCAAGGAGAGCAGGCTCGCTAGGGGCGGGCGGGTGCGGGGCAGCTTGGGGGAGAGAGTGGGCGTGGGTCAGCGCCCTCACGGGGGAACCAGAAGACTCGGCAGGAGAGAGGCCTTGTAGCCTCCTCACTGCTGTTCGGCTCTCGAACCTTCAGACAGGGTTTCCGGCCCCTCCTACCAGGGGCGGCTACACAGCTACGGCAAATTGGACAGTCTACCTCAGCCGTCAGGAGACACCCGTGAGGTGGCAGGGTGGGGCATCGGGCCTGAGACGGCCCCCGGCTGAAGCTCAGGCTGTGCCCTCAGTGCCCACGCCAAGGCTGCTCTCAGCCCTCAATGAGTCAGCGCCCCTGAGCACACGCTGCGGATGGAGCGATCGCCATCTTCACAGTGAGGGCTCAGGGCTACCTTCAGGGAGCACGGAGGCCTTCCCTGGCGCGTCTGGAGGGCTCTGGGAGAGAGGTCGGCCCTGCCTTCCTCAGCTGCGGCAGCGGCGCTCCCCGTCCTTCCTGAACTCGCTCTTTCAAGAGGTCTCGGGAGGGGCAGAGGCCCGGCCTTTGCGGGGTGAAGCCCCAGGCTCCGGCACTTGCTGTGCCCTAGCCGCGCCCACCACAATGCCAGGCACCTCACCCACATCATTTCAGGACGTCTGTCCTTAGGACCACCCAGCGAGGAGGCAGCATCCTTGCCCCCTGGCACAGACCGGGAAACTGGGCCCCGGCGATGAGAACTGGCCTGTCCAAGATTAAAGAGCTAGGAAGGGGCTGGAGACAGATTTGAGCTTGGGCCTGCCTGGCCTGAAGCCGGGTACACAGTGGCCAGGCTCTGCCTCCCCCACAGGCTGCCACCACGCTGGCTTCCTTCTTGTTCACCAGCAGACTGATGAATGACTTCCTGTGTCGATGCCGACGTGTGGTATCGCCAGCACCTAGGTCAGTGCCTGGCACAGGGATGGTGTTTAACATCTTTTCTGAATGGATATATGAATGAATGCCTGGCCGGCCTCTGTTCTCCACTGGGATGGAGCCAAGGGGAAAGGGAACCTGTTTTGCAGCCCACCTGAGATGGGGCACGTGGACCGGGGCATCACAGAAAGTCCCCCGGCTCTTCTCCCTCTAGCACTGGGTCAGTGCCCGAGATAGCGCCAGTCTCTGCCCTCACCGGCCTTCCCCACGCTCTGAAAGCTTCCCAGGAAGGGTCTGGCCTGGCCCCAGCAGCACTCTGTGCAGCTGGCTGTGGGGACTGGGGCCACAGGGGTCAAGACACGAGGGTCCGCACTGATGGCAATACCTCGTTGTTGTTGGAGAATTTCTCACAGGCCGTGACACACAGCTCCATGGTCTCCACTCGCATCTCCTCTGGCATGTCCGAGTGCTGGAGACAGGGCGGGGGACAAACAGAGAGAGCCTCAGCCTGTGACCTGTCTTTCTGGGCTGCCTCTCATCCCAAGCTTAAGGCACGGGCAGAGCCCAGAGAGATGACCTGTCAAAACCGAGCGAGGCCTTGTGGGCTTTTATGCCCGGGGCCCCTGTGCAACCAATGCATCCCAGCGACACACAGGGGAAGGTGGCTGGCCCAGGCAGAAGTACGCTGGCCACGGAGATGCTTTACCAACAGCCTCAGGGCACAGCAGACTCAGATCCTGAAGAGATGGTGTGGCCGCTCTGAAGGCCCCCTGCTTTTCTTCCTGGCCCTCTCTGGGTGCCCTCCTCCCCTGGGCTCCATCTTCACCCTCGCCTCTTCTCCAGCTCCTGCTCTTCAGGGATCCCGCCCTGCTCTGTGGATGCAGACATCTATGCAGGCAGGGTTCCACATGTTCATCCTTACTTTCGTTTTTAGGGCTCCGGATTCCTATGTCCAACTGACTACTTGCCAGCCTCAGAGGTCTGAAAGATAATGCTTGATGTTCTCCCACAAACCTAGTCTTCCGTCTTCCCCCTCTTGGTAACCAACACTGTTTTCTCTCCCACACTCAGGACAAAACACACCCTGGAAGTCACCCTTGGCCTGCTTTCCCTCATACCCAGCATCCAGTGCGCTGCTGAATTCTATTGCTCTACCTTCAACATCTGTCTAGAACCCTACCGTGTCTTGCCATCTCTGCTCCATGACCTGGACCCAGCCACCCTCTCTCTCCCTGGGCCTCTGCAGTAACATCCTGGTTGGTCTCCCTGCTTCCACTCGGGTTCCCTAAAATCCATTCTCCATCCAACAGCTGGAGGGCTCTTTCAGAAACATTAAACAGATCACCGGACTCCTATTCCTCCGCTGAAGGCTCTTCACTGTTTCCCTTTGAAGTCAGGATGGGATCCTCATTTCTTACTGTGGCCCCCAGGCCTGGGAGGCTGGCCCGGCTGTCACACTGACACTCACGTCCTGTGCCCCCTCACTTGGCACTCATTCCAGCCACACTGGCCTTCTTCCGGCGCCTCCCAGATGCTGAGCTTGCTCAGGCTTTCCATGCTTGCTGCTTCCCCTGCCTAGAGAATGTTCTCCAGACTCTCACAAGGCGTGCTCCCTAACTTTATTCAGGTCTCTGATCAGAGAACCCTTTCCAGAAGCCAGTCTTTACTCTCCAGCTCCTTACTTCTGCTTTATTTTTCTTCAGGGCACTTGTGACCTGAAATTATGTTCTTTAAACCTTTTTTCACGTGGGCCAGGCCTCTGTCTTGTTCACGCCCATATCCACAGTGCCCAGAACAGCGCCCAGTATGTAGTAGGTGGCCTAAATAATTGTTGAATGAATGGATGGATGAATGAACCACTGTGGACGCCCCCTTGGTCTCTAGACTGGCCAGCAGAGCCCGTCATAACCTCCTCCCGATGCTACCGTGCCGGGGACAAGCTCCCCCTCGCCTCTCTCTCTAAGGCTCTGGGGCCCTGCTGGCCACCTGCCTCCCTCCTCCGGGCCTTACCCTGACCAGAGGGAAGGTCTGCAGTCGTTTATAATCAGCCTCATCTTTCTTCCCTTCTGTTTCTCCCATGATACTTCCACTGTGACCAGGAGGAGAGAGGGATGCTTTCAGGAGGTGCTGGGACTGGTAATTAAGACACACCCAGGAGATTCAGGAAGCAGGCCCTGCCAGCTTGGTGGAAGCAGAAAATGTCTTTCCCCAAGGGGTGCTGTAGAAAACAGGAAAAACCAGGAGAAACGAGTTGGCTTAAAAACTATACATCACAAATTAGAAATGTCTCAGTAACAATCTGACACCTCCCCATCTCAACTCCTCCACATCCTTTTCCAAATGGCCAGCAAGTCTGGAGACGGGAGGATGAGTCAACACGAGATGCTGGGACCCAGTGAAGAACACGCTGGTACGATGCTGCAAGCCCACACTGTCATTATCAAGACAAATACTGACTGCGGGCCAGGCCGAGGGCGGAGCCTGCAGCTTGCAATGAACAAACCCGGCTTCTCTGCTAGGCCACTGTACATCGTCCTTGCTTCCCGGCAGACGTGGTTAGAAAGTGAACTGTCAGGTCGTGTTCAACAGTCCTGGGCTTATGGGCAAGCAAGTGCCTCCTTTCGCAGGTCCTGGCTCTAGAGGAGAAATGTGGCCAGTGACGCTCTGTGCCCTCCTTGGCGTGCCAGGCAGTCCAGCTCTTCTAGTCCACTCCCTCAGGCCACCATGTCCTGTCCGGCTGGCCCAGGGGTTGGGAGGCTCAGGCCTTAGTTACTGGTCCTTCCGCTCACTAGTTATGTGGTCCTGGGCCTCAGATTCCTCACCAGTAACACGCAGGTGGTCACGTCTACCTCGTGGGGCTGTTACGAGAATCAAATGAGATGGCGTATGCCGGGCACATAGTAGGCACTCAGCAAACAACCAGCAAACTGTCTTTCCCTCCCTCTGGCTCCTGGGAGATTCACACAAGGATATGATGGAAAAGTTATAAAGCCTAAAACACATGCATAGATTTCTTTTTCCTTTCCAAATCTTATGGAAAAACAGATGGGGCTTTTCCTTAAAAGATGGGCTTGGATCCTAAACGACTGGAAGCAGTGCTTGAAACTCGGTGTTTCTCTCTATCCTACAATTCAATTTATCCTATAACTAACTCAAAGAACTTTTAATATCAGAAGTACAACTAATATAAATGAAAACACACCACCACATCATTAAGCCCCTTTTAACTATCCTGATTGAACAAATGGGTGTCCCTGATGGCTCAGTAGTAGAGAATCTGCCTGGAATGCAGGAGCCGCAGGTTTGATCCCTGACTTGAGATGATCCCTTGCAGGAGGAAATGGCAACCCATTTCAGTGTTCTTACCTGGAGAGTCCCACAAGAGGAGCCTGATGGGCTATAGTCCGTGGGGTTGAAAAGAGTTGGATAGGACTGAGCTGGTATGCAAATACAGCCAAATAATGTTACAATATTACAGCATCGCTCACATTTCCAAATAAATTTAATTTTCATTGCACAGCCCCCGAACCCTGAAGATGCCCAGTGTAGTAACAAACAGGTAGGTAATGATGGGTGACATCTGTTCCTGCGGGACAGACACTGTTCCAAGTACTCCACATGCATTTACTTGGCCCTGTGCCACCAACCACCCCACGAGTTAGGTCCTGCATGTAAGGGAGACATCACTACCCCGAAGGTCACTCAGCTACTGAGCGGCAGAGCTGGAGCTGACCCAGGATGGTCTCTGACACAGGTGATCCTAACACCCTCCTCACATCACAGGGCCTGCGCCCAGCAAGCACACGAGGTTGGCGCCCACACACTTCGCCCCGAGGTATGACCACTAGCGTGGCTCCCATGATCCCAGAAGTGAGAGGAATGTTAGAGCGTCCCTTTCGGTGTCTCCCCGTCCAGTGCTAACTTGATCCTTGTTTGGTCAAGCCTTGAGCTTTCTGGGCACATTTTTTCTGGGTGGTGCTCTCAAGTTTATCCCCCTCTCTGGTGCTGCAGAAATCCTCAGCACTACTCCATGTGGTCAGCTCCCTCGAGCGAAGCTAGAAGCCTGGCATCACCCTCCACCCAGCAGAGGGGGCGTCCTCCCCCCATTTCCCGGATATGCTCTGGTTTCCCAGCAGACAGACGGCTCCTCTTATCTCACCATCCTGGGCATTTGTACCACCCGGATATTAGCCGTGTCTGTTTGTCTCTACATATAAGCTGGCAAACAACCAAGTACAATCTCATCGTACTCTCTGCTTAAGTGTCTTTATTTCACAAAAGACAGTGAGTCATCTTGTCCTTTCTTGTTCCTATTAAGGCCCCATTCCCCCGTCCTCCTTGCAGTCTTTGGTAAAGGCCACTTTGTTGCCTCCTCCCCTACATCATCAAGGGGTGACAGAAGGTGGGGGCTACGCTGATGTAAAAGGGGTACATCCTTTGTAAGCTTTGCTGTCTCCCGAGACTTTCAAGTGGGAACAATTTAAGACGCTGAAGCAGCTGCTTTAGGCCCCTTCCACTTGAATATTTCAATCCGATTCAATTCGGCCTCTGGGCTAACAAGTGCCAGCACAGAGGGGAGCTCAGAGGCAACCGTGTGCACGTCTGCCCTCAGGGACCTCAAGGTCCATGACCACTGCTCGGACTTTGCTTCAGCACGTGGAATCCTGGATGAAACCACACTTCAGAGGTATTATCAAAGCCCATTCTTCAGGAACAAAGTGGGAAAGCCACTGGGACAGTTTTTTTTTGGGGGTGGGGTGGGTGGGACATCACGTTATAGAGAAGAGAAGGTACTATGAGGGGGGGCATGAAGGCTAGAGCACCAGCTCTAAAACCGAGAACAGTTCTGCACTCTTCCCTGCTTTGCAGCCGGAGGCAAGTAATTTAACCTCCTGGGCCTTGGGGTCCTCCTCTGCGAAATGGGATGATCCCACCTCCTCTCAGGGAGCTGTGGTGAGCACCGAGTATATGCACGTGAGCATTTGGAAACCGTAGGGTCTCTGCACCCAGCACCGTGCTGCCCTGACAACCACCATGTTATCAGCCGGACTTCATCCTCATCATTCGGCCACGTTTATTAAGGATCATGACTGCAAGTGGCTTTTCCTAACCTCTACACATACTTCTAAAAGGAACAGTTATAGACAAGGTGTCTCCAAATGTAAAAAGGTAGAATTTTTTATGACACTGTATCATTATAGTACAGCTATAGTCATTCAGCTCCGATTTTAAAACCCTGCTGAAAGAATGTTACCCAAAATAGCACAACTCAAGTTTTAATAACCTTATCAATCTTCCATGCAAACGAGTGTGTGCCTGACAGGTCCAGGCCAGGAAGCAGTTGCGTCAAGTCTAAAAGAGAGCCCTTTAATAATTAAAGTGTGCTCCCGG
Organism: Moschus berezovskii; assembly: GCF_049115385.1. Taxonomy (NCBI): domain Eukaryota; kingdom Metazoa; phylum Chordata; class Mammalia; order Artiodactyla; family Moschidae; genus Moschus; species Moschus berezovskii. Next base: position 114,203,758 of record NC_142465.1, read on the forward strand.
CCAGGGCATGCCAATCTGCTGGGTAGCAGAGCTCGACTCTCCCCGGGGCCCGTCTGGGCACACAGAGCCAGCGTCAGCCTTGCTCCCTCTCTGCCCTTTATTCTCCTTCTCAGCCAAGGGCCCTTCTGGAGCCTCAGGCAGCCTCGCCCATGTCTGACGCGAGGCTTCTCCTCGGCAACGAGCTGGACTCCTCATCTCATCATCTTGTCAAAGCCTGTGTCCTTTGTTCTTCTGTGGGCACTGACCTCAGCCACCATTTATTCTTCTGCTTCTGAAATGTTTGGGAAGACTCCTTAAGTGGGTTAGGGGATGTGGGAAGGAGGAAGGAAAAATGAACGAATTCTGGGAAACAAGGCCAAAAGGGTCTGCCAGCAGGCCCCTCACCACCCACTCCAGCCACTCAGCGCCTGGAACAAGCTTGGTTCATAGACCACAGCTTGCCGCCTTGACCTCTTTCCAGCATCGGAGGGATGGGAGGACATGTGTGGAGCATAGCTTTATGGTTGTGAGTACAGGCTCCACAGGAAGGTCTGACTTCACACCTCGGACTGTCTCGGATAATTGTTTACCTCTCCAGGCCTCAGTTTTCTTATCCGCAAACTGGGTCTAGAACAGACTCTACTTCACAGTCAATGTCAGCTTTTGTTACTGGCGTGGGAGCAAGCGTCCTTCTTCGAATCCCAGGCAACTAAACAGCGAAACCCTCAGACAAACAAACCAACACTCATCGAGCTCCCGCTCTGTGCTGTTAGTACTGAGGCAGGAAAGAGTCACAAGGGGATTTGGCAAACACAGTTGGGCCAGGGGGGCTCTGGTGGAGTGAGTGATACACTGCTTTCACACCTGCTGTCTCATTTCATCCCAAAACAACCTGTAGGGGCAGCACCCGCTCACAAGACAAGGCACCTCAGAGAGGTCTGGGGGCTGGCCTGGGGGGACACAGCCAGCAGTGACACAGCCAGGATCGGAACTCTTATTCTTCTTTACCTTCTGTGCTTTCTCTCCTGTCCCGAGCAAATAGGAGACAAGACAGTAACACAAACAGTGTCCATCCTTGACAGCCTGCAGTCCAGATTCCTGCCCACATAGGCCTGATGGTGCCGGCTGCAGTAAGGTTACACACACCCTCGGCACCTCGGACATCCTCCTGCCCTCCCCTGACAAGTTCACCCTCTGCCTTCCGGCAAACAAAAGGTGAGGCTCGTAAGGTGAGGAGAAAGGAACCTGAGGACTTGAAGGCATTCATCTAAGATATCAGGGAGGTCAGGAAACAACATGGACCATCTAGGTTTCACCATCCTACTATAAAAGAAAGTTTCAAGAGTAAGAAAGAGATGATTGCAGGATAAAGAAAGAACAGTCCTTGAGAAGACAGTTACCTTTCATGTACACAAAGAGTTTTGTTTTGTTTTTTCACATCCCCCTTATATTTTTTCATTTCACTGATGTCTGGTGAAAAAACTTCTGATGTGGCTTAAACCAGAGGGAGGGAGGGAAAGAAAGATGGAGAGATAGAGATCAAGACATTTTCTTTATGTACAAGATGATGTAATAAACCATACTGACTCACATGGTTCTCCCTCATGGACATACCCAAGTCTGGATGCAATCCAAACACTTTAGTCAAGATACAAAGTACCACAAACAGCATTAACCATCACAGTCATCACAAGGGAACAGCTGCTCACTGCAGACAGTGGATTACGAAGTCTCTTACCCGTCCCTTCCCCACCCTACCCCTTTCACACCTACTCCCCCCTTTCCCACTCAAGAGAACAGATTTGAACCTAAGTGACTAAGAATGATGTTATCACAAAAATAAACTGGAATGAGCGCAGAGTTACTTTTTAAAAAAATCATTCATAACCACTAATTACTGGTGACGTCTCATAGCCAGTCACAACTCAGCAGTGCGTCATGAGTCCAGACACTCTCCCGGGGATGAAGGACTTGCTCTGCTCTCCTGTAGATGCCCCCAGAGCAGCGTCCAGTGTCTGGCACACGGCAGAAGCCCAACAAATATCTAAACTCTAATTAAACTGTATTTCATTTGCCCCCTGGGAAGGGGGGCCCGATCAAATCCCTTCAATAACATCTATTGAGCACTGACCTTGAGTAAGGCAACAGGATGGGTGTTTTATCTAGAGGATCTCATTTACTCCCCCTAAGAACTCCATCAGGCAAGCACTATTATCCCTACTTCCCTGATGATCATTCAGGCTGAGCAAAGCAAAGTGACTTCCCACCCAGCTAATAAATGGATGAACCAAGATGCACTCAGCCATATATGACTTTCTGTTCCGTTCAGTCGCTCAGTCGTGTCCGACTCTTTGCAACCCTGTGGACTGTAGCCTACCAGGCTTCTCCATCCATGTGATTCTCCAGGCAAGAATACTGAAGTGGATTACCATCTCCTTCTCCAGGGGATCTTCCCAACCCAGGGATCGAACCCAGGTCTCCTGCATTGGAGGCAGACACTTTAACCTCTGAGCCACCAGGGAAGCCCCAAATATATGACTCTAGGACTAAGCTTTTTCAACTGCTCTGCTCTAAGCAAGAGAGAGTCTCTGCTTTCAAGGAGCATACAATCTAATATGAGGGAACGACACACATACACAAGGAACTAAATATGGTTCATGGCAGAGAACAGGAAGTGCCGCCAGACAGACAGAACTAGAGGAAAGAGGAGAATTCTGGAGGACGGGAAAGGACAGTGAGAGTCTGATGGCAGGGGCAGCATTTGAGTCAGACCTTCAAAGGTGAGTGGGAATCCTGACGGGTGGAAAGTGAGCAAGACATTCCAGGCAGAGTGATGAACAAATGCAGTGCTGTGGAAGCAGAAAGCTCAAAGCGTTTCATGAGAAAGTCCAACAGTCCAATTTGGCCAGAGGACAGACCTGGCAAATGAGAAGAGAGGGGACATGCTGGGAAAGGGGCTGGGATGGGGTTGTGGATGTGGAGAAGAGCCCTGAGACCCAGGCTTAATAAATATGGATATTTTTATTGGAGAAAGAGAAGTCGTTTGGAGGTCTCCTGGGGACTGGTGACATGGCTGTGTTTTGACAATTACTCTAGTGGACTGGGTTAACAGGACGAGAGACTGGGGGTAGGAACACCCAGTATAGTTAGGAAGCTATAGCAATGGCCTGGGTGATAGGCATGAAAAACTTGAACCAGGATAATGGCTTCAGGCATGGAGAGACTATAAGATCCTTGCACAGGCAGAACCAAAGATGTGACACTGCCTAAGTGGGATGAGCACGGCAGAGGGGCAGATGATGCCCCAGGAGGATGGTGATCTAACTGAGAGAGACAGGAGAATTCAGGTAGAACAGATGGACAGACAGAGATGCGGGATGCTTTGATGTTTGAATTGCTGCTGCTGCTAAGTCACTTCAGTCGTGTCCGACTCTGTGAGACCCCATAGACGGAAGCCCACCAGGCTCCCCCATCCCTGGGATTCTCCAGGCAAGAACACTGGAGTGGGTTGCCATTTCCTTCTCCAATGTGTGAAAGTGAAAAGGGAAAGTGAAGTTGCTCAGTCGTGTCCAACCCTTAGCGACCCCATGGACTGCAGCCTACCAGGCTCCTCCATCCATGGGATTTTCTAGGCAATAGTACTGGAGTGGCTTGCCATTGCCTTCTCCAGATGTTTGAATTACTGAGTTTAATTTGTTGGTGAGAAATGCAAATGGAGGTATCTCCTCAGGAGCAGGGGATCACAGAATCATGGATTACCAGGGGCAGGAGGGGAGCCATCAAGTCCAATCACTACATCAATAAAGCAATCTCTATTCCAACCCCCACCCCCAAAGTCTCACTAACCATGGAAGCCCAGGAGAAATATCTGAGCTGGAGATGTGAATCGGAGGGTGAAATGGAGAAACAGGTGATTCTCAGAGGGAGGGAAATGTGCAGAAATATGAGACAAAGGAAGGAAGTTCATATTATTCTCAGAATCCCCTGAGAAGATGTGCTATAGTATCCTAATTCTGTAAATACTCAGGCTGGACTCCAGGGAGATTAGAGAACTTGCTAGGGTCCTGTAACTGGGAATCCACATTAGGTTTGCCAAGTCCTTTTCTCCAGGAGACGGTGAAGGATAGGGAAGCCTGGTGTGCTGCAATCCTTGGGGTCGCAAAGAGTCGGAGGACACAACTGAGCGACTGAACAACCACAAAGTCCTTTTCACTACACTCCAAACTTCCCATGAGGATCATGTCCTCGGGGAAGTCTACAGTTGGGTCAAAGAATCACATCCTGGAACGTCAGAGTCAGAGACCTTAGGGATGATTCAACCTAACTTCTCATTTACAAATAGGGAAACTGAGGCCCAAAGAGGGAAATGACCAGCCTCAACTGCCAGACAGTCGTCAACTGTCCAACTCAAGCGGTCTGGGAGGAGGCGATAAAGACCACCCGCCCAACCGCGGGAGGAGGGGGTTACTCTGCGAATGATGGGTGATCAAGGTGCAGGGGGAGTCGGGTTAGAGAGGACGGGGAACGTGAAGCTGGAGGGGATCTCAGGAGGGTCTGCAGAGTAGCGACGGCGAAACTGTCTCGACAGAGCTCGCAGGTCCCCGAAGTGGTGGGGGGGGCGGGGGATGGGGGTTGGGAGGATGTGGAACTGGGGACCAACAGGCAGGAGGCTGAGGTGGGGCCTCCGCGGTGGGCGAGGCCCCGCCCGCCCCGCAATGCCTCCCGGCCCCGCTTCGGGCCGGCCCTCCCCGCCCGGTTGCCCGCCGCACCCGGTGGCCTCACCTGCTCCTGAGGGGGCCGGAGCTAAGGCCTCAGCGAGCGCACCCCCGCCAGGGTTGTCAAGGAGCGAAACAAGAGTGTCTTAGCAACAGCGAGGAAGTCCTGCCCCCTCACCGGACGTTACGGGACTTTTACTTCTTATTGGTGAGCCAAGATGTCAATCAACACTGAAGGGCCCTACACCGTAGTTTGTACGGAAAGAGGCGTGGCTTACAGATTGAGGAGGCGGGGCTTCACTTATAGTTGTCTGAAGTATGCCTGAGGAGTCGGGCACAAACAGAAGTTCTCATTTTAGAGAAATTTAGAAGGGCGGTATTATCTGGAGAGTTTCTTTTAGTCATTTGAAACAGCAAATGCAACTTGTTGGTGTCCTGACATTAATGGGCCACACTTACGGCAGAAAGCGAAGAAGAACTAAAGAGCCTCTTGATGAAAATGAAAGAAGAGAGTGAAAATGTTGGCTTAAAACTCAACAGTCAAAAAACTAAGATCATGGCATCCGGTTCAATCAGTTCAGTTCAGTTCAGTTCAGTCGCTCAGTCGTGTCCGACTCTTAGCGACCCCATGAACCACAGCACGCCAGGCCTCCCTGTCCATCACCAACTCCTGGAGTTCACTTAAACTCATGTCCATCGAGTCGGTCCCATCACTTCATGGCAAATAGATGGTTAAACAATAGAAACAGTAACAGACTTTATTTTCTTGGGCTCCAAAATCACTGCAGATGGTGACTGCAACCATGAAATTTAAAGACGCTTGCTTCTTGGAAGAAAAGCTATGACCAACCTAGACAGTATATTAAAAAGCAGAGACATTACTTTGCCAGCAAAGGTCCGTCTAGTCAACACTATGTTCTTTCCAGTAGTCATGTGTGGATGTGAGAGTTGGACTATAAAGAAAAGTGAGCGCCAAAGAATTGATACTTTTGAACTGTGGTGTTGGAGAAGACTCTTGGGAGTCCCTTGGACAGCAAGGAGATCCACCCAGTCCATCCTAAAGGAATTCAGTCCTGGATATTCATTGGAAGGACTGATGCTGAAGCTGAAACTCCAATACTTTGGCCACCTGATACAAAGAACTGACTCATTTGAAAAGACCCTGATGCTGGGAAAGATTGAAGGCAGGAGGAGAAGGGTATGACAGAGGATGAGATGGTTGGATGGCATCACTGACTCGATGGACATGAATTTGAGTAAGCTCCGGGAGTTGATGATGGACAAGGAAGCCTGGCGTGCTGTAGTCCATGGGGTTTCAAAGAGTCGGACATGACTGAGCGACTGAACTGAACTGAACAAAAGCCTAATATAAAGTAGCATCATGTAGGGCTTTTGCATGAGTATTTCATCTGATTCTATCCACAGTTCTTTTAGGTAATAATATTTATAACCACATCCATCTGAACTAAGGTTCAGAGAGGTTACATAGTTTGTAAAAGGAAAAAAATCGAGGTTAAGTTCCTGGAGAAGGAACACAGGGCTCTTGTGCTGCGGCACACCCTCATAGGGCTGCCTCAACCTGGTCCGTAGGAGACACTGTAGCATCTGACTTAAAGATATAGTTGTCCAGAGCCTGCCTTTTCTTTCCCTTAGGAGAAATTAATCTGAATGTATTAGTACAATTAAGGGAGAAAGGAAAGGGGGGAAGGGAGAGAACCCTGCAGATTCAAGGTTTTGATTGGTGGATCAAAGGGTCAGTGAAGTACTTCATATTTTAAACATTTACCCTCTCATGATGGGAACTCTGGGTGGATCTCCACTTCACATTCTTTGGCACTTGCTGGGAACTCAGCCCTCGCCAAGTGCTGATGATTCAGAGAGGAATAAGGTGGGGACCTTGGTCCCAGAGCAAGCATGGTCCAGTGTGGGGAAAGCCATGTCAACAGATAGACACAGAGTAATTCATTCTACCCGAGCTCTGATGGAGGTGTGGGCAAGGTCCTGCTTCTGTCCACAGAGGGAGTAACTAACTCAAAGGAGGTGGTGTTTGAGTTGGCTGAGTCTAAGATGACGAGTAGGCTAATGAAGGTGGGAGAGCAGAGCTCACTGGGAACTTCTGGTGGCTCCCGGAGGCCTGGGTAGAGGATGAGTGAGTAGTGAAGACTGTTGAGGTGAAGATGCAGAGGGAAGCGGAGTTTCTTGTTTGTTTGTTTTTGGCTGCTCTGCACTGCTTGTGAGATCTTTGTTCCTTGACTGGGGTCTTGAACTCAGACCACAGCAGCAAAGGTGCTGAGTCCTAACTACTGCATTGCCAGGGAACTCTGGGAAGTAGGGTTTTGAATGCCAGTTCAGGGAGGTGAGGTGAGAGCGGGGAAAGTAGCTGCTGGAGTGTTGTAGGTAGGGCAGAAACATGGGCAGATTTGAGTTATAGACGATTACTTGGATGGAGAAGATGGCAGACTGGATTTGGAATAGGTCGGTGAAGGCAGGTGCAGCAGGTTTAGTTTTGAGACTTGCAACTTTAATGTTCCCGAGGCCTTTGACAACTCCCAGCTTGCCTCCCTTGTGTGTTCTGGGGTCCACGGAACATCTGATTCAGCCTCCAGATTCTCCCAATCCTCTTTGCCAAGTTCCTCCCGGAGATGGAAGGTGGCCTTTGAGGGGGATGAAGCTCTTGCTTCCGCCTCTCATCCAAACTTCTCCCCAAAGGGGTCCACGTTTTCTGCCTTCACTGTCTCACCTCCCATTCGTTCTGCAGCCCACTGCAATCTGGCTTCCACTCCCACAATGCCACCAAAATTCTTTCTTCCATGGTTACCAGTGACCTCCTGAAGAGCAGAATACAATAGATCCTTGCAGTCTTTATCTTACAGGACCATCCCCTCTGCTGGGGTAAAACTGTCGACTAAACTCATCTTCAAAGAAGGCTGCAGAGCCAGCGAACTGACAATGATTCCATTGTCAATGTCCCTGTAGATTCTGATGGCTCCTGTGTTTCTCTCTCCAGATTAGGCTTCTCCTTGGAGTTATAGGCTTAAATATCCAGCTGCCCCTTAACTGTCTCCACCAGAATGTCCCACAAACCCTCTATACTCAGTGTAAACTGAATCCATCATCTTCCTCCAAACTCTTCTCCTGCATCCCCATCTTGATCAATGGCATTAACCCCACTCCCAGTTGCCTCCATCAGAAATCAGGGAATTTGGGACTTCCCTGGTGGTCTGGTTGTCAAGAATTGTCCGCCTACCAGTGCAGGGGATGCGGGTTCAGTCTCTGATGGGGGAACTAGGATCCCACTTGCCTCATGAGGCAACCAAGTCTGCCAGCCACAGTTACTGAACTCACATGCCCTGGAGCCCCTGAGCTGCAACTAAGACCTGACATGGCCAAAAATAAACAAATATTAAAAAATAAAAGAATAAAAAATAAATCAGGGAATCTTGTCCTTCTCCCTTCCCACGACCGTCAGCCACTGAAATCAATCACGAGCCTTCTGATTCTGACTCCTGTGTTCTGCTTACAGCCCCTCTGGATGCCACTCCTCACAGACACAGCACTGCCATCCCACCTGTATTGTTGCAACACCCTCCTGAGAGGAGTGCCTGACTGCTTACAGCCCCTCTGGATGCCACTCCTCACAGACACAGCAGTGCCATCCCACCTGTATTGTTGCAACACCCTCCTGAGAGGAGTGCCTGACTGCTTACAGCCCCTCTGGATGCCACTCCTCACAGACACAGCAGTGCCATCCCACCTGTATTGTTGCAACACCCTCCTGAGAGGAGTGCCTGACTGCTTACAGCCCCTCTGGATGCCACTCCTCACAGACACAGCAGTGCCATCCCACCTGTATTGTTGCAACAGCCTCCTGAGAGGAGTGCCTGACTGCTTACAGCCCCTCTGGATGCCACTCCTCACAGACACAGCAGTGCCATCCCACCTGTATTGTTGCAACACCCTCCTGAGAGGAGTGCCTGACTGCAGTCTTGTCCTTCTCTGATCCACCCTCCATACCACAGTCAGCGTGGTACTTCTAACACCCAGATTTCACCACTGCGTTTCTCTCTTTTTTTTAAAGAGAAAAAGTATTTGTTCATTTTGGCTGCACCAGGTCTCAGTTGCAGCATGTGGAATCAGGTTCCCCCACCAGGGCTCACACCTAGGTCCCCTGCGTTGGGAACTCAGTCTTAGCCAGGTACCACCAGGGAAGTCTTTCCCTTCCTCTCTTTAACAACTGCTTCCCTCCCTCCACAGTTGCCCATTGCCTACCAAATGACATCCAGATGCATGGCCTGGCATTTGAGGCTGGCCCATACCATGGTATGGCCTGTGGGCACCTCCATCTCCTTCTGTGCTTTATGCCCAAGCCACCCCAGCTCTCGTGGCTCTCCACACACTCCATGCCGCTCCTCACCTCCCTGCATCCTCTCTGCCCACATTCTGCCTCTACCCATTCCTTTTGACTCTAGTAGCCCATACACTTTCGGTCTTCTCTTGCATACATTGGGATCCTGTCACTTGCAACCAGAAAATTCCTCTGTATTCCCATGTCATCCAGAGCATGAGTCCGTCACTGCTCTTCTCCACTGTTTTCTACTTGACTTTAATTCTCTGTCCTTCCCCGTGAGATTCCTGAGAACAAAGACTTTGTCTGGTTCATCTCCGCATTGCTGTGTTTCACACAGGACCTAGCAGAGAGTAGGTGCTTAGTAAATGTTTCATAAATAAATGAGGTAGATAGGATCCTACCCTGCTTCTGCAGACTCAGCTCACATTGATCCCCGAGATCCAGCCTATGTTCTAGCTGTACCCTTTTAGGCACTGCCCCTGCTGTTTAGGATGGTTAATGGTGGACACCCTGGAATCAGTTAGCAATTGCGTTGGCTGCAAGTCATAGGTAATGGAAAAATCATGATTTAAGATGACACATTTTTGTTATTTTTACAGTTCTGGAGTCAGAAGTCTGAAATGGGTCTCAATAGGCTAAAATCCAGGTGTCCCCAGGGTTGTGTTCCTTCCTGAGCCTCTGCAGAAAGCTATTTCTTTTCCTTTTCCAGTTTCTAGAGCCTTCCTGCCTTCTTCTGACACAGACTCTTCTCTTTCATTCTGAGGACCCCTATGATTACTTTGCACCCAACCAGATAATCCTCATTAATCTCTTTATCTCAAGGCCATCTGATTAGCAACATTAATTCTATCCACAAACTTATTTCCCTCTGCCACGTGAGAACATATTCACAGATCCTGGGGGATCAGGATGTGGACATCTTTGGGGAAGGGGCATTATTTTACTTCCTATAGTCAGTATGGGTAAAATTTTCACACACAATTGAAAAGAATGTCTATTATGTAGTTTCTCTGTTAGGTCAAGTCTGCTTACAATTTTGTTCAGATGTTCTATCAGTTCAGTTCAGTCTCTCACTTGTGTCTGACTCTGCGACCCCATGGACTGCAGCATGCCAGGCCTCCCTGTCCATCACCAACTCCTGGAGCTTGTTCAAACTTATGTCCATCAAGTCAATGATGCCATCAAAACCATTTCATCCTCTGTCGTCCCCTTCTCCTCCTTTTCCAACATCAGGGTCTTCTCAAATGAGTCAGTTCTTCGCATCAGGTGGCCAAAGTATTGGAGTTTCAGCATCAGCTTTAGCATCAGGACTGATTTTCTTTAGGATGGACTGGTTTGATCTCCTTGCTGTCCAAGGGACTATCAGGAGTCTTCTCCAACACCACAATTCAAAAACATCAATTTTTCAGCACTCAGCTTTCCTTATAGTCCAACTGTCACATCCATACATGACCACGGGAAAAACCATAGCTTTAACTAGACAGACCTCTGTTGGCAAAGTAATGTCTCTGCTTTTTAAAGTCTCTGTTTAATGTCTCTGTTCTATCTAGGTTGGTCATAGCTTTTCTTCCAAGGAGCAAGCGTCTTTTAATTTCATGACTGCAGTCAATATCTGCAGTGATTTTGGAGCCCCCCAAAATAAAGTCTGTCACTGTTTTCATTGTTTCCCCATCTATTTGCCATGAAGTGATGGGACCAGATGTCGTGATCTTAGTTTTATGAATGTTGAGTTTTAAGCCAACGTTTTCACTCTCCTCTTTTACTTTCATCAAGAGGCTCTTTAGCTCTTCTTCACTTTCTGCCATAAGGGTGGTGTCATCTGCATATCTGAGGTTATTGATATTTTTCCCAGCAATCTTGATTCCAGCTTGGGCTTCATACTTATACTGAAATTTTTTTTCTGCTAGCCCTATAAATCATTTAGATAGGTATGTTAAAATATCTCACTGCAATTATGGATTTGTCAACTTCTTTAGTTTCTATCAATTTTTACTTCATATAACTATAAAGCTTTGTTGACACACACATGCAAATTTATAATTATCTCTTCCTAAGAGACTGACTTTATCATCATGTAATGGGCCTTCTATCGCTAGCAATGCTTCTTGGCTTTAAGTCTACTTTGAACTAAGGATAGCCACATCAACGTTCTTTGTTCATTTATTTGTTTTTGGCTGAGCTCTGTGGCATGTGGGACTGAAGTTCCCTGACAAGGGCTTGAACCCAAACAGCCTACACTGAAGCCCAGAGTCTTAACCACTGACTGCCAGGAAAGTCCCTACACCAAATTTCTTTGAATTAGTGTTTGCATGGTACATATTTTTCTATCCTTTTAATTTCAACCTTTCTGTAGACTTATTTTAAAGTCCAATTTGACAATATTTTCATTGGAATATTTACTTTTCACATTGAATATAATTAACCACTGACGTTAAATTTAGGTTTAAATCAATAACTTCACTATTTTCTACTTGTCCCTCCATTTCTGTGTTCCTTTTTCTTTTTTTCCTTTTCTGGCCTTCTTTGAATTTTTATTATTCTATTTTTTTCTCCTAGTTAACTTGTTAGTTACATATTTTTTTTACAATCTTTTTACTGATTCAGTTCAGTTCAGCTCAGTCGCTCAGTCGTGTCCGACTCTTTGCGACCCCATGAATCACAGCACACCAGGCCTCCCTGTCCATCACCAACTCCCAGAGTTCACTCAAACTCATGTCCATCCAGTCGGTGATGCCATCCAGCCATCTCATTCTCTGTCGTCCCCGTCTCCTCCCGCCCCCAATCCCTCTCAGCATCAGAGTCTTTTCCAGTGAGTCAACTCGTCGCATGAGGTGGCCAAAGTATTGGAGTTTCAGCTTTAGCATCAGTCCTTCCAATGAACACCCAGGATTGATCCCTTCTAGAATGGACTGGTTGGATCTCCTTGCAGTCCAAGGGACTCTCAAGAGTCTTCTCCAGCACCACAGTTTAAAAGTATCAATTCTTCAGCGATCAGCTTTCTTCACAGTCCAACTCTCACATCCATACATGACCACGGGAAAAACCATAGCCTTGACTAGACGGACCTTTGTTGGCAAAGTAATGGCTCTGCTTTTTAATATGCTATCTAGGTTGGTCATGACTTTCCTTCCAAGGAGTAAGCGTCTTTTAATTTCATGGCTGCAATCAGTATTCAGTTCAGTTCAGTTCAGTTCAGTCGCTCAGTCGTGTCCGACTCTCCGCGACCCCATGAATCACAGCACGCCAGGCCTCCCTGTCCATCACCAACCCCCGGAGTACACTCAAACTCATGTCCACAGAGTCGGTGATGCCATCCAGCCATCTCATTCTCCGTCGTCCCCTTCTCCTCCCGCCCCCAACCTTTCCCAGCATCAGAGTCTTTTCCAGTGAGTCAACTCGTCGCATGAGGTGGCCAAAGTATTGGAGTTTCAGCTTTAGCATCAGTCCCTCCAATGAACATCCAGGATTGATCTCCTTTAGAATGGACTGGTTGGATCTCCTTGCAGTATAAGGGACTCTCAAGAGTCTTCTCCAACACCACAGTTCAAAAGCATCGATTCTTCGGCGATCAGCTTTCTTCACAGTCCAACTCTCACATCCATACATGACCACGGGAAAAACCATTGCCTTGACTAGACGGACCTTGGTCGGCAAAGTAATGTCTCTGCTTTTTAATATACTATCAAGGTTGGTCATAACTTTCCTGCCAAGGAGCAAGCGTCTTTTAATTTCATGGCTGCAATCAGCATCTGCAGTGATTTTGGAGCCCAAAAAAACAAAGTCTGACACTGTTTCCATTGTTTTTCCATCTATTTCCCATGAAGTGATGGGACCAGATGCCATGATCTTTGTTTTCTGAATGTTGAGCTTCAAGCCAACCTTTTCACTCTCCTCTTTCACTTTCATCAAGAGGCTTTTGAGTTCCTCTTCACTTTCAGCCATAAGGGTGGTGTCATCTGCATATCTGAGGTTATTGATATTTCTCCCAGCAATCTTGATTCCAGCTTGTGCTTCTTCCAGCCCAGCGTTCCTCATGATGTACTCTGCATATAAGTTAAATAAGCAAGGTGACAATATACAACCTTGACGTACACCTTTTCCTATTTGGAACCAGTCTGTTGTTCCATGACCGGTTCTAACTGTTGCTTCCTGACCTGCATACAGGTTTCTCAAGAGGCAGGTCAGGTGGTCTGGGATTCCCATCTCTTTCAGAATGTTCCACAGTTTATTGTGATCCACACAGTCAAAGGCTTTGGCGAATTCAATATTGATACTATGCTTGTTAAAGTCAAACATAAAATTAATACTTTTACTATTTCCAGGACCGTGCAAGGACATTAGGATATTTTAGTTGCATTTACCCACTTTTTAATTCTGTTGCTGCCATGAATTTTAAAGCTCATAAGACATAATTTTTTTACCAATCAATATTAACTTAGATTTATCCACATATTCCCCCTCTCCTTTGTTCTTCATTGGAGTTTCCATATTTCCTTTTCCTTTCCATTTTCCCCTTCTCCCTAAAGCAGTCTGTCCTTTAACAGAAACTCTGTTGATAACAAAAAGCCTTGGTGATAAATATTCTGTTTTATTTTTTTTTTGTCTGAAAACATCTTTTCGTCATCTTTCTTGTGGGATCTTAGTTCCTCGACCAGTGATTGAACCCAAACCCCAGCAGTGACAGCATGCCGGGGAATTCCCAATGTCATCTTCGTTTTTGAAGGGTCTTCAGTTAATGTGGAAATCTAGGGTGGCAATTACTTCCTTTCAGCCCTTCCATTTTACTGTCTTCCTTTCTCCATCCCTTCTCTTGAGAAGTTAGCTGTTGCTCTGGTCATTGCTCCTTGGATGATCATGTATCTTTTTTATGGACCTTTTCAGAATTTGCCTTTGATTTACAGCTGTTTCACTATCAAAGTCCCAGTTACGGTTTTCTTTGCGTTTCTCATCCTTGAGATGCCCTGTGATTCTGTTTGTTCATTTTGGCTATGCTGGGTCTTCATTGCTGTGTGCTGGCTTTCTCTAGTTATGGCGAGTGGGAGGCCCTCTCTAGTTGCTGTGCAGGTTTATCATTGCAGTGGCTTCTCTTGTTGTAGAGCACGGGCTCTTGGGCGCGTGGCCTTGAGCAATTGTGGTGCAAAGGCTTAGCTGCCCCATGCGTGTGGAATGTTCCTGCACTAGGGATGGAAAGTGTGTACGCTTTGAAACATTGTCTATTCAAATTTGATTTCTGCCCTATTTGTTCCCTCCCTTTCTGGAGCTCCTCATATTAGAGCTTTTCATTATGTTCTACCTGAATCTTATGCTTTTCCCCCCTGTACTTTCTGTTCTTTCCCCTCAGTCTTCACTAAAGATTATTTCTTTTGAGATCTCTGATGGAGTGCACAATTCCTTCTTCAACCATGTTTGATCTGCTGTTAGACTTATTTATTAAGCTCATAAGTTCAGTTAATGTATCTTTCAGTTCTGGAATTTTCATTTGATTATTTTTTAGTTTACAATTCTCTTTCAAAATTCCATTTGTCTTCTGAATTCTTAGATATATTAACCATGATTATTTTCAAAGCCTGGGTCTCATAACTCCACTGTATGAATCCCCTATAGAAATTTGTTTAAAATTAGACTTTTAATTTTGAGACAATTATAGATTCACATTAAACTGTAAGAAATAATAGAGAGAGCCTATGTTCCCTTTCTAGTTACCATCAGTGGTAACATCTTGCAAAGCTATAATACAGTTTTATTACCAAGATACATTGATACAATATTATTCCAGTTTTCACAGCTTTCCTTGTACTCATGTGGATGTGTGTATATGTGCCTGTCTTGAATATAGTGTATTTATTTACTTCCATGCAATTTTATCACGTGTAGGGCTATTAGCCCTTAACAAATTTTTTTTCACTATTGATTTTCAGTTATTCAGTTTTGTCTCCAGATATGTCTGATCATTTCTTATGGACTATCAAACCTCGTGTGGCAAAAATACGTGAGTTTGGATGATGCTATCTTCCTCCAGAGAGATTTACTAGCTGGAAAGGAAGAAACGCCCCTTGGAGACCTCTGACCATGAATGTTCAATGAGAGTCTGCACACATCAGAGCCCTGTGCTTTCCCACATCGGCGTTCTGATGTGCACGCGCTGGCGGGAAGCAGGTAGACAGCGGGATTTAACCACCATTGGATGGTGCCAGCTGAGTGGGACAGAGGGAAAGAGGGTGTTGTAAGTAAACCAGTGGAAGAGAGGATAAGCAAAGCAAATCTGCCCGTAGCTTCATTTTGCTCAGTGCTCAGTAATGAAAAGCAATGTTTTAAAACAAATCTGGATTCGTTCTGGAGTAGAATGCAGATAGCACAGGAGTTTTTCGGATTACTCAGTGGACTTCAAACATGGTTTTCCTGTTTGAAGTGCTGCTTCCAGCTATACCCCTTGCTTCATGGGGGTGAATTCCTCTTATTGGAAGTTTGGGAAACTTTGGAAAGCCTGAGAAGGCTGTTCTGCTGGTGTGACTTCCTGTAAAACCAGACTGGCCCCCTGGCATTCCCCAGGGACCATCTGAAGGCAAGGTCTAACTAGGAGCAGTGACAATATTGATGGGGCAGGAGGGCAGAGGCTGTGCCCCTGAGGTGGTCTGCACGGAGAAGGCTGGGGACCAGGTCAAGACCTCTCAGGGATGGGTTGAGCCCTGGAGGGGTGGGTGGGGGTAGCAGACCCTGACGCTGAGAGTCAGTCTAGTCTCTGACACGAGTCACAGGAGTCCAGGTAGACCATGAGGAGGGGACAGGTTGAAATACAACAGGGCTCCTCCCACTCCATCACCCCATCTCCCCAGGACCCCAAGGGATGCTCTGGGGACCCAGGCAAGTAATTCAGGCAGATTGGGTCTCAGGAAACAAGTCAGGAACCTGGGATCCCGTAACTGGGGCACGAGGTGGGGATGAGGTGTTAGGAACGAGGCCAAAGCCCAGTTATCAGAACTGGGACGCTTTCCATGTGGGACCCGTGTTCTTTACATCCTTCCTACAGAAATCCTGGAAACAGGGGTGTGTCTGTCCCTGGGACCTGGCAGAGCCTGTCAGGTTAAGGGGGCACGGGTGGGGTTGGTGAGGCTTTGGCATAGTGAGGTGGCACCCCCTCTGCCTTTACCTTCTGCCCTGCTCCAAGTAGTAGCCACTTCATTCCTGCCCAGCACCCCCAGGGTAGCCCCACCTTTGCAGGAAGAGCCTCAGAGTAAACATCACGTTTATTTTGGACATTCAAATTTACAAAAACAAAAAGTAATAAAAACCATGACATAGCACACACACACGCGCGCGCACACACATACACACACATGTTGCATCTCATGTCACTTTATGTACAAAATCAGGCGGGGCGGGGGAGGCGGGTTGCCAGTAGGATGCACTAATTTCACAGTGTCTGACAGCTCGACATGCTCATTCACTGCTCAGCCTGGGCCCACATGAGCCCCTTCCCCACCCAGCAGGGTCAGGGGCCAGGGGGAGGGGTTTGGAGTGGCAGGCAGTTGGGGCAAAGACGGTGAAGAGAATGATTCCATCTTTTGTGGCGGGGGGTGGGGGGGAGGGGGGTGTCCCTTCCCCAGTTTGCTCAGAGCAAGGATGCTGGGAAACATATAAGGAGGGGACCCATTTGAGGGGGGGCTAGGACCACTGCATCATGGAGCGAGCACTGAATGCAGGGTCAGAAAGCTGGGTTCAGGTCTCCCAGTATTCCGGCTGGGTAACCCCGAAGACTGCTCACCCTCCCTGGGCCCTGGCATCTTCATCTGTATAAAGAGGGCTTCGGAGCCCTTCCTGTCCACACCTGTGGTCCCAGGTCTTGCACAGATGTGGCAAGGTGATCGGCCTCTTGGGATGTTGGTTAGGGGTGCCATGTGCCACAAGGTGGGAAAGTCTGGCAGATAAGAGCTGTGAAGCACCTGGCACGGGGCTGGGCCCACAGCAAGGGTCTGGGACGGGTCAGGGCTAGGCCCAAAGCAGGGGTCTGAGAAGTGTCAGCTCTCCCCCTTTGCAGCCTGGGACTCTTGGGAGACACCCAGCTTCTTCTCCCTTTTCAGCTCTCGTAGAAACTCCAGCCAGTGAGAGAAGGGGTGAGTTGTGAGCACCCCACACAGGGACGTGCTCCCTGAAGGGGCTGAGAACCCTCCCTTGGCCTTACCCAAGGGGACCCTGGCCCAGGGGCCAGTCCCTCCCTCACTTCTGTGTTCCTCTGGGTCGGGGTGAGCAGGCCCAGGAGCAGTAGAGAGCCAAAGCCCACTACACAGGCAGTGGTGGCGCCTGTCCCCTCAGGCTGAAGGGTGGGCCCTGGGTTTAAACCCTAAACCCACCGGCTTTAAACTCTGGGTTCCATCACTTGTGGGCTGATTGACATGGGCAGGTTACTTAACCTCTCTGGGCCTCCATTTCTCTACTTGTACAATGGGACTAAGAACAGTCCTACTTAGAACTGTTGTGAGGTTAAATGAGTTGATCCCTGTGAGGTGCCCAGCATGGCAAGTTTACAAGGGTGTAACAGACATGGTTCCAGCCTCATTTTCAGCTGGGAGTAGCTTGAGGACACAGCTGAGCACCTCTGCTCCTCCCCATCTTTTTGGCTATGCCTGGGAGTAGCTGAAGGTCAAAGCTGGAGTCCAAACAACAGGCATTCAGCAAAGAAGGATAATCAGTAGACAGAGGAGTGGGGACTTGGGACATTCATCATTCTGGAATAGGGACCTAGGCCACTCACCGATGGCCCAGACTCAGAGCTTACATGGCAACATCTCTAGTTTTGTTCCTGCTCCCTCTGGAGGGCTGACCAGGGTGATTCAGCACAGGCCAGAAGTCTCACAATCACCATGACAAAGCATAAAGGACTTGGGATGGTGTTTCTGGGTGGGCTCGAGTGACCAAACAAGTTCTATCACCTCCTTCCTAAGATTCTTTCTTTCCCCCCAAGGCCTCCACAAAAGCTGCTCCCTCAAAGACAATAACAGAAACCCAATAAAGCCCAGTGTTCCTGAAATCGAAGTTCCAAATTTCGCTGTCACCCCAGCAACAGTGTATGTCATTATGAGATGCTTGACCCAGCACTGGGGCTGATGTCATTGGCTGTTACCAGGGCAACTAGATCTCAGCAGGTTCTGGCTAAAGCACGCAATCCCTCCTTCTAGGGGGAGTTGGGCTGGAAGTGCTGAATGGTCAATTTGCCCTCTTGAAACGGAAATGAGGATCTGGGGCCTGGAAGCAACAAGTCTTGGAAAAGCCTCCATGGCCCTGCGCCCCACAGTCTGTAGCTCAGGCATCATGCCTCAGGCTAAGTGGGTGTGGGGAGCAGAGACAGGGAACCAAAGGAACAAAAAGCCACCAGTGCCCATCTGATTGAAGTAGCCAACAGATGTCCGGACACACGATAGGTGACTGGCGAGGGACCCCAGTGTTCTCAGCTCTCCATTCCTGTCAGAGTGCCCAGAGATCACACCTCTCCCACCCTATCTTCCAGGGATCAGGGGTCGGAATGCCAAGATGTCTGTATGTTTCATACAGGAAAGTGGTTCAGTGTTGGAAAGCGTTGTTGGAATGTTGGAAAGTATTCAGACCCCTCAAATGTCCATCCTCTTAGGTTTAGGCTGGACTCAAAAGAGGGGCAAGAAGTATGGTGTAGGGGAAAGAGCACTGGGTTCTAGTCCTGGCTTGGCTCCATTGAGCTGTGTGATCCTGTGCAAGTCACTTGCCTTCTCTGAGCTCCTCCTCATATGAGCAACAAGAGGTCAGACTGGGTGGCTTTTCTCAGCTCTGATATTCTTCCAATGTCTCGGGGGAGCCAGTGGGGACTCAAGGGTAGGGCCCAGGTAAGCCACCAGCCCTTTGAAACACTCAGATGGGCAAGGGTGCCAGGCTGGGGGTGATCCAGAAGAGTTGACCTTAACAATCTGTGTATGAGGTTGGTCTGCTTTGACCCTTGCCCTTGCCTCTCTGGAACCAGTTACTGACCCTGACCCATGCCTAGTCAGATCCCATCTGCTGCCCAGTCCCAAGGCCTGCCCCTGCTATGCCCCTTGACGCCTAGGTAGGTTCTCAGGCTTGTCCCACCCTATCCACCTGGAATCATAGACCTAGACCATCCCACTTTTGATCTGGAGAGCTCTCAGAAATGACCAAAGCTTGCAAATGAGGACGGTCAGCCAGGGGAGAGTAGGGACTGACAGCAGACTATACAGCAGGCTGGCAGCAGAGGAGACCAGGAACCAGGGGCTCCTTCTTCTCATCCAGAGCTCTGCACACCGCTCCACGCTTCTCCCTGCCCTCTCTGCTTCTTTCCTTCCCCAAAGGCTGCAGGGCCATGCCGAGTGGGTCAATATTGTGGCTCTGCCAGAGCCTGGGTCTCCTGGGACACATGCCTCTGTCTCATGCTGTGCCCTCTGTCCCACGCTGTCCCCAGCCTGGGCTGAAGTGGTCCAGGCCCTGTTCTGGTCACAGAAGGGACAAGGTGACCAAGCCAGTGGATGCAGCCATGGGTGGGCCTCCTGAGATCTTGGTCCCCAACCCTCCAGGCTGGAGCTGGGAAGAGAATGTCCTGGAAATTGAGGTGAGGCTGGGCCAGGCATGGAACCAACATTCAAAGCAACCATTCAGCACAAAGAAACAAGGAAAGAGAAGGAAGAAAGGGTGCAGGTGGGGGCTGGGGTTGTGGGGGGAGAAGCTTCATCAAGATTCCCCTGCCCATGACTGGCAGCTGATGGAAAGATGGAAAGGGATGAGTCTGAGTCTCCTGTGTGGTTCTGCCATTCCCTCTCAGCTGGGGGACAGCTCTACAGCCTGCGAATACGCTGAAGAGGAAGGGGGCACGCCTGCCTGCCACTGAGACAGTGGGCCCTTTGCCTATACACAGCCCCATGGATGGTGCTGTGAGATCAGTGGAATCAGCTGTGGTTGATGGGTAAGGGGACATGGGGTAAGAGATGGCTCCACTCTAACGCCAGCGGTGGGGCAAGAGCCGTGGGCGCACCCCCTGCCAGGCCCTGGACTCACCCCAGGCTTGACCTCTTGACTCGAGCTGCTTGTCCCCATTCAAGTGGGATCCGGGGACAGCCATCAAGGGCAGGGCGTTCTGGAGGTGTGGGTACAGGTTGGGGAAACGGGATGCGTGGCCAGGAGTGGGGCAAAAATGGAGACCAGTGTGTGTGTGTGGGTAGACTAAGGAGGGAATGCGCTCCCGCCCCGGAAGGTCCCCGAATTGGCAGGCAAGGGAGGGTTCCCTGGACGAGGTGGCCCTCATGCCTTGGCCCTGCCCTTGCAGACATCAAAGGCGGCCTTCGTTGCACCCCCAAAGGCCTCCACTAGCTTGTCCTCCCATGGGAGGATGTTGCCCAGCAGTGGCCCCGTACAGTTGGCAATGCCCAGGACCTGGGCTGGTGTCAGGGCGTGGTCCCAGAGGTTAAACTGGGCAATGTCACCCACGAAGGCCTGGGTGGCATCAAACCGGCCGCCTAGGGTATCCTGGACCAAAAGAGCAGAAAGAAACAGGAAAGACATGGAGTGAGGGAGCAGAAAAGATAAGCAGGTGCTCAGAAAGTCAAAACTCTGACCCCGCTGAAGCCCCGCCCCCTCCAGGTTCTAGCCCCACCCCAAGGTCCTAGCCCCGCCCCAACACCCTAGCCCCGCCCCAAGGTTCTAGCCGCTTGGGCCGGTCTCCCTTAGTCTGCCCATCTGCAGAATGGCTGGGTCAGACTGAGCACTCACTTCTGTGCTCTCAAGGACCCTCCTCCTACCCCTCCTGAGGCGCCCTGAGTGGGTGGGATATCTTGCTGCATCCCACCCTGACCCTTACCTGCTCCTGGCCCAGGATAAGTATCCCATGAGGCTTGATGGGGTGCCAGGCGGCCAGGTTCTCACCAGAGCCCCGCATCTCCCCATCCTGGTAGGCAGACCACAGGCCATCCCTGGTGGTCCAGGCGATGCAGATGTGGTGCCAGCCATTGTCCTTCAGGCTCAGGGGCAGCTGGGCCACCTGGAAACAGGTCCCCCAGCCCCGGGTCAGAGGTGCCACAAGCCCCAAGGCTGGAGCAGTGGAATGGGGGATGGGGAGACCAGTGCCCCTCCTTCCAGGGGCTGACCCAAGGTCTGACCCTCCCTGTCCTCCCCGCCCAGTGTCTTTCCAGCCACTCTTTCCTCTTTCCCTACAATGTAGCAATATCATCAGGCACTTCACTCAGATCATAAGGGACTACTCAGTGTTGTTTTTCGGTTGTTTCTAGGTAGTTTATTCACTCTCTGACAGGCCTGTAAGGTCACGCAGGGTGGGAGTTGTATCTCACAAGCCTCCCTTCCCTGAATATTTCACATAGTGCCTGGCACACAGCTGGGCTCAAGAAGTGCTAGGAATGATGGAACAAGCCTTGTACTCAGAGACCGAGCACAGACAACCACAACCCCCTGTGGGACCCTGGGGAGGTTGCTCTTTCCTCCCTGGGCCTCAGTCTCCTCATCCATAAAGTCAGGGGCTTAGGCAAAGGATGGCAAATATGCAGCCACCTCTGCCTCCTACTCCACCCAAGGCAGACATGGCTAATCAATCATGAGCCTAGACTCACCCTCGGAATCTTTCTCATTACAGTGCTCTTGGAAGGCACTGCTGATTGATTGGAGTTGGCCTGTGAGATGAAAGGTACTTGCTGCTTGTGGATTTGGGTCTCCCGAAGGGCTCTTTCATCTCCTAGGTTCTCTGAGATCACAATTTATTACAATATTCTCTGAGGCCTACTTGATGCCAGGCCTTGTTCTGGACACCGGGGGATATGGATCTGGTCCTAAAATGAGCTGAGTCTGCACAGGAGGGGAGGACTTCAGGGACAATATCACAAGACAGAGTGACATAGGGGCCATGTGGGAGACATAGAAGCCATGAAGGCCCAGAGGCAGAGAGGAATGTGGGAACAGAAGATGTGAAATCTGAACACATCTGGAAATTCCACTGTAAGGCAAACCAAGGTGTAGGGGCGGGGGTCGGTTTGCACAGCAGGGGCAAAGGATTAGAGGCTGGAATAAAATGAGAACTGTGAGTAGCTTGTGAGGCTGGTACTCAAAAGGCACCAGAATGTCAAGAAACTGGACTGCCTTGTGCCCTGTCCAGGGTGCTGAACTCCTTCTATTATACTAGAACTGACTGGGCAGAGCCAAGGCTGGCAGCCAAGGGGGGTTATGAAGGGGAACTGGGTAGGATGATCTAGATGTCATCCAGCTACCCTCTGATGGACTTAGAGGGTAAGTGTGTACTGGGTCACAAGGGAAATTCACTGTCCCCTGGGCCTATCTCTTTCTTCCTCCTCCAGGACACCCATGAAAGGCACCTCTCAGCAGCTCTGTGTGGCTGTGGGCTGGTCACAAGTGGGTGCAGTATATGTTCTCTGCATTTCCCAGGGCATTTCAAAAGACCAGCATGCCATCAAGACCCAAAGCAATATGTCAGGCTGGGGAAGATATCTGCAGGGAATGGCGTGATAAGATGCTCACCTTGCTTCCCCCTTAATCACCATGTCCCTGCTACATCACTCCCCCTGTCTCCCCAGCCTGTCCTGCCCTGTCCACTCCTGGGAGAGTGGTGACGGGGTGGGAGTCCTGGATATGGGGAAGATCGGTGACTCAAGGGCAGAACAGTGGAGCCCAAGACCCCCAAATCACATCATCACCCCTTCACCAGCTTTGTGGCCAGGGTGCATTATTTGCCTTCACTGAACCTCAGCTTCTCCATCTGCAAAATGGAGATAGTAGGGTGTCTACTTCCTGGGGCTGTTGGGTCAGGGGTGATAATATGGGTAAAGTACTAGCACAGGACATGGAATAATAAAAATGGGGGCACATTTATTAAAGTTTGTTAAGTGCCAGGTTCTGTCTGCTGAAAGCCCTTTACATGTATTTAAGCCATTTAATTCTCACCACACCATGTAGAGTTGAAGTTATTATTATTCCTGTTTTACAGATGAGGAAACTGAGGCACAGGGAGGGTAAGTGACTAGTCGAAGGTCACACAGTGGGTTAGCAGCAGAACTAGGATTCAAATCCAGCATTCAGGCCAGAGCTTGATCTTGGCACCAGCCTACTCACCACGTGAGGGGAGGGGCATAGGGCTGACTGCCAGGGGGAGGGGGACAAGGAATCCACTAGCTCTTCTGCCCTCGCTCCCCTCCTCCCTCCCCAGAGAGGTCCTGGGGTCTCATTTGCTTCTCTGTTTGTTCAGGAGAATGAGCAGGGCTCTGGGGGCCCTGTAGGTGCCCTGCTGTAGGAAGCACCTCCAGGTCTGCTCCCACAGCCAGGTTGCTGGGGAAGTCTCTTAATCTCTGTGATCCTCACATGCTCCTCTGTAAATGGTACACCACCACTGACAGCCTCTCTTGGACAGGAGCTCTTATCCTATCGGCCCCAGGTCTGGCTTATCTTGAATTCCCAGAACCCAGCCTGGCATGGGTTCATCCATCTTGGAGGCATTTCATGCGTGCTGATTTTGCTGAGCAGGAGAATGGAAAGGCCCCGCCCATCTGGGACCAGCGCAGTGCAAATGCTCCTGGAAGGGTCCCCCCCCGCTTCACCCCCATCCCTCCGCTCTGCCCAGCCCCCGCTCACCTTGTCATTGATCAGCAGCTCCATGGGTTCATGGCCTGCCTCCAGCAGCACAATCTCGTTGGCCTGCCCGGGCACCGAGTAGGAGAAGGGGGTGCCCTGGCCAGTGCCGCCAGACCTGGAGCGCAGCCACATGCAGACGGTGAAGGCATAGAGCTCGGGCAGTGCCTTCCGCACGCGGGCGTACATGTAGTTGTTGCGGATGGGAATGCTGATCTTGAAGGCATCTGGGGGACTGTAGGCTGAGGACCCTGAGCGGGGGGAGCAAGGTGAACACAGTCGGGGTCAGCGGACACGGATGGGGGCGGTGGGCAGGGCACATTCCAGAATGAGGGCTACTAGCCCCCTGGTAACCTCAACTTGTCTATAAGCCTCAAGGGTGGTCCTCACCAAGTTTAAAAGATGAAAGCTCCCTGAAAGGTCATGAGTCCTAAATTCCTATTTTTCAGATGAAGAAAATGAGGCCTGGGGAGAGGAAGTGAACTTTCAAGGTCACAGAGCAAGCCGGTGACAACTGTGGACTGAGGAGCCAGGTTTCCTCATGCTCACACCTGTACAATGTCCAACATGTCATGATTTTATAACCCTTGTGGTGCCAGGCCCAGGTGTTAAACAAATTACAAAATACTGATGGCAAAGGTACTCATGTGGGGGGTGGTTAAGTGCATGGACTTTAGAGTCAGACCTGATTTAAGGTCTAGATTCACCACTTACTGGCTGTGTGACCTTGGGCAAGTCACTTGGCCTCTCTGAGGCTTATTTTCCTTATTATTTATTTATAAATATTTTTATACTCTTATTTATAAATATAATTATAATAAAATTATAAATATATAAATTTATAAATATTATTTATTTATTTATAGCCTTACTTATTATTAGGGGATAATAAACAGAACCACCCCTGTATGGTCTGTGAAGATTAAACCAGTTGACGTATCAAGTACTTAGCCCACTCCCAGAATATAGTGAGTGAAAATGTGCCAGAAAATGCTAACTGGTAATGGTAAGAAAACACCCCAATCATTCTCTCTGTTTCACAGCCTCTTCCCCACCAACCTTTCTAGCTTTAACCTCTGGAAAATGTTGTCTGAGTGAATCTGCCACCCGGAGGACCATCCGAGGACCAAAGATGCCCTCGCCCACCATGCCCTCTGTGGGGCCCAGGACCCACCATGCTCCAGTTCAGCTACACGGTCCTGCAGGGCGTCCAGCTCCTTCTCCACCTCCTGCCGCTGTTGCTGGCTGCTGTGACCTAGGGCCACGCGTTCCTTCTCCAGCGCCAGCACCTTGGCCAGCAACTGCCCCTCCAGCTCGTCCATCTTAGAGTGCAGGGCAGTGGGCACCACGGGTGCAGGGGCTGGGGCGGCTGAGAAGTTCACTCGGGCTGGAAGTTCCTGCTGCTCATGGACAGAGAAAGGGACGTTCGAAGTCAGTCAGAGGGAGGATGGAAAGAGA
This sequence comes from Moschus berezovskii, assembly GCF_049115385.1. Lineage (NCBI taxonomy): Eukaryota > Metazoa > Chordata > Mammalia > Artiodactyla > Moschidae > Moschus > Moschus berezovskii. Next base: position 114,228,874 of record NC_142465.1, read on the forward strand.
CAAAGTCCCAGAGATGCCCACTACCCTTGCTGAGGGACCCCCGCTGAGCCTCAGCTTCCCCACACGTATAATGGGATGGCAGTGCCTGCTTCAGGCAGTGAATGTGCCCTGGGTGTGCAGCAGCAGGCTGTCTCCAGGGCTGGTGTGTGATGGAGCGACAGAAGGCTGGCTCCTGTCCTTGGGACATCTCAGCCCATGGGGGTCAGCAGTGGAGAGCTGCAAAAGCCCCCCAGAAGGTCCAATGTGCAGTTGGGGTTGAAAGCCACTGCCGAGCCCTTCATCACTGGAAGGCCGCACCCTGATGGGTCCTTGAAGAGGTGGGCTATCCTGATCATCACTTACTCACATGCCAAACTTTTCCAAGATGGTGCAAGACTCTGTGTGGGTGCCAGGCAGACACAGGGGCACGAACCAGGGGGCTTCTGGAATAGGGCTCCAGTGCTGCTGTGATGGGTGGTTAAGATCACAGACTCCAGAGGCAGGCAGCCCAGGGCTCAAATCCAGCTCGAGAACCAACCTGCTGTGCGGCCTGAGGCAAATGCCTCCACCTCTCTGAACCCTCGCTTCCTCTCAGGCAGTATGGTACAACTGTAACTATTTAGAAGGGTTGTGGGGGTGATCAGGTGGTGAATGCCCGTGAACAGAGCCTGTTTGCTCTGCTCTCTAGAGCAGGGTGTTCGAGGGTGGTCTCAGACCACCCAGGATGAGGACAAAATGTCTTAGAGTCCTCCTTTGGTCCGTCTTAAGACCCCCGCGGGAAGGAGAATTGGGACAGAAGCCAGGGGGTCTTTCCTTTCCCCTCCCCTGCTGGAGGAAACCCCTTCTGGGGTGGAGGAAGGCAGCTGAGGCCACAAGTCCTGATGCTGGGAGGGGACAGTCTCTGGTAGACACGTCAGGGGAAGATGAGTAGGAAATGAATAATTCCTTGAGCTTCTAGGAGCCAAATTAGACCAGCTCAGTCCGCTCTCCCCTCCTCCATGCTCCCTACTGACAGCCCAGTGCTTCCTCACTGTCCAGGGGTTCTGCTGGTTCCCACCTCACCTGCCCTGGGCCCCGACCACAGGCTTAGCCCCAGACCTGAGCTCATTGAATTCTCATGATTCCTTCCCCAAGCAGATATTCACTAAGCGCCTACTGTGGGCCAAACAGAAAACCAGGAGCACAGCCAAGCATTCTCTGAGCACCCTGTGCCTACAGGGATGGCCCCAGAGCTCAGGGGCAAGCACAAGAGACCCCTCTCAGCTTCACTGGCCCAGCCCTGACCTTGTCAGTCATTTGTTGTGTGACACTGGGCAAGTCCCTTAACCTCTCTGAGCTCTTTTTTTTTTTTTTTTCCTAGCTCTGTGATGAGAGGATAAATGTGTCCCCTGCTTCAAAGTGCTGGGGGTGGGGAGGGCAGTGCAAGCAAAGTGTCACTGCCACACTCAGCACCAGAGAGAAGGAAGCTGCCACCACAGACAGTGACGGACCACACACTTGGCTCTGCCACTCCGCCCCGAGATTGGGGGCAGGTGGGTTAATCTCTCTGGGGTCATTTTTCCTCCTCTATAAAGTGGGGACTTGGAATGTTGGACTTGCAGGCCTGTGGTCAGGATTAAAAGACGGCGCATAGTGGGAGCTCCAGCTTGACCCAGTGTGGCCACCTGTATCCCCTACAATGTCCCACGTGGGAGGGCACAGCCATCCACCTATGCAGATGCCTGCTTGGCCCACCAGGTGGGGAGCCCAGGTGAGGGGGGCGGGGCATGGATGGATGAACTGCTCAGTACACATGGCCCCACCCTATTACACGAATCTTCAGTCTCCACTATCTGGAGGGCTCCTTGGAATTCCCCAGGTGCCCACGAATCCTGACTCTGGTGCTGACTAAACACAAAGCCTCAGTTTCCCCTTCTGTGAAATAGGGACAACTGGACCCACTCTGCCCATCCGCAAGACAGATGTCAGGATGAAACAGTGGAAGTAACAGATCCTTGTGGACTGTAAAAGCATAATGCATGGGACTTCCCTGGCAGTCCAGTGGTTTAAGACCCCATGCTTCCACTTCAGGGGCCCTGGGTTCAATACCTGGTCAGGGAATGAAGAGGCTGCACACTGTGCAGCGTGGCCAAAGAAGAAAAAACAATGCAAACTGTGAGGCTTGAATACATCAGCTGACGGGGAGCTTGCTACCTCCAGAATCTTTCCTTGACCACAGACAGCTCATGGGGTGACAGGGCCAGCCAGCCACTGCATCTGAGGCAGTGGGACTTCTGGGAAACCTTAGGCTGAGGCAATTAGCTCATGAAGTGCCATCTACATCAGCACTGGAAGGGCCGGGGCCAGGTCTCCTGGAATAGGCTCCCTTCTAGCCTCACTGTCCCTCCATCCACTAGGCCTACCTGGGCATGAGGGGCACACCTCTGAGGGAGGACCCCCTCGGCACTTTCCAAGTATTTATTCATGAATCCTCACAGCCACTTGTTTTGTTTGGCACTCTCAGTGTTCCCATTTCACAGATGGGGAAACCGAGGCAGAAGTCCTTTTGAGGAGCTGAGCAAAGCTGACCCCTCTGGAACCAAAGCCTTCTCTCTCTCCCGCAAAGTGTCCTCCTTCTTCAGAGGGAGAAAGACCTGCCAGGAAGGAACAGGACGCCAAGTGCTATTTACACAGACGCCATTGCGAGGAGACACGGCACAGGCCGAGGGAGATGGGCACACAAGCTGTTCTTTTGTCAGAGCCGCCAGCTCTGCCGCCAGCAGGAAGGCCAGGGAGGAGGTGGGCTCACCGGATCCCGTGTGGCCCCCTCCCCACCCTGATGTCTGCCTCAGAAGAACATGACTCCCCCCACTTACCCATCTGTTGTGGGCACAGGCTGTGACGCGTGGGCTCTGGGCCTGATGCCAAGTAGGCCCCCAGCCCAAGATGGTGGGGAGACGATGCCATCACCCCACGCGGGTCCTTATGGGGGCTCGGAACCCACACTTGTCGTGCTGGGAGTCCGGGGTGGGGTTTGGTGGAAGTACGTGGGGCCTGGAGCCAGAGCCCAGGGTTCCGGTCCAACTCAGCTAACGTGCTGGGCTCATTAGCACTCTGTAACAAGATGCTAACGGAGGCAGCTGTCCTCACTGCCGTGCACCGCGTGCCAAGTCCTGCACTCCGGAAGTACCGTGCAAACATTCCACAAGCCCTCTCAACTATCTGGGGAATTGAGGGCTGCTTTTCAGATGAGAGAGCAGAGGCTAGAGAGGTGACGTCATCTGCCTGAGGTCACACACTGCCAAGTGGCAGAGCCAGGACCTCAGTTCAGTCCCTTCTGACTCCAGAACATCTTCTTCTTCGGTCCTGCCCTGACAGTCTGGGTCTCAGTTTGTCGGTCTGCCAAATGGGTACAGTGCCGGCTGTCCTGCCTGCCTTGAGGGCCAGCAGAAGAGGTTTCAGTGGCCGTGAGAAGGCTGGGACGATCTGGCAGGTGGTGTCAGATCCTGGTGTGGGGCAGCTTTGCAGAGGGGTTTGGATGGAGGGACCTGCCTAAGTGGGGGAGCTATGGTGCTAGGAGGGTGTGGGGAAGACCCTGCCATCTTGACCCCAGGTGGGGTCTGCTCCTTTCCTATGAGCGGCAGAGGGAAGGTGCTGGTTTTCAAGGTCAAAGCTCCACCCTCTGCACAGTTCCCCTCCGCGCAGACAGCACAGGGCCCAGCTCCAGGGGCAGTAGGGCAGAGAGCAGGCTTGGTGGCTGTGGTGTGGGTCAGGCCACCTATCTCCCATATGGGCTCATCCCCTAAGTCCTGTGTGAGTCTGCCCCAGCTCACGCCCAGGCTCCATCAGCCCAGTGATGTTGTTATGGAAAGCCTCCCTGCCTCAGTTTCCTCATCAGCAAAAAGGGTACAAAAATAATAGCTCATAGAACAGAAGTGAGAAATGTTAACAGATATAATGCCCTTAGAGTTGGCAAATGACAGGCTATGTGTCAGCTATTATGATTATTACTAACACTCCTTAAACATCTCTTAAAGGAGCCCATCCTCCTCCATCTTCAACCATAGATGTTTTTGTTTAATCATTATATTGAGGGAAAAAGCAAGTTACAGAAGAACAGTTGGATATCATTCATACAAAGGTACAAAGATTCGAAGCTAGATCATGTATTTATAAAAGCATAAAGAAATGCATGGAGTGCTAAATACAAATTCAGGACAGTGGTGACCCTCTCTTGGGGCTGGGACAGGGGAGACCCTCAGGGGCATCAGCCGGTTGCAACTGTCCTGGGTCTTTTCTTGTTTTAAAAAGTTGTTTTGGCTGTGCTGTGTATGGTGTGGTTTGTACCTTAATTCCCCGACCAGGGATTGAACCCACACCCCTTGCCTTGGAAGGCAGATTCTCAACCACTGGACTGCCAAAGAAGTCCCCATAATTTTCTTTTAAAAAATGGGGGAAAGATCCAAAAGCAGAGTCTTGAGGGTACAATTTTAACCACAGCCTCACTCGGCTCCTTTGTCCTCTCCCCAACCCCAGCCCAGGCCACTGTCCCCAGGCTCCTACTCTGGCCTTTCTCTACACAGCAGCCAGAGAGGCAGGCAGCTCAATGCAAATCCACCCACGCTGCTCACACCCCTCAGCAGCCCTCCTCTCCCACCGTCAATACCCCGCCCCTCTCCTCTCAGCCCTTACTACACACCCCTAGAGGCTACCCTTCATTCCACCTGAAAGGCCCAGCTGTCCCCACCTCCCTCTCACCCCTGGGCCTCCGCACACACTGTTCCTTCTGCCAAGAACACTCTTCCCGCCCCCATGCCACCTCCTCTGGCCAGTGCCTCCTCACCCTCACCAGATGGCAGCTTCCCTGACACCTCAGCCAAGATACTCCAAAGGGAGAGGGAACGAGGGTGTCTCTGGAGGGACTGCTCCTGTCACCATGTGCTGTGGCAACACGATGCACAGGTACCAGCATGACTCTTAGGTCAGACAAGGCTTGAGTCATTCCCAGGCTCCCCACTTACTAGATCTGTGACCCTGGGCAAGCTATTCAACTCCTCTGACCCTCAGTTTCCTCAACTGTAAAATGGGAATAATAATATCTACATCTTAGGATATATAGACAAAAATGACAAACTATGTAAAGCCTGGTATATAAAAGTGGCTGACAGAGTCATAACCATTATTATTACACCCTATTGTTGAGAGGTGGGAGAGCATGAAAGTGAAGAAAGCGCTAGTCGTTTAGTCGTGTCCGACTCCGTGCGAGCACATGGACTGAGGCTGGCCGGGCTCCTCGGTCCACGGGATTCTCCAGGCAAGAATACTGGAGCGGGTTGCCACTTCCTTCTCCAAGGGGTCTTCCCAACCCAGGGATCGGACCCGAGTCTCCCACACTGCAGGCAGATTCTCTCTCCTCTGAGCCAGCAAGGAGAGCATAGCGAGTAGTGACTGAGTGTGATGTGGGCCAGGGAGCCAGACTGCTTAGGACTGAAATTCCAGCCGAGTGACCTGGCCGAGGTTCTTAACCTCTCTGAGCCTCGGTTTCCTCGTCTGTGAAATGGGGAGAGTAACAATCCCCTGGTCCTTGTGGGACTAAACTCTAAGGCTCTCAGGCTGGCAGAGAGGGCGTGGTGAGTTGAGGGAAGGTCTTTCAGAGGGGGCGTCCTGCTCCCCACTTCTTCCCCAGGAGCCCGCCTGGCAGGCTTCTCTGTCTCCAACTCACCCCGGCAGGGGAGGGGCAGGAGAGCAGGTGGCAGAGGCCAGACCGATCTCTGTCCAGGTCCCCACTGCCACTTTGCAGTTGGAATGGAAAACAGACAAGTGGACCTCTGTACACTGAGGGTGCCAAGTCACAGCAGCTGGCATGCGGGAGGGGAAGTCGGGAGAAGGGGGAGCGGCTCCGTGAGGGTCTGTCCATACACCTTCCTGGGCTCTGAGGCCTCAGAGCAAGCTACTAGACATGCCAACCCGAGGCCCCTTTCCTCTCCCTTCACATACTCCCCATCAAGCGGCCACAAAATCCCTTCCTGGCCCTGCCTGCCCACATACCTTCTGGGCCTGGGGCTAAAATCTGCAGCAGAGACTGAGGACCCCACCCTCAGCCCATTTTCATAGAAAATCCTGGCTGTCATCTTGGCTCAGCATTCAACATGCTGTGTGCCCTTGGGCAAGTCATGCAGCCTCTCTGAGCCTCAGCTTCCCCTGGAGTCAAATGCAGGGTGGGCAGGGGCACCTAAGAGCTTCCACTTCGCGTTGGCTGCCTCAATCCCTGTCTCAAGTTCTGTGGGGATCAAGTGTCTGACTGTCCTGAGGAAACCCAATGGCCTTGTCACTCGGGGGGTGGGGTGCACCAGCCCCTGACCTCGGTCCATCTCCCACAGGCAAGGGCTTCACAAAATGGCCAGTAAACATAAGAAAAGGTGCTCAACATCATGAGTCACCAGAGAAATACAAATTGAAACCACGATGAGTCCACTACACACCCACCAGAATGGGGAGTGTCTTTAAAATGACCACAGCAAGGTTGGCAAGTTTCACAGCAGGTGGGCGTGCGAATGCTTAGATGCCACTTTGGAAAAGCGTTTGGCAGAGGCTCCTAGTGCTAAATATATGCCCCTCCTGGAACCCAAGCATCCCACTCCTGGGGATACATCCAGGAGAAATGAGGACTTTTAGCCAACCAGGGATATCACAAGGACATTCACAGCAGCTTGATTTGTAATAATCCCAAGCCAGAAGCAACCCAAATGTCCTTCCATCGGAGAATGGGTAAGTAAGGTGTTTCCACACACTGGAACACTACACAGCAGTGTAAAGTAAACCACTAACACACAGACACCACGACTGAAGGTCAGCGTGCAATGAGGACACCAGACGTGAAGGGGTGCAGCTTGTCTGAGTCTATCTGAGGGAAGTTCAAACAGAGAAAACTGAGCTACAGCGATGAAAGCTGGAATAGTGGTACCTCTGGGGAAGCCTGGACTTTGGGGTCACAAAGGAGCCTTCTAGGGTGGAAATGTCCTGACTCTTATTTGGATGGTGCTTCCATGGGTGCATTCATACATATATTTTCATGCAGCTGTTCATGATACAGGATGCTTGGGGCTGGTGCACTGGGATGAACCAGAGGGATGGGATGGGGAGGGAGATGGTAGGTGGGGTTCAAGATGGGGAACATATGTACACCCGGGGCAGATTCATGTCAATGTATGGCAAAACCAATACAATAATGTAAAGTAATTAGCCTCCAATTAAAATAAATTTTTTTTAAAAAAGGGAAAAAAAAAAGATCTGCGTCTTTTTCACAGACATAGAGAACTGACTTGTGGACACTGTGGGGGAAGGAGAGGGTGGGATGAACTGAGACAGTAGCTTGGAAATATATACACTACCATGTGTAAAATGGACAGTCAGTGGGGATTTACTTGTTACTCAGGGAGCTGCGGAGAAGGCAATGGCAAGCCTCTCCAGTACTATTGCCTAGAAAATCCCATGAATGGAGGAGCCTGGTGGGCTGCAGTCCGTGGGGTCGCGAAGGGTTGGACACGACTGAGCGACTTCACTTTCACTTTTCACTTTCACACATTGGAGAAGGAAATGGCAACCCACTCCAGTGTTCTTGCCTGGAGAATCCCAGGGACAGGGGAGCCTGGTGGGCTTCTGTCTATAGGGTCACACAGAGTCAGACACGACTGAAGTGACTTAGCAGCAGCAGGGAGCTGAAACTGGTGCTCTATGACAACCTAGAGGGGTGGGACGGGGTGGGAGGTGGGAGGGAGGTTCAAGAAGAAGGGGACATATGTATACTCATGGCTAATTCATGGTGATATATGACAGAGACCAACAGAATATGGTAAAACAATTATCCTCCAGTTAAAAATAAATACATTAAAAACGATTTGTGTCTTTTTAAAGTATGATATGTGAGCTCTTAAATATCTTGAATGTAAGATACACCTTAAAAAAAAGGGTCACACGTAAGCCCCTCCCTGTCTTCTGCCCAAGTGGCTCCTGCCAGGCTTGGAACAGGCAGGAGGGGTCTCCTTTCCCAGGGGGAGTCCTGCCAGGGAGGAGAGGCCTCCAGGGCACAGATGACAATTCCTAATTTGGAAACATCTGCCCAAGAATTCAGAATCTGGAGCCCAGAGGGCCTGAACCACACCCAGACCCTCCTTCTACCCATTTTACAGATGAGAAGACTGAGGCCCAGAGAGAGAAAGCGATTAAAGTCACAGGCAAGAAGAACTCAACTTTATCGCATACAGTCTTCCCGTTTCAGAGAATATTTAGAGCTGTTCAGAGAATATTTAGGTGGTTAGGGAGCATCTACCCACTGTATCATTTTATGGAGGGGAAACAGAAGCTGGGGGTAGGGAGGGCAGGTGGTGATTTAGCTGGCTCTGGTTTCTCCAGAGTCTATGAGCCTCCATTTCTTTATCTGTAAGATGGGAATGTGTACAGGCTGCTTCATAGGGCTGAAGACTGAATAAGCTAATATGCACTAAGTGCCTAATACATGTTCAGTTCAGTTCAGTTGCTCAGTCGTGTCCGACTCTTTGTTACTTGTTACTTATTGCTTTCAGCCTCCTGATTATCTTGCCAGCCAGCAGGACAAACCTTTGAGGACTGGTCCTCATCACTCTTGCTCTGTGATTCAGAAATGGTCCAGGCTACTACACAAGAGGCATTTCCCTCACCTGTCTTCCTCATTCTCTCGCAGGAAGTTGAGGCCTGATCCCTCAGATGGACCTAGAGTTAATGATGAAGAACAAGGGCTCTGGAGCCAGACGCTGACAGAGGCAAACCCAGGCTCCAATGCTGTGTCCCCTTGTGCCAGTTTTTTAACCTCTCTGAACCTTGGTTTCTTCATTTGTTAAAGGCAGATAGAATCGTACCTCCCTCATGGAAATTGTATCAGGATTAAATGAGATAATGCACAGCACCTGACACAAGGTAAGTCCTCAGTAAATGTGAGCTATAATTGTTATAATAGTCCAGGAACCTCTGTGACTATCATCAGGGTGTTCCTTTTCATCACTTCCACCCCAAGATGAGGAGAGGCCACTAGCTTGCCACAGAGGATTAAGAATGTGGTTTATGTCAAAGAATTGCTGCTGCTGCTGCTAAGTCGCTACAGTTGTGGCCGACTCTGTGCGACCCCATAGATGGCAGCCCACGAGGCTCCACCATCCCTGGGATTCTCCAGGCAAGAACACTGGAGTGGGTTGCCATTTCCTTCTCCAATGTGTGAAAGTGAAAAGTGAAAGTGAAGTTGCTCAGTCTTGTCCGACTAGTAGCAACCCCACAGACTGTAGCCCACCAGGCTCCTCTGTCCACGGGATTTTCTAGGCAACAGTACTGGAGTGGCTTGCCATTGCCTTCTCCAAAAGAATTGTTACTTAACTCAATTTAGAAATTTCGTTTTACACATAAATTAGTGCAAAAACAGAACACTGCAACATGCATACATGGCTGGTTGCCACATAAATGGTCCTTTTGGAAAGTGGTTTTTGGCCACAGCCATAAAAGTCAATATCATCTGACCCAGTAATACCACTCCTGGGAATTCAGCCTAAAGAAAGAACTCAATAGACTTAAAAAGAAAAAAACAAAAAACTACGATCTGCATGAAATCGATGCTGCAATGAGCATCCAGAAAAAAAAATAATTAGAAACAACCTACATCTCCAGCAACAGGAGACAGCCAAAGGATTGATGGATGGAGGAGGCTGAGATGGATCCAGGATCTTATAGCTATCATTAAAATGGTAATTACCAGCAGCCCCAGCAACTTGGGAACAATGTCCACATTCTAATAAAGGACCAAAATGGGGAGGGCTTCAAAAATGAATAAAATGGTGGAACTAAATGTAATTCCCCCCCTCAAATCTTTTGACATTTTTTCAATTAACAACAATAAATATAAAAACAAGACAAACGATTTCTCCTAAGCCCTCAAATGTGACTCCAACTTGAGATCTGCAGGGAGAAGGTGGGCCAGAGAGACCTTTCCTCCCTTTAGTAGTCAGTCCAGTGGGGTGGGGAAGGGGGTGATGCAGAGAGGTGGGGAGGGGCAGGGGTGTGCTGAGATGTGCAGGAGTGGGGACAGGAAAGGGACAGAGTGTAATCAGGTAGGACCTCTGGGAGGAGGTGTCCTCAGCGCAGACTTAAATGATGAGTATAGATAAGCTGGGGGTAATCTAGGCAGAAGAAGGAGGAGCTGGGAAACACGTTGGAAATGAAATGGCAGCCTGGGAGCAGGCTGGAGTCTGCTATCACAGGGTAGCCCAATGGTGGGCTTAAGGAAGATCCCTGGGGTGGCCTGGAGGAGGATGGATGGAGGGGTGTGCCTGATCAGGTGGGAGACCAGCAAGGGGGCTGCTGCAAGCATCCACAGAGAAATGAGGCTGAGGAGGAGGAGGAGGGAGAGAAAGGAGCCAAGCATGGCTTCTCAGGGTACACCTGAGAAGCAGGTTGGCAGAGGTCCTGAGTTCAGGTTGGGGCATGATGAAGGTAGGGGGCTGGTGGGATGCCCAGGGGGAGGTGCTCAAGAAGCAATTGGATCTATTGATCTGAAGTTTGGGGAGAAGCCTGGGCTGGGGATGAAGTTGGTTTGGGGGCACTAAACCAATGGTGGAATGGTTTTGGAAGCTTCAGGGTGTGGTTGAGTTCTGCCAGGAGAGCAAGAGAAGGGCCAGGAGGGATGTACTTGTTAAAGGAGGAGGACCCAAGAGGGGACAGAGAAGCAGGGAGGGAGGAGGGGCAGGCGATAGGCACCGAGATGCCCAGGGCATGGAGATTTGTAGGAGGGAATGATCTATGGGGTCAGATGTCAGAGAGGGGACCAGCAAGAGAAGGACTGAAATGTTCCTGTTCAATTTATCAACTCAACACCATGAGTATTTCCAGCGAATCAAGGTGGGAGAGAGACTAGTGGTGATAAAGTAGACCCTGAAGGGCATCCTTTTGAGGTTTTTGGATGAGAAGGGAAGAGGGAAGCTAGTCAGTTGCTGAAAGGTGCATGAGCTGAGACCAGTAGCCTGATCCCGAGCCCGTTGGGCTCCAAGTCCCAGCCACTGTCAAACGCCCCAAACAGACTGGCTCTGGCTGCTGTCAGGCTCAGCAGACAGTCCTGGTGGGCAGGCAGCCCCTCCATGTCCCCTGCACTCAGAAAGCAGGAGTGTGTATAGGGAAGCAGGACTTCTTCCACCCAGGAGGCTGACCTGGTGCTGAATCCCAGCCACTAGGATCCCCCCAACCTCAGCGGGCTAACTGGAGGGGAACCCACCCTGCCAAATGCACAGATGCTGGGGGAACAGGTCCAGGGCAAGCCCAGCCCTGCCAGCCACAGACGTGGGAGGAACCACGGGAGCCATCTGGGTGTGGGGGCAGGGGCTAGGGCAGGCCAGAGGAAATTGAAGAACAGATTTTTTTTTACATTAATAAACTCTATTTCCTAAATGGAGGATTTGTTCTCATTTTAAATTTCGGCTACTTAAAAAAATTAGTAACATTAGAACTTAATGATAAAAACAGCAGTCACTCAAATTGAGACCTCTATGAGAGGTCTGTTAGAGGAGGTCTTCTCTGTGAGGAGGTCTCTGAACCCCAGGTTTGGCGTTGGCTGTGCTCTGACACCCTGCAGGGTGGGTGCAGACACCAACACAGACTTTCTGGAGGGCCACTGGGCCATGGGTAAGGCCAGGCTTCCACACCAGCATCTCCTCTGCTGCTCTGCCGGGGATTTAACTGAGAGAGCCATGGAGAGGGAAGAGTCCCTGCTTTTCTTTTCTTCCAGCCACTCTCCCCGCTTCACCAGCTGCACTCGATTTAGGGGGAGGTAATAAAGGGGGCAGCTGGTGCTTGGGCCTCATTCTGCCCCCTCCTTCCATGGATCCTGTTCTGCTGTGAACCCCCTTCCCTGCAGTCTGGGAGTCATGGGTGCTGGGAGTGGTCAGGGTCTCCTGGACGTCTGTCCTGGCTAATTTGTCCGGCTCCCCATCCATGTGGTTCCAAATAGGTTCTCAGAGGGAGGCAGGGGTCTGGCAGCTTCAAAGGAGAAATGGCTGGTCCAGGATCACAGGGCAGCCAAGGGTGGACTGCCCCTATTGGGCCCCTCATGTCTGACTCCAAGCCTAAGGCAGGAACATCTGAAAAAGGTGACTGGAGGGGGAGAAACCCAGATGGGACCTATTCTCCACTCAGCTCCCAACCCCCAATATTTTTTTTAAAATATTACATGTTTTATTATCCTGTCCCCAGAAGGGAGGTTTATCCAGAAACCGGGGGAAAAAAAAAATCAAGAATGAACTCAAAAAAAATAAGGGTGGGGAAGGTAGGGAAGGGAGAGCAAAACCACCCACTAACAGGCAGCTAGGCCAGCAGCGCACACTCCACCTCAGGAGGGTCCCCAGAGACCCAAGCCCGACGGCAGACATCAGAGAGATGTCTGGGTTTCCAGGCATCTTGGCAGGTCTAAAGCCATCTGAGTTTCTGCTGTCCATGTCCATGGTCCGAGCCCACCTAGGGGCCTTAGGGGTGCAGAAGATGAGAAGCATCCGGGTTTGGTTTATGAGACACTGTTCCCTGCCATTCTGCAGGAGAGGACGACCCCGAGTCCCTCACACAGCCCTCCTATCTCTTGACCACAGGGGACTGAGTGTGTGGCTGGTGCTGCTTTGGGGATGTCTGAAAGAAGGAAATGAAATAGACATTTAAAGAGGTCCTGTACGTGCCGAACATTTTCACGTATCTACATTTTAATCAATCCACACTACAAGTGGGCACCGTTATACCCATTTTACAGACTCAGAAACTGAGGCTTACAGAGGCGCCCGGAGGAAAAAGGATCGGAAGCGAGCTTCTCCCGCGTGCTCCCTGAACCGCAGTCATGGTGCGTTTCCGGCCTGTGTGCCCTCCCTGACTCCTCCCTTCTCCCCTGGGAGGAAGGTCCAACCATCCACTTTGCACAGACGGAAACCCAAGACTCAGAGACTCGAGGGCGGCGCCCCCCGCCCCCGGGTCCCTGAGCCGGCGGTGGCCGCGGGACCCCGGGATGCCCCCGCCTCCCGCGAGCGGCCCCTCCCACCCGCGACCGGGTCCCAGACGGCGCGCGGCGCGGCGCTCACCTCGATGCGGTCGATGCGGTCCCGGAGGGCGCGCACCGCATCCTCTAGCTCGAGGATGAGCGCGGGCGAGTCCCAGGGGCCGTCGGCCATGGTGTCGCGGCGGGGCCCGGCTTCCTGGAGGCCGCGCGGCAGGCCGCTCTCGCAGCGGCCCAGCTTGCCGGTGAGCTCGCGGATGGTGTCCTGGTCGGCGCGGATGCGCGCCTCCTGCTGCAGCGCCGTCTGGCGCAGCTGCTCCGCCGTGCTCTGCAGCAGCAGCAACTCCTCGCGCTCGCCCGGCGCCGCGTCCCCCGGCTCGGCCCCCGACGGGCAGGCGGCCGCCAGCGGCGTGCACAGGAAACGGCTGAAGAGGGGCACGGGCGGCAGCGGGTGCGCGCTGGCCGCCGGCGCCCCGGGCAGCGCGGGGGGCCGGGCCGAGCCGCCCGCGCCGTGCAGCGCGCTCAGGCTGCGCTGCGGGCCCGGGGACGCGGCGGCGGCCGAGGCGTTGTCGGCGCCGCCGGGCAGCGCCCGTGCGGGGCTGGCCGCCAGGGGCACGCTGGCGATGATGCAGATGACGGCACCGAGGAACGCCAGCATGCCCGCGGCCAGCAGCACGGCCAGGAACTTCAGCGTGAGGCGGGCGGCGGGGGCGCCCGAGGCCCCCCGGCAGGCGCGGCGGCGGGGTCGGGGCGCGGGGCCCGGGCGCAGGAGGAGCCGGAGCGGGAGCCGGAGCTGTGGCCGCGGCCGCTGCTGCCGCCGTTCTGAGTCCCGGCGGCGCGACGAGGAGAAGGCGGCGGGCGGCGGGGAGGGGGAGCGGGGCGCGGCGGCCCCGCCCCGCCGGCTCCCCCGGGCCGGCCCTGGCCCAGCCCCGCACCCGTTCGGTGCCGGGCGCCGAGTGGGGGCGCCGCCCGGGATAGGGCGAGGGGCGGGGGCGGCGTCGGGAGCCTCAGCCTGCCGCCGTCGCCTCGCAGAGGGCGGCGACCCCCGCCCCACCCCACCACGGCTCTCTGGCCCCCTCTCCGAGCCCACCTGGCTGTCTGCTAGCTTGCGGGGAGCTTTTCTCCACGTCGGGCACTGTGCTGAGAGAGCCAGAGGCTTGATCACAATTAAGCCTCACCGTGGACACGTTCCGGGTACAAATGAGACCCACAGGAGTCAGGTCACTGTCCAAGGTCACGCGGCTAGTATGCGCTGGAGCAGCATTTGAGCTCAGATGCATCTGAGTGGACCCAGACTATGCAATGGAGCTGGGGTGGGCCTAGGGAGAGCTAGGAAAGAGGCCAGTGTTTGGGGGGAGGGGACTGGAGATTTTGACCCAACCTCTAGTTATACTATGGCCATCCAACCCTCCTTTCCCACCCCAACCCCTTGAAAGAGCAGAGGTGACTCCCCTTCGCCCCATACCAAAAAAAAAAAAAATTGTTTCTTTCCCCTGTGATCTCAGAAGGTAGCAGAAGTTCCCCCTCTGAATCTTCAGGAGCACACAACATCAAGGGTAGCTGAGAAGACCCCTCTCCCACTAGCATGGCAAAAGCCCAGTGGGCAGGTGGACCAGTCACTGGAACGAACAAGCGGGCATGGGAGCGGGCTGTAATGCCAGGGTGATTCAGGAAACTTTTGCTGTCTCCTGTTGAAAATGTCTACATACATTTTGTTGCAAATTAACTCGCAGTGAAAAATGTTTTTAAAATGCTACCATCCTTCAGAATCCAGCTCCATCTCCAATTTTCCATGAGGCATTTCCTGGCCAGCATGGGTTTCCAGGACTTGGAGAGTGTTCAGAAGGCTGGGATAGAGGAGAGGGGCTGTGGTTCGTGGGAGGACTGGCCAAGGCCACACCCAGTTCAGTCCTGAGCCAAGGCCGCACCCAGGCCTGTCTCCCTGCCAAGCCTGCATTTTTGACTTGCAGGGAAGGCTCACGGTGGGGCACTGGACCACCAGGGATGCAGTGTGCTCTTGGCAAAGTGGTGGGGAGAGACCAGAACCTTTCTCAGGATCAACAGCCCTGGGAGACCCTGTGTGGCTGCTGAGATCCTGATCTGAGATCCTGGGCATGTTTCACACGCTCCATCCCACCCCCAGCCTCAGGATCATGCCTGCCCTGCTTACCTGATCTCTGGGAGTTGAGGGTTACCTGACTTGTAAAGTAGGAGCAAATCAAATGCCAGCTCTGTACATGATGAACCCCTAGAGCTGTATGTGCATGGATGTGAGTTAATACTCACTGGAGCAGTGACCTGGAAACCTGCCAAGCAGCACAGCTTGGGCCAGGCTCTCTGAAGGTGAAGGCAGATAGGCAGTAGGGAGCCACGAAGTCCTGCAGGCAGGTGAGGCATTGGGACTCCTGGTACATCTACATGTGTTCTACGAAGACAGAAGTTGCTGCTGCTGCTGCTAAGTCGCCTCAGTCATGTCGGATTCTGTACGACCCCATAGACGGCAGCCCACCAGGCTCCCCCGTCCCTGGGATTCTCCAGGCAAGAACACTGGAGTGGGTTGCCATTTCCTTCTCCAACGCATCAAAGGAAAAGTGAAAGTGAAGTCGCTCAGTTGTGTCCAACTCTTAGCGACCCCATGGACTGCAGCCTACCAGGCTCCTCTGTCCATGGGATTTTCCAGGCAAGAGTCCTGGAGTGGGGTGCCATTGCCTTCTTTGGAAGACAGAAGCACTCACATTTTATCTTGAAAGGGCAGAGAAGGCCAAGAGAGGGGCCTACTGCCCAGAGAAACAGGCCTCTGTGGCTTGGGCACGAAATGGTGCCCCCTTTATGTGAGCTGCTCCGTGAGCGATGGAATAGTTGGATACATGGGTCCAGAGGCTGGAGGTGAATTTTGCTCAAAGTGATCTGTTTATTCCCTAGAATGACTTTTTAAACCTATGATATGAACATGTCACTCTTCTGCTTACAAACCTATTAGTGGCTCCCCGTTGCCATCCCTTTGGGGCTTCCCTGGTGGCTCAGCAGTAAAACAATCTGCCTGCAATGCAAGAGATGCAGGCTCGATCCCTGGGTCGAGAAGATCCCCTGGAGAAGGGAGGCAATGGCAGCCCACTCCAGTATTTTTACCTGGAGAATCCCAAGGACAAGGGAGCCTGGGGGACTATAGTCTATGGGGTCATAAAGAGTTGGACATAACTGAAGTGACTGAGCATGCATGCATCCCCATCCCTTTATGGGAGAAAGTCCAAATTCCTTAAGAGGCACTAGTAGCTAGTGGTTAAGGGCAGGGATTCTGAAGCCAGAAGGCCTAGTTCAAACCTGCCTCTACCTGTTACCAGTTGTGTGACCTAGTTTGCAAAGAGGGTAAAGTACCAGGTCTTTGACAGCACCTGATCCCACCCTCTCTGTGCCTTAGTTCTACAATCTGTAAAATGGGAGAATAGTAGTAGTACATGGAAAGCCTTAATAAATGTTGGGCCTTATTATGTTAGCTTTTCTTGGTTTACAAGACTTGGCAGGGCTCACCCTCCCAGCCTCATTTCCTGTCTTCACTGCTTGGAGCAGCATTAACTGTGCCTAACTCCCCCACACACCAGGCTGTCCCCGGCTTGGAATGCCACCCCTCCTTCTTCCTTGATTCGTCTCTATCCCCAGCATCCAGCATGAGGCCACACCCAGGGCAGCCTCTTGGTGAATGTCTGCAGTTCTAGTTCCACGTCCCCCCCCCCCGCCCCCCAATAGCACTGGCTGCTGCTGGAGGCAGAGGGGAGAAGTTAGGACAGAGAGGACTTGAAACCCATCTCTCTGGAGCTCTGGGGAGAGGCCCTCCTGATCCCAACACAGAATTCCTCAAGAGATGACCAGAATAGGATTCTCAGGGGAACTTTCATAAGACTGCAACAGTCTTCACATTTTCCTTCTAAAACTCACATCTCTGAGGTTCTTTATTCTTTCACTTTCTTTTTTTTTTTTTAATTCCTTCACTTTCATTCCATCCTTTGGGAAAGGGAATTCTGCCCTAAATGAAAAAATATAATCATTCATTCAAAATATATGTTTTGAGACTGACTTTGGATGCTGTTAAAGTGCTGCAACTCAATATGCCAGCAAATTTGGAAAACTCAGCAGTGACCACAGGACTGGAAAAGGTCAATTTTCATTCCAATCTCAAAGAAAGGTAATGCCAAAGAATGTTCAAACTATCGCACAATTGCACTCATCCCACACGCTAGCAAAGTAATGCTAAGAATTCTCCAAGTGAGGCTCCAACAGTTCATGAACTGAGAACTTCCAGATGTTCAAGCTGGATTTAGAAAAGGCAGAGGAACAAGAGATCAAATTGCCAACATCTGTTGGATCATCAAAAAAGCAAGCGAGTTCCAGGAAAATATCTACTTCTGCTTTATTGACTATGCCAAAGCCTTTGACTGTGTGGATCACAACAAACTGGAAAATTCTTCAAAAGATGGAAATACCAGGCCACCTTACCTGCCTCCTGAGAAATCTGTATTCAGGTCAAGAAGCAACAGTTAGAACTGGACATGGAACAAAGGACAGGTTCCATACTGGGGAAGGAGTATGTCAAGGCTGTATATTGTCACCTTGCTTGTTTAACTTATATGCAGAGTACATCATGCGAAATGCCAGGCTGGATGAAGCTCAAGCTGGAATCGAGATTGCTGGGAGAAATATCAATAACCTCAGATATGCAGATGACACCACCCTTATAATGCTTTTGAACTGTGGTGTTGGAGAAGACTGTTGAGAGTCCCTTGGTCTGCAAGGAGATCCAACCAGTCCATCCTAAAGGAAATCAGTCCTGAATCTTTATTGGAAGGACTGATGCTGAAGTCAAAATTCCAGTACTTTGGCCACCTGATACAAAGAACTGACTCATTTGAAAAGACCTTGGTGCTGGGAAAGATTGAAGACAGGAGGAGAAGGGGACGACAGAGGATAAGATGGTTGGATGGCATCACAGACTCAATGGACATGAATTTGAGTAAGCTCTGGGAGTTGGTGATAAACAGGGGAGCCTGGTGTGTTGCAGTCCATGGGGTCGCAAAGAGCTGAACACTACTGAGAGAATGAACTGAACTGAACTGAACTTGGACCAGGCATAGTGCCAGGCACCAGGGAGAGCTGGAAACAGGACAAAATTACAGTTTTATATTCTAGTGGGGAGGCAAGCAGTAAATAAATGAATAATTAAATAAGCAGGTTAATTTATAATAGTAATGAGAACTATAAGGAAATTTTTAAAGTAACATGATAGAAAGTTATAGGAAGTGTGTGGGGAGTGTGGGAGGAGTGTTGGGAGATGGACGTTACTTATAAGGTTGTCAGAAAAGGCCTGCATTTAGGTGAGACTTTAATGACCTGAGAAACCAGCCATGGAGGAACTTGGGGAAGGACTGAGTGTTCTAGTGCAAAGACCCTGAAGCAGAAATGAGTTTGATAGATTCCAGGAGCAGAAAGAAGGCCAATGGAGCAGAGTGAACACTTGGGGAGAGAGGAAACTGGAGGGGAAGGCCGGGCAGGGTCATGAGGGCCTTTACAGGCCAAGGGGAGGGAATGGGTTTGATGTTAAGCTCCATTGGTTGGCTTTAAGCAAGGAAGTAACACCATGTGGTTTGTGTTTGTAAAAGATCAATGGTAGTTGTGTGGGGGCTGGGTCATTAAGGGATAGGAGGGGAAACATGGAGACCCGGTAGGGGCCATGCAACCATCCAGGTGAGAGGACTGAGTGGTTTGGAGGTCATGATAATGGAGAAAATTGGATGGATCGTGGATTGATCTTAGAGGTAGAGTCTCTTAGTTGGGCCCTTCAGGAAACAGACACTAAGATGGCATTAGATATGCAAGTGGTTGACAGGAGGTTAAGTCCTGTGAAAGATAAAGAGAAGAAAGAAGAATTGGGCAGGTTGAACCTCAGACCTCCATGCAGATCTGACAAAGCCTTGGGCATCTTAACAGGGTGTTCTGGAACCAGTGGGCTTCCCCAGTGGCTCAACAGTAAAAGAATCCACCTGCCAGTGCAGGAGACAATGGTTCGATCCCTGGGTTGGGATGATCCCCTGGAGGATGAAATGGTAACTCACTCCAGCATTCTTGCCTGGAGAATCCCACGGACAGAGGAGCCTGGCAGGCTACAGTCCACGGGGTCACAAGAGTCGGACATGATGGAGCACACACGCACTCTGGGGCCAACAGTGCCCATCAGGGAAGTTTGGCATTGGGCAGAAATGCCCATTCCCCAGTAACTTTTTCATGCCCAGTCATTAATTGAGTACTTCCCCAGAAGTACTTTGGCTCAAAAGCTAGGGAGATGTCTACACAGAAACCTGCATGGGGACCTTTACAGCAGCTCTGTTCATGATTGCCAAGATGTGGAAACACCCAAGATGCCCTTCAGTAAGTGAATGAATAACTAAACAGATATATCCAGACGATGGAATATTATTCAGCAATAAAAAGACAGGAGCTGTCACAGCATGAGAAAACAAGGAGGTGCCCTAAATGCGTATTACTAAGTGAAAGAAGTCGGTCTGACAAGGCGGCATCCTGTGTGACTCTACCATATGACGTTTTGGAAGAGGCAAACTATGGAGACGGTGAAAAGATCAGGGGCTGCCTGGGGTTATGGGGGGGGGATGAACAGGAGGAGCACAGAGGGTTTTTAGGGCAGCGAAACTACTCTGTATGATACTGTAATGGTTTCATTTATCGAAACCCACAGAATGTACAACACCAAGAAGGAACCCTAACGTAAACTATGGACACTGGCTGTAATGATGTCGAATCAGTCATAAAAATCAGTTCATCAGGCATAAAAAGTGTCCCACTCTGGTGTAGGATGTGGACAACGGGGGAGGCTATGCATACATAGGGGTGGGAGGGGACATGGGAAACCTCTATACCTTCTGCTCAGTATACTGTGAACTGAAAACTGCTCTAACCAACCAACCAACAAAAGCTGTGCCTAAAGGTGCCCTCCGAGGCTGCCACATCCCACCCCTTGCTCCATGAACATTCACTTCTCCACACACAGCCTGGGAGCAGCCCCTCTGCGGTCCCCTGGGCCCCTCTTCCTGAGGGTACGTTTAGAAGTAGGGTAGGATGAGCCACAGTCCCCATCACAGTTGGTCTCAGGGCCCCAAGAAGAATTCACTGCCTCCTACCTCTGCCACCCAGTCTAAATTCCCTCTGCCTTCTGTTAGTACCTCTTGCTGAGTAAACAGCGGTGAGGAGGGGCTGGAGAATCTTCTTTCCTCCCCCAGCCTAGTAAAGTCCATGCACAACATATCTGCAGGCGGGGAGGGAGGAGGTAGGATTCTGCAGGGAGAACTTCAGACTATAAGAAAGTCATGTCTAAAAGAACAGGGCAGTGGGCGCTAGTCAGGCAACTAGTTTCTGTTACAGGCCTGTGGCAGAACCAGACTTTGAAATCAGGGCTTAAGGTGACCTGATTTACCCAGTTTCAGCACTGCAGGTCCTGTATCCCAGGAAATCTCTGTGTCCTAGGCAGATCCGGCCGGCTGGTCAACCGAACTATCCCTAAACTACACTCCCTCAGTGCTGGTACCTACTGGACACCGAGTAACACACGACTCTCTCTCTTCCTGCCTTCCTCAGTCCCCGGGCTTCCCTTCACTACAGCCTCTCCCCCTTTACCTGTCTATTGAAAGACTGTGAACTCCTCGAAGGCAGGAAGCCTCATCATCCTCATCTCTGGGTCTCCAGGGTCAGCCCCTGTGGATACTCAAACTCCCAGTGACTGGAGACAGCGTCACCTGGGCTGTGCTCGTGAACCAAAGAACTTCCTTTCCCCAGAGGGTGGAGAGGTGGGGACTGGGGTCAAAGGGAGCTGCATGCACCCATTCTGGACATCCCCATCCCAAGGGTCTGGTCTCCACCCATAGACGGGCTGTCCCTGGACCAAAGCTGCCTCAGTCTCCTCATCTATAAAATGGGGCTGTGGTACCTACCTCGTAGGATTATAATGAGAATTAGAAGACCTGATGAAATGTTGCATGTGAAACCTCCCACAGACTCGGAGGCAGGGATCGGTTCTTACCATGCTGCTTTGTATTCCCAGGGCACTCAGTATGCCTGGCACTCAGTAGATGCCCGTGATACCTGCTGCATGACTGCTCAGTCGCATCTGACTCTTTGCAACCCCATGGATTGTAGCCCACCAGGCTCCTCTGTCCACGGGATTTCCCAGGCAAGAATACTGGAGTGGGTTGCCATTTCCTTCTCCAGGGGATCTCTTCGAATCAAAGATCGAACCCACGTCTCCTGCCTTGGCAGGTGGATTCTTTACCACTGAGTCACCTGGGAAGCCCCTCCAATACATGCTACCCTCTTCCTTATTTATTCTTAGCATATATTAGATGCTCAGTTCAGTTCAGTCACTCAGTTGTGTCCGATTCTTTGCGACCCTATGAACTGCAGCACACCAGGCCTCCCTGTCCATCACCAACTCCCGGAGTTTACCCAAATTCATGTCCATCAAATCAGTGATGTCATCCCCTTCTCCTGCCCCCCATTCTTCCCAGCAATAGGGTCTTTTCCAATGAGTCAACTCTTCGCATGAAGTGGCCAAAGGATTGGAGTTTCAGCTTTAGCATCAGTCCTTCCAATGAACACCCAGGATCGATCTCCTTTAGAACGCACTGGTTGGATCTCCTTGCAGTCCAAGGGACTCTCAAGAGTCTTCTCCAGCACCACAGTTCAAAAGCATCAATTCTTCGGCGCTCAGCTTTCTTCACAGTCCAACTCTCACATCCATACATGACCACGGGAAAAACCACAGCCTTGACTAGACAGACCTTTGTTGGCAAACTAATGTCTCTGCTTTTTAATATGCTATCTAGGTTGGTCATAACTTTCCTTCCAAGGAATAAGCATCTTTTAATTTCATGGCTGCAATCACCATCTGCAGTGATTTTGGAGCCCAAAAAAATAAAGTCTGACACTGTTTCCACTGTTTCCCCATCCATTTCCCATGAAGTGATGGTCAGTAAATGTTAATTTCCCTTTTTACTTCTTTTCCTTGACCCCCCAGGAGCCTACAGTGCCTTCCTCCATAGTTGGTCTGGCCTTTCTTTGATCCCCTCTCACCCTCTTTCTGAGCAGCGTTGGGGAATCCTTCAGACTGAGGTTCATGTATGTGTTTCATCAACACACCCCAGCATGGGGCTTTCCAGGGGGAAGCAGGGCTCAGGTAGTGCCCGAAAAGCTTAGGTCTGAGCATCAGATGCTGGGGTGAGGAGCCAGACCAAAGAGGAGGGGCAGCAGCCAGGGAAGAGGGAGCGTTCCTCTCTGGGGAAGCCCAGAGATTTCCATCCAGGGTGTTTACTTCCTTGGAAGTGGGAAAAGGAGCCAACTCACCTCTCAGGCTCAAGCAGGAAGCGAGGACATCTGTTCTCAGCTTGGGAAGAGCTGAGAATCAAGGAGGAAACGGGTGTCCTCCTTGTGGGGGGCCTGGGAGTTGGCTGGAGCGTGTGAGCTTGAGTCCAGGTCCAGCCAAGAAGGACCAGAAGGAATGGCTGCCTGATAAGGCTGCGTCCTCTCTCTGAGGACGTAAGGGCTGGGGCTCTCACTGTTTCATCAGCATCCCAAATGCCCCCGGTTCCTCCTCCCCTGCACTTTTTACTCTGCCTGATCCTCACCGGTGACAACCTAGGAGCTCCATACTGTAACCGTCCCCATTTAACAATAAGAAAGTTGAAATCAGAGGGATTCGTTCATTTCCCTAGGGTCCCCTAGTCAGTGGGTGTCCATCTGGGAGTTGAACCATGTCACATGTTCTCACTGGGCCAATCAGCCCCACCCAGTGAGGAAGCAGTATGTCCTGGGAGCTTCCTTCCGCCCTCGGCTTAGTCCCATCCCCTTCTACCCTCTTCTCCAGGCAGTTCCCAGGCGGAGCCCAGGAGCCCACCTAAATCCGCAGCACCCCTCCTGCCCTCACCAGCGGTCCCAGCACCAGTTTCCATTGCATTCACCTGTAACTTGCATTCCAAAGTTCAAGAACTTCTTGAGGTCTGGTACCAGGTCTGCTTCGTATCTGGGTCACTGGCTCCCTGCCTGTGTTCAGGGTGTATTTCCATCCAAGCACCATGGAACCTCAGGGCTGGTGGCTGTTACTCCAGCTCCCCTAAAAAAGGCTGTTTTTGTTTTTGTTTTTGGCGGCACCACATGGCATGTGGGTGGGATCTTAATTTCCCTGACCAGGGATCAAACCCTCGCCCCTTGCATTGGAAGTGTGGAATCTTAACCACTGGACTGCCAGCGCAGTCCCAAAAGGGCACTTTTCTGATGATCCCCGACTCTGTGGATATAGCACATGAAGGCAGGAAAGCTGAGTTTTAGTGAACATTCTTTCCTCAGTCTGTAAAATGGGTAGGCGCATCCTGTGCTGCCTACAGAGATGGTGAAAGACAAAAGGCCTGCTGCTGAAGGAGGGGCAGGGGCAGGTGGACACTGCAGGGCCAGACAGAGGTGTGTGAGGGGCTCAAGACCAAGGGGGTGTGTACCCGGGACCTCAGCTGGATGGCTGTTCACTTGTATCCAGCGAGGAGCCAAGGGTGCCTGGCAGCTACTCCTCAAATGCCATCTGTTTCCTCTAGCCCAGGGTACCCAAGGTCATCCCTAGGGGAAGAAGGGGCAGGTTGGGGAGACTCTCCCAGAGGCTAGAAGAAGGCAGAAGGCGTGGGACCAGGGTAGAGTGGGCAGTCCTGCTTGCTCAACCCTTCCCTGCTCCTGCCTACAGAGCCTGCGAGCTCTCTTCTCGGCCCACCATGGGGTGGGTCCAGGCTTGGATCTCTCTCCTCCCTGAATTTGTCGGCCACCAGCACTAGCTGCAGCCACAAACAAATTGTACCCACACACGGTTTATTTTTCAGAAACTGAGAAATAGGGAGAAAAGGGACTTTGCCAAGATTGCACAGCAAGGAGGAAGCATTCGAGAATGTTGATCTCGAACACTGGGATCCTTCTTACAATGTTCCTAAGGGCTTTATAAGTAATCATTAAAAGCCTCATGAAGCCTTGGTGGAACAGGCGTGCGGCTATCACGATCCCCCTGTTGCAGACGGTGATACTGAGCAAAGAGAGGTTGCTGCTGCTGCTGCTGCTAAGTCACTTCAGTCGTGTCCAACTCTGTGTGACCCCATAGACAGAAGCCCACCAGGCTCCCCCGTCCCTTGGATTCTCCAGGCAAGAACACTGGAGTGGGTTGCCATTTCCTTCTCCGAAAGAGAAGTTAGGCAACTCACTTCAGATCACCGAGCTGCCGAGTCAAGGAGCTAGGATCCTAACTCAGACATCCAAGCTCATGATCACTAGGATAGACTGTCTCCCTGGATGAGCAGGGAAGCCCGGTAGACTGGGTCAGGGTATGGTAGGATTGTATTGTATTGTTTGGATGTGAAGTTATGTCTGACTCTTGCTGCCCCATGGACTGTAGTCTGCCAGGCACCTCTGTCCATGGAATTTCCCAGGCAAGAATACTGGAGTGGGTGGCCATTCCCTTCAGGGGATCTTCCCAATCCAGGGATTGAACCCACATCTCCTGCATTGGCAGGCAGGCATTGGTATTCTTTAACGCTGGGCCACCTGGGAAGGCCAGGGTAGGAACAGAAGAAAGTAGAAGGGCCTGTTAGGAGGCTGAGGCAGTGAAGGGACACACAGAATGAGCTATGCTTGGAGGGAAGCAGGAAAAGAATTTTACTCTCAGTGGCTGCCCTGTTAGCCTGTTCTGTTAACCCAAACTTCCCTGCCTCTGGATGAGGTCCTGGGCATATCTCATAGCTTGTTCAGTCACTTCGGGGCTTTATCCTACTTTTAGATATTGAAACAGTCGAGTCTAATGGCAAAGCTCTAATCTCTAGCTAAAGCTTCTCCTCTCCCCCAGCTCAAGTCTGCTTTAAACTCAAAGACCTATATAATGGGGAAAGAGGCACGGTGGGATTCTGCTCTAAGACCCCAATTTGGTCTGCTCTCCCCTTGCCCTTTCCCCCACTAGTTGCCTCTGGTTTATCCAGGGTGGGAGATTGGGGCAGGGAGGAGAGAGAGGTAACAAGGTAAGTCTGGCTTGTCTGGTTCAGATGTTCTCAGGAGATCAGTGTTTTCAGGTGGGTCAGATGAGCGCCTGGGAACTGGTGCTTTTTCATTAGGGGCACTTTTGTGGGTTCTTCATAGATCCCTCCATCACTAGGAATGTTCCACCTGCAGTTCCTACCTGGGCACAGCATTCCCTGGCTTGCACAACCCCTCTTCAGCACTTGTCATCGAGGTCCACCCACCCAACGTGAAGTCTTCTGATAAGATCATGTATCACTTCCTTGTTTCTCCCCACCCCCAATCCTCTTGGGGTTAGATCCTAATCCAATGACCTCAAACCAGCCACCTTCTGCAAAGTTCCAAGCATGGACCCCAGGAGACATGCCTGCATCCTGGTCCCCAAGTGCTGGGGGTGTAGACCATCCCCAAAGCAGTTCAGTTTCTGCCTGCCTCGCAGAAACAGGGGACTCAGTCAGCCTCTTACCTTTGTCCCCAGTCACCCACCTCCCAAAATCCAGTGGACTTCTGCCACTGTGCTCTCTCACTCTCTGAAGCCCCCTCACCTGGCTTAAGTTGGTGAGTGATGTCAACTGTCTCCAAAGACAACTCCCTTTCCCAACTGTCTCTAAACCCCACCTCCACGTGGCTTCGTAGCCCCACAGCCTGGGCGAGCTGAGGGACCAAGAGCACTTTTGTCCAGCTCCGTTGCAAGTCTACAGGCTAGAATGGGCGTCCTTGGTATCCATCATCCTCACCTTTGGGGTCTGGATTGAGCTGGGCAGCAGAGCTGAGGAGGAAGGGAGGGATCAGAGTGGTTTTTTCCATTCAGGGGAAAAAAATTAGTCACGATGCTGGGGACTAGCTGGGAAGGGATGAGGCAAAGAGGAGGTGCAGGGTTCAGGCCCCCATCAAGGAGGGTGGTGAGTCAGGCAGACTGTGGGGGGCTGCCAATTTGCAGTCTGGAATATGGTCTTGAACGTGGAGTCTGAGGGCCTCACAGGAGGTGGAGCAGGGTAGTTAATAGCACAGACTTTGAAGCTGGGGCTTCGGGATTTCAAGTCCAGCTTCGCAAGTTTAAACCATTTGGAGCAAGTGACTCAACCTCTCTCTCCAGCTGCCTTGGCTGCACCGTGGGAGGGTTAAGGCTGGACTGAAACCCAAGTGTGCAGCTCAGAGCCTGGCCCCTGGAGCCCTCAGCAGAATTCTCTGCAGTCCCAGGCAGAAGGGAGGATTACTCTCACCCCCCTCCCCCATTTTATAGATGGGGAGATAGAGGCACAGAAGAGATAAGCAATGTGCCCAGGGTCCCACTCAGACAGGCAGTCCAGCCCCAGTGACTGAGCCCTCACCAGGCTACGCAGGGAGGATGCTGGCCTGGTGGGTAAGGATGACTGCATGGGTTCACGCCCCAGCTCTGCCACGTAGGAATTTCTGAGCAAGTTACTTTGCCTTTCTGAGTCCTCAGTTCCTCCCTCATCTGTGTGTTGTCCCCACTGGAAGCTGAGGATTTAGTGCGTCAGTCCTTGAAAAGTCCACTCTGTACTCGTCAGTTTCCCTTGGAGTCATGCTGAGTTGGAAAAGATAAGGCGAGGAAGCGCTTCCCTCCACTTTACAGAAGAGGTCACAGGGCTTCAGGGAGTGTGAGTGACCAGCCTGAGATCACACAGCTGGCAGAGCTCAGGCTCCTCCACGGTTCTTCCACCACTGACAAGCAGTTCCACGGGAGGAAGGCATCAAGGATTGGTGAGCGGGAGGCTGGAACGCCGGGATGGGAAGTCAGAGGAGTGGTCAATCCTGGCCACACAGGTCAGGAAGATCTGTGTCCCTTCTTACCCATGCGGTGCTTGAACAAACGCTTTTCACACTCATTCCATTCAGTCCTCTCAAGCAAGGAGTCCTGGCCTCTTTTACTGCTGAGGAACATTGAGGCCTCGAGAGGGGCGCAGCCTGGCCACCTGAACCTGGACAAGTGTCTCTACAGTGCCTGAGTTGTCAAAGGCGGGCAGGCAGATGGGCACGGGAGGGAGCCAGGGATGGTGAGGACAGCAAGCCTCCATTAGGACGCCACTGCGTGGAAACGGAGCTGTGAGCACCCGCACGGATGGCCCAGGGAGCCAGGGAGATGATGCTCACTATAATGAGTCCCCGTGGGGGACAGAGGCCAAGTGTGCCTCTTCCAAAGTGTGCCCTATTTCCTTGCTCACAGATGGGAGTATCCAAGCCTTAACAGAGAACCCCTGAGGACCTCCAAATCCACCCGAAAGAGCATGGGGCTTGTTGGCAGGGGGCTCGTCTTTATGACACAGCACCAAGGCAGCACCAAGAACCCCTGACACCTGCTCTGTCCCATTCCTAGCAGCCCACCCTGGATCTGCAAGAATGTTTCCCAGACCCTCTGGCTCATAAAGGCTGATGGCCGATGGCTGTCTTTTAAATGCAGGCTCATGTCTTTGTCACCTGCTGAGCCCACTTTTTGGAAAAGACAGAGAGGACTTTGGGCTTTGGCTCTAATGATCACATCCTGTCTAGAGATCAGAGGGGGACCTGTTCTTACATCCAGCTTCAACTCAGACTGGCTATGACCCTCCTGTGTGCCTGCCATCTGACCAACACTTTCACATCCATCCTGGAATCTCACTGCTCTAAAGAGACTTCAGAAGTTTGGGGAGGGAGAAAAAAGGACAGGAATGAGAGATCTGGGCTACTGTCTATGTACATGAGGTTTTGTCTTTAATTAACAGTTAAGGTTTTGCTATTGATTTTTAAATTAAACATGATCTGTGATACCAATTTCTTGAAGTGTATCGGGACTGGCTTCACGTCCTACTACAGGATATTTACGATCATTTTTAGAAACCTTCGGTGTGTGCTTGAAAATAACACATCAGATGAAGGATTCTATATATGCTGTTTGTTGTTCTGCGGTTTGTGGCTTGCTTCTTTGTGTGTTTTGTAATTTGGAATTGAGAGCTCGTGTTAGCAAGGCTTTTATCTGTGAGTAGCCCACATGGCCTTTACTGTGGGAATGTCTCTCCAGAGAGACTTGCCTTTGCTACTGCCACCTGCTCTGTGGGTGTAAACCACCCCGTGTTTGCTTTTTATATTAATTTACAGACTTAGGAGTTCTGGGACCGTGTGGGCAATGCAAATTCAAACCTCAAATTTTGTGTGAGGGAACGCCTAGAGTTAGAATTTCTCGAGAGAGACTCGATTTTTATTTTTCCAACAGAGCCAAAAATGAGCCAAATTCTTTGACAACTTCTTCTGCTTTTTTGCAAGAGGATTATTTCTTTTCCGTTTGCTCTTTCACTGAGGATATGGGTCCAGCTTTACTCAGGTGTCTTAGTTCCAAAACTCTCTTGGCAGGGGCCCAAGGCCTTGTCTCCCATCCCAACAAAGATGTAAAATCCAAGCTCCTCAGTTACCAAGATCAGCAAAGGTCAACAACCTCTCCACCCTTGTCCCCAAGCCACCCACAGACCCCCCTCCGAAGGATTGGCAACTGCTTGTCACCCCAATTTTGGCTTCCTCTTTGTTTGTTTTTAGTTCCTGGGGATTTCATTACTCTCTTGGAAGCTCAGTTGGGTATTTAAAAGAATGTTCTAGTTTCTTTAGTGTCTCCAGTACCGTGCAGCAGTTGACTCTTAAAAAGCTTCCATCCAACATACCCAAGATCCAGCTTCCATTCTTCTGCTTCTGAGTGACCCTGGTAAGTCCTTTGCTCCACCTCCTCACCTATCTGTTGGGGTTCATCATCCCCCAGCCACCTACTTTATAACCTCACTCAGATGAAAGGCATAAAGTTGGGAGGGTAGGGGTGGCAGGCAGGGGCTGTATATCCCAATGGCTTCAGCAGCTAAGCACCTAAGTCCCCAGTGGTCCTTCCAGGGTGCCTGGTGATCAGTCATCTCAACACTGGGGGCAAAGTCTCTTCAGCAAAGGGACCGATTTCTCCAGCAGCACCTGGGACGTAGGTGTGCATGCTTAGTCCCTAAGCTGTGTCCAACTCTTTTTGACATTATGGACTGTAGTCCATTGCTCTTCTATGAGAATTCCCAGGCAGGAATACTGGAGTGAATTGTCATTTCCTCCTCCAGGAGATCTTCCCCAACCTGCATCACGAATTGAACCCGCATCTCCTGCATTGCAGGTGGATTTTTAACCTGCTGGAGCCACTGGGGAAGCCTGAGAAGGAACTCACTCCACATTTCAAACCTCTGGGTGAAAATTCCTTCTGGTTCCTCTGCCTGATTCACATCCAAGGTGTCCCAAACTACACTCACCTCCCTCCCAGGCTGACTCCTCCGCTGGCCCCCCAGCCTATGATGACAACACCCACTCCTCTACCTGAACCAGATACCCAGGAGGCTTTTCAGAGAGTCCCTCTCACAGTATTCAAAGTGAAAGTGAAGTCGTGTCCAACTCTTCGCAACCCCATGGACTGTTGCCTACCAGGCTCCTCCATTTATGGGATTTTCCAGACAAGAGTACTGGAGTGGGTTGCCATTTCCTTCTCCAGGCGATCTTTCCAACCCAGGGATCAAACCCGAGTCTCCCACACAGTAGGCAGACGCTTTACTGTCTGAGCCACCAGGGAAGTCCACACTCAAAGCCAGTCACCAAATCCTCAATATTCTAAATCTCTGTGCCCATCCTGTCACCCCCCTCCCACTGCCTGGGCCACGTCCAGGCCTCATTAGAGCTCACGCAGTGATTTCAAGTCCTGGCCTCTGTCCTTCCTCTGACTCTCAGAGGCTTAGAGCGCATGGATGCCCAGAGGCCAGAACCCCCGCTCACTTCTGCTCCCTTCTGGGCTCTGCCCTATGGGCGAACCACTCCTGCTTGACCCCTCCCAGCGGAGACCTTTTTAAGCGTGAGTCCTCAGAGGACAGCAGCCTGAACAAAGAGGGTGCAGACAGGCGTGGACTCCAGCTTGGGGGGCGCTCGGCATTTCGATGCTGCCACTCTGACCCCCTTCACCGCAGGTACAGCGCAACAAGGACAGAAAAAGCTGCATGCTTTCAGCTTCTATGAGATGACAATAAACCTGCAAAATTGTTATTCTCACTGCATCTCACCCCCTCCACCTTACGTGGCTCCTAAGCTGCACCCCGCGGCTGACCTTCCCTCCCAGTGACGCCCAGGAATAGGGTGGGGTGAGGGGAGGGGGCTGGTTAGGCACCGCCTGGTGGACGAGGCACCAGCTCGGCGGGATGCCAGGGTGCCGACTCACCTCAGGTGAGTGCTGGGCTCCCTGAGCCCAGCTGTGTGGTCTTGCCCAAGCTTTGGCACAAACCCTCCCACAGCTAATAGGCGGACGTAACTACTGAGAGAAGGCCCCCAGGACTTGTGACAAGGGGCAGTCAAGATGCTAAGCCCTGAACAGATGCTCGCAACGAGATGCTTGCCCCTCACAAGGGCAGCCCCCATGGTCTCAATCCCAGAGAGAAACGGGTGGGGGTGGGGGAAGCCCACCTCCGCTGTGCCACCAGAGGGCCAAGGAATTTCTTCCACCCCTGGCCCTCCTCCGTGATGCTGGCTCATCACCCTGGGCACTGGGGAGGGTGGGCAGGGGCGAGCGGGGAAGGGAGGGAGCTCACAGAAGCCTGACAGGCAGCCGGCGTGCCGACTACTCAGGTTGTTGCTGTTTAAGTACCAAATGGGGTTTTTTGGAGAATGGAATCCTGAACTGGGCGAGATGACAAAGTGGGAGCGGGTCCCGGAGGCGGCCAGCCCTGACTCAGCCCAGAGTCCCATCTCCCCCCACCCTCACCTTCCCACCCCCTGCCTGACTTCCATTTCTAGACCATTCTCGGACAGAAACACACTCCTGTTGGACCTCGGCCAGCTGGACGAGTGCCACTGGGGCCCCACATCGACCGCTTAGCTGCTCTCAAGCCTCACTGATGGTGCTACAAGGGAAGAGACAGAGCTTGGTGACAGTTAGAGGAAAAGGTGGACAAGGGTCTCCAGGTGTCAGGCATGGACTCTTGGGGGGTGAGGCTGGGGATGAAGGCCCAGCCCGCCTTGAGGGACGGGAAGGCTAAGACCTCAGGCCAGGGCAGGGATGGGGGCTCAGGCAGTCCACTCTCCCTGGGTAGAGTGTGTGTGTGTGTGGCGGGGCGGACACACTTGGGACACAACCCTGGGTAGAGTGTGTGTGTGTCATGGGGGAACACGTGTGTGTGTGTCGGGGGGGACATTTGTGTGTATACGTGTGGCGGGGGGTACACGTGTGTGTGTGTGTGGCCGAGGAGGTGGGGGACACTCGGGACACGATCCTGAGGGCAGTGGGCTTCCTGAAGACTCTCAACAGGGCTGCCAGCCCCCCAAGATGAGGTGCCGGGAGGGCACAGCAGACCATGGAGGTTTAGTCAGAGGAGCTGGGGTCAGGACAGGTGGGTGGGGGCGCAGGGTGGGGACACCTTGGAGAGGCCAGCCTCGGGGCTTACACAACAAGGGGGTGGGGGCAGTGGGGAAGCGGAGGGCTGGAAGGCAATACGTTTCAGGCATGACAAATGAGTGGCTATGGATGGACGGAGGTGCCGTTCACAGCAGACCCGCGAGGGCTCCAGCGTCTGCAGGGGGTTGCTGCTTTCAGACCCCTGTGGGTGTGCAACACGCTCCTCAGTCCACTCTTCTCATTAGAGAAGGCGCACAAATGCCCAGGAAACAGGCTTCTCTGAACTGAAGCAGCTCCTTGTTAACACGGGCTGTCACCGGCAAGCGAAGTACACAAGTCTGGGCAAGCTCTGGGACATGGTGAAGAACAGGGAAGCCTGGCGTGCTGCAGGCCACGGGGTCACAGATTCGGGTACAACTCAGTGACTGAACCACCACCACCGCTGGCCCGTGCCCCCACCCTAGCCTGCTCCCTCCCAGGCTCTGTGACGACCCGCTGGCTAGGGATCCAGCCCCCGGGGGACGTCCTCTCTGCAGGTGCTGTGACTCCAACTGGGGACTGGGCAGTGGTGGGACCCTCACCCCTCCCACGTGCCCACCGACCAGGTAGTCTCCAGGTTCCAAAATGTGGCACACACGCCGTTTTACCTGTGTAGGGGACACTCCCTTCAAGTTTAGCTTACTCAACAGGTGGAGGCAGGGTAGGACAGGGGGAGCTTGGAAACGGGCTGGAGCACTGGCCCACCACTGCTTAGGGCCAGGGCGCCCCTCTCCTTGCTGCAAGGGGGGAGGCATGGCCTGAGCTTTCTAGATCACAGTCCCAGCCAGAAGAAATGAGACAGACCAGGGGCTAGAGCTTAGCTTCGGAATGTGACAATTTATTTGGGGGGGGCCAAAGAGGCTTTTCACGCCCCCTTCCTGGCATTGATACGATATTGAAGAGCAGCAGAACGAAACAGACAAGACGAAGCACAGACCCCCCTCCCCTGGCCCAGAGACAACTGATTCCAGAGCAACAGAGCCGAAACCGGCACCCGACACAAGGTGCTTCTCCGCCCACGACCTCTGGGAGAGGAGCAGGTGGCCTGGGGGCCCAGCCCCACACCGGGGTGGCGCCCCCTCCCCGTGTCTCCGGTCTCCCGCCCACCCTACTAGTATCCTGTCTTGAACCACTGGAGGCAAAGTTTAGCCAGCTGGGAGCTGGATGGTTGAACCACAGACAAAGGCAACGACACTTCATTTTTAAAATGAGAGAAAAAAGAGACAGCACCCCCTCCCCAAATATAGAGCTATATATGTATATCTTATATATATAGAATTCATTCGTGCACAATTCATTAAATGAGCTTTTCAAAAATTAAAAAAAATTATAAGATACATTTCTTTAGGCTTTTGTGTTTTTAAATTAAAACCAACAAGAAGTCTCCATCTCTACTCCGCCCAATAGCAGGGGGAGGCCCCAGAACCCTCGGTTCCTTCTACTGTGACCTCTTGCAAGGGGTCCCTCATTACACCACCAGCCCCCCTTTGCCTAGCTGAAGCTCTGCAGACAACAGGCACTCAACCACTGCTGGAGTGGGGTGCTGACTCTTTCAAGGCGGGATAGGGTGACCCCATAGACCTGGGAGGTGGGTACCTCAGTCTCCACCCAGCCTGTCCCTGCCTAGCTTGGTGTCTTCGCAACTATCAATAAGACAGGGCCAGGCTGGAGACACCCTCTCTCTCTCCTGGAGTGGTAGCCCCTAATTCTGGGCTTTCTCAGTCTGAGAGGAGATGCAGACAGAAAAAAAAAAAAACAACCTTTAAACACTTTCCTTTTTTTCAAAAGTGATTCCTTAAACCATACAAGCCCCCAAGAGGCTGCCTTGGGCTAGTGCATGGGAGCCTGAAGTGGAACTGACCAGGCGGGTCCCACTGTCCGGCATGGGCCAAGTGCAAAAAAAAAAAAAAAAAACAGAAAAGAAAAAAACCTCCCAAAACACAAAACCAACAACCACCAACAAAACCCCTAAAGACACAAAAGGCAGTGTGTCCACTTTGCCCCACCGAGGCTAGAAAGGCTGGTAGTGGCCCAGCTCCCCGAGCCAGCAGCTTCCTCCTTTGGGCTCTCTCATCTAGGACTGCCTGGCTCAGGGGAAGCCCCTGGTTTTGTGCCAGCTCCAGGGTCCAGGGCCCACCTTTCAAAGGTTGTGACCGAAAGGCCAGAGCAGCTGGGCTCTTCATTCCAATGAAGCAGTTTTGCCTCTCAGAGGCCCAGTTTCCTGGCCTGGGAAGTGGGGTGACCCCTCCCACTCTGCCTGCCTCACTGGGCTCTGTTGGAGCCCATTTTGATCCTGACCCCTTTGCAGGGTGAGAATGAAAAGCAGCTGTGGGAGATTCGAAGCCCCAGTGCCAGCAACCTCCACCACCACCTAATCCTCAGCAGCTGCCTGGACACCAGCAGGTGGAAAGGCCACGCTGCACAATACACCCATCTCACAGATGGGCAAACTGAGTGTCTGGGAGGGGAATGAGACAGGGACAGGTTCCAAGTTCCCACCTCAAACCAGACACCAGACCTCATCTGTTTCCTATGACATGGGGGTGAGGAGAGGGTGGCATTAAGGGGAGATGACCCCAACCAATATTGAACAAGGAAGAAAACCAGGTCTTGAGGGGTCTTTCACATACAAAAAATAAAGCCAACCAAACTGCAACTTCTGCTTGGTAATTAGGCAAACGGAAAAGCAGCAGCAGGGGAGGAAGGGCCCACGGGAGGCTGATCTGTGCAAGTGTAGTGGGGGCTGCGGGGCCCGGCTCAGAGCCACCCTGGGAGAGAGGTAAGGAGGGCTCTGCTTGCTCTTGACCTGGTGCCCACTTGGGCCCCCAGGGGAGCTGCCCGCCTGGGAGCCAGCCATGCGCATGCGTACCTCTGCTGGGGCAGGGCTGCACAGCTGAGGGTCAAGGGCAGCGACTCGCCTGTGGAAAGAGAGGGGGCGGGCACAGCCTCTCCCTAGGGTTACCCCCAACCCACCATGATCACCACCAAAGGCTCTCCCAGAGTCCACAGCTCCTGTCTTTCTGACACCTGCAGCAACCCCTACCTGACCAGGGAAACTTAGGGGTGTCATGGTCATTGGGGCAATGGGGAGGGAGATGCCCCACCATGGGGTGGCAGTGGAGGGACCAGATGGGCCAACAGGCTGGCAAAGGAATGAAGGGGGGCAAGGAACCCAACTGTACCCACTCACCAGCCTTCCTGGAGAGTCACCAACGCTGGGTCCCGGCGACAGTGGGACCCCTGCTGACCCCTACCTCCCCCAATATCAGCTCTACCTGCTTGGCCTCTGCAGCTTCTGGCAAGTTCCTTTGCGAACAGGGGTCATCCTTCCATCTGAGCTGGGACAAGAGTGGAACCTGGGCCGAGCACAGGAGGGAGGGTTTACCTTGCCTCGGGCCAAGGAAGAGGGGCTGTCGCCGTGCCCAGGGTGGGGGCACCCTCCCAACTGGGCCTGGGCCTCTGTCCATGTTCCTAACATTGCCGCCTCAGCTGTGCAATCGCTGCGTTACTAGTTTTTCTTTAAATATCTTTCTCCCCACCCTCCCCAACCCCATAGGAATCCCACAATATTTTTTTCTATTTCTTCCCCCCCCTTTTTTTTTGTTTTTTTTGTTTTTTGCAAAACTAATTCTTTCACTTTCCTGTCATAAAATCACCTCTGAAAACACAACTTCTTTACAAAAAAGGTCACGAATGACACGGACTCTCAGGAAAACACATTTCTATGGTCTCTGGAAACACCTGTAACTGGCACCCAGGTGGACACGCACCTGGGGTGGGGGGGGGTCGGAGGAGGGGGGGAATCCCCTCTAAGGACAGAGGAGAAATACCAGCCCTTATTTGGGGCGAAGCCAATTGGCACTTGGACGGCCACGGAGCCAACAAAAGGGCGGGATGGGGAGGGGTCAGGAGCTCCAGACACCCAAACCCTGTGAGCGCCCTCGTTCTATCAATGTTTCGGGGAGGGTCAGAGGACCCTGCCACAGTCTCTGGCAGGGAGAGTCGGAAGACAGAGTCCTCCCATGATTAGGACCAAGGCGTTTGTTACCCACCCGGAATTCCCTTTCTGCGTCCTCCTTCCGACATCACGGGTTCTAAGCTGACACACCAGGAAGCCACCTCGAGCCACCAGTAAGGACTCCCACTCGTGCCAAACAGCCCAGGCAGTGCCCCAGGGCTGGCGTTCCCTGTGACCCAGACCCCGGGTCCTGCACATGCCCGCTCTCCTGAAGGACACCGGGCCCCCTCTTTCATCCCCCGCTTTGGCCAGCCTGCCCTCCCAGCACCCGGCCTAAAGCCGGGGTTTTGGTCTCCGCCACTGGCGGACAACTCATGTTCCCAGGCCGCAGCAGCAATAGAAGCTGCCTAGAGCAGTGGAGGTCTCCTGCTGCTTGGAGAAGGCTGGGCTGTGACAAAGGCTGGGCGATCACAAGCAAGAGAGGGGGCGGGGAGGGGAGAAGCCGGAGACCCTAAGAACCATGTCCAGGCTTCCTCCTCCCCGCAAACAGCCAGGAGGAAGCAGCAGCTTGGGACGGGGTCTGTCTCCCCTCGGCCTCAGTCTCCATCCTGCCAGGGCCGACCACCCCAAAGGAGAAGGGCGGGGGTCGGGCGCCCCGCCCCTGCACACGCGTGCCGGGAAGCTCGGCCTCCGCAGCAAACTCCTTGGACCTGGATCAGGTCCCAGGCCCGGCTGATGGCCAGGGAGGGTCCGGGGCCCCACGCAGATACGGACACACGCGGACGCGCCTGGGGCGGCAGGCGCATGCGCAGCCGGAAGTCCGCGCCGCAGGTTCTTGTAGCACCTTTGGTTGAAACTGAGGGACCTTTAGATGCCGGGAGGCCATGGCAGGCGAGGTTCGTGCCAGCCCCTCCCACCTTCAAGAGAGAAATTAGGAAAGAGATGGGTGGGTGAGTGGGGCCCACTTGGGTGGTCCAAACGTGGGCCCAGCTCCTGCTGCCCTCGCAGGGCAGGGGGCAAGGGGAGGAGAGGGGCCACGGCCGCCTTCATCTCCACCTCTGTCCTGGCTTCCCCATCCCTGCCCCTCCTTCCCGGGTTATCTGGAGGAAGGAAAGGGACAGTGCCCATGCTGGGATGGGGGTTCCCTAAGGGGCCCCGCAGCTGCCGGGGGTTAGCACCGAGAAATCGGATGCTGTGCGCCAGAGCTGGAAGCAAGCTGGGGAGAGACAGGGCGGGATGTGGGAAGGGCAGCGGAACCCCAGGTTCTGGGACTCCCCAGGAGCCACCCAGCGGGCCCCACTGTGCGTGGGCAAGGAGGGTGCCAAGAGATAAGAGGGAGGGCTTCCCGGTGCCCTCGCCTCCACCCCAGCCACACCCTGTTCCAGGCCTGCCCCTCCCACTGGGCTTCAGGGGGTCTCCAACTACCCAGCCCCATCCCGGGGGCAACACCGAGCCTTTTGAAACAAGCAAAGCACAGGCGGGGTTGTCTGAGGGCGGGGAGTGCGGGGGGCGGGAGCAAGAGTATGACTTTGGGCAAGAGGGCGCCCCCCAGACCCCCATCCCTTGGTGGAGCCCCCCTTACTTGCTCGCCCCGCTGCTGCCACCCCCCGCTGCGGCGCCTGCTACTCCAGCAGCCACCTTCTCGAAATCCTCTGGGTTGCAGAATTCCTTGATAGTGACCGTGAGGAGGTTGCTGGTGACGTCGGTGACGACCACGTTGGAGCAGGGTGACATCTCAGGGCGCCAGTCCCCTGCTTCGGGCTCGGAGGCGGCGCCGGCCGGCTCAGGGGCAGCGGGAAGAGCCTGGCTGGCAGCTGCAGGGGCCTCGGGAGGCGCCCGCTTGCTGGTGGCCGCCGCCTCGGGCGGGAGAGACAGGTCAAGCACCTCGGGCTCCCGCCAGTCGGGGGCCGACGGGCTCGTGGTCTCCGGGAGCAGCTTGGGGGGCGCGTCCTCCGGCTCGGAGGAGTGCGGGGCGGGCGAGGGGCAGCCGGAGGAGCTGGAGCTGCGGGCGTCGTAGGGGGCACTGGGGGGCGCCAGGAGCAGCCCCTGGCCGGGGGAGGCGGCGATGTCGGTCTTGCCGGCAGGCGGGGGCTGCAGAGGGCCGGGCGGGGGCTTGTTGTACAGCGCGAACGTGCCGAACTTCATGTGGCGGACCTGCGTGCGCAGGATGCTCTCGCTGAACTTCTTGCTCTTGCCGATGACGCGGTTCCGGGACGGGACTTTGGGGCGGGCCAAAGCCCCAGCCCCCTGCCCGGCGCCGCCTGCGCCCGGGCCCTTGTCGATCACCTTCAGGTTCAGGATAATGCGGTTCCGCTTGGGCTCCCGCGGCTTGACCTTGCGATTGATGATGCGCACCGTCTCGGAGAAGGGGGAGATGGGCGGGCGAAGGCCGGGGCTGCCCCCCTGGGGGTCTGGGCGGGGCAGGGGGCGGCGGGACATGCGGTGGCAGCGGCGGATGTCCTTCTTGAGCCGGTGCACCGCAGCGCTGGAATGCAGCTTAGGCGAGGAGGCACTGGCGCTCGGCTTGACAGAGAAATGCACGTCACTGATGCGGAGGGCCTCGGCCTGGGCCCGCGCCTGCGAGACAGAGGGCGGCAGGTAGCTGAGGGCTCAGGCTGCCCGCTGACCTCTGGACACCCCCTGCCTCGGCCACCCACGAGTACTGGCTCAAGAAACCATCCTGAGGGCACTTAAGAAAATCAGCCTATGCTCCTACCCCGGCCTAACCGATAAAAAGAAACAGGTTCAGACAGGTGATGCAAAGTGTAGAAGGCTGGGGAGCAAGACAGACTCATCCAGGCCCAACTTGCAAGGCTTGACTTTCCCAGCTTGGCTGTGGGCTCCAGGGACAGACTAGTCACTCGCTGTCCTTGCTGACACACAGAAGTGGAAATGCCAGGATGTTGCATGGAAAGAAGCCCTGGACCACTTCTGCCCTGGGAAGATCCAGGCCCAGCCTGGCACTCCTCCATGGACTAATTCTTGGTGACCGAAAGCAGAGGGTGATCTCTCCCTGCTCCACCCCATGCCCCAGCCCAATGGACCTATCTGTAGATGCCCTGAGCTCTTTCTCTGCCTCAGAACAAGCTGCACCTCCAGCTCAGTCTCGCCTCCTCAACTCTGGGGGCAGACCTTTGGCCCCGCCTCTTCACTCCCAGCCCCTGGCACTTCCCCTCCTGGGTCCGATTCATCTGTCTGCCCAGGGTCTGGCTCGGGGCCTGGGTCTGAGCAAACTGGTGCCAAAGGATTTCAAAGCCAGCACCTAAAACCTCCTTGGCATCGGTTTGATGGGGATGGGCTAAGAGGTGGGATGGACCTCGCCACAGTCTCTGTGCCAAGATGGCCTGGGGGCAGGATGGCTGGGCAGAAGTCTGTGGGGAGAGAGCAATATTGACTGTACCAGGCTCCTGAGCCCAACTACACACAGTCCCAGGTGTGAATTGTGTAAAGCCCCAGGGCTCGGCAGCAGCTCACCTGCTGCCTCGGGGAAGGTGCGGGATGGGTGTGGCAAGGCCCTCAGAGACCCCAGGTCCAAGGCAAGAGACTCACAAGGCTAGGTAAGCCATCCTAGGGGGCCAGTCCTTCCCTCACTAAGAAAGTGCTAATGAGTCACCTGCCAGCTGCCTGGGGCTACAGCTGCGACCACACAGCTTCTAGGTCCAGGGGGCCGCACTCCAAGGAAAAGACAGGTAACGGGCAATTAGGGTACAGGGTGATTCAACACAAGAAAGTAAGTACAGTTTCCAGAGGACCACAGATTAGGTCCCCGTCTTGGAGGATGAAGCATCAGTAGGAAAACAAACAGAAAACACCCTTGACTTTCCTGAGCTATGCCCCAAGCAGCTGCGGGGGCCCAGGTGGCCTGCTGAAGGGTACTGCTAAGACCAATGGTGGCGGCAGAGAGAGCCCAGGGAACCGAAAGACATGGCTGGACAGAGCGTAGAGATGGATGACCAGTCTGGGACCCTGGCTCCTGGTGGGGGAGATTGTTAGGCAGTGACTATCTCCAACCAGGGGAGCTGGGTGGCTGAGAGGAAGGGCACATTCCCACGGGTCAGTCTCTGGGCTCCCCAAGAGTGCGATCTGTGGTTGGGGGTCTCTCCACCACCCATCCCCACGGTGCTAGATGCTTAACCAGTACCCCGGAGATGGACTGGTAGACAAGACTAGAGTGTATTTGACCACAGCCCCAGAAGAGGTTATTTGTGGACTTAGATGCTGAATAAGTGAGGATGTCATTCAGAATGTGGGAGATGCACACGTCCTCCAAATTCTGTCTCAAGTCTCCTCCTGGGGTGGCTTAGTTAACAATCCCTCCAGCCACTAGGTGGCAGCTTTTGTGGGCCCAACCTCCCTGTGCCAGGGCTGCCAGCTCCTCCAGAGTCAGCGGAGCCAGGGGCTGGTTCCCTCATACCCCTTCCCAGACAAAGGCAGGGGAAAGTCAGCCTTCCTTGGCATGGCAATAAGGGCTTTTTGCAGCTTCATCCCCAAGGGAGCTTAGGGGATTCCCCACTCTTTCCAATACCCCAGGGGTTAGCATTTATTCCCTCTGAACGCTGCTGGGGCTCCAGGACCTCTGTAATTACGGTTCTGCCAGAGTAAAGCAATGGTCCCTGGGGACTGGTGAAGAGTGTAGGCAAGGCAAACTTCAGATCCAGGATGAAACCCCGGCTTGGTGGAACTCCTGGGACCATGAGATAGTATATGTTACCTGCTTAGCAAAACGCCTGGCACACAGCAAGCACTTGAGAAATGCTAGACTTATCTATCCAAGGGGTGGTGCTTTTGAGAGTAACCTTTTTCTAATGTATGGCTTCCAACCTTTCTACAAAAAAATTTCTTACTTTGTAATTTCTAAATATTTTTTCAAAGGGGGTTAGTTTACCCTCCTCCTCCTCTCCCCTCCCCAGATTGAGAATTCTTGAAGGTGAGACCTGTATCTGCCTGTGAATTAAAAATGGTAACCACAGCCAATGCATTTATTGCACTCTGACTGGGTGACAGGCACAGCTCCGAGGGCTTGGCATGCACTACATCTAGATAACATGGAGGATAAAGCCCTGGACTCTACCACTCCCTCTCTGTGATCACGAGCAAGTTATTTAACCTCTCTGGTCTCAAGTTTTTCTATGTATAAAATGGGCATAATGCAACCTACCTCATGGGCTCCTGTTCTCTTCAGAGTAGTTCCCTGCAGAGACTGAGTGCTACCTGAGTGTGATTTGTTTACTATACACACTGCCTCTTGGGTTCAGACCAAGCTGATCTCCATCACCTCTTGCAAATCTCTCTCTCATGCTGAGTATCTATTTCATCTCGTCTCCAAA
This sequence comes from Moschus berezovskii, assembly GCF_049115385.1. NCBI lineage: Eukaryota > Metazoa > Chordata > Mammalia > Artiodactyla > Moschidae > Moschus > Moschus berezovskii. The sequence continues at coordinate 114,269,673 of NC_142465.1, forward strand.
TCAAGGTCCTCTCATCTGCCTCTCTGTCCCCTGCCCCACCAACTCTGCAGCCTTCATAGCTTCCTGTGTGTGTCCATCCTTTCTCCTTAACCTGATGTGTACTCCCTAAGGGACAGGGTTAAGAAAAGGAGACATGATAAAGCTAGGAAGCTGGGTGATGGGAGCTCAGGTAAAATCACCTCCCTTCCCTGGGCCTTGATTTTCTCATCTGCAAAACAGGGATACCATTCCCTACTTCCTATGGGGGTTTGGAGCAACTGAAAGGAGATAATCCATGTGAGGGCTCAACACTATGAGGCCCACAGCCAGAGCTACAGCTATTAAAAAAAGAAAAGCATTCTGAATCAATGCTCATGGCCATTACCCGCTTCCCCGCTAGAGGGCACTCCAGCTGCACTGTGAGAGGCTGTCACACAGCCCACGGGCCTCCAGCTGCTCTGCCCCATCCCTCCCGAGAAGAAACATCAAGGGTTAAGATTGCTCCACGGATCTCCTAAGATGTGTGCAATTTGGAGACAAGGGTCACAGAAGGATGTAATTCTGGAAACCATTATTTCTTTCACTTCTGCTTTAAGTCCGAGGCAAACTTTATACATATGTACAGTCCTTTTGAGGGAAGTAGGGGGCTGGAGAGTCCACCAACTGGGCTTTGAGCCTTTCAGACAGATTGGAGATTTTGAGGCCGTGCCATTCTGCACAGCCTTTTTTCCTGCAGAGTCCCGTCTGCCCTGCCCATGCCAACTGCCACAAAGTCATAGGTCAGGGTGGGACAGGTCCTTGAGAAAACCTTAGCCCTAGTGGGGAGACAGTGCTTGCCCACGGAGACGGCCTGCAGCCTTGCCTGCCACTTTGGGTCATCTCGACTTCCCTTTCCCAGACTCTGTTCTTTCTCATTAAAAAAAAATAAACACCAAAAATCTCTAAGATGGCTTCCTCTGGAGCTAGGTCTCCCTTCCATGCCAAGGCCAATGTGCTATGCTTTTACTCGCTCCCCCTCCATCCTCATTAGAACCTCCAGACACAGCCAGAAGTGGGGATAACTGAGAACCAGTGGCCCAACCTGGGTGATAAAACTCAAAGTGAAGTGACTTAAGGTCAAATATAAGTTCATCCTCCTGTCGGAAGGGAAGGCATGCAGAATAAATCCTGAGAGAGGCAAGCTGGAGACAGGGAAGCAGCCCCCCACTCCAAAAGCCTCTCCCTGTTCCGCACCATGAGGGAGATCACATTCACTCCTGCTCTGGACGTGAATTCCAGGTACAGCCCCACCAGCTCAAGGCTGGGGGAGAGCAGAGCTCTCACGTGCAGAGGCCACCTCCCTGCCACCCCCGCAGGTGGTCCGCCCCCACCTGCCTCAACCACCCTCTTCCTGCTGGCCTCCCCGACCCTGGCTTTATGAGCAAGTATCATCCTCCCTCCTCGTCCCCATTCCCAGGCCCCTCTTGCAGAGAAGCTGGAGCTGGCCAGGGCCGCCTGCCAGGGGCTCGTCGGGGGCTCACAACCACCCCCTGCCCAGCTGGGGCCCCCTCTCGAAAGGCCCGCCCGCCTGGGCGGCCGCGGATCTGTCCCTCCCCTGCAGGCGCCGTGGTGCGCCCGGGCTAGGGGCCCGAGAGGGGGCTGTTGGGGCTGGGCCAGGTTACCTTCAGGAGGAAAGTTTTGGGTTTGGGTCCCCTCTTCTTGGGCCCATACAGCTCACGCTCCCGCTCCCTGCGGCCGAGAAACACCCGAGGTTAAAAACGAGCCCTTTCCAGGGCCCCACTCCGCGCTGCCCTCCCCGGCCCTCCCGCTTCCCCGCGCGGCGCCCCAGCCGTGCCTCGGCCCCGCCGCCCCTGCCAGCTTCCCAAACTCACTTCTGTTCGAAGGCTGCAATGAGCCGCGAGTCCAGGATGTTCTCTTCGGGTTCCCAAGTGCTGTACCTGCCGAGTTACACATGCACAAAATAAAAAACAAAACCAGAGAGGCAGAGGCACATGCGAGGGAGCCAATGTGCGCACCCCCCCAAGGTAAAAAAAAAAAAAGGCCCCGATGTCCGCTGCCTCCCTTCCCCCCTCGCTCCTGGATCCCGTGACACTCACTTGATGGCCCACCCCTTCCATTTCACCAGGTACTCGATGCGTCCCTGAAAAAGAGAAGGAAAAAAAGGGGAGAGTGGGGGTGGGGAAGATGCGGGGACGCGAGGAGGCGACGGCGCGGGGGTGGGCGAGAGAGCCCGGGTTAGCGGGACCGCTTCCCCTAGCTGGCCCATGGACTCGGGCCTCGGCTGCGGGGCGAGGCGTCCCGCCCTGGGAGGCGGCTCACCTTTCGGATCCGCCGTTTGATGATAGATTCGGCCGCGAAGACCCGCTCGCCCACTGCAGACAGCTCCATCTTGCTCAGCGGCACCCACAGCCCATAATACTCCCTGCTCCCGCGGCCGGTGCTGCACCGCTCGCGCACGCGCCGCAGCGCTCAAGCTCGGCGGGCGGGCGCGCGGCAGGACGCGCGCTCGCGTTCCAGCTGCGGGCCGTCACGTGACCCGCCGGGCTGGTGCGCCGTTGCCAGGACCTCCTCCTCCCCCGGGGCGGTTGCTAGGGAAAGTGAGCGCACGCGGGACCGGGGCGCGCGCTGGCTCTTAAAGGGGCCTAGCCTGGCTCGGGGAGCCGCGGCCCCGAAGCCGGGAAAGGAGATGCTTGGCCTGCGGGAAGCCGGGTTGTGGACAGTGCAATCTTACAAACACTTTCTCATTCTCCCCTCCATCTTCCTGGCCCCTGACCGCTGACTGCCTCTCCCACTTAACCCTCCCTTACAAGTCACTCCTGGGCCCTGGGCGGGGACGGGGGTGGAATTTCTACAGCCGCTGCTCAGCTTCCCAGCAGAAGTTTGCAAACAGTTAAATATGATACAGCAGAAATGCATTTGCTGTTGCCTTGCCAGGCCCTGAGGGAATTTCTTTAAAACACTGCTCCCCCCCACCCCTTATCCATTATTTATGTATTCGTGGGAGTGTGGTTTTGTAACCAGTTCAGATGAATTAAAACAAAAACGCCACCGCAGGAAGGGGTGGGGGGAGGCGGTGAATGGGGCCGAGGAAGGTCGGGGTGATCCCTTGGATTTGTTTTCGGCCGGGGTCTTGGGCGGGCACCTGCCTTCACCGGGAGGGAGGTCGGGTGAAGACGCAGCGAGCAAGATGTGGCGGTGGTTGGGGCGGGGGGCGGTCCAGGGAGGAGAGGCCGCGGGGTGACTTCAGGCTTCCCACATACCAGATTGGGCCCGAAGCGGGTCATTCTTGGGTCACTCGGCAAAAGGCACCCTCGCGGTCAGGTCTGTCTGTTTTCTGATTCCCAGGCCCCCTGGCCGCGTCACCCTCCTGCCGCCTGCAGTTCCTCTAATGGTTCCGCCATTGCTAAAGGGGAGACCACAGCCCAGCTTCCTATCTGGGGAGGGGAAGGGAGACTTCGGCTGTCCTGGAAGGGGCACAAAGTAGCCCTGCCACACAAATCTCGCCATTTCTTTTATTTTGAATTATTTAAACTTTATTTTTAAAAAAGAACACCAACAGCTCTGTTCTTTGCAATTTTTTTTAAGGAAAAAAAAAACAACAACTGTCTATAATCTCCATCCCACCGGTAACCTCTTCACGGATCTTCTTCGAGGCTTTGTCCTATGCCTAATAAACACACGTACCTATGCTCCTTTGTACGTTATATATGTGTAGTATAGATGTGTATTTAAATACTTTCTTTTCAGAAGAATGGGATCGCACTGTTTACACCAGCTGGAATCCACTTTTTTCCCTTAATGATATAAAGTGGACCTTTTTGGTGTCATTGAGTACAAACTTCCCAATCATTTGTCTGTGGTGGCACCAAGACGGAGGTGGAGAGGGCTGGGGATGTGGTTCCGATCAGGGCTGTCTCTTGCTTTCATTATTTATTTGTTGGAAAAGAAGATTTTTACATGTCTTGTGGTGCAACCCCAATTCTTGTGGTTTCAAGTCAACCACGTCAACATTTCTGTTTCTCATCCCTGCTGCTGCTGCTGCTCCTAAGTCACTTCAGTCGTGTCCGACTCTGTGCGACCCCATAGATGGTAGCCCACCAGGCTCCGCCGTCTCTGGGATTCTCCAGGCAAGAACACTGGAGTGGGCTGCCATTTCCTTCTCCCTACCAGCCTGCTAAATTGTCCGGTTATTACCTTGGGTGAGATCCCCCTCCCCTCTTAAAGTCCACATGCTCTTTAGAAATAGCTATTTGCTGTCCAGCCCAAGGTGGGCTTCTGTGTGAGTATAGAGTTGCCCTCCTGGGGGTGGTGGAGGTGGTTGGACAGGTGAGCTATGTGGATATGAATGTGTGTGTGTTCTCAGCTGCAGAACACAAACAGCTGGATGAAGCCGGTAAGCATTAACCCATTTGTTGGTTCTTTCAGCACCTCTTGTGAGTCCTTTTTAAGGCTTTGCGTTCAATTGTCAGAAACAAAGTTGCCCAGGCTTGAGGAGCTCTGAGGTGAGAAAGGCATCTGCTATGCATGCTGAAATAAAGACGTATTCATTTCTTATGGCTGCTGTAACATTACAGCAGTCTTGTAACATTACAGGCCAGGGGTTTGAAATAACACAAATGTTTTATCTTACAGTTCTGGAGGTCAGAAGGCCCAGATCAGTGTCTTTGGGCTCTAGGGAGAGAATCCATTCCTGCTTCTTCCAGCTTCTAGAAGCTGCTGGCATTCCTTGGCTCACTCTAATACTTACTTTTGCTTTCCCTTGACTGACTGACCACCTCCTTCTAATAGGGACCTTTGTGATGACATTGGGCCCACCCAAATAATTGAAGACAATCTTCCCATCTTGACATATCTTACATGAATTGTATCTGCTGAGTCCTTTTCACCATAGAGTTACATATTATGTAAAGTATATAAGGTATCATGTTCATAGGTTCTGGGGACATATTTGGTGGGTGGGGCCTTATTCAATTTACTACAAAAGGTATGTTTAAGATGCCATGGGAGTCTAGATATATTAGTCAAGGCTCACCAGAGAAACAGAACCAATAGCATGTATACAGAGATACATAAGAAGACTTCCCTGGTGGCTCAGAAGGTAAAGCGTCTGCCTACATGGGGTCGCAAAGAGTCGGACACAACTGAGAGACTTCACACTCGCTCAGAGATACATAAGAGGAGATTTCTTATAGGAATTGGCTTTATGATTATGGAAACCCAAGAAGTCTGCTGTCTGCAAACAGGAGAACCAGGAAGTCAGCAGTGAAAGGCCTGAGAACCAGGGGGCTGCTGGGATAAGTCCCCAGGTCTGAGGGTCTGAGAATTTGGAACTCTAACACCTGACCTGCCTCTTGAGAAACCTATATGCAGGTCAGGAAGCAACAGTTAGAACTGGACATGGAACAACAGACTGGTTCCAAATAGGAAAAGGAGTACGTCAAGGCTGTATATTGTCACCCTGCTTATTTAACTTATATGCAGAGTACATCATGAGAAACGCTGGGCTGGAAGAAGCAAAAGCTGGAATCAAGATTGCCGGGAGAAATATCAATAACCTCAGATATGCAGATGACACCACCCTTATGGCAGAAAGTGAAGAGGAACTAAAAAGCCTCTTGATGAAAGTGAAAGAGGAGAGTGAAAAAGTTGGCTTAAAGCTCAACATTCAGAAAACTAAGATCAAGGCATCTGGTCACATTACTTCATGGGAAATAGATGGGGAAACAGTGGAAACAGTGGCTGACTTTATTTTTGGTGGCTCCAAAATCACTGCAGATGGTGATTGCAGCCATGAAATTAGAAGACGCTTACTCCTTGGAAGGAAAATTATGACCAACCTAGATAGCATATTAAAAAGTAGAGACATTACTTTGGCAATAAAGGTCCATCTAGTCAAGGCTGTGGTTTTTCCAGTGGTCATGTATGGATGTGAGAGTTGGACTGTGAAGAAGGCTGAACGCCGAAGAATTGATGCTTTTGAACTGTGGTGTTGGAGAAGACTCTTGAGAGTCCCTTGGACTGCAAGGAAATCCAACCAGTCCATTCTAAAGGAGATCAGTCCTGGGTGTTCATTGGAAGGACTGATGCTGAAGCTAAGACTCCAGTACTTTGGCCACCTCATGCGATGGGTTGACTCACTGGAAAAGACTCTGACGCTGGAAGAGATTGAGGGCAGGAGGAGAAGGGGACGACAGAGGATGAGATGGCTGGATGGCATCACTGACTCGATGGACATGAGTTTGAGTGAACTCCGGAAGTTGATGATGGACAGGGAGGCCTGGCGTGCTGTGATTCATGGGGTCGCAAAGAGTCGGACACTACTGAGCGACTGAACTGAACTGAATGTCTGAGGGCAGAAGAAGATTGATGTCTAAGCTCAAAAAGAAAGGGAATTTGCCATTCCTCCATCTTTTGGTTTTATTTGGGTCCTCCATAGATACTGTTATCACTTTGCCAACAAAGGTTCATATAATCAAAGCTGTGGTTTTTCCAGTAGTCATGTACGGATGTGAGAGTTGGACCATAAAAAAAAGCTGAGCACTGAAGAGTTGATGCTTTTGAACTGTGGTGTTGCAGAAGACTCTTGAGAGTCCCTTGGACTGCAAGGAGATCAAACCAGTCAATCCTAAAGGTAATCAACCCTGAATATTTATTGAAAGGCCGGAACTGAAGCTCCAATACTTTGGCCACCTGATGCAAAGAGCCAACTCATTAGAAAAGACCCTGATACTGGAAAAGATTGAGGGCAGCAGGAGAAGGGGATGATAGAGGATGAGATGGTGGGATAGCATCATGGACTCAATGGGCATGAGTTTGAGCAAGCCCGGGGAGATAGTGAAGGACAGGGGAGCCTGGCGTGCTGCCGTCCATGCAATGTGGTTGCACAGAGTCAGACACGACTGAGTTACTGAACAACAACAATGAATACCATGGTGCCCTTCTGCATCGGTGGGAGGGGACTTCTTTACTTGGCTTATGGAATCTAATGCAGACAAGTGAATGATAATGTTTACCAGCTATTTGGGCATCCTGTAGCCCAGGCAGGCTGACCTATAAAGTGAAACATCCTGCTAGATAAGGATGTATCCCACTGTGTGGAGGAAGGGAGGCTGGCAAGTCTTCTCAGAGGTGGGGACATTTAATGTAGGACCTGAAAGATGAAGAGGCATTGCCTGCTAGTGAAGAATGAGAAAGGTATCTCAGGTCAATGGAGCAGGAGCTTCTGTGAGAGAAAGTCCCTCCCACCTCTTCCACAGTCTGACACCTCAGTTCAGTTCAGTTCAGTTGAGTTGCTCAGTCGTATCTGACTCTCCGCGACCCCATGAATCACAGCACGCCAGGCCTCCCTGTCCATCACCAACTCCTGGAGTCCACTCAAACCCATGTCCATTGAGTCGGTGATGCCATCCAACCATCTCATCCTCTGTCGTCCCCTTCTCCTCCTGCCCTCAATCTTTCCCAGCATCAGGGTCTTTTCAAATGAGTTGGCTCTTCACATCAGGTGGCCAAAGTATTGGAGTTTTAGCTTCAGCATCAGTCCTTTCAATGAACACCCAGGACTGATTTCCTTTAGGAAGGACTCATTGGATCTCCTTGCAGTCCAAGGGACTCTCAAGAGTCTTCTCCAACACCACAGTTCAATAGCATCAATTCTTCAGCACTCAGCTTTCTTCATCGTCCAACTCTCACATCCATACATGACCACTGGAAAAACTACAGCCTTGACTAGACAGACCTTTGCTGACAAAATGATGTCTCTGCTTTTTAATATGCTATCTAGGTTGGTCATAACTTTCCTTCCAAGGAGTTCAGTTCAGTTCAGTTCAGTTCGGTTGCTCAGTCGTGTCCGACTCTCTGCGACCCCATGAATTCCAAGGAGTAAGCGTCTTTTAATTTCATGGCTGCAATTACCATCTGCAGTGATTTTGGAGCCCAGAAAAATAAAGTCAGCCACTGTTTCCACTGTTTCCCCATCTATTTCCCATGAAGTGATGGGACCGGATGCCAAGATCTTAGTTTTCCGAATGTTGAGCTTTAAGCCAACTGTTTCACTCTCCTCTTTCACTTTCATCAAGAGGCTTTTTAGTTCCTCTTCACTTTCTGCCATAAAGGTGGTGTGATCTGCATATCTGAGGTTATTGATATTTCTCCCGGCAATCTTGATTCCAGCTTGTGCTTCCTCCAGCCCAGTGTTTCTCATGATGTACTCTTCATATAAGGTATTCAGTAAATATTTCTTGGACACATGAGTGGGTCATTGAAGGGATTTTTGAGAGTAAGTTTGACCCTATAACATATGTGTGAATTCAGACCCAGCAAACACTTTCTGGATGTCCCCTTCCCTCCCTATGTTGGACTCAGGGAACGCAAAGATGGAAGAGGTGGGATTTCTACCCTCTAGGAACTGAGGTGCACGTAGGGATGAAGGTGTAAACAGATGTGATCTGTGCCAATTTTCAGTTGTCAACTTCTCTGAGCTTCAGTTTTCTTCATGCCTATCTTGTAGGGCTTCTCAGGTGGCTCAGTGGTAAAGAAGCCACCTGCAATGCAGGAGACACAGGAGACATGGGTTTGATCCCTGGGTCAGGAAGATCCCCTGGAGGAGGAAATGGCAACCCACTCCAGTATTCTTGCCTGGAAAATCCCATAGACAGAGGGGCCTGGTGGGCTACAGTCCACGGGGTCGCAAAGAGTCGGACACGACTGAGTGACTGAGAACACACACTGATAAGCAAGCACATCCTGTAGTTTTATTATCAGGATAATGAGATAACACAAATATGGCACCTGGAACTCTGTTGGGCACATAATACGTGTGTGACAGTGGAGATTTATATATGTCTATGTATATTTATGTATGTGTATGCTCCCGTCTGGCTCATAACTGGAGAAAGACACACACACACACAATGTATATACTTAAAGCCTTTCTTCCACTGAAACTCAGCTCTAGAAACTAAAACTGTATTGGTCAAAGAGGACACCAAACACTGTATAGCATTCATCATGTTTCAAGGACACTTCCAAGTGCTGTACGTATGATATTAACTAATTTACTCCTCAAAATAATCCTGTGAGGTGGGTACTATGATTCTGTCTCGCGTTGAGAGTACTGGGTCTCTGTCCAAACAGGGAAGATGCTGAAGCCGAGATGAACAGCGCGTTAAGTTCCACATTCATTAGATGCCCCTCGTCTCCTCCCGGTCCCGGATGAGGTCCATCGTGTGATGTAATTTGACTCAACACAACCACACACAAAGAAGCTGAAGATCTGCAGTCAGGTGTCCATATGAGTCTCAAAGAATGGAAGCACGCGTATTGCCTTCTGAAATATTGTACTGTGAAATTCGGTGCCCCCAGAGAAAGGCTAGCTATTTTTAGAAGGAGAGCAGTAGAGACTTTTGGAAATATGCCTGAATACAGTCATAATTGGGCAAGGGATACAGGGAACGCCAATTTTGGCAGAGGGATCTTTTGGAAAAGCAGCTCTGACCCAGTCATTCCTCCCTTTAAGACTTTCCAACACTGAAAGAAGCTAAAATATCAACAGGGAGAAACCCCTCTCAGTGGCTCATCGCTGTCTCTGGAAGGCAGCGAGAGCTCTTTCTCATGGCCAAGGGGCCCCTCCCGAGGGTTTTCACTTCCCTGCCCAACCCCCTCCTTCGGTCTCATCAGACCACCTGCTGTCTTCTGAATGGTCCCTGCTTTTTCACACTTTCGTATCTTCAGTTCATCTGAGAAGCACCTACATATCTTTCAAAACACAGTCCTGATTTATCCTCCTGTATGAAACTGTCTCTGTTCCCCCAGGTAGAACTGGCTAGATGTTCTTGACCCCATTTGAGTGTCTGCAGAGTTCTCAGAGCCCAGAAGAGTTCTGTTTGGTCACTTGCTATCACTTCCTATAAAGCATGACCTCCCCGAGGGCCAAATTGCATACACCCCTCACTTCCCTAACGCTGGGCAGCCAACCAGTTAACGTTACTGAGTGCCACCCATGTACCCAGAGCTATTCTAGATGCTGGAGGTTCGACAGAGAAAAGACAGATAGATCCCTGCCCTCCAGAAGATTGTTATGAAGGCAGCTGCAGACATGGAGCACACAAGACAAGGGCATGATTTTCAGGCATGCGAAGTGCCAGGCTGATTGAAGCACAAGCTGGAATCCAGATTGTTGGGAGAAATATTAATAACCTCAGATATGCAGGTGACACCACCCTAATGACCGAAAGCAGAAGAGAAATTAAAGAGCCTCTTGATGAAGGTTAAAGAGTAGAGTGAAAAAGTTGTTTTAAAATTCAGCATTCAAAAAAACTAAGATCATGGCATCCAGTCCCATCACTTCATGGCAAATAGATGGGGAAACAATGGAAACAGTGACAGACTTTATTTTCTTGGGCTCCAAAATCACTGCAGATGGTAACTGCTGCCATGAAATTAATAAACATTTGCTTCTTGGGAGAAAAGCTATGACAAATCTAGACAGCATATTAAAAAGCAGAGATCACTTTGCTAACAAAGGTCTGTATAGTCAAAGCTATGGTTTTTCTGGTACTCATGTACAGATGTGAGTGCTGGACCATAAAGAAGGTTGAGCATCAAAGAACTGATGTTTTCAAACTGTGGTGCTGGAGAAGATTCTTGAAAGTCCATTGGACAGCAAGGATATCAAATTAGTCAATCCTATAGGAAATCAACCCTAAATATTCATTGGAAGGACTGATGCTGAAGCTGCAGCTCCGATACTTTGGCCACCTGATGCAAAGAGCCAACTCATTGGAAAAGACCCTGATGCTGGGAAAGATTGAGGGTAGGAGGAGAAGGGGATGACAGAGGATGAGATGGTTGGATGGCATCACCGACTCGATGGACATGAGTTTGAGCAAGTTCTGGGAGAAGGTGAAGGACAGGGAAGCCTGGTGTGCTGCAGTCCATGGGGTTGCAATCAGTCGGACACGATTGAGTGACAGAACAATAAGAACAACAATGTAAGACTAAGATCGTGTGGTAAAGAAGAACAGGGTAGGTGGATGGGGTGCTCAGCTAGGGTGGTTAGGGCAGGACTTTTGAGGGGCTGGATCTGAGATGAGCCCTGCACAAGGAAAAGGAGGCAGCTACATAGACCTGGGAGAAGTTTTCCAAGCTGAAGGAACAGCAGGTGCAAAGGCCCTGAGGCAAGGACATGCTTGGTGTATCTGAGGGACTGAAGGAAGTCTGTGAGCCTGAAGTGGAGACTGAGGTCTTCCAGGAAGGCAGAGGCCCCATGTGCAGAGTCTTACAGGCCACAAAGGAAAGCTTGGGCATTGTTCTCATATCTGTAAGGAAACTCCAGGAGAGAGATCATGGCGAGAGGAGATGGTCATGGCACAGTGAGGTTGAGGCTAATGTAGAGGCAAAGCCTTGGGTGGTTGGAAGAGTTCTGAGCACTGAGCAGTGATTGCTTCTCCAATCAACCCCAGTCCAGCCTCCTGGATGTCAGTCCAGGAAGGCAGAGTGTGTGTTAGTAGCTCAGTATTGTCCAACTCTTTGCAGTCCCATGGACTGTAGCCTGTTAGGCTACTCTGTCCATGGGATTATCCAGGCACAAATATTGGAGTCGGGTGCCATTGCCTTCTCCAGGGGATTTTCCCAACCCAGGGTTCAAACCCAGATCTCCTGTATTGCAGGCAGATTCTTTACCATCTGAGCCACCAGGGAAGCCCAGGAAGGCAGTAGGCTGTGATTAAAAAGGGAGAGCTATGTCAAGACTCTCCAAGCTTGGGCACCCTCTAACAGAGAGATGAGCAAGGGTGAGAAGGCTATTCCCCTGGTCTGCTGGTTAAGTAAGCTCCTCTGCAAAGACATCCCAAAGTAAAAGGATTTGTTTCTCTCTTCAACAACTGTCTGGCTTGTTGATTGCTGGTGGTCCCCAGCAAGATTAGCAGGACTGAACATGGGAGAGGTGGTCCAGACTATAATAGGGTGAAGCTGACTCCTGAGCCATGACAGAATCCACAGACGTTCCCGCTCCTGTAGGCCCCCTGGCCCTGGTGAACCCTCCTTCTTCTAGTGAATGCAAAACAGATGGGAAGAAATGCAAAGTTCCCAGCAGTTCCCTTTCCTCTCCCAGCAGAATGGAGCCAGCTCTGTGCAAACTTGCCCTCTTCCTGCTCTTCCTGTTTTGCTAGGAAACTTTTTTCTCTTTTCAAATACTTTTCAGTTGTTTGGGAGGGGATGTTAATTTCTCCAAGTTCTTTTTCACTACAAGGAAGGGTGAGGGCAACCTGACAGGTGGTGCTGGGAGGATGCACCTGGGAGAAGGAGAAGCAAGAGGCCAGTGCTTCTTTGGGTTTCATCCTGAGAGTTCTGCCAAGTTGCTTGCCCTTCCCACACCCGCCCACCCCACCCCCAGCCGTGGGCCAGCGAGAGACCCAGAAGAGGCTGGCTGTTGCTGGCCACCTGCGCTCCCCACCATCCTGGCTTCATCCCCATTTCTGCTCACAGTGGGGACCAGTGTCACCCTAGAGCCGGCTAATCTGGTCAGAGAAGGAGAACTTCTCACTGTGTTCCATCACCTTTGCCTTTCCTCCTTCTTCCTTCCCCGGGGGTCTTAAAAGTAAAAGGAAGTGTTAGTTGCTCAGTCATGTCCGACTCTTTGTGACCCCATGGACTGTAGCTCACTAGGCTCCTCTGTCCATGGGATTCTCCAGGCAAGAATACTGGAGTGGGTTGCCATTTCCTTTTCCAGGGGATCTTCCCAACCCAGGGATCGATTCCTGCATTGCAGGCAGATTCTTTAGTCTGAGCCACCAGGGAAGCCCTGGGGTCTCCAGGGTGGGTGCTAATAAAAACTAAACTTAGGGACTTCTCTGGCAGTCTAGTGGTTAAGATTTTGCCTTCCAATGCAGGGGATGTGGGTTCGATCCCTGGTTGGGGGACAAAGATCCCACATGTCTCATGGCCAAAAAAACAAAACAGATGTAATATTGTAACAAATTCAATTAAGACTTTAAAAATTGTCCACACACATACCAATCTTTTAAAAAAAAGACCAAAACGTTACTGTGACACAGCAGTTCTGGGGCCTGTTTTAAAAGATAAACCTCTTGGGGTTAAATTAGAAAGAATTCCTCTGATGGATTCATTGAGCTCTCCCTCTAACTTGCATGCCTGGCAGAGAAAGCTACTGTACCCATCTCTGCAGCTCAGATAAGGTGGGAGGGAAAGGGGATTTCCAGCACTTGGGGACACACCTGGGCCTCCCAGCCATCGCTGTGAGGGATTTCCCAGGGGCACATTTTCTCAGGTGAGCAGGTAAACCACAGCCAGAGGACAAAAGAATGTGTCGGCCTGATTATGTCGTTTAGAAGCAGTCATGCTGGTGGAGATCCCCAGCTGGGGGAGGCTGTCCCTGACCTTGGTCACCAGCCAAGTTCACCATCATTCCTCTAGGACTGAGAAAGCATTCTAGTATTGTGTGCATATCCCGATTTGTAAGGTCAATTCTTCCACCTGGACAATCCTGCTGTCAGGCACGGGCCTTCACCTGGAGGGGGTGGCCCATGAAGACTTTGCCGAAGAGAATTTGTACATGATCTTCCTGTTCTGAGCCCTGGAGGGAGCCGGAGGCCTGGGGCACCTCGGGTTAGGTCTGCATGCCACCATCTCTCATAGGTGGGACGTCGCTCTGGGGGACACTGTGAACCACAACCTTAGTCTCATGGGGCCTGCGAACACTTTTGTCCTCTGGGTCCTGCTGCTGCTAAGTCGCTTCAGTTGTGTGCGACCCCATAGACGGCAGCCCACCAGGCTCCCCCATCCCTGGGATTCTCCAGGCAAGAACACTGGAGTGGGTTGCCATTTCCTTCTCCAATGCATGAAAGTGAAAAGGGAAAGTGAAGTCGCTCAGTCGTGTCTGACTCTCCGCGACCCCGTAGACTGCAGCCTACTAGGCTCCTCCGTCCAGGGGATTTTCCAGGCAAGAGTACTGGAGTGGGGTGCCATCGTCTTCTCTCTGGGTCCTAGGGGACCCATAACAGATGATGGGTGTTTGCAGCAGGCAAAGTCGGGACCCGTGTGCAGTTTCTGTGAATTGAAGGGTGCCAGTTGGTCAGCTGAGGGGCCTGCTGGGATGGGTCCTATTGTTGGCTCCACAAAGACAGAGAAGTAAGAGGTGATGTGTGCATGCATGTGTGCTCAGTTTTGTCCAACTCTTTGCGATCTCATGGACTGTAGCCCACCAGGCTCCTCTCTACATAGGATTTTCCAGGCAAGAACACTGGAGTGGGTTGCCCTTTCCACCTCCAGGGGATCTTCCTGACCCAAGGGCTGAACACGTGTCTCCTGCATTGGCAGGTGGCTTCTTTATCGCTGAGGCACCAGGGACACCCCAAGAGGCGATGAGACTGCCTCAGACAACTCAAACCCATACACACATACACATTAATGTTAGTTTTTGGATGCCCTTAAAAGGAGTTTTTGTGTGCCAAAAAGATTATTTAGGGGTTTGTTTAGCATTTTAAAAATGAATATTCAATTTTCATTGAAAATGAAAGGAAAAACCCTACTTCATCCTTAAGCTCTTAATTTTGGCTTACATATTAATAATTTATTGTTTTATTTAGAGGTCTAGCAAAGTTTAGCTATCACTTTTAAGAAGGCTTTGTTAATTTTGGTCTCGTTTGCAAACTTAACTCCTTTAAACATTTCATATTGCATTATCCAGCATACATGTTTGCTTAACTTCCTAAGTAGAATAGGCTGATAAATCTTCTCAAGTAATTAAGCAATCATTATAAACTTAACACATTTAGCTTAAAACTATGGCAACTTTGAAGTTCGATGAGCCATCTAGTCCTGTGTATGAAAGAGTAAAATCTCAAGTGCAGATCAATTACCAGATTACATATTTTAAATTGGAATCACAAGGCAATCTATTCTAATAAACCAAGTTCTCTTTAACATTGTAAGGATATAAAACAGCAAAACTGCCTTCAAATTAAAATATTAACATTTCAGTTTTTGTTTTTTTTACATTTCTGTGCTTAAGTCTTCCTGAGGGTAAAAAGTACTTGAGCAATTTCTGAGGCTACTTACTCAACCATTCAAAGTCACATAAAGATCCGAGACATTTAGCCAAGATTCTCGCCTGTGATCCTCCCAGGCCATTTAAGCATCTATAAACATATTTCTGTCTCAAGATCTCCCTTGTGGGGTGATCTCAGAGCTCTTGGTCCGTTTCCTTAGGCTTGAATCATCCCATTACCTAATTCTTCCCTCTGTTCATAGAAATTTGTAATTCTGACTTTAGTTTCTACATCACTGATTGGATTTTGTATGATTCTGCCCCTTAAAATGTATAAAAATGTCCAAAGTCCTTTGAATTTGGTGAGATTAGTAGCTAACATTTATGGAAGGCCAACTCTGCACCAGGAATAGTTCCATGTGCTTTTCACTATTAATTCATTCCATTCAAACAACTCTTGAAGTTGCTATTAACTTCCCTGTTTTACAGGTAAAGAAACTGAAACACAGAGAGTTAAGTCATTTGTCCAAGGTTATACTGGCAACTGGGCTTCCCAGGTGGCGCAGTGGCAAAGAATTTGCCTGTCAGGCAGAAGATGTAAAAACATGGGGTTTGATCCCTGGCTTGGGAAGATCCCCTGGGGTAGGAAATGGCAACCCACTCCAGTATTCTTGCCTGGAAAATTCCATGGACAGAGGAGCCTGGTGGGCTACAGTCCATGGGATCAAAAAGAGTTGGACACAACTGAGCAAACACATGGGCAATTAAAAGATGATTCGGGATTCAGAGCCTAAAATCCCATCACGACTCCACACTTAGGCACACTCACGCACCATGGGTTTAATGTCTGCTATTCAGATGTATCTATTCTGTTAGCCTTGATAAAACTGAACTTTATGTTTTGGGAAATGGCCCTTGCTTCTCATTCTGATGAGATGGGAAATGTTTTAGCAAAACATAAAACAATGGAGATGTATCAGTAAGCCTTTGCAATCAAATAAAGCATCCCAAAACTCAGTGGTTTAAAACATTACTCATTTGTTCTTTTTAAAAACAGCTTTATTGGGGCTTCCTTGTTGATCCAGAGGGTAAGACTTGGCATTCCCAATGCAGGGGGCCTGGGTTTGATCCCTGGTCAGGGAACTAGATCTCATGTGCCACAGCTAGGACCCAGTGTAGCCAAAATAGATATTTTAAAAAATGAAAGCAGCTTTATTGAGATATGATTAATCTATAATAAACTTACATATTTAAAGTATACAGTCAGTGAGTTTTGCGTAAACTTGTGAAACCATCGCCCCAATCAAGAGACCTAAGAGAGAACCTACCCAGCAAGAACAGTCCTTTTCTAAAATCCACTGGTAAATCATTCAAAACAGTATTTTCAAGTTCCTATCATATTCCAGACACTCTCCCAGTGCTAGAGACCGTAATTTGTTATCATGGCAACTGGAGCTTGTATCATCATTGGAACAGGTTGATGATGATGTCAACCTTCCTCTGGCACATTCAATACACTGGCCATCTGGAAAGGCAGGACACTTGGATGCCCTTGGTCTTGGGCAAGGGGGGCGGACCTCAAGCTTTAGAGAGGCTCAGATCAATTATCCCCCAAATATCCTTTATAGCTGGTTTTCTAAATTAGGACCCAGGGCCCAATCTGCTTACATCCGTAAATCTTTATAAATCTAGAACAGTTCCTGTTTCCTAACATGAATCGAGGGGACTAAACTGTTGTCCGGCAGAATGTCCTGCCTTCTGGATTTGTCGGACTGGCTCCTTGTCGTGGTGAGCCCAGCTCGTCCCTGTCTTTTCTTCCCACTGGTCACCCCTCGCTCTGTTCTGACACACCTCACTTGGGATGGAGCAAGCAGCCCTTCAGCCCCCAAAATTGAGGATAGAGAAGATGAGAATTATGGAATTACAAGTGTCACTTCTTGGCAATTTCTAGAACATTTCACCAGGGAACTGGTAATGTGACATTCTTTTCAAGCACACCTGGAACATTTATGCGAATCGACCATTTAGCTCATCAAAAAGGAACGTTTGGTTAATGACAAAAAGTTGGATTGAACAAATAACATTTTCTGACCACCACATAATTCAGGACGAATTTAGTAACAAAAAATATAGAAATAAAAAAAAAACCCTCTTTAAATAATTCACGGATAAAAAGAGAGCATAATAAAATTTTGAATATGCTTAGAAGTGGATGATAAGGAAAATTCCACACATTAGAACATGTGGGAGGCCTCTGTGAGATAAAAAGCCTGAAAATCAATAAGCCAAACATTCAACACAAGAAGTTAGCAAGAGAACAGCTGAATAAACTCAAAGGAATTACAAAGAAGGAAATGTAAAAGATAAGAATAGACATAAATGAAACAGAAAACATCCATAAAGTACATGTGACTAATGACACAAAATTCTGGTTCTTTGAAAAGAGTAAGAAAAAAGGCAATCCTCTGGCCAGTCTAAATAGGAAACGGAGAGTTGGCACCCAAAAACTATCGAGAGGAGTTGAAAGGAAACGTGGCCCCAGACAAAGAAAACATTTAAAATATATCAAGAGAATATTAAGAGCATTTTTTAGCCAATAATTTGGAAAATTAAAATCAAATGAAATTTTGAAAATTTTAATTGAGTGTGCACAACTTTTTAACAGTTATAAACTTTGGCTCCAGAGAAATTTCAAATGTGAACAATGTTGTAACCATTTAAAAAATTGAATTGGTGACCAAACATCTCTATATCAAAGAGTATCAGACAGCTTCCTTTGTGGTCCAGTGGTTAAGAATCCTCCTTGCAATGCAAGGGACACCTGTTTGATCTTTGGTCTGAGAAGATCCCACATGCTATGGAGCAACAAAGCCCATGCGCCCCAGCTTCTGAAGTCCGGACACCCAGAGCCTATGATCTGCAACAGGAGAAGACAATGCCATTAGAAGCCTGCACACCGCAACGAAATGTAGGCCCCACTGTCCACAACTAGAGAAAGTCTGTGCAACAACAGAGAACCACTACAACCAAAAAAATCAAATCAAGTGAATAAATAAATAAATCTTTAAAAAGGAATGTCAGAGCTGAACTTAAAAAAATCAGAAGTTTCACCAAACATTTAAAGACTTAATAATTTCAATCTAACACAAACTCTTCCAGAGAACAGAAAAAAGATCCCCAATACTCCCTAACTGCTGCTGCTGCTAAGCCACTTCAGTCATGTACTACTCTGTGTGACCCCATAGACGGAAGCCCACCAGGTTCCCCCGTCCCTGGGATTCTCCAGGCAAGAACACTGGAGTGGGTTGCCATTTCCTTCTCCAATGTGTGAAAGTGAAAAGTGAAAATGAAGTCGCTCAGTCGTGTCCGACCCTTAGCGACCCCATGGACTGCAGCCCATCAGGCTCCTCCATCCATGGCAGCAGAGCCAGGAAAAATTAACAAAAAGCATAAAATTGGAATACAAAGACCAAAACTGCTGTTATTTACAGAGGACTTGATCACTCTCTTCTATATTAGGAGTTGCTAAGAATTGTGCCTGGCACATAGTAATAACTCAAAAAATTATTTGTTGAGTGAATTCATTCATGATTGATGGAGAAAACTGTGTAAAAATGATTCACTCTGACAGTGATTTGTCAATTTATTTGTGATTTTTTTTTCAATTTTTTGTTTATATACTTTGAAGCTATGTTGGAAATGAAGGTTAGACTTTTTCTATCTTCCTGCTGAAAATGGTGTCACTTGCATCAAAGATAAAGTGACTCACTTTGTCATTAGCTATTTTTGCCCTGAAGTCTCTTTTCCTCTCTGAATATTAAAATATGTAGACCTGCTTTCTTTGGGTATTTTCCCAGTATATATTTTTCATTTGTTTACTTTCCAACTCGGATTTTGTTTTGCTATCAAACCTGACTAATCCTTGCTTTTTTACTGCTGTGAGATTTGCAGACATAAAAGTCATGATTTCTTTTTTCTCACTTGCATCTTTTGTCCTCCAGTTTATTGAGATATAATTGACCATACGCAGTGTATGAGTAAAAGGTATCTCGAAAAAGTGTCTATTCAGGTCTTCTGTCCATTTTTTAATCGAGTTATTTTAAGTTAATCATTGAAAATGAACAATTCAGTTGCACTGAGTACATTCACTAAGTATTGTTCAAACCCCACCTCTGTGTGCATGCTAAGTTGCTTAGCACGACTCTGTGACCTTATGGACTGTAGCCCAGCAGTCTCCTCTGTCCATGGGATTCTCTAGGCAAGAATACTGGAGTGAGTTGCTATGCCCTCCTCCAGGGGATCTTCCAACCCAGGGATCAAACCCAAGTCTCTTATGTCTCCTGCATAGGCAGACAGATTCTTTACCATGAGTGGGACCTGGGAAGCCCAATCTCTACCTCTATCTAGTTCCAAAAAATTTTCATCACCTCAAAGGGAGACCCCATATTCATTAAGTAGTTTGTCTCTATTCTCTCTCCCCAACCTCTGGCAACCATCAATTTGCTTTCTGCTTCCATGGATTTTCTCATTCTGAATATTTTACATACATGTAATCACACAACATGTGACTTTTTGCATTTGGCTTGTTTCTCTTAGGATAATGTTTTTAGATTCATCCATGTTGTAGCATGTATCAATATTTCATTCCATTTTATGACAGAATATTAATAATATTCCATTGTATGCATATACTACAATTTGTTTATCCAAGGATATTTGAGTTATTTCCATCTTTTGGCTATTGTGAATAGTGCTACTATGAACATGAGTTCATATTTGTTTGACTACATTTGTCAAACACGTATTTGTTTTAATACCTATTTTCAATTATTTGGGGTATATGCCTTGGAGTAGAATTCCTGGGTCATGTGGTAATTCTATATTTAACTTTTTGAGGAACTAACTGCAAAGCCATCTTCCACAATGCCTGAACCATTTTATATACCCACCAAAAATATACAAGAATTTCAATTTCTCTGTATGCTCCCTGACACTTGCTATTGTCTGTCTTGGATTATAGATATCTCAGTGGGTATGAAATAATATCTGATTGTGATTTGATTTCGTGGCTCCAGGGAAAGAATCCACCTACCAATGCAGGGGATGTGGATTCAATCCCTGGGTCGGGATGATCCCTTGGAGAAGGAAATGGCAACCCACATCAGTATTTTTGCTTGGGAAATCCCATGAAAGAGGAACCTGGCAGACTACAGTCCAGGGAGGTCACAAAATAGTCGGACATGACTTAGCAACTAAACAACAGCAACAGTGACTAATGATGTTGTGCAACTTTTCAAATGCTTATGGACCATTTGGGAAAATGTCTTTTCAACTCCTTTGGTTATTTAAAAAATTGTCTTGTTTGTCTTTCTGTTGTTCAGTTGTAAGAACTCTACGTATTCTTGATACTGGACAAAGCAGAGTAGAGAATGGTGGTTTCGGAGCTGAGAGATAATAGCTTCAGACATATGATTTGCAAATATTTCCTCCTGTTCTGTGGGTTGTCTTTTCACTTTCTTGATAGTGTCCTTTGAAATACAGAAGTTTTAAATTTAGATAAAGCCCAATGTGCCTATTGTTCATTGGTTTGGAACATTAGTGAAAATTAACCATGTTATGCTATAAAACAAGGGGCAACAAATATCAAAGATTAAAATTATACAGATCACTTTCTATGATTATAGTGGACAAGTTATAAATCAACAAAAATAATAGAATATTAATGTAGTTGGAAGTTAAGATGCTCACATCTTATAAATCCTTATATATATTATTTATATAATCCTTTAGTCAAAGATGAAGTATAATGTTAAACTGAAAGATAACATGAAAATATTACATATTAAAAATTGTGGCATTCAATTAAAATAGTATTTAGAAGGTAATTTAAAGCCTTAATTTCATACAATAGAAAATAGGTGCATGTGTGTGTGCTCAGTTGTGTCCAACTATTTGCAACCTTATGGACCATAGCCTGCCAGGTTCCTCTGTCCATGGGATTCTCCAGGCAAGAATACTGGAGTGGGTTGCCATTTCCTACTCTAGGGGATCTTCCCTGTGTCTCCTGCTTTAGAGGGAGGATTCTTTTACCACTGAGCTCCCCACAAGCCCCTTCACTACAAGGCTGTGATGCATGAAGGGGACCTGGAAAGCCCACAATAGAAAATAAGAAAGATTTAAAATGTATCATTTACACATCCATATTGAGAAGTACTTTTTTTTAATGTAGCAAAACAAATCCCTAAAACAGGGAAAGAAAAAAAATAATAAAGGATAGAAACTGATAAAAGAGAAAATATATAGTAGAGCAGATCGGCAAAGAGAATATGTTTTAAAAATACTAATGAACTTGGTAACCTTCTGCTGAGATTGATCAAGAGAAAGCAGTAAGGTATGAATAACATAGTAACATCCAGAATGAAATAAGGAGGACATAATCCCATAGATTGCAGATATCCATAAGATAATAGTGGGATATTATGAACAAACTTATACCAATATATTTGGAATTTTATATTGGACAAATGCCTAGAAAAATATAACTTACTAATATTGACTCAAGAGGATGTAGAAAACATGAATAGTCCTATAACCATTAAATATATTGAGTGAGTAGTATAACATTCAGGATCTACTCAGGAAATAAAAAACAAACAAACTGGTTATTCGAACAGAGAGAATTTAATGGAAAGAGTTGTTGACTAGGTACAAAGGCATTAACTGGGTAACTGAAAGGGTAAAAAGATAATTCTGAGATTTACAGCTAGCAACTTCAGAATGCATTTACCACTCCTAGGATTTGGGGAAACAAAGGGACAGTGTTGGACTTATTAAAATTTAGTGACTCTGAGGAGGGAGTCCATAAGGATGAAACTCAGACCTCTGATGGAAGGGGTAAGGTCAGGCTGATCCAGGTGTCCTTCAGCTTGGAGGAGGCACCCCATGGGTTTGGAAACCCAACTTGTGAGAAGGGACATAAGCTGGCTAGTGTCTCTGGGGTGTGGGGTGTGATCTGGCTGGTTCTGCAGGTGTTGGAAAGACTTCAAACTGGAATCAGTTGCTGTTGCAGAGTGAATTGCTAGGCGATTCTCACGGGAATCAAATAGGAAGCAGATGGAAAATAGGCAGACAAAGCTTCCTCCCTTGGGTTCCTATTATTCCTCTAGCGTCCCCTACTGGCAGTCTAACATGGCACCTGCTGGCCAAGCTGAAAAGAGGTTTCGACTGGCAGCTACAGCATCATGACTCAGAATACAGAAGAGCATCTAGGCTTCCTGGTAGCTCAGTTGGTAAAGAATCCACCTCCAATGCAGGAGACCCCGGTTCGATCCCTGGGTTGGGAAGATCCCCTGGAGAAGGGAAAGGCTACCCACTCCAGTATTCTGGCCTGGAAAATTCCACGGCCTGTATAGTCCATGGGATCACAAAGAGTCAGACACGACTGAGTGAATTTCACTTTTGAGCTGACAGGCAATAGATTCAGAAGGGGCAAGTCCACCTCACCGGCTTTTCAGCATTCATAGTCACCATTATATATGCATTTTGACTTTCACACAACAGGAAAACAACTCGAGGTTTCCATTTAACTTGATGCCACGATCCTTCATGCAAATAAAGACATTCCGTCTCTCCCCCAAATGAGAAGATGCAAAGTACTAACAGGCACGTATCCCTCTTTGGGCAATGTTAATAACTCCTAAATCCGGTCACAGTCACACCTGAATATTCTGCTGCTGCTGCTAAGTCACTTCAGTCGTGTCTGACTCTGTGCGACCCCATAGAGGGCAGCCCACCAGGCTCCCCCATCCCCGGGATTCTCCAGGCAAGAACACTGGAGTGGGCTGCCATTTCCTTCTCCAATGCATGAAAGTGAAAAGTGAAAGTGAAGTCGTGTCCGACTCACCTAAATACAAAATCGGAAAGATAACTCCCAACAAAACTTATATAAAATAATAATAGGAAAGGGGGAAGAGAAGACACACACACACACATCCCATAAAACAATCAAGGGAGAAAACAATCGCAGTTGACACGGTCTTCGTTCTATAACAGGCCATGAGGCTGTAGTTGACATTTATCATTCCTTCTACTCCTCGTTCCGCATATTCTTTGCTTTCAACTAGCTAGGGTTCTTTAGCTGATGGGGTGAGGTAAGTCTTCATTCCCGAAGCCTCTGAATTCTTAGTGGTCCTGACTTTTTGATTGCTATAGTTTTACATTAAGTTTTATGGTTTGACATGAAGAATTGAGATGGCCAAAAAGTTCGTTCAGGTTTTCTTGCATGATAGTGGCAAAAATCCGAATGAACTTTTTGGCCAACCCAATACTAAGGGGAATCCCAGAACATCCTCTCAGTTCAGTTCAGTAGCTCAGTCGTGTCTGACTCTCTGCGATCCCATGGACTGCAGCATGCCAGACTTTCCTAGACATCACCAACTCCCAGAGCCTACTCAAACTCATGTCCATCGAGTTGGTGATGCCATCCAACCATCTCATCCGCTGTTGACCCCTTCTCCTCCCGCCTTCAATCTTTCCCAGCATCAGGGTCTTTTCCAATGAGTCAGTTCTTCGCATCAGGTGGCCAAAGTATTGGAGCTGCAGCTTCAGCATCCTCTAGGTTTCAGATAATGCTCTCCCTGCCTCCACTGTGTAGCAGCAAATCAGTTTCTCTTTATTATCAAAATCAATCATCCCAGGCAGTAATCCCTTTCTTGACTTAGTGTCAGGGAGACCCAAAACAGCTGGTAGCAACCCCAAATCCACAGTACTCAGAGTCGTGGGAATGGGAAGAAAAAGTTCTGTAAGAAGTTATTAGGTGTAATAGTGAGAGGTGTGGGTACATGCCAAGTTGCTATAGTCAGTCCATAGTTGACCCTATGGACTGTAGCCTGCCTGGATCCTCTGTCCATGGGATTCTCCAGGCAAGAATACTGGAGTGGGTTGCCCTGCTCTCCTCCAGGGGATCTTCCCAACCCAAGGATGGAGCCCATGTCTCTTACGTCTCCTTCATTGGTGGGTAGATTCTTCACCACTAGCATCACCTGGGAAGCCCCAGTAGTGACAGGACCTTCTCTGATTTCTATCTCTTAATTCCTGGACTCATATATTCTGGTGATGAGACAGAAAGCACCATATATTGATTTCTAACCAAAGAATAAACCGCGTCTCATAAGCTAGAACTCCATCCTTTCAAGTTGTTGTTTTTGCCTGGCAGCCTAGAAGATTTTCTTTTTATCTTCTAAGATCATACATTTTACCAAGATGTGCCCTCCTGTGTGACTTTCTTGTCAACCCAGATAGAATTCAGTGAGCCTTTAAATCAGTTGGTAGGTGTATTTTCCCCAGTTCAGGCAAAATTTTCTTCTAATATTTGATTATGACTTCTCCCCCGTCTGTTAATATTTATCTCCATCTGGAACAGCTATTATTTGTCCATTACAGCCATTGGTTTTGTTCACCAAGTCTTCCTTCCCTCATAAATTACATTTTGTGGGGGATTATCTTTCTCCATATTTTTGAGATATTTCCTGCATGTCATCTTCAGGGTTGCTAACTGGATATGAATAATCTTCAATTTACCTGCTGACTTTTTTTTTAGTTGAAAACTATGTTTTATGCTCCAAGAAATTTTGTGTGTGTGTAATTGAAAAAGATGAAATCCACTTGGATTCTATTTCATCAGGTATATTAGTTCCCATTGTTACGGTAATAAATGGCTACAAGTTCAGTGGATTACAAAAACATGAATTTGTTATCTTACTGTATTTAATTCTGGAGGTCAGAAGCCCAAAATCAGTCTAACTGGGCCAAAATCAAGGTGTCAGCAAGGCTGGCTCCTTCTGGAGACTCTAAGGGGAGAATCTACTTCTTTGCTTTTTTCCAGCTTCTCAAAGGCCACCCTTGGCTCACAGCCACTTCTTCCATCTTCAAAGCACACCATTCTAACCTCTAGTGATGTTGCCACATCTTTTTCTGACTCTGACCTCTTACCTCCCACTTATAAGGACCTTTGTTATTTTATTGGGCCTACTAGATAATCCAGGGTACTCTCCCATCTTAAAATCCTCAGCTTTATAATGTCTGCAAAGTCCTTTTTTCTATATAAGGTAACATGTTCATAGGTTCTGAGATTGCAACATGGACATGTTTCAGAGACACATCATTCAGCCTACCCCACTAGACCTGAGTTTTAATTGTTCAACTTGATCTTCCTTCCTCTGGTTGCAGGGGTGCCTCAGTTACCTTCCTTGAGAACCTTTTGGAATATTCTCAAAGGCAAGAACTTGGCAAGTGATGAACGGCAGAGAAGTTGTACACTGTGCATACCAGTTCAAGGGTGGCTTCTGTCAGTAACATCACCTCCCAGAAACCCCAGAGGAAGCTTCTCGGCAGTGTCTCTCAACCGTGAGTTAGAGCAGGCATCGAGGTCTTTGAATCTTCTCCATATACTACTTTAAAGCCACTGTCATATTGTTCTATGAGATTACTTAATCGGTCAAGGAGTTTATGAGGACCAACATCACCAAAGGTTAGCAACATCAGTCAAGGAGTTTTGCTCTGAGAGGCATCGCTCTAAAAGTGGAACCTCGAGGAGGGAAAGATCACCTTCCATGTGCAACAGACAAGACCAGCAGAAAAGCTTCAGTCCTCCTTTGGGCTTGGTCCTTGCTGGGACACTCCTCCATGAACTCTTGTACCTGAAAGTCATTGACTAACTTGAACAGGAGGCCTAAAGCAGAAAAGCACTGTGGCTTGGCTTACAAACAGCTGTTAGGTAAATCCACAGATGTCCCACCCCTTTACATCTGCTTACCCCCAAAGCTGACAATTGGAGCTCCCCTTTCTCCATGCATGGGTCCAGATGGAAAGTGTTCCCTGTATTTTTGGTTTTCAGAGCCATCTTCCAGCCCCAAACGGAGGGTTGTCATCCTAATTCACAGCATGAACGCTGCCGTAGATCCAGTGACTCCAACAGCAGGAGCCAAACCTATGCGAGGCAGCCATTCTGTCATCTGTATTGCTCTTGTATGCAGGGAGGCCCTGGACTAGGAGGACTCACCTGTCTGGACCAGGAGGAGTCCATCTGGTGCTGTTCATGGTCCTGAACCACAGCTACTGGTCTTTCTTGCACTGTTAATCCACTTTCCACTGGAGTGGTGATGACTCATGTTCAACTCCTCCCAGGGGCTGGGAATCGAGTGAGCAAGGATGTAAGAGGTAGAGAGAAGGGAGAAAAACAGACTGAGTCCTTTGGAGAATCCTGCTGCTGAGACATTCCTGGAGAGCAGAAACTGGGACTATTTCTTTTGAGTGTCATTTACAAAGTTTTTTGGTCACCAAGACCTCTGAGAGGTTGGGAAGTACATGACCCCACGATTTCCCACTGATGGTAAATTTATAGGTGAGGATAAAGATATGGAGATGTGGTTTCCTGGAGTTCAGGGTTCATGCTGAATTCTCTTATTACCTTGTCATTGTGTATGGCAGATGTTCAATAAGTGTTGTGGGATTGATCAGCTTTTGGGTGGAAGAAAGAGTGTGGAGCAGATACTTAGAATAGGTTTTGCTTTCAGCCCTTCCCCAAAGGAGGGCAAAAGGTCTAACATTTGAGACTCAACTGTTTCAGCCATTTGATATTAGCTTCTTTAGTTTAATCCTCATGAAAGTTTTATCACAAATTTCCCAGTCAAGAATTAGGCTCATAGAAGCAAGCCTCCTGAATGGGATCCCATTGCTCCCGTGTGGGTCGAGGGCTCAAATCCAGGTCTTACTTTTCCCCAAAGCCATGTTTTCCTCATCATCAATGCTACTTCCTTCTTATGCAAGGAGAGAGAGACATAAAATTCCACAAGGGGAAAAAAATGGGCTTGTAGGCTGTAAAAGGATCGTGTTTTATTTTTTGTCAAGGAATCCAAGGTTCCTGGCTTTTATTTTTATTTGTTTGTTTATTTATTTATTTTTGGCTGTGCTGGGTCTTCATCGCTGTGCGGGAATGTCTCTAGTTTCTGTGAGTGGGGGCTATGCTCTAGTTGTGGTGCACAAGCTTCTCATTGCAGTGGCTTCTCTCGCTGCAGAGCACAGGCTCTAGATGAATGGACTTCAGTAGTTGCAGCTCCTGGGCTGTAGAACACAGGCTCAGTAGTGGTGGCACACAGGCTTAGTTGCTCTGCAGCATGTGGGATCTTCCCGGATCAGGGATCGAACGTGTGTCTCCTGCATTGACAGGCAGATTCTTTACCACTGAGCCACAAGGGAAGTCCAAGGATCTTGTTTAATGTCTGGAGATCATGTTAAAAGGTTAGAGAGCTGGTTTGGGATGGCAACTATTGCCAATAGGGGTTTGGGGTCCGAAGTTTACATCCAGAGTAGGGGGTGGAGGGGGAGTTGGTGTTCAACTCTCAGCAGAGTCCAGGGCTTTTTTTCCTGCCTCAGTGCCTCATGCCTGTTCCAGTTTTGCACAGCCAAAGTAATGAGTAACTTCCAATGACAGAAGAAGTCATCAGGAGAGCCAATGAAGACACAACAGATCTGGCAGGGGAACAAGACACGAGTCAGGTGATGTGGTATGAGGCCTGGTCTAAGCTACAGCCCGGTGGTTTTCTCCAGCTCCTGGATGAATCAGCTTGGCAATCAGATCCAGGGGTGCAGCCAACTCTGAATCCATGTCAGGCCAGCTCTCTCCTCACGTCAGCAGGAAGTGGAGATTTCTCTAGCCTACAGGGAGCTTATCCTGATTCCACTTGGGTCACTGGTGTGCTGTTCTCCATTCACGGGACAGCAAAGTCCATGCCATCCTGTGAACTGTCTGCAAAAGGTATACTTAGAGGGGGATGTCAGGATGTCGGCCAAAGGATCTGTAGACACACTTTGAAGTACTTACGGAGCCAGTGTCCCCTTTGCTGTGATCTTCCCTCCTCCCCCACATTGGTGGGATCCACAGGCTTCTATAGCTAATGGGACCAGATGTGGACACCTGATGCAAGCAGAACAGTTTCTCTCTTCCGGAGACTTAGACTTAAGAGGCAGTGGTTCTCCTAGGTGAGTTTTGGCTGCTGGACCTGGAAGGTCAGGGAGCCCTGGGGCTGAGCAGGTCATTTTGGGACAGGCATGGCAGTCCTTGTGCAGGAAGAGAGACCAGACCGATGCGGGGTGGGGTGTAGGGGCTGCAGAAGGAGAAGCAGAAACAGAGAGGACGAGGCGGAGAGAAGTGGCCCCTCGGTGAGGACAACCTGCAGGGGACGCCGACGTGGTGGGGCTGGCGCCAGGTGGGCAGAGCTGGGAGCGAGGGCACAGCAGAAGCTCAGCCTGCTGCTCCCAGCTCTCTCCATGCCACTTAGTGACTCCATTCCCTGTGACAGAAATGGATGAAGGAGACTTATTAGGAGGCGTGAATTTGTAATAGTTGTTGAAGTATTTGCTACTAAGGGAAACGTGGATTTGCAAGGGATGGTCATTAGGTATTAGATCCTTGAAGCGTCCTCTTAAAGCACCGCTCATGCACGTTCGGTCGCTAAGTGCTCTCCGACTCTTTGCGACCCCATGGACTCTAACCCGTCAGGCTCCCCTGTGGGATTTCCCAAGCAAGCATACTGGAGTGGGTTGCCATTTCTGTCTCCAGGGGATCTTCCCCAGGATCCGACCCACAACTCTTGCATCTCCTGCATTGGCAGGCGGGGTCTTTACCACTGAGCATAGTTCAAAGGTTTCACACCACGCATCACCAATCTGTAGCCCCAAAAAAGCAGAGTTTCAACAATGATTTTAAATTACAAGATAAAACAGTATTTTAAGCATGAAGAATAATGTGTATCTGTAAGATCGCCCTCCCGCTCCATCCTGTTCTTTTCTGGCTTTGCCTCTTTTTTTACCCCAAGGGGTGGAGCAATCAGAGGGTTCCACCCCCCAGCCACACTGTGATTGGTTCAGAAGTGGACATATGCCCTAAACCCATCCAATCAGTGTAAACCTTAGGATTTTTATGGGGATTCGGCAAGCAGCCATTCTTTTGGTCTGGAGTGTGTGGCTCGAATGTGTGGGGTTTGGTGCTGCTCTAACCATTTTCTACCACAGGGGAAGCTGAAAAGAAGCCAATACAAAGGAGGAGGACAGAGCCAAGGCACCTGCAGTGAAATGGAGCCAGAGCCCTGACATCACAAACTATCTAATTAGTTCCATTTATTGTTTAATCCACTTAGAATTGGGTTTCTGTTGTCCCTAACTAAAAGCATGCTGACCTATATACTACCTGTCCTCCCCATATGCTGAAAAGATGTGCATTTTAGTCTACCAGAATTAGATGATAGTTATTATTATTATTTTTTTTAACTTCCTCTAACCCGGAATCAAGGTCCAGCTGCATTTTGCGAGTTGACTCACTGGAAAAGACTCTGATGCTGGGAAAGGTTGGGGGCGGGAGGAGAAGGGGACGACAGAGAATGAGATGGCTGGATGGCATCACCGACTCTGTGGACATGAGTTTGAGTGTACTCCGGGAGTTGGTGATGGACAGGGAGGCCTGGCGTGCTGTGATTCATGGGGTCGCGGAGAGTCGGACACGACTGAGCGACTGAACTGAACTGAACGCTTTTCTGTGAATAAAGCAGCATGTAAAGGGGCAACCTCTTTTATCCACAGTGCAGAGCTCTGCTTATGGCAGCCATGGCCGCTTCAACTCTGGCACCCATCCTAAAGTACCATTTCCAGCACATGACTCACAAAGTAAATAATCTGTAATTGAGGAGTCTCTTATCATACTTTGGCACGACAAACAAAATGACAAGCCAGGCAACATTTTCTTTCATGTTGGAACCCCATATATGCCAAGGGCTTGCTTCATACCCCCCACGTTAGCAGTTTTGGCTTGCTGAAAAGCAAAACTATCCGATAGCGTGTGTACGCACTAATTGCTTTTCTACTTTTGTGTATTCTTAATGTTATGCAATGTCTAACAGTGTTATCTGATAAAGGAATTTTGTCAATAGTCTCTTTGGCTCTCTCTCCAAGAATAGTCGTTATCATTGTTTTTGCAGCTGGTTTGCAGCCTTTTTGGTAGTTGTGTGACTTTTATGTGCGTTTGTTAAAGAGGGCAGCAGCTTAAAACGATGCCTAGAGTGATGCTTTGGTCTCCTTTGCACTTTTAGTAACAAGGATATTAATTATGTTTAGAAAGTATTATTTCATGTTTGTTCCGGGAAAACTGGATTGGTTGCTTTTTTGAAAGAAAATGGAGCCTTTTTTTTTTTTTTTATGGCTTCAGACTACTATTTCTCAAAGTTTTAATTTTAATGGTAACATGTTGAGGACTCGGGGCAATGGATTGCTGGCCCAATAAATAAAATTTTCAAATATTTTTCACTGAACTTATACTCACAATTTTCATTTATGGCTACATGTGTAAAAATCATTACCCAAGAATTTATCTATGTTAGAATATGCAGTTTCGTATTTCATAGAAACACTGGAGAACTATTTATTCATTATGCTTACTGTGTTCTTCTGATGATTCATGATGCCATTTTCATCATTCCTTTACATTCTGAAGAACCTCTTTTGAGCCATTGATTCATTTTTGTGAACTGGGGGAAAAAATGCAACACAACAGTAGCCACAGTAATTCAAAAATAGCAAACATAAACAGCAGCCTGCAAGCGAAAAGCCTTCTGCCAGGGCTGTCTGATTCTTATTCCTTTCTAGGCAGTGTATCTCTTCTAACTGGTAGCTTTGAAGATTTTATTCCTGATGTTCTGAAGTTTCATAGTGGCATTTTTTGGTGTGTGTATGTGAGAGAGAGCGACAGAAATGGGGTTGGGGGTGGAAGGAGATGGGTGAAAGTGGGCAAGTCTTTGAACAAATATATCAAAATTGTGAGACCATTAATACTTTGTCTTTAGTCTCTTTCCCTCTGTTCTGACCTTTCTATAGAAGCTTTTTGCTTTTTCATTGGCCAGGAGGTGGTTGGTAGCTAAGTGTGTAGGGAACACACCAGGCAGGTGCATTCTCTGTACCTAAGCCAACTCATACTTGTGCTGAGCTGGGACAGTGATGTCAACTTCTGCCAGGCTGTGGCCTCTGTCCTTTTAAGGGAGCTGCAATAGAAAAACAGTGACAAATGTAACCTCTTTCCAATTATCTTACCTCTTTCCCTTTCTTGGGCTTATTTCTTCACTCAGACCTTCCCAAAGAAGTTAGATAAATTACTTTGTGTGTGTGTGTTCTCAGTCACTCAGTTGTGTCCAGCTCTTTGAGACCCCATGGGACTGTAGACTGCCAGCTCTTCTGTTCATGGAATTTTCCAGGCAAGAATACTGAAGTGGGTTGCCATTTCCTACTCCAGGGGATTTCTTCCTGACCCAGGGATCAAACCAGTGTCTCTGGCATCCTCTGCATTGGCAGGCAGAATACCTGGGAAGCCCCAGATAAACTGTTCAGTTCAGTTCAGTTCAGTCGCTCATTCGTGTCTGACTCTTTGCGACCCCATGAATCACAGCATGCCAGGCCTCCCTGTCCATCACCAACTCCCGGAGTCCACTCAAACTCATGCCCATTGAGTCGGTGATGCCATCCAGCCATCTCATTCTCTGTCGTCCCCTTCTCCTCCTGCCCCTAATCCCTCCCAGCATCAGAGTCTTTTCCAGTGAGTCAGCTCTTCACATGAGGTGGCCAAAGATTGGAGTTTCAGCTTCAGCATCAGTCCTTCCAATGAACACCCAGGACTGATCTCCTTTAGAATGTTAGAGAAATGCAAATCAAAACTACAATGAGGTGCCACCTCCCACGGGTCAGAATGGTCATCATCAGAAAGTCTACAAGTAATAAATGCTGGAGGGAGGTGTGGAGAAAAGGGAACCCTCCTACACTGTTGGTGGGAATATAAATTGGTGCAGCCACTATGGGAAACAGTGTGAAGTTTCCTTAAAAAAACTAAAAATAGAGTTGCCATATGATCCAGCAATCCCACTCCAGGGCATATATCCAGACAAAACTATAATTCAAAAAGATACATGCACCCCTATGTTCATAGCAGCACTAATTACGATAACCAAGACATGGAAACAGCCTAAATGTCCATCGAGAGATGAACATTTGCAGCAACATCGATGGAGCTAGAGATTATTCTACTAAGTGAAGTAAGAAAGAGAAAGACAAATACCATATGTTATCAATTATATGTGGAATCTAAAATATGATGCAAATGAACTTATCTATGAAACTGAAACAGACTTACGGGGAGAACAGACTTGTGGTTGCCAAGAGGGCAGGGAGATGAGGGAGGCATGGATTGCAGTTTGGGATAAGTACATACAAACTATTAAATATAGAATGGATAAAGAACAACCTGCTGTATATATAGAGCACAGGGAACTATATTCAATATTCTGTGATAAACCATAATGGAAAAGAATATGAAAAAGAATGCATATATACATGAAAAACTGAATCACTCTGCTGTACAGCAAAAATGAACACATCATAAATCATGAAGTACTGAAATACTTCAATAAAATAAATTGAAAAAAAAAAAAGAAGCTGGCTCAGCACAGTGACTGGATGACGTGACGGCCATCAGGACTACTTTGGAACACTCCCCTTATCCTTGTTCCTGCCCCCGCTGAAGTTTTATTTTCCCACACCTTTGGGGTTAGGCGTGAGCATGTGATTTGCTTTGGCCAATGAAAATGGGAGCAAAAGTGACACACCACTTTCTGGCAGTAGTTTTAAGAGCAGGAGAGTGATGTACAGTGTCCCTGCCAGGTTGCTGAGTGATCGGGTGGAGCCTCGGTGGCTTCAGCCTGCATCCAGGAGGCTGGCGAGCACCACCGGATAGAGGGTCCCCTAGCCCCTACGGTGCACCGTGAACACAAGCAAGAAAAAGCCTCCACTGAATTAAGCCATTGAGATTTCAAGGACTGGTTGTTCCTGCGGCAGCACTAGCCTTCTTCTGACCCAAAGGGGTGGGGGCACATAAAAATAAAGAGAACGGATCCCTTTGCCAGATTCGCTTTATAAGAGCTTAACCTTATCTGCGACCCGAAGAATCCCATGAGCGGGCCTGGCCCCGCCCCCGCCTCCCGACTCCCCAGGGTTTTCTTTTTTATAAGGGAAGTACGTTCGTATATTCTCAACCTCTTATTATTCTATTCTTTAATTTTCTGTTTGCCAATCACACACTCCAAATCAGGACTACTCTCAGTACATCACCTTATCGGTATGGATTTTCAACAAGCAAAAATAATCCCAAAGGCCTTTTTTTTTTCTTTTTTAAACAAAACCAAAGCTTGATGTTGAGTCGATCGTCTCGCGTACCAAGGAAGGATCTATGCAATATTCAGTTTTCCGGTGCGCGGCGCTGCTGCGCAGTAAGCCGAGCCCCTGGCATCGCCGCCCCTGACGCCGAGTCTTGTTCTACCCTGGCACGGATGTCGCTGGGCATGGGGAGGGCAGGGTGCGGGGCCAGCTGCTACCCTGGCTAGCTGGATGGCGGCGGGCGCCCAGCCGGGCCCCAGCACACCCCAGGGACGCTCCTGGCCGCCCTCCGCGCGCCACCTGCGCCTCCGACACGCTATCGCCCCCCTCGGGCTGAGGCCGGAACAGCGGCGAGCGGGGAACCTGCCCCCGCAGCCACGCGGGAGACCGAGCGGCTGGGAAGGAGGGATGGGGCCGCAGCGAGAACCTGGCCGTGCGGTCGCAAGGCAGGTTTACGAAGAGGTTGGCGTCAAAGGAAAATGAGGGAGACGCCTGGGCAGAGGTGACCTGCACCAAGACGCCAAGTTGTTAACGTTTTTGAAGAATACGATGGCCGCTACAAGGCGAGTGCTCCTTCTACAGGGGACGTCGGGGCCACGGTTTTGAACACGAGATCTTGTGCCGTAAATGCGGCGCAGGACACGTGTTTATGTCCTGACTGTCACTGAAATATTAGGCGATTGGAGAAATTCTGCGAATATGGCGAGGAGAATGATTCCACGTGGAAGAGGCAATCACGGTTCTCTTTCGAGAACCAAGTGAGAGCCGAGCTGTTTTCGAGCGCTGTAGATGCCACGCCCCTTTCCTGCAGACCACTTGTTTGTGACTCTGCACAGTCCTCGGGGTTCCACCGAGCGTCAGGGAGGAAGAAGGACCGGACACCGCCAACAGTCGGCTTTATTATCCTTGGCAAACATCTGAAGGACACTTGCAAACTGAATTTGCCACGCAGGCTTTTTGAAACAATTTGCCTGTTTCCCACATGCTTGAAATCCTCTTTTAAAAAATAGTGTAAAATATTGTAAAAGGCCAGAGTCACTTGGGTTAAAAAAAAAAAATTAGGTGCCTTAACTCTGCCTCCGCCCCCCTTGTGTTTTTTGGAGAGTCGATTGGACATCAGTCTGTGGTTTGTTTTCTCATGGTGGCTTCTCCAAGTCAGAGCCACTTCCTGTGGGTACATTTTCCCATTTTCTTTCTCACAGTATTTACATTTTCAGCCACACCTTTGCGGGGAGGAGAGACTGGTGAAAATGCTCCTTCTGGCACCTCGAGAAATTTTCCATCAATTCCAAAACTTGCTTGGTAGGATCACCATCTTAACGAACAGATTTCAGGTTTGGACCGGTGTTGTATTGTCCAGCATTTATTGTGACAAATGATGTCACTTGGCTTTTCTCGGGAATTTGTCAACTCATTTGCTTCAGTTTTCACACCGAGTGTTTTGCTACTGGTTACTTCCTATGAGTCTTTCCTCTAATAACTTAAGGGTTAATTATTTATTCTAATGATTTTATTTATTTTAATTTTATTTTTGGTTGTGCTGGGTCTTTTGCTGAGCATGGGCTTCTCTTTGCAGTGGCTTCTCTTGAAGCTTAGGCTTAAGTCGTTATGGCACCCAGCTTAGTTGCCCCATGGCAGGTGGAATTGTCCCAGGATCAAACCTGTATCCCTTGTATTGGTAGGTGGATTCTTAACCACTGGACCACCAGGGAAGTCCTGAAGAGTGATTTAATGCAAAGCGTAACTCTGTAGAGCTGGGGACTTCTTGGAAGGTATTATTAATAAAAGATTTTATCAGTTTTCATCAGAAGGTGTATTTACTACTTGCTGTCAGTGCTGTTTGCATGACTAGTTGACTAAGGTGCCTTTGTTGCTAATCTACTGTTGCAGACGTATCGGACTGCACAGAGAGGGACCTTCGATAGCCCCATCTTCTCGAGATTCTTGACAGATAACTATTTCTCATATCTAATTTTGGGGACACTGTAAAACTAAGGATTTTTTGTCTTCTTTCCACCTTTGGGGCTTCCCTGGTGTCTCAAATGGTAAAGAATCTGTCTGCAATGCAGGAGACCTGGGTTTAATCCCTGGGTCAAGAAGATCCCCTGGAGAAGGAAATGGCTACTCACTCTATTGAAAATACACAGGTACCTCTTCTGAAATTCCTGCACTTGCACCAACCAAGTTAGAAATGAGGAAGGAGGAAGGAAAATCCTTTGAATAAGACGTGGGATGGGAGTGTAAGAAAGACCATCTTGTAGGTAGATTACTCTTTCTGCAAATTGTGTAACTGATAAATAGTGAATAAAAAGGTAGAAAATAAACATAGCTAGAATATTTTTGTCCTACAAGTTGTTAACCTTTTAAAAATATAATTGCTGCTAAAAATTGAGTGCTGTTACACTTAAGAAAAATTAGTGTCACTGATTTGGAAACGAGATCTTGTGTCATAAATGTAGCTGAACTAAAGATGAACTGTAGCTCAGAAATTGATGCTATTTAAGGAATGAGTACAGCAGAAAATAGCTTTTAACCATAGACATGGTTTCATTCTAAATCATTGGTTCCCAACCTCTTTTTGGCAGCAGGGACTGGTTTTGTGGAAGACAATTTTTTCACGGACCAGGGTGGGGTGGGGTGGTGGTGGTGGTTTCGGGATGATTCAAGTGTGTTACATTTATTATCCTGCACTGATCTGACAGGAGGCAGAGCTCAGGTGGTAAGGTGAGTAATGGGGAGTGGCTGTAAATATGCAGATGAAAACCACTCACTTGCCCAGCCACTCACCTCCAGCTAGCTGTACTGCCCAGTTCATAAAAGACCAGGTACTGGAACCAGTCTGTGACCCCGGTTGGGGACCCTTGTTCTAAATCATGTAGTGTGATCAGATATGGTCATCCAGAAGTCTGGTATTTTTCTTTGTGTGGAAAGTGATGTGTTCTGAATTTTTTTCTTAAGCAAGCATTTAAAATCCCACAAACTTAATTTTTCTATCGATCTTTAATGGACCGAGATTTTTTTTTCTCAGTCATCCCTCAAATTTGTTTAAACAGAGACACTAGACTGTTTTTGCATAGGACTGTTTCCACCTGAAACACTGTCATAACCACTTGGGTTTATCTTGTGCATAATGTCCTTAGGGGTAATAATCATTGTTTAGTCACTAACTTGTGTCTGTGTCTGACTCTTTGCTACCCCATGGACTGTAGCCTGCCAGGCTCCTCTGTCCATGGGATTTCCCAGGCAAGAATACTGGAGAGGGTTGTCATTTCCTTCTTCAGGGGGTCTTCCTGACCCAAGAATCCCGTGTCTCCTGCTTCACAGACGGGTTCTTTACCCCCGAGTCACCTGGGACGCCAGAGGTAGTAGCACATGGCCCTGTTTTATATGCTCTTGAACTGCTTCCGGCTGTGCTGGGTCTTTGCTGCTGTGTGGGCTTTCCTCTAGCTGCAGCCAGTGGGGCTGCTCTCCAGTGGCCGTGCCCTGGCTGCTCACTGTGGTGGCTCCTCTCGTTGTGGAGCGTGGGCTCTAGGCTTGTGGGCTCAATGGTTGTAGCTCCTGGGCGTACTTGCTCTGAGGCATGTGAAATCTTCCCAGGTCAGGGATTGAATCTGCGTCTCTTGCGTTGGCAGGTGGGTTCTTTACCACTGAGCCACCAGGAAAGCCCATGAACTCTTAATCTGACATATAAAACACACATAGTATTGATGTTAACCATTTCTCAAAAATTAAAATTTGGTATAAAATAGTCTTTGGTCATTTGGGCTAAGTAAGTGCCACTTGGGTCAGAATTTTTTCAGTTCTGTTGAATAAACAGCAGTCTGTAACTTAATAGACATTTCTCTAAAGAAGACATACAGATGACCAATAGGCATGTGAAGAGATGCTCAACGTCACTAATTATCAGAGAAATGTGAATCAAAACTATCTTCATTTACCACCTCACACCAGTCAGAATGGCCCTCATTCAACAGTCTACAAATAGAGAGAACAGCACTGAGACATATATGTTACCGTATGTAAAACAGGTGACCAGTGCAAGTTCGATGCATGAAGTAGGGCACCCAAAGCTGGTGCTCTGGGACAACCGAGAGGGATAGGGCAGGGAGGGAGGTAGGAGAGGGGTTCAGGATGGGGGGACACATGAGGGCTTACCTGAGGCTCATTCATGTTGATGTACGGCAGAAACCATCACAATATTATAAAGTAACTATCCTCCAATTCGAATAAATTAAATTTAAAAAGTCTACAAATAATAAACGCCAGAGAGGATGTGGATAAACAGGAACCCTCCTACACTGTTGGTGGGAATGTAGATTGGTACAGTCACTATGGAGAATAGTATGGAAACTCTTCAAATAACTAAAAATAGAATTACCATTTGACCTAACAATTCTACTCCTGGGCACATACCCAGAGAAAAGCATAATTCAAAAAGATACGTACACTCCAGTGTTCATTGCAGCACTGCTTACAACAGCCAGGCAGTGGAAACAACCTAAGTGTCCATCAGTGGGGAAACTGATAAAGAAGGTGTGGTACCTATACACAACGGAATATTACTCAGCCATAAGAGGAAGGAAACTGTGCCATTTGCAGAGATGTGAATGGACCTAGAGACTGTCATACAAAGTAAAGTAAGCCAGAAAGAGAAAAACAAATATAATATCACTTGTATGTGGAATCTAGAAAAATGATACAGATGAACTTATTTGCAAAGCTGAAACAGAGATACAGGCGTAGAGAACAAACGTGGACATCAAGGGGGAAGGGCGTGGGATGAACTGGGAGACTGGGGTTGACGTATGTACACCACTAATTATAAAATAAGTAAGTAATGAATATATACAGAATCTAGAAAAATGGTACTGAAGAATTTACTTGCAGGGCAGCAGTGGAGAAACAGACAGAGAATAGACTTATGGACCTGGGGAGAGGGGAGGAGAGGGTGAGATGTATGGAAAGAGTAGCATGGAAACATACCTTGCCATATATAAAATAGATAGCCAACGGGAATTTGCTGTATGGCTCAGGAAACTCGCACAGGGGCTCTGTATCAACCTAGAGGGGTGGCAGGGGAAGGGAGATGGGAGGGAGGTTCAAACGGGAGGGGATATATGTATACCTGTGGCTGAGTCATGTTGAGGCTTGACAGAAAACAAAAGAATTCTGTAAAGCAATTATCCTTCAATTAAAAAATAAAGCAAACAAACAAAAAGTAATGAAAACCGACCACATAGCTTAGGGAACTCTACTCAGCACTCTGTGGTGAGCTAAATGGGAAGGAAATCCAGAAAAGAGGAGATCTATGTATACACACAGCTGATTCACTTTGCTCTACAGCAGCAACAAACACAACATTGTAAAGCAGCTATATGCCAAAAAAGCAATTAATTAAAAAAGGATATATCCACCCCTATGTTCACAGCAACACTGTTTACAGTAACCAAGGTATGGAAACAGTTTGACTGTTCATTGACAGATGAATGGATAAAGATGTGGCATATATATACACACACACACGTGCATATATAAAATGGAATATTCAGTTCAGTTCAGTTCAGTCGCTCAGTCGTGTCCGACTCTCCGCGACCCCATGAATCACAGCATGCCAGGCCTCCCTGTCCATCACCAACTCCCTGAGTTCACTCAAACTCATGTCCATTGAGTCAGTGATGCCATCCAGCCATCTCATTCTCTGTCGCCCCCGTCTCCTCCCGCCACCAACCTTTCCCAGCATCAGAGTCTTTTCCAGTGAGTCAACTCGTTGCATAAGGTGGCCAAAGTATTGCAGTTTCAGCTTTAGCATCAGTCCTTCCAATGAACACCCAGGATTGATCTCCTTTAGAATGGACTGGTTGGATCTCCTTGCAGTACAAGGGACTCATTACTCAGCCATAAAAAGAATGAAATAATGCCATTGGTAGCAACATGGATGGGTCTAGATAGTATCATACTAAGTGAAGTAAGTCATAAAGAGAAAGACAAATACCATATGATGTCACTTATATGTGGAATCTAAAAGATAACACAAATGAACTTATGAAACAGAAACAGATTCAAAGACATGGAGAACAAACTGGTGGTTAACAAGTAGTGGGGAGTTTGGGGTTAGCAGATGCAAACTAGCGTATATAAGATAGATAAACAACAGAGTCCTCTACAACACAGAGAACTACATTCAATATCTTATAATAAACCATTGTGAAAAAGAATATCTGAATATATATATGCATTACTGAATCACTTTGCTGTGTATAAGAAACTAACACAACATTTTTAAAAACAACTGTCTTTTGCAGTTTGCAAAATTCCAAAGTGTTCTGTCTGTATAAGTAACAGATTGACTTTTAAGTTGTCATACTTTGAATTTGTGTTTCTTGTTCACTATGCCCAGTCTTGCAAAGTTAGACCTGAAACAGACTGGTTTTTATTAAAAGAATAGGCCAAAAGTTTCGGGTGAAACAAGTCCTCTAGTCAAATAACCGCAATCCTTTCAAAATTCACGGTATTGGGACTGTTGTGTCTGTTTTCTGTGTGATGGCTGAATGAAATTGGGCAGCTAATTTTGCAATCCTAAGAGACTTCTAAATTAAAAAAAAATCAGAAATTGTTGTTGTGAATTAACACTTTATTAAAGTAAAACTTTAACATTTTATTAAAATGAAATAACACATTATTTATTTAAGGGGGATTTTTGCCTGTGACATTAATGTGTCTCCGGTCAACAATGAGTGAAGACTTGCAGACGTGAAGTAGAAACTGTCCGGTACGTTTTGAAAACAGCTGACATTTTTGCCCTGAAAGGGAAAGGAGAATGGAGAGGTAGTGTTTAATGAGTACGGAGTTTCGGTTTGGGAGGATGATAACATTCTAAAACATGGTTGGCAGTGACGGCTGCACGAAAGTGTTTATTTAATGCCGCTGAACTGTCTACTTAAAAATGGCTAAGTTTATGGAAATTCTCTGGTGGTCCAGTGGTTAGGATTTGTCACTTTTACTGCCACGGCCAGGTTCAATCCCTGGTCAGGGGACTGATATCCCCACGTAGAACAGCCAAAAAACAAACAAACAAAAAAGGTAAAAAAAAATTTTTTTGTATATAGTTCACCACAACTTCAAAAAAGGCCTTCTGTGTCCTGGCTTCGCTACCAGCTCAGCCCCTCTTGGCCCTCAGGTCATGCCCCAGTGACGTCAGCGTGCTGCACTTCTGACCTCCCCTCAACAGCCCTGCCTCTCCTGGCTTCTACATCTTTGCTCTGCTCTTGTCTGCAGGGCCTTCCTCGTCCTCTTCACCTGGTCCATTCCCCGCCCTTCCCCCCTTCCCCCATCATTCTGAATTAGGAAGAAGACAATTGGGAATCATAGCCTTACAAACATCAGCTTTGGGGATCCATTCATGACGTAAGTCCTCCCACTCTGTCCTTTCTTTCTGCAGTGAAGTAGCCAGTGAGTCAGAACATACCTGGGCAGCTTCTGGGGCCCCTGTAATTCTTGACATTTACCTTAGCCTGTGTGGCCACAGCAGCTGTGATGCAGACTTCCCCCTGGTTCTAAAGCCTCAGACCTTCCTGGTCACTCCTCTCCCTAGCACTTCCAGTGGAGAAGGGGTGGGGTTCAGTCTGTCCAGGTGTCAGAGTCCAGGTGTCAGAGTCCTATGAAATGAAGGTGTTCTCCTAAAATTGAACACCCCCACCCCCGCCCCCACCCTACCCTGGTGACCATGAGATGGTATTAGGTGGAGCCTTTGGGAGGTAATTAATATTAGCTGAGGTCATGAGGGTTAGTGGCCTTATGAGTCCCCGCAAAGCTTGCTTCCTCTCTGCCCTCTGCCACGGGAGGATACAAGGAGTCAGCCATCTGCCGTCTAGTAGAGGGTCTCACCAGAACCCAGCCATGCTGGCACCCTGATCTCAGCCTCCAGAATTGTGAGAAATAAGTGTATATTTAAACCATCCAGTCTATGGGACTTTGTTATAGCAGCCCAAACAGATTAAAGCAACAGAAAACCATACCCTCTCGGGATATGGAATTTCAAGAATTTAAAATCATGAAATGTGACATTTGGGGCTATGCAGGCCCATCTCTAGAGAAGGCAATGGCAACCCACTCCAGTACTCTTGCCTGGAAAATCCCATGGGCAGAGGAGCCTGGCAGGCTGCAGTCCATGGAGTCACTAAGAGTCAGACAGGACTGAGCGACTTCACTTTCACTTTTCACTTTCAAGCACTGGAGAGGGAAATAGCAACCCACTCCAGTGTTCTTGCCTGGAGAATCCCAGGGATGGGGGAACCTGGTGGGCTGCCGTCTATGGGGTCGCACAGAATTGGACATGACTGAAGCAACTGAGCAGCAGCAGCAGCAGGCCCATCTCTTGTTCCGGATTCTGGAAAAATTGGACTCTGTTGATCTCTGGTTTTGAAGGAACCAGTGTCCAGCAATGTTGGGCTGTCATTACCCATCAGTTGCTGTAGCCAGAGGCACAGGCTGGAAACACACTGTTCTTAGGCTTTAAGGTATTAAAGGCGTTAGCAAAACTCATCTTGATCGGAAAGATCCGAGGAAGTAGAAAAAAGCAGCGCACTCTTTCTAGGTGAGCATGGCTTCCGTTCTTCAACTTCTGGCTCCTACAGCCCACACGTGTTCTGTCTCTTCCTGGCCCTTGGGAGGCGCCACCTGGTCCAAGGGCAGCACTCTGTGGAGGGTCAGCCCCTGCTTGCCCTGCTGGGTTCTTTGTAGACTGAAATGGTGGCTCCCATGGTAGGGGCCTTATTAGATAGACTGTGCCTGGGGTGAGATCCACCCTTGGAGAAATGATGGCTTCGAGACTTCTTTCTTAATAACATCTGTAGCTATTATGAACACTCACTGTAGAGATTTGAAAAGCAGAGATAAGTTGCGACAGAAAACGATTCATAGTACCACCCTGGAGATACTGAGCATTTTAATTTTACTTTTTATTTGTTTAAACTTTTTATTTTAGCAAATAAAGAACATCCATATACCCTTTACCCAAATTCACCTGTTGTCAATCTTTTCCCCATTTGCTTCAACATTCGAGTGCTCTCTCCCTACCAATCATCTGTCATCTATTTTCCATCTACCTTTCTGTCTTTGTCTTTATCGTCTATCTATCATCCATCTTTCAACTGTCTGTCTACTTATCTACCTGCTTATCTATCTTTGTGGGGGGCCATGCCACACTGCATGTGGGATCTTAGTTCCTTGACCAGGGATCAAACCCCTGATCCCTGCAGTGAATGCTCACTAATCAGTGAACTGCCAGGGAATTCCCTCTGTCTGTCTGTCTATCGTCTCCATCGTCTATCTCTCTCTGTCTATCATCTATGTACCTCTCGGTCACTTGCTTCTCATTTAATCATGAAATTGACATTTTTCTCTCTTCAGGTGGGCCTGCCACCCCTTTGTACAGAATTCATCACTGCGGTTGTATGAAAGAAGGGACCTGGCCATCATGTCACTGCTGTACCCCAGGCCTCAGACTGGTAGCCAACATGGGTCGGCTCAATTCATCCTGTGGGGTGTGATAGTTGGCAGCTCTGGGCACCATTTCCACAGCCAAGGTAGGTTCCGACGGGCCAGCTGACACAGGCCCAGGTGTCTGTAGAAATGCCAGCTCTGTCTCTACGGCACGGTGCACACCACAGCCTCACTGTGTTATTGCCTTTGCCCCGTAACCTTGTAAAGTAAGTGCATTGGGCCATGAAAGTACTGATGCGGGTGAGAGGAAACTCAGGAGCTGTGCGTGAAATGCAGTGTAGATAGATCTGGGGATCATGAAGCAGGAGGGAAGGTGCCGTGCTGGTCTCCCCAGAGGCTGGGAAGTGGTGTTTTCATTGTTGAAGGAAACAAGGTTTTAAAACCTGTATCACATGCTGAAACCAAATGGCCACCAGTTGTGTCTAAAAGGCAAGCTATTCCGGGAGATTTTGAGAAATATTGGAATGGAATCCTGCAGTTGTGGACATACACAATTCTTTTCACACGTTCTTCCATTTCTGAAAGGGCTTTTTTTTATAAAGACTGTAAGCTGCTTGGTAACAATCTAAAGGGGTGAGATGGGGAGGGAGGTGGGAAGGATGTTCAGGTGGGAGGGGACATGAGTAACCTATGGCTGATTCATGTGGATGTTTGGTAGAAACCAATGCAATACTGTAAAGCAGTTATCCTTCAATTAAAAATAAATTTAAAAAAAGAAAAAAGGAATGTAAGCTGCTAATTGGTATTTTTTATTCATTTAGTTTTGGCTGCGCTAGGTCTTCACTGCTGTGTGAGGGCTTTCTCTAGTTGTGGCGAATGGGGACTACTCTCTAGTTGCGGTGAAGGGGCTTCTCATAGCAGTGGCTTCTCTTGTTGCAGAGCACGGGCTCTGGAGCCCTCTGGCTTCAGTAGCTGGGACATGTGGGCTTAACTGCTCCATGGTATGTGGAATCTTCCCGGACCAGGGACTGAACC
Source organism: Moschus berezovskii (assembly GCF_049115385.1). Lineage (NCBI taxonomy): Eukaryota > Metazoa > Chordata > Mammalia > Artiodactyla > Moschidae > Moschus > Moschus berezovskii. Next base: position 114,313,375 of record NC_142465.1, read on the forward strand.
CGTGTCCTCTGCCTTGGCAGGCAGATTCTTAACCACTGGACCACCAGGGAAGTCCCTCTGCAATGATTTCTTGAGTACAATTTTCTCTTCTTGTTCTTTTTATTTGGCTTGTTTTCTATATTCTCAGATATTGAATGCATCATTCTAAAGTTATAATATTTTAAGCATTGCTCGCATAGGCTGCAGTTATAATACAAGTAATTAGTGAGCAGGACTTGAGAGTGAAGAAGACGCACTCACAGCTGACAGTGTCCACAGAGGCACCAGTGTAACCTTGCCTGGCTACCTGGCTTTTAGGTCATAAGACTGGAAACAAGGATATTCTTTCTGCACGTGTTGTGAGCTTCTAAATCCATCTCGACATAGTTTCAGCTCCACCTCAGTTGATGCTCTGAGAGGTCCAAGACTTTCTGCAAGCCCTGAAATCTGGTTACGGAGTTAGAAGGTGAGCACACGTCTGTCCAGTAGTCACGGAGATACCGGAGGCCCCAGAGCCTTTGCAAAGGCAGGAATGACAGGGTTTGGCATCACAGGCAGAAAAAGATCCAGGCCAGAAACCTCGAGGGGGCTGGGCTAGAGAAGCCGGTTTGAGGGCCTCAGCAGAGCTGGCCCCTAGGGGACAGAACCCATTCCTGGCAGGGGGGAAGGAGCCCAGAGGGAGGACAGGTGGCCGTGGCTGTGTTAGAGAGGATCCAGGGAGAGGCCAGGAGGAGAAGAGGAGTCCTCCAGGGAAGGAGACAGATTCATCACCTGGGAAACCCCCAGGAAGCAGAGAAAAGATGACGCTGCCAGGAGAGGGTACAGGTTGGGGTGGGGGAGTCCTGGCCTTCACTGTGGACTCCTCATCCTTGGTCACATCCTTCCACAAAACTCCTATTTTCCTTTCTTTGCAACTTCTTGCTCCTTGCCTCTCCTTCCACAGGGGATCAGCCATGAGGGGAGTGGGCTGGGGAGTGTAGACTTGCTAATGTGGAAACACTCTCCAGAGCCCAGACTGAAATCTGGGTTTTACTGAAAACCCTTTGCTGGGATGACTGGCAAATCCTGACCCGTCATCCTTTGAGGTCTAGTTTTCAGGGGCTCATCTTCAACTGCCTTGTCTCCTTTCATGGTGGTGTGGTGTGTTTTTCATTTTAATTAATTTTTTTACATTGGAGGGCAATTACTTTACAGTATTGTGATGGTTCTTGCCATACATGAATATGAATTGGCCATAGGCATTCATGTGTCCCCTCCATCCTGAACACCCTCCTCCCACCCCACCCCATCCGTCCAGGTTGTCACAGAGCACAGGCTTTGGGTTCCCTGTGTCATACCTCAAACTCCCAGCGGCGATCTATTTTGCGCATGGTGATGTGCATGTGATACTGTAACCTGGGCACAGGAGCGAGGTTTATTCTGTCACACCCGTGAAGCCCTACTGTCCTGTTTTCCCTGTGGGCACGGCCAGCTGGCCCTGAACCAGAATTCCTCCTCTCAGCCATGTAATTACAGGTAGCATTTGATGCTTGGGTGGACTTTGGCCCTGACAGCCTGAACCTGGCTCTCCCTATCTTTGTCAGCCTGGAAATCTCTTCCTCCGCAGTGACTTTATTAGCATTTAATGATTCACAAGGTGCTAGATAAATGAAACAAGTCAAGTGATACCGAGCTAGCTCACGGGAAAGTTTAGAGTCTCTCATCACTAACCCTCCTCCTCTCTAATCTCCCTCTTCCACAGAGGAAGAAAAACTTGTATTTCATTTCTGCATCACTTTATTTATTCATTTGTTTTCTTTTTTGTTTGTTCTTTTGACTAATACGATTGAGCACCTACTGGGGGAGGGTAGGCTTGGTCCAAGGTGTTGAGTAAGGTGGAGGGGCTCCAGACCTCAGGGGATGATGTCATGGTGGAAGGAGCACCAAAGGAAATAACAAAAATGGGAATGGGTAAGATAATTCCAGATCGAGGCAGTTGTTGGAAGGGATAAACAGGATGCTGTAATAGAGCCTAACGGCTGGTGGTTCAGTTCAGTTCAGTTCAGTAGCTCAGTCGTGTCCTACTCTTTGCGACCCCATGAACCGCAGCACGCCAGGCCTTCCTGTTCGTCACCAACTCCTGGAGTCCACTCAAACTCATGCCCATTGAGTCGGTGATGCCATCCAACAATCTCATCCTCTGTCGTCCCCTTCTCCTCCTGTGCTCAGTTTTTCCCAACATCAGGGTCTTTTCAAATGAGTCAGCTCTTCGTATCAGGTGGCCAAAGTATTGGAGTTTCAGCTTCAACATCTGTCCTTCCAATGAACACCCAGGACTGATTTCCTTTAGGATGGACTGGTTGGATCTCCTTGCAGTCCAAGGGACTCTCAAGAGTCTTCTCCAACACCACAATTCAAAAGCATCAATTCTTCAGCACTCAGCTTTCTTTATAGTCCAACTCTTACATCCATAAAAGACTACTGGAAAAACCATAGCCTTGACTAGACGGACCTTTGTTGGCAAAGTAATGTCTCTGCTTTTTAATATGCTGTCTAGGTTGGTCATAACTTTCCTTCCAAGGAGTGAGCGTCTTTTAATTTCATGGATTCAGTCACCATCTGCAGTGATTTTGGAGCCCCCCCAAAATAAAGTCAGCCACTGTTTCCACTGTTTCCCCATCTATTTGTCATGAAGTGATGGGACCAGATGTCATGATCTTAGTTTTCTGAATATTGAGCTTTAAGCCAACTTTTTCACTTTCCTCTTTCACTTTCATCAAGAGGCCTTTTAGTTCCTCTTCACTTTTTGCCATAAGGGTGGTGTTCTCTGCATATCTGAGGTTATTGATATTTCTCCCGGCAATCTTGATTCCAGCTTGTGCTTCCTCCAGCCCAGCATTTCTCATGATGTACTCTGCATATAAGTTAAATAAGCAGGGTGACAATATACAGCCTTGACGGACTCCTTTTTCTATTTGGAACCAGTCTGTTGTTCCATGTCCAGTTCTCACTGTTGCTTCTTGACCTGCATAGAGGTTTCTCAAGAGGCAGGTAAGGTGGTCTGGTATTCCCATCTCTTTCAGAATTTTCCACAGTTTATTGTGATCCACACAGTCAAAGGCTTTGGCATAGTCAATAAAGCAGAAATAGATGTTTTTCTGGAACTCTCTTGCTTTTTGATGATCCAACGAATGTTGGCAATTTGATCTCTGGTTCCTCTGCCTTTTCTAAAACCAGCCTGAATATCTGGCTGGTTTTAGTTCACATTTTGCTGAAGCCTGGCTTGGAGAATTTTGAGCATGACTTTACTAGCATGTGAGATGAGTACAATTGTGCGGTAGTTTGAGCATTCTTTGGCACTGCCTTTCTTTGAGATTGGAATGAAAACTGACCTTTTCCAGTCCTGTGGCCACTGCTGAGTTTTCCAAATTTGCTGACATATTGAGTGCAGCACTTTCACAGCATCATCTTTTAAGATTTGAAATAGCTCAACTGGAATTCCATCACCTCCACTAGCTTTGTTTTTAGTGATACTTCCTAAGTCCCACTTGACTTCACAGTCCAGGATGTCTGGCTCTAGGTGAGTGTCATACCATTGTGATTATCTGGATCGTGAAGATCTTTTTTGAATAGTTCTTTTGTGTATTCTTGCCACTTCTTCTTAATATCTTCTGCTTCTGTTAGGTCCTTACCATTTCTGTCTTTTATCAAGCCCATCTTTGCATGAAATGTTCCCTTGGTATCTCTAATTTTCTTGAAGAGATATCTAGTCTTTCCCATTCTATTGTTTTCCTCTATTTCTTTACATTGATTGCTGAGGAAGGTTTTCTTATCTCTCCTTGCTATTCTTTGGAACTCTGCATTCAAATGGGTATATCGTTCCTTTTCTCCTTTGCTTTTTGCTTCTCTTCTTTTCACAGCTATTTGAAAGGTTTCCTCAGACAGCCATTTTGCTTTTTTGCATTTCTTCTCCCTGGGGATGGTCTTGGTCCCTGTCTCCTGTACAATGTCACGAACCTCTGTCCAGAGTTCATCAGGCACTCTATCTATCAGATCTAGTCCCTTAAATCTATTTCTTACTTCCACTGTATAATCATAAGGGATTTGATTTAGGTCATACCTGAGTGGTCTAGTGGTTTTCCCCACTTTCTTCAATTTAACTATGAATTTGGCAATAAGGAGTTCATGATCTGAGCCACAGTCAGCTCCTGGTCTTGTTTTTGCTGACTGTATGGAGCTTCTCCATCTTTGGCTGCAAAAAATATAATCAATCTGATTTCGGTGTTGACTATCTGGTGATGTCCATGTGTAGAGTCTTCTCCTGTGTTGTTGGAAGAGGGTGTTTGCTATGACCAGTGCGTTCTCTTGACAAAACTCTATTAGCCTTTGCCCTGCTTCATTCTGTACTCCAAGGCCAAATTTGCCTGTTATTCCAGGTGTTTCTTGACTTCCTACTTTTGCATTCCAGTCCCCTATAATGAAAAGGACATTTTTTTGGGGTGTTGGTTCAAAAAGGTCTTGTAGGTCTTCATAGAACTGTTCAACTTCAGTTTCTACAGCATTACTGGTCAGGGCATAGACTTGGATTACTGTGATATTGAACGGTTTGCCTTGGAAACGAACAGAGATCATTCTGTTGTTTTTGAGATTGCATCCAAGTACTGCATTTCAGACTCCTTTGTTGACTATGATGACTACTCCATTTCTTCTAAGGGATTCCTCTCCACAGTAGCAGATATAATGGTCATCTGAGTTAAATTCCCCCATTCCAGTCCATTTTAGTTCACTGATTCCTTGAATGCCAATGTTCACTCTTGCCATCTCCTGTTTGACCACTGCCAATTTGCCTTGGTTCATGGACCTAACATTCCAGGTTCCTATGCAATATTGTTCTTTACAGCATCGGACTTTGCTTCTATCACTAGTCCTATCCACAACTGGGTGTTGTTTTTGCTTTGGCTCCATTTCTTCATTCTTTCTGAAGTTATTTCTCCACTGATCTCCAGCAGCATATTGGGCACCTACTGGCCTGGGGAGTTCATCTTTCAGTGTCCTATCCCTTTGCCTTTTCATACTGTTCATGGGGTTCTCAAGGCAAGAAAACTGAAGTGGTTTGCCATTCCCTTCTCCAGGGGACCACATTTTGTCAGAACTCTCCACCATGACCTGCCCATCTTGGGTGGCCCCACACAGCATGGCTTAGTTTCATTGAGTTAGACAAGCTGTGGTGGGAAGCTGTTTAAATAGCTGGTGCCTGATGTATGGAGACAGAAAGGAGGAGAAAAAGTTAGCCCTGGGAGGACTTTGGGGGAAGGGCTTTCCAGGCAGAGATAAGTCAAGTGCAAAGGCCCTGAGGCAGGAAGAGACAAGAGAAGTGTGTCTGAGGAGCGAAGTGTTGGGGCAGGGAGGTCGTGGGAGCTGGTCATAGGCAGAAGTTTAGATCGTATACTAAGTACAAGACTGTGGGACTTGGTGGTCCAGCAGTTAAGACTCCACGTTTCCACTGCAGGGGGCATGAGTTCGATCCCTGGTCTAAGATCCCATACGCCATGCAGTGTTGCCAAAACAAAAGACTCTGTGTGCGTGTGTGTGTTTATGTGTGTGTGTTGAGGGGGTGAGGAGCTGAATCAAGGTGCCTTGCCTCCTATTTAAAGCCTCCCTCCAAAGGCTCTGAGGATGCTGAATAGAGGGAGGAAGAGTGGAAGCCGGAAGGTTGTCCAGCCAGCCCAGGGAGAGGTGACATTGGAGGCCGTGGGGGTGGAGATTAGCAGGGTGAGTTTAGAGGGTAACATGGATTAGCAGGACTTGGTTATGGGTTGGGCTTCCCAAGTGGCTCAGTGGGAAAGACTCTGCCTACCACTGCAGGAGATGAGGGTCCCATCCCTGGACTGGGAAGATCCCCTGAAGAGGGAAATGGCAACCCACTCCAGTATTTTTGCCTGGGAAATCCCATGGACAGAGGAGCTCGGCAGACTGCAGCCCATGGGGTCACAGAGTCAGACGGGACTGAGGAACAGCACGCATGGCTGTGGGTTAGATGTTAGGGGAACGAGGTCTGAAGATCGGCCTTCGGGTTTAGGCGCGATCTTGCTGCTTGCTGGGTTAGGTGGTGACATCCTGTTCAGAGCTGGGGAAGTCGGAGAAAAGTGAACTTTAGGGGAAAGTAACCCACACAGGAAATGGCAACCCACTCCAGTGTTCTTGCCTGGAGAATCCCAGGGATGGGGGAGCCTGGTGGGCTGCCGTCTATGGGGTCGCACAGAGTCGGACACGACTGAAGCGACTTAGCAGCAGCAGCAGCAGCAACCCACACAGAGTTCTGCTGGGCAGGTTAAGTGTGCAGCGCCCATCAGACGTCCGAGCGCAGATATCTGGTATGAGGCTGGTACCTGAGTGTCCAACTCGGGGGAGCAGCAGGACTGGAGATGTGGGCCGGGCGCCCGAGTGCAGGCTGCGTCTCCCAGAAAGACAGAGGGAGGCACGGAGGATGGCGGGAGGGGGCCCCGCTCACCCGGGAGAAGAGAGGAGTGGGAGGTAAGTAGAAAGCGGAGGAACGCCGTGGGACAGGACTGCCAGCACCGCGGGCGCGGAGAGTCCAGGAAGCCGGTGTGTTCGGCTGAGTCGCTCGCTGCTGGTGGAGGGGCCGAAGGGCAGTGAGAAATCCCCACTTTCTTCCTCTGTGTGTCTGTCGGCCACGCCCTGAGTATGTGGGATCTTAGTTCCCTGAGCAGGGGTGAAACCTGCGCCCCTGCAGTGGAAGCGCAGTCACTGGGCCACCAAGGAAGTCCCTTTCTTCTGGCAACATGGGGCTCATGGGCAACCTTGTCGAGAGGAGGTTCCCGGAAATGATGGGGGACAGGGACCGTCATTGGAGGAAAGCAGACAGGTGGCGGGAAGCAGAGCATACAGAACAGAACATGCAGAACACTCTTTGATGGACATGTGTTTATTTACAGCTATTTTTCTCCACGAAGCAGTGAAGAGAATGCAGGGAGATGTGACTCAAAGGAGATGTTTTGTTTTTCTAGGTGGGAGATATCTGAGCATGCGGTTTGCTGATGGGAATAATCCAGCAGTGCAGGGCATGATGCCAAAAACCACAGAAGAGAAATCCACTGGAAAAGGGGAGGCGTTGAACCCCGGAGCACGGATGGAAGGTTGGACTTTGAACGGGGAGACAGACTGTGGCCCACCACGGAGCCAGAAATCCTGTCTCTTTTTCTCAACGAACACCCAGCCCCTAGAACAGTACATGGTGCTGGAAAGTGCTCAATAAAATTGGTGCTGGCTGAATGAATGAGGGTACCGAGGGAGGCAGGTGGGGAATTGGGGAGGGGGCTTTCTGCTTCTGTTGGCTCAGGGGAGGTTGGAATGGGGAGGGTGGGGGGCTGACAGAGTCGAAGCGGAGCAATGGTGTAGGAGAGGGGTCAGTCTCGCGTCACAGTGAAGACGCCGTAAGAATTCATTTCTCGTCCAGTTGACAGCGTCAAATGAATGATGCCCACTTTGCCCTCGGTGAATTGCCACTCCACTTTTGTCATCAACTAGGTTCCCAAACATACTCCTTTGTGGTATTTTCCTGCTCTCCATTTCTGGTCCTGGCTCACATCACACGCTTTTCTGTTTTTTTGGATATTATAAGGATTACCTCACACCATTTCCCCATTTCTCCCTCACCTCTTCACTTTCAACCACATTTAGTCTGTCTTTTGGAGATAAAGAGCCCCCTCCCCCTTCTTTTCTCATTAAAAAAAAAAAAAATACCCTAAGAGCTATCACGGTGATTCTGTTTGAATTTGTTTTGCATTATTCCTGTCTATCAGTTTATTTGGGATATTATATTTGAGTTTTTTAGTAAAACTTTTTCCTTGTTAAAAATGTAGGCTTTGTGAATTTTTTTTCCATTTTTTAAAAAGTGGCAAGAAAAAAAAAAGTGGCATATAACTTACAGTTAAGTTCAAAATCTTAGGTTTCTAGACAGTGTAGCCACCAACCAGACTGAGGTGGGGCTGTTCCCAGAATCCCAAATGGAGGATCCCTCGAGTCCCATCCCAGCTGAGCCCTGTCCAGAGGGAATCCATATCAGGACTATCTATGATCATAGATTGACTTTGCCTGGTTTTGAGCCTCATATAGATGGCATCAGTATGAACGCCTTTATATGTGACATCTTTCATCCCATATTAAATTTGGGGGCTCATCTGATGCTCCCTAAAGGCTGGTGCTGCTGTGAGAAGTGAGGAAACCACCTTCCACAACCTGTGCCCCCTCAGGCAGCCGTCCATCCACCCACGAGGACAACAGCCACCAGCTCCGCCTGCCTCTCTCCCACATCAACCATGGATCCCCGCTGCCCTTCAGTTTGGCTGATTCTCATATGAAGAGGTTTCCACCTCCCTGTTCTGACAAAGGCCCTACCTGGATGCCACTAGGCTGACCACGGACCAGTGAGGTCATCAGGGCAGCAGGGACCAGCCAGGCAGGCAGTGAGGGGACAGGTCAAAGGACAGCAGGGTCTGTATCCCAGAGGACAAGCTTCATGAAAACCCATTGCTGAGCCTCCTGCAGCAGCCAGCACGGGCCATGGCCCGGCCCAGGCTCCCTGGGGCCCACTGGGCTAGGGGGTCTGGGGGATACACAGTCAGGGGGAGAGAAGCTGGTCCTGTAGGCAGGCAGCTACCTTCATCCTTGGGAAGAGAGGAGAAAGGATAACTGTGGGCTGAGCTCTCCTTCGGAGCGCCCCCATGCAAGGCCCCAGTGCACAGAGGAGAGAGGCTCCCGAAGGGACTGGGCTTGGCCAGGATGGCACAGGGAGAGCTGGCTGTGGGACATATATCTGCCGCAGAGGCCCAGCCAACTATGCGCTTCCTGCCCCCTCCAGGCCTGAGGAATGTGGGGACTGTGTATTCCAGCCCCTAGCTGGCCCTGTTGTCGCCAAGGGGCTGCCCTTTTGTCCCATTGACTCCCCATCCGGCTCCCCTCAGACCCCCATGTCCTGGCCCAGCGCTCTCTCCCAGGGAGCTGGTTGCGCCCCGAATCCCAGCCTGACTGCCTGCACTGAGAACCACGCTGCTCACCCACATCCTCAGGGTGGACACTCAGCACAGAGTCGCCCTCCTTCTCGGGCGGGTGCTGCTCCTCCAGGAGGGTGCCCTCCACCCCCACCTCACCCCGGGCTGAGGCCCCTCTGACGCTCCATCCTCTAGGCCTGGTCCCCTGGAGAGCAGACGTGGTCCTCGGGTGGAGGTTCAGCCCCCATTATTGTGGCAGGTGGTTTCTGGGTGAGGATGGGCCTGGGGAGTGGGGTGTCCTGAGCAGTGCCCACACTTCCCAGGTCAGAGTCTGCACACTGAGCAGACGCTGCGCGCCCAGCACCTCCAGTCCTTCTGAGCAGGAGATGGCGTCTCTATGGGTTACAGAGACCAGGCTGGGTCCCTAAGAATTGCTTATTAGGAACAGCTTCTGGGACCAGGACCTGGGAGGACGGGACCCTGGGAACAGGGATCCTGGGGAGATGCAGACAGGTCTGCCTGGGACCTGCGCTCTCACAGCCCAGGGTGGGGCCGTTCTCCTAGCGTAAGCCCACCTATTCTCCATCTGCGGGTCCCTCTTTGCCCAGAAGGACTATACCTTGTGGATTGTTTTGGTCACTTGCTTGGAGGAATGGAGGAGGGCCGCTGGCAAGAGCCCAGGAATTGAAACCAAAGGAGATACAGTGACGAAGTTCTCCCACCAAACACGAATGAGATGTGTCACAATCCTCTGACTTGGCTCACAGCTGAGATAGTCTGGGTGTGTCTGGGGAACCCCATGATGTTTCTTTTTGTCAATTCCGTGAGTAAGGGATTATGGGTGCTATGTGTCTGAGCCAGGCGTGGCTGTGTCTCTTTGCCCTGGCAAACTATGTGCAAGACCTGTTTTTCTTTTTTCTTTTCTTTTTTGTCATCGTGTGGTTTCTGGTGTTCCAGGACATCGTGGGGAGGGGGGGTGGGCCACGAGATGTTATCCCCAGGGATCACGGCCTTGAGATGGAGGCAAGGTGTCCAACCTCGAGGCAGCTCGGAAGAAAGGCTGTCAGCTGAGACAGGGTACATGCCAGGGTCCTGCTCTCTTTCTGAACTGACACATCCTCCCTCCTCAGGACCCTCCCTCTGGCCCCCCACCAGTGTGTCTTCCGGGCCCCCCTGTGACCCTGCCATGTACCAGCAGGTGACCCTCGGCACCGAGCAAACACTTGACAAATGGCCTATATTACTGACCTTATTCACTTTGCTTGTGTTCACCTGCTCCAGAGACACAGGAGGTTAGGGTGAGAGAAACCTGTGGATCCATCCAGCATACCCGGCTTCCTTTGCTTTTCAGAGGAATCAGACCACACACACTCCACGTAGCCCCCCACACCCACCTGAGTCCTGTGAGAAAAGCACCCGGAGGCTGTTTCTTTCCTCAGGCTCAGACAACCTGATGCTGTTCCGGAGAACTGTGGCTGGCCCCCGTCACTGGGCTCTGGATCTGGGAAGGTGAGCACCGCCTCTGGTGGAGATGGAGACCTCAGGTCCGTGAACTCCTAGATCAATGTTTGGATCCACAGCAACTCCCTCTGCTGTGCATACAGCAGGTGCTCAGCATGTGTGCAAATTCAGCACCTTGCAAAGGCTCTGAGGGGTGATGTATGGGTCAGGGTTGGAAAGCAGGCGTTGGCTTCCATCCCAGGCTCTGGGAAGGAGACGGTTGGCTGCTGATCATGACAGCGTGAGTGTACTGGTACTGCACATTAACTCCATGCCAGGGAAACGTTCTCTCTCAGGCTCTCTTCTTTGTGCCCAGAAATGTTCATTTCATGCAGTCAGCAATGCTGTTGAGATTTCCAGGTCTTCCAGTGGTAAAGATTCTGCCTGCCAATGCAGAAGGCACAGGGGTTCGATCCCTGGATCAGAAAGGTCCCCTGGAGGAGGAAATGGCAACCCACTCCAGTATTCTTGCCTGGGAAATCCCATGGACAGAGGAGCCTGGTGGGCTATAGTCCAGGGGGTCGCAAAGAGTCGGACACGAGTGAGCGACTAAGCCCGCACAGCAGCACGCAATACTGTTGGTATTCAGGGGTCCTCACCTGCTGCCCCAGCTCAGATCCCCAAGCTTATCTCCTCCTGCTGGTGTCCTCAGGCTTCTGGATGACTGCCCACCACCAGACATCAGTCTCACCCCAGAGCAAGCCCTGGACTTTGGCACCTGTCCATCCTTCTGATGGATAAGTATCCTTATCTACTGTGAGTCAGCTGATGGGAAACCCACTGACTTACAGTTTCTGTTCATTTTGACCCCTTCATGGATCACAGCCTTGTCATGGCGAAGGGGCTTGTGCAACTCAATGAAACTATGAGACATGCCATGCAAGGCCACCCGAGACAGATGGGTCACAGTGGAGGGTTCTGACAAGACGTGGTCCACTGGAGAAGGAAATGGCAACCCACTCCAATATTCTTGCCACAAGAACCCCAGGAAGAGTATAAGGCAAAAAGATATGACACTGAAAGATGAACCCCCCAGATCGGAAGGTGTCCGATATGCTACTGGGGAAGAGTGAAAGGCAATTACTAATAGCTCCAGAAAGAATGACGTGGCTGGGCCACAGTGGAAACAGCACCCAGCTGCGGATGTGTCTGGAGACGAAAGTAAAATCCGACACTCTAAAGAGCAGCGTTGCCCAGGAACCTGGAATGTTAGGTCCATGAATCAAGGCAAACTTGACGCGGTCAAGCAGGAGATGGCAAGAGTGAACACTGACATTTTAGGAATCAGTGAACTAAAGGGGACGGGAATGGGCGTATTTAATTCAGATCATCATTTTATCAACTACTGTGGGCAAGAATTCCTTAGAAGTGCTGGAGTAGTCCTCATAGTCAACAGAAAAGTCCAAAATGCAGTACTTGGGTGCAGTCTCAAAAATGACAGAGCAATCTCAGTTTGTTTCCTGCATAAACCATTCAACATCACAGTAATCCAAACCTATGCCCCAACCACTGATGCCAAAGAAACTAAAGTTGACTTGAAGCTTCCTCAGGAGATACCTGGAGGAATAGGCAATTTGGCCTTGGAGTACAAAATGAAGCAGGGCAAATGTTAACAAGAGTTCCGTCAAGAGAACACATTAGTCATAGCAAACACCCATTTCCAGCAACACAAGAGATGACTCTCCACGGGGACATCATCAGATGGTGAAGCTCTATACGGTCAGCAAAAACAAGACGTGGAGCTGACTGTGACTCAGATCATGAACTCCTTATTGCAAAATTCAGACTTAAAGAAAGTAGGGAAAACCACTAGACCATTCTGGTATGACCTAAATCAAATCTCTTATGATTATATAGTGGAGGTAACAAATAGATTCAAGGGATTAGATCCAGTAGAGTGCCTGAAGAACTATGGATGGAGGTTTGTAACATTTACCAAGAGGCAGTGACCAAAACTGTCCCAAAGAAATAGAAATGCAAGAAGGCAAAGTGGTTGTCTGAGGAGGCTTTACAAATAGCTGAGGAAGAGAAGCGAAAAGCAAGAAAGAAAGGGAAAGATACACCCAACTGAATGCAGAGTTCCAGAGAATAGCAAGGAGAGATTAGAAGGCCTTCTTCAATGAACGATGTGAAGAAGTAGAGGAAAACAATAGAATGGGAAAGACCAGACGTCTGTTTAAGAAAATTAGAGATATCAAGGGAACATTTCATGCAAAGATGGGCACAATATAGGACAGAAACAGTATGGACCTAATGGAGGCAGAAGAGATTAAGAAGAGGTGGCAAAAGGGGGGTTCAGGATGGGGGACACGTGTACACCCGTGGCTGATTCGTGTTGATGTATGGTGAAAGTCACTATAATATCATAAAGTAATTAGCCTTTAATTAAAATTAATTAATTAATTAAAAAAAGAAAAGGTGGTGAGAATTCACAGAAGAACTACACAAAAAAGGTCTTAATGGCCAGAATAACCATGATGGTGTGGTCATAACTAGAGCCAGATATCCTGGAGTGTGAGGTTAAGGGGGCCTTAGGAAGCATTACTACAAACAAAGCTAAAGGAAGTGATGGAATTCCAGCTGAATTATTTAAAATCCTAAAAAGATGATGCTGTTAAAGTTCTGCACTCAATATGACAGCAAACTTGGAAAACAGAGCAGTGACCACAGGACTGGAAAAGATCAGTTTTCATTACAATCCCAAAGAAGGGTAGTGCCAAAAAATATACAAACTCTGGACAATTGCGCTCATTTCACATGCTAATAAGGTCATACTCAAAATCCTTCAAGCTAGGCTTCAGCAGTATGTGAGCCGAGAACTTCCAGATGTTCAAGCTGAGTTTAGAAAAGGCAGAAGAACCAGAGATAAAATTGCCAACGTTTCATTGGATCATGGAGAAAGCAAGGGAATTCCAGAAAAATATCTGCTTCCACTTCACTGACTGCGCTAAAGACTTCTGTGGATCACAACAAACTGGAAAATTCTTAAAGAGATGGGAATGCCAGACCACCTGACTTGTCTCCTGGGAAACCTGTATGTGGGTCAAGAAACAACAGTTAGAACCGGACATGGAACAACATACTGGTTCAAAACTGGGAAGAGTACTTCAAGGTTGTACATTGTCACCCTCCTTATTTAACTTATATGCAGAGTATATTATGTGAAATGCCAGGCTGGGAGAATCACAAACCTCAGATGTGCAAATAACACCACCCTAATGGCAGAAGGTAAAGAGGCACTGAAGAGCTTCCTGATGAAAATGAAAGAGGAGAGTGAAAATGGTGGCTTAACACTCAACACTCAGAAAACTAAGATCATGGCATGTGGTCCCATCACTTCATGGCAAATAAAGGGGAAACAGTGACAGATTTTATTTTGGGGGGGCTCCAAAATCACTGTGGATGGTGACTGCCACTATGAAATAAAAAGATGCTTGCTTCTTGGAAGAAAAGCTATGACAAACCTAGACAGTGTATTAAAAAGTGGAGACCACACTTTACCAACAAAGGTACATATAGTTAAAGCTATGGTTTTTCCAGAAGTCCTGAACTGACGTGAGAGCTGGACCATAAAGAAGGTTGAGCACTGTAGAATCAGTGCTTTCGAATTGTGGTGCTGGAGAAGGCTCTTGAGAGTCCCTTGGACAACAAGGAGATCAAACCAGTCAATCCTAAAGGAAACCAACCCTGAATATTCATTGGAAGGACTGATGCTGAAGCTGAAGCTCTAATACTTTGGCCACCTGATGCCAAGAGCCTCCTAATTGGAAAAGACCCTGATGCTGGGAAAGATGGAAGGCAGGAGGAGAAGGGGACGACAGAGGATGAGATGGTTGGATGGCATCACCGACTCAAAGGACATGAGTCTGAGTAAACTCCAGGAGATGGTGAAAGGCCGGAGGACTGGTTGCTGCAGTCCACGGGGGTGGCAAAGAGTCGGACACGACTGAGCGACTGAACAGCAACATCATTCATTCTGAGACCCCACTTGTCCTTCTCCCTCGCTGAGGCCCGCCAGCCTGCCTGCCCTTCCCTTTGGGCATCCCCAGCACTGGCCCCTAGACTGGTCCTCCTTGTTAGGTCTGGTCCTGCTCTGGCCACACCCCTCACCTGCAGCTCGGCCCCCCAAACTCCTGGGAAGACCCTCCTTCTCAGGGTCCCCTCCTCCTGCTCCCTCGGTGTCTGAGCAGTTGTCACCTTTCTATGGGGATGCTTCAGAGTCAGAACTTGACTCTGGGTCTGGCCCCCTTCATGCTCAGGGACCTTGGACGGGACTTCACCTCTGGCCCTTGAGATCCTTCCCTGAAACATAGAGACAAGTCCAGTGACCGACCATGGGGGCTATTGTGACAGTTAGGTGACCATGTCAATGGACACATTAGGACATTGTCTGAGAGAGCTATTCCTCAACAAATGATGTTATTGTTTTTTTTTAACAGGTGGAGAGCGCCCTCCTCCAGTATATCACTCAAACCACAAATAATCCACCCAAACTCCTACATTCTGGCTCATACCGCATGTGGGGGGGCATCAGGGGAGGTGCGTGCACAGGTGACCTCAGCAGAGGGATTGGACTGAGACCCAGGACATCTCAGAGCCCAGGAACCAAAAACAAAGGAGCGGACAGACGAGGAGTTTCCTTCCGCCAGCCACCCTTGGGCAGTGTCGACATTCTCTGATCTTGGTCAGAGCTGGGGAAAACCGGACGGTGTTTCCCTTTTGTCAAGTCACTCTGTGTGTGTTTAGGTTTTCCTTTCGGGTCAGGGCCGTGGTTGGGCTGTTTTGCACTGAGGTCCTGCCTTCCCTTCTGGGACCTCCCCACACTCGGGTGGAGATCTCCAGCAGTGTGGGGAATGTTCCCATGTTTTCACTCTATGTGACAGAGGCAGACATTGAGGAGGGGCTGTCGTGCCCCCGAAAGGACAGGACGTCTTTTCTTCCCTCTTCTCTCCTCATGGAGGTGAGCTGCACACTTTCATCTCATCATCACATCAGTGGTGTCGGGCGCTATTTTGGGCCCGGATGTTCGTCACTAGGTTCTACTAAGGCCTTTACCAAGCCAGCATCTCCCTGACCTCAGGGAGATGGCGAGGGGGTGCACTGGTCCCAGGGCTCCTGCTGCCCTGAGGGCCTTGGGCTCCAGGGAGAGCATGGGGAGGGTGCTGGGGGCACAGGGGGAGAAGACGAGGTGAGGCCCACCCAGATCTGAGCTGATAGCTCCTCATCCTCTTATCCCTTCTCTCACGCTCCTCGCACGCACCCACACCCAGCCATCGAGAGGCAGAGTTCTCCCCCTGCCCCCGCCCAGGGGAGAGTCCTGGAGTAGAAGGCTCAGGGAGCAGACTCGGACCACAGTGCTGGGCCCAGAGGCGTCTGGTCTGGCTCAGCTGTGTCTGCCCCAGGGCCTTCTGCATTGCTTCCTGCCTGGAAGTGAAGTCGCTCGGTCATGTCTGACTCTGCAACCCCATGGACTATAGCCTGCCAGGTTCCTCCATCCATGGGATTTTCCAGGCAAGGATACTGGAGTGGGTTGCCATTTCCTTCTCCAGGGGATCTTCCTGACCCAGGGATTGAACCCGCGTCTCCTGTACTGCAGGCAGATGCTTTACCATCTGATCTATTGGGGACATGTAGCCAATTTGCTTGACTACAGCTTATGGGCCCACCTTAGGGGGTGCTGTGGGACCCCAGTAACTGCGTATATGATAAAGATCAGGCCCAGCACACAACTGTGCCTGAGCAAACAGCCCAACCATGGCCCTGACCCGGAAGGAAAACCTAAACACACACAGAGTGATTTGATAAAAGGGAAACGCCGTCCGGTTTTCCCCAGCTCTCACCAAGATCAGAGAATGTCAACACTGCCCAAGGGTGGCTGGCGGAAGGAAACTCCTCGTCTGTCCACTCCTTTGGTTTTGGTTCCTGGGCTCTGACAACAGCCGCCCCTCCATTCTTGGAAGTGACCCCCAAATCCAGAGGTGTAGTCCCTCGGGGCAAAGGGGGCAACCCAGGTGCAGAGGTGGGCTGACACCAGGAGAAGGGCCCCCACCCGGTGCCATCAAAGTGACGGTTCCAGACAGACCCTACCCCATCTCCCCAGGGCCCCCACTCCAGGGGCCCATCTCCCCAGGCTCTGGTCCCAGGGTGTCGCCCATGACACAGGGACCCTGGAGGTGTTTGAGAATCCTGCTGAGACCCGGGCACAGGCAGCCTGTCCTTCCTCCGGCTCTAGGGAGTGAAGGGCACTCACAGGAGGCCAGAGCTGGGAACTTGCACAGGGCAGCCTGGCTGGCACTGCCAGGATCATCCTCCCCAGTCCCAAGGCACTTGGGCTGAGCCACCCTGCCCCCTCCCCGGGGTCCTTTGGCCTAGTCCGTCTGTCTGGCCCCAATCTGGGCTCCCCCAGCATCTGGCCTGTTCCCAGTTTTCCTGGTGGTGGAACTGGACAAAACCTTCTCCTGCTAGGGAGCTCACGCTCCTCGCACGCACCCACCCCTCTCTGGGGGGACCGAGGTTCTGCCTTCCCTTCTGGAACCTCCCCACACTCGGGTGGAGATCTCCAGCAGTGTGGGGAATGTTCCCACGTTTTCACTCTATGTGACAGAGGCGGACATCGAGGAGGGGCTGTCGTGCCCCCGAAAGGACAGGACGTCTTTTCTTCCCTCTTCTCTCCTCATGGAGGTGAGCTGCACACTTTCATCTCATCATCACATCAGTGGTGTTGGGAGCTATTTTGGGCCCGGATGTTCGTCACCAGGTTCTACTAAGGCCTTTACCAAGCCAGCATCTCCCTGACCTCAGGGAGATGGCGAGGGGGTGCACTGGTCCCAGGGCTCCTGCTGCCCTGAGGGCCTTGGGCTCCAGGGAGAGCATGGGGAGGGTGATGGGGGTGCAGGGGGAGAAGACGGGGTGAGGCCCACCCAGATCTGAGCTGATAGCTCCTCATCCTCTTATCCCTTCTCTCTGCGACTTGGGTGACTCAAGACTTAAAACGTTGGCAAGAAGGTCAAACACTGCCACCTCTGATATCCCTCCAACCTTCACCAAACATGGATCCTCTCAGCTGCCTGTGCTGTGTGCTGGCCGGTCACTGGCACATGGACCCCTCTCCCCCGCCCCCCAGATGTGGAAACAAGCTAGGTTGGCTTATCTGCATTGGAGAGGGCAGCCAGGCCTCAGCAGGGAACAGAGGGTCCAGGGGTACCTGGCCAGGCTTGGGTATGGAGGGTGAGGAAGGAGGCGGTGTTGGAGAACATTCTAGAAAAAGAGACCTCAGAGCTACTGGATGAGGAGCTACACTGGCCAGGAGACCTCCTCTGGGGATGTGGGAGCCAGGTGCCTTCCCTGCAATGGACCCCTGCCTTGGTCTCCCCACGAGATGCTCCTGCCCAGCCTTGAGGGGCAATTGATGCTGGGCTGAGCTCAGAGAGATCCTGGCGCTCTGGCTGCTGGAGCCACCTGGGAAGGGGTGGGGCAGATTTGGGGGCTCAGTCCTCTGAGGGTACTCCAGGGCACAGGGGCTTAGCAATAAGAGCCCCAGACTCTTCAGGTCATCCTCTGCCCCCAGCACCAGGTTTCAGGCACCAGAGACCCTCCCTCAGAAACCTATGGGGGTGAAGGTGGGGGAGCCAGGAGGTGGGTTAAGTGATGGGAGGAGACACTGGGGATGCGAGAGCAGGGCTTGGTTTGAATCACGACATCTTCCGTCCCTGGAAGGCAAGAACTGGGGCATGGCGGTGGGGAGATTCTCAGGGACCCAGCCTGGTCTCTGCAACACAGGTCCTCGTACAGATGCCATCTCCTACTCAGAAGTGTCCCTCACTGCCTGCCTGATTGGCCGCTGCTTCCCAGATGACCTCCCAGACACCCTCCCAGACCACGCTGGTCCATGGTCAGTCCCGGTGGCATCCAGGTAGGGCCTTTATCAGAACAGGGAATTGGAAACTGAAGCTCCCCACGAGGGTGTGACATTTGGGTGGGGAAGTTCATGGGTGGCGTGAGTGGCCCAAGTTCAGGAAGGGGTGAGGCCCAACTCTGCTGACACAACAGCTTCCAGGCACTCTGATGATATATAAGGCTCCTGCTGCTTGAGCAACTTCAAGGAGGAGGCCACAGGCTGTGACTGAGCATAGAATCAGAGGACTCGGAGCCAGGGACGGTAAAGAAGTTGATTCATGGGGCCCAGCAGAGTGGGGCCAGATACCACACGACAGGGGACCCAGGATGGGGGCAGAGTGGCACGGAGAGGCCGTGTCCAGTCGGACTCCAGGCAGAGGATTGGGTCTTCTTCATCGAGGCTCTGAGCACCCTGCATTGCTTCTGCGGGGAGACCCTGACTCAGCGGGGGTCAGAGAGGGAGGTCTAGTGGCTCCAGCAGAGATGTGGGGTGCAGGAGGAAGGGGTGTGGCAGAGAGGGGAGCCCTGGGTGGTCCCAGAAGGAGCCCCGTGTCTTCTGGCCTCTCCCACCTCTGTCCTCAGACACCTGATGGACGAACACACCTTCATTGAGAACTTCAGCAATCAAGAATGGCCTTCCAAGACCTACCTCTGCTACAAGGTGGATAGGCTGGATGGCAACGCTACGATCCCTTTGGATGGGTACCAGGGCTTTGTGCGCAACAAGGTGACCGACCCAGCCTGCCTGCAGCGGGCAGGCCCTCCCCTTGGAGGGACATTCAGGGTGGAAGGTTCTCAGTTGCACACGGGCTGTCCCACAAGCTCTCTCACCAGGTCCCTGTAGCTGCTGCCGCTGCTCTGCCAGGAATCAGGTGGGGACACTTTCTGTGTCATTGACAGCTTTGAGCCACATGTCAGAAGCCAGTCACAGCCACCCAGGGCCTGGCACCTCCAGTCCAGTGTCACCCCGGAGTTTCATGACTTGGTTACCCCTCTCCTGCTCCACCTCTGGGGAGGGGTTGGGACAGAGGGTGACGCATGTGGACAAGGGGCCGGGTTCTTCCCTGGACTCTGCCCAGGGCAGGCTCTTGCCAGAGAGCCAGATCCTCTCTCAATCACCACGGGCTTGGGCGGCTGGGCAAGACATCCGCCCACTGCTTGAGAGATTCTGGCAAGGTTACTGATCCCCACAGCCCTGCTGCTGCCAGCTGTATTTAGTCCAGGAGTGCACTGGACTCAGCACAGGGTGATGCCCAGAGTAGAAGCTTGTAAAAGTTTTGGCACACACGTGGGTTAGTGGGGTAGGTTCGTGGAGGAGTTGGAGAGCAGAGTGAATCGCTCCAGGGAGGAAATGCCCACTTCCATGGCAGGGGTCCAGTGTCGGAGCTCCCTTGGCCTCCTCCCTCCCGGCACAGCTGGACTAGGTGAGGCTCCTGAAGGCCCTATCACAGGCACAAGATAAGAGACTCCAGCAAACTCAGAAATCGAGATGAGGCATACTTAATAGTTTAAAAATCAAAATTAACGCAATTCTGTGATGCAGGAAACTGCAACATCTGCCTAAAGACTGATCAGTTTCAGAGCTGTGCAGAGCCATAGGGATACTGTGTCTATCAAGGGGTTTGGCATTCCTTTGGATCGTGTCAATCCTCCATTGAAATAGCATTTCACTGGGTGCTGAGGCTTGCCCCCACTCTAACTTCGTGCTGGGGGCCAGCGCCTCACCTGCCTTCCTTCCATGGTCTTTCCCTCCGTGCTAGCCCGTACACAACAAAGGACAGGATGCTTGTCTTCCTCTTCTCTGTAGGGTTTTGATCAACTGGAGGAACCCCGCCATGCGGAGTTCTACTTCCTGGAACAGATCCGTTCTTGGAATCTGGACAAGAATCAGCGCTACAGGCTCACCTGTTTCATCTCCTGGAGTCCCTGTTATACTTGTGCCCAGAACCTGACTACATTCCTGAAGGAGAACCACCACATAAGCCTGCACATCTTTGCCTCCCGCATCTATACCCGCGACTGTTTTGGGTGCCATCAGAGCGGCCTGTGCGCACTGCAAGCGGCTGGGGCCCGAATCACCATCATGACCTTTGAGGGTCGGCAGGGGTCTCCTGGGGGTGGGGCAGTGGCAGGGAGAGGCCTGTGGGAAGTTGCTAGAAAGAGGTGGGCAGGGTGGGAATCCCTGGTGCAGAGGCCTTGGTGTGCTGCCTGGGAAGGGAGGGAGGCTAGACTCTGGAAAGAGCCTATGGAAAGAGAGAGTTCAGAGGGGCAAAGGTGGTTCAGGAGGGGAGGGTGGGGAGGTGAATATGCATGGACTAGGGGGCTTCCAGAAAGAAGGAGAACGGACTGGCTCAGATTCCAGAAACAAGAAAGGACCTGAGGGCTTGCTTCAGCTGCACATACTCTAACACTGGGACGATACAGGGAAGACTAGCATGGCCTCTGGGCAAGGGCGACACGCAAACTCGTGAAGCGTTCCATATTTTCCTCGGCTAAAAATAGGAATGTGTTGACTCAGTTCTAGGACCTATTATACAGAGTGAAGTAAGTCAGAGAGAGAAAGACAAATATCGTATATTAATGCATACATATGGAATCTAGAAAGATGGTACCGATGAACCTGTTTGCACGGTAGCAAAGGAGATGCAGATGGAGAGGACAGAATTTTGGACACAGAGGAGGAAGGAGAGGGTGGGATGATTTGAGAGAGTAGCCTTGAAACATGTACAATACATGGGAAATAGATAGCCACTGGAAATTTGCTGTGTGACGCAAGGGACCCAAAGCCAGGACTCCGTGACAACCAAGGAGGGTGGGATTGGGGAGGGAGATGGGAGGAAAGGTCAAGAGGGAGGGGACATGTGTTACCTATGGCTGATTCATGTTGATGTATGGCAGAACACTGTAAAGCAATTACCCTTCAATTAAAAATTTAAAAAAAATTTAAAGAAGAAAAAATTTGAGGGGTAAGCTAAGTCCCTGAAAGGAAAGAGAGAGGGGGCAGTGAAATGATGACGGGAAAAGCCCATCCCCAGACTGGAGCTCACCTTTCTTTCCCTGGCTCCATTTCAGACTTTGAGCGCTGCTGGGAAACCTTCGTGGACCACCAGGGAAAACCCTTTCAGCCCTGGGAGGGGCTGGAGGTAAAGAGTCAGGAGTTCTGTGAGGAACTGCAGGCCATTCTCACGGTGAGGGTTCCTCCCGGCTGCTTCCCTGGACCTCCCCCGTCCTCTCCTCTCCTCTGCCGGGGCCTTTATCTATGTTTGGGCCGCACGAGGTCTTCGTTGCAGCATGCAGGGGCTTCTCTCCACTTTCCGTGCACAGGCTTCTCTTGTTGCAGAGCAAGGGCTCCAGGGCAGGCTGTGCACTTTTCTGGTTGCGACGTGGGCTTAACTGCCCTGAGGCCCATGGGATCTTCATTCCCAGACCAGCAGTGGGACCCATGTCCCCTGCCTTGGGAGACAGTTTCTTAAGCCACCAGGGGAGTCCCTGCCTGGGCCTTCCTCCTCTTTTTAGAGCCACCTTTAGGGTGATCTGTTCCCTGCTGGGACACCGGCTCCGTCCCTTCTTCCCTTTCCCGAGGGGTCCCTCCACTTCCTCACGTGCTTCTGTCCCTCCTCCCTTCCCCATCTTTGTGACACTTCCCAGACCGCCTCTCTGTTTTTGTTTCATCTTCCAACTCTCTCATTCCCTGCTTCATCCTAGACTCAGCAAAACTGAAGGATGGATGCCAGCCTCTCGAAAGAAGGCTGCTGCTGCTGCTAAGTCGCTTCAGTTGTGTCCGACTCTGTGTGACCCCATAGACGGAAGCCCACCAGGCTCCGCCGTCCCTGGGATTCTCCAGGCAAGAACACTGGAGTGGGTTGCCATTTCCTTCTCCAATGCGTGAAAGTGAAAAGTGAAAGTGAAGTCGCTCAGTCATGTCCGACCCTTAGCGACCCCACGGACTGCAGCCTACCAGGCTCCTCCATCCATGGGATTTTCTAGGCAAGAGTACTGGAGTGGCTTGCCATTGCCTTCTCCGTCTAAAGAAGGCAGGAGACCTCTACTGAACAGCAGAACAAAACACCTTCTTTTAAGAAATATAAACATGCCATTTGCTACTGTCTCCAGACTGATCCAAATAGACCAGCAAAAAGCAAATGCCTCAGAAGAAACAGTTTTTTTAAAATAAAAATCTGAGTAGATTTACTTTTCATTCAAACCTATGTTGTGTTTCAAATCTACATCATTAAGATTCTATTCAATACTATCAGAATAGTTTCTGATTTTTAGATAAATGAATATTTTAATTGATTTTAAATGCAAAGCAATAAAATGAAATATTAAGAATCTCTCATTTGGTTTTTTCCCTTAGTAAATGTATCATGAACTATAAATAGTTTATTAAAAGTTGCAAAGATGCAGATGCCTTTTTCTTTTGCAGTGGATCTGATTCATGGCGGGGTGGAGGTATAGTGGTCACACTAATTCCTGCTGCTCTGAGTAAAAACCAGCTAAATCTTGTAGGAGGGAAACCTAGGATTCAAAAATCTGCAGCCATCAACAACCTATCACACTGCTAACACTACTGTTTTTGAAACGACAGACCATGCGGTAAGAGAAGAGAAAGAATGAGTCTCAATATTGAAAGAGAACTTTCAAATCTGCAGCCAGATAACTCCGGGAATTACTCCAGTCCCCACACCACTGCTCCTTCTACTGCCCTAGAGAGGAAGCCAGAGGGAGAGGCTGTTGTGCACAGGTGATGAACTGGCCCCTGCACAGTACGCGGACCCGAGCAGGACCATCTCAGGCACTAGACTGCTCTCCTGCCACTGACTCCGCAGGGACTGAATTGAGCTGAGTCAGCCTTGCACAAGGCGTCCAGACAGCAAAGTCTCCCAGGTCTCTCCTCTCAGACTTCTGCTCATGTGGCACGGGCCCCAAATGTGTCACAACCTCACACAAACATGTGACTTCAAGAAGCTGGAAGCAGAACCATTCAGTGATAGAATATTAGGGACAGATGATGATGCTGGTCGAGAAGGCAGGAAGGGACTGAATCAGGGAGGGCCGGTGCATCTGAGGGAAGGAAGCACAGGTAGAAGAAGGTAACCTGGGAGGGAGGGAGGAAGGGAGAGGTGAGGAGAGGGGAGGAGCAGGGCTGAGACCCAACAGTGGGAAGACAAGGCATCTAAGGAAAGGATGCTGGGATGAAGGCGGGTGGACAGGGTCAGAGCTGTCTGGAAAAGCTGAAAGTAAGGCTCGTTTCATAAAATAAACCATGTGGGGCGGGTGGGTTGGTCCAGGTGTGGCTTGGCTGCTCAGTGATGCTGTCAAGACATGGCCCACTACTGCTGTTCCCTCAGCTCAGCTCTCAGTACTGTCTCCTCAGGGTCTTGAATGGCTGCATGACTCCAGACATCACACCTCACTCCAGAGGGGAAGAAAGAAGATAGGACAAACCCCAGAATTTCAGAGCCCATATGTTCTTTTAATGGACACTAGCAGTGTCTTACCATGCATGAGAGGGGGCTGGTGGGAAAATCTCTGTTGGTGTTTCACTTGACCCAGTTTGGGCCGCAGAGGGAACAAGATTGGCTCTTGAGCTCCTCACCTGTAAGATATGGAGAATAATAGTGACTGGCTGAGGGCCGTTGGGCAGTTAAGCGTCAAGTACTTAGGAAGATGTTGACATAGTTATTCTTCAACAGATGATGATGGTACTATTTAAAAAAGGGGGAGAAATCGCCCATTTAAAAAATCACTCAATCTACAATAAACCATCAGCCCTCCAGCTCACTCTGGCTCACACCGTGCGCAGCCAGGTGCCAGGGAAGACGTGGGCGACAAGCAGCATCTGGGGCCTTGGCAGCAGAGTCATTACGGCCCAGACCCAGGCCAGGCCTGTTCCCCTCCCCTCAGTGCTGCTGATGGGCCTCACCTCCTGCCTCCTAGGGGCTCCTTCTCTGACCCCTGGGGGCTCCTCCTGCACTCCTGACTCTGGGCCTGACCTCTTCCCATGGGTCCCAACCATGTTCTCCGCCGATGCCTTCATTTCTGTGTCCCCTCCCCTCCTGCTGCATGCGTGTCAGGGAGTCTGCAAGTCCCCAGAGACGATGGAGTCATGCCCACGGGAGGGAAGATGGACCAAGAGGCGGTCCCTTTCACTTGTCTTCAACACCCACCTTTGGTTGCAAACTCACCAAGTCTCCCAGCTTTGACCAAGCCCTTTTCACACCCAAGCTCATAGTGGCTTTACCAAATCTCAGGGAATTACTGCTTAGCACCACTTGGCTATGAAGCCAAGTCCTCTTTCCCTCTTCCCAAGGTCTCACAGGTAGGTAGAGGCCACATTCACACCTGGGCCCCTCCGGCCAACCCTGAGAGACCTTCCTAAGGACTGTGAGTTATATCAGGATACACACAGGGAGGCTGAAGAAGGCTGCAAGCAAAGCCGGGGTTTCCAGCGCTGGAGTCTGGAGTTGACCTGGTCAGGCCTGTGAGCACACGTGGGAGACTTCAGAGCACAGGGGAGGGATTGAGACAGGACCCGATCCCTGGGGGGATCTGGGGAGAGGGTGAAGGAGGGGCAGGGCTGCGGCCTGGAGGAGGCCCGGGGTGAGGAGACAGGGCCATTTGCCACCTAGGGAGCCGGAGGGGTGCTCTCTTCCTCACCTGGGCCCCCGTGAAGGTGCGCGGCTCTGTGCTGTGTCCAAGGGTCCAGACACGGCACCGTACCAGAGGACTGCCAGTGGCTGACCACACGCCCGGTTTACTTTGAATTTCAGACGAACGATAAATAATTTGGAATTTACTTAACCAAAAACGTATTCACATTTCACTGGGGTCCTATATTTTTGTTTGCTAAATCTGGCTGCTCTTTTTATTTTTGGCTGTGCTGGGTCTTCATTGCTGCGAGGGCTTTTTCTCTAGTGGCAGCAAGTGGGGGCTACTCTCTGGTTGCGGCGTGTGGCTTTTCTTATTGGGGAGCACAGGCTCGAGGGTGCTTGGGTTTTGGTAGTTGCAGCTCGTGGGCTCAGTAGTTGTGGCTTCCGGGCTCTAGAGCACAGGCTCAGTAGTTGCGGTGCCCAGGCTTAGTGACTCTGCGACATGAGGGATCTTCCAGGACTAGAGATCGGTCTTGAGTCTCCTTCATTGGTGGTCGGATTCTTTACCACTGAGCCCCCAGGGAAGCCCGGGCTGCTCTTTTCATGCAGGAGACATTTACAGGAACTCCCATTCTGGTCGAAGCCCCTCTTGGGCTGAGTGGGTCCTGCACCCTCGCTGGGGGTCCTTTGGCTCCAATCTTCCCTCCCATGAGCTCCCTGGAGCACCCTGCCCTTCCCCCACAGTGGTTGCTGACAGGCTCCAAACACGATGCCAGTTAACAAGGGCATGCCTCCTGCCTGGTTGTGGGATATCGAAAGGGGGAAACCCTTTGGACGTGACACTGAGACTTTCCTTTGTGATGCACAAGCATCATTGCAACACTATGGAAGGAAGGATAACTGTTCATTCAGCAACAAATATTTGCACACTTTTTTCTTTGTTAAATGTTACTACGGGAGTATAATTGCTTTATAAAGTTGTGCGAGTTTCTGCTGTGTAACAAAGTGAATCAGATCCTGTGTGCACAGATACCCCTTTCCTCTTGAGCCTCCCTCTCGCCCACCCATCTAAGTCATCCCAGAGCACAGCACTGGGCTCCCTGTGCTACACAGCTGTTTCCCACCAGCCACCTATTTTACACATAGATGTCGTATGTCTCAGTGTTACTCTCCCAGTTCGCCACACTCCCCCTTCCCCACTGTGTCCGCATGTCCATTCTCTACGTCTGTGTCTCTATTCCTGTCCTGCAAAGAGGTTCACCTATCCTTTTTCTATATTCCGTATATATTTGTTAAGATATTTGTTTTTCTTTTTCTGACTTACTTCACTCTATATAACAGACTCTAGGTCCACTCACATCACTGTAGATGGTACAATTTCATTCCTTTTTCTGGCTGAGTAATATTCCACTGTACACTGCAGGAAGTGGTGGGTGTTTAAACAGCAGAATATTTGCTCTGAAATCTAAAATGAAAATCTGGAGCTTCAGGGCAGGTGGCCTGGCAGGGAGAAACATGGGGGAGGTTGAGTCCTCCCTTTATAAACATGGGAGCCAAGGGAGATATTCATGGTTGGCAGAATGAAAAAGGGAGTTACAGCTGAAGGTGGGGATGAGTTGAGAGTCTGAAAACAGGGATATCACTTCCAAGGCAGAGAAGAGTGATGGGAAGATCGAGCCGTGTATATTCTCCCTGATCAGAACTGATGTCAAAAGATGATGGATCAAGACCCAGAGCACAAGCATATCATGAAACCGTAAGAAACGATGGTGGAAGTTAGAGAGGTGGCTAAAAGCCATGGAGTCTGGCAGGCCTGGAGTCGACAGGAATGACACAACTTTGCTTTTGGTTTGGTGTTTCCTTGTCATTTTGATTTTGTCATGCTGTGTGTCCTTACATGTATATCTTCTGATTTCATTCGCAGCAGGGACAAAACCTGTAGAAAATGCTTTGTAATAAATTTAATAATAAATGAATAAGACTAAAGTAATATGCAAATTTAATAGAAGTCCACAGAAAAACACAATATTGCTTTTGCCTCCTTTTGGACTTGAAAATCTACTACTCAGGTAAAAATAGTAAAAGAAAGAAGTTAGATTTAGAAAGCATGTGATGGAGGGTGATACAGCCAAAAATCTCATGGGCCTCATGGGCCCGAAAGCACAGCAGGGGTCCAACCATGAGACCACTGGGAAGGGAGCTTGAACTTGCTCTGGGTCTATTGCTCTGGGTAAAACAGGCGATCAGAAAGCCCCAAGAAACCATGGCTGAAATCATCTAGCTCCTGGCCTTTCTCCTGGTCTGCAAGAGGCTCAGGTTAAGAATCTGCATGTCTTGGGGCTTTCCTGGTGGCTCAGTTGTGGACATACATTAGACCCTGGTCTGGGGAGATCCCATGTGCTGCAGAACAACTGAGCCTGTGCGCCACAACTACTGAAGCCTGAACGCCCTGGAGCCCTTGCTCCTCAGCAAGAGAAGCCACCATAATGAGAGGCCTGTGCAGCACGACTCGAGAGCAGCCCCTGCTCCCTGCAACTGGAGAGGTGAACTGCAGCTTCACGAACAGTAATGAAGACCCAGTGCAGCCACAAAAAAATAAACAACACAAATAAATCTTCGAAAAAATGCACACTGTTATTAAAAAAAAAAAGGATTAGTGTGTCTGTAAAGTTCATCTTGGGTTGTTGGTGCAAAGGAAGGTGAATTCCAAGCTGGATGTGAATCCCACACTAACCTCATTAACGCCAAGCATTTGCATGGATACTGATGGGAAATTTGTACTGAACCTGATGGCCAATTGGGAACTGACAGTTCTTGGAGGGTACTTAGCTCTCATTCATTTGTAGCTAAAATGTTTTTCTTCTGTATTATTAGATGTCCAGCATGCTCTCCCTACACTGTCTGGACAGTCAGCTGTTGGAGAAGGAAATGGCAACCCACTCCAGTGTTCTTGCCTGGAGAATCCCAGGGACGGGGGAGCCTGGTGGGCTTCCATCTATGGGGTCACACAGAGTCGGACACGACTGAAGTGACTTAGCAGCAGCAGTAGCAGCAGGCACACTGCATATCATTTGAAGAATATACTTTTGTTATCCCTTTCAAATTACTGATGAATTCTTCACAGAACTAGAATAAATAATCCTAATATGTATATGGAATCACAAAAGACCCAGAATTGCCAAAGGAATCCAGAAGAAAAAAAGAAAAAGCTGGAGGCATAACTCTCCCAGACTTCAGATAAGACTGCAAAGCTACAAGAATCAAAACAGCATGGTACTGGCACAAAAACAGACATATAGATCTATGGAACAGAATAGAGAGCCAGAAATGAACCCACACACCTATGGTTAATTAATCTTTGACAAAGGAGGCAAGAATAAACAATGGAGAAAAAGTCTCTTCAGCAAGTGGAGTTGGGAAAGCTGGACAGTGGCATGTAAATCACTGAAGTTAGAACACTTACACTCCACACACACAAAAATTTTAAATGGCTTAAAAACTTAATTATAAGACATGAAACAGAAACTCTAGAAAAGAACATAAGCAAGACATTCTCTGACATAAATCATACCAATGTTTTCTTAAGTTAGTCTCCCAAGACAATAGAAGTTTTTGCTTTTGCAAAAATAAGCAAATGGGACCTCATCAAACTTATAAACTCTTGCATAGGAAAGAAAATAAACAAAATAAAAAGACAACCTACAGACTGTGAGAATATATTTGCAAATGAGGGGACCAAAAAAGGCTTAATTTCCGAAACATATAAACAGCTCATACAACTCAATAACAACAACAAAAACCCCAAACAACCCAATAAAAAATGGGCAGAAGACCTAAATAGACATTTCTCCAAAGAAGACACACAGATGGCCAAAAAGAACATGAAAAGATGCTCAACATTGCTAATTATCAGAGAAATGCAAATCAAAACTACAGTAGGGTATCATTTCACACCAGTCAGAATGACCATCGTTTAAAAATAGAAACAATGAATACTGGAGAGAGTGTGGAGAAAAGGGAGCCCTCCTGCGCTGTTGGTGGGAATGTGAATTGGTGCAGCTATTGTAGAGGCTCCTTAAAAAGTGATACGATACAGCTACATGATCCACCATATGATCCAGCAATCCCACTCCTGGGAGAAAACTCTAACTCAGATTAGATACATGCACCCCAGTGTTCATAGCAGCACTATTTACAATAGCCAAAGCGTGGAAACACCCTAAATGTACCATTTCCAAGAGCCAAAGCATGGAAACAATCTAAATGGACAGATAAAAGGATAATACACACACACACACACTGCTGCTGCTGCTGCTGCTAAGTCACTTCAGTCGTGTCCAACTCTGTGTGACCCCATAGACGGAAGCCCACCAGGCTGCCCCATCCGTGGGATTCTCCAGGCAAGAACACTGGAGTGGGTTGCCATTTCCTTCTCCCAATGGAATACTACTCAGCCATAAAAATAAATGAAACAATACCACTTGCAGCAACATGGATGGACCTATAGATTATTATACTATGAAAGTGAAAGAGGAGAGTGAAAAAGTTGGCTTGAAGCTCAACATTCAGAAAACTAAGATCATGGCATCTGGTCCCATCACTCCATGGGAAATAGATGGGGTAACAGTGGAAACAGTGTCAGACTTCATTTTTTTGGGCTCCAAAATCACCGCGGATGCTGATTGCAGCCATGAAATTAAAAGACGCTTACTCCTTGGAAGGAAAGTTATGACCAACCTAGATAGTATATTAAAAAGCAGAGACATTACTTTGTCAACAAAGTTCCGTCTAGTCAAGGCTATGGTTTTTCCAGTGGTCATGTATGGATGTGAGAGTTGGACTGTGAAGAAAGCTGATCACCGAAGAATGTATGCTTTTGAACTGTGGTGTTGGAGAAGACTCTTGAGAGTCCCTTGGACTGCAAGGAGATCCAACCAGTCCATTGTAAAGGAGATCAATCCTGGGTGTTCATTGGAAGGACTGATGATGAAGCTGAAACTCCAATCCTTTGGCCACCTCATGCGACGAGTTGACTCACTGGAAAAGACTCTGATGCTGGGAGGGATTGGGGGTGGGAGGAGACAGGGACGACAGAGAATGAGATGGCTGGATGGCATCACCGACTCGATGGACATGAGTTTGAGTGAACTCCGGGAGTTGGTGATGGACAGGGAGGCCTGGCGTGCTGTGATTCATGGGGTCGCAAAGAGTGTGACACGACTGAGCGACTGAAATGAACTGAACTGAACTGAAGTGAAGTAAGTCAGACAGAGAAAGACAAACAGCATATGAGATCACTTATATGTGGAATATAAAATAAGATACAAATGACCTAATTTTCAAAATAGAAACAGACTCACTGACACAGACAAGAAACTTACGGCTACCAAAGGGGGAAAGGGGGAGGGAGGAATAAACAAAGAGTTTGGGATTAGCAGATACAAACTACCGCATCTAAAATAGATAAACAAGAAGATCTTACTGTATAGCACAGAGAACTGTATTTAAAAAAAGATATATTTTTAAAAATTGTAGTATAATACGCATATAAAATTTACTCAAGATTACACTTTCATTTCTCATCTCTGAATAATGTCCCTTGAATGTCTCATTTGCTCATATTAGATGGCTCTCTGCATGGGTTTGGGTAGACTCTGAAAGTTGGTGATGGACAGGGAGGCCTGGTGTGCTGCAATTCATGAGGTCGCAAAGAGTTGGACATGACTGAGCGACTGAAATGAACTGAACTGAACTGCTATTTTTTAATTTGATATTTAATATGTCAAATGTGCCCGAATATTTGTGAGTCCAGAACTCTAGATGGGGGTCCCAGACCCCCAGCAGTTGTGCCCCCACCTTGGTCAACAGGGCTCCATGTACAGGAAACAGGCGTGACTCACACATATATTCAGATGTTACTGGGTCTATGTATGAACACACCAGGCTGTTGTGGGATTTTTAATTGTCATTTTCATCAATATCATTAGATATAATCTCATTTATATTATTAAAACTAAATTTCAAATTAAAGAAAAAAGAAGAGAGCAGCCATACCTGAGAGGTGTCACCCAGGTCCTCGGGCTTTCATTCCCCTGCTATATGACGGCCCAGTTCAGCTGGATGCCTGCAGTCCCTTGGGCTGGACCCTGCGGTCACCCTTGACTCTCTCGTCCCCTCCTCCAGTTTCTGCCTTTGGTTTTCGTCTTTGGTGTTGTTGGCCCTTGAGTGTGCGCAACCACACATCCTGGGAAGTGACCCCTGGTCCTCACGACACTCTCGTGCTATAAACTAAGGACTTAAACTGAAGCAAAAATACTGAAAATAAGCAACACTTACTGCATGTTGAATGTCCACCACATTCTCATCCTCATGTCTGAATCAGAGTGAGTGGCTCACTTAAACCTCCGCCCAGCCCAGCAGTGAGGATCAATCCTTTACCTCCACTGCACGGGTGAGGAAACTGAGGCTCTCGGGGTCAGAGGTCGCAAAGCAGAGCTAGTCTGAGCCAGTCAGCACCTCTCATCCACGTGGTCTTTGAACCCTTTGCCTGGGATGATTGAAGAAGGTATGATATTAATAGCCAAGATTTTTTTTTAATGTAAAGGTTTACAAAATTTTATAAGCAAACTCCTAATATAGATACAATTGAACAACAACAAAAAAAGCTTCCTGGTAGAGGAAGAAGTGGTTATGTAGTTTCCTATCAGGAAACTATTACTTTTCAGAAAGGAAGTCAACTTGTCCTTCAATGGCACGGAGAAAATGTTCCCAGATCTACAGTCAAAATCACTCCTGTTGCAAAGTGTAAGTGCACCACTAAATTTTATTTTTTTTTAATGTCCGTCATTTTTTAAAAGTCTTTATTGAATTTGTTACAATTTTGCTTCTGTTTTATGTTTTGTTTCTTTGGCCCTGAGGCATGTGGGATCTTAGCTTCCAGACCAGGGATTGAACCTGCACTCCCTGCATTGGAAGGCAAAATCTTAACCACTGGTTCACCAGGAAAGTCTCAATATTTTAAATAAGTTTAATTACATATTCAATACAGATATTCTTTTCTTTGTAAGACTTAAATATGAGACTGTGTGAACACCAAGTATTCGCTTCACTCTCCAGCTTAAGAAACAGACAGGAAACAGCACGTCAGGGCTCTCCCCCACCCCCATCTCCCTTCAACTCTTAAGATTCAGGAAAAATAATCATGCCTGACTTCTAGCTCAGAAGTAAGTCTAGGAACAGTCTCATATTTCTTCTGCCTGATTTTTTTTTTTCTGCCCAATATGTTCACAAGAAAGACGACAGAATGTAGCCATGCTCTGTGGGTATAGATTTCTGAGTTTCAACTCCTGGCAACTCTTCCTCCTACCTGTGTAACCTCCGCTGAGTGACTAACCCTTTTTGTGCCTCCAGAGTAAGTGCAGGATAGAAAAAGGATTAAATGGATGAGGACAGACACAGCCCTGGGAACAGGGCAGGCCTCCAGGTCATGAACTGCATTGCACTTGACACCAAACAGCGCCCTCAAGTTGCAGTCCTGCTTTTCCTTCAGAGCACATCATAAACACTTCCTCAAGCCGTAAAGATTTATTATACGTGGATAGCAATCAAATATAGAAATGAATGCATCATTACTCAAAAGGCCGTATGTTGTTCTATGTCTGGGTATTTCCTGATTTGTTTGATCCAAGTAATCCCCCAGTGGAGCGCATTTAGGTAGTTTGCAAATTTTCAGCATTGTCAATAAGGCAGTGACACTGAGTTTTATAAATCGCTGGCATTTTGGACAAATGGGGCTAGGAAATTTCCTAAGATCTGGCCACCGAGCGTTTGGTGCACTTAGACATACTTTCCTATGAAAATCTTCTTGGAGCTCCTCTCCCAGCAGGAAAGCATAAGAGGGCCCTGTGGGACCACCGTCTCCTGGCTCCTCTGCGTCTGGGGTTGTCTCTGGTCAGGTGAAGAATAGGAGTCAACCTACAGGCTGAGAGGAGCTCAGCCCCAAACCAGGTCCCACCCACGATCCTGGAACAAAGTCCCAGCGTTGCTGCGATTCCATCACTCTGAATAAAGGCTAGACCTTACACACCTGGGCTCCGCATTCACCCAGTTAGAGCCCCATGTCAGCTGACCACTGTCCCCTAAAAGAGGAGAGGTCCAGGGGGACCTGTAGGGACAGAGGTGCCTGTAGGGTGGGCAGGGGGAAAACCCAGTGAACAGGAGGCCAGAGAGTCAGTGGGAGAGGCCATCACACAGACAGGGCAGCCGTGGGTCTCTGGGGTGACCATGACCCCAGTGACATAGAGCAAAGGATGAGACGTGACCACATGTTTTTGCCGTTTAGTTGCTCAGTCGTGTCTGACTCTTTGCAACACCGTGGACTGTAGCCCGCCAGGCCCCTCTGTCCATGGGATTCTCCAGGCAAGGATACTGGAGTGGGTTGCCAAGCCCTCCTCCAAGGGATCATCCTAATCCATAAGGTTGCAAGGAGTTGGAAATGACTTAACGGCTGAACAACAATTCTTGTGTATTAAAAAAAAATATTTTATACAGATAAACCAAATTATGGGTTTCTAGTAAAACACTCAAGCACTTATTTTTTACAAATATTTTTATCTATTTATTTTCTTGGCCGTGCCTGGTCTTAGTTGCAATGCGGGATCTTTAGTTGCAGCACGTGGGATCTAGTTCCCCGAGCAGGGATTGAACCCCTGACCCCGTGCATTGGGAGCACGGAGTCTCAGCCACTGGACCACGAGGGAACGCCCTCAAACAACTTATGATCAAGAGAATTAGAAAGAAAATCTCCTCTTCCTCCATTCCTGGTGCTTTCCCTACCCAGACACATGCTCTGGTATGTCTGAGTGTGCCTGTCCAGACCTTTCTCCATGAACGAAGGACAGATGTGCATGCAAACACATCGATAGTGGTGCTCTGCATGCATCTACCATGTTATAATGTTGTTGCTGTTGTAGTTCGGGTGCCCAACTGAACAGTCCATGTTGTTCAGCCATGTCCAACTCTTTGCAACCCTATGGACTGAAACATGCCAAGGTTTACGTTCTTTGCATCAGTGATGCTGTCCGGCCATCTCATGCCCTCTTCTCCTTCTGCCCTCAATCTTTCCCAGCACTGGGGACTTTCCCAATGTGTCGTCTGTTCACATCAGATGACCAAAATACTGGAGCTCAGCGTCAGCATCAGTCCTTCCAGTGAATACTCAGGGTTGATCTCCCTTAAGATTGACTGGTTTGATCTCCTTGCAGTCCAAGGGACTTTCAGGAGCCTTCTCCAGCACCAAAGTCCAAAGGCATCAATTCTTTGTCATTCTGCCTTCTTTATGGTCCAACTCTCACAACCGTACATGACCACTGGGAAGACCATAGCCTTGACTACACGGACCTTTATCAACAGAGTAATGTCTCTGCTTTCAGCACACTGTCTAGGTTTGTCATAGCTTTCCTTCCAAGAAGCAAACCGTGTTCTGATTTCATGGCTGCAGTCACCGTCTGCAGTGATTTTTGGAGCCCAAGAAAAAAAATTTCTCACTATTTCCACCTTTTCCTCTTCTATTTGCCATGAAGTAATGGAACCAGATGCCATGATCTTAGCTTTCCTAATATTAAATCTTAAGCTGACTCTTTGACTTTCCTCCCTCAGATTGATCCAACCAGGAGATCCAACCAGTCCATCCTAAAGGAGATCAGTCCTGGGTGTTCTTTGGAAGGACTGATGTTGAAGCTGAAACTCCAATACTTTGGCCACCTGATGCGAAAAGCTGACTCATTGGAAAAGACCCTGATGCTGGGAAAGATTGAGGGCAGGAGAAGAAAGGGACGACAGAGGATGATATGGTTGGATGGGAACCATCAATGGACATGGGTTTGGGTGGACTCCAGGAGTTGGTGATGGACAGGGAGGCCTGGCGTGCTGCGGTTCATGGCGTTGCAAAGAGTCGGACACGACTGAGCGACTGAACTGAACTTCACCCTCAACAAGAGGCTGTTTAGTTCCTCTTCACTTTCTGCCATTAGAGTGGTGTCATCCACATATCTGAGGCTGTTGATGTTTTCTCCTGCCTACCTTGATTCTGGCTTGTAACTCATCCAGCCCCGTATTTCTCATGACGTGCTCTGTAGATGAAACAAACCAGGTGACAGCAGACAGCCCTGTCGTACTCCTTTCTCGGTCTTGAACCAATCAGTATCTGATGGACTGTGCTATAATACCATGCATTATTTCTGAAATGTGGGACTGTAAGGAAATTTCTAATTACGGTGTGACATACAGTTTCCCCAAATGAATGCCCCAGGTAGATCATAAAAGAAAAGTCCGGCCGCCTTGGGGGCCCCCTCTGTCCCATCTTACTACCTCTCCTTGTCTCCCCGAGGATAACCACTCTCCTGATTTCTAACACAAGTTAGTTCATCTTGTTTTGCTATTTGTTTTTGTTCCAAACTAGTTTAAGAGTTCCACTTTCACTCCTCGATAGATTTTGTGTATTTCCCATTTGCTTCTTCACTCATTATTTCATCTAGTTCTGAAGGGTTATTGAGCGTCATCTTGATCAGCCAACCATCTTCATACCAAGATCTGTTGACAAGTCCTGGATTTTCTGCTAGAGTTTCATTCATTTCAGTTACTTCTCCTGCGAGAGGAGAACAGAGTTCACTAGCAGCTTTCACACTTGTCAAAGCACTGAATTCCTCTTGTTTGTCCAATTCCAATTTGGTCTCAACTTCAAGCAGACTATAGTAAAAAAAAAAAATCTCTCAAAGCTTCCTGTGCAAAATTGCTGATTCCCCCTGTGGGGAAAGAACACAGTTCTGATGAATCTGGGCTCAGGCATTCTCTGTTCCCCTCGGGCTCTTCATGGTCTCCTAAGCTCTGCCACGGTCACTGTGCCCCTAGCCAATGTCCGTCAACTGCACAGATGATGAAGAGCCTGGTGGGATTCTCTCCAGCAATGAGAACTGACGGTAAGCAGAACGGATGAACCTCAAACATAATTGAGTGACAGAAGCCAGACTCCAAAGGTTCTGGGGGAGGAGTGTGTTTTCAGTTCTTACCCATTCACGCTTGTCTGTGAATGTACACACCCAACAGCAGAGAGGTGTCTCATGGCAGCCGCTCGTTGCCCGCAGAGCCACCGTGGGCTGGGCGCGTTGGGTGCGGAGCTGATGCCATGGCCGCAGACCCTGGCCTGCCAGCTCCGCGCCGCTCACAGCACCACCTGTTGGTGTTATTCAGTTGCTAAGTCACGTCGGACCCTTTGCGACCCCCATGGACAGCAGCACACCAGGCTTCCCTGTCCTTCACTATCTAGTTCGTCTTCTTTCTGTGCTTTGTATAAACACACTCCTCCCCCAGAACCTTTGGAGTCTGGCTTCTGTCACTCAATTATGTTTGAGGTTCATCCGTTCTGCTTACCATCAGTTCTCATTGCTGGAGAGAATCCCACCAGGCTCTTCATCATCTATGCAGTTGACGGACATTGGCTAGGGGCACAGTGACCGTGGCAGAGCTTAGGAGACCATGAAGAGCCCGAGGGGAACAGAGAATGCCCGAGCCCAGATTCATCAGAACTGTGTTTTTTCCCCACAGAACATTGCTCATGTGTCTGTACAACCAATCCCATCAATCCTTTCCAATCCTATGTGGGGATAAGCTCTCGTATTGGTCCTAATTTGTATTTTCCTGGTGTTACTGAAGCAAACTTGGGTCCACAAGCCCACACTCAGTGAAGCCAATCTACTGACCCCAGGCTGTGATGAAGGAAAGAGCAGCACTTATTGCAGATGCTAAGCAAGGAGTCCAGACAGCCAGTGCTCAGAACACTCCAACTCTCTGATGACTTTCAAAGAAAAATTTTTCAGAGACAGGGTGAGGGAGTGGGTCATGAAGTGTGTGATCAGCTCGTGGACATTCTTCTGAATGGTGGGTGGTGAGGTAACTGGGAGTCAACATCATCGGCCTTCTGGTTCCAGTTGATCTGGGGTCTATGTGCTTGTGGGCAACATACAGTTAACTTCCTCCATTTGCTGGGAGTTTCAGTATCTGCAAAACAGCTCAGAGGACATGGCTCAGAATATTATCCATAGCCCTTGGGGAGACTCTAAATGCCCTTGATTTTGTTTAATGGCTAAACTATTACATTATTTTGTCTTGCTTGACTGTTGTCCTTTGTTTCTGCATTTTCTCACTTCTCCAGTTAAATTTATTCTTTGGAACTCAGGGAAGACCTCGGAGGCTAAAGTTTTTTTACAGACAAGAAAGAGGCGGGTGGAGGGCACTGGGCAGGGGCTGGGGGATCCTGCTTGCTTACACTAAGGACAAGATGAAAACTGTGTGTTTGTTTACTCTCTTGAAGGGAAATCCTATCCCTCTCACTCTCTTTCTTCCTGTAAAATTTGACTTGACCAGCTTGCTACTGGCTTTCCTATTACAGATGAAGTTCCATGGACTTGCTCGAAAATATTTGCTAATCTTCCTAAACACAGAATAACGTAAGACAGAGATGAGGGTCCCCTCGCCCCACAGCAGTTATGAGAGACCTTGCTGTGTCATAGAAGTAGTTCAAAGCACCAGTTCAATGACTCTAAATGTCAGATGGAATCTTAAATTCACAGAGCGTCAGTGTTGATTTCAGGGCTGTTGGACTCTTGTGTGAACGCTGGTAGCTACTACCAAGTAGAACAGGGTAATATTAGGAGTAGCTGGAGTCAGCTGTCTGGGTTCCAATCCCGTCTCCGCCACCTGCTGGATTATAACACTTAACAAGTTACTTGCTTCCCTGGTAGCTCAGCTGGTAAAGATCCGCCTCCAGTGCAGGAGATTGCTGGGTCGGGAAGGTCTGCTGGAGAAGGGGCCCCGCTGTGCTTCAGTCCTGTCTTGCAACATGGAGACAGTAATAGAACTTCCTCATAGGTGGCTGTGAGGCTTAAATGCCTTTGTTTATATTTATAGCTACACATATTATGAAGAGTGCCTGACCCATTGTAAGTGGTATACATGTGTTTGCTGTTATCCATTACTAGAAATCTGTCTCTGAAAACAGAGCATTAAATACTGTCACAAAAATGTTGTGTAAGACCCATACCCCGAGAGCATCTCTAAGAGAAGGTATGTGTATGTGTGTCTGACTCTCTGCAGCCCCTTGGACTGTAGCCTGACAGGCTGTTCTGTCTGTGGAATTTTCCAGGCAAGAATACTGGAGCAGGTTGCCATTTGCTACTCCGGGATATCCTCCTGACCCAGGGATTGAACTGAGTCTCTCGTGTCTCCTACGTTGGCAAGCAGATTCTTTACCACTAGCACCACCTGGGAAGCCCCAAGAGAGAGTCAGTGAAAGTTGCTCAGTCGTGTCTGACTCTTTGCGAGCCCATGGTCTATACCGTCCATGGAATTCTCCAGGCCAGAATACTGGAGTGGGTAGCCTTTCCCTTCTCCAGGGGTTCTTCCCAACCCAGGGGTCAAACCCAGGTCTCCTGCATTGCAGGTGGATATTTTACTATCTCAGCCACCAGAGAGGCCCAAGAGAAGGTAAAGGAGACCTAAATACATAGAGAGAGGTACCATGTTTGTGAATGGGAGGGTTCACTATTGTTCGCTAGTGTCAATGCTATAGGTTCCATGCAATCCCAATCCTGCCCCCTTGTGGTAGCTTTGCAATGTGCGGGCTTGGCCAGGCCAAATGACATTTCCCAGAGGTCCATTCCCAGTGGTTTTGGCCCAGGCCCTGAGAGGACTATCCTGGCTGGTTTCCAGGGAGGACGTGAAGTAGCACCTCTTCAAGGTGCTCACTTGTTGATGTGCTGACCAGACTCAGCACCCTGGTGTGAAGCAGAAACTGTGCCGACATCTGCCAGGACTTTCCCACGTCCCCCTGGCCTCGTCTTTATCTCGCTGAAGAAGGGCCCCAGCAGGACACCCAGACCACTAAAGTCAGAAGCAAGAATGATTGCAGGGGCTTCTGTTCACCCTCGTGTGCCCCACAGCTCATACTGAGGGTCCCAGCTTGTTCTCGTTCACCCATACTTACATCCGTCTTCACTTGCCAGCTGTGTTCTTGCAGACTTCAGCATTAGACACGAAGACAGCATCTTACAAAGACTACTCGACCAGCCCCCACAATTCCAGAAAGTAGGTGTTCTGTGGGAAACCCTTATTTGTGCCACGTGTATACACCTCTGGGTATACAATGGAAGGAAATGAAATCAGTGTGTCTGAGAGATAGCTTTGTGAGGCATTCCATGTTTACTGCACCATTGCTCACAATAGCCAAGGCAAGGAAACAACCAAAGTGCCCATCAGTGGGTGAGTGGATGAAGGAGATACTGCAAACACACACACACATATCATGAAATATTCAGTCATAAAAAGAAGAAAGTCCTGCCATTTGTGACAATCTGGGCGAAACTGGATGACATTATACTACATGAAATAAGCCAGAGAAAGACAGAACAAAGTATGTTATCATCTATATGTGAAACTTTTTAAAAGTCAGACTCATAGAGTCAGAGTATAATGGCGGTTGCCAGGGGAGGTGGGGGAAATGGGGAGATGCTGGTCATCGGGTACAAATTTTCAGCTATGAGCAAGTTCTGAGGATCTAATATACAGAATGGTGACTACAGTTAATAATCCTGTATTAGAAACTTATAATTTGTTAGAAGTATATCTTAAGAGTTTTCACCATACAAAAGGTGACTCTGGATGTGTTAATTTGAATGTAGTCATCATTTTACAATGTATATGTGTATCAAATCACCATGTTGTATATTCTAAATACATACCATTGTGTTTGTCAATTATACCTCAATAAAGCTGGAAAAAAAGAGAAGTCCTTACATGAAATGTATACATCACAGATGTTCTGACTCTTGGTTGAACCTTGACTAATGAATACATCCTGAAATGTTACCCTCCTCCATTAACTATCCAAGAACATTGGTAAAACTTTAATGCTTATTCTACTTTTTGTGAGATGTATTTGCTTCTTGGGGGATGTGATGAAGGCTGAGCCCTGAGTGTCCCTGGTACCAAAGGACAGTTGGATATTGATTTCCAATGGGTTCAAGCTAGGGCATCAGGATCTGAATTGGATCCCTTCTTCCACCTAAATCAGCACATTGCTAAATAATTCATGTGTTAAAGACATATTTAGAACTCATCAATCATTTAAAACAATAGGGAGCAAATTTGTGGAATATAATTGAACAGTACTTAAGATAAAATTTATCAGGTGTATAAATTAGCCTGGGATAGAACCTGCATGCTGAATTTACTAATTAAGAAATGAGAAACCAGAACTATAAAGGTGGCATAGAAATACAAGAAACTATTCTTAAGTAATCTTTTAAAACTTTGAACAGAGTTACAGATTTAATATTTGTTATAAACTGGTATATATAATTTAACCAGAACCATAAGAAAATTAGTATTGTGTGAATTCTGAAGCACTTTCAACATGTTGTAGGAATAATGTGGACCTTCTTGAGTTTTACACATTCATAAGTAAATGGTCTGTATCTCGTGCCTTTGTTGGCTTTCTGTGAGCTGTAGTTTCTGGGAGGTGAGCAGCTCTCATTCCTGTAACTCCTGTAATTCAGTCATTCGTGTGCCTCCTTCATGAGGATTCAGTACGGCTGTGGTGCTGTTGTCCCTCTGATAGGAACTCTAACTCAGTGTAAAGCCCCAAAGTTCTGTTACTTATTTTTATTTTATATTGTACTATATTTTATTTACAGTGTTTTGTTTGTATAATTTTTAAATTAAAAAAATTTATCTCATAATATGCATGTATCAGAAAAGAAAAAAATTGATATTTGAAGCTTAAGTGATCAGTTCAAGAAAAGGGAATAGCAAAAGGATTAATATTAAAACCTAGTACACTGAAGCAGACAAAACTGAAAAATCTCTTCAAAAATGAAAGAAAGCAAAAATAAACTATATTATGAGTAAAATGGAGTCATAGTTATAGACACCATAAAAAGTCTCTGTACCTTTTATAGAAGTATATGTCAGAAGAGAATACTACGAACACACACCAAGAGATCTGAAAAATGAGGCAGAATGAACAACTTTCTAGAAAAAGATGATAGAAATTATGCCAAAAGAAAAAGAACACATGACTCAACCCTAAACCATTTAAAGAAATGTAATTATTAGTTAAAAAGGTCACAAAAGCAATCATATCATGTTACCAGCCCAGAAAGTTTTATGCTGAGTTCAATCAATCCTGCAAGTATCAGAACTAAACTGTCTTAAGAAATAAGAAAAAAAAGTTAAACCTCCCCCAACTGATTTTGAGCAGTTACAATAATCTTGATTTTAAAACTTAGAAGAATGTGAGAAAGAAAAGCTATAACCATATTTATTTATAAACATAGATGTGAAAAGTCATAATTAAACTGTTAACAAATATTCATGCCAAGGAAGACTTTAAGAATATAGGACTTACGGATTTCCCTGGTGGCTCAGTGGTTAAGAATCTGCCTGATAATGGAGGGGATACAGGTTTGATCCCTGATCCGGGAAGATCCCACATACCTCAGAGCAGCTAAGCCCATGTACCACAACTCTTGACTGAGCCTGTGCTCTAGAGTCTGGCAGTTGCAACTACGGAGCCCACGTGCTGCAACTGCTGAAGCCTGCATGCCTTAGAGCCTGTGCTCTGCAACCAGAGGACCCACCACCTTGTGAAGCCCTTGCAATGCAGGTAGGGAGGAGCCCCTACCCCCCACTACTAGAAAAAAGCCCGTACATCAACGAAGAACCAGCACAGCCCCAAATAAAGAATACAGGACGTGTAATGTTTATTTCCCTATCTTAGAAGAATTTTCTTGGGAATTCTCTGGCAGTCCAGAGGTTAAAACTCCGAGCTTCCAATGCGTGAGGGCACAGGTTTGAGCCCTGGTCAGGGAATTAAGATCCTGCATGCCTTGCAGCATGGCCAAGAAATGAAATTTTTTTTAAAAAATGAGATATGTGCCTCATATCATACACATGCATGGAAAAACGGATACATTTGAAAACATTAAAAATTAAAACATCTCCCTATGGAAAGACTTCATGAACTAACAGCCGAGTCACAGATTGCAAGAGGATCTGCAATGTGCACAACTGACTAAGGATTACTATGTAGAGTAATAAAAGATTCTGACAGCGCAGTAAGGAGAGACAGACTTCCCACTAGAAAACAGACAAAGGGTGCAGCCAGCTATTCTAGAAAGGGGCAGAAAATTATGAAAAGACACTTGGTCTCCCTAGAAATCTGGAAAATATAAAATAAAACCTCAGTGAGATAGCTTTTCACATTCCATCAGGTTGGGGAAATGAGAGGTCTCATAACACCGGTATTGGGGAAAATATGGGGCATTGAAAGACTGTTGGTGACCCACGAAAAGACTCCGGGATTCTTGGCCTCCGGAAGAGAAGAATTCAATCCGGGGCCAGAGACGAGGCTTGATCGCTCAGAGCTTTTGTGCAATAGAGTTTTATTAAAGTGTAAAAGGGATAGAGAAAGCGTCTGACATACACATCAGAAGTGGGCAGAAAGAGTACCCCCTTGCTAGTGTTAGCAATGGAGTTGTATAACTTCTAATTAGTTATTACAATGAATCAAAGGAATGTCTCAAGTTTGTGAAAATTTTACCAGACCGACTCCCACAATTTACATTTTAGGATAACGAGATTAGAATTTAACAATAGAAAGATCCTCCAGACCCACTCCCATAATATACATTCTAAAATATCAGGATTAGTCAGAAAGTTTTCAGGAAGGAGAAACTGTCCTCCAACCGGATACATTGTTGTATAATCCCTAGGGAAAAGCAAGAGACTTCCAGAAAAACATCTATTTCTGCTTTATTGACTATGCCAAAGCCTTTGACTGTGTCGATCACAATAAACTGTGGAAACTTCTGAAAGAGATGGGAATATCAGATCACCTGACCTGCCTCTTGAGAAACCTGTATGCAGGTGAGGAAGCAACAGTTAGAACTGGACATGGAACACCAGACTGGTTCCAAACAGGAAAAGGAGTGCGTCAAGGCTGTATATTGTCACCCTGCTTATTTAACTTATATGCAGAGTACATCATGAGGAACGCTGGGCTGGAAGAAACACAAGCTGGAATCAAATATCAATAACCTCAGATATGCAGATGACACCACCCTTATGGCAGAAAAT
This sequence comes from Moschus berezovskii, assembly GCF_049115385.1. NCBI lineage: Eukaryota > Metazoa > Chordata > Mammalia > Artiodactyla > Moschidae > Moschus > Moschus berezovskii. Next base: position 114,356,522 of record NC_142465.1, read on the forward strand.
GAAGAGGAACTAAAAAGCCTCTTGATGAAAGTGAAAGAGGAGAGTGAAAAAGTTGGCTTAAAGCTTAACATTCAGAAAACTAAGATCATGGCATCTGGTCCCATCACTTCATGGCAAATAGATGGGGAAACAGTGGAAACAGTGTCAGACTTTATTTCTGGTGGTTCCAAAATCACTGCGGATGCTGATTGCAGCCATGAAATTAAAAGACGCTTACTCCTTGGAAGGAAAGTTATGACCAATCTAGACAGCATATTAAAAAGCAGAGACATTACTTTGTCAACAAAGGTCCATCTAGTCAAGGCTATGGTTTTCCAAGTGGTAATGTATGGATGTGAGAGTTGGACTGTGAAGAAGGCTGAGCGCCAAAGAATTGATGCTTTTGAACTGTGGTGTTGGAGAAGACTCTTGAGAGTCCCTTGGACTGCAAGGAGATCCAACCAGTCCATTCTAAAGGAGATCAGTCCTGGGTGTTCATTGGAAAGACTGATACTAAAGCTGAAACTCCAATACTTTGGCCACCTCATGTGAAGAGCTGACTCACTGGAAAAGACTCTGATGCTGGGAGGGATTGGGGGCAGGAGGAGAAGGGGACAACAGAGGATGAGATGGCTGGATGGCATCACCGACTCGATGGACATGAGTTTGAGTGAACTCTGGGAGTTGGTGATGGACAGGGAGGCCTGGCATGCTGCAATTCATAGGGTCGCAAAGAGTCGGACATGACTGAGCGACTGAACTGAGCTGAACTGAAGGAATGTAGAGGAAAAAAAAGTTAGTCTTTTTCTCCTCCTTGAGAATTTCAGACCCCCAATCTCTACTTCGAGAGCCACAGACCCCTTTCTCCTCCTTGGGGACCCTGGACTTCTTATCAATCTGCCTTCAAAACTAACTCTCTCAGAATGGTAACATTTTTTATCATTTCTATTACCATTTTTTACTGTTTCTCCTGGAGGTGTCTGCTGGCATGAGAGCTTTAGAAAACAACTTGGGAACTTCCCTGGTGGTCCAGTGGTTAAGACTCTGAGCTTCCAAGGCAGGGGGCCCAAGTTCGATCTCTGGTTGGGGAACTAGATCCCGCATGCTGCAACTAAGACCTAACCCAGCCAAATAAATAGATAAACCTTTAAAGCAATTTGGCAGTGAGTGCCAAGTAAGGCATTTTATTCCCACAAGAAGATGTCGATCCTCTAAGGGCAGCAAGAGCCCAGCTAAAACGAGCCGTGTTCCAGGCCTCCGGGTGAGGTGTTGTAGCAATGAACATGACCTCTGGGAAGGCAGGTGCACTGCAATTTCAGCTCTGGGTGTAAAGCAGCCACTAGCATACTGAGAGCAACATTGCACCATCATTGTCCAGAAGGCAACCCAAGCAATCCTGTGGGTCACGGGCTGGTCTGGGCTAAAAGTCTGTGTCACACAGTGAACATCTGTGTGCAAATTTGTATGTTGAAACCCTGTTTTGGAGTCCAAACTCATACTTCTCTCCATGGTACATGCCAATAAACCGAGAGAAGAGGTGCCAGGGCGAGGAATAGTGACTGTCTTAGGAAACCCAGCGGACCAAGAACACGGTGGACCAGTGTCCCGAAGAGCCACCTTATCCGAGTTAGAACTCAGGCTCTTTGATTCTAAAGGGGAGGGGGTGTTTCTGGTTGTCGTGAGAATCCTTCGTTCTTGCAGCTGTCCCGGTAAATCTGGCCACCATGTCCCTGTAAACCTCCAACAAGACAGCTGTTACTTTCTGTTCTGCAACTTTTAATCTCTATGTGAATGGGAAAGTGCCTTTAAAGGTCAGAGGCTGGCTGGAGACTGGTCTGTCACATATATTCCTGACTCTAGGCAGCATTCTTGTGTGTGTGTGTGTGTGTGTGTGTGTGTGTGTTTGGAGTAATCTTTATTGATTAATTTTCCCTTTTCTTAGTTTTGACTGTGCTGCAAGGCATGTGAAGATCTTAGATTCCCGATCACGGATTGAACCCTACCATGGTGGTGAAAGTGCCAAATCCTAACTCCTAGACCACCAGGGAGCTCCTTGATTTCCCCCTTTTTCAAAGTGCCAATAAATTGCTATTTACAAAAAATCATGTGGCTAGCCTGGGGCCAGCGTCTACCACCCCTGCTTTAGAGTAGGACCCAGAACCTGAATCCATGGGAAATTCCAAGCAACATTGTTTTATAAGGCTGCAGAGCCAGCGTGGCTGAGCACAGGCCACAGAGCACAAGGGTTAGAGCTAAAGGAACAGATTCAAAGTGGAGACAGGTTTGTTCTTCTCTGTTACAGCCTGAATGCCAAGCAGGCTGGAACTTGGAGGTAGGAATGATTTCAGATGTGGTCAGGAGCAAACGGCAGCAACGGGCAACTGGAAGCAAGATCTTCGTTTCCCAGACCAGGAGTCCTAACCACTGGACCACAGGAGTCAGCAGGTAAGGCTAAGGTTCCTACTCTTGCCTGCCTAGTCAAGAATGAATTCAGGCAAGGAGGCAGAAGGTAAAGAGTAAAGTAAAAAGTTTATTGAAAAGAAAAACTACATTCAGAAAGGCACAGGGGAGAGCTCAGAGAGAAAGTCGCACCTTTGGGAAGTGGAAATCCTTTATAATACATCCTTCATAAAAGGGCAGTTTTCCGGGTCTATGGCTTCCCTCAAGCCAATCACCTTGCTTTGTCGTCCCTGGTTAATTTGTCTCGGGACCCTCCCCTGGGGTGCACACACACACCCTAGCCAAGTTGGATCTTGAAGTGAAGGCTTCTGGGAGGAGCAAGACTCATTATGTCCTGGAATTATCCTCTAACTTTTGATTCCAAGGCTTCCCTGATGGCCCTGGGTCGGGAAGATCTCCTGGCGAAGGAAATGACAAATCACTCCAGTATTCTTGCCTGGAGAATTCCATGGACAGAGGAACCTGGCGGGCTACAGTCCTTGGGGTCGCTAAGAGTCAGGCATGACTGAGCGACTAATAGTTTTCTACTTTCTTTTTTGACTCCAAGGAGAATTTCTGAGCATGTGTAGGGTCTCCTCTGTCAGACAGGGTTTTTCCTTTCATTGTCCTTGCCGCGATTATTCCCTTGAGGTAAGAGACAAAGATTGGCTATTGACCCCATAAAAAGTTCCTTAACTGGAGCCCACCTACCTCTTATCTCAGGAAATGCAAGCGGAAGGGTGGCTTATTGTAAATTTCCAACCTGGAGCCCACCTGTCTCCTACCTCATAAGGGCCATACTCCCTCATGGCGTCCATTCATTCAACAGGCAGGTGTAGAGCTAGGTGCAGATTTGGGCTGGGTGAGGGGGTGGGGTGGAGAGGGATCCAGCCTGCCCTCCCCCAGTGGGAGCGGGCCGCGGTCTGCTTCTCTTCAGCCAGGGTCTGGCCCATCCCCCTCTCAGGCATCTTTACTTTCTCTTTCCCTTTGCAGTAACGTCAGGTCCTACCCCATGGAGGGGCCTGGCCCCATCAGAGGCTGAGCTCAGCCAAGAGGGAGGGCCCAGGGGAAAGTGGGTCTGAGTCTGAGGAAGCAAACCACCCCGGGGCCCTCCCACCCAGGGCCCTCCTCCCACCCCCGGTGCCAAAGCAGGAAGGAGGGCAGGCTTCCGCAGAGCCGGCCTGGGAGGTCACTCGCAGATAAGGGGTTTTTCTACCCGAGAGTCCCGAGAGAGGAAACAGAGCTCCCGCACTCAAGACAAAGGCCAGGGCTGCAACCAGTCTACCGAGGCTACAGCCAGATGCCCCGGACCAGGTACTGCTGCCCGCCCACTCTGTCCACCGGGCCCCCTCTCCCGAGGTCTCTAGGGCTGTGTCTCATCCCTCAGCCTCCTTCTCCCTGAAGTCTCTGCAGCCCAGCCCCGTTCTTTCCCCGCCTCTGGCACCTTTTCTGAAAGGACCCTCTCCCACTTGGGAGTCTTTGCCCTGTTGCGGGGAGGGGGCGCCCACTCTTGCTTCTGAACTGGCCCCTCCCACACCTCCACGCCTCTCTGAGGGTCCTCTGGCCCAGCTCTCAGTCTGAAATGCTGTCGGGCCAGTTCCCTTCCTGCCTGTGCTGGGCTGCACCCTCTATGAACACTTAGAATTTGGCCAAAGGATGGCTGAAGCAGCTGGTGGATTGTGTTTCCAGCACTCCGATTCATTTTCTTTACCATTTAGACCACTGTAAGCGCAATGTGAGAATGCTTCTCTGAGGCAAGTAGAGACATCGCCTCTTCCAAGGATTCCTCAGCTCTAAGCAGAAAAATAAATGGTTTCATTTATAACCACTGGTTTAAATAAAACCATTAAATGGTTTACAACCCGGCCACACCTTAGGTGACCACGCTTCACGTTTATAACTGTACCACGAGCCTAGAATTGGGGAAAGATCAAGGAGAGTTCAGTCTCTACTTGATGCTCCTGGAACCTCATACAAGATGGCAGTTGACATCCCACCAGGCTTTGTTTAGAGTCTGCCGGTGGTGGGTCTCTGAGCTGTCATCGAGCTTGGCCTTTAGCTTTGGAAGAAAGCACGTGGGCTTCCCTGGTGGCTTGGTGGTAAAGAATCCGCCTGCCAGTGGAGGAGATGCAAGAGACATGGGTTCCATCCCTGAGTCAGGAAGATCCCCTGGAGAAGGGAATGGCAACCCACTCCTGTTTTAAAAGTGAGTAGGAAAGAAAGCCACATCCAAGACTTCACACAGCTGCAAGGTCACAGAATGTCACAGCTGGAAATGGCCTGGTCTGGTCGGGGCCCGGCTCCATCACTTACTGCTATGTGACTTGGGCGGGCTACTTGCCCCCTCTGCGTCCCTGCTTCCTCCTCTATAAAATGGGCTTGTCTCCTGTGGGATTTGGGGGAGGAGTCGATGAGTTCAGAAAGCACTTGAAACAGTAGCCTGAGCCTGTGAATTTAGGTGTTAACCTCACATTAAAAAACTGAAACAACTATTGATACCATGTATAAAATAGACAACGAATGAAAACCTACGCTATAGCTCAGGGAACTCTACTCAGTACTCTGTGATGACCTAAATGGGAAGGAAATCCAAAAAAGAGGGGGTGCGTGTTTTTGTATAGCTGATTCACTTTGCTGGACCGTAGGAACTAACACAACATTGTAAAATGACTTTACTCCAACAAAAATTAATACAAGCAAACAAACGCACAAGTGAAAAGTCAAGAATGAATGGAACTGAGTCAAAGGCTATTATTTTGTAGTGGAGAGGTTTTTATTACTCTTTTATGTTTTACTAATGGTAGGCAGGAAAACTGGAGCGGGGATTAGGGTGCTGTAGGAAGGAGCAGAGCCTGGGCCCCAGAGGGAGACATCTCCCACCCTGCTGACCCAGCACCATCTCCTCTTTCCCAGTCTCCCTTCCTGCCTGCAAAGGCAGCAGGAAATTCCCAAGGCCCAGGAGGGTTGCTGGGAAGCAGAGCACCAAGAGCGGCCAGGGCATTGCGCTCAGGAGAAACCGGCTGGGAGGAATCCCCGGGTTGGGGGTGGGGGCGCTTTCTGCATTTTCTCTTTTCTCTCTTTTGCTACAGCGACCACGTGGTGAGGGTAGCTCCTGGCACCTTCAGCTTCCAGTTTCGCAACCTACTCTATGCTAACAGGCGGAACTGCTCCTACATCTGCTACGAGGTGGAAAGAAGGAAACACCGCTCATGTGTCTCCTTCGACTCGGGGGTCTTTCATAACCAGGTACGGGCCCCAGGAAACTCTCATCACATTTATTTGGTGCCTTAGAATTGCAGTGTGGGCAGCACAGATTCAGGTGCGACCGGCATTGTGTCCCGCCAAGGGAGAAAAAGCCCAGGAGCAGGGAGTGGATGGGCAAACTATTGAAGTTTTAGAATCCTTGCACAGGTCATTTTCCCAAAGTTATGACTGGGGGATATAATTACAACTGCCATTCATTGATTTTCAGACTGTGTTATGTCAGATACTGGGAAAATTCCTTTTGCAGTGCGTCCAGTTTTTATAAAAAATGGAGTTATAAGGACTTCCCTGGTGGTCCAATGGTTAAGACTCAGTGCTCCCAGTGCAGGGGGCATGGAAAACTAAGATCCTGCAAGCAGTTTGATGGGGACTAGATAAATAAAAGAATGCAGACACAGCAGTGATGGGGCTTCCTGGATGGCTCAAGCAGTGAAGAATCTGCCTGCAGTGCGGAAGATGCGGGACACACGGTTCTTTCCTGGGTCGGGAAGATCCCCTGGAGAAGGATATGGCAACCCACTGCAGTACTCTTGCCTGGAGACCCCATGGACAGAGGAGCCTGGCGGGCTGCAGTCCTTGGGGTCGCAAGCACATGCGCGTGGCTGTGATAGTGTCCGATGTCTTTGCCCAGGGTGATGGTTCAAATCTAGTTCCTGTTTCAAAAGCGGGAAGAAATTTTAGCCCCCAAATGGTGTCCCTCTGTCACAGGTATTACAAAGGTTCATAAGCCAGGTGATAATGTGGAAAAAATTGTCATCAGTCCTATGCCATTTGGGGGCTCTCAGGGAATTCTGTGTCTTCCCATACGTTTTCCTAAGTCCTTGGCCTGTGAAGTCTCTACTTGACGATGGAACCTCATACAAGATGGCAGTTGACATCCCACCAGGCTTTGTTTAGAGTCTGCCGGTGGTGGGTCTCTGAGTTGTCATCAAGCTTGGCCTTTAGCTTTGGAAGAAAGCACGTGGGCTTCCCTGGTGGCTTGGTGGTAAAGAATCCGCCTGCCAGTGGAGGAGATGCAAGAGACATGGGTTCCATCCCTGAGTCAGGAAGATCCCCTGGAGAAGGGAATGGCAACCCACTCCAGTATTCTTGCCTGGGAAATCCCATGGACAGAGAAGCCTGGTGGGCTACAGTCCATGGAGTCACAAAAGAGTCAGACAAGACTTGGTGACTTAACAACAATGATGTGTTTAGAAGTCTGGTCTATTGTGTTCCAGTGCCGATGAGACCCTAGTAACTGCTCTGCTGGTTGGGTCTTCGCCTGCCGCACCCATGCCTCTTTTGTGCCTAGGGCTTGGGATCTCACAGAGGAGACCCAAACCTTCATCCTGTCTGTCCCCCAGCTGGCTCTGAGCACATGGCCAGATCTCCTGGATGACCACTGCAGCATCAGCAGTGCCTAATAAGTCCACTGCCCTGTGGCTCCTGTGTCAACATCTTACCACTCCTGCAAAATGTCCCCCATCTGCCTGCAGCCTTTTCAGAACCTACCTGGGGAAGGCAGCTGTCATGGGCTGGGTTGGGTAGGAGTGTGCACTGCAGCAATATTACCCCATCAAAATATAATCCAAGTCACACGTGTCATCTGACTTTTTCTACTACCCAGGATTCAAAAAGTTAAGAGAGACCGATGAAATTAATATTGATAAGGTATTGGGCAATGCAGTCATCCCTCTGTATGGAGCGGGAGGTTGGTTCCAAGACCCCTGCTAACACCAAAATCAGAAGACACTGGATTCCATATGTAAGATGGCATAGCATTTGCATATAACCTACCCACATTCTCACATATACTTTAGATCATCTCTAGCTTACTTGTGATGTCTGTTACAATGTAAATGCTACATAAACATTCGTAAATACAATGTAGATGTAAGTCAAAGAGGAGAGTGAGAAAGCTGGCTTAAAACTCAACTTTCAAAAAACTAAGATCATGGCATCCAGTCCCATCTATTTGCCAGTTGATTGCAAATAGATGGGGAAAAAGTGGAAACAATGACAGGTTTTATTTTCCTGGGCTCCCAAACCAGTGTGGATGGCGACTGCAGCCAGGAAATTAAAAGACGCTTGCTGCTTGGAAGAAAGCACATGACAAACCTAGACAGTGTATTAAAAAGCAGACATCACTTTGCTAACAAAGGTCCGTATAGTCAAAGATACGGTTTTTCCTGTAGTCATGTACAGATGTGAGAGCTGGACTATAAAGAAGGCTGAGCACCAAAGAACTGATGCTTTCGAATTGTGCTGGAGAAGACTCTTGAGAGTCCCCTGGACTGCAAGGAGATCCAACCAGTCAATCCTAAAGGAAATCAAGCCTGAATATTCATTGGAAGGACTGAGGCTGACGCTGAAGCTCCAATACTTTGGCCACCTGATGCAAACGACCGACTCACTGGAAAAGACCCTGATGCTGAGAAAGATTGAGGGCAGGAGGAGAAGGGGACAATAGAGGATGAGATGGTTAGATGGCATCATCAACACAATGGACATGAGTCTGAGCAAACTCCAGGAGATGGTGAAGGACAGGGAAGCCTGGAGTGCTGTAGTCCATGGGGTCATAAAGAGTCAGATACAACTTAGCGAATGAACAAGATGTTATGTAAATTGTTGCCAGCCGGGCAAATTCAAGTTTTGCCTTTTGAAACTTTCTGGAATTTCTTTTTTCTGAATAGTTTCAATAGGTGGTTGGTTGAATCCACAGATGAGCAGCCCTCAGATACAGAGAATTGACTGTATATCTAAGCTATACACTTATATGTATTTTCTCATGCATAAGTAATATAAAACTTCATGAGATAGTTTGCATTCTTTTTTGTTCATACTAAGTCACTGAAACGAACTGTGTTTTTATTTTTAATATTTATTTATTTGGCTGCTCCAGGCCTTAGTTGAGGCATGTTCTTTTAGCGGCAGCATATGGGATCTGTTTTAGTTGCTGCCAGTGAGGTCTAGTTCCCTGACCAGGGATCGAACCCCGGCCCCCTGCATTGAGAGCACGGAGTCTTAGCCACTGGACCACCAGGGAAGTCCCCGAACTGTGTATTTTCACACCTGCCGCAAATCTCCCTTCACTCGAGCCACATATCAGGTGCTCTGTAGAGGTGTGAGGCTGGTGGGTTCCCTGAGGTGCAGGGCAGCTCTGTGAGCCTCCTAGCAGACAGCACCCAGGGAACCAACCTGGACCCCAGAGGGCCTGGCATGAAGCCAGACTCAGGATACTTGTAGGATGAATGCTTGAGAGGACGGACGTTGGAATGAATGGGTGAGTGGATGACTGTGGGCAGGGACAACTGAGGGAGAAAAGAAGGGAGGGGGCGGATGGAAAGAAGGGGTAACTAGTAAGCCACCCGCCTCTGGGACACCAGCCCCTGACCCCTCCTCCCTCCACCCGCCCCGGCCACACGGCCCGCTCTGCCGCCGGGAATAACCCCGCTTTCCTCCTCCGTCTCTCCCAGGTCTATGCTGGGACTCGCTGCCACACCGAGCTCCGCTTCCTGTCTTGGTTCTGCGCCAGGAAGCTGCGCCCTGATGAGCATTACCGCATCACCTGGTTCATGTCGTGGAGCCCCTGCATGCAGTGCGCAGAATGGGTGGCTGACTTCCTGGAGAGGTACCGGAACGTGACGCTGAGCATCTTTGCCGCCCGCCTCTACTACTTCCAGCACGAGGGGACCAGGCAGGGGCTGCTCAGGCTGAGCGACCAGGGAGCCCGTGTGGACATTATGTCCTACCAAGGTGAGAGCAGAGTGGGCTGGGAGCCTGGGTGAGGGGAGGGATGCCGGGGGCACCTAGAGTCCTAGAATCCCCCCTGAGGAAGGGAGGAGTGGCAGGGGAGCCTGGGAGCGGGGAGGAGGGCCCAGGGCACAGGGAGAGGGTCCGCAGAGGATGGGCCCAGCTCTGACAGCTCTGCTTTCCTCTTTATCTCAGAATTTGAATACTGTTGGGAAAAGTTTGTATATTGTCAGAGGAGGCCCTTCAAGCCTTGGAAGAAACTGAAAACAAATTATCAGCTGTTGGTTGCAGAGCTTGAGGACATTCTCGGGTGAGGGCTTCCTTAGCCTCCCCCTTGCCCCGACCCACGGCCTTCCCCGCCCCTCCACCCGCCGTCGCCTCCCTTCTCAGCCCCTCTTTCCCCCGGCCTGCCGGGCCCCTGCCCTTGAACCGTCCTGACTTTCCTCGGTTCCTCTCTCCTTTCTCCCCCAGCATCTCCCTCTCCCCCAGCAAGGGGGCCCCGGCCTCCTCCCATCCCACGCGCTGACCCAACCTTGTTCCTGAACTGAACATAAGTGGGTATGAACATGTATACGTGTGAAAATGAGATTTGAAAAAACGACCTTGAAGACTGACTTGACTAATCAGAGGATTCCTGATGGGAGTGACTATATTCGTTCGCTAGGGCGTCAGCAACGAAACTCTGCAGACTAGGTGACTTAACAAGAGGCGTTTATTTTTCTCACTGTCATGGAGGCTAGAAGTCCGAAACCAAGGTGATGGCAGGCTGGGTTTTCCTGCGGCCTCTCTCCTCGGCTGCAGGTTGCGGCCTTCTCGCTGTGTCCTCAGATGGTCTTTCTTCTGTGCATGACCCTGGTGTCCCTCTGTGTGTCCCAGTCTCCTCTTCTTATAAGGACGTTGGGGCTTCCCAGGTGGCGCTAGTGGTAAAGAACCCGTCTGCCAATGCAGGAGATGTTAGAGATGCAGGTTCAATCCCTGGGTCAGGAAGATCCCCTGGAGAAGGGCGTGAACCCATTCCAGTATTCTTGCCTAAAGAATCCTATGGCCAGAGGAGCCTGGCAGGCTACAGACCATACGGTTGTAAAGAGTCAGACATGACTGAAGCAACTTAGCATGCATAAGGACATCAGTCAGATTGGATTAAGAGTCACCCTGAGACAGTGGTCCCCAGCCTTTTTGGCACCAGGAACCAGTTTCATGGAAGACAATGTTTTTCCACGGACTGGAGGGTTGAGAAGAGGATGGTTTGGGGATGATTCTCATAAAGAGCATGCAACCTAGGTCCCTTGATTGCACAGTTCACAGTAGGGTTTGCACTCCTGTATGTGCGAGCTAAGTTGCTTCAGTCATTTCGAACTCTTTGCCACCCCATGGACAGTAGCCCGCTGGGCTCCTCTGTCCACGGGATTCTCCAGGCAAGAATACTGGAGTGCATTGCCAAGTCCTCCTGCAGGAGATCTTCCCAACTCAGGGATTGAACCCGAGTCTCTTCTGGCTCCTGAATTGGCAGGCGGGTTCTTTACCACTAATGCCACCTGGGAAGCCCTATTTGTGCTTCTATGAGAATCTAATGCCGCCCCTGACCTGCTGGGAGGCAGAGCTCAGGCAGTAATGTGAGCGATGGGAAGTGGCTGTAAATACAGGTAAAGCTTTGTTTGCTTGCCCACCGCTCACCTCCTGCTGTGTAGCCCAGCTGCTAACAGACCACAGACAGGTACCAGTCCATGGCCTGGAGGTTGGGGACCCCTGCCCTAAGAGCTTGCTCTTAATTCAATCATTACCTTCAAGGTCCTATCTCAGTTATGGTCATGTTCTGAGGAAGTGGAGGTGGGGACTTCAGAATATGGATTTGGGGCTCACAGTTCAGCCCCTACAATGACCAAGGGCATCTTTGAGCTGAGCGGGTGCAGTGACAGCAGGATCCTGGTCCTGTGCGTCTCTCTTCAGGTTATGCCCCCACCCCTTGACCCTGGCTCGTCTGCTTCCATTCTAGACCTTGGTGCCCCCACAACCCCATCCTCACCCCACCGTCACTCTGACATCATCGCGGCCCGCGCTCACTTGGCTCATTCCTGGTCCCGTTCCCACGTTGTTGCCAGCAATGGAGCTCTGAGGATGGTGATGGAGAGAGAGCGGGGTGAGGGGGAAGCTAGCGGTTAGGTTTACATTTAAATAAGCCTTTAGGGGAAAAAGTAGGATTGGGCATGTGAGGATTGAGATGATCAGAGATCTTCCCAAAGCAGAACAGAAAGTGGAAGGGCCGCCAGGAGTCAGGTCAGAGGCCACAGTTCAGCTGCTCAAGGTAGATCAGAACGCACGTGTCTGGCCCTGTGATTGCGGAGCCAGCAGCCACATAAACGCACCAAGGAGGAGGAACTCAGTGGAGATTCCAGAAAGGGTGGCGGGAACTGTGGCAAGGGGTAACGGGAGTAAGCCCCTGATGAGCTGGGTTTCTGAGCCACCAGAGGCACAGGAAGCACCAGCAAGTGGGAAGCCGTCGGTTTGGAATCTGTCATCAGGTCCTCGGGGAGAAGGCCGGGGGTCCCACTCCTCCTGGCGTCTGGCTGTGAATTGTCAGTGGCAGCAGACGCTTGTCCGTTTGCTCTCCCCTCCTGTCCGCGCTGCTGCCTGGGGGTCCTGAGCAGAGTCCCGGGGGGTCCCTGGCTGCTTCAGCTCATCTGCCTCGATGCCCTCCCTGTCGGCGTTTCCTTCACGGAGGAAGGCACAGAGGGACACACCTGTGGATGATACACTTGCTGACTGTCCCCAGCATTAAAAGGGCCACAGTGGCCAGCTCAAAATGTCCCGCTCCCGGCACACCTGCATCTCGGCCCTTCTCAGGCAGCTCGCGGGGATCTCTGGGGCCGGGGCTGGAGGATTGCTGTCATTAGGGAAAGGCCAGCAAAGGGTTTCAGCCTTCTTGTCCATCCTTCCTGCTTCTCAGGCCAGGGGTGACTTAGCTCTCTGAGTCTGACCAACACTTCAGTGTGCAGATCTGATCAGTCTTCCCAGAAGGACCCAGATCATTCTAGAATTTTCCATGGGCTGTGATCCTGGACATTAGGACAAAGGGAGGTAAAGAGGATACTATTCTTATAGATCCTCTAACTTCCTGCCCAAGCTCTTGTTACCCCCCGAGGCCACACCAGGGCCTGTGGGGCAGAAGGGAGTGTATGCAGGGTCCGAGAGCAGTGATATGACTAGCTGGGAAAAGTTAACTTGGGAGTCGCATCTGTGTGCAGTCTGGACCAAGGTGGCCGTGACTGCTCTAAGACCTCCTCCCTAGGTTTCCTCTTTCCCCAGAGCTACTTTTTCATCTGGAGGTCTTGACAGGACAAGGTACGCAGGCAGCTTACCCCTTCCTTCGTACCCACTCTCCGCCCACTCCTTTTCCTGGAACAATGGGGACACAGGAGTAGTGAGCCAGGCCAGGCTGCCTGGACAGCTTTCCAGTTCTTTCGTTTATTTGCTGTGTGACTTCAAGAGAGTGTCTTAGCCTCTCTGTGCGAGGACCTCATCTACAATGTCAGGATAACAATCCTCCCTGCTTGAGGCTTGTTGGGGTGCTGGGGTGGCTGATGGTGCACAGATCTGCCCAACACAGGGCTGGAGATGAAGATCTGGAGTGCTGACCCCCAGCCTTCCTTTTCCATCCTGCCCAGAGTCTTGCCAGGGTACTAAATGACAACAAAGTGCCAAGCCGGGGTGGGGTGGCAAGAGCTCCAGCCTGCCTCTGCCCCAGGGGGAGCAGCCTCTGTCCTGCTCCCCACAGCCAGGGTCTGGCCCATCCCCCTCGCTGGCATCTTTACTTTCTGTTTCCCCTTCGCGGTAATGTCGGTCCTGCCTGTCCATCAGAGGCTGAGCTCTGCCAAGAGGGAGGGCCCCAGAGAAGGTGGGTCTGAGCCCAAGGAAGCAAAGCACCCTGGGGCCCTCCCACCCCTGGTGCCAAAACAGGAAGGGGGCGGGGCCTCGGCTGAGATGGCTGGGAGGTCGCTTTCAGATCAGGGGCTGTCCTAAAAGCAAGGGTCCTGGGAGTGTCTATGACAGAGGGCTGGGCTGGGTCAGGCCTTCCTGGGCAAGGAGGTTGCGTTTGGACTCCTGCAACCAGGTAAGTCAAGAGCCCGGGAGGAGGAAGAGGATGGAGAAAAAGAAAACCAGCCTAGGACCTCCCACCCCCAGGCCAGAAGGGAATCTGCCACTCAGAAAGCTGTGGGGGAACATTCTCAGATAAGGGACTCTCCCAAGGCCAAGGGCAGCCTGCTGAGAGGGAGGTGGAGCCAGAGAGCCCAGTGCCAGGGCAAGCTGAGACTGTCAAGGGGGCTGAAGCCAGGCTGTGGGGACCAGGTATCGATGCCAGTTCTCCTCTCAGCCTCGGGCTTGGCCACCATATACTCACAGCCCTGGGTTCTCTCTCTGGCTCCTTCCCTGCAGGGCTCCACTTCTGTTGCTACTCTTGCCTCAGGCCTCCCAGCCCCGCCTCTGCCACAGCTTGTCTGTCTGTGTCCCTGGCCATCTCTCCATCTGTCCCTGGCCATATCCCATAGACATAGCCCCCAGGTCTTCCTGAGGCTTTCTGTGCACCCTCAATCCTAGACTTTAGGTTCAAGGATGATTGAAACAATGTCTGGAGTCAGCTACAAAAGCATTTTTGTAAAACTTCATTTTAAAGGCACAATTTTGCAAAAGAATACTCTCATTTCTGCTCTGTGGAGGGAAAACTCTCCAAGATAAGAAGATAACTCATTTCCCGTGAAGACACTACCAAGTGTGAAAAATTCAGTTGGTCTTTAACTTAAAGGTTGTTTCTGCCACACCTACAGTTTTAGCTATTCAAGGTCAAGGCGCAACATATGCTCTTTGAAGATAAGTCCTCTTGTCTGAGATGCGAAGGGTCTCAGCCTGGAGTTGTCTGGGTGTCCCCAGGACTGGGGAGTTTCCCAGAACACGGGGACTTCAAGGCTAATATCAGGAAGACTCTGGGCAGACGGGGCTGTGGTTGTCTTAGATGTGCTGGAAATGGGATTTCCCTTCTGATCTGGCCGCCAGTTCCCCTCGCCGGGAGAATGAACTTCAGGGGAGGTCAGTGGCGGGTAATGAAAGGTCACAGTTCAGAGATGGTCTCTTTAGCAGTTGTTCTCCAAATCCACCTAAAGTTTTACTGATTAACACGAGGGATGTTAGGTTTCCATCGATGAGATAGGTTTCCACTGGTGAAATCTGTGGCTTTGCTAATTAGCATGACAGATACCAGAAATGGTTTTTCATTGGTGGAACTGGTGGTATTTCAGTGAGTCAGCTGGAAATATGGCAAAGCTTTTCCGGCCTTGTAGGCACAAAGTGTTGCAACCCGGGGTCCAGGCTGTGAGGGCATCCTTGGTTTGGTTCCTGTGTTCAGATGCCAGTTCCAATGCTCTGAGGTCACCTGTGTCTGACGCTATGATAGGCCAAGTGACATTACCTTGGGTGGAGGGTCCAAAATGATGGTGGTCTGAGGTCATCAAGCCTCCCAAGCTTGTTCAGGCTGGCATCTGCTTGGCCTTGAGTGTCCACATGCGGTGGGGCTCTGGCCAGAGTGTGCCTTCATGCACCTCCCTGGGGTCTGGCAGGAAGGCTCCTGGTTGTATCCACCTACTTCAATTTGTGCAAAGCATTTATTGAAAAAAAATGGGATTTATGGAAATCCCATGGACAGAGGAGCCTGGCAGGCTACAGTCCATGGGGTCACAAAGAGTCAGACTCGACTTAGTGACTAAACAACTACGAAGCCCTGGGGGTGTCTGGTCTACAACCCCTCTCCTCTGGCCTCAGGAGCCCTGATCGGAATCTGATCAAGATACAGATGCTTGAGGAGTGTGGGGTTGATGGACGAGTGAGTGAGGGAAGGAATACATAATGAAGGAAAGAAGGTTCTTTCCTTGTGCTATGGGCAAGCTCACATACTAGAACCTGTTGGTTCTGCATTTCCACATGGGCCGGGCTGCTTTGCAATGTGTTTCATGAAAGAAAGCAAGATACAAAATGAAATACTCTACAGAGAACAAGCGTAATGTGTGGGGGAGAAAAAGCTCAGTGAGTGCTTCCACCAAAAGCGTCTGTTGCAACACACCCTTGGTGACAGCAGTTTTTCCTGGTCATGTGCCTCTGTGCACTTTCTGCAGACAGAAGTGTGATACACTCACCTCAGCCAGGAGCACAAAGAGTTAAAGGAAAAACACCAGCTTCCATCCCCCTACTCCTCCCCAAAGAGAAGGGGTTCTGACATGAGACACAGGATTGAGGTGCTTGTGGGACCTATACAGAGGGCTCTGGGGCTCAGGACAAAGATGTGAGAGCCGAGGAAGGACATGCTGTGTTCAGTTCCCGGGGGGCCCCGGCCCCACCCCAGCCCATGTGTCCTGCCTGCAGTGTCCTCTAGCATGGGCTGAGTAGCGGGGGTCTCTTTCAGGCTAGAGGTGGGAGGTGGTCTCTGAGGTGGGAGAACTTGCACTCTTCTGTCTCCCTCCCCGGTCCCCCTGGTCAGCCAAGAAGGAAGAAACCCTCCCAAACCTCCCCTTAAGGGCCCAGTTGAGCCCAAGGAATTGGGCTCAGAATGTAACAGAGCCTAAGGTGACGCCAGAGAAAGAACGCTCTCTGCATCTTGGATTTTCTCCTTCCTTGTTGCACAGAAACACGATGAATCTGCTAAGAGAAACTCTGTTCAAGCAGCAGTTTGGCAACCAGCCCCGGGTCC
This sequence comes from Moschus berezovskii, assembly GCF_049115385.1. Classification (NCBI taxonomy): domain Eukaryota; kingdom Metazoa; phylum Chordata; class Mammalia; order Artiodactyla; family Moschidae; genus Moschus; species Moschus berezovskii. The sequence goes on from NC_142465.1 coordinate 114,372,666, forward strand.
CAGCACCTTACTACCGGAGGAAGACCTACCTGTGCTATCAGCTGAGGCAGCTTGACGACTTGACGCTTGACAGAGGCTGCTTCCGAAACAAGGTGCCAAATGGGTCCTCCGGGTACAGGGCAGGCAGGGGCTAACCTCATCCATGCAGGGGAAATCCCGAGGCTTAGCAGAGTCTGAGTTAACCCAGCTTCCCAGGAACTCTCCACCTTCTTCCCCATCCCCAGGCCATCACAGAAGCCCTTCCCTCCAGCACAAATTCTTCCTGCTCCTCTTTGAGAAGTTCATGTTTTCTCATCCTCCAGGTCTCCGCTCAGTCATCACTCCGGGAAGCCAAGCGCTCTTCCAAGGACTGAGCACCTAAACTCACCCGCAAGATCTCCATCACATTTCTGCCTTTCTGCTCATCTTTCTACCTGTCTGTTCTTCCTCTCTCCCTCCCTGACCTGCTTCTTGGTACCCTCAGGTTCAAACATCTCCAGAGAACCTTCTGATTGTGTCCAAACACCAGCTTACACTCTACCTGGTGGCTCAGTGGTAAAGAATCCACCTGCCAATAAGATGCGGGTTTGATCCCTGGGTCGGGGAGACCCCCTGAAGAAGAGAATGTCAACCCACTCCAGTATCATTGCCTGGGGGAGATAACAGAAGGGGGAGAGCACCGAGGACAAGGAGCCAGAGCAAGCACAGAACTCTGAGGAGGGGCTGGGGGTTGGCTCGTCTGAAGACCTGTCACACAATGACACCGTGAGGGAAGGCCCCGACCTGGATGGGCCCGGGAAGGACTGGCTGGACCGAGAGCGGCTGCAGATGGACTCGGAGTCCCTGGACGAGGAGGAGAGCTGAGCTGGGCAGCCTGTGGCCAGGCCCCGCCATCCTGAGCAGCTGCCCAGTGGCCGGCCTGGCGCCCAGAGAGCGGAGGACTGTTGGGGAGACGCTGTGCTGTTCGTTTGTATTTGTCCCCCTGGGTTTTTTTTTTTTTTTTTTTTTGCCTGGGAAATCCCATGGACAGAGGCGACTGGTGGGCTATAGTCCATGGGGTCGCAAAGACTTAGACATGACTTAGTGACTAAATGACTACGAAGCCCTGGGGGTGTCTGGTCTACAACCCATCTCCTCTGGTTACAAGGACCCTGATCAGATTCTGATCAAGATACAGACGTGTGGAATTAATGGATGAGTGATTGAGTGAAGGAATACATAATGAACAAAAGGAAGTTCTTTCCTCATGCTATAGGCAAGCTCACATACTGGAAAGTTCACAGGATAGAGCCCCTCATCCCCAGCTTCACCCTCCACGTGTGACCTCTGACCTCTGCCTTCTAACCAGCCCTTCCTGCTCTCTGTCTGATACCCTCTCCAGAAGCAGCGGCATGCAGAAATTCGCTTTATTGATAAGATCAACTCACTGAATCTGAACCCGAGCCAGAGCTACAAAATCATCTGCTATATCACATGGAGCCCTTGCCCGAACTGTGCCTATGAGCTGGTCAATTTCATCACCAGGAATGACCACCTGAACCTGCAGATCTTTGCCTCCCGCCTGTACTTCCACTGGATCAAGCCGTATCGGAAGGGGCTGCAGCAGCTGCAGGAAGCTGGGATCTCAGTGACTGTCATGACCCACACAGGTGGGAAGAAAGACAGAGCTGTCAGTGGCCTGGAGGTTCTGCAGGTTCCAAGAGCGGAAGCCACTGAGTGGGAGAGGGGAAGAGGGGAGGCTGGGCAGGAAGGATGCAGGCCCTGCTGGGGCTCAAGGTGTGACACCACCTGGAAGGGGGGATTCCAGGGAGAGGGAGAGAAAGAAGCGGGAAGGAAGGAGGGAGCCTGGTTGCTTGTTGCTCCTCTGCCCTTGGGGCCTGACTCTGTTTCTCTCTCTCGTATCTCAAGAGTTTGAAGACTGCTGGGAACAGTTTGTGGACAACCAGTCGAGGCCCTTCCAGCCCTGGGACAAGCTGGAGCAATACAGTGCGAGCATAAAACGAAGGCTCTGGAGGATCCTGACGGTGAGAAGCTGGCCCCGAGGCAGGTGCCTGGCCTCCCCCGCCACTCCCTCCCCAGCTGCAGCCTCCCCACTTCTGTCATCTGCCCTCTCCTTGCTGTCTCCCACCCCCCACTCATTTCTCTTTTCTCATGATACCTCCTTTTGGCCCCCTCTCCCAGATGTTTGCAGTTCCTTCCATGTCTCTCTTGATAGGTCCTTTTTGCTTATTTGTTTGTTTGCTTCAGGTCTTTTTTGTGGCTTCCCTGATGGCTCAGATAGTAAAGAATCTGCTTGCAATGCAGAAGATCTGGATTTGATCCCTGGGTCAGGAAGATCCCCTGGAGAAGGGAATGGCTAGCCACTCCCATGTTCTTTCCTGGAGAAGTCCATGGACAGAGGAGCCTGGCGGGCTACTGTGGACTACAGTCCATGGGGCTACAAAGAGTCAGACACGACTGAACGACTGACACTTCTTTGTGGCACGCAGCCTCTTAGATGCCCTGCAGCATGTGGGATATTAGTCCCTCTACCAGGGTTCGAACTCGAGTCCGCTACATTGGAAGGCAGACTCTTTATCACTGGCCCACCAGGGAAGTCCCTTAGTGAATTCTCGTTAGCTCGATTTCTCTCCAGGCCTCCATGGCACACCTCGACTCAGTTCTTCTCCTCTGCGTTTCTGGTCCCTGCGTTTTCAGCGTCACCTCTCCTCCCCTCACAGTTTCCTGCCAATCAGAGCTTTCTCATTCCTCTCTCAACAGGCCCCAACTTAGAAAAGATCTTCAGAGGCATGAGCATCAGACTCTCATCCCCTTTGTTATTAAGAAGTGACTCAAGGTGACAGTTCCTGGGGCATCTCAATGCTTCATAAACTGCTGACTCTCAGGCTCGAGTAACAAGCTCCTTGGGCATGCCTGACCCTCACCCAAGTCCAAAGGCCCTTCTTCTGTTTTCTAAGTGGGAAAAATTTTTTTAATTGAAAAATAAATAAATAAATAAAGACAATTTGAAAGTCTGTAAAACTTTCCTTTCTAAAAGGGTTAGATTAGGATTAGTCTTTCCTTCATTAAAAGATGAATACAAAGAACTTCAGTGCTATAGCACTGAGGGAAATTTGCTTTAGAATTCCTAGTAGAGCCTGGAATAGTGGGATCACTTTGTGGTTCAACTCTGCTCTATTCTTTCTCTGTCTCTAACATTTGTCTAAATAAATAAGTACTTCCCTGGCGGTCCAGTGGCTAAGACTCCTTGCTCCCAATGCAAGGGGCCAGGGTTTGAGCCCTGATCAGGGGACAGCGCGATCCCACATGCCACAACTAAAGATCCTGCATGCCGAAACCAGAAGACCCCACGTGTTACAACTACAACCTGGCACAGCCAAGTAAAATAATAAATCAAATATTGTTAATAAGTAAAGTAAAACTTTATCGCATGAAGTTGACCACAGACTTGACTAGGGAAAGAACACACTTGAAACTGTGTTTTCCAGTGTTCTTGGTTGAAGCAACAGGCATTTTCGGCTAATTGAAACAGAAAAAATATTTAATAGAAAGCTGTTAGACGGTTCACGGAATCTCCAGGAAAGAGAGATTTCACTGCCACAAAGCCTCCAAACTATGCTGCTAGCTGGTCTAGTGACCAGGACTGCTGGTGACGGTATGCTTTACCCACAGCAGCTGGGCACTAGCAAAGAATCCCTGCTTCGACTGCCCCCACTGCCAACAGTCCCATCAGGATGGAGGAAACAGACAGGAAACAGTTACAATAAATAATGAACACAGCATAAGATGAGACGGGTAAAATCTAATGTATTACACTGAATGTGAACAGAGGGGCTTCCCTGATGGCTCAGATGGTCGAGAATTTGCCCGTAATGCGGGAGACCTGGGTTGGGAAGATCCCCTGAAGAAGGGAATGGCAACCTGCTTCCAGTATTCTTGCCTGGCAAATTTCATGAACAGAGGAGCCTGGTGGGCTACATACAGTCCATGGGGTCTTAAGGAATCCGACATGTTTGAGCGACTAACACAACACAAAATGTGAACAGAATCAATATTTCCCCGCTGCTTACAAAAAAAAAAAATACTCTTTAAGTAATAGAGCTTGGAAATAAAGGAATGAACAAAGAGACAAAGGGATGAACAAAAAGATATCAGGCAAATTAATTTTTTATACAATTAAATTTTTTAAAAAAATAACAGCTAAAAAGAAAGCTGAGCGCTGGAGAATTGCATGCTTTTGAATTGTGGTATTGGAGAAGACTCTTGAGAGTCCCTTGGACTGCAAGGAGATCCAATCAGTCAATCCTAAAGGAAATCAGTCCTGAATATTCATTAGAAGGACTGATGCTGAAACTCTAATACTTTGGCTGCCATCTGATGCAAAGAACTGACTCACTGGAAAAGACCCTGATGCTGGGAAAGATTGAAGGAGGGAGGAGAAGGGGACGACAGAGGATGAGATGGTTGGATGGCATCACTGATGCAATGGACATGAGTTTGAGTAAGCTCCAGGAGTTGGTGATGGACAGGGAAGCCTGGCGTGCGGCAGTCCATGGGGTCGCAAAGAGTTGGACACGACTGAGTGACTGAACCGACTGAATCTTTATTAGAAATTAATCAGGGCAGAGTTCTGTTCTTGGAGAACAGATCTTTACTTTTTTAAAAAAAATTAGTTTGGTTTTCGGTCCTTAGTTGTGACAGAATTTTTTTATTTGCGGCATGTGAACTCTTAGTTGCAGCATGTGGAATCTAGTTCTCCAACCAAGGATCAAACCCGGGCCCCCTGCATTGGGAATGTGAAGTCTTAGCCACTGGATCGAGGAAGTCCCCAGTTTAAAATTTTTTGATTAGTTAATTGTTGGCTGCATTGGGTCTTCATGCTGCAGGCGGGCTTTCTTTAGTAGAGCAGCAAGCGGATGCTGCTCTTCACTGTGGTCCAGGTTTCTCTTTGCAGTGATCTTCTGTTGCGGAGCACAGACATAGTTGCACAGGCTTCAGTAAATGCAGCTCGCAGGCTTAGTTGCTCTGAGGCAAGTGGGATCTTCCTGGACCAGGGATGGAACCTGTGCCCCTGTATTGGCAGGTGGATTCTTAACTTCTGGAACTCTAAGTTCAAGAAAGTGAAGTTGCTCAGTCATGTCCGACTCTTTGCAACACTGTGGACTGTAGCCTGCCAGGCTCCTCTGTCCATGGGATTCTCCAGGCATAATACTGGAGTGGGTTGCCATTTCCTTCTCCAAGGGATCTTCCCAACCCAGGGATCCAACCTGGGTCTCCTGCATTGCAGGCAGACGCTTTATCCTCTGAGCCACCAGGGAAGCCCCCTGGACCTCTAGGGAAGTCCCAAATTAAGTTTTAAAGGAAAGCAAGAGTGGCACTATTACACTAGGTGGGGTGTAAGACTCAGCTGGTTAAAGAGGGACTAAACACAATAACAAAGGAACAATGAAAGAAGAAAATGCAACAATCATAAACTTGTATGTACCAAATAACATAGCTGCCAGCTCCATAAAGGAAAAATAATTGTGAACCCTAGCTGAGTTGGAGTGGCAATGCTTATACCCCAGGGGATGGATCATGGTTGGGCTAAGTCTGTTCAACAGCACATGAACCATGAACTCCCAGATGGTTCCCCCTCAGTCAGCCTCTCCCATCTGAAAGCTTCCATAAGCCTCTTATCCTTCTCCATCAGAGGGCAGGCAGACTGAAAACCACAATCACAGAAAACTAACCAATCTAATCACATGGACCACAGCCTTGTCCAACTTGATGAAACTATGAGCCATGCCATGTGGAGCCACCCAAGACAGGCAGGTCCTGGTGGGGAGGTCTGACAGAATGTGGTCCCCTGGAGAAGGGAATGGCAAACCACTTCAGTATTCTTGCCTTGAGAACCTCATAAACAGTATGAAAAGGCAAAAAAATAGGACACTGAAAGATGAACTCCCCAAGTCAGTAGGTGCCCAATATGCTACTGGAGATCAGTGGAGAAATAACTCCAGAAAGAATGAAGAGACGGAGCCAAAGCAAAAACAACACCCAGTTGTGGATGTGACTGGTGATGGAAGCAAGGTCTGATGCTGTAAAGAGCAATATTGCATAGGAACCTGGAATGTTAGGTCCATGAATCAAGGCAAATTGGCAGTGGTCAAACAGGAGATGGCAAGAGTGAAGATTGATATTTTAGGAATCAGTGAATTAAAATGGACTGGAATGGGTGAATTTAACTCAGATGACCATTATATCTACTACTGTGGGCAGGAATCCCTTAGAAGAAATGGAGTAACCCTCATAGCCAACAAAAGAGTCCAAAATGCAGTACTTGGATGCAATCTCAAAAACAACAGAATAATCTCTGTTCCTTTTCAAGGCAAACCATTCAATATCACAGTAATCCAAGTCTATGCCCCAAGCAGTAATGCTGAAGAAGCTGAAGTTGAAAGGTTTTATGAATACCTATAAGACCTTCTAGAATTAACACCCAAAAAAGATGTCCTTTTCATTATAGGGGACTGGAATGCAAAAGAAGGAAACCAAGAAATACCTGGGGTAACAGGAAAATTTGGCCTTGGAATACGGAATGAAGCAGGGCAAAGGCTAATAGAGTTTTGCCAAGAGAACACACTGGTCATAGCAAAAACCCTCTTCCAACCACACAAGAGAAGACTCTACACAGGGACATCACCAGATGGTCAACACCGAAATCAGATTGATTATATTCTTTGCAGCCAAAAATGGAGAAGCTCTACACAGTCAGCAAAAACAAGACTGGGAGCTGATTGTGGCTCAGATCACAAACTCCTTATTGCCAAATTCAATAACTTAAATTGAAGAAAGTAGGGAAAACCACTAGACCATTCAGGTGTGACCCAAATCAAATCCCTAATGATTATACAGTGGGAGTAAGAAACAGATTTAACGGACTAGATCTGATACAGTGCCTGATGAACTATGGACCGAGGTTCATGACATTGTACAGGAGACAGGGACCAAGACCATCCCCATGGAAAAGAAATGCAAAAAAGCAAAATGGCTGTCTGAGGAGGCCTTACGAATAGCTGTGAAAAGAAGAGAAGCAAAAAGCAAAGGAGAAAAGGAAAGATATACCCATTTGAATGCAGAGTTCCAAAGAATAGCAAGGAGAGATAAGAAAACCTTCCTCAGCGATCAGTGCAAAGAAATAGAGGAAAACAATAGAATGGGAAAGACTAGAGATCTCTTCAAGAAAATTAGAGATACTAAAGGACGATTTCATGCAAAGATGGGCTCAATAAAGGACAGAAATGGGATGGACCTAACAGAAGCAGAAGATATTAAGAAGAGGTGGCAAGAATACACAGAAGAACTGTACAAAAAAGATCTTCATGATCCAGATAATCACAATGGTGTGATCACTCACCTAGAGCCAGACATCCTGGAATGTGAAGCCAAGTGGACCTAAGCTAGTGGAGGTGATGGAATTCCAGCTGAGCTGTTTCAAATCCTAAAAGATGATGCTGTGAAAGTGCTGCACTCAAGATGCCAGCAAATTTGGAAAACTCAGAAGTGGCCACAGGACTGGAAAAGGTCAGTTTTCATCCCAATCCCTAAGAAAAGCAATGCCAAAGAATGCTCAAACTACCGCACAATTGCACTCATCTCAGTTCAGTCGCTCAGTTATCTCTAACTCTTGGCGACCCTATGAACCACAGCACGCCAGGCCTCCCTGTCCATCACCAACTCCCAGAGTTCACCCAAACTCATGTCCATTGAGCTGGTGATGCCATCCAACCATCTCATCCTCTGTCGACCCTTCTCCTCCTGCCCTCAATCTCTCCCAGCTTCAGGGTTTTTTCACATGAGTCAGCTCTTTGCCTCAGGTGGCCAAAGTATTGGAGTTTCAGTTTCAACATCAGTCCTTCCAATGAACACCCAGGACTGATCTTCTTTAGAATGGACTGGTTGGATCTCCTTGCAGTTCAAGGGACTCTCAAGAGTCTTCTCCAACACCACAGTTCAAAAGCATCAATTCTTCAGTGCTCAGCTTTCTTTATAGTCCAGCTCTCACATCCATACATGACTACTGGAAAAACCATAGCCTTGACTAGACAGATCTTTGTTGACAAAGTAATGTCTCTGCTTTTTAATATGTTGTCTAGATTGGTCATAACTTTCCTTCCAAGGAGTAAGCGTCTTTTATTTCATGGCTGCAATCACCATCTGCAGTGATTTTGGAGCCCCCAAAAATAAACTCAGCCACTATTTCCACTGTTTCCCCATCTATTTGCCATGAAGTGATGGGACCAGATGCCATGATCTTAGTTTCCTGAATGCTGAGCTTTAAGCCAACTTTTTCACTCTCCTCTTTCACTTTCATCAAGAGGCTCTTTAGTTCTTCTTCACTTTCTGCCATAAGGGTGGTGTCATCTGCATATCTGAGGTTATTGATATTTCTCCTGGCAATCTTGATCCCAGCTTGTGCTTCTTCCAGCCCAGCGTTCCTCATGATGTACTCTGCATATAAGTTAAATAAGCAGGGAGACAATATACAGCCTTGATGTACTCCTTTTCTTATTTGGAACCAGTCTGTTCCATGTCCAATTCTAACCGTTGCTTCCTGACCTGCATACAGGTTTCTCAAGAGGCAGGTCAGATGGTCTGGTATTCCCATCTCTTTCAGAATTTTCCAATGCAGGGGGCCAGGTTTTGGTCCCTGGTCAGGGAACTGGTTCCCACAGGCTACAACTAAAGATCCCACATGCTGCAACTAAGACTCAATGCAGCCAAATAAATAATTTTTTTAAAAAAAGAAACAGAAATTAAGGAAACAATCCCATTCACCATAACATCAAAAAGAATAAAATACTTAGGAATGAATCTACCTAAGGAGGCAAAAGACATATACGTGGAAAACTGTAAGACACTGACTGAAGCTGAAACTCCAATACTTCAGCCACCTGATGTGAAGAGCTGACTCATGTGAAAAGACCCTGATGCTGGGAGAGATTGAGGGCAGGAGGAGAAGGGGACGACAGAGGATGAGATGGTTGGATGGCATCACCAACTCAATGGACATGAGTTTGGGTAAACTCCAGGAGTTGGTGATGGACAGGGAGGCCTGGTGTGCTGCAGTCCATGGGGTCACAAAGAGTTGGAGACATCTGAGTGACTGAACTGAACTGAACTGAAGACACTGATAAAAGAACCTGAAGATGACACAGGTGGAAAAACATATAGTGTTCTTGGTAATATTGTTAAAATGACCACACTACTCAAGGCAATCTACAGATTCAATGCAATCACTATCAAAATAGCATGGGAATTTTTTTTTTTACAGAAATACAATGAATAATTTTAAAATTTGTGTGGAAATACAAAAGATTCTGAATAGCCTAAACAAGAGTCTGCCTTCCAATGCAGGGTTCAATCCTTGGTCAAGGAACTAAGATCCTACATGCTTTGGGGCAACTAAACCTGCACAACAACTCAAGAAGTCAGTGAGTCTGCATTCACTGAAGTCTGTGCTCCACAACTAGAGAAGGCCTTGCACTGCAACGAGAGAAGCCTGGGTGCCTCAACAAAAACCCAGGACAGCCAAAATTTAGAGAAATAAGACCGAGAGAGACAAAAAGCTTTTAATAATAAATGTGAAATACGTGTGCATCAAGTTGAGCAGTATCCGCCCAAATTAATACTCTTCCCAGGACCTCAGAACGTTGTCCTTATTTGGAAATAGAGTCATTGCAGAGACAATTATGTATGGACAGGTGACACCGAAGCAGGGTGGACCCTTCATCTAACACAACTGGTAATCCTTTAGGAGGAGGAAAGACACAGACTCGCACGGAGACGTTCATGTGGGTACAGAGGTGGAGGCCGGAGCAGTGATCTACAAGCCCGGAATGCCAAGGGGTATCAGCACACCATGAGGGAGAGGCCCCACCTCGAGAGGACATGGGAAGGAGTCTTCCCTAGCGTCTTCATCGGATTCATTACCACTGCGCCACCTGGGAAGCCCAGTCACTAGCTTCAGTTCAGTTCAGTTTAGTCGCTCAGTCGTGTCCGACTCTGCGACCCCATGAATCACAGCACGCCAGGCCTCCCTGTCCATCACCAACTCCCAGAGTTCACTCAAACTCATGTCCATTGAGTCGGTGATGCCATCCAGCCATCTCATCCTCTGTCGTCCCCTTCTCCTCCCGCCCCCAATCCCTCCCAACATCAGAGTCTTTTCCAGTGAGTCAACTCTTTGCATGAGGTGGCCAAAGGATTGGAGTTTCAGCTTTAGCATCAGTCCTTCCAACGAACACCCAGGATTGATCTCCTTTACAATGGACTGGTTGGATCTCCTTGCAGTACAAGGGACTCTCAGGAGTCTTCTCCAACACACAGTTCAAAAGCATCAATTCTTTGGCGATCAGCTTTCTTCACAGTCCAACTCTCACATCCATACATGACCACTGGAAAAACCATAGCTTTGACTAGACGGACCTTTGTTGGCAAAGTCAAGTCTCTGCTTTTTAATATTTAATGATATCTAGGTTTGTCATAACTTTCCTTCCAAGGAGTAAGCGTCTTTTAATTTCATGGCTGCAATCAGCATCTGCCCTGATTTTGGAGCCCCCAAAAATAAAGTCTGCCACTGTTTCCACTGTTCACTAGCTTATCAGACCACTATTTGTAGATACTTACATTGGACTGGTTTCCAAGGCTGCCATGATAAAGTACCGCCAATGGGGTGACTTTCATCAACAGAAGTGTATCCTCTTACACTTCTAGAGAGTGGAAGTCTGGAATCAAGGTGTGGGCACAAATTAGTGATAACTAATTTAAAAATATTTGTGTGTGTCTGGTATGGGGGATACTATTCACAACTGTAATAAAATTTATGAAATGCCTAGGATGAGTCCGAAGATGAAATATGTGGTGGTTTAGTTGCTAACTTGGGTCTGTTTCTTGTGACTCCATGGACTGTAACCCACCAGGCTCCTCTGTCCATGAGATTTCCCAGGCAAGAAGACTGGAGTGAGTTGCCATTTCCTACTCCAGGGGATCTTCCCGACCCAGGCATGGAACCCTCGTTTTCTGCATTGCAACTGGATTCTTTACCACTAAGCCACCAGGGAAGCTCAAGAAGAAATATGTACACTTTACGAATAGAATTGCAAAAATATAATAAAGGACATAAAATAGAGCTACATGAAGTGAAGAAACATTTAATGTTCCAGAGAAAATATTTTACTTTTCCTTCTCTTCTATGAATTCGGAAGAGTATTAACAAAGATTTCATTTGAAATTCTTACATAATTTGACAAATCCAATTCTAAACTCAATATGGAAAGAGAAAAATCTGCAAGAATAGCCAAAATAATTCTGAAAAAGAATAGCAATGTTATGGAAAGGGGAATTGCTTTGTCAGATATTTAAAAACTTCGAACATATTAAATGTCAAATGTACCCTAAACTATAGTAGCCAACTAGGTTAAAACTGGCCAAAACTGAGAAATTTTGAACTTTCAAGCAAGTCGTGATAATAATGGATGACAGTCATTGAATAAAATAGGGAACCAGGTATCCATACTATTATAAATAAATATTAATAACCACATTGACTGTGTGATGAGGAATTGGATTTTACGTAGTTTCAAATTATGGGCAGACTTCATTTAATCGCATTCCACTTTTTTGTGTTTCACAGGCACTGTATGTTTGACAAACTGAAGGTTTGTGGTAACTTGCATGGAGCACGTCTACTAGCAGTGATTTTCTTACAATATTTGCTCACTTCATGTCTCTGTGTCACATGTTAGCAGTACTTTCAACATTTTCATTATTATTCTGTTTGTTATGGTGAACTGTGATCTTTTTTCTTATTATTTTTAAAATCTATTTTTAATTGGAGGATAATTGCTTTACCATGTTGTGTTGGTTTCTGATCAGTGATCTTTGACATTACCATTTTAATTTTTGTTTTGTTTTGTATTTTTAAGCTAAAGTGTGTACTTAAAAAAAATATTTTTTTGGCAGCACCATGCAGCATGCAGGATCTTAGGTCGGAGCCCCCTGCAAGTGGACGTGCAGTCTTAGCCACTTGACTGCCAGGGAATTCCCAAGGTATGTACATTCTTAAAAAACGTAATGTTATGGCACACTTAGTAGCCTGCAGTATAGTGTAAACAAAACCCTTATATGGGCTAGGAAACCAAAATATTCTTGTGACTTGCTTTATTTCAGTATTCATTTTATTGTGGTAGTCTGAAACCAAATCTGTACTATCTCCAAGGCATGCGTGAACCTTTTCCAGAAATGGTTATTAGTTTCACAGCAAAAGAAGTAACTTGACGGTGGAGAAGCCTGTCAGGCACCTTCTTAATTAAATAAACTGGACAACGTGAGGAATGGGACCCAGATGGACTCCCATGACAACACAGCGTCACTTTTGTGATGTTCCTGCTGGAGAGGCAAGACCCGAACCTAACCACAAGCGATGAAATAAAATTTGTATGATAGGGTGGGACAAGAAAAATTAAACATAACATTTTCTATGTGTTTGTTTGGGCCTCCGCCTTCCCTCTCTAACTTGCAATATGCATCTGCACTACACATTAACCAGAGTTTCTCCAAGAAAGGCCTGCCTGCTCAACCAAAAGTATCAACTTTTCCCTTTCTTCAGACGCTGGCAATGTAACTTCTTAAAGAACAGCCCTCTTTCCCCGCTCTGCGGGGGGTCATGGTGACTCACTGCTCACTTTGTCCAGGCTTCCCTGGACTAAGTATCCTCGGTGACCTTTATGTGAAATAGCAGTGTGTCACTTTGACTTAGGATCCTTTGTCTTAAAAATGTAAACAACTCTGCCCTTAACTTCTAATTAACAGGCAGAACAATTCAAAGAACTTTCTGAGACTCTGCTCCCAGGGTTAAAATCCTCAGTTTGGCTCGATTAAAATTCCCCCCTTTTCTTCTTGAGGGTTAACTGAATTTTCGTAGACACGGGCGAAAATCGCTCAGTCATGTCTGACTCTTTGCGACCCCATGGATTATACAGTCCATGGGATTCTCCAGGCCAGAATACTGGAGTGCGTAGCCTTTCCCTTCTCCAGGGGATCGTCCCAACCCAGGGATCAAACCCAGGTCTCCCGCATTGCAGGTGGATTCTTTACCAGTTGAGTCACCAGGGAAACCCCGAGGAAACATCAGAGGAGCCCAGATTAAGGGACACCCTTCAGAGCTCTCACTGACTTGTCATAGGTCATACAGCACCTCTTGAGGTGGACAGCTGGGGAGGGGAACTGGGGAAATGAACTTTTTGTTGCTTAATTGCCATTTCCTCTAATCCAAAATGATGAAGGTTCTATTAGCAGGAAGATAATTTGGGTGTCCATAGGCAACTCTTCATGGGAAATAGATGGGGAAACAGTGGAAACAGTGTCAGACTTTATTTTGAGGGGCTCCAACTGCAGATGCTGATTGCAGCCATGAAATTAAAAGATACTTACTCCTTGGAAGGAAAGTTATGACCAACCTAGATAGCATATTAAAAAGCAGAGACATTACTTTGCCAACCAAGATCTGTCTAGTCAAGGCTATGATTTTTCCTGTGGTCATGTATGGATGTGAGTTGAACTGTGAAGAAGGCTGATCGCCAAAGAATTAATGCTTTTGAACTGTGGTGCTGGAGAAGACTCTTGAGAGTCCCTTGGACTGCAAGGAGATCCAACCAGTCCATTCTAAAGGAGATTAGTCCTGGGTGTTCATTGGAAGGACTGATGCTAAAGCTGAAACTCCAATCCTCTGGCCACCTCATGCAACAAGTTGACTCACTGGAAAAGAGCCTGATGCTGGGAGGGATTGGGGGTGGGAGGAGACGGGGACGACAGAGAATGAGATGGCTGGATGGCATCACCGACTCAATGGACATGAGTTTGAGTGAACTCCATGAGTTGGTGGTGGACAGGGAGGCCTGGCGTGCTGTGATTCATGGGGTTGCAGAGAGTCAGACACGACTGAGTGACTGAACTGAACTGAACTGAGGCAACACTTATGAACTGATTTATGTCCCCCCTTAATATTCATGTTGGAACTGCTATATTTAAAATGGATAACCAACAAGGGCCTGTTGTATACCACGTGGAACTCTGCTCAATGTTATGTGGCAGCCTAGATGGGAGAGGAGTTTGGGAGAGAATGGATACATGTATATGTATGGACCAGAGATCAAATTGCCAATATCCGTTGGATCACTGAAAAAGCAAGAGAGTTCCAGAAAAACATCAACTTCTGCTTCATTGACTATGCCAAAGCCTTTGACTGTGTGCATGACAACAAACTGTGGGAAATTCTGAAAGAGATGGGAATACCAGACCACCTGACCTGCCTCTTGAGAAACCTGTATGCAGGTCAGGAAGCAACAGTCAGAACTGGACATGAAACAACAGACTGGTTCCATTTGGGAAAGGCCTATGTCCAGGTTTTATATTGTCACCCTGCTTAAATTACATGCAGAGTACATCATGAGAAACGCTGGGCTGGATGAAGCACAAGCTGGAATCAAGACTGCAGGGAGAAATATCAATAACCTCAGATATGCAGATGACACCATCCTTATGGCAGAAAGTGAAGAAGAACTAAAGAGCCTCTTGATGAAAGTGAAAGAGGAGAGTGAAAAAGTTGGCTTAAAATTCAACATTCAGAAAACTAAGATCATGACATCTGGTTGCATCAGTTCATGGCAAATAGATGGGCAAACTGGAAACAGTGAGAGACTTTATTTTTTGGGGCTCCAAAATCACTGCGGTAGCCGTGAAATTAAAAGACGCTTGCTCCTTAGAAGAAAAGCTATCCTAGACAGCATATTAAAAAGCAGAGACATTACTTTGCCAACAAAGGTCTGTCTAGTCAAGGCTCTGGTTTTTCCAGTGGTCATATATAGGTGTGAGAGACTGTGAAGAAAGCTGAGCACTGAAGAATTGATGCTTTTGAACTGTGGTGCTGGAGAAGAGTCTTAAGAGTCCCTTGGACAGCAAGGAGACCCAACCAGTCCATTCTGAAGGAGATTGATCCTGGGTGTTCATTGGAAGCACTGATGCTGAAGCTGAAACTCCAATACTTTGGCCATCTGATGCAAAGAACTGACCCACTGGAAAAGACCCTGATGGTGGGAAATATTGAAGGCAGGAGGAGAAGGGGATGACAGAGGATGAGACAGTTGGACAGCATCATCAACTTGATGGACGTGAGTTTGAGTGAATTTCAGGAATTGGTGATGGACAGGGAAGTCTGGCGTGCTGCAGTCCATGGGGTTGCAAAGAGTTGGACACGACTGAGTGACTGAAGTGAACTGATAGGTATGGCTGAGTCCCTTCATTGTTCACCTGAAGCTATCACAACACTGTCAATCAGTTATGCTCCAATACAAAAGAGAAAGTTTTTTTAAAAAAATAAAATACAAATTAAAAAATTTATGTGGAGATCTAACCCCCAGGATCTCAGAACGTGACTGACTTTGGAGCAAGAATCTTTAAAGGGGAGATTAAGTTAAATGAGGTCATAGGGGTAAACCCTACTTCAGTATGAGTCCTTTTAAGAGGGGACAGACACACACAGAAGGAAGGCCACATGAAAACGCGGGGAGAAGATGGGCATCTACAAGCCAAAGAGAAAAGCCTCGGGAGAAACAGCTCTTCCAACTCCGAGACCTCAAACTCCTAGCCTCTAGAAGCGTGAGGACGTAAGTTCCTCCTCTTCAGTCCCTACCTCACCCCCGCCTGTGGTCCTTTGTTCTGGTGGCCCTGGGACACTGATACAGCGTCTAGGAGTGTCAGCTTCAGCGTGGTGCGAGGTTGTGGTGGGCAGAGTCTTGAGAGACTCAGCCCCGCCAGGCCGGTCTTCAGCAAGAAGTGGGTACAGGGCTTCCCTGGTGGCTCAGTGGTAAAGAATCTGCCTGCTAATGCAGGAGACACAGGTTCGAGCCTTGATTCGGGAAGATCCCACGTATCGAAGAGTAACTAAACCCATGGGTCACAACTCTTGAGCCTGTGCTGTAGAGCCGGGGAACTGCAACTACTGAAGGCCTTGCACCCTAGATACAGCCCCCACTCAACAAGAGAAGCCACCGCAACGAGAAACTCAGGCACCGAAACTAGAGAGAAGCCCACACAGCGACATAGGCCCCAGCACAGCTAATAAATAAATCCATTAATTAACTAAAAAAAAAAGAAGTGGGTAGAAGCTCCAGAAGGTGAGGGTGGCGGTGGGGGGCTTTAAGGCTGTTGTTGTTGTTCCGTAGCTAGGTTGTGTCCAACTCTTTTCGACCCCACAGACTGCAGCATGCCAGGCCTCCCTGTCCCTCACTATCTCCCGGAGTTTGCCCAAGTTCATGTCCATTGAATCTGTGATGCCTCCCAACCATCTCTTCCTGTGTCACGCTCTTCTCCTTCTGCCTTCAGTCTTTCCCAGCATCAGGGTCTTTTCCAATGAGTCGGCTCTTTGCCTTAGGTGGCCAAAGTATTGGAGAGGGAAATAAGATTGGAGTTTCAGCTTCAGGATCAGTCCTTCTAATGAATATTCATGCTTGATTTCCTTTAGGATGGACTGGTTTGATCTCCTTGCTGTCCAAGGGACTCTCAAGAGTCTTCTCCAGCACCACAGTTCCAAAGCATCGATTCTTCAACCATCAGCCTTCTTCACAGTCCAACTCTCACATCCATACATGACTACACCGAAGCCTCTAACGCTGGGAGCTGATCTTTATTCCTGATCTTCTTTCAAGGACAGCTGTGACCTTCAGAAAGTCGGGAAGGCTGCTGGTTGCCCGTTCCCCGGCCAGGGCTCTCCCTCCTCACCTCCTGGGGGTCCTCTTCTCTTTCTGTGGCAGCTGGCCTCTGGGTCTCCACGAGGCTTCTCGCGGTCAGTGGCCTCCTCTGCTGTCTTCTCCCCTCCTGTTCCTGGCTCCATCGGACCCTCGCCTTTCCTCCCACTTGCTTTAAACCCTTCCTCTCTTGTCCAGGTTTTGTCTTCCTTCTCGACTTGCCTTCTTTCTTGTTCTTCAGCTTTTCCTTTTTAACTTGGTTTTTTTTTTTCATTTTTGGCTGAGGCATATAGGATCCTACTTCCTTAACCAGGGAGGGATTCAACCCATGCCCCCTGCAGTGTGCTAAGTCACTCGTGTCTGACTCTTTGTGACCCCATGGACAGTAGTCCACCAGGCTCCTCTGTCCATGGGATTCTCCAGGCAAGAATAGTGGAGTGGGTTTCTATGCCCTCCTCTAGGGGATCTTCCCAACCCAGGTATAGAACCAGCATCTGTCTCCTGCATTGGCAGGCAGGTTCTTAACCACTAGTGCCACCTGGGAAGCCCATTGGTAGTGAGACACAGCTCTCTATGACCTGGCTAGGTGCACCTGAATAGCTAACCACACTCTCTCTGTTTGTCCCACTCATGAAAATGAACACAGTAATGATGCCACTGCAGCAGACTGTATTTAGGTAACACACCTGAGTGTCAGGCTGCGAGTTCATACCAGAGTCCTATGCGACTTTTCTTGGGGACCCATAATCAGAGTCAAGGCATGGAGCTGAGGGCAGAGCCTGCTAAGTCCCCTACGCTCTAACTGGAGTTTTCAAGGAGCTGCCAGGGCAGAGGCCAGACTCCCCCCGGTCAGGAACTAAGAGGTAGCTGGAACTCACCCACATGCTGCCTTCTCGCCTCCTCCAAACCAACCCTGACCTTGGCCCCTCTCCATCACCCCCGTGGCTTTATCTACTATTGAGGCAATCTGAGCGTGGGTTGGAAAAGAATTTCCAGACACAGAGTACAGCAGAAAAGAGTGAGTTTATTAAGAACAAAGAGCAGAGATAAAGTGGGCACTGAGAGCGTGGGGGACAACTCCTGACAGGGAGAGTTGACCGTGTTCGTTGGTCAGTAGCCAATTTTTATAGCCTCAAGACAAAGAAAATTCCTGCTGGAAGGCTGGCGTTAGATGACCAGTTGGGGGCGCTATAGGGTGTTTACTGGGTTGGGCATCTTTGCCTAATTGGGAGTCAGGAAGCTTGTTGGTGATGATGAGGGGTTTGGGGCAGCAGTTACAAAGGGGCTCAGTCAGCTTCAGGGGTGTCCTTGGTTCTGGGCCCCGCTTCTGTGGCCTTGATGCAAGGCCTCGCACCTGTGGCCTGGGGGCAGGGCCTCAACATCTACCACTTATGTGCCCACGGCCATCTGAAACTCAGAACGAAAAGCTGGCTAGATCATCTTCCTTCTGGCTGCTCACCTCCTGTCCTCTCGTCCTCATCGATGATTTCAGCCACGGGAGGATGGACGGGTCATCTTCACTTTCTGCCCCATGGACTCTCCTGATACCCTTGGCCTCTAGGTACAAGGGAGTCAGCGCCCTAGCACCCTTGCCAATGACAGACAGGAGGCTTCAGATAAACATTCCCATCTCCGGTCCTCCAGGTGGTGGGGGACTTGGAGGGGACCACTTGGAGGGGGCACTGGAATGCTTCTCACAAAGTCCAGCTGGAATCAACCCCTCCTGCCACGGCATCTACCTCAGTGACATGCCTTATCTTGGCTTTTCCTCCTTCCCCGTCCCTCTCTCCTTAGTCCTTACCCTGCTCCCTGGGACCGCCTCCAAAATAAAGTCTCAGACCTATACCCCAGCCTAGTCTCAGACTCTGTTCTCATAGATACAGTTTTCAGGAGCTGCTCTAACAAAGTTTTAAGACTGAATGGCTTAATGGTGATTGCAGCCATGAAATTAAAAGACGCTTACTCCTTGGAAGGAAAGTTATGACCAACCTTGATAGTATATTAAAAAGCAGAGACATTACTTTGCCAACCAAGGTCCGTCTAGTCAAGGCTATGGTTTTTCCTGTGGTCATGTATGGATGTGAGAGTTGGACTGTGAAGAAAGCTGATCGCCGAAGAATTGATGCTTTTGAACTGTGGTGTTGGAGAAGACTCTTGAGAGTCCCTTGGACTGCAAGGAGATCCAACCAGTCCATTCTAAAGGAGATCAATCCTGGGTGTTCTTTGGAAGGACTGATGCTAAATCTGAAACTCCAATACTTTGGCCACCTCATGCAACAAGTTGACTCACTGGAAAAGACTCTGATGCTGGGAAAGGTTGGGGGTGGGAGGAGAAGGGGACGACCGAGAATGAGATGGCTGGATGGCATCACCGACTCTGTGGACGTGAGTTTGAGTGAACTCTGGGGGTTGGTGATGGACAGGGAGGCCTGGCGTGCTGTGATTCATGGGGTTGCGGAGAGTCGGACACAACTGAGCGATTGAACTGAACTGAACTGAACTGAACTCTGTCAGTTTGGAGGCTGGAAGTCTGAGATCAAGGTGTTGGCAGGGCTGGTTCTTTCTGAGGCTGAGTTCCAAGCCTCTCTCCTCAGTTGGTAGATGGCCACTTTCTCCCCGTGTCTGTTCTTATCACCTCCCCTCTTTGTCTCGGGCCCAAATTTCCTACCAGTCAAATTGGATTAGGGTCCAGGCTAATGTATCATTTACATTTGATTATCTCTGTAAAGACTCAATCTCCAAATAAAGTCATACTCTGAAGCCCTGGAAGTTGGGACTTCAACCTATGGATTCATGGAGGTGAGGGGTGTGCGGCTGGTTCTGGAAACACAATTCCACCCTTAAGAGAAATGGAAGCTAAGAGAGGGTCATGGACATGGACCTCAGAGGCAGATCCATAGGGTGGGATGTGGAAACGGGTCCCCTTCATTCAGACCTCTGTGACAATCCCTGATTATGCTGTGCGGTGGGACGGGCGACAGAGATGAAGCAATGGATACAAGATGGGTCACCCTGAATGCGGAGTTGGCTCAGTGTGAAAGCTTGAACAAAGAATTGGCAGGCCCAGGTCAGCCCACTCTCACCTTGGGCTTTCTAGGTTTTTTCCATTTTTAATATTTATTTAGCCACGTCAGGTCTTAGTTGCAGCCCATGGGCTCTTTGTTGCGGAACTTGGACTTCTCTAGCTGTGGTTCTCGGGCTCAGTAGTTGCCCCGCAGCATATGGGATCTTAGTTCTGAGCTCAGGTATTGAACTCTCGTACCCAGCACTGGAAGGTAGATTCTTAACCACTGGACCACCAGGGAGGTCTCTCTTCTAGATGGTTTTTTTTTTGGAAAGCATAGTTATTTTTCATAGATGTGTGTGAGTGGTGTGTGTTCCAAGTCCCTTCAGTAGTGTCTGACTTTGCAACCTGTCAACTGTAGCCCACCAGGCTCCTCTGTCCATGGGATTCTCCAGGCAAGAATACTGGACTGGGTTGCCATTTCTTTCTCCAGGGGATCTTCCCAACCCAGGGACTGAACCCACATCTCTTATGTCTCCTGCATTTACCACTAGCACCACCTGGGAAGCTCCTCATGTATGTAAATGAATCATATTTTTTGCATTTATGACAGTGTTTAAAGGGCCCCTGACGTTCCACAGCCATCAGACATATCCTGCGGGCCGTGGGGCCCAATATTTAGTCGTAACAGAGGCAGAGCTGCAAAGGAGACTAAACGAACAGCCTCACAGGCCTCTTATGCTAAGCTGGGGGCCAACAGGAAGGACTCAGAACCCGAAGCCCTGGGATGAAAACATTAGGGATAAAGGATCTAAGAACCTTGCCCACGAATCCCCTGAACCCTCTGGCTGGCATTGTTAGCCTATGGACCACCTGGTGCCCATGTGAGGGCCCCACCGGAGGCAGATACCCCTCAAGATAACTCTTTTCCTTCTCAATTCACCGTCATCTCCCCTCCTCATCCCACCATTGACCAGAGACAGCTCACTCCTTCCCAGGAGGAAATGCCTTACCCGCCTGAAGAACTGCAAGGCCCACTGACACACACATAAGCAGGAGTGCTGAGACCACGTGTGGGGCTGCTTGAGAGTCTGCAACTTCGAGGGGAAATTAACCAGACAGGGAGAATGCAGATACGAGAGCACCTCCAGACCTCAAGATTAACAAGCTGACACAGACGCCTGGCACCGGCCCAGTGTTATCGCCAAGATGATCTGGGGTGGGGATGGGTCTGACAGGCCTGCAGGGCTCACCCCAGGGCTGCAGCTCTTACCCTGGCACGGCTGTGACACCATCGCAAGCAATGATCAGGCGTCCAAGAGCTTTTTTTCTAAAATCATCTTTAATGTAGTTTTAATAATTTTTTTTGCCTCATTTACCAGATAAATCATCTAAATAAATAGATGCTATACAGTCTCTTACCAACATCAGTAGAAAAATAAAACCACGCTCTGCATTTGCTCCAGCTCTCCACGCACACGCTCACTCGGAAAAGGCATGTGCTTGGAATCGACTCGCGCCCCCCCACCCCTCCCAAATACATTCATTTAGTCTGAACAAAGCTCGACGCTCATTCTGTGCAAAGGAAGCGTTCTTGTGCTGAGCCCTGGAGGCCCGGTGGGCCAGTTATAAAGCAAAGGCAAAAACCACCGGACCAGCGAAGCGCCCTCTCCCGGGGCAGGAGCCAAGGAGGAAGCTGGCGACAGGACCACCATCCTGAGAGCAGAGGTGGTCATCGAGTGGCCTGCGGCATCAGCAGTGGGGTGACCATGCCAGGGGCAGAGAACATGCCCTTTGCCCCACCCCACAGCAAAACAAAAGTACCAACCAGTCTCTACATTCAAAACAGGCAGGGCTGGGGGAAGGAAAGGCAGGTGGTCCAACTTTTTCAACGCCCCCTCCCCAAGTGAGTACTGGCCTTCTGGGGTGGCTATGGGGTGGGGAGGGAGGTCATGCCCAGCTTGTCCCCTCACCCCAAGCCCTGCTGGGATGCTCAGGGCTGCAGGAGGCCTGAAGGCCACTTCCAACCCCTCACAGAGGTCTCCATCCTGTGTCCTGGGTGGGTAGGTCCTAAGAGCTTTGGCTCCCAGAGTTCAGCCCTCCAGACAGCAGGGCACCCTGCGGGCCGTGAAGGGTTGAGTCAAGCAGTGTTCCACCACAGCAGCCACCTCATCCCACAAGAGCCCCCCACCCCAAACCAGCACATGACACAAACAGCTCTTCAAAATGAGGCTGGAGAAGGCCACCTGTCCCCAGGGATGGGGTGGGTGTGACTTCTATTGGAAGTTGCCAGCCAAGTCCAAAGCCAGGGCCAGCATCTTTCTGTCACAGCGAGGCCCCTGCCACCACCCTCCCCTCTGCCAGGAGCCCCTGACCTGGGACAGCAGCCCACTTTGGCTGCCCATCCCCTCCCCAGAGCTTTGGGCAGGAGGGTTCCCCACAGCCCTCGGTTCCCTGGTCCACCCCCACATACTCTAGACACAAACCCATAGGCTGGGGGTGAAGCAAGTCATGGGGTGGGGGTGGTGCCATCCCCCAATGGAAGCACTGAATTGATCCTGGACAACGGAGGACTGAGGAGGAAGGGGGGACCCACACGCAGGGATCTGGGATCTGGCCAGCAAGGCACCCCAAAGAAAAATGGGGTGCAGGGTGTCTTTGGTTTGGGAACTTGGGAAGAAGGGGTCTGGGGAAGAACTGCCCTATTGGAGGAGACTCAGCAGGATTCTGCCTACTTCCTGAGGACAAAGCAGAGCGTGGAGCTGGCCCTGGAGCGGCAAGGGGGCGTCGGGACCCAGTGCCTGGCCTGAGATGGGGACAGGGGAGGGAGCCAGTCTTGCACTTGCTCCCCCGGTGCCCACCTTCAACCTGGTTTCTCCCCTACAGGTCCAGGGTAGGGAAGATGTCACTCCTCACTACAGGGAGAAGCCACTAGTCCACAGGACGCGTCTGTGCAAACTAGAAACAGAGCGCCCCCTCTTCTGGCAGACACAGGCCCTGCCGGGTGGGGCGGGGTGGGGGGCAAGGGGCGGGGCTTGGACACAGCCTGACCCACCCTCCACTACAGCCCGATCACAGGAAGACATGGCAGAGATCCCCCCACGGGGAAACAAGGTTAGTCCCAGCTGCAGCATTGAGGGTGGATGCGGAGGAGACCCAGAACAGGAGGAGAAAGGGTGTCAGGAGTCAAGGGCTGCCCTGAGACGGTGGTGGGACGCTCTCTCCCTCCGTGACCACCCACGCCCACGTCTGGTTGGCTGAGTTGGAGGGGGGCGGGCAGAAAAAGAGAGGAGAAGGGCTGGAAAGTCACCTGAGTCAGAGAGAACAGGGGGCCCGGAGGGGAGGGGGTGCGCAGGAGAGGAATGGAATCCAACCGCCTCAGAGCCTGCGCTGCTGCAGGGCACACACGCACACACCTGCACGCCTGTGACTGCGCTGCTGCAGGGCACACACGCACACACCTGTGACTGGCCAGGTGAAACCACAAGAGGGCATCCCACACTTGGAGCACTGCAGGCCATCTGGCCGCCCCGCCTCTCCAGCCGGACCCCTGCCCTCCACTGCAAACACGCTGATTAGACAGATCCTGTCAGGTGAAGCGCTGGGAGAGTGGGGTGAGTGGAGGTTGCCTATGGCAAGCTCTTTTGTGCTGTGATTCACCCCCCATTCACCCATTCACCTGATCAGGGTTTCTAAACAGGAAGTTTCTAAGACCCGCTGCACATGGCTACGGACATGTGCGTGCAGTCACGAGGGGCAGTGCACACACCTTTGAGGCCAGGTGCGCACGCGACTGGTTTTCACAGGCCAGGTGGGGGGCGGTGTGGGAGGGGAGTAGCTCTCAGCGGAAGGGGCTTATTAGCTGGCAACCACCCCACCCGGGGAAGGAAGAGACCTTTCTGGGTTGTGCCCAGCCACCTCCAACCCTTCCCGGCGGCCCCTAAGCACTCAGACCCTGTCGCTTTTGCTCAAAGCCAGTCTCATCTCCCCCGAAGAGCTGGAGTGGAAAGTTAAAAGGAAAGACCCCTCCCCAAACACACACACAGAAGGGAAAAGGGGTAACCAACCAGGAAGGCGGGGGCAGGATGCTCGGGGGGAGGGTTCAGGTCTTCCCGTCCTCCTTTAGTCCCGGGACCAGTTGCTGTCTCTCCGGAGAAGGGAGCCAGAGGGGTCCGGGGGAGGCTGGCCCTGTCCCCATCCTGCCCTGGGGACGGCGCCCCAAGTGACAGAGCAGTGCCAGGCCTCCCCAGGCCCCACCCCACCCCAGCTCTGTAAACGCCCGTCTGTCCGTCCACGCAGAGAAAGGGGCAGGTGGGCGGGACAGTGTTGGGAGCATCACCCCTTCTCCTGGTCAGTGTTTTTGTTTTTTTTTTAAATAAAATAATTATCCCGCCCTAACCCCCTCCTCAACGCCAGAAGTCCCCACCCCAAGCCCGAAAGAAAACAGTTTGAGTTAAAAATGGCGGATCAGAACTTCCCGCTGCGGTCTCGGAAGAAGCCCTCAGCAGCCTGGGCCTCGCGAAAGGTGACGGTGATGGAGTTGGCGGTGATGTCGGTCACTGTCACTTCACTTGAGGGGAGCGTGGGTGTCCAAGAAGGCGGCCCCTCGCCCAGGTCTGCCTCTGCTGCAGCAGTGGAACAGATGGATAGACAGACAGACGGGGGAGGGGGGGGTCGGGCAGCGTTGGCAACAAGGTAGGGAAGGTGGGTGTGGGTTGCCGCGTGTGAACCCCCCTTCCACCCTACCCCGACATATTCCTCTGAGTCTCCAGCCAAGTCAGAGCCTAGTTCGAGGCTGGCCACACGGGGAGAGCATTTATCTTCCCTGGCTGGACACGCGCTCCTTCCGAGTGGGACCACGGAAAGAGCTCTGGGCTAGGTGCCAGGGTCCCCCGCAGGCTGAGGGGACCCTCTCTGGGCCCTGACAACTCGAGGGGCCTTGCCAGCTCTGAGGGTCCCTGGGTCTGTGCCGGGGGCCGGGCTGCCTTACCCTCCTCTTCGGGGGGCTGTTCGGCAGGCTCCCACTCGCTGGCTGCCTGCAGGGCGTCCTGGGCCGGTGACTCCTGCAGGAAGAGCTCCCGTCGATGGCTGTGACTCTCCACGTTGGGCCCGCGGGGCGGGAACTTCTTGCGTGAGAGCCGCAGGTACTTGTGGGCCTTGCGGGGCTTGCGGAGCGGGAAGGGCAGGGTGGGCACCAAGGGGCCCTTGTCCGCCAGCTCGGGCGCCCCCGCCTTGACCACCCCCTCGGGGCTCCCGCTGCCGAGTGGGCGCGTCAGGGAGAAGCAGAGCTTCTCCTTGCCCTTGGCCTTGTGGGAGCTCCGCAGGTCCATGCTGTACAGCCGCTGCGGGGGCAAGCCAGGGCACGGCGGGTCAGCCCCACCCTCCCGCCTGCTGCCGCGCCTTGGCTCATGCCGTCCCTCCCGCCCGGGGTCCCTTCCCCAAGTTTCAGGGCTCAGAACCAGCCCGCACCCCACCAGCACCCCAGCCTCCAAGCCAGGCCCAGCTCGGCCTTCATCTTGGCCCCCAAGGCATGGCCTCATCTGAGGGGCCAGGGCTGCAGGGTGCGTTCCTTCGGTGGATGGCGGAGGAGCAGACAAGAGGTACAGATGGAAAACTGACCGACAGAAAACACACCTGGGTTTCTGCAGCCAATAAATTAAGGAGCTATTCTTCATCATAGGAAAGGAATCTTTGTTTCTAACAGGCCCCAAAGCTGAAACGGTCAGCTGCCAGGGAGACAGGGGGAGGCACAGGGCTCTGAAGTTTCTTGGAGAAAGTTAACACAGCACTGGGGTGCACTGTGTCACCCACCTACAGGGACGGCGCGCTGCTGGCAGGCCGCAGACGCCCCTTGATTCCCCAGGGCCCTCCTCGGCTTGAGCTGCAGGGAGGGGTCTTGTCTGGGTCCAGACCCCTGTCCATGTCCTGTCTCATGCATGTTAAAAGGGGCTGGAGGGCACGTGCTTCCATCATTCAAAGGCTGAAGCTTTAAAAATTTGTGCATCTGTCTTACTGACTCCTGGGGGAAATTTATACAAATCCAAGAAAGATCCTCGGTGCTAAGATGCTGAGGGCCTGGGCCATTCTGGGACAGGAGCTCCTCTGCTGTCACCAGAGGCCAAGAGTTCCCAGAAGATAGTGAGGCCCACAGATTGGACCCGCATTTTTAAACATCTCAAGCTGGGAACAGAGGTCATCACAGGTGCAAGCTACATGCTCCAGTCCCACCTGCTAATCCCCATCACTTGGCATGGCATGCAGACTGTCATGACAATGGGAAGAGGGCTGAACTGGGAGGAGACTGTGAAGCTACTGCAATGCCTCAGCACTGCAGGGCTTATCCCATATGCAGCTTTATCAGAAATCACTCCTTCAACCTGGCTCACAGGCCGAGTAAACTCTCGTACAGTTCTGCTCTTCTCTACCTCCCCATGAGAGAATTATGGTTACTAATGGGTCTGGGAGTGCCAGGAGTCAGATCTGGGTTTTAGTCCAGTTGTATGACTTGGTACTGGCCTCCCTGAGTCTCAGTTTCTTCCACCAATGAAATGAAGAAACTACAGCAGCCAGCCTCCAAGATGGTCCAAATATCTGCCTCTGGGAATTCACACCTGTGTGGAGTCCCCTCTACACTGAATACTGCAGTGTGGGACTTCTGAGGCTAAGTCACTAAGGACACGGTGCTTTGTTCTTGCTCTCTCTGTTCACCCACCCTGGGAGAGGCTAGTGGCCCTACTATGAGGCCAGCCAGCAGCCCTATGGAGAGGCCCAGTGCTGAGGAACCAGGCCTCCTGTCAACATCCAGCACTGATCCACCAGGCACATGGGTAGCCATGTTAGGAGCAGATCCTCCAGCCCCAATCAAGCCTTCAGATGAGTGGATTTCCAGCTGACATCATGACTGTAACCTGAGCCAGAATCACTATGGAACCAGCTAAGGTACTCCCTGATTCCTGACTCACTGAGATGGTGTGGTGTTAAGTGTTTACTGCCTTAAGTTGCTCAGTTAAGGGTTAGTTTGTTACACAGCAATAGATGACCGATACACCTTCCCCGTGGGTTTGGTGTACAGATAAACTGTGTTCATCTGTGAAGAGCATGGAGCACAGAGCTCAGCATGGAGATGTCTGACATGCTATCTCTTTCTAGGACCCAATTAACACCAAACCCCAGGGATCACACCCACTGCAGGAAGGGATACCCACCTAATCTGGCAAAAGCCTCATGTGATCCGCAATTTAGAGTGGACAGGAGGCTGGACATGGCTTACACTGCACATGGACCAAGATGCCTGATGTTTTGGCTTTAAAGTCCCAGGTGGGCCTTATTAAATTAAGGACAGCAGGTATTGTTATCATCTGCGTTTTGTAGAAGAGAAAACTTGAGCTCAGAGATGTGCCTTGAATCACTGAACTACATCACTCTAGCCTACATCCTCTTTTCAGTGCAAACCAGCGAAGGGTAGCAGAGTGCACTCAAGACCTCAAGCAGAGGGTTTCTTCTCAAAGTGACACATTTCTAGGACATTCCAAGGCTATGATTCCAAAATGCTATGAATCTCCTTTTCTTAGATTCAAACATTCCAGACTCCCCTTGTTTCCTCAACTCTCAAGTTTATGCTCCTAAGGTTCTCAAATACTACAGCTTTGTATTTTGGGGACTCTGAGCATCAAAGAGGCTTATTTACAAGATTCTAAGCTTTCAAAATTCTAGGATCCCATGAGCCATACACCCACCCTCCCTCCCTCCATCGGATCTCCCACCCATGCTGTCTTCCCCTGGGCACTAGCCCAAATTCTGACTTTTCCCAACTCCACCCACTGAAACTTACCCACTAAGTGCCCCACCCACCCCACCCTCCACAGTGCCCTGGATGGAGCCAGAGGAGGGTTAGTGGTTTAGCAGAACTAGCTGGTGCAAAGGCACAGATGGTAGGGGCGGAGGGGAGGAGCAAGGGGCCCAAAGGGTGGGCACCAGAGCTGGTGGGGTTACCTGCAGCAGAAGCCGCTTGGGTTTCGGACCTCTCTTCCTATACCCCGATGCTCGGTCTCTCTCCTCCCTGGGGTGCAAAGCAGATGGCAGAAGAAAAGGAAAACACTGGTGACATTTAGGGTAAGTAAGGCGTCCACTCCACCTGGCCCTCTGCTGTCTACGGGGGAGGGGGGCACCCACCACAGACTACCACCCATCCTGGGGTCGGGCTCCTCCCATTGCTCTCTTTAGGCCATGACAGTGGGGTGGAGTGTTCAACTCCCAGGGCTCCCTCTTCTCAACTGACTAAAGGTGAAGGCACAGCCACTGGTCCCAACTGCTGAGGTGGGACTCAGGGGGCATCTCCAAAAATATGTGGGTCTTCATGGCCCCAAGGTCAGGTCAGACCTCTGATCTCCATGCACTGGGAACAACCCCCAGAACAATTTCCAGTTTCCACTCTTAGGAGACTTGTATAGAAACCTCTCAATCAAATTTGCCTTGAATGGGCCCAGGGGAGCTGAGGAGAATGGCGGACGAGTCCTTCTGCACGTGAGGCTCTGCCCAGAACTCCCCGCCAATTTGGCATCTGCACGAACCTGGTGGGGAAGACAGGCTCCTGTTGCCTGTATCATCTGGCTGGGGACGGGAAGAAAAACTAGCTTGTATTCAGTCCCCAGCAGATGCCAGACTCTCTGCCGGATGCCCTCCTCACTTCACACACATGCAAGGCACAGCCTGAGGACGCATACAAAGACACACACGACACAGCACGCCAGACACCCCGACCACGCGCTGGAAGCGGTGGGACGATTTAAAGTCATTGTGCTTGACTGCATCCCACTCACGCTTTCTGAGGCCTTAGGCCAGTCTCTCAGTCTGAGCCCAGTTAAGCCAGTGGGTCCATGGCTCCTGTTTCCCTCCTCGAGGGAGTGGCTGCCACCTGCTTCCAGGCATCAGACTCCAGGGGCGCTGGGGGCGGAGCTGTCCCTCCCACCCTGTGAAGCTGGCTTCAGCAGGTCTGCCCTGGGGTCCCAGAACCAGTGTTTGAGAGAAGCACCAAGGGCATGCGATACCCAGACCAATCAGGCCTCTCGGATCCTGGAGAGTGAGAATCTAATCTCAGAGCCCGGTGCTGGGAGCCTTGGTCACCCCTACCTGACCCAGGGGACACCCTGGCTGGTCACTCTCCCTCTCTGGGCCTCAGTGTCCTGGTCTGGAGCACGAGCTTCCCTTCTCAGCTGGGCCCTGGGGCTCCTGGGGGGAGCGAGAGGTCCCTGACATTTCTCAAAGCGGGGGTGGGGGGGGCGGAGGTAGAAAGACTAAGATCATAGAGAGGAAGAGAGAGGGAAAAAAAGAGGAAGAGGAGAAGGAAATGGAGGGGAGGAAAGGGCCTTGAGAGAAAAGAAGAAGATGTCTATTATATTTGTGAACGTGTTGTTCATTATTATACTTATTACCATGTCCTGGGCACTCTGTACGAGGCACTGTTCTCAATGCTGGAAATCACCCTATGAGGGAGGCACAGTTTCTATCCTCATTTTACAACTGAGGCACAGAGATTAAGTCACTTAACCGATGCCACCTTCTGACAACTTTCACTACTGGTGAAGATGCTGAGCTCTGGGCACTGGGCCTGGAGAGGTCAAGCCTGGGAGCCCAGTCAGAGCTAGTGGGGGCAGGCCTGCAGCCTAGGCCACATGACCGGGCTTCCCACCTGTAGTGCCCAAGTTTCCACCCTGTAACTGTGGGTGTGGGGGGAGCAGGAGGGCGAGGTGGCGGCTTCCACTCTGTCAATCCTGACCTACCCAGGGACCAGGCTCTGTCAACCCCGGAACCCTTGGTCCTTCAGTATCCAGGGCTGTGGGGATCATGGCCCCAGCCAGGCCCCAGTGTCCCCTTGGCCCCTCTCAGGATGCAGGGACTCCCTGACCAGACTCCTTCTGAGTCCCTTAAAAACACTACAAAGCAGGTGTTAGAATGCTCATCTCCCCGCTTCCACTTCCTTCTCACCAAGACCCAGAGAGGAGGAGGAAGTCAAGCCACACAGTGGGTCTGCAGGTCTCAGGCAGTGGGTCTCATCTGTCCCTTAACTACTGACTTTTATGACTCAAAGGAACATCCAAACCCTCTCTACCAGGACTCACAGGTAGTCTGAGCTGCGCCCCACTCCTTCAGCTGCCCATGCCCACTCCGCAATGCCCCACCCCTGCCCAGCCAGCCCCGCCCAGAGCCCCGCTCGCCTCCGCGCCGCTCCTCCAGGGTCTCTGCAGCAGTGTGCTCTCTCCCTGGATGGTCTTCCGTAACATGCCTACTGGGCTCCTTCCCTCCCTCCCTCAGCTCAGGTCTCTGGTCAAACGCCAGCACCCAACCACCGAGCTGAAAGCAGCACCCCCGCCCCACCTCACCCCTGTGTGAACAGCAGCCACACGTCTGCATCTATACTAGCACTGGCCTACTTTTCACTGCGGGCCTCCACGCTGGACCGTGAGCCCCGCGAGGGCAGGGACACTTGTTGGTTTTGTGCCTTGCTGTGCCCCAGTACCTGGAACAGTGCCCAGCACACAAGACGATCTCAATAAATACTGGTTGAACAAATGAGAGTGCGAGCTAGGTGACCCCCAGTTACCAAGAGGAAGACATCTGCACGTGAGTGTCCACACTTAATGGCTCGTGACGTGCTTTCACCACCTTTGCTCCCCACGAGAGCCCACGAGGTCAGCACTGTTCTCCCCATTTCACAGACAGGGAATCTGAGGCTCAGAGAGGAAAAAGGCCCTGGCCAGCACCTCACGGCTGGGGAGTGGCCAAGCCAGGATGCTGATCCAGGCCCTTGATGCCTGCCCAATGGTCTTACCACAATCCAGGACATTCCACAGGGTTCTCCCAGTGTCACAACCCTTTTGGATCAAGGTCCCACCAGCACTCGGGAAACAGAAAGAAGCTGTGGGACAGGAACACTGTGATTTTTAAAGGAAAGACCAGTGGGAACATTTCCTTTGAACCAGCAGCAGGAGACCTCCTGGGGGAGAAGCGATCAGAAAGCGGTGGGGAGGGGCAAAGGAACAGCATCACTGGGAGTCAGGAGGCCCACCCCGATAAGCCCCAGTTGGACTGTCTCCCAGCTGTGAGGCTCCTGGACAAGTCCCTTAGCTCTTCAGAGCCTCGGTCTCCTCATCTGTCAAACAAGACCCTCATTCCTGTCTCAAAGAGATTACTAAAAGGAACCAAACAAAAATGACTTTATAAAATGGTCCTGTACTCTACAGGGGAGATGGGTTGGGGAGAGGCAGAAAGATTGGGCAGTCTGCTGGCAGGGAGGCCAGTAACACCAAGGGTCATCAGAAGGGAATGCCTAGATTATGCTCAAAAAGCCCTCCAACCAGGAGAAAAGACATTTTCGGCAAAAGCTCTCCATTAAAGGTGTGCTCTCACGGCCCATCGGAGGAGCTGCCAGTCACTAACCCACCCTGAGAACTGCAGCAGAGCCCTGGTAGACACGGGAGACTGAGACTTGGGGGCAACTTTGTCCATGGCCACCCAGCTAGGAGGGGGCCAAGCAGGAGCGACTGCAACCCAGCTGTCCTGGCTCTAAAGTCATACCCCCAACCCCAGACCTTTCTTGAGCTTCATCAGACTCGGTGAGACGGTCTCTTAGGGGAACTCTCTCTCTGGTCCATCGCTGGGCTTGACAGGGCAATACTGACACTGCCACCCCTCACATGCAGGGCGTCTCTATGCCCATATTCACCTTCTTCATGGCAACTGAAACCCCTACCTTCTGGGAAATTCAAGGCAGGTGTGGTTGGGGGTGGCCGACAATGGCCAAGAGACTGAGGTTTGGGGTGGTTAGCAGAGTGGCTGACATCACCCAGCAGCAGGAAATGGACAGGACCCTCGGCTGCCCTGGGACCCAGTATCCACTACCTTTCCCCAGCTGCAGCTGTCCCTGCCAGAACCCTGTCCCCCTGGGCCCATGACCCTTGTTCAGAGTCAAGCTGGCAACAGTTCCCCATGAAACCTCAGAGCCTGCCGTCCGCCCCCCCAGCCCCGGGGCCGGCTGAGCCCCTTACTTCTCCTCGTAGGCCATGACCAGGCGGGGGTCCAGGATGTGTTCCTCCGGCTCCCACGTGCTGTACCTGGGGAGACAAACAAGTGGTCAGAGCTGCCCCGCCTCCAACCCCGCCTTGCATTCAAAAGCCACAGCTGTCCTGGGCAGGACTTGCCCCTTCTTGATCCAGCCCGTTCAGTTCAGTTCAGTTCAGTCGCTCAGTCGTGTCCGACTCTTTGCGACCCCATGAATCACAGCATGCCAGGCCTCCCTGTCCATCACCAACTCCCGGAGTACACTCAAACTCATGTCCACAGAGTCGGTGATGCCATCCAGCCATCTCATTCTCTGTCGTCCCCTTCTCCTCCCGCCCCCAACCTTTCCCAGCATCAGAGTCTTTTCCAGTGAGTCAACTCGTCGCATGAGGTGGCCAAAGTATTGCAGTTTCAGCTTCAGCATCAGTCCTTCCAATGAACACCCAGGATTGATCTCCCTTAGAATGGACTGGTTGGATCTCCTTGCAGTATAAGTGACTCTCAAGAGTCTTCTCCAACACCACAGTTCAAAAGCATCGATTCTTCGGCGATCAGCTTTCTTCACAGTCCAACTCTCACATCCATACATGACCATGGGAAAATTCAATATTACAGTAATCCAGGCCTATGCCCCAAGCAGTAATGCTGAAGAAGCTGCAGTTAATCGGTTCTATGAAGACCTACAAGACCTTTTAGAACTAACACCCAAAAAAGATGTCCTTTTCATTATAGGGGACTGGAATGTAAAAGTCGGAAGTCAAGAAACACCTGGAGTAACAGGCAAATTTGGCCTTGGAGCACGGAATGAAGCAGGACAAAGGCTAATAGAGTTTTGTCAGGAGAATGCACTGGTCATAGCAAACACCCTCTTCCAACAACACAAGAGAAGACTCTACACATGGACATCACCAGATGGTCAACACCGAAATCAGATTGATTATATTCTTTGCAACCAAAGATGGAGAAGCTGTATACCGTTAGCAAAAACAAGACCAGAAGCTGACTGTGGCTCAGATCATGAACTCTTTATTGCCAAATTCAGACTTAAATTGAAGAAAGTAGGGAAAACCACTAGACCATTCAGATATGACCTCAATCAAATCCCTTATGATTATACAGTGGAAGTGAG
The DNA here is from genome assembly GCF_049115385.1 of Moschus berezovskii. NCBI lineage: Eukaryota > Metazoa > Chordata > Mammalia > Artiodactyla > Moschidae > Moschus > Moschus berezovskii. Next base: position 114,405,622 of record NC_142465.1, read on the forward strand.
AAATAGATTTAAGGGACTAGATCTGATTGATAGAGTGCCTGATGAACTCTGGACAGAGGTTCGTGACATTGTACAGGAGACAGGGACCAAGACCATCCCCATGGAAAAGAAAATGCAGAAGAGCTAAATGGCTGTCTGAGGAGGCCTTACAAATAGCTGTGAAAAGAAGAGAGGCGAAAAGCAAAAGAGAAAAGGAAAGATAGAAGCATCTGAATGCAGAGTTCCAAAGAATAGCAAGGAGAGATCCAGCCTGTAACTATCACTTAATCCTATAAATTGTCCCTAGCCCACCAGACTAGGTTGGGAGCCTTCTGGGGGCTTCAACACCAGAACTCCCCTCATCCTGATCACATCACCCTAAAAATGACTTCATCCAGCTCCCGACTAGATCCCCATGTTCACCTCAGGGTCGCAAAGAGTCGGACATGACTGAGCAACTAAAGTGAAAAAGGGCAGGCCCCATACATCCCTGGATTTCCTTCCCATGAGAGGCAAGAGCATGTGGTGAAGAACAGGGGTTCCGGAGCCAGACTGCCTGAGTTCAAACCCCAGCTCTGCCCTGGCTGGCAATACAACTGTGAACAGTGGCTCAATGTCTCTGTGCTGATTTCCCCATCCTTCAATACTTTTGAACTGTGGTGTTGGAGAAGACTCTTGAGAGTCCCTAGGACTGCATGGAGATCCAACCAGTCCATCCTAAAGGAAATTGGCCCCGAATATTCACTGGAAGGACGGATACTGAAGCTAAAACTCCAATACTTTGGCCACCTGATGAGAAGAACTGACTCATCTGAAAAGACCCTGATGCTGGGAAAGACTGAAGGCGGGAGGAGAAGGGGACGACAGAGGATGAGATGGTTGGATGGCATCACCAATTCCATGGACATGAGTTTGAGTGAACTCTGGGAGTTGGTAATGGACAGAGCGGCCTGGCATGCTGCAGTCCATGGGGTCGCAAAGAGTCGGACACAACTGAGCAACTGAACTGAACCGAAAGGTCTCTTGCGCTAAATGCATTCATGTGTTTAAGGCGGCCGGTGCACAGGAAGTGCTCTGTGCTTGTTACTGTTGCTGTCCCTAGCCCCCTGACGTCCCAGCCCCAGTGTGGGCTCTGCCTGACCCAGCTGCTCCCTCCCTCCTCAACACACACCTGCATCATCAAGACCAGCTCTGAAGGTCCCATGTCACATAGCAGGAAATATGGTAAATGCTCAGAGTCTGTCTGGTGCAGTGATCCTACAGCAGGCCCCTAGGTCTTTCCACAAGGGACCTTCCACCACTCCCAGGCCAGACAGCATTCCAGCCAGCCAGGACAGACCTGGGTAATTCCAGAGCTCAGCCATCCTTCTTCCAGCTGCATGATTATTTACCTAGTATCTGCCTTTAACTTAGCTTGCTATTTTATTTGAATAATTTTAAAAAGTAAACTTTAAACAACTTCCAAAAGTGGGGGGGGGAGGATTCATCATAAATAGATGCTAGTACATAAAAAATGTAAGTTGAAAACATTTATGTATGTATACAAATATGCATACAAATGTATATGGGCATGTTAAAAAAAAAAAAAACAACCAAAGCAACAGGCTGTGATTCTGGCCAAGGCTGCCCCCAGCACTGCTGGATAAGAAGGGAGGTGAGTAGGTATTAGGGAGGTATTAGAAGGCAGAGAGAGGCTAGGCCCTGCCCCTGCCATCTTCTAACCAGCCACGCTAAAACCTTCATTTTCAACTGTGCTGGTTACTGTGAAACCTAACAGTAGTCCCCCTAGATCTGAATGACAAGCTGCCCGACAGACCTTTCCTGCTTTCACTGACACTTCTGCACACTCACTGTGTGTGAGGCCACATGAACCCAGCCGTGAAGGTCTACGCCCTGAGTGTGACATGCCCAGCACCGTCCCAGCTCTTGTCCTTTGCCCTTGCTGTGCTCTCCTTCTGGGGGGCCTCTTCCTCCAGTGACCTCCTCATCCTTTAAGAGGCAGGGTCCTGCAGTTTTCCCTGACATCCTCTCCAAGTACAATGAACCCTCCCCTCAGCTGGTCTCCAGGGCCTTATTGCTGCCCTTGGCACCTGCCATACATATTGATGAATCAAGCTGGTGTCCTGGCTGGCAGGTTGTGACCTCTCCCCAGCTTGCCCAGCCTGGCCCTATCCCCCATGTGTTCTGGGAATGGCTGTAGAAGTCACTGCAGAGTTCCACTCATTCTGAAGAACTGCGAAAGTGAAACTGAGATTTATATCAAGTCCCTATATAGATATAGTTTGGTAAAGCCCAAACTGAAAGCAATCAGCAGCTGGCAGAGACGTCAACCCTTCCTCCCCACAAAGGCTGAATTTCCTCAATTGTACTTAGTAAGAAGAGAGGGGAAATTTTGTGTTCCTCTGTGTCCTCTGCCTGCCCTCCACCCCCATACCCTCTACATGTGGAAGTCTCTTCAGTGCTCTGGTCTCCTCCGCCCTGCCCATTTCCCCACTGCCCTGCCCATTTTTTGGTGATGTAGCTGCTGTGTGGTTCCTGGCAAGTCCCTAACCTTCTCTGTACTTCAATTTCCTCATCCTGAGAGTCACCATCACCACCGCCACCACCGTAATGGTTAGGTGCCAGAGCAGACAACCGCAGGGGTTCATCCATCGCTTCTAACGCCTTTATGAGGTAGGTTACAGACGCTCCAGAGGAAACGGGCAGAGAGGTGAAGCATCTTGCCAAGGTCACTGAACCAGTAAGCAGCCAGTCTGTGGTCGGACTCAGCTGAATCTTGGCCACCCTCTCCCTTTGGGTCCTCACATGGCGAGGTATCTGGCTACCCACCGGGTTGTGACGTGCTTGGGAGAGGGGCACGGTCTGCTTGCCCACGTCTTTGGTGTGTGACCCGGGGCCTGGCACACAGCGGGTGCAGAGAAAGGGTGAGACTTGGCAGCAGGAGGCCTGGCCCTGCTGAGGAAAGGCGGGAGGGGGGTCGCTGGACGGGCGCCTCACCCTCTCGGACACCCTCGCCCCTCCGAAAGAGGCGGTCAGCAGCAGCCCTCCGCGGTGTGGGGAGCCAGAGGCCGTGGCGAGCGTAGGTCACGCTTTCTGAACCGCCCGGGTTCAGAGAGGTGTGCGCGGCCGTTGAGACTCGGTCTCCGCGCCGCCGGTTGGGACGGAACGCAAGGAGGCCGATAGGGGGCTCCACTCCGCCGCGCCGTGGGCCCCGCCCCCAGCGGCCGGGTAGTCGCGCGGGCACACGCACGCACGCGGGCGCGCGCACGCCAGATTACCCGGCCGACCAATGAGGGGCAGGGCGGGGGCGGGGACTGCGCGCGCCGGCTCCGAGGTAAACACGGCCACGTGACCGCCACCCAGCCCCGGAGCCGGGGTAAACAGGCTCGCGGCCGCCTCGCCTGGGCCCTGCTGCGCAGGCTCCCGCAGGGCGGGGGTCTGGGCGCCCCATAGAGCCAGGCCACCCAGCACCCCCCACCCACTCCGGTTTAGAGCCACCCAAATGAGAAGCAGTGTGCCGGGCTCCCAGAGAGACTGGAGGTGGCGGCGGTGAGCAGGTGACTCACTTGCTGGGGCCTCCAGTTCTTCATCTGTGAAGCAGAGCTACCAATAGTCCATGTCTTTTAGGTGTGATGTGACAATCAGATGTTAAGCCACATACAGCACTTGTGGTACATAATAAAATGCGGTACATAATAAAAGCAAACAAGCAGTAATTAAGTCAATATCAAAAGCCTCCAGAGCGCAAACACACACTTGCCAAGACCAAACTCAGGATTCTGCTGCTGCTACTCAGCAGGGCCTTGGAGGAGAAAGAAGCGCCTCCTCTGTGTCTGGCACTGCTATGAACCCTTGTCTCAGGCTGTCGTCCATGGGGCTCCGCGAGGCTAGAGCCCCATTTTACAGCTGAGGAAATGGAGGTTCCCATAGTTCAAATCGTGTCACCTTTATGATCTGGGGGAGGGCCTTCTCTGCCGAGGGTTTCTGTCTCTTCATCTGTCCACTGGGTTGCCATTAGGCAAATTACTTAAGTGGGCCAATGCCTGATTTTAATAGGGGCTTACTGATATCAGACTGGTTATTCCTGTACCCTGATAAACTGATAATATCATTCCTAAAGCTCCATGGAGGCCGTCCTCCCCACAAATGGGGTAGCATTCACAAGTGGGTAAGAACAGAGGGAAAGTGTTCTCAAAGAGGGGCAGCAGGGTCCCCGGCAGGCTGAGATGAGAGTAGGGTATCTGAAGGTCTCTGTGGGGCTGAGAGCATATAGCTGATTATTAAGGTCCTCTGCCCTGTGCCCCCAGCCCCTCCCTGTGCCATTTGCTGTTCTTTCCAGAACAAGCAGCACAGCTCCTCTACCCCATCTGCTGGGGAGGAAGGGCAGTTATTCCTCTCCTGTTGCATTGACAAAACAGGCAAAGCACCCAAAAGCTTAACAGGGGCCCGGCAGAGTGAGCGCTAGTTTACATCGTGGTTTCTGTATTAATAGAAGGCTCCCTGCCCAGGATGGGAAGGGTGCTGGAAGCAGGAGAGTTTGACTCGCCCTCCCACCCAGGCTGGCACTGTGCGAGCCAAGGCTCCCAGGCCTGCAGGGAACAGCTAGTCCAACTACTCCACTCCCCCCCACCCACCCTCTTACTCAGCCTCTTCTTCAAGCAAGGCCCCCTGAGGAGGGAGACTAAAGTGGGTGATAAGGAAGCCCTGGTTCTCCTCCTTCTTTTTGTGACTGAATCTTTTGTTCCCCAAGTGAAGTGGGGTGGCAGTGGTTGGCATAAAGTGGGTACCATGCTGCACTGTGTTGGCATTTATATTACTGTAGTGACCTCTCCTCTCTGGGCCCTGGTTTCCTCATTTGAAACATGAGAGGACTGATCTAAATGAGGGCTAAGGCTACTTTAGATGGGAGTAGAATCCCCCAAGACCCTTCTCCTGGCTGGTGAGAGACCTAGGAGCCCAGCTGTGTAACTCACTAATAGCAAACATTTACTAAGTGCCTTGTCTGGGTTAAGCATGCACTAGGTACTCTGTATCTATCATCTAATCCTCACATCACTGCTGTGTTGGAGGATTCATTCCAATTTGGAGATGAGGAAGCAGAGATTCTGCTCTGCTGGGGACCTGTCCAAGGGATCCAGTTGTTTAGCTGTGAACAAGGACCAAAGTGTGAGGAAGTTGGATATGCTCCAGGTCTTCTGGCCAAACAGGACTCCCTGAACTCCCGTGGGGGGGTCACAAAAGGTAGTCATGAGGGCCCATCTGGTGGTCTCAGTTTGTTAAGGAACAAGTGGACCCCAGGGGAATGGGCATAGGCCAGCAGAACTATGCAGGGACCGCTCTTGGAATGCCAGGTCCTTCCCGTGACCGAAGCTCTGATGGGCAGACATACTCATTCAGGATAAATAGAAGTGGGGGAAGGAACTTGAAATAGACAAATACATCTGTTTAGAGAAGAGAGTCTACACAGCAGGAAAAATAGCCAACAATGCCTTGAAGGCCAACAGGCTAGTGTTCACAGTCCAATGCAATGTCTTTTGGTGCAGAAGTTAAGAGGGGAGTGAGTACCCAGGGAGTATGCCCACTCTGAGCACCTTCCTTTTCTAGTTTTCCCCCCCTCTTACTGCCCCTTCACCCAGACTAGAAGCTCACCTCTCTTTTGCCTAGTGGAGGAGGGGATTATCCTTCATCTCTCAGGGTGTTTGGGAAAGGGCAGCAGGAATGAGTGCATTACCTGGTTGGCCAGCCACCAGCCCTAATCAACAGGATGCCTGCAGGCCATCTGGGACACACCCCAGACCTTTCACCCCACAAAGTGAAGAAGCCTGTGAGAGGAGAGCTGGGCCTGGACTACTGAACCCATTTTGCAGAGAGGGAAGCTGAGGCAGCATGGCTGTTTTCCCCTCTGCTGTGTCTCTCACCACCGCATGTCCAAGACACTCCCAGGACCCAAACGTCAGGTCACCCCCAACAGCAACACAGCAGAAAGCCCCTGGCACAGATAGCAGGGGCTCTGGAACCAGGGGGGATTCCAGGAGTATCTCTAGGAAGTCAGGCAGGGAGGTGGGAGGCCCACAGACCAATGGGGAGGCCCCACGACCTGCTCATTCCCTCCCCTCCCCCACCAACTCCTGCTGGGAGGTGATTGGTTGGTGAGAAGGTTCCTGATTCGGCCTCAGCGGGAGAGGCGGGGCAACTGGGAGAGGTCCTAGACCCAAGTTGGCCCGCCTCCCCACTGGGAGATGGAGGAGGCACAGAAGAGGGGCTGACTTCAAGCCCCAACTCTGCCTCCCCTTGCTGTGTGACCTAAGGCAAGCTGCTTACCTTCTCTGAACCTGTTTCCTCATCTTTAGAGACGAGGACCACAGCTGTCTCACAAGTCTGTAGGGGAGTCTGCTCTGTAGACTGGAGAGTGCTATCCAAAGGTGGCTCTGTCCCCAGCTCTATGGCACTGAAGACTCATGCCCCACTGGCCAAACTTGTCTTGCTCAATGCCACAAACTCCCACCTGGCACTGGTACATGCTGCAGCTTGAGGGACCCTCTACCTCGCAGGTGGCCATTTCTGAAGCCAAGATGCTGGGTCTTCACCCGCTGAATGCCAGGAGAGGCCAGAAGCAGGGGAGCAGAGGCTCCAACCAGAAGACGGAGCACAACTCTGAAGAGAAGCTGGCACCCACCTTGACCCTCATAAGCTCCAAATCCCTCAGCTGGCAGAAGGGAAACTGAGGCCTAGAGAAGAGGACGATTCAATCAAGGTCAGCTGGCCAATTACTAGAGCAGCTGGAGTGAAAAGCGAGGCAGGAGAGCGGGGAAAAGGCAGATGGAAGTATGTACAGGTAGGCAGACAGACACACACACAAAGGAGCCTTACTTTGGGGGCCATCCTTTCCACTTCACCAAGTATTCAACTTTACCCTGGGGAAAAAGAGAGAAGGAGACACAGTGAGATACACAGATGCCCCGAGGACCACTTGCAGGGTTGAAGGCCCAATCCCCTCTGCAGACAGAAGTCCCCCAACACATATACACAAGATCCCCATCAACCAGAGATCCTCAAACTTTGGCTGCTCCATGTCCATCCCAGACCATCCTCCTGCTAGAGCACAGGAGTGCACTGGGCCCTACACACCTCAGGGGTACCTGTGGTACAAGCTTGGAGCCCATGTCACGTGTGGGGAATGTGCATGGCCAAAGATCCAGTGTCCAGTGTGCCAGTGCAAAGACCATAATTCTCTTTTTTAAATTAGAAGACTCCAAGTCCTAGAAAACTCCTCGTTGGGAAGTCCCCAGGCCTCTAGTCCCATCAGCCCCATCCCTGTGAGACAGTGCCTCTGGCCCAGAGTGGACAGGATAGTGATTCCAAGACACTCAACTTACTCTCAAGTCAAAAGACCCTGGCAGGGCCCCAGAGAAGGCAGGCAGTCCTCACTGTGAGAAAGGGTGCTCATCCCTCCCTCCAGGAGTGAGAAAATAAGAGCCAGGTTTCTCCCTTCTGCACAGGTGACCAGGGCCTTTAAAAGTTCCCAGTCCAACCCCATCTGACAGGTGATACCCCTCCACACTAGAACTTTAAGACCAAGATAATGTCATCTCCTCAAAGAGGGCTGCCTGGCCACCCTCCCTTCCACCTTAGTTCTCTTTTGGTGTGGCACACAACCCCCAGGGAAAGCATCTGTTTACTTCCTCTTTTGCTGCCTGTCTCCTCTACAAGAATGCCAGCTCCACAGAAGCTGGAGATCCCTCCCCTGGCACTTAGACTGGTGCCTGGTGTATAAGAGGTCCTCAGAATTTTGAATGAATGTGAAAGGAACAATGCTTCTCACTCTCTGGCACTACCTCCTCGGGCCCTGCATAGAAAGGGGTAATTAATGTACGTGCTTGGGCTACACTGCAGGGGAAGCACTGGGTTTTGAGGAACAAATTCAAATTGAGGAAACCCTGAGGGAAGGGAGGAGGAGAAGGGGCAGCCGCGACCTGAAGACAAAACTCAACCCCATTGGAGTTGGGGGAAGAAAAGAAAAGGTCATGGCCCACCTTGACCCGGTCACCCTTAGCCCAAGATACCAGGGCTGTTTTCTCCCTTGAAAGATGAGTTGGCAATCAGCCAACTTGAACTCCTGCTCTGCACTCATCTCTAATTTACTGTGTGACCTTGATCAGGTCATTTCCCCAGCCCGGACCTCAGTTTGTGTCTCCGTCAAATGGGAGGAGATGAACAGCCGCCCTGCCGCTAGAGCCTCCCAAGGGGCGGCAGGGAGGAGATAAAACGACAGTGGTTTTAAAGGTTGGGACGGGGAATTTCCCCAAAGCCTTCCAGTCCCAACTTCCAGCCTGGGGCCAGACTACTTTGCAAACGTGTGCACCGGAAATGGGCACGGCCAAAGTCCAGGCCCGAGGCGCGGGGACCGAACCCAGCAGAACAGATACCTCCTTAAATCGCTGGGTGTATGTTTTGGAGGCGAAGGCAAAGGGGGAGGAGCTTTGAGGATGCCGAAGCGCCGTGGGCAGCTTCGCCGAGCCGCCGGGCGGGGCTGGGAGTCAGGAGGGGAAGACTGAGGGGGTGTGCACTGGAAGTGGGGGAGACGCGGAGGTGGGGGTGTAGAGGGGATCGGAAAAGGTCGGAGTCCAGCAGTTAAACTTAAGAGGCGGGAGGAGGCTTTTCCAAAGCTCCGCCTCCAACTTCTAAGGACTTGGCACCAAGAGTAGAGTCCTGAGTTCGAGACCCAGCTCCGATGCGAACACACGAGGCAAGCCGTTTCTTCAAGTTGGGCCTCAGTCTCCCCATATTTAATGAGAGGCGGATGAGAAACGATAGCGTTCGAGGTCCCTCCAGTCCGATCCTAATCTTCAGCTCTGGCTGGCTCAGCTGCCCCCAGCATCCTGGGGCGACAACTTTTAATTCTACTCTCCCTACAAGGTGGCGGGGGAAACTGAGGCATGGGCTGGGGATACGGGCCCGGCAGCGCGGGGCTGCCTGGGTCCCCCCGCCCCCACTTTCTCCTTCGCCTCCAGGGTAGAGGGGACAGTACTGGGGACAGAAGGGGACCCCACAGGGGTCCTGGGAGCCGCCCCCCGGGCAGCCTCACCTTCCGCACGCGCTTCTTCCGGATGCTCTCTACGGCGAACACCTGCTCGCCGATGGCTGACAGCTCCATGCGGGGCGGCGGGCGAGCGGGCCCGGGGCCGGGCCGGGCCGGGGGCGGAGCTGCGGGGCCGCGGCTGCGGCGCGCGATGCTCGGGCCGGCGGGGTCCCCGTCACCCTCGCCCGGGCGCGCACGCGCACGCGCACGCGCGCACACCCCCTCGCGCTCCCTCACGCCGCCGACGTTCCATTTTTGAACCTGCGCAACGTTTTCCTCGGCGCGAGCGAGCCGGCGGGCGAGCGCGCCGGGCGGGGGCGGGGCGGGGCGGGGCGGAGCGGGGGCTCGGCTCTCGTCTAGCCGGCCACGCCCCTCCATGGCTCCGCCCCCCGCTCGGGCCCGCCCCCTCTGGAGGTCCGCCCCCGGGCCTCGCGCGCGGCGTCTCTCTCCAAAGTCGGCGTCCCACGGGACTTGTTTGGCGCGGGCTCCGCTAGGCGAGGGTGGAGGACGAGATATTAATACCCAGGAGTGTTTTCTAAAGTCCTCCCGGTGACTCTGAGGGTCTGGGAACGGCCTGGCCCCGGTTGGGCATATGAGGGCACGGGGGAGATCGGTGTGGCGGTTTGCCTCGCCTCTCACAAAGAACAGACGAGGTCGCGGCGCGGACCCTCGGGCGTCAGGAGGGCGGGGACGGCCAAGGTTTCATAACCTGTCAGGGCGTCTCAATACCACGGTCTCTCTGGATCCGGGCTCGGGAGCGGTGTGGTTTGCCAGTCCTGAGCAGGCGCCTCCGTGTCCATCCTTAACGTCCGTCTGTCCGCCCGGGCGGTTGTGCTGAGACGCCCGGTCCCCACGCGGCCGCTGCCTCAAGGGGCCCCGCTAGGCAATACTTGGCGGCAGGTATGGCCGTGGCGAATCTAAGGTGCGCCGCGGGACGGGTTTTGACGCCACGCAGCCCCAAGTCCCCAGTCACACGCACTTAACACTGCACGTAGTAGGGGTTCGCCTCTATGGAATGAATGGATCTTGAGATCTCAGACAAACCCATTCATTATCCCCATCCACTCCAACAAGGTTCTGTCTGTCCTACGGCGCCAGCTTTCCGTCCTCACTAGGAACCCGAGTCATCCGTGCCCCTTGGGCTCCCAACCGCCTGCCTGCACTGACCCCCCAAGTGCTGCCTCTCCGACCTCCTCCCCTCCACTCCCCTTGTCGTCTCTCTGGACTGCAGCAACCGCCTTCTCACTTCTCAATGCCCTCCGAGTCCAGTGCCAGAGTGCGCTTTCTAAGATGCAGATCTGACTGGAGCACCCTAGTGCTTTAAAACCTTCCATAGCTCCCTGTGCCCCTCAGAATAAAGTCCAGGCGCCTCTGCCTGGCGTCCGGGGTAGAAAAAGGGGGGAAAAATGAAATGATTTGCACGGACTTTTTATCAGGAGCAACGGCAGCCCGAAGGCAGTACAATGATACATCCACTGAAAGAAAATAACCCTCACCTTAGAAACAGTGAAACTTTATTTCCAGATTTATGTACCCAGTGAAAATGTCTCTCCAGAACAAGGGGAAATAATAACATTCACAAATACAAAAACTAAGACTTTGCCAGTAGCAGACCCTCCCTAAAGGAAATTCCAACGGAAGAACTTCAGGCTGGAGGAAGATGATCACAGACAGAGGTCTGATGCAACAGAGAATAAAGAACAATGAAGAACATTGATAATACAATAACAATGTCTTCTGGATAAAAACAGAATTAAAATACACAACAATGGCATAGAACTTGGGTGAATGGATTAAAGTGTTCCTGAGATCTTTCTATTCCTCAGGAGGAAAACGAAAATAGATAGCAAATAAACTCTAATGAGTTTAAGTTGACAACTGTAAGTTGTCATTAACAGGGTAAACAGAAAGAATGGAAATGCAGTATATAGTATTTAGTCAAATTATTAGAGGGGGAAAGCAGAATAAGAAAATCGCTCCAATCAATCCTAAAACAAGAATGGAGAGAAAAATATAAGATAGGTGGGACAAATAAATAACAGTTATAAATTCAAATGTACTATAAAACAATGCAAGGGGACTAAATGTTGTAGTTAAAATAGGAAGATTACCAGGCAGGATAAAAATCTAACTACCTGTAATTTACAAGAGGCATCCACAAGAAACATTTCCAAAACATAAGGACACTGAAAGGGTGAAAGGAAATGCATGGTAAAAAAAAAAAAAAAAAAATCTTATAATACAAAGGCTAAGGAAAAGAAGCCTGGTGCAGTTATTTTAGTATCAGAAAAAAATCACTAGAGATAAAGAAGGTCATTTCATAATGAAAATGGTCCAACTGACCAGAAAGAAAGAACAATTTCAAATTCATATGTAAATCATAGTCTTAAAATATAAAAAAACGAAGAAGAGAACTATACAGAGAAATAGACAAACCCACAATTACAGTGGGAGATTTAAAAACACATCCTTCTGTAATCAACAGAACAAGCAGAAATATATTTAATGAAGATAATATTAAGAAATTTGACTAAGGGACTTTTACAGAACAGTGTAGCTACAAGTGCAGAGTACTCTCAAGACATAGGAGATATTCACAAAAGCAGCAAAGTTAAGGGCAGAAAATAATCAGCAAAAGCAAAAGTTATTTCTATGAAAACACTAGTTGTATTGAATTTTCCCATGGACAGAGGAGCCTGGTGGGCTACAGTCCATAGGGTTGCAAAGAGTAGGACACAACTGAAACGGCAGGCAGGCATACCTCAACTTGAAAATCCTGGGGAACATGCTACCACTCATTAGCAATAAACAATGCAAATCAAAAGAAAAAAAATCAGTTAACGTAATTCACCATTAGTTAAGGAAGAAAGACATATTGTTATCACAAAAGGTACAAGGAACGTTCAAGATCTTTTTATGTTTTAAAACCTGTAGCAAATTAGGAATACAAGGGAATGACTTTATCCTGGTAAAACTATCTACAAAAATCCTACAGCAAATATCCTAATTAAATATTCTAATTAATAGTGAAATGTTGAGATTAGTAAAAAGGCAAGGATGATTGCAATCCCCGTTTCCATTAAACATGGCACAGAATATTCTAGACCTGTGTTATCCAATATGGTAGCCACTAGCCCCCTATGACTACTGAGATCTTGAAATGTGACTAGTCTGAGTTGATGTGTAAGAGTAAAGTTAAATACATGTTGAATTTTAAATAGTACCCCAAAATACCCATACCATAAAATGGTCTCAGTAATAATTGTATATTGATTACATATTGAGTATTTTAACACATTGGGTTACATGAACTATTTTACAAAAATTCATCTGCTTTTTAACATTTTTAGCATGGCTATTAATTTTAATTTTAAAATATACCTGTGGTCTGCATTTATGACTTTCATTAGATTTCTTCTGAACAGTGTTGACTAGACAGTAAGATAATAAATGAAACTAAGGGGAAAGGATTAGAAATAAACAAAACTGTCATTATTTTCTGGTTTTGTGTAGAAAATCCAAAAGTTTCTTCAAAATATTATTAGAATTGAAAAGAAAAGTTAGCAAATTGTTGGATTAAAAAAGTCAGTATACAAAAATCTGTTGTGTTTTGTATTCCTCTATGCAGCAGTAAATAATTAGAAAATATCACTTTTAGTATAATAAAAATATGTAAAGGACCTAGAAATAAATCTACTGATTTATACATCTAGGTCCTTATGGAATAAAATCATAAAATTTCACTGTGAGACATTAAAGACTATCTAAAAATGGAGAGATAAACCCTGCTCATGGATTGAAAGACTTAGTCCTGGAACCATGACGATTCTCCCCAAATCGGTCTAAGAGTCAAGGCAAGCCTGATCAAACTCACTGCAGGAATTTTGGGGGGAACTGGATAAACTGAATGTAAAATTTGTATGGAAGTGCAAAGGGCTAGGATAAGTCAAGGTGCCCTCGAAGGAGCTGAAGAGAGAGAGGCTGGTGGTGATGAGATCACCCCTAGCAGATACCAAGACATTATAAAGCGAAATCAAATAAGACAGTGAACTGTTGACACAAGAAGAGATAAATAGGACAGTGAAACCAAAATGAAAGCGCAGAGGACTATAACCACAGACAAATCAATCTATCTAGAGAGAAGGAGCAAGAGGCTGAAACTGCTGGTCAGTGGGTATGAACTTTTCAGTAAAGGGTAACTGGGATTATCAATTCTCCATATTGGAGGGGCGGTGAAATTAGACCTCCCCCTTCCCCAGATTAACTCCAAGCCTCAATGTGAAAGGCAAAACTCTGAAATTTTTAGCAAATAATATTTTAAAATATATTTATTAACATGAGGTAGAAGCTAATTTCTTACACGAGAAATAGAGTGTAAGTCACATTGAAAACAGTTGATAACTTCAGCTACATTCAAATTATGAACGTTCTTTTTCAAAAGACTGTATGTAGAGAGTGAAAAGAGAAGTCAGTATTTAAAACACTGTAAATGGACAAAGGAGAATATGTAAGGAATTCCTGTGAACCTGTAGGAGGATAGACAACAAATTAGAACAGAAATCCAGGAGCAGGGAAGGTGGGCAAAGGTTGGACCAGGCACTTGTAAAGAGGAAACACAAGTGATCAGTCAAATGAAAAGGCATTCACCCTCAAGTGATGCAAATACAAAGCCTCAATGAGATATAGCTTCACTCCGACTTGCTAAGCAAGGATTGTAAAGGCTGATAATGGCAAGTCCCGACAAGAACTCTCAGATACTTTCTGGTGAGAAGAGAAGTGGACTCAACCACTTTGGAAATCAGTTTAGCGCGACCGAGTAAATGGAAACCTGCACATCGCCTGGGAGCCAGCAGTTTGTCTCCCAGGGACACATGTGAGGAGGATTTTTGCACATGCGCAGCAGAAAACCCATTTTAAAATGTTCACAGGAAGGACATGTGCAAAAACTTGAACCTGGAAAGAGCCCCAGAATCCACTAGGCTGGGCAAGTCTGGAATATTCACACACTGGATTATTACCCAGCATTGAAATTGAGTAAACTACATACAGTGATACACATCAGGGTGAATGAGTCTTTCAAAATAATGTTAAGCAAAAGAAGTAAGGATATAAACCATACAGTGCCACTTACACAGAGTTCAAAACAAGGCAAAGCTAAATACTACTTTGTACAGGGATGCAGGTGTGGATGGTAAAAACTAACAAGGGAATAAGAAAATTATGATTGCAGACAGTCAAACAGTGGTTTTCTTTTGGGGAGAGATGTGAAAGTGGATGCAAGGGAACACACCGTCCTGGTGATGTCCCCTTTTCTGATTTGAAAGCTGTTCATGTGGATGTCAGCTTTATTATTCTTCTTTGAATGTCCATAAGTTTTATACACTCTTGTGGTGTGTCACAATCCAAAAATTAAATTTAAAAGAAATCTTTCTTAAACTATAGTTCGGGACCAGACTCCACAGGGCATTTTAGACTGTGTTAAGGATTTTTGTCTTTATCTTAAAAAGTACTAGATTGTTGAGGAAAAATTGCAGCTGAAAGAGCAATACAAAGGACAATAGAAAAACTGACTCAAAATAATTCAGGGTATAAGATAACTTTGGGATTAAACCTCTTCAGAGATATTTTTAGGAGATCCCACATGTGAAAAGTAGAAACAAGCTGCTTTGAGAAGGTAGCAATCAGAAAATAAGAAAGAATTCTTGAACATAAAAAACCGCTGAAATTTAAAAAATGAACAGAGGAGTTAGCGGATTCTAGAATATAGAACCAAAAAAAAAAAAAAAAAAAGAATATGAAAGAAAAGACAAAAGCTAAAAGGAATCTATGGGGTCTGACATCTGTATCAGGAGTTCCAGAAAGAGAAGGCAGGGAAGGCAAAGGGGAGGAAATGACCAAATAGAAAAGAATTTCCCAGACGTGAGTAGAGAAACGGCCATCGCGTTGAAAGGATTTATCAAGTGATGAGCAGGGTAGACACACACTAACAAATGTCTGAACATCAGGATAAAAAGAACATTAATATAAAAGCTCTCTGTTTAAAAAACGATTGCAAAGAAAAGAATACGAATCAGTCTGGCATTACCAGTAACAGGGGCCAGAAGACAGCAGAGAAAAGTCTTTGAATTCAAAAGGAAAATTACTTTGAATCTAAAAGTATATGCCTTCTGGGCCAGTTTCAAATGTTCTCTTCAACAGAAATTATGACTTACAGTGCTATAAACAAATAAGAGGCTACTCTTCTCATCTAACCAGATGAGGAAGCATTGCTTGCTTGTTCAGTAGATCAGAGACATCAGGGACAGCATCTCTGTGATTCCACAGGCTTTAGCTTATATTTGTTGCCATCTGGTGATAAGATGACTGCTTCAGCTCCAGACAACACACCCGTGTTCCTTTCAAGAAGGAGGGTAGAGGATGGTGCCATGTGCCTATGTTCCCTTTTATCCTGATTTTAGCAGGAAAACAAAGCTTACCCAGAGAAACTGCTTGTGGTTCAGTTGCCAGAAATGTGTTGCAGAGCTTCTCTCAGTTGCCAGAGATTCTGAGAAAATGGGTATTCAGCCAAATTACATTGCTGCCTCATACACAAAAAAGGGGCAAGAAATAAGTAAGGGAATGGATACCAGGTAGGGAACTAACAGGTTAGCATCACTAGCCAAACTCAAATGTGAGGGCTAAATAAGACAATTTTCAGACATGCAAGAACTCTGAAAATTTAATTCCTGAGCATCCGTCATTAGGAAATTGTTTGAGTATCTACTTCATCAAGAATGGCAAGTTATTACTCAGGGTAAGTAAGGCTAGCTATTAGACCAACACACACACACACAGAGTCTCAGTAGTTAAATACACAAGGATTCATTTCTTGACCACCTTGGAGCCAGTGATGGTTACTGAGGCCAGGGAGGGGCTAGAGGAGGCTAGGGGCTGGGGGAGTCTGCTCTACATATTCATTTAGGACCCAGACTTCTTCCATCTGTGTTCTCCACAGGGACATCAAGCCAGATGACAAGGGAAGAGAGTAAATAAGACATAGTATCTTCAGTTCAGTTCAGTTCAGTTCAGTCGCTCAGTCGTGTCCGACTCTCCGCGACCCCATGAATCACAGCACTCCAGGTCTCCCTGTCCATCACCAACTCCCTGAGTTCACTCAAACTCATGTCCACAGAGTCGGTGATACCATCCAGCCATCTCATTCTCGGTCGTCCCCTTCTCCTCCAGCCCCCAACCTTTCCCAGCATCAGAGTCTTTTCCAGTGAGTCAACTCGTCGCACGGAGAAGGCAATGGCAAGCCACTCCAGTACTCTTGCCTAGAAAATCCCATGGATGGAGGAGCCTGGTAGGCTGCGGTCCATGGGGTCGCTAAGGGTCGGATACGACTGAGCGAATTCACTTTCACTTTTCACTTTCACACATTGGAGAAGGAGGTGGCAACCCACTCCTGTGTTCTTGCCTGGAGAATCCCAAGGACGGGGGAGCCTGGTGGGCTTCCGTCTATGGGGTCACACAGAGTCAGACACGACTGAAGTGACTTAGCAGCAGCAGCAGCAACTCGTCGCATGAGATGGCCAAAGTATTGCAGTTTCAGCTTTAGCATCAGTCCTTCCAATGAACACCCAGGATCGATCTCCCTTAGAATGGACTGGTTGGATCTCCTTGCAGTACAAGGGACTCTCAAGAGTCTTCTCCAACACCACAGTTCAAAAGCATCAATTCTTCGGCGATCAGCTTTCTTCACAGTCCAACTCTCACATCCATACATGACCACGGGAAAGACCATAACCTTGACTAGACGGACCTTTGTTGGCAAAGTAATGTCTCTGCTTTTTAATATATTATCAAGGTTGGTCATAACTTTCCTTCCAAGGAGTAAGCGTCTTTTAATTTCATGGCTGCAATCAGCATCTTCACAGAAGTCTAATAAACCTCCCAAGCACATTCCATCAGCAAGAACTAACTATGCACGTGACCCAGTGCAGATGGAAAGAAGTGGGTCATCACCAGGTGCCAAGGAAGCAGAGGAGCTGGTGGGCTTTGGTGAGGAGCTGCAGTCTCTGTACAGGGTGGATACTGAGAGGAAGCTGTAGGAGATGAAGCAAAGAGATTTATCTAGGAGTCCAGTGGAAAGCTTCCTTGGACAGCAAAGAGATCAAACCAGTCAATCCTAAAGGAAATCAACCCTGAATATTCATTGGAGGGACTGGCGCTGAAGCTCCAATACTTTGGCCACCTGATGTGAAGAACCAACTCTTTGGAAAATCCCCTGATGCTGGGAAAGATTGAGAGCAGGAGGAGAAGGGGGCAACAGAGAATGAGACGGTTGGATGGCATCACCGACTCCATGGACATGAGTTTGAGCGAACTCCAGGAGATAGTGAAGGATAGGAAGCCTGGCATGCTGCAGTTCATAGAGTCGCCAAGAGTGGGACATGACTGAGCAACTGAACGACAACCAGTGGAAAGAAATTTCAGGAAAATACCTGTTGCAGCAAGCCTAGAAAGCAATTTTCATGTCGCATGGGTAGAAACCTAGGAGTGGAATCACTGGAGTGTAAATGGCAACTTTCTAAGAACCTGTCAAATTGTTTTCTACAATGCCTGGACTGTTTGACATTCCCATCAACACCCAGAGATCCATTGCTTCACGTCCTTGCCAACACTTGCAAAAGATCATCAATCTTTTCTATTTCAGCTATTTATTGCAGGTATACTGATAGAGAATTTGCATTTCTCTAATGACTATTGATATTGAGCATCTTTTCATATGTTTATTTGCATAGCTCAGTTGGTAAAGAATCTTCCTGTAATGCAGGAGACTCTGATTCAATTCCTGGGTTGGGAAGAACCTCTGGAGAAGGGATAGGCTACCCACTCCAGTATTCTAGGGCTTTCCTTGTGGTTCAGCTGGTAAAGAATCTGCCTGGAATGTGGGAGACCTGGGTTTGATCCCTCGGTTGGGAAGATCCCCTGGAGAAGGGAAAGACTACCCAATCCAGTATTCTGACATGGAGAATTTCATGGCCTGTATATAGTCCATGGGTTTGCAAAAAGTCGGACACGACTGAGCAACTTTCACTTTCACATCCGCTTTGGTAAAATGTGTCTTCAAATATTTTGTCCATTTTGCAAATCAGGTTCTTTGTCTTATTTTCAGTTTATAAGAATTATTTTAATATTCCAAATCCTTCATGAGATATATGTTTTGCAAATATTTCCTCCCAGACAGGTTTGTCTTTTCATTTTCTTAATGGTGTCTTTCAAAGAACAGAAGCTTTTACCTTTAGATATGTGATTCATTATGAGTTACTTTTTGTATGTGATATGACATGAGGATCGGGTTCATTTTTTTCCACGTGGTTGTCCCTCGGTCTTCGTTGCTGCATGGGCTTCTCCCTAGTTGAGATGAGTGGGGGCTACACTCTGCCTGTGGCTGGGGGGCTTCTCATTGAGGTGGCTTCTCTTGTTGCAGAGCTCAGGCTTTAGGGCGAGTGGGCTTCGGTAGCTGCAGGACCTGGTTTTGGTAGTTGCAGCTCCCGGGCTCCAGAGCACAGGCTCAATAGTTGTGGCACACAAGCTTGGTTGCTCCACAGCCTGTGGAATCTTCCTGGATCAGGGATCTCCTGCATTGGCAGGCAGATTCTTTACCACTGAGCCACCAGGAAAGCCCCAAGCTGACATCTTATTATTGAATTTTCCAATCCATGAAAATGTTATGACTCTCCATTCAATAGCACTGAACATTTAGTTTTCGTTTGATTTTTTTCAAAAATGTCAAAATTGTCAGCAACGCTCTGTAGTTTCAAGGATAGTTTCTGTAGCAGTTGCTACACATCTTTGTCAGAGGTATCCTTAAGTGTTTCATGCTGTTCCCAGTGGTTTAAAATTTTAGTTTCCAATTGTTCATGACTAGTATATACAACTAAATTTGATATTTTGTATTGACCTGTATCATACAACATTGCTAGGCTCATTTATTCCATTAGCTTTTTTTGTAAATCCCATCCAGTTTTCTCTGTAGGTAATCTTGTCTGTGAATAAAGAAATTTCCTTCACATCCAGTCTGTATGCATTTCTTTTTCTTGCCTCCTTGCACTGGCTAAGACATCCAACGCAGTGCTGACTAGAAGCATAGAGGGCAGACATCTTTGCATTTTTCCTGATCTTTGGGAGAAAGCACTCAGGTTTTTATGATATTAGTTACAAATTTTTTGGAAGACACCCTTTATTAGATTAGAAGAGCTTTCTTCAATTCCCAGTTTGCTGAGAGTTTTTGTTATAACAGTGTTGAATATTGTCAAATACCTTTTCCTACATCTACTGGGATGAGCCTATGGCTTTCCTTGTTCATTAATAGGGTGAATTAACATTTGAATTCTAAATCAATAATAAAGTTAAATATATTTTTAAGTTTTATTTTTTAGTATTAAAATAGATACTCTCAGGCCCTGAGGGGTGTCTCAGACTCTCTTTCTGACTCACTTCTGACTCATCTCTCAATTCCATCCTTTTCTCCCAACCCTTGTGGTCACCACCACTACCACCACCCTCTCAGACCAAGCCACCAGAACCTCGCACTTCAGTCCTTGCCATCTCTTTCATCTGGCACTGTAGTCAGAGTAACCATATCCTTCCCTACTAACCACTTGTGATATTGTGATTCTAACAGAAATAGCAATTTGGTTTCCCCATTTCTGACACAGAGCTCCTAAAACCCTTGGAATTTCCTAAGTGATAAGAGTGATAAAGGTGTCCTGATATTTATAACGAACTTCTTTCAGTCACATCTGAGTTTATGTTCATACGGTGACTTCTGGAAAGTGACTAAAGGTAGGGACTGGTTGCCAAGGAAACTAACCAGAGGCTTAGAGGGTCAGAGCTTTTAGCTCCAAGAAAAGAAGGGCTGAAGGTTGAATCAATAGCCAGTGGCCACTGATTTAACCAATCATGCCTATGTAATGAAGCCTTCATAAAACCCCAAAACCATGGGGTTCAGAAATCTCTGGATTGGTGAATACCTGGAGGTCTTGGGTGAATAGTGCACCCAAAGAGAGCATGGAAGCTCCACACCTCTTCCCCATACTTTGCCCTGTGCATCTCTTCCACCTGGCTGTTCCTGAGTTGTATGCTTTTATAATAAATTGGTTATCCAGTGGGTAAGCTGTTTTCCTTAATTCTGTGAACTGCTCTAGCAAAGTAATCAGTCCAGAAATAAGGGGCTATGGGAATCTCCGACTTATGGCTGGTGGTACAGAAGCATAGCTGACAACCTGGACTTACTATTGGCTTCGGAAATGGGGGATGGGGTGGGGACGGCTGGCCTTGTGGGACTGAGCCCTTGACCTGTGGGATTTGACACTGTCTCAGGGTAGAATTGTTCACTGTTTGGTGGTGCTGGAAAAACACACAGGATCACCATTCAGTGGCTCTCAGCTCAGGGCCTCTATACATACGCTGTTCCCTTGGTGACATTTTCCCCGTCCCTCCTCTGATTGCTAAGGGCCTAAGCCAGTCACTATTGTTTCCATCCTTCAAAATGAATCTCAAACATTTCCTCCTTCGTGAAGCCTCCTGGGCTACTCTTTCCTGCCCCCAGCAAAACCTGGGCTTCGCTTGGTGACAGCTGTGATCCTGCTGTCTGTCAGTGTGTACCCTCCATCGGACTGGGAGCTCCTCCTGGAGGACAGGGACCATGTTTGATTCAGCTCACCATCCTGGTGCTCTGCCCAGGGCCAGGCTAACAAGAGGGGCTTTGCATTTGTTGAGTGGATAAATACATGCTCAGTGAGAGGCTGGCCTTCCGCAAAGCCAGGGGAAGAAGGCACTAAATGGGGGCTTTGCAGCAGGAGGTAGGAAGGCTATTGAAGAGTCAGCCTCGGGGCTTTCCTGGTGATCTTGTGGCTAAGACTCTGTGCTTCCAATGCAGAGGGCCCTGGTTTGATCCCTGGTCAGGAAACTAGATCCCCACGCCAAAACTGAAAGTCTCAGAGGCCTCAATGAAGATCGAAAATCCTGTGTGCTGCAACGAAGACCCCATGCAGCCAAATAAATGAATACATTTTTTAAAAAAGACTGGCACAATCATTTTTTTAAAAAAGGGTAGGGGGGTGGAGGGAAGTGGCCCTGTCGATTGCATAGGGAAGGCTACAGGATGTCAGGTGTCCTCTTAAGCCTGGGAACATAGCAAGATGCGCTCTGACCACCAGGTGGCGCCAGGCGCCCAGGTGTCTGACTGCCCAACACATGTTCCTCGACTTCCTTCATAGGACAGACACCCAAGAAGGCCAGAGCCAGAATCTGCGGGACCCACAGCGGCAACACAAGAGGGTTCCTCTAGGCCAGACCTTGGTGTCACCTCAGGTCCTCAAGGGGTCCTGCCCATCTGCTTTTCTGTCCCTGAGTTCCCACCTACTGGAGTTGGAATGGCTCTGCTACACTGCAATCCCCCAGCTCCTCCCCGACAGCCCAGGGAGGAGCGCCTCGGATGGTGCGTGTGTCACCAGAACAGCGGAAGAGAATGGGACATGGATCCAGGGTCCCTGGGTTCAAATCTCCACTCTGACACTTACTGGTCGTGTGCCAGTTACCCAGCACTGAAGCTGGGTCTTGCTATGAGCAGGCACATTATGAGTACTTTACCTGTGTTACTCCATTAATCCCTCCATCACGCTATGGTGTAGAAACCACCATTAGCCCCGTTTTACAGATGAGGAAACTGAGGCACAGAGAAGCTAAGTAGCTAAAGATTACACAGCCAGGAGGTAGGTCCTGCCAGGGAGGGATTAGGCATGGATGCAATGCCCGGGGCTGGGAGGAGAGAAGAGGGTGGGCGTGGAGGCGTAGGAAGGAGGCCAGAGGGTCCGGGCTATCAGGGGAGGCCCACCAGACTGAGGAGGGGCTGCCCAGGGGTCAGAGGAGAATGGCTGGCGGGGGACACGTGGAAGATGCTGAAGGCTGATGAGAGATGTATCAGGCTAAAGAGTGACCGTGAAGGTGGAGAGGTGGTGTGGACAAAAGGAACAGGGGAGAGGCATAGGTAGGAGCTGGGGGTCCAGGGGCTTGTCTGTTTTCAGGGCAGACACTTGAGGGTGTGTCTGGGCTGTAGGGGAGGGAAGCAGAGCAGGGAGGAACCAGTAGAGAGGGGGCCGCTGGTGGGAGGCACGGAGCTGATGGCTCTGTAAGTCAGGGGAAAGGAACAGCATCGGGAGCACCTCCCGGGTGCAGGGTGAGCAGCCCACATCGATGATGTCCCTGATTCTCACGCTTCCAGCTCTCACTCTACAAGGAGCACACGCAGGCTTTCACCGACTCACTGAGAACCCCAGGCCGTGCACTCTCTTCCCAGGCCCCAGTGCCTCCCAGGGACTCCTGTTGTGTGCCAAGCCCCCACCCAGTCCAGGGAGAGAGGCCATGGAGCAGGACCCAAGGGCTGGACCCCACCCACGATGCCTGTGATCAAGGCCAGGAGGCCGAGGCTGAAGGGGATGGTTCTGACCTCTGGGTCAGACAGTTTCCCAGTTTCTCGTTTCTCCTCGGCCTGTTGCCCTCTGTCCTCAGGGCCAGGCTGGGCACAGAGCCCAGAAATGGAGTTGTCTTGGGGATCCCCACTTAGAAAGCATCTTAGGATGGTTTCTAGGCACTTACAACCATATCCTGTCTTCATAGGCGTGTTACTTCTCTGGTCCTCCAGCACCCCCGGAGGCCCGCCCTGTTACAACCCTCTTCTGGCAGGTGGGAAACAGCACAGAGATGTTGAGCATCTTGTCCAAGCCACACAGTGAACAAACGATGGAGCCAGAACGTCCCACACTGCAGACCACGTCGGATTCTGTGTTATTAAAGCTTCCCACCCTTGGGTCTATCTGGTGTGGCTGCACAGGCAGCACTGAGCCCCGCTGGTCCAGAGGCCGACACACTCTGAACTGCTAGGCCAGCCTCCTGTCTCTCCAGAGAAAAAGAGCCCCCATTTCACAGATGGGGAAACTGAGGCCCAGAGGGGAACAACTCGACAGAGACCCCACCCCTGGGGTAGAACAGGACTCTTGACCACCTGCGATGACCCTCTGCCACTTTCTGTCCTGGGAGACCCATCCCATTCCCCCCGGGCCTCTCCCTGCACCGCCCAGCCCTTCTCCTCTCTCTTGCAGGAACAAACCACCCACAGACAGCCTGTATCCCTTTTCCTGTGGCTCATTCAGCAGCCCCCAGGAGGATTTCCCGGGGCAGGTGCATGTGGGGCACCGGATGAGGAGGCACAGGACAGGTGTGGGCAGGCCAGTCCTTTCCGAGTCCCACCTGAGGGCCTCAGGTGCAGCCCCAAAGCCCAGACGCTGCTATGTCTGGGGCCGAGCTTCTGGCTGAGCGAGCCCAGGGCCCGAAGGCCAGGCTCTGGGACTCAGATTCATTTCCTCCCGGGCCCTGGGCGCACCTGCTCCCGCCCCTCACCACATCTGCTTCTTCTTCCTCCACCCCCAGCCCTGGTCTCGGTTCCTTTTCCTGCGGGGACACCCCGCGGTGCTCTGATCTCTTCTCCTCCATTTCAGTCTTCCCTCCTCCCACCTGGGCCTGGGGCAGCCGCTCTGCCCTCCCTGGTGACCATCTGGTTCCTGCGTCCTCGAGGCTGGGGGTGGGAGACCTTGGAGGGCCCTTGGCCTTCCTCCACCGCCCCTCAGTCTACGGCTGGGAAAGCTGAGGCCACCAACCCAGGGCCTCCTCAGAGGCATGGCAGGGGCTTGACATCTGAGTGTTCCCGTGGGCTGGCATGGGGCCAGCATAGGAGCAAGTAGTGCAGTGTGGCATGTCTGAGATGGCAGGTGGG
Source organism: Moschus berezovskii (assembly GCF_049115385.1). Taxonomy (NCBI): domain Eukaryota; kingdom Metazoa; phylum Chordata; class Mammalia; order Artiodactyla; family Moschidae; genus Moschus; species Moschus berezovskii. Next base: position 114,429,498 of record NC_142465.1, read on the forward strand.
TCAGCTAAGTTGGAATCCAGTTCCACCATGCCATGCTGTGCAGCCTGGGGCAAGATTCTCAACCTCTCTGAGCCTCCTTTTTTTTTCATTTGTAAACTAGGAAGAACAAGACTTACTTCACAGGGCTGTAGTGAGAATGAACAAAACAATGTGTGCAAGATAAATATCTCAGTGTAAGGTGGCTATAATTCATTCATTCAATAAATATTGACTGAACACTTATGCATCATTCTCAGTTCAAAAGAAAAGAAACCAAGTCAGCAGTGCCCAGGTTCCCTGATCTCCCATCCTCTTCTTTCCTGATATGTCCCCCGCCCACCATTCCTAATCTGTCTAGAGCGAGCAAGCAAGCTTAGTTGCTCAGCCATGATCGACTTTTGCGACCCTTTGAACCATAGCCTGCCAGGCTCCTCTGTGCTTGGGATTTTCCAGGTAAGAATACTGGAGTGGGTTGCCATTTCCTTCCTCAGGGGATCTTCCCAAACCAGGGATCGAACCCGCATCTCTTGTGTCTCCTGCATTGCAGACAGATTTATTTACCCACCGAGCCACTGGAGAAGCCCCTGTCCAAAGATGTCTCCCTAAATTATCCAACTGCAGATATTCCTGCCACTCTCAGAAGCCACCAGTGGCCCTTTGGTGCCTAGAGTATCAGACCCCAGCTCCTAGGTCTGATAGCCCTGGGATAGCCCTCTGATAGCCCTCAAGGTCATTCCTGATCCGGCTCTCACCTCTCTTTCCCACGAGGTCTCCCCTTATTTTGTGACACCTCTGAGTGTCCCGTGGCCCTGGGTAGAACAGCGACCCTCTTCATCATTGCCAATAAACTCCTATTAATTTTTTTGGCCTGTTTCCTCCAGCGGCCCCCACTGCCTGCATGGGGGTGGCTGTGAAGCTCAGTCAGCCTCTTCATCTAAGCATCCATCTCACCCCAACCACTGCCTCCCCCCCCACACACACACCGCTTCCTTCCATCACCAGCTTTGGCAGGAACTGCTGGGCCTCTCACACATACTGGGGCGATCAATGCAGAGGGTGACCTGCACTCTGTCACCATCCAGCCAGTGTCATTCACCTTCATCACGTTCCCAAGGCCTTGGATGCTGGCCCCTCTGCCCCTGAGCCTTCACTTCATCCGAGGTCCTGGTCCCCTTCCAGGTAATGTGCACAGTGCCTCCAGCTGCCTTCCAGAACTGTCAGGGCCTAGGGGCCAGACTGTATCATTCAGGCAGAGCCCTCAACACGTGGGAGGGAGAGAGCCCAGAGGAATCTTCACCCCCCATCCCCCCACCCTAGGGCTCAGTCCTCTCCCTAGGATCCTACCAAGTCTTCCCAACCTCTGCTTGCCCACCTGCCTTGACAGCGCTGCCCCTCACAGGGCTGCCTGTCCGTCTCCGACTCTCAGTTCATTCTGAGCGGAAAACTGCCTCCATGGACCTCTGCCGATTCATTCATTCCTTCACGAGTTCACGCAACACGTGCCGCGCATCTACGCGCATGCGCCAATCAGCGAGGCGGGAGAAAGAGGCTGACGTGGCGATGACAGCGAGGATGGAAAGGAGGAAACTGAGGCTGGAAAGAGACGGGTCACCACACAGGGTCTCCCAGCGGGGGTGGGAGGTGGGGGCGGCCAGGACTTGTTTCCATCTCAGAGCCCCAGGCCTCTGCCCTTTCTTTCCCCTGAATTAGATGTTCCCCTCGCAGGACTTGGGCAGTAATATATACCTGGCTTGGGGGTGGAGAACTAGCCCATCTGCTCCCCAGAATTTGGGGGGGCTCAACAGAGGGGCCACTGGAAGGATCCCAACCCCCCCCTGCCAGGAGCCTCCTTCTGAGAAGGAAATATTATTTAACCGACATTGTGTTGGGAGGGGAAACACGGGGTCCCTGGAGCTCAGCCAGCCTCCTGCCTTCAGGCTGTTTGGCTTTATTTGTTTTTTCGACCCTTTTTTTTTTTTCCTTTTTCTTTGGGCTAATTGTTCTCATTAAATCTTTTTGTCCTGTTTTGCTTTTTACCGCGACTGACAATGCTGCGCGGTGCTCAGCGCCGCTTCCTGTGTTTCTGCCCCAGCTCAGGCCTCCACAGGGGCCTTGCTTCCTGTTGTGAGCGGTTGCCATGGCGACTCGAGCCCCCCCCCCCGCAGTGGGCTCCACAGGGTGGGGGGTGGGCAGAGGGGGAGACAGGGTTGACATCATCGGTGAGGAGGCAAGGGTCCGGGGTCTGGGGCGGGGGGCGGTGAACGGAGGCTGGGCAGGCAGTGGCGGCGTTGTTGAGGGGTGACTCATAGCCTGGGAAGGGGAAGAACGCCCTCACATTCTTTCGGGAGGTAAACAAGGTCAGGGAGTGCGGCAGGGGATCCTGTTTACCTGACCCTGGCCTCCCCCTCCCCCTGGGGGGACCAGGAGCCTGTGCAGGACAACACACTGGAACAGAACCAGACAGACCTCAGGGGCCAGGGGAAGGTGGGGGCCTGGTGACTCCAGCCCAGACCCCCTTGGTGAGGGCTGGTGGGCCCCAGCTGCAAGGTGACAGCTCTGTGAACTTCCAGCAGGCCACTTGCCCCCCTGAGCCTTGGTGCCCTCTGTTTCTAATGGGTCAGTCCTCCTGTGTCAATGACCCTTTGTTCTCCCATCACCTGAGTCTGGGTCTGGGTGGGCCCGGCTCTAGGCAACCTCTGCAGCACAGCACTTTGAGATGCTGTAGTCTGTCCCCACCCACCGACAGGGCCTGATCCAGGTCAGGGATGGGAAGGCTGCACCTGTCCGGCCAGGGTGATGTCCGAGAGGGGCGGCCCAGACCCAGGGCCGGAGCAAGCAGGGAGAGATGGGTCCACAGCCTGGGGTGTGGGGGCACCTCTAGAATCTCACGGCTGGAGCCTGGTGCCCCTCACTTCTCCCGCCTCCACCCCTGAATCTCCCTTCAGCCTTCCCAGAAAGCTACCTCCTATCCCTGCCCCTCCGACAAGTGACAACCCCCCTGCCCATCACCGAGGGTCCAGAAAGAGCCCCTCCTGGATCCGGGGGGCCTGAACCCTGGTCAAACTCCTGGATTCCCTGATGCTGGGCTTCTGCAAGAATGGGTGGGTTTCAGAGCTGAGCATCAGCCCCAGTATCTCAGAGACAACCTCCCCCCTTGACCCTTTGCATATTGCCAAACAGACCAGCTGCCCATGGGGAGAAGGGTCTGCCTCTCTGCAGCATGCCCCCATATTCTGCCGGTGTCATGGTGGGACCCAGGGGACAGCTTCTAGGGACCACAGTAGAGATGAGGCCAACCGGCCTGGTGGCTAAGAGCAAGGGCCTCAACTATCAGACTGGCTTGGACCAAGTCTGCCTTTGCCATTTGCCAGCTGGTACCCTCAGGCATGTTCCCTGGCCCCTCCTGGTCTCAGTTTCCTCACCTGGGAAAGAGAACCTGATAGGGTTGGTGTGATTGAGTTGATACCAATAAATGAAGCACAAGGTACACAGTAGGTCCTCAGCAAACATCCATCCTGCACGGGCCCACTGTGTGCTCCCCCGCGGTGCCAGCCCCCCAGACTCTCCAGTACTGAGTGCCCATCCCAGGGCAGGAGCAGTGCCCACTACATGCCCTGTGGTTTTCCCATAAAGGGGATGGCCGCGGGCTTCCCTGGACAGGGAATATCCTGTTCTCGGTGTGGGGGGAGGAAGAGGAGCGGGAAGGACACAGCCGCTCCGCATTCCTGGCATTCTTGGCCGGAGCCTGTCCAGCTGCCTGGAGCAGGCGCTGCCGGGGGCGCTGGCCCAGTGCCACGCTGTCCTGGCCTGGCAGAACAGCATCCTGCTTGGGGTGCCCCTTGGACTTGAGGAGACCCCTCTCTCGTACCATCCCACTCACCCCAGGCTATCACAGAAGCAGACAAACCCCAGCCCAGAAAGGAGAGACCTGGGGGGCCAACAGGGGAGAGCGTTCCTTTTTTTTTTTTTTGTAATTGCTTCTTTATTTTTTTAAATTTATTTTTATTTGAAGGATAATTGCTTTACAGTGTTGTGTTGGTTTCTGCCAAACATCAACAGGAACCAGTCACAGGCTTACCCATGTCCCCGCCCACTTAAACATCCCTCCCTCCTCTCCCCATCCCAACCCTCTAGGTTGTTACCAGACCCTGTAGGAGTTCCTTGAGTCATACGGCAAATTCCCATTGGCTATCTATTTTACATATGGTAATATATGTTTTGTTGTCACTAGGGAAGAGGATTCTGCTTTCAGTTCTGCCTGTGGGGCTCCCCAGATTGTCCCCCATCCTCAGGGAATGGGATTTTGTCTGTCTATGGGATTTTTCAGGCACGAATACAGGAGTGGGTTGCCATTTCCTTCTCCAGGGGATCTTCCCAACACAGGGATCGAACCTTTGGCTCTTGTGTCTCCTGCATTGGCAGGCAGATTCTTTACCACTACCACCCAGGGAAGCCCTGGAGAATGGTTGGGGGGAGCAGGGGTGGCTGGGTCAGGGAAGGAGAGGGAGAGGCAGAGGGCTCCGAAATTCTAGTCTTTGGTATCTGGGATGCTTACTTTTCCTTTATGGGACTCAGTTTCTCCATCTGCAAAATGGGAGGGTTGTCTCCCTCCTTTGGGCAGTCTCTGCCTTGCTACCTGTGGTGTCCTGATCTGGTAACTGCCTCTTTGCAGAGCCTCTTACCCTGATCAAGAGCAGAAACCCAGCTCTTCTGTGCACTGAAGGGCTGGGGCAGTTTAGGGTGATTTCCACTGTTTATCTAGGCCAACTCCATTTGCAGCAATGATCTGCAGACTTCTGAGACTCAGAGAAAAGCCAGAAAAGGTGCAGTCCCAGGGTGGTCAGTCTCTAGAGTTTCCTGCGTGGGTGTGTCTTGGGGGGTCCTGGGAGGGAAATGACTTGTCCAAGACCCCACAGTCAGTCACGCTGAGCTGACTCTGGACCCCATGCATTCACTGTTCCTTCTCCAGACTGCCAAGAACTGAGTTCATTCTTTTCCATGTTTTTCTGCAAACAAAGCAGAGCAGTCTGGGAAGGAGCAGGGACAGGACAGCTCCCAGGGGTGGGCCTCAGAAACTCCTATCCTCAGGAGACCACACCCATACACAGGTGACCACAGACACGGGCCCCTGTCCACTCTGAGCTGTCCTCTGCATTGGGGGACCCGGGAGATCCCCCAGGGCTGGGTGGGGGAAGGTGGGAGGGATGTACTGGAGTGGACACATTGGACTTCAAACCTGGGGCACCAGTGTCTGGACTCCCTCCTTCTCTCGTGCAGTTCAAGAGCCACCCCAAGGCCTTCTGCCCAGTCCTAGAGACCCTCCGAGCCATCTCCCCTCCTTGCCCCTTAATGCAATTCAAAAGCTCTTTGCCGCTCTTGGGACAGAGACCAGAGGACTCTGGTCCTAGCCACATGGGGAGCCAGAAAAGTCTCTTTGCTGGAGTCAGGAGCCCTGAGAGGTCCCAGTGCTGGACCTCCGCGCCTGCATTGATGATTGGAGGGCAGAGCCTCCACGGTCCCAGGATTCTGAGGGTCGAGTGTTCCACTCTACGGTCTCCCTCTGTACACACTCGAGGGCATTAAACAGAGGAAGCCCCGTTCTGTCACCTACTCTGGCCCGCGGCTTTCCCATCAGAGCACAGCCCTGCTGCCCACTGCCCCACCTTCCCCATCCCTGACCTCCTTAAAAGCCCAGACACCCCAAAGCCATTGCATCTACTTCCCCTGACCCCTGTCTGTCTCCTGTCTGCTGTCTCTGTCTGCTGTCTGTCCCAACATCTGCCTGTCTGAGGGACAGTAAGAGGAAAAGTCTGGAACCCCACCCTGCTGGGTCCGCATGACCAGTGCACTGTTCACCCCGGGCTGGGAAATCACCTCCATTGTGAAGATGGGTAGCTGCCGGAGCGTGTGTCAGGGTGTTTATCACACAGCGTGCTGTCGGAGTGTGGGGGTGGATGGGTGGGGGTTGTGTATGTGTGTAGAGGTCAGGGGGGCAATGTGTGTGTCATGAGCCCTTGGTGAAATAAACTATGATAAACTGACACAGTGAAATATTATGCAGCCACTCAATATGATGTCTTTGGAGAATAGTGGTGACATAAGATATGGTCACAATATAAGATTTAATAAAAGAATAAACTGGGAGCCCAGAAGAAAAAGTTGAATGCTGATAATGCTTATATCTGGATACTTAGCTAGTAAATGCTAATAATGGTTATCTTTGGATTGTTAAATTAGGAGTAATTTTATCTTTTATCAGTTCAGTTCAGTCACTCAGTCGCGTCTGACTCTTTGCAACCCCATGAACCGCAGCACGCCAGGCCTCCCTGTTCATCACCAACTCCCGGAGTCCACCCAAACCCATGTCCATTGAGTCAGTGATGCCATCCAACCATCTCATCCTCTGTCGTCCCCTTCTCCTCCTGCCCTCAATCTTTCCCAGCATCAGGGTCTTTTGAAACGAGTCAGCTCTTCGCATGAGATGGCCAAAGTATTGGAGTTTCACCTTCAACATCAGTCCTTCCAATGAACACCCAGGACTGATCTTTAGGATGGACTGGTTGGATCTCCTTGCAGTCCAATGGACTCTCAAGGGTCTTCTCCAGCACCACAGTTCAAAAGCATCAATTCTTCGGTGATCAGCTTTCTTCATAGTCCAACTCTCACATCCATAATGACCACTGGAAAAACCACAGCCTTGACTAGATGGACCTTTGTTGACAAAGTAATGTCTCTGCTTTATAATATGCTATCTAGGTTGGTCATAACTTTCCTTCCAAGGAGTAAGCGTCTTTTAATTTCATGGCTGCAAACACCATCTACAGTGATTTTGGAGCCCAAAAAATAAAGTCTGACACTGTTTCCACTGTTTCCCCATCTATTTGCCATGAAGTGATGGGACTGGATGCCATGACCTTAGTTATACTCTTGCATATTTTACATGTTTTCTGCAATGAGCACGTGTCAGTTTTAAAAGTTTTAAAAAGGAGAATAAAGGTACTAAAAACACATTAAAGATAAACTAGAAAATAAAGAAATAAGACTTAAAACGAAGGCCTAGCGGAAAACGCTGAACTTAAAACTAAGCCATATGTTCAGTTTAAAGTCAGTCAACACTGAATGAGAACCTACTGGGTGCTGGGGATCCGTGGAGAGCGCAGTTACAGAAATGCTCAAGACATAACCCTCCCTGGCGAGCGCACCGTCCGCTGGGAGGGAGGGACGGTCACCAGGCACAGACAATGCTGACACAGATGGAATGTGTTCCACACGGGAAGGCACCAGAGAAAGAGAGAGATGGGTGAATCAGGAGGGCTTCAGGGAGGAGGTGACTGCTCACAGGAGGGCTTCAGGGAGGAGGTGACTGCTCACAGGAGGGCTTCAGGGAGGAGGTGACTGCTCACAGGAGGGCTTCAGGGAGGGCAAGGGGTAACAGCGAAGTGCAATAGGGTGGTGTTACGAGACCTGCCCTATGTCTGGAGCATCTTTTAACTACAGAGCAGGAGGGACACGCAGGCTGCAATTCACTAGAAGCCCGCGTGCTGGAGCTAAGTGGGCATTCAAAGGATTGGTCAGCAATTCACTCATCATTTATTCACTCAAGAAACATTCCTATTGTTAAGTATATACTATATGCCATGCACTGTTTGGGCTTCCCAGGTGGTGCTAGTGGTAAAGAACCCACCTGCCAGTGCAGGCGACATAGGAGACTAGGGTTTGACCCCTGGATCAGGAAGATCCCCTGGAGAAGGAAACGGCAACCCACTCCAATATCCTTGCCTGGAGAATCCCATGGACAGAGGAGCCTGGTGGGCTATAGTCCATGGGGTCACAGAGTTGGACGTGAGTGAAGCAACTTAGCAAGCACGCACATGTACTGTTTGGGGATCTCCAAGGGCAGCTTCTATTCAAGTGGAGGAAAACAGGCAATAGAACCATTAATGAGTAAAATGTATGAGAGGCCAGATGGTAAGAAGTGCTCTGAGAAAAGCTGAAGCTGAATGGGGAGGCAGCAGTTCATTTGCTATGAGGTGGTCAGAGAAGGTCTCACTTTAGTGTGGTATTTTGATCCCCGAGTAAAGGAAGTGAGGTGCTGGATCTGGAGAAGGAGGACTTGGGGAAGAGGCAGAGGGATGGCAGATGCAGAGCCCGAGGGGAGGGCAGGGGAGGCGAGGTCCACTTGGGGCCCATGGTAAGGACCTGCAACAGCCTGGGCTTAGGTAGGTTAGTAAGGGACTGGGGAGAGGCAGGGGCTGGACTAGGCTGGCAGCCTGGAGGTGAGGAGGATGAGGAATCTGACATGTGTTTGAAGGCAGAGCTGACACTGTTTGCCCCATCGGCTGGGGACAGGTAAAGGAAAGGGAAGGCTAACTCCAAGGTTTGTACCCCGGCTTTGGGAGGCTGGCTGGCTGGGTGGGGCAGCATCAGGATAGGTGGCAGCAGGAAGGCAGGCGCTGAGGTTGGACAGGTTGAGGCTGAGATGCCCAGCGATATATGCAAGTCATCCACGGGGAGCGGTGGAGCTGGTGTGACATTTAGGTGTCATGGACTTGTGGGTGGTAATTAACCTATGAGAGAAGATGGGATCTCCTAGAGAACGGGTGTAGGCAAGAGGTCCAGTGATTGAGCCCTGGGCTTCCCCCAACATTTAGAAGTCAGAGAAGGAAGGACGGACCAGCAGAGCAGCCTGAGAGGAATAGCCAGGGAGGTGGGGGCCCAGGAGAGCAGGGCTGGGGGCGGGGTGGTCCTCAGCCAAGGTGCTCAGCCTTTAGCAGCATGCAAGTGGATGGGGACACAAGAGATACAGTTCCTGCAGAGCGGTAGGGGCAAGCCTTTTATGAAAGAGAGGATTTGGGAAAGAATAGAGGAAAGGAATTCAAAAGGGCAAGTGAAGCCAACGCTTCTCAGGAGGGGAGTCACTGTGCCACCCGAAACCCAGACAAGAGGATCAGAGAGCCCTACGTGGGCCTCTTCCCAAGGGGTGTCCAGGGGATAGCTTTTTGCTGCATGGGTGGGGCGGAGGCAGGAGGCATTGGACAGAGCTTGGCCTGACCTGGGTGTCCACACACAGGTGCTCAGCGCCATTGAAGGTGTGGGTGGAGCCAGCGGTGAGGAAGAAGGGGGCTGGGCTGGGAACCAGGGCAAGCGCCAAGGCCAAGGCTGGTTGTCCCCTGCGACCATGTTCAAGGAGTGGGAGAGTTCTGAATCCAAACACTTCACTAAGATCAGCTTCTCAAGTAGAAAGAGTGGACAGATTTGAGTTAACAGAGAAGGCAATGGCACCCCACTCCAGTACTCTTGCCTGGAAAATCACATGGATGGCGGAGCCTGGTAGGCTGCAGTCCATGGGGTCACTTAAGAGTCAGACACGACTGAGCAGCTTTCCTTTCACTTTTCACTTTCATGCATTGGAGAAGGAAATGGCAACCCACTCCAGTGTTCTTGCCTGGAGAATCCCAGGGACGGGGGAGCCTGGTGGGCTTCCGTCTATGGGGTTGCACAGAGTCGGACACGACTGAAGTGACTTACCAGACACGTGTTTATATCATTTTGATGTTTAGACTTAGGGTATATGGGCCTCTCTCCTGTACTGTTCTACCAGGCATTGCAAATGTGAGGGCAGACCTGGCAGCAGAGAACTTGAGTGGTGGGGTTAAGACAGGGTTGTTTTAGGGTTTGACTCATTTTCTTTTTTGTTTTTAAGACAGGAGAAGAATTAGCCTTCTCTCCTGAAGAGTTTTCCTAGAAGAGAGGAAATTGATGGTGCGAGAGGGGATCAAATTGCAAGAAGGGGATAAAACCCAGGGCTCAGGTGGGCCTTAGGGAGACTCTCAGATACTCCATCCACAAGACAAGGGGGACGTCAGCGTGAGCGGGTGCGGGGCCAGGTTGTAGGAGCATGTGGGCATTGTCCCATGATTCCTTCTGTTATTTCAGAGAAAAAGCAGCAAGATCATGGGTCATAAATAAGGGAAGAGGGCCCTGGATATTTGCAGAAGGAGGAGAAGGTGAGAAAGAACCCTCTCTCATGAAGGGGAAAGCAAGCAGACCAGAAAAATGTGTCAGCATCACCCATCCACACTGGCCGATCACATTTTTCCCAAGATGGGAACATCTTCCACCCCACAAGCTCTTCTAGAACCTTCCATGCCTCCACTAAGAAATGGAGTCTAATTCTCCTCCACTTGAACCTGGGCAGGCTTGTGACTTACTCATTACTGATGGAATGGGTGGAAACAACAGCACAACCCTTCTGAAGCTACATGAGAAGAGCTTCCGTCTTGTAGGATATCCATGCTGGAGCCCTGAGCTGCCATACTGTGAGGAAGCCCAAGCTAGCCCATGAAGAGACAACCTGGAGAGTCTCTAAGTCCATGGAGGGAGAGAGATGCCCAGTCAGGGCTCAGATGTTCCAGCCTCAGCCACTCAGTGCGACTCTGAGCAACACAGATGAGACCCTCCCAAATCCATGACCCACAGAATCCTTGTGAGATAATCAAATGTTGTCTTAAGCTTTTATTTAATGATGCAGAAATAGTTAGTTGGAACAAATACCAAAAGCCTAGAGATTCATGGTCATGACTTTAAAGTGATGCAACCCGTCGGCTCAGTGATATCCGACAGATTTTTGCAGGGACAAGGCCTGAACATTGGTGACAGGTTTCCCCTCCTTGGCTCAAGGGAGGAGTAGAGAGGATGAAGAAGGAAAAAGAGATGGGGTTGGGTCTCAGATGTCAGGATAAAGTCTTGGCCTTGACCCTGTAAATTACTGAGAGTACGCCGGTAAGAGCTGTTTACATTCTGTGCGCATGCCAGGCCCACTGTGGTGACAGCAAAATAGAATACAGCCCACCTCCTCAGAGGACCTGGAGTTGGGGATGGAGAGGCCTGGGGACTCAGCCTGGCTGCACACTCAGTTACTCCCATCTATCTGAGGCCTCCAGCAAGAAGTCAGTAGATAGGAAAAGGGGTGAGGAGTGATGAGCCTCAATGCTCCCATCTGAAAAAGGGGATCCCTGGACTTAAGGCCTGTAAATGTTCTTCTGGCTCTGAGCCTAAGGATGGGACAGGGAAATTTTTGGTGCTGGGCTGGATCCTGGGCTCCATCCTGTGAGTGGGACATGCAGGAAAAGGACTTGAGGCCTGGCCCTCATCATTCTACAGGCCTTATTCAGGATTTCTGGGTTCCAAGGAAGAGAAAACCCAACATATAGGGGCAATGTAAGTTGACGCTTCAATACTTTGGCCACCTGATGCAAAGAACTGACTCATTGGAAAAGACCCTGATGTTGAGAAAGATTGAAGGCAGAAGGAGAAGAGGGCAACAGAAGATGAAACGGTTGGATGGCATCACTGATTCAATGGACATGAACTTGGGCAAACTCCAGGAGATGGTGAGGGACAGGGAAGCCTCGAGTGCTGCAGTCCGTGGGGTAGCAAAGAGTCAGACACGACTTGGCAACTGGACAACAATGGGGGTTTTAAAGACTAAAATCTATGGGCTATATGGTAACCCAAAAGCACAGGGGCTTTTGAGGTTTCAAGCAAAGCTTGATCCAGTCAGGCAAACAAGGTGACAGGACCTGGTTTCTCTGCCTCCATCTCGTGGCTCTACGTGGTCACATTTGCTCCTTTCCCAGGCTGTCTCTCCCCTGGGGATCTCAGTGTGTCCTCCACTCAGGTCTGGGTCTACTTGCTTCTCTTCAGTTCCAATAGAGAGAAAGTCTACCTCCTGGAGACCTCAAGGAGAGGCGGTTGCTGTGATTGGCCCGACCTAAGTCAGGTGTCTATCGCTGAACCAATCGCAACAACCACAGATGAGATGTAGTAACTGGCTTAAACCAATGAGGGCCTATTTGGAGCTGGGATGGGGTCTACCCCATCCAGCCATGAGCTGGGGACCAGCGGGTGCTGTCAGGACGGAGGCAAGGGACTCAGTGCTAAGGAGAAAAAAGTGAAAAGTGAAAGTATTAATCATTCAGTCGTGTCCGACTCTTTGCGACCCCATGTACTATAGTCTGCCAGGCTCCTCTTTTCATGGAATTCAGCAGGCAAGAATACTGGAGTGGGTAGCCATTCCCTTCTTCAGGGAATCTTCCTGACCCAGGGATGGAACCTGGGTCTCCTGCATTGCAGGCAGATTCTTTATCATCTGAGCCACCAGGGAAGCCCCAGGGGTGCCAAGGAGGAGCCCCCCCTCCCCCTGCAGTGTCTGCTACTACAGGACACTGGAGAACAACAGACAAGGGCCCAGCCCATGTCCCTCAGTCCCCGCAGCAGAATCTTCTAGAGACTGTGTGCTCTGTCAGAGAGGAAGTGGTTGAGCACCGGAAAGGGGGGGAATCTCCTATCAAGGCCATTTCCAGTACCAGCTGCCCATCCGGCCGGCCTGGAGCCCTGGGATGGGGACGGCCACTGTTGGCCGGAACCCAAGGTTTGCCTGGGACACTTGGGCAGCTGGAGACTGATTAAGCTGAGAAAAAGGCAGGCTGGAGAATGCGGGGTTGGGGAAGCCATCTGACTTCCCTAATACCGAAAAAGGGAACAGGAAAGGTCAGCTTCGGCGCTGGGAAAAAGCCAAACAAGGAGCACATGATGGAAGCAGACAGACCCTTCCACCTGAGCTCAGCTCTGCAGGGGGCTGCCTTACTTGCTCTCCCAAGAACCCGGGAGCAAGGCTGCATAGGGATGACCTCGTTGCTCAGATGGGGAGGTGGAGGCCCCGAGAAAAGTGACTCACCTTGCAAGGTAGGGCAAAGCCTGGGTATAAACCTGAGCCCTCCCAGGACTCCCGTCCTCCCGTAGTACAGATAAGTCATGCCCATTCCCACGCACAGAGTCACGTGATGGTGAGGCCACAGGGTGGGAGGACATCCAAATCCCCCTACACCCCCACTGTTCCAAAGGCCCAGCAGAGATAGGAAGGGGGCTGCAGGGTCCAAGTGGCCCAAGTTCAAATCTGGCCTCTGCGCCTCTGGCTGTGTGAACTTGGGCAAGTCAGGGTCCACATTTATAAAATGTACCAAATACTTTGCTGAGAGGTCGTTGGGAGGAGTGATTGACATCACACATGCAAAGCCGTTGACACAGTGCAGCACATGGTGAACGTTCCATGCCTCGTGGAACAGAAGGAGAGTTTGTCAGGTTTAATTACCATATCACCGCAGAACGCTGTGATCTGCTGAACCCAGTGCAGCAAGCTGCAGAGGGTGGGGGAGGAGCTATCCCAAGTAAACCCTGAGAAACAAGAGTGGGGGTGGGGCGTTGTTAAGAAATTCACCAGGACGAGAGATGCGGGTGTCCTGGCTTTCTGGGAGGGATTCAGAGCGCTGTTCCCGCTGCTTATCGGAAGCCAGACACTGCAGGATCTGTTTCTCCTCTTTCCTCGGGGATTGGACTAGGACCCTCATCCCCTGAGCCTGGGCTTACCAGGGGTGAGAAGGTTGCAGACAGGGGGTCATTGTCCACTCTGACTGGGCCCAGATCTTGCAGCTGCCAACCCTTCAGGGGCACAGGGTCTTCATGGACCAGCCCAGCCATGTGTGTGTGGGTTGAGGGGTGTTTATCCCCCAGTTGCCATGGGAGACCAGATTCTACACTGGGCACTCTCTCCAATGTCCTGACGGTGACCCCAGCGCATCTCTGACCAGCAGGCCTGGGTGGGGCCTGGGAGGACAAAGCTGCCTTTGGCTGCCGGCGGGCGGGTGGGCAGAATGCGTCAGCTTGTTGGCCAGCCAGAGAGACCTGGAAGCCAGCCTTGACATCCCCTCTCTTTGTCACCACGCATATCTTGTTTTTGTCATGACATGACATGACAGATGTTGCTTGCCACTGCTGCCACTGAAGTTGTTCTAGACTCCGGCCCCACCGTCTAAGCCACAAGCTGCTGCCCTTGGTCACCTCACCACTGCACCCCTTCCTCCCCATTTCACAGTCAGCCTGCCCTGCATCCACAGCCAGGGGAGCTTTGAGAAACACGGTTCAACCACATCAGTCCCTGGTATTGAGTGCTTCAGTGAGTATTGACAAAACATGGACCCAAAAAAGGATGCATAACCAGAATATACAAAGAACTTCTACAAATCGATCAGAAAAAGAGAGGCAACCAGTGGAGAATGGGCAAGAGACTGAACAGGTCTATCTCAAAAGAGGTTCTCCAAAGGGCTTGTAAACACATGAAAACATTATTAGTCATCAGGAGAATGCAAAATAAAGGCTCAACGAGATACCACTACACACCTGCCAAAATGGCTAAAATAAAAATCATAGAAAATATCGAGTGTTGGTGAGGATGTGGAGCAACTGGAACTCTCAGAACACTGCTGCTGCAGGGACCATATTTGGGACAACCACTCTTTGGTCTTATCTCACTGAAACTTGACAGATGCTCACCCTGAATCCAGCAATTTCACTCCTGGGCACAGGTCCAACAGAAATGCATGCATATGTTTGTGGAAAGACATATACAAGATGTTTTTCTTCTGCTTTACTCAGTGCAGCCACAATCCAGAAATAACGTGAATGCCCATCATCAGTAGAATGAAATGAGATTTAATGTATGTCACAGTGTTGAGAGGAAGAAGCCGGTCACAAAGAAGCATATGCTGTGTGATTCCATTTATGTGAGCTTCGAAAACACCAAAGTCAGGCCAGTGATATCGTTGGGGAAAAAGGAATGAGAGGAGACGCGAAGAGGATTTCTGGGGTGCTGGTAATGTCTTGTCTCTTGACCTGGGCACCGGTTACACAGGTGGGTTTAACTTGTGAAAATTCATCCCGATAAATGCTTATGATGGAAGCACTTTTCTTTACATATATTGCTCTTCAGTAAAAAGTTTAAAGAAAAATCCTCCACCTACATTGCCCAAAGTCCTCTGTGGTGGTCCCCACCAGCTTATCCATGGCTCCCTGGACATGCCATGTAGTTCTCTCCACCCGTAATTCCTGACTCCAGTTGGTAAACATTCTGTCGGGGGTCACCACCACCACTAGGAAGCCCTCCTTTCTGGCCCCAGACAGAGAGGGTTTCTCCCTTCTCTAAAAAGCCATAGGTAACTTCATTTCAGCCCTTATTCATCTGACAGTCATGTGGCTTCCCTGGTGGCTCAGAGGGTAAAGTGTCTGCCTGCAACGCGGGAGACCTGGGTTCGATCCCTGGGATGGGAAGATCACCTGGTGAAGGAAATGGCAACCCACTCCAGTACTCTTGCCTGGAAAATTCCATGGATGGAGGAGCCTGGTAGGCTACAGTCCACGGGGTCGCAGAGTTGGACACAACTGAGCGACTTCACTTCACTTCACTTCAATGTGCCAGGCACCTACATGTGTGCATGAGTGCTAAGTCGCTTCAGTTTGTGTCCAACTCTATGTGACTCTATGGACTGTAGCCCTCCAGGCTCCTGTGACCATGAGGATTCTCCAGGCAAGAACACCAGAGTTGGGTGCCATGCCCTCCTCCAGGGGATCTTCTCAACCCAGGGATCAAACCTGTGTCCCTTATGTCTCCTGCATTGGCAGGCAGGTTCTTTACCACTGGCGCCACCAGGAAAGCCCGCCAGGCACTTACACTTGTGAATCAGAGTCCTAATTTAGCAGGTTAGATTTTTTAAAAAATTTAATACTTGCAGAAATAAATAGACATGGACAAATTGCAATAAATGCCCCCAAATGGAAGTTCAGACAAGCAGTGGAGAAAAATGCAGGGGATGAGGGAGTGGGATGGGGTTGGTTTACCCTGGATGATCAGGGGAGGGTCTCCAGTGCAGAGGCTGAGATATCAAAGGGAAGCCAGGCCAAGATCACTTGAGAAGAGTCTCTGGGCTGAGGGCACTACACTGATGAAGAACGTTAACCTTTGAGTGTCCTGGAGCTGGCACTGTTGGCCTGTTAGGTGTCTGTGAGTATTCATGAATGAATGAATGGAGGCTGAGAGAGACAGGCAGGGAGATCATAGATAAGGGTTTGGTGGCCCCGAGGATACAGGTTGTCCCTTTCCAAGTGTGCACCTCCAGCCGGCATGGCCAAAGTAGGAAATAAAATCTGAGGTTCCCAGAAGTGTAGACCCCCTGCTCCCAGCAAATGTGCAGAGACACAGGCCAATAGCTCCCTCATTTATTCATTTATTGTGCCAGGCCCTATACTAGGGACTGTCCCCTTTGCCTCCCATTCATGCCAAATCTCCAGAGGTTATTTTAACTTCTGGGATCTCTGAGGATTCAAGTCTCGCCCTGTTTCAAAATGTTTCCCCACCTCAAACTTCAGTCCCGTTCCATTGCCCAGGCAGGACTCTCCCCTGATCACCAGAGGAAATCCAGGGGAAACTTGTGTTACGCCACCTAGTTATTTACAAGCCCAAACATGATTTAGGGGGCAGCGCTCACCTTGCCAAAATAATGTCTGCTTCACCAAAGAATTCTCAAAGCTATTTTAGTTTTCCCAACAGGACTTCTCAGACGCTGTTGACAAGAGCAAAAACAGATACTGCCCTCCCAGCATATGCCAGGACTTGGAACAATTATGACAGCATGCGCCTGTAACCTAGCCACCCTCACCTCTGTGTAAACCTTGGAGCACTTTCCACCCAGGTCTAGAGGGGACACGCCCAGTGTATCCCTAGCAACACTTGCAGCAGCTGTGAAGCAGAGGCAAGCCAGATTTCCCCAACTAAAGAACAGGTAAGTAGATGTTATGGACTTCCCAGGTGGCACTAGTGGTAAAGAACCCACCTGCCAATGTAAGAGATGTAAGAGACACAGGTTTGATCCCTGGGTCGGGAAGATCCCCTGGAGGGGGGCATGGCAACCCATTCCAGTATTCTTGCCTGGAGAATCCCCATGGACAGAGGAGCCTGGTGGGCTACAGTCCATAGGGTGGCACAGAGTTGGACATGACTGAAACGACTTAGCACGCAAGTAAAAGGTGGTGGATGCACGTGGTGGTGAAGTAGCTCACCTGTAGAACAACATGGGTCAAACCAAGAAGACCTATTTGGGAAAAAGGGAAATAAATAAAATGGGATGTCTGACATGTTGTTGTTCAGTCCCTATGTCGTGTCCAACTCTTTGAGACCCCGTGGACTGCAGCACATAAGGCTCCTCTGTCCTCCAGTATATCCTGGAGTTTGCTCAAATTCTTGTTTACTGAGTCAGCGATGCTAACCAACCATCTCATCCTCTGTGCCCTCCTTTTCCTTTCGCCTTCAATCTTTCCCAGCATCAGGGTCTTTTGCAATGAGTCAGCTCTTTGCATCAGGTGGCCAAATTATTGGAGTTTCAGCTTCAACCTCAGTCTTTTCAATTAATAGTCAGGGTTGATTTCTTCTAGGATTGACTGGTTTGATCCCCTTGCAGTCCAAGGGACTCTCCAGAGTCTTCTCCAGCACCACAGTTTGAAAGCATCATCTGACATGTTACCATTTGTGTAAACACACACACACACACACACATACAAAGACACACAAAGCTGTATCCTCTGGGGCTGCATACATACTTAAGGACACACATTGAGAACTCTAGGTATGGAGCCTTTGGAGGGAGGGGAATAGGAGTTGGTTCATGGATGAGGGGAGATTTTTTTATACACACACACACAAATACAAGTGTATACTTTATGTAAAACAGGAGAGAGCCTTGCACGGACATTGGAAGTGTACTAAGAACAAAGGATTTTAATTAATTCAATCATCTCCCCTTGAGGTAAACATAACATTTAAATTTTAAATGTTTACATCTTCTGGGAAGATGCAGGAGGCTCACTTCTTTCCTTGTTCCTCCCTCTAAGTACAGCTAGAAACCTAGACAAAATATACAAAACAGGCACAGAGAGACTGTCAGCGGAGGGGAGAAGAGGGCAGATTAGCTCGGGATCAAAGAACCCAAGGAACAAACACACTGACCAGTTTTCTGGTTGTCGTTTTCCTTCTTTCTTTTCATTTGTCTCATACATCCCAGACTTGAAGCTGAAGAAGTTAGCGACCTGGAATTGCCAAGAGCCTAGACAATAAAAGCAACCCTTCCTCAAAAAAAAAAAAAAAAAAAAAGCCTATTCTCTCTACTCAAAAAAGAAAAAACAGAAAAGAGGCCGCCTAGCAAAATGGAAAAATTTTAGACATGAATTAATTGCTCTGCTCCAGTCAAACACCTCAGAAAAATCTGTAGCCCCACCATGCCAGCAAAGAGCAAGTTTGGAAAGTACACGTCCACCCTCAACAGGTTACAGTGAGTGCTCCAATTTTCCCACTAGGGTGAAGGCCAAGTAGGAACCTGGGACTTCCACTCCCACCCAGGCTGTAACAAGGAGCCTCATCGCCTCCTGTATCAGTAGAGGTCAAGTGGGGAACTTGGACTTGTAACCCTATCCAGCAGCAATGGGGCAGCAGCCTCCTCACTTGCCCTGATGGAGCAGCATTAGAGGAAACCAGCTAAAGAGAAGGTTTAATAAGATAGGGTCTTATAACACAAAACATAAAATGTCCAGGTTTTAACAGAATATTTCTCATTGTGCCAAGAACCAGGAAGATCTCAAACTTCCTGAAAAAAAGACAATCAAGTGCCAAGACTGAGGTAATAGAAATGTTATGAACATACTTGAAACAAGTGAAAAAAGCCAAACGCCTCAGCAAAGAAATAGAAGGTATAGAGAAAAATGTTAGGACTTTCCTGGTGGTCCAGTGGTTAAGAATCCATCTTCTAATGCAGGGGATGTGGGTTTGATCCCTGGTTGGGGAACTAAGATTCCCACATGCCACCAGGCAACTAAGCCCACGTACCACAACGAAGAGCCCAGATGTGCAATGAAAGATCCCACATGCCACAGCTGAGACCCCACACAGTCAAATAAATACTTAAAAAAAAAAAAGAATGTCAACCACAGAATGGAGGAGGTAAAGAATTAGTGAAAACCAGACCTTCCTTGACTTATGATGGGGTTATGTCCCAGCAAACCCATTGCAAGTTGAAAATATTAAAAGTCAAAATGTATTTAATACATCTCATCTACCAAATATCATAACTTAGCCGAGCCTACCTTAAATGTACTCAGAACACTTACATTAGCCTACAGTTGGGCAAAACCATCTAACACAAAGCCTGTTTTATAATAAAGCACTATCTCATGTAATGTATCAAGCACTGAACTGAAAGTGAAAAACCGAACGGTCTGCGTCCAGAGAAGGGTTGTGAACGTGTCAGTTGTTCACCCGTGTGATCTCATGACTGACTGGGACCTGTGGTTTGCTGCCACTGCCCAGCATCACGAGAGAATATTGTACTGCATATTGTAAGCCCTGGGAAAGAACAAAATTCAAAATATGGTTTCTACCAATATTATTTTAGCACCATCATAAAGTCAAAAAGTCATAAATTGAACCATCATAGGTTACAGACTATATGTACAGAATAATAGAAATTACCTAACTTGAACAACAGAGAGAAAGTAGAACAAAAGGAACAAGGTCTCAGGGAGCTGTGGGACTAAAGATCTAATGTTCACATCCCTGGAGTCCCGGAAGGAGAAGAGAAAGAAGGCAGGGCTAAAAAGGCACTCAAAGAAATAAGGGCTGACAATTTGACCCCAGATGTAGGCCTATAGATTCAAGAGGCTGAGTAAATCCCAAACAGGAAAAACCCAAAGAAATCCACACAAAGATATCACAGTCAAACTTATTCTGAACACTAGAAACAAAGAAAAAATCTTTAAGGCAGCAGGAGAGAAATGACATGTTACTTATAGAAGAAAAAAAAAAACTTGAAAGACAGTGGATTTTCTTTCAGAAACTACAGAGTTCAGGAGGTGGTGGCACAAAATTTTTCAAGTGCTGAAAGAAAAGAATTTTCAACCCAGAATCCTATATCCAGAGAAAATACATTTTAGAAATCAAGGGGAAATCAAGCCCTTCTTGGGTGAAGGAAAACCAAGAGAATTGTCACCATCAATCCCAGTCTAAAGGAACAGCTAAGAAAAAAGTTATTGAAACAGAGGAAATGATTTTTAAAAAAGTAATCTTGGAACACAAGGAAGGAAAAAGAACATTGCAAACAAAAAATATGGGTAAGCACATTAGAATTTCCTTCTTGGATTCAAGAGTTGAAGCAAAAAAAATTTTAACACTATTTGACATGCCTCTAAATGTATCTAGAGAAAATATTTAAGACAATTATAAATAGGAGAAAGCAAAGGGACTTAAGGGGAGGGATGATTTCTATACTTCACTGAAAGTTGTAAAATAATGACACCAGTATACTGTGATATATTATGTACATAGACTACTCAGAGAAGCTACTGAAAAGCAATACAAAGATATACACTTAAAAATACCATAGATAAATCACAATGGAATTCTTAAGAATATTCAAGTAACCCACAGGAATGCAGGAAAAGAAAACAGAAGAATTTAAAACAGAACACAGAGAAGACAAAACAAAACAAAATAACAAAATTAAGCCCTAACACATTAATAATTACATTAAACACTAATGGAATAAGAACACTAATTAAAGACAGAGATTGGCAGAGTGGATTAAAAAACATGATCCAGCTGTATGATATCTACAAGAAATTCACTTCCAATATAATGATACAGGCAGGTTGAAAGTAAAAGGATTGTAAAAGATGTATCATGCAAACATTAATCAAAAGAAAGCAAATGTGACTATATTAACATCAGGTCAAATAGACTTCAAAGCAGAGAAAATTACCAGAGGCAGAGAGAAACATTTTGTGATGATAAAAGTGTCAATCTACAAAGAAGTCATAGCAATCCTAAGCATGTATGCGCCAAACAGTAAACTGCAAGGTATGTGAAGAAAAACCCTATAGAACTAAAAGGAGAAAATAGACAAATCCCTAATTACAATTGGAAATTTCAACATCATTTCTCATAAGTGATGCAACAAAGAGAAAATCAGCAAAGATATAGAAGAACTCAACAACACCATCAATCAACAGATCAACATTTGTAGAACACACCACTCAACAATGGCTGAATACACATTCAAGTACTTTCAGAACACTTATGAATGTGAGAGTTGGACCATAAAGAAGGTTGAGTGGAGCAGATTTGATGCTTTTGAACTGTGGTGCTGGAAAAGACTCTTGGGAGTCTCTTGGACAGCAAGGAGATCAAGCCAGTCAATCTTAAAGGAAATCAACCCTGAATTTTCATTGGAAGGACTCATGCTGAAGTTCCAATACTTTGGCCACCTGTTGCAGAGAGCCGACTCATTGGAACAGACCCTGATGCTGGGAAAGATTGAAGGCAAAAGGAGAAGGGGGCGACAAAGGATGAGATGGTTGGTTAGCATCACTGACTCAATAGACAAGAATGTGAGCAAACTCCAGGATATAGTGGAGGACAGAGGAGCCTGATGTGCTGCAGTCCACAGGTCTCAAAGGTTGGACACGACTTAGCAACTGAACAACGACAACAACTTTAGAACATGTACCAAGATAGATCATTTTTTCTAAACTCAGTAAATTTAAAATAAATGAAATAATGCAAAGTTGTTCTCTGACTACAGTGGAATCAAACTAGAAATCAGTAACAGAAGTATAATGGGAAAATCTCCAAACACTTAGAAATTAGATAAAACACTTCTAAATAATTCACAGCTCAAAGAGGAAGTCCCAAAGGAATTCCAAAAATATATTGAACTGAGTGAAAATGAAAATACAACATAACAAAATATGGGACACAGCTAAAGTCCTACTGAAAGGGAAAATTATAGCACTAAGCACACATATTAGAAAAGAGGAAAAGTATCCCATCTCGAGAATCTAGGAAAAGAAGAATATAATAAACCCAAAACAATCAAGGAAAGAAATAATAGAGATAAAAGTAGAAATCAATGAAACTGAAAACAAAAATGATGGAGAAAATCAATGAAACAGAGAGCTGGTTCTTTGAAAAGATCAATAAAACTGAGACGTCTCCAGCAAGACTGACAAAGAGGAAAAAAGAAAGAATACAAATTATCAATATCAGGAACAAAACAGGAGATTTCACTACAGACACCATAGACACCAAAATGATTATAAGGAAATGCTACAAACAACTTTACACACATAAATTTGACAATTTAGATGAAATACACCCATTTCTAGAAAAATACAAACACCACAACTTACACAATATAAAACCGATAATTTGAAAAATTCTGTAACTATCAAAGAAATTGAATTTGTAATTTTTAAAACTCATCCCCCTACTAAAAGTCTCCAGGCCCAGATAGTTTCACAGAGAATTCTACCACATGTTTTTTTTTTTTTTAATTTTTGTTGGAGGCTAATTATTTTACAATATTATATTGGTTGGTTTTGCCATACATTGACATGAATCCGCCCTGGGTGTACATGAGTTCCCCCTCCCGAACCCCCCTCCCACCTCCCTCCTCCCCTTATCCTCCCTCTGGGTCATCCCCACAAACCAGCCCCAAGCATCCTGTAACATGCATCGACCCTGAACTGGCGATTCGTTTCACATATGATAATATACATGTTTCAGTGCCATTCTCCCAAACCATCCCACCCTCACCCTCTCCCACAGAGTCCCAAAGACTGTTCTATACATCCGTGTCTCTTGCTGTCTCGTATACAGGGTTCTCATTTGCATCTTTCTAAATTCCATGTATATGCGTTAGTATATTGTATTGGTGTTTTTCTTTCTGGCTTACTTCACTCTGTATAATAGGTTCTAGTTTCATCCATCTCATTAGAACTGGTTCAAATGCATTCTTTTTAATGGCTGAATAATACTCCATTGTGTATATGTACCAAAGCTTTCTTATCCATTCGTCTGTAGATGGACATCTAGGTTGCTTCCATGTCCTGGCTATTATAAACAGTGCTGCAGTGAACATTGGAGTACATGTGTCTCTTTCAATTCTGGTTTTCTCAGTGTATATGCCCAGGAGTGTGATTGCTGGATCATATGGCAGTTCTATTTCCAGTTTTTTTTAACACCAACTTTACATGATCTCGTCCAGGGAATGAAAGAGGAGAAAACACTACCCAATTCATTTTATAAAACTAGTATTATCCCAGTATCAAAACCAGACAAAGACAGTACAGAACAAGGAACCAATTTCCTTCATGAATGTAGGTGCAAAGAACCTTAGCAAAATATCAGCAAATATAATTAAACAGCATATAAAAATATTTATACATCATGATCAAGTGGGATTTATTCCAGGGATGCAAGAATAGTTTGATTTTTGAAAAGCTATCAATGCAATCCACTCTACTAACAGGCTAAAGAAAAAAAAAATCACATGATCATATCAATTGATGTAGAAAAAACATTTGACATGATAATTCATGATAAAAACACTCAGAAAAATAAAAATAGAGGGGGGACTTCCTTAACTTGATAAAGTATCTATAAAACTCCTACAGATAACATTATACTTAAAAATGAAAGACTAAATGCCCTTCCCCTAAGATCAGAAACAAAAGACGTATATCTCCTCTCACACTTTTATTCAGCATAGTGCTGGAAGTTCTAGCCTATGCAAGAAAGCAAGAAAGATAAATAATATACAGATCAGAAAAGAAGAAATGAAACTGTCCCTCTTCATAGATGACATCATTGTTTATATAGAAAATCCCAAAGAATCTACCAAAAATCTCCTAGAATTAATAAGTGAATTCAGCAAGGTAGCAGGATACAAGATATATGTTCAAAAATCAATAGTATTTCTATATCATAGAAACAAGCATGCAGGCACCAAATTTTAAATACCATTTATAATCTCTCAAAATAAATAAATAAAATGCTTAGATGTAAATCTAACAAAATATATATACAGGATTCATGTGCTGAAAACTATATGCTGATCACATAAAGCAGAGATAAATAAATGGAGCGATATATCATATTCATTAATTGAAAGACTCAACACAGTAAAGATGTCAGTTCTCCCCAGCTGACATACAGATTTAACACAGTTCCCTTAAACATTCCAGCGAGACTTTTTGTAGCTACAGACAAGATGATTCTAAAATTTACATGAAGAAGTAAAGGACTTGACTCATTTAAACAACTTTGCTTTTTTCTTAATATATATATTTTATTGAAGTATGGTTGACCTACAATGTTTCAGGTGCACAGCAAAGTGATTCAGTCATTTAACAACTTTGGGGAAAAAAAGAACAAAATGAGAGGAATTGGTCTACGTGATTTAGTATAAACTTCTATAAAGCATAAAAGATTTATTGTACACCTACTGCAGTCAGGGCTGTTGCATTGGCTGCGTGACTAACACATAGATCAGTGGAACAAACCACACAAATATTCCTGATGGATTTTTTTTATAAGAACACAAAAGCAATTCAATGGAGGAAAGACAGACTCTTAATAAGTGGTGTCAGAGCAACTGGATATCCATAGAGAAAAAAAAAGCCCAAAAAATAAAACCAAAAACCCTTCAACCTAAGTCTCGTACCTTTTACAAAAAATTAATTCAAAATGGACCATAGGCTTAAATGCAAAATGTAAAACTATAAAACTTTCTAAAAATGCAGGAGAAAAACTTTGGGATCTAAGGCTAGGTGAATAGCTTTCACACTTGACACCAAAACATAATCCATAAAAGGAAAGATTGATACATTGGACACCATCAGAATTTAGAACTTTTCCTTTGTGAAAGAAACTGTTAAGAAGATGAAAAGACAAACTACAGAATTGAAAAAAATATTTGTAAACCACTTATCTCACAAAGAAGGGATTCCCAGGTGGCTCAGACTGTGAAGAATGATCCTGCAATGTAGGAGACCTGGGTTTGATTTCCTGGAGAAGGAAATGGCTACCCACTCCAGTATTCTTGCCTGGAGAATTCCATGGACAGAGAAGCCTGGTGGGCTACAGTCCATGGGGCCACAAAGAAATGGACACAAACAAGCAACTAACACTATCTGACAAAGGACCAGTATCTAGGACACGTAAAGAACTCTCAAAAGTCAACAGCAAAGAAAGAAAATATCTAATTAGAAAACACATAAAGAGACACTTTACCAAAGAGGATATTCAGATGGAAGGTAAGTATGTGAAAATATGTTCAACATCATTAACTGTAAGTGAAATGCAAATTAAACCACACTGAGCTATGGTTACATACCTCTCAGAATGGCTAAAATAAAAAATAGTGACAACATCAAATGTTGGTGAGGATGCAGAGAAACTCAGTTCAGTTCAGTTGCTCAGTCGTGTCCGACTCTTTGAGACCCCATGGACTGCAGCACACCAGGCTTCCCTGTCCATCACCAACTCCTGGAGCTTACTCAAACTCATGTCCATCGAGTCAGTGATGCCATCCAACCATCCCATCCTCTGTCGTCCCCTTCTCCTCCTGCCTTCAGTCTTTCCCAACATCAGGGTCTTTTCCAATGAGTCAGTTCTTTGCATCAGGTGGCCAAAGCATTGGAGTTTCAGCTTCAGCATCAGTCCTTCCAATGAATATTCAGGACTGATTCCCTTTAGGATGGACTGGTTGGCTCTCCTTGCAGTCCAAGGGACCCTCCAATACCACATGTCAGAAGTATCAATCCTTCAGCGCTCAGCTTTCTTTATAGCTCAACTCTTACATCCATACATGACTACTGGAAAAACCATACCTTTGACTAGACGGACCTTTGTTGACAAAGTAATGTCTCTGCTTTTTAATATGCTATCTAGGTTGGTCATAGCTTTTCTTCCAAGGAGCAAGTGTCTTTTAATTTCATGGCTGCCGTCACCATCTGCAATGATTTTGGAGCCCCCCAAAATAAAGTCTGTCACTGTTTCCATTGTTTCCCCATCTACTTGCCATGAAGTGATGGGACCCGATGCCATGATCTTAGTTTTCTGAATGTTGAATTTTAAGCCACCTTTTTCACTTTCATCAAGAGGTTCTTTAGTTCTTTGATTTCTGCCATAAGGGTGGTGTCATCTGCATATCTGAGGTTATTGATATTTCTCCTGGCAATCTTGATTCCAGCTTGTGCTTCATCCAGCCTGGCATTTCTCATGATGTACTCTGCATAGAAGTTAAATTAGCAGGGTGACAACATACAGCCTTGACGTACTCTGTTCCCAACTTGGAACCAGTCTGTTGTTCCATCTCCAGTTCTAACTGTCACTTCTTGAACTGCATACAGATTTCTCAGGAGGCAGGTCAGGTGGTCTGGTATTCCCATCTCTTTATATTGCTGGTGGGAACATAAAATGGTATAGCCCCTCTAGAAAACAGTGTGGCAATTTCTTTAAAAATTAAACATGCAACTCTATATGATCCAGTAATTGCACTCCTGGGCATTTATCCCAGAGAAATGAAAACTTATGCTCACAAACAAACCTGTACTTGGATGTCTATGGCAACTTTATTCATAATAGCCAAAACTGGGAACAACCCAGATGTCCTTCAGTGAATGAATGGTTAAACAGACTGGGGGACATCCACACTGTGGAAAACTACTCAGTGACAATAGGAAGGGAACCATTCATGTCCACAACAACCTGGATGACTCTCCGGAGAATCACGCCGAGTTAGAAAAGCCGACCCCAAAAGGTTACATACTGTATGATTCCATTTATATAACATTCTTGAAATAACAAAAGCATGCTTGCCAGGGTTTAAGGAAGGATAGGGATTAGAGGGAAGTGGGTGTGGCTGTAAAAGGGCGAGGGGGGATATTTGTGGGGATGGAAATGTTCATTATCTTGACTGTATCCAGTCTTAACTGTATCCTATCTTAACTGTATCTTGTTAGCATCCTGATTGTGATGTTGTCCTACAGTTTTGCAAGATGTTCTCATTGGGGGATACTAGGCAAAGGGTACATGGATCTCTGTGCTATTTCTTAAAACTGTGTGTGAATCTACAATTACCTGAAAATGAAAAGTTTAATTAAAAAAAAGACTTTAGCTGGTATCACTCCCTCTTTCCCTCCCTCTTCCCCTAGTCCAGGAGGGCTGATGCTATTTCTGCAGACCAGCTGTGGCTGGCAAGCCAGGGTGTCAGAACCGCTGCCACCATCTTTGAGGAACCTTAGAGAATGGGACTGAAGCCAGATGCTAAAGGCAGGCAAATGTGGTTTCACATGAAACGAGGGGAAACGATACCAGAAGGCCTAAACCGGAGGGCTGGACATAAGCCCTGGTGGGTGAGGACTAAGTGGGATACCTAAATCGTGGGAACTGAAGTGGGTTCTTCCAACAAAATGGAAGTTTTTAGGCCTCTCTGGACCTGCGTGAGGTCCAGGTCACCAACTCCCTCTTAGTCTGGCCCCAGCCTGCCCATCCACGGCCCCCTGTCCCTCCTGTGCACTCTTTTCTGGGATGGAAAGAATTTTAGCCCAAGAGCAAGAGGGCTAGTGTTCAAGTCCTGGCTCCATCAGTTACTTGTGAGACTTTAAGTCCATTCCTGCCCCCTATGGCCTCAGTTTCCCCATCTGTCATATGGGAGCAGAGGGGTAACCTCAGTGGTTCCCTCCAACACCAACTCCATGAGCTCCCCAGCCAGACTTCAACCCCCAAGGTCTGACTCCCCCCAACTCATGCCCCTGAGCGGCACACAGTAGGTCTTCAGAAAATGGGTGCAGGACACAGAGTTCCCAAGTCACCTTACCTATGGCTGTCTGGGCCCAGTCATAGAACAAGTTGCAGTTCTCTGGGAACTCTGTCACCTTCACAGTTCCCTAACCAGGATGCCTGAACCACAGGCAGGAGCTGGGTGAACACATCTCACAGCCGAGGTGCAGGGTCTGCCACAAGATTCACAGGGCAAGCACCTTCCTGAACTGGCCCAGAGTTTCCCTGCCAAACATTCTTCCATTCTTGTCTCTCAAAACACAGTCCCTGATCAAGGCCTCCCCTGGGAATTTGTTAGAATGCAGAGTCTCAGACCCCACCTAGTCCTGCTGATGCGGAATCTGCCTTCTGACAAGACCCCCAGGGGATTATTTTGCCCAGTAATGTTTGAGAAGTGCCGTCTTATAGCATAGACCCCTAAATCTCTCTGTGTGGCCCATTCATACTTGTTCAATCAATCAAATGTTGTGGAGTTTTGGGGGGCTGATTTTTGTTTGTTTTTTTTCTTGGCTGCCCTGATATCTTTATTGCAGCACACGGGTCTCTCTAGTTTTGGCACGTGGGCTTCTCTTGTTGTGGCCTGCAGGCTTAGGTGCCCCTCAGCATGAGGGATCTTAGTTCCCTGACCAGGGATTGAACCTGCATCTCCTGCATTGGAAGGCAGATTCTTAATCCCTGGACTACCAGGGAAGTCCCTGTGTTTTGTTTTGTTTCTAGCAAAATATTTGTTAAGTGAATTCTAGCACCTTTTATTGCTAGGGCCTCCCTTTGGGGACAAATTCAATGTTTCCCAGGCAACCATCCAAGAAGCCACTGGGCTCCCACGTACACAGGGTCAGCCCCTGTCTGGTGGAAACAGACCAGTACCCAGGCCTTACCCATCTGCTGAGGTGACCATCCTGTCCTGTGATCAAGTGACCCTCCAAGTGGCGGTCTGGCTGCAATAACGTTAACGATTTTAAAGGTGAGAATCCAAGGCATGTCCCCTTCCCACCCCCAGCAGAGGTTCCTCCCCTTAACACGTGAACACACACACTTACACACATATGCAAACACACTTGCACTGGTGCGCACACACATTTGCCCGACTGCATGAACACACACATACACACGCCCCTCCCAGGCCCTGGTGTGCCTGTGTGAGTCATGGGGTGACTCACAGGCATATCCCCCTCCCTGACTGGGAAAAGGAGAGGGAGAAGAGGTAACTCAGAGCCAAACGTGAGAAAGTGACTTTGGACACGCCTGGCAAGGGATTGCCAGGGTCAGGGCTGGGACTTGGTCCCAAGGGGTCCCGCCTGGGAAACCAGGCAAGTCATCGAGTCAGCAAGTCCTTCTCTCCCGCACAAGCCCACAGGACAGTGTGGAGACAGTTATACACACACACACACACACACACACACAGCATCAGGACCAGGCCCCATCCTTGGGCCTCCCAGTGGCTCCTACGGGTGAGAGCCATTATGACGGGTGGCCAACCATCACCAATAGCCCCCTAGGCCCCCGCCCACCCTGCCCTTGGTTACAATCCTCACACTTCCAGGGCCAACATCCCTCTCCAGGGAGGTGTGCAGACAGGGCAGGGAGTCACCCGTGTCACGGATGAGGGGCAGAGGCCTGGACCACACTGATCTGGAGGATCCTGTTATCTGCCGCCCCCTCCTCAGGACGGAAAGCTTCATGAGTGACAGGATCAGGGGTGCAGTGGGCTGGGAGGATGTGGGGCCTGGGGGCAACGCAGAGGCTAGGAGGACCAGCCACCCCCTTGAGACCTCGGGCCACCTCAGTTTCCCGATTTGGGTGATTTCCTGCCATCACTGACTCTTCTGAGACTCTATCTTCCCTCAACTCAGAAAAGACATGGGGGAGGAGGG
The DNA here is from genome assembly GCF_049115385.1 of Moschus berezovskii. NCBI lineage: Eukaryota > Metazoa > Chordata > Mammalia > Artiodactyla > Moschidae > Moschus > Moschus berezovskii. The sequence goes on from NC_142465.1 coordinate 114,458,910, forward strand.
CAGGTTGTGCGGGGGGGGGGGGGGGGGGAGGGGGCTCACTTCGGGGCGGGAGTGGGGATGGGGGACCTTGGGGAGATGAACACTTCCGTTCCCTGCCCCGCCCCTCCCCGCTGCTGGGGCCCCAAGTCCGGCTCCGCGACTCAACACCCGCTCCGTGTGTGGGATCGTCCTGCGGGCTGAACCCTTGACCCCCTCTCCCACCTACCCTGGGGGGAGTGGAAGCAGGCGAGAGGTGTCTGAGCCGCGGGGAGGCAGGGGTGGGCGGCGGAGTCACCCTGGGGCTGGGAGCTTCTCACTTGCGACGCCCAACTGTTTCCCAGGCCCCAAACAGGTGGCCACGGAGCAGGGCTGGGGGGTGGGTGGCGATCCGACGGCCCCCACGCCCCTGCTTTCCGCCTTGATTAGCAGAAACATTCCTACATCTGTCATGGGAAGACAGCCTGCTCCCCGGCGTCGTCAATCACCCAGGAAATGCAAACACATTCTGGCTGCTCTCAGACCTTCTTCCCACAAAGTCGTGGGCACCCTGGGGGCCCCCCACCCCCACCCCGGAGCAGGCATGTGAGAGAAACCCCCTTCCCCCCACCTCAGATCTCAGCTTCTGCCACAGCGGGGGAAGGTCTGAGTCACACACCTCCCTCCTTACACACACACACACACACACATACGCACTCTCTCTCTCTCTCTCTCTCAGGAATACATAGAACTGCCAGCAAAATATGGATGCACTCAAAGCCATGCCCACGGACAGCTGTGCAAATACACGCAGACACACAGGCGAGGGAGTGCAAACGCACTCTCGGTTTAGTGCCCCAGCAGGGCTCTCTCTCCCCCGTAGCCAGCACACAGTAGCGCACAGTAGGTCTACACCCAGTGGCCCTTCAGCTCTCCCCACCTCCAGCGTAATGTCCCTGTTTCTTCCACCTGCTTCCACTGCTGTCCACTCCCCCACCCCACTGGGATGTGAGCTCTGTATGGGCAGGATCTTTCTCCCATTCACAGCATCCCAGCACCCAGCACAGAGCTTGGCATGCAGTAGGAACCAAATCTAGTCGACTCTCAGACTGGTCAGGGAGATGTGCACTCTCAGTGCCCTGTACCACTGAGTCTGGTGTTTGTTACCCGGTGTTAACATGTCAGTTGCTGACTGAAACAGCTGAACTCACGTGTACTTTTTCACTTGATTCACTAAGCTTATCTGGCTCACCATTATTATTACTTCTGTTTTTCAAATGAGAGAACTGAGACAGAGAGGCTACCACAACCCTAAGGGAGGGGCAGAGGCAGCGAGATTTCAGAACTTGAGTACTTAACCCCCCATCACTCTCAGCAATCAAATTCCTACCCCAGAAACAGGGGTGAGGCCACCCACCGGCTGGGTCAGACTCTGCCTGTTCTCTTGTTCCTTTTTTAACTTGTTCCTCATGCAGGGAGCCCTGGTCTCCAGGAGAGAAGCCTGCAGCAGCCCTCCTTCCCAGCTGAAGCCTTCACAGTCTACAGAGTAATTTCACAGCCTGTGTCTCATTTAATACTTACAAGAGTCTGGGGAGACAGATGTCTCTACCTTCAGCTTATACATGATGAGACGTGCAGAGAACTGTACACCTTGCCCAAGAATGGAAAAGAATATGAGGGCAGATAAAAGCTAACATATGTGATAGTATATTCTATAAAAATAAATTCAGTTGTAAGCAAACAAAAGAAATATCCAGTTCATATCAGCTAAGGGAAGAGAAACAGGGATTTAATTTTTTTTCGTCATAAGAAATCAAGAAATAACAACAGTAATCCTGGCATTGTCCCATAACTTGACAGGGTCAGAGCTGGAGTTCTTACTGTTTCCTTGACCTTGTTATCATGCACATCACCTCATTACTGCAAAATGGCTGCTGACCCTCCAAGCACTGCATCTGCATTCAAAGCAGGAAGGGAGAATAGAGAAGAACGACCTCCCTGGAAGTCTCTGTCTTTTTATTGCCGAAGAGCCTCCATTGTCACCCTTCCTCTATACCCAACAGACTTCCTCTTACATCTCAGTAGTCAAAATAGGCCACACTTAGCCCAGCCACTGGTCCAGGGGAATCAGAGGTCCATGACTGGGTTTGACCAATCACAGTTCATCTTCTGGCACTGAGATCACAGCATTTCTGCTGACTTCATAAGCAGATCAGTGTTCTGTTTTTCGGGAAAAAGGAGGATGGCCACTGGTCAGGTGAGGCGACAGACACACCACCAATCTGTTTCCATCCATCATGTCACTTGGTCCTCATACAGCACGAAGCCAGGACTGTTTTATGTCAACTTCGCAAACGAAGTAACGAAGCTGGAGAGCTGGAGAGCTGCTCCATGTTCTTAACTATTCTTCCAGACTGCAGGGCATGGAGGGAATCACATGCCAGCAAAGCAGGAGACTGCGATGCGACTGTGTCAGGCCCGCTTACCACAAACACCTCACCACACACCTGCCCTCCCTTGGCTCCAACTGTGCAGGGTCCGAGTACCTTGGTACCCAAGTATGACAGGTGACTGCACCCATGTCTGGGAGCGGGGCTGCCCACAAAACTCACTGCAGCCACTGTACTTTAGCCAGAGGCATGGGCTGAGCCACTCTCCCCCCACCCCTCCCCTTGTGGAGAGACCTTGCTGCCAGGCTCTCCTACTTCAAAGAAATCTTGGGTAGAATGATTAAGGGATTCAGAGAAAAATGTGCTCACTTCTGACCACAGGGACAGTCCTTTTTTTCCCAGTTTTTCTTTTTTTTTAAAATTATGGTAAAATGGGCTTCACTGGTGGCTCAGATGGTAAAAGAATCTGCCTGCAATGCAGAAGATCTGGGTTCGATCCCTGGGTCAGGAAGATCTCCTGGAGGAGGAAATGGCTACCCACTCCAGTATTTTTGCCTGGAGAAATCCATGGACAGAGGAGCCTGGCAGGCTACAGTCCATGGGGTCGCAAAGAGTTGGACACAACTCTAGTTAGTTAGTGAGTGATTAACACTCACAAAATGCACATAATATTAAAGTTACCATCTTAATCATTTTTACGCATACAATTCAGTGATTTTAGATACATTCTGATTGTTGTACTATCAGCACCACCATCCACCTCCAGGACATTTTCATCTGGCAAAACTGAAGCTATAGAGCCATTAAACACTAACTCCCTATTCCTCCTTCCCCATCCCCTGGCAACCGTGACTCTGATTTCTGTCTCTATGAATTTGACTCCCCTAGGGACCTCACTGAAGTGGAATCATACAGTTTTTGTATTTTTGTAACTGACTTATTTGACTTAGCAGAATGTCCTCAAGATTCACCCATGTTGTAGTTTGTATTAGAATTTCCTTCTTTTTCAGGGCTGACTATGGGGCTTCCCTATTTGTTGAGTGGTTCGGACTCTGCGCTTCCACTGCAGGGGACATGAATTCGACCCCTGGTCGGGGAGTTGAGATCCCATGTATCATGTGCAAAAAAAGGGGGATCTGAATAATAATCCATTTGTGTGTATAGACCACATTTTACTTATCCATTCATCTGTCAGTGGACACTGGTTTGCTTCCAGTTTTTGGCTATTGTGAAATAGTTCTGCTGTGAACGTGGGGTACCAATATGTCTTTGAAACTGTGCTTTCAATTATTTTGTGTGTATACCCAGAAGTGGAACTGGTGGGTCGTACAGTAATTCCATTAAGTCTTTTTAGCAACCACTGTACTCTTTTCCACAGCAGTGACACTATTTTACATTCCTGCGGGGGTAGGTTTAACAGCAAATTGGAGGTTGACCTTGAAGATGATCAGCAAGGCTTAGATGTGGGGAAACCCACAGCACAGTGGGGAAGGAAGGAGGAGGTGCAGCCCCAATTGCGGGCAGGAGGGCAGGCTGTTCATGGGGGTGGCTGGGGAGGGAGAGGTCAGGGTGTAGATCAGGGCAGGGGCCTCTGCATGTCTGTGGGTGAGTGTGACTCTCGTTTGAGGATGGGACCCACAGATGACTTTGAACAAAGGAGTAACCTGACCACTCTACCCCCAGCAAGCTTCACAGGGCGGCTAAGAGTGAGGGGACTGTGGCAGAATATTCTGGCGATGGGAGACCCAGGAGGAGGTGTTTGATAGCTGGGGCATAGAGTGAGAGTAGAATCCAAGTCCACAAAAAGAAGCAAAAAGGCAGTGAACATGGAACCAGGATAGCAGGGTTAGGACTAGGGTGAAGCCGCTAAAGCACCCGCCTTGGGCACATTTTAAATAAATAATATTTATTTAGGGCTTCCCTGGTGGCTCAGTGGAAAGAATCTGGCTGCAGTGCAGGAGTTGCAGGAGATACAGGTTCGATCCCTGGGTTGGGAAGATCCCCTGGAGGAGGAAACGGCCACCCACTCCAGTACTCTTGCCTGGAGAATCCGATGGACAGAAGAGACTGGCGGGTCCTTAGTGTTGTAAAGAGTTGGACATGACTGAAATGACTTAGCACACATGCATATTATCTGTTTAAATAATTTATTATAAGACTTCCCTGGTGGCTCAGTGGTAAACAGTTTGCCTGCCGATGCAAGAGAGAAGGGTTTGATCCCTGATCCAGGGAGATCCCACATGCCTCAGAGCAACTAAGCCTGAGCACCAGAACTACTGAGCCTGGGCTCTACAGCCCGGGAGTTGCAACTACGGAAGGCTGTGTGCCTAAAGCCTGTGCTCTGCAACAGAAGCCCTTGTATCGCAATGAGAAGCCTGAGCACCGCATCTAGAGAGTAGCCCCCTCTTGCCGCAACTAGAGAAAAGCGCAAACAGCATCGAAGAGCCAGCATAGGCAAAAACAAAAATAAATAAAATTATATAAAACAATTTATTACAATGTTTATCATAATGTTCTAATATTTGTATTATAAATAGAGATAAAATTTCTATTTTATTTAAATAAAGGATCTGACCTGGCCAAGATTAGAGTGAGGCAAGTGAGACGTTCTGAAAGTATGAGGTTGGATCATTTCTTTAACTGAAGTTAGATATTTGGTTCTCTGTGGACTTTTTTTTTTGCATTCATTTTGATTAAAACATTTTTTTTCTGTTGATGAGCATATCTACAAAACAGAAACAGACTCGAAAATATGGAGAACAGACTTGTTCTTGCCAAGGGGGAGAGAAGGACTGGGAGTTTGAGATTAACAGATGCAAACTAGTATATTTAGGATGGAGAAACAGCAATATCCTCCTATATAGAACAGGGAACTATATTTCATATCCTGTGATAAACCATAATGGGAAAAAAACACGAAAAAATATATATGTGTATCTTTTGCTGTTCATCTGAAACCACCACAACATTGGTATGCCCCAATACAAAATGCTTTTGGTGTTAAATGTTTTTTAATTTTTTTTTAAAGAATATATATGTATATACATGTATAACTGACAATGCACAACATTGTAAATCAACTCTACTTCAATAACATTTTTAAAAAGCGTGTTGAAGATATTACTTATCTTGATACTGAGTGTTTGGTGCCCCCTGCAACGCTGCACCTGAGTTGAGCGCCTCACTTAACTCCACCCTGGACTGTGGCATAGATTCATGTAATCATTCAGCAGGACTTACTGTGAGCCTGTGACATAACTGTGTAGGATCTAGGGATCCAGAAGTCGGTGAAATCAGTGTAGTTCTCTGTCCTCAAGTTTAAGGCCAAGTAGGTAATGAACAGGACTGAGCGACTTCACTTTCACTTTTCGCTTTCACACATTGGAGAAGGAAATGGCAACCCACTCCAGTGTTCTTGCCTGGAGAACCCCAGGGACGGGGGAGCCTGGTGGGCTGCTGTCTATGGGGTCGCACAGAGTCGGACACGACTGAAGCGACTTAGCAGCAGCAGCAGATAATGAATCAGAGAAAGAGAAATCTGTTTTAAAAGAGATTGGTTTTTTATTTATGGCTGTGTCGGGTCTTAGTTTCGGCATGAGAGATCTTCGCTGTGTGCAGATAGATAAAATTTATATTTTATTTAAATACATTTTAACTTCCCTCTAGTTGAGGGCACATGGGGTCAGTAGTTGCAGCTCGCGGGCTTAGTTGCCTCAGCATATGGGATCTTAGTTCCCCAATCAGGGATCGAACTTGTGTCCCCTGCATTGGAAGGCGAACTCTTAACCACTGGACCACCAGGGAGGTCCCCTGGGGAGAGAATCTTGGGCAGGTAGACTTCTGGCCTAGCCTAGAAGAAATGAGTGAAGTGTGGTACAGAATGAGACAGATATATTTAGCTTTTGTTTTGCTTCAGGGTTTTGCCCACCCACTCTCTGAACCCCACTTCATGGGTCTTAGCCCACAGACCACCTCCTTTGATAGAAACTAAAAATGCCAATCCCACATTCTCAGACTCCCTTGCAGCTGGGGCCTTCAAGGCTCACCCATCAGATGCACCAACTCAAGATTTAAAAACAAAACTTGTGCTGCCAAAAAGCAGAGCACCTCCCTGCTGAGCCCCGAGGACAGTGGTGCCCAGGCCTGGGTGTTGGCGTGTGGGACGTGCAGGTCACAGGGGCTGTGACATCCTTCAGGTGTTTGGAGCACCGGCCTCAGAGGTCACCTGGGAGCATCGATCTTGTTTGCATACCACAAGCCTGGGTCTCCATCTCACTGATGATTCATGAGTCACTCAACATTCTTTGAATATCCTTTTGAGTATTTATTCTTTGAACATCCTTTTCTGCTTAAGTTAACCTGAGTTGGTTTCTACTGCCTCCAACCAAGAATGCCGCCTTATATAGAAATTGGTGCCAGAAGGGGTTACAGACCATGGATGCTGGAGGATATTCAGAGAAGCTGAGATTGGTTATCTGGACTGCTTGGGACTGGAGACAGTAAAAATTCAGAGCATAACAAGGGATCAGACCAGGAATCCTATGGCATGCGGAGGAAAATGGGAATTCCAGTCCGCCACCTGGAATCACCTGGAATGAACAGCCCGTTGAGGGCAGGGGTTTTGAGACTGAAATTCCACTGCCTTACAAGAGCATGTCAGGAATGAGGAAATAGACTGTGGGAATGCGCTGCTGGCTCGGACAGATGAAGAAACAGAAGACAGTGTCCTGAATTCTTGACTCCAGAGCCAGATCAAAACCAGAGGACTCGTGTGCTGAAGGTAGCTGATTTCTTGCAGCCATAAGGCTGAGACAGCCAAAAATGAAACAGAATTTGAGTCTGCGGCGTGGCAAGTTGTATCATTAGCAGATGCCATGGCTTTCATCAGCTTTGCTCCGTGGACATCAGATCTTTGGGAAACTGTGAGCTCAGCCTTTGCATGGAGCCACGTGGGAGGGTATGGGGTAATGCTGAACCCCTCCCCGATCCCCCATACTCACTGAACTCCCTTGAGAACTGAAGCAACTTCTCACTGTCTGATGATGCTGGCCCTGTCCAGGGCCCATTTAACGAGACCCCTGTGTCCCCCGCCATCCCTCAGGGTCTTCGGATCACAGAGCCATTTCCAGATGGCCAGTGGGATGGGGCAGCACTGAATATCAACCCCAATCAAATTTTGGGCAAAACTTAGCCCAGATGTTATTTCATATCATCAAAAATCTGGAGACAGTCTGTGAATGGACTGACCAAGACGAATCTAACACAGCTGTACCTAGCGGCAGTCCTGGATTAGGGGTGTCAGACTGATCAGCTGGGGTGGCTCTCATTGTTTCCAGGATTGGTTTGTTTTTTTTGCAGGTATGCTGAAGCCTCACTCAACGATGGCCCACGCTCACTAAGACAGGGATGGCAGAGATGCGAGGTGGAATGAAGAGACAGCTGTGTGAGTTAACCATGGGTGACCCATCCCAGCTAAGGATGCCCCAAAATACTTTCATGCTTTCCTTTGCCAAGAGGGTGAGGACCAGGATGCTGAGGCAACCCAACAGCTTTCAAAGGACTCGGTGTCCAGTTGTGGAGTGTTGCCAGTGATCTGACTCCTGATTTCTGGGGGAGGGTGGAGTAAGGGGGCACCTAGCCCTTGGGAGGGCAGAGGCCATGGCAGCCATGACTGGCAGGGCTGGTGTAGGCACGTTGCCATCACAGCAGCAGGACCAGGTGGCCATCCCAGTGGTCTGACCATGAGGACGGGTGGGGTTAATGGATCACAAAGTCCCCAGGGCGAAAATGGATCAACGACCCACAAGGACCTAAGGCTTTTCTTTTTAAAAATAATTTATTTTTGATTTTTTGGTTGTGCTGGGTCTTCATTCCTTTTGCACAGGCTACTCTTTGCTGTGGTTCGAGGACTTCTCATTTCAGCAGTTCTCTTGTTGCTGAGCATGGACTCTAGGTGTGCGGGCTCAGGAGTTGTGGTCCACGGGCTTAGTTGCTCCACAGCATGTGGAATCTCCCCAAGACAGGGAAGGAACCCGTGCCCCCTGCATTGGCAGGTGGATTCTTATCCACTGCACCACCAGGGATGTCTGGACCTAAGACTTTTAGAACCAGAAAGATCTGGGTCTGGTAAATAGAGGTCTGACTTGACAGAAATCAATGGGTGGTCCCACCCCCATCTCAAACCCAAGTCCATTCGCAGACCCAGAGCTCCCTGAGCAAGGAAAGGACCTGACATTACATGCCGAGTCGGTCTCATGCGTCTCCCCAAAACATTCCCCCAAGGGGACCGTGGCCACTTATGGAAGAACTGTGCCCTGGGGAGTAGGAGGGAGGGAGGTCTGAACCTCGCTGAGCCTTTGTTTCCTCATCTGTAACGGAGGACAATAATGTCTGCCTGACAGGACTGTGGGGTTAATTGAGCAGAATAATGGGGTGGTGCCTGGAATATAAATACGCGCTCTGGCTGAGCTAAACCTTGCATCCCTCTGTGAGTTTGTGCTCATTCTTTCCTTGTTTCCATCTTTACTCCACGGTGCTCGAGTGTGATTGGCCCTTTGCTGGATGCTGAGAGTTAAAAAATAACACCCCACCACTGACCAAGGTGAGGTACATGCCAGGGTCAGTGCTTGGCCCTCATGTCTCTAACCTGTGCAGCTGCTCCGTAAGGCCATACAGGGGGTTAGTGCTGCGGGGACGGGGCCAGCTGTGTTCTGTGCTAAACCTTTGTTCTCTTCACTGGTGTGATACTCCTTAGAAGTTGATACAATGAGGTGGCAAGTACAGATCTTGGGACGTGGTAAAAGTAAGAAATAGAGAGGGGAGGAAGGAGGGAGATGGTGGATGAGTAGACAGAAGGACAGATAGATAGATGGATGGATGGATGGAGAGATGCAGATATGGAGAAAGATGATGGCTGGATAGTTTAGAAGATGGATTCGACATGACCCCCAGCTTGCAAGATTCTTCCAATCAAGGAAGATGGCTGAGAAGTTGAAATATCCATAGTTAGTGACTGCAATGTCCCAGCCTCACCACAGTGTGTGTGATGAAGATTAGCCAAGCAAGCTGCCACATGGGGCAGACACACTTGATTGCTCTGGTAACAGACCTTTATGTTCATTCATCCAACGGGCATCTACTGAGTGCCTATTGTGTACCAGGTACTAGGCTCTGGGGACAGAAGGATGAACAGAATAACTCAGTGGGGGCTTGGAGGAGATGAGAAAAGATGTACAGTGGACCCTTGAACAATGCAGGTTTGAATGGCATGGGTCCACTTATACACATGTATTTTTCAATAGGAAATACAACAGTACTATGTGGTCCATGGTTGGTTGAATCTGCAGATGAGGAAGAACCAAGGATGAAAGGTAGACAGGGAGGGCTGACTACAAACGATATACCGATCAATGCTTATGTTGTTCAGGGGTCAACTATACATGTAGAGTGAGCCAAAAGAGGTAAGTTCTATGGCGATAGATGAAGCAGGTAGGAAGGCAGTGGGGAGTGAGGGACTTAGCTCTGGAGCAAGACTCACTGGTGGGTTGACAACTGCATGGAGGCCCAAAGGAAGGGCTGAGATCTGAAAGGAGCAGTGACTTCCCCAGGATCACACAGTAACTACGTGACCAAACCAGGACTATAACCCAGGTTGTGTACAAGTGCTGGGGTTCTGGGGTTCTTGGTCTGATGTTATGAAATAGTGGAAACACGCCAGATGTGGTGTTAGCAGAGGAGGGCGTGGTTGGGATCCAGCCACTCAGGAGCCGTGTGATCTTCTGCAAGTCACTTACTCTCTCTAAGCCTGTTTGCCGTCACTTCGCCCTTCATTTCCTCCTCCATTCCTTAAAACAATCCCACTAGTATTAAAAGGTCATAGATATTTTTCTTTTTAAGTGAAAAAGATCCATTATTTTTTTATGTTACAGAGGCAGCCAACTCTAAGCCTCCAAGGAGAGCTACAGTTTTACTCTAGTTGAGGGAGAAGTATTGCTAACTGGGACAGAGAAGATCCCTGGGGTGTGGGGGTAGGGGTGGAGAACAAGATCTGAGTGGGCCCTGAATAAAGGAGAAGAGTTCACAAGGTGATGCTAAGTGCCCAAGGATTGTGGAAGATTAATGGTCCAACCTGGGAGCCATATCATCTCTTTCCGAGAAGGAACAGGCTATATATTATGACTGAGTTTGGTTATGAACAGAAAACCCCAAATAAGAGTAGGTCAAATAGAAATATTTCCTCCTTTCTTATGTAAAAAACTCCTGAGCTAAGCGATCAGGTGTCAGGGACCCAGGGCCCTTCTGTTGTGCTCTACCAGTCTCAGCGCTTTTTCACCTCAGTGCTCAGGATGGCTGCTGAAGTGCCAGACATCATGCCTGTTTTACAGCCCACAGGGCAGAGAAAGGAACCAAGAAGGGAATGCCCTGTCCCCAGCAGAGGGGATTCTGGAAGAATGTCATTCTAGGTTGGTGGTTCTAAAACTCAGAGAGGGCCCACCAGGACCCTGGAGGCCTATAGGCTGGACACTGCAGCTGCCTGGGATGGCACAGCCTGGAAGAGCACCAGGGAAGGGGAAAGATGTAGGCAGCTCTGCCTGTTTCACCCAGGAAGTTCCTGCAGCTGTCCATGGAACATCACAGCTGTTTTCAGATGCTGAGATGTCACATACACTGGGCCCTCCAGCTGCCTGCTAAGTTCCATCCCCTCCTCCTGAGCCTTTTCTAGTGCTTTGGGACCCTGAACCCTGGGGGTCTGGGGAATGGGGAGGGTTCTAAGACAGGCTGGGCAGGCAGGGGTAGAAGTCTTCAGATAAGTCCCTCTGATCTGTATTGTCCTTCACCACTACCGCAAGCACAGGGTTATGAATCCCAGGATGAATCTACAACAAAGAGCTGTCAAAGACCCCGGCAGAGACAGACACAAAATATGGGATCAAGGTGAATGAATGAATGAGTGAGCCAGTAGGTCTATTGATCAACCAAACACCCAATCAATCAAGGGGTGCCCCAGTGTTATTCAGTCTGACCTCAGCCAACTTGTCACCAAGCTGCCAACTTGTCACTTACACACTTCCAGTGACAGGGAGCTCACTACTTACAGAGGCAATATGGTTTTAAGTTTCAGATTGTCCTTACGATGAGTCAGATTCTCCACCTCCTAGGTTTCCCTGTCAGCCCCAGTCTGCCAAAGGGCTTCCCAGGTGGTGCAGTGGTCAAGAATCCACCCGCCAATTGAGGAGGCTCAAGAGATGTAGGTTGGGTCCCTGGGTCGGGAAGATCCTCTGGAGAAGGAAATGGAAACCCACTCCAGTATTTTTGCCTGGAAAATTCCATGGACAGAGGAGCCTGGTGGGCTACAGTCCATGGGGACCCAAAAAGTAGGACACGACTGAGCACACACACATAGTCTGCCAGCAGGTAAGACCCAGACACATGTAGCATCTTTCTCATGAATCAGACCAAAGTCTTCAGGGATGAGGGGAAGCACAGAACTCCACAGCTGAACCTTGGAGACCACAAGTCTCCTGCTCATCTTCTTGTGCTTCAGATGGGGCTCTGACCAGACAGGGACTATGACTTGCCCAAGGCCACACAGCTGGCTAAGGGCTGAACCAAGATCAGACCCCAGTCTCAACCTTGAGCTGTGCTCCTTCTAAACCCCACACTCCTTAGGGACCTCCTCCAGCCTTCCTCACAGTGGGTCTCCCCTCCCACAGCCAGTCCCACCCCATGATGCTAAGGATCCGATCTCTTTGTAGAGACCCTCAGACTGGAGAAATTCATCTCTTTTCACTGCCAGTGATGGGCACAGGGCTAGCATGTGGGGCCCAGGTATCAGGAGCTGCAGCGGGACCTAGCTGTACAGAGTGGGTTGCCTGGCTCTCACCCACTCCCAGAGGCCTCCCTCAGAGCAGTAGGCTGGCATGTGTGCACAAGCATGTGTGAATGTGTGTATGTGTGCGTGTGCGTGTGCGTGTGCGTGAGTTTGCGCCTGAGACTTCGGGAGCGAGAGGAACATGCCGCAAGCTGTCGGCAAATCCTGCCAATGCAGAAAGGGTAATTGTCACACGCAGTGCCAACAGACAGATCTCCGGCGGATTCATTTGGTTTTGTTTTGTGGTTATTTTTTTTTTTTTACAACTTTAAATACGGAATATAAATAAATTTTACATTTAAAAAATAAAAGGAAAGCCCCCAAAAATATAATCAGCGACTTTACAAACTGAAGGAAGCAGATTTGGGAGACAGCGGGGAAAAGGGGAAAGTGCAGTAGAAGGTGGAAAGGGAGGTGGGAGGTCAGACCCCACCCCTAGGGGGCCCTAGGGATCTTTTCCCTTTTCTCCCCCACTCCCAGCCCAAGAACTGGTTTCCTGGGAGGAGCCACCACATCTGGAACTCAGAAGGATCTAAGAGGAGGGCCGTGAGCAGGGGCATGGAACACGGGCTGCCCCCTCCCTTGGAGACATTCTCTTGGGCTTTTCACACCTGCCTGAAGGGAAGACTGCTTGGGCTGAGGACTTGGGGTAATGGAGGCCACATGGACAAATGCTGCCTCCCTGCCCCTCACCAAGGGCTTACTCCTGTCTGACCACTCCACATCGTGGGCTGGGTCATAGACACAGCCAGTCCACACGGAGCCTTCATGTCAATTAGGAAAAGAATCCCTCCATTTGCCAAAAAATTGTCATAATAAATACACAAATTGGCCATGTCTATGGTGTGTGTGAACTGTGATCCCCGCAAGCAGTGCCCTTGTGCAGTGCACACCCTGTACAACCTTACAAGGCAGGCTTGGCTGGGCCGGGATACGATGGGCAGGCCCCCTGCTGCCCTCTGGCCCCTGGTTTTCTGTCCTACAGAGCAGTGACTAGGGTTATCTGGGGCTTCAATAAGGGGTCCAAGAGCCCCTTGGTGGCGCAGATAAGGGAGGAGACACAGGATGGAGGTAGAGAGATGAAACGGGAAACAGTGAACTGGGGTGGGGAGTGGGAGGAGGCAGTGGATGCCCGGGTCACCACTTACATCCACCTTCAAAGCAAACTTCATCCCTAACCCGTCTGAGAGGGCACTTGACTGCCTGGTGCTCTGGCCACACCTGCCCAGAGGAGTTCACGTCTTCCAATACTTCAAACATATTAAATGAAAAGAAGCCACTGTGAGCAGAGGTGACCAAGGGGAGATGACCGGGCCTGGGCACCGCAGGAGGGGATTCTCTCCAGTCTATGCTCCCGCACGTGGTCTCAGCCACAGGAATGAGTACCCTGGCCGGCCTGGGGGTGCTCCCATCAGAGCTGGCTGGGGATCCGGGGACCAGGTGGGCCATGCTGAGAGGTCCTCAGGCCCACATGCAGGGTTTCAGGCCAGTCCACAGCACTGGGGAAGGAAGCCCCTTTCTCCCAACAGTGACCCCATCAGTCTCTCTTGCACTTCTATCCCATTTTTGCCAGGACAGGAGAGGAAGACGGTGATGGAGTCCAGGTCCTTCGTTTCCTTCTCGAGCTTCTTGGCAAGACGCTGGAGGCCACTGAGGGAAGACCCACTGGTGGAAGGGTGGACAGATGCGTGGAGGGGTGGGGGAAGCACCATTGGCCGTCCGAATCAGGCATCGAGACAGACGGACGAGGGGAACAATATTATCACTCCAAGGACCCCATGGGGGCAATACAGCAAATACCATATTAAATAACCCTGTAGGCCAAGCAGAGGGACACGGGGGTCAGAGACAGCCTGGGGCTCCATCCCATGCTCACAGGCAACCAGGGGCAGGGTTGACCAGCTATCCCTGATTTCCAACAGCACTCAGGACTGGGAGGTATAAGGTTTAGACCTCCTGATTCCTTTAGGATGTACTGGGACACAGCTGGGTCAGGGCCCCCCCAGCCCTTCACCCAACCTGCCCCATGAAAAAGCTCCATTGATAACTGGCAAGAGGGAATCAAGGCTTAGAGCCTGGATTTTGTAAGGGAACTGCTAATCCCCTCATGCCTTCCTCAGCCCGAGCCCAGGCTGGGGAGAAGAAGCAGAGTGCTGGCCCTCACCTGCCCACACTCTCCTGCAGATGCCCCTAGGCTCCGAGGGTCTCCTTCAGTGCCGTCTTGTCATGCGTGTGCTTGAACTTCCGGTGCTTCCCCTTGGGGGGCCGGCGGACTCGCACCGTCCGAATGGTCACCCGAGTTTGGGGTGTCCTGGCTGCGTGAGAGAAAGAAAGGTCTGGTTAGTAGGTGGATGAGACTGGCAGAGGTCAGAGCATGTCAATGCCCCCTTGACCAAGGCCTGCCACAGACCTCCTCAGATCCTGCAGGCTAAGGGGAGGGAAGTCTGGGACCAGACCTTCTGGGTTTGGATCCCAACTCCACTGCTCACCAGCTGCACCCGAGGAACAGTGACTGAGCCATTTTACACCTCTGTTTCCCCATCTGTGAAATGGGGATAATAGACTGTCCACTTCACAGGACTGGTGGAAGGAATAACTGATGGTATGCTGGCCAACACAGAGAGGAGTGGATGAAGTCATTTGTCATTACCCACTGACACTGACCCTTGTTTCCATGCCCTTGAACCTGGCCTGGACTTGGCCCCATTAACCAATATGAGCAGGCAGACTGGTACTGGCCAGGTCCAGACATGAGCAGCTCCCACCTTTGCACTTTGGGAAACCCTGTGCCTCCACATAAGAAGTCTGGTTCCCCTGCTGGGGATCCCATCTGTGGAGGCCATGGGGTGAGGAGAAGCCCTGGACTTCGGGGAGAGGGACAGAGGCCCAGCCCTCCCAGTGTAGCCTCCAGATAACTGACTGCAGCCGTAAGAGATGCCAGCAGGCCCACCCAGCTGAGCCCAGGCACACAGACCAGAGAACAGAAAATGGCCATTGTCTTAAGCCACGAAGTTTGGAGAAGTGATCAGCAAAAAACGGCAGCTGCTCTTAGTCACTTGTTTCTTTCTTCCTCGGCCTGACCTCCTGCTGAGGTTTCCTCCCACCCACTTCAGCCCCTTCCCGTCGGTCAAGGGATGGGGAAGCCACTAGGCTTTGAGCATAACCACACCTCCCACCAGGGACCTGGTCCTCTCCCTCCACTGTACATATGGTCTACCTGGCCCTCACCACCAGCAAACGGGGGCGCCCTCCCAGGAGTCAGCTGGACGCTTTGGGGAAAGCCACGCACACTCTCTGCGCCTCGATTCTCGTTCCTTTCAAACAGAGTAGCTGCCCCGGCCTCTAGGGTTAGGAGATAATACGTGGAAACCCTTAGCTAGCACTTACCACGCACCTGGCAGAGTTCTAAGCCTATTCCTCCTCACAGGGGACAGAGACTTGAATAGTTAACAGATGAAGAAACTGAGACAGAAAGTCTGGAATTTTAACCCAGGGATCTGCCTCTGGAATCCATGCTTTCAATCACTGGGCTGTAAATCACTGGGCCTGAAAGTCTTGGTCAAGGTTAGCACCTCACTTCTGTCTCTTCCTCCTGGGCTGCTAGGTAGACAGCCTGGGAATGAAAGTTTTCTCTGCCAAGCTCAAGGCCCACCTCTTCCTGGGAGCCTTCGGAGTTTCCCCCTTGGCTCATCCAGCTCTCTGGGGACCAATACTTGACCTGCCACCTCACAGACACAAGTCCCCATGAGGCACTTATCCCACTGCAGCAAATGCAAAATTTAAGGACTCAGGTGGGTCTCAGATCCTTCTTGAGGGATGCTGCCCAGGGGGGCCATTGAAGGGCAGAGACCGAGCCATCAGCAGGATGCTAGGCTGGGCAAAACCTGAGCAAGTTCAAGGTCATCACTCAGTTCATAAGTGACAGAGCAGAGATTTGAGCCCAGGAGGCCTGACACTGGTCATCACATGAGCCACAACGCCAGCTGCCACAGGAACTGTCCCCCATGGCCAAAATCCTGAAACTAAAATGGCAAGACCTACATAGCAAGTGGTTGAACATGCCTCCTAAGAAACTGGTTTAGAAAGTCATATGAAACAAAGGCAGGGAAGAGAACCCCATTCTAAACATGAAGAAGAATATAATTTTTCCTGAATAGAAAGCACTCTCCATAGTAACTCTACAAATGATGTACAGCATGTCAGTTTGAAGCTGTCAAATTATCAGCCTTTCCCGGGGCATCCCTGCCTCAGCTCAGCTCTGAGAGCAGCAGGAAGAGGCTGAGATGGCTCTGCCTTCAGGAGGCTTGTTAGCAAGAAATGACAGTGAGACTGTCCTGCCCCCTAACCAAAGAAAGTCACTGAAAATCAAAACAGTCACTTGCATGGATTTTTTTTTATTCTTATCTAATCCTATTGCCAGGAGAAATATCAACAACCTCAGACACACGGATGACACCACTCTAATGGCAGAGATTGAAGAGGAACTAAAAAGACTCTTGATGAGTATGAAAGAGGAGAGTGAAAAAACTGGCTTGAAACTCAATATTCAAAAAACTAAGATCATGGCATTCGGTCCCATCACTTCATGGCAAATAGAACAGGAAAAAGTGGAAGCAGTGACAGATTTTATTTTCCTGGGTTCCAAAATTACTGTGGATGGTGACTGCAGCCATGAAATTAAAAGACGCTTGCTTGCTTGCTCCTTGGAAGGAAAGCTATGACAGACCTAGACATCATATTAAAAAGCAGAGACATCACTTTGCTGACAAAAGTCCGTATAGTCAAAGCTATGGTTTTTTCCAGTAGTCATGTACGGATGTGAGAGCTGAACCATAAAGGAAGCTGAGTGCCAAAGAATTGATGCTTTCAAATTGTGGTGCTGAAGAAGACTTGAGAGTCCCTTGGACTGCAAGGACATCAAACCAGTCAATCCTAAAGGAAATCAACCCTGAATGTTCACTGGAACGTGTGATGCTGTTCACATGTTCATTTCAGCTTCAGTGATGCTGAAGCTCCAATACTTGATGTGAAGAGCCGACTCGTTGGAAAAGACCCTGATGCTGGAAAAGATTGAAGGCAAAAGGAGAAGGGGACGGCAGAGGATAAGACGGTTAGATAGCATTACCAACTCAAAGAACATGAATTTGAGCAAACTCCGGGAGATAATGAAGGACAGGGAAGCCCAGTGTGCTGCAGCTCATGGGGTTGCAGAGGCAGACACAACTCAGTGACTGAACAACAATCCTATTAACTTAATGAGTCTCATATAATCCTTACTTTTCTCTGAGGAAGAAAAGATAGCACAATACAGTCAAAAGAACCCCAAACTAGACGTTCCAAGACCTGGGTTTCAGGCTCAATTTTGCCGCTGTGCAAACTTCATTAAATCCCTTAACCTCTCTGTGCTCCAGCAGCCCTATTAGTAACACTGAAGGAGGGACTTGTAAGGTCATCTCTAGCGCTAAAACTTTTAAATACTTAAAAAGAAGAAATGAGCCAGTGACAGCTGTCTGGGTGAGAGAACAGCCAAGAACAAAACTTCAGAATACATGCCCCTGTCTGAAACTGGCTGTGTGACCTTGGGCAAGACCTCGGCCTATCTAGGCCTCAGGAATCTCTTCCATATAATGTAGAGGAGGCAACTGGACTGGATCATTTTTTAGTCCATTTCAATTCTTTAAGTCAAACTGCATGCATGCGTGCTTAGTCATTTTGGTCATGTCCAACTCTTTGCGACCTCATGGACTGTAGCCCGCCAGGCTCCTCTGTCCACGGGATTCTCCAGGCAGAAATACTGGAGTGGGTTGCCATTTCCTTCTCCAGGGGATCTTCCTGATCCAGGGATCGAACACACATCTCTTATGTCTCCTGCACACAGGAGGTTCTTTACCAGTAGTGCCACCTGGGAAGTACATGTAGTTAAAATCTCTCTGGTGATTTTCCCCCTCTGCCCCTAATTCCTTCATCAAGGCTACAAGGGGAAAAAAAAGTCGGGGGAGGGGGGAGGCTACAAGGAATTAATTTGATTTTTCATCTCCAGAACAAGTTGTCAAATATCTGAATATGATATACGCATGGGGTGTTCTCTTATCCAGGTCATGGTTCCTCCCACCGTTTCATGCACTCACTAAACAAAGCAGGGGGCTGTGGCAGCAAGACTGGGAGGGGGGCTGCTCTGGATGGGGTGGCCAGCAGAACTCTAGAAGGAGGTGACTTCTGACCTTAGACCCAGGTGAAGAATAGGAGCTGGGCTTGGGAAGAGCTAGGAGATGTGAATTTCACCCAGACTGACATGTGCAAAGGCCCTGAGGCAAAAACTTATCTCGCCACTCAATGCGGCCACTCTGGCTGGGGTGGCATAAGTGAGGGGCATTGGTTGGAAACAAGGACAGAGCGCCAGCTGGGGGCTACATACTCGCATAAGCCCTCCCAGGCAGGGGAGGAATATGGACTGTTGTCAGCGCTATGAAAAGCTTCAGGTGAATTTAACCAGGGGCATGCCTGATCCAATTCTCCCTGAGTGCCCCCAGCAGCTGCCATAGAAGAAGGGGGCTGCAGGGCTGAGCAATGAGAGGCAGACCTTGGATGAGCAGTTACCTCGCTGCTCCTGGGAACTCCCCGGGGTTCGGGTCACGGCTCGAGCCACCACCGTCTCACATCTGCATGCCAGGTGGTCCACCAAGGTCACTGTGGCCTTCTTAAAGATCTTCTTCTTCCGCACAATCTCAATCTTTTTCACCTGGAGGACAGAACCCCCAAAGTGTCTCTGAAGGGGACCACAGGGGTTGGGGCCCAAGGGAGCTGCCTGCCTGCTCAGCATCCCCTGAGGTCATCTTTCCTCGAAAGCCCAGAGGGCGGCAGGGCAGGCGCTTCAGCCCGAACAATGGCAGGACTTTGCCCTCTGCCCTCCTCGTAGCTTTTCCATCAAAACAAGCCCTCCCGACCTGGCCTCTGGCAGTCCCCTTAGAATCCCCCAGAGAGGGAGAAAGGCATTTCCGGGTTGAGTGTGGGGCCTGTGGTATCCTCATTCCCGGAGCGCCAGCCAAGGTCAGGGGCTTCGGCAGAGGCGGGGAGATGGTTGTCTGGAAGGAAGCAGGGGGAGGCTTTATCCAGGAGGGAGGCGGGAAGGGGGAGGTCAGCTGTCAGGTGTCCATCCATAGAGCTGGCAGGGCTGGGGACAGGAGATACCGCAGCGGTAGATGCCAGGGTGGAGAGTGACATTGGTCATCTCGGGCTCAGGGCCCAGACTTGAGATAGAAGGGGGACACAAGAAAAGGCTATGGCTGACCACAGGGGCGGGGAGCGTGGTTAGGAGGCAGAACACTTTGCAAGAGGAGGTAGGGGTAACCCGCTGGTCCTGGGCCCTGGGGAGGTGTGCCTGGCACCCAGCAGCTGCTGTGTGGCAAGGCTGGCCAGAGGGGTACGGAAACCTTTCCACGTGAATCAGAGACTTCTCTGGCCCTGCCCTGCCCTGTGGAGCTCCGAGGCCTCTGCTCTAAAATTTCCCTTGAATCACAGTGTATACCCAATCTTTCCAGCAAAGGAGCAGGCTTCAGCCTTCTGAATCTCTGCTAGGGGCTGCCCCAGCTCTTGCAGGGCCTGCTGCCTGGGGAGGGGGAATCCTCTGTGCCCCCCTTGGTGAAGACATGACTTGTTGAAGAGAGATAAGTGGGTGCTAAAAATGCCGGGGCACCTATGAGCCCTTCTCTGTGTGGAAGGAATAAAATGGAGATCCCTGTATAGAGGAGAGCTTTGGGGAAAGCTGAACAGCTGCCCAGAACATCCTGAGTGTCCAGGATGTTAGTGGACCTGTCTGTTGAAGGAACATTTGGGGATTTTATCCACCTGGGGGCTTGTCTGTGGCTCATGGTCACCCCAGCTTGGGGGGCCTCCCCATGCCTGTCGGCCTTCTCTGGACAGACCCCAGGAGCCCTCCGGGAAGGCCTTTGCACCCGCCCCCACTCCCATTCCAGGCTGGACGAGGCCTGCGCACCTGCACCTTCCGATCCTGCACCTGTGTGGGGCGGCACTGCACGTTGCGGTTGTTGCAGCAGCCAGAGCAGCGCTGCACCTCCACGCAGGGCGGCCACACCAGGAAGTTAGCATTGGTGCGGTCTATGAGGCGCCTCGATATCTCAAACACCTCCGTGCGCGTCTTGCACTCCGCGATCACGGCTGGCTCTGCGGCGACCGTCGGGGAACCTGGAGGGAGCAGGGACCTCCTTCAGCGGGGGTGGACCTGTCCAGAGGCCCCCTAGCCGGTAGAAAAGCCCAGGGCCGAGCCCCTCTAGGACTGCTCGCCTTCAGAAGCAGGCAAGGCCTGTCCCACCTCCTGCAACTCCGGGTTGGAAGGTTACCAGCCATGGGCCTTGGGCAGGCTGCTGATGGGCTCGAGGCCTCAGTCTCCCCGTCTCCAAAATGGGGTTGAGAAGATCTACACCCTAGAACTACTATAAGGATCAAGTTGTATCGTTCCGAGAGTGCTGATCTGTGCTACATGTCAGTTCTTCCACCATTTTATTCTGCGATTTCACACATTTATAAGTTTGCCCAGTATGTGGCCCTTACTTGTGTATTACCTTACATTGCTGTTTACACTGTAATATAGTCTTATCTCGTTGCTTTTTTCAAGCCTCAGTTTCCTCATCTGTGAAATGGGACAATATCTCTGCCTACCCTGCCCTTGCCAGTTGAACGAGTAATGGGAGTGAAACTTGGCCTGCAGCAGACTGACAGTCAGTGCTGGGGCAACTGCCATCTGTCATTCACATACAGAGGGACTGAGACTCTGAGAGCTAAGTTAGCTGACCAAAATCACAGAGTAAGGAATGAAACCCAGGCCACTTGATTCTTATGTGGCAGGGCCCCAACCTCAGTCTACAGCATTTTGGGACTGTAGGCAGACAGAGAGGAGGAAGGGCTTGGAGTGGGCACCGGCCTCCCTAAAAATGCTGCTGTGGGACCCAGTGACCTGCATCCTCCTTTGTTTAACACGCATCACCCCTTGCTAGCTGTGTGACCTCAGGCTGCTTCTTCACCCTCTCTGGGCCCCAGTTTTCAACTCTGTAAAATGAGGTCAATAATATCTACCTCCCTGGTGGAACTAATGAACAAATGAGGTTTTTAAGAACTAAACGAGAAGAGTGTGTGTTGGGGGAGGGGAGAATGATGACTCATCTCCTGGATAGAGGGTATTTAAGGATGGCTACACCCTGTTAGCTCCACGCCTTCCCAAGCATCAGGACGAAGGAGCCAGCCCTCCAGCCTTGGGCTGGCCACGTTCCCAGTTCTCTGTCCCCGGCTCCCACCTTTGAGGGGCTATCACCCTCAGTCTTACCTAGGCTCCTTCTCCCACGGGATAAGCTCTCCAGCTCGCCTCCAGAATGGGACCGGGTCAGATTCAGGTCCAATTCAGCCCCATCTTCATCTGTAGGAGGAGGTCAGACACACTGAGAATCGCAGGCCAGACCAAGGCAGGAATCTGATGGGGACTCCAGGACAGGAGGGAGGATTGCTCCCCTCCCCCACCCCCACTGGACCACCACCACTCCAGGGAAGAGTGTCCCCTTCTGGCTCCCTGTACACCCGAGGGTCCTAGCTCTGAGGAGGGGACCCTCAGAGGCAGACAAACGCCAGGGTAGCTGCAGGGCTCACAGGGTGGCAGGGGCCCTTGACTGCATCGCCAAGGGATCGTCAGCCCCACTCCCGGCCCTTCCACCACATATTTGGACAGAACCCATGTCAATGGAGTTAAAAATAACCCATCCCCTTTGCTACTGTAAGAGAACCCTCCTTGGCCTCCAGGGCAGGGTGAGGACCCAGAGCTCTGAAGGCCAGTTTCCAGTGCCCCTCCGCCCAGCGTTCCCACAGGAAGTGCTGAATGGAGAAATTCCCAGCATCCCCAGGGGGGACCATGCCCTGGACACAGCCCCTCCGGAGCCCCGGACAATGGTGCAGTTGGGCAGGAGAGAGAGAGGGAAGGCGAGGGGTGGGGGTGGGGGCCGAAGACGGAGAGAAGGGTGGAGAGCTGGGGCTGCTGGGGTAGGGGCGCCCTAGCCCTGCCCACTTTCGGGCATGAGTCTCTCTGCAACCCCCAGTCTTTCACTGTGTTTATGTCTCTCCCTCTAACCTTGTGCCCCGTGTCTGCCCTCAGCTGTCCATTTACTCCTAAAGTCACAAACCACAGCTCCCTTCTCGAGCCTGGGCGGCCCTCACCTTGGCGGCGTCATCGGCACGCCTTGAAGGCGTCTCTCTCTCTAGCAATGGCAGCCGGAAGCCGCTGCAGGAAGTGAGGGCTGCAGTGGACTCCGAGCTCCATGCTGGATCGTGGGCAGCCCCTTCTGTCTCTCCGATGGCTCAAGGGTCAGCAAATAAACCACGGGGACATGGAGGACAAGCTCCTGCCCGCTTCACACAGCACCTCACCTCTTTTCCTCTGTCTCCCCAGCCCGCTGGCCCTGCCCAAGACAGAGCTCCCCGCTCATCCGTGCAGGCTCCCGGGGGGTCCTGTTCGGAGGAGACCGTGCCCTAACTGGTGCCTTTCCGTCTTGTCTGTCCTTCTCACTCCCTTCCTTTCTCTCTACCGTCTCTGGAATGTCCCTGGTGGGGAGGAGATGGGGAAAAGATGTGCTTTGTGGAAAGGTTAAGTTGATTAGGGGAAAAATAGCCACATGGCTGCCTTGAAACAGGCCCACTATTGAAAGGTTCATCTCAGAGATCCCGACCCCCACCAGGGGTACGTAGGGGCTGCCCAAGGGTGGGGGTCAAGGGCCTTGGAAAGAAACAGCAGAAAGGCTAAATTTGGCAGCTGCCCCATTGTGTTGACCAGGGCTGGCCAGTCGGGCATGGGGTGAGGGGTGTGGGAGACGTGGGGTGGGGGGCCTGGTGAACAATAGGTGGGCCCAGCTGGGTCCCCCTCCCGCCTGCCTCGCCAGCCCCCGGCACAGGCGGGTTTGAAAGGGCCCGAGAATGCTTTTGAGAGGGAGCCAGGGGCCCAACGGGGAGAGGAAACAAAGGCAGGAAATGCTGTCCCCCGTAGATAGCAGTCTGGGCAAGGATTACAAAGTGACAAAGAGACAAAACCCCAGAGGGAAGGGGAGCTGGGGGTGCAGGGGGGGTGCCGACCAGGGCTCCAGGGAACAGGCCAGAGGTTAGAATAGAAAGGAATTTGCTCTGAAGACAGCGTTTATAAATACATTCCCGACCCAGCCCGTCAGCCCCGCCACGTGTGTGCCACCAAGCACGTGCCCATGCGCTGGGCGCGCTCTTGGGCATGGGCAGGGCTGCCCGCTGGTTCAGGCCAGGTGTCCCTGGGAGACCTTGGAGACTAGGCCCTCGGCCAGAGGGGCAGGGAGACGGCTGCTCCCGCCCCACCCTCCCTGGCTGAGTCCACACCTGGATAGACATTCAGCAGATGCGCTGGGCACCTTCTCCCCACCTCCTCCTCCTGGGACCCCGCCCTCTGCACCCAGCCAGAGCCACATGTGGGAGCTTCGCTTGCCACGCCCCACGCCCCAGGTAGCAACCCGCCGCCTACTCAGCCCTGCCCTGGACAGGTGTGCCCAAGCCCTCCCAGGCAGCCACAGGCCTCTGGTCCTCTGGATGTCAAGGAAGAAGGTATGTCCTTGCCCGGCCCCTTGCGGCTCCCCAGGACTCAGCAAAGGGCCAGAGCACTGGGTGAGGATTCAATTTACCTACGGAGTCTCCGTGCAGCAGGCGCTGGAGGTCATCGAAGGAACGGATGGAGTGGTCACTCAGCATCTCGTAGAGCTCCTCGGGGATGGGGTCTCCCTGCCAGGCAAAGACGGGGGGCCAAGTGAGCTGAGAGCAAGGGCTTTCCAGTCACGGCCCCCAGTACACACACATACTCCCTCCCGTGGGAAGTTCCCACAGGGCCCCTTGGCCAAGGGCAAGTGGACACCAGGATGAAGGCATGCGGGGGTGGGGTGAGGGCAGATTCCAGGCTGGATGACCAGGAGCACAGAAACCTGGGACCGAGTCTCTAAGACCCAGCTCAGGTCTGTGTCCCTCACCCCAAACAGAACCCCAGCTTGCTTTAGAGTTAGATTTGACCGTATGTATCTGCCTCCCCTTGAAATCCATATTCTTGCCTGGAGAATTCCATAGACAGAGGAGCCAGGTGGAGTAGAGTCCATGGGGTCGCAAAAAGTCAGACATGATTGAGTGACTAACACACACACACACACACAGACACACATACACACACACCTGTCTCCCCATCACACAACAGGTTCCAGAGGCTCCAACAATCTGATCTCTCTCTGCTTCCCCTCCACACCTGACAGCTAAAGGTAGACAGCATTTGTCATGGGAGATCGAATTATTCCCATTGGACAGATGGAAAAACAGTGGCTCCCATGGCTGATTCATGTTAATGGATGGCAAAACCCATCACAATATGTAAAGTAATTATCCTCCAATTAAAATAATTAGTTAAAAAGAAAGAAAACTCAAAAAAAAAAAAAAAAGGCTCAAAAAAGCGACATCTTTGGCAGAGTCCTACAGCTGATTATCAGCAGAAGTTGCATTCAAATCCAAGTCTTTATGGTGGCAGGGGCCGTACTCCCAGCCTCCTGGGTATACAAGGTGTTTAATAAGTGCTTGAAGAGTTGGATGATCTCAGGAGGCCACATGTACTTGTCTTATCTGTTTAGCCTCTCACTCAGAAGAGGAGAGAAGGGAATCCTCAGATACGGCCAGGAAACCTGAAAGTTCACCCATGCCCCATGCCCAACCAAACCCTATTTTTAGAGCCCCTCTGGCCTGCCACCAAAAACACTTGAAACTTAATAAGCACTTTAACAGGCCCTGTTCGAAGCTGGGCTTCCTCCGGGGAAATCACAGGTCCCACAATAACATGATAGCAGCCCTCATAGGAAGGTCATGGCCACGTCCCCCTGGTCCAGGGAGACCCGAGGGGCTGATGGCAAAGGTCTTAAGAAAGAGGTGAGGGCAGAACAGAGGCTGAAAAGCAGACTCTGACCATCAGTGTCTCTGGGCAAAGAAAACGCGCAAGATTAGCTGCAGGTCCAAACTCACATCCCTGCAGACACACGCACGTGCCCATGCAAATACACAGAAGGGCCCTGTCTTGTGGGAGGAGCCCCAGGGAGGGCATCAGCAGACCGGACTTACTACCGCCTGACCTTGGGTTACACGATGCCCGCCTCAGCGTCCCCAGATTAAGAAGAGAGGTGCTCCTGCTCCAGCTAGTTCTCTCTACATTCCGACATTGGAGTGCTAAGAGGCTCCGCACAGGCTGCCTTCAGAAAGTGCTGCCTTCTCCCTGTCTGACAGGTGAAGGAGGTCATCCTGCCTTGTGGCCAGTCCCAGGGATGTTACCAGAAAGGTTTGTTAGGAGTCTGGTGATTGATGAGGTTTTAGCCTCCCCCAAAGCTCCATTTCCTCATCTAAGGGGCCCATCGCTTGCAGCCCTGGCCACTGGAGTCAGCCCTGGAACCAGAAGACGCAGGGTGGAGCATGGCCATGCTTTTAAAGCAAATTCCTTAAGAGCCTTGAGCTCAGTTGCTTCATTTGAACATGGAGCTTATAATCCTGCCTGGTGCCTAGGGCTATCGGGAGAGAAGGGTGAGGGTCTAGCAGTTAAGCCTGGCTGGAAGCTGGAGACCACGACTGCACAGCCAGGAAACTAGGTGATATGTGTGTGAGATGGTTGGCCCGCACTAGCCTTTCCCATCTCCAGCCTGCCCTGCCTCCTCCCACCCAGAGAGACCACGCCTTTGTTGGTCTCCAGATGTGAATACAGGACCCAGTTCATGCAAGGGAAAGCAGGGCTGGTCTCCAGTGAAGCCCAAACCAGGCCATGCCCCCTGAGGGTTCTGTCTGTCTCAGAGTGGGTAGTCCAAAGAGCTGGTTTCCCCCTCCACTGCTACTGACCGTCCCGTGAACTCAGGTTGGCCACCGCCCCTCTCTGGTCCTGGCTCTCATCTATGAATAGAAGGGGTTGAAGACACTTGATTCAATTCTCATCCTGCCCGGGGGTGGCTAGAGAAGCAGGAGAGGGAAGCCAAGGGTGGGGTGCCCAGCCAGGTCTCCCCGGCTTCTTGTGGAGTAATGATTCATAATTCCCCAGGAGAGGGGCCCAGGATCGAATGGCACATAGCACTCATGCCAAGACCTCCTTGCCCCCTAGAGTGCCGGCTGCAGTTGCCAGTGATGGCAGAGCAGGCAGGTCCCCAAACCAGCCTAGCAGATGCTCCTGACTTGGCTGATGATGCCAAGAAGATGCCATCTCATGAAAGCAAACCGAGAACCTCCCAGCCTGAGAGGGGAAGAGCCTGGGAGAGAGACTGGGGAAGTGGGAGAAGCACACAGTAGGTGCTCAATAAATACTGGTAAAATGCATGAAGGACTCTCCCCCTCTCTGGGGTTCCCTTCTGCATGATTCTCCCACCCCATTCACCAGGAGCACCACTCCCCAAGCACCCTGCCTCCTAAAGAGTCTACTTTTTTTCTAAGCACACAGGTGATTCCTGCAAGTGCTTTCTGTAATTTGGCCACCAGATGCCCAGATTGCCCTGAGAGCCCCTGCATTTGATACTAACACCACAGCTAATGTCTATGAAGTGCTAACTACAAGGCAGGCACTGAGCTAAATGCTGTACCAACGACCAAACCCAAGAGGCTGGCGCTGCTTTTATTCCCATCTTCCAGATGAGGAAGCTGAGGCTCAGAAAAATTAAGTAAACAGCTACAAGTCTACACGACTCCTAAGAGGCAGAGCAGACCCCCCTCTCCCAGTGCCACGGAGGTGCTCCTTAGTTGCTGTTGGCTCCCCACCCTGTGTGTGTCATGAGCAGTGGTTCTCAATCAGGGGTGAGTGGGCCTCCAGGGGACACTGGCCATGTCTGGAGGCATTATTGGTAGTTACAAATAGAGGAACGCTGCTGGTATCAAGTAGGTGGAGGCCAGTGTGGCTGCTAAACATCCTTCTATGCACAGGACAGCCTCCACAATACAGGTTTCTCTGGCCCAAAACATGCACAGTGCAGAGATGGAGAAGTGCAGATATGGAGAAGCTCTGTAGTAGACAAAAAAAGCAAAGGCTTCAGGTGTCACGGAAACCTGGATTCTTGGAGTAAGTATTTTATTATTTATTTGTTGGCCTTGCGGCATGCTGGATCTTGAGTTCCCCCACCAGGGTTCAAACCCCCATGCCCCCTGCAGTGAAAGAACAGAGTCTTAACCACTGGATCACCAGGGAAGTCTGGGAGTTAAGTCTTTTAACAACCTAAAACCTCAGCTTCTTTATCTTTTAAATGGGGCTCACAATACCTCGCCGGGGTTATTGGGAGGTAGAATCAGACCTCGAAGAGCAGCCAACAGATCGATGGGTAGTTAATGAGCCCCGCTGTGGTCCACATCCATTCCTTCTGTGTGGCTCCTTGAGGGCAGCAGTGAGCAGCACGCATGCGTGGGGACAGCAGTGCAGGACATTTTTGAGGATAACAGTGGGTGGGTGGAAAGCTGCCCACCCAGGGGAGATATGTGACTGTGTGGACCACAGGAAATGATACCTGAGCCCCACACTGGCACTTGCTGGGGGCCCTGTAGGCTGGTGGGTGGGTCCCTTCCGGGGCTGGGGGTGGTTGAGAGGTGGGGACATTTTGCCTTGTGGTCAGCTCCAGGATGCGATGCTCTGGGGGGGACTCGGGGCACCTGCGGGCGGTCAGAGTCTCCTCGTGGCATGGGCGGGTGAGCAGCCCAGAGCCTGGGTTTCCTCGGCACAGGTTCTAGAAACCTCCTTAAGGTGGGTAACTCCCCCTCGGAAATAGTAAAGGAGGCCTGGCACCCTGATAAAGCTGCCCCAGATCTCAGGCCTGGGGTTCCTGGCAGGGCGAGGGCGTGGCGAGAGAAGGCAGCTGAAGCACAGCCAGCCTTGGGGAGCCAAAGCAAACAGCCTCCTCCCCACCCCACCCCACCCCACCCCCAAAGCCAGCTGCAGAGGTAGGAAGGGCACGAGCTGGCTGAGGCCAGGTGAATTACCTGCTCCCAGCCAGGCTGGCAGATTAAAGGGGCTTGGACCCCACCCTCTGCCTGGGCCCCAGCGCGCACACAGATACACACTCCCCAGGCTGCCTGCAGTTCCGCTGTGGGAGACGACAAGGGCTTGGCCCAGCAACCAGGGGCGTTGTCAGTGGCTGGCAGGGGAAGAAGGCCTAGGAGCACCCGCCTGCCTGAGAGTCTCAGGCCTGATTTAGATTCGATGCCAAAGCCAAGCCCTTTGAAGAAGCCTTCTCTGGGCAGACCATAGAAGCCTTTTAGAACCAGCCTTTCTCACCTAGCATTTCCCTGCCCTATTGCTCCTGGGACCCTCCCACTCCCCCATCCCTATTACGGTTAGCCCAGCTGCCCCCCAACCCCCACAGTGGGCTCCCTCCTCTCCTTCCAGCAGAAAAATTGTTAGACTGGGAAGAGAGAGGCCAGAGCAGCAATTACAATCCTGGCAGTCCACCGCAATCACTGCCCCCAGTCACCACCACCACCCTGATCCCAATTCCCAGCATCCAGTGGGGCTCAGGAATCTGCATTTTCAAGAGACCAGGTAAATCTGCTGCTCTTGGGGAACTCTGAGCTAATCCAGTCTTCCCTCCCTCTCTCACTTTTAGAGGGTGGAAACTGAGGCCCAGCTCAAAACACCCAGAACTATTTGTGATCTCATTTTCCTTCTGTTTCTTCCCCTCTGTCCAGTCCAATCTTGGCAGTCTAAGTCCCAAGACACGGAAAAGAAAGACATGCTTGTCTTTCAAGACTGGGGGATGGTGCAGGGGGACTTGAAGATGTCTGCTGGAGAGCAGGAGAGCTGTACTGGGCTGCCCTGGGTGAGGACGGAATGAAGCCATGTTTATAAAGCACTTAGCAAGCCCGAGATACATGTCCGGTCCTTCCCGCCCCCCTTCAAGGATTCACTGTCCTCTCCACAAATATTTACAGATTATCCATCATGGCCAGGCACCATTCTAAGCGGGGAGACAGTGGTGACCAAGACAAAAGCTCTCTAGTGGAGTTTACACTCCAGTGAGGAAAAATGGGTAAGAAACAACTAAATAAATCAGAAAATGAAGATAATTGCACTAGAAGGGGTATTTCAATGGAGAAAGGGGGTGAGGGAAGATTCTGAGTGGGTCTTAGGAGGCCCATGGCAAGTATTGCTTTACTACTTCTGCTGAATCAATCTCTCTCACACACACATACACACACACTGTTCCTAGGTCTTGCACCAGAGCCTTCAAATTCTGTTTGCAGACACTTCTAGGGTTGGGAGAGTCCAGCAAGTCGGTCTCCCACTAAGTAAGGCCATTAGCAAATAAGAAAGAAGCTGGGTGATGAAGGTCTGTGGGCCCTTTACTTCTTCTTGGCAGAAGGGTGCTGAGGCCAGAGGCATCACATGACAATGAGTGTCACCCTCCCGGAAGCCAGCTCAGCTAATGGAGATGAGACCTCATGGACTTCAGCCGACCCTCAACCAGGCCCCACCTCAGAGCTCCCTACCCTTCCTTCCCAACTGCTGGTATGCAGGGGACAGGACCAACCTGAAGGCCACCTCCACCAGGAAGCCCTCCTGGATTGGCTCCCATGTTACTAGGTTTTTCCCTTTCCCCTTTAGGTCTCCTCCCTCAGAGCCTCTTGAGGCTTACTCAGGCTCTGCAGGAAAGTGCTTCATAATCTGCAAAGCACGACACAACCGTGAGTTCCTGAAGACCACGTTTAAGGATGCTGTGATTCAAGTGAGGAGAGAGGCACCAGCTTCCTGGCCATAGCCTCCGCACCAAGCACACACCCCCATGGAGTTGTGGAACAGGAGGAGGAGGTGCTGGATGAAGCTGGAAATGGAAAGGGCAGGCCTGGAGAGGCCTTTTCCAGCTGTCACCCAGCCTCCCCTGAGCTGGCTGGGGAGGGAAAGAGGGCTGGGGAGGGAAAGACGACTGAGCCGTCAGGGGTGGGTGGGAAACCCCCTCAGCGGTTCAGGGCCCTCAGTCTTGGCTGGAGGTTCAAAGCCGGGCCTATGTGAAGGGAGAAGTGCTCTGGACATCACAGCGCCACCAGTCACACCAATATCTTTTTCGGCCACCTGAGGATGGTTTGAAAAAGCAACCACAGAGGGGTCATGCTTGAGGGGCGTCGGGCTGACCTGACCAGGCAAAAACCAGCGCGTGCTGTGGAGCTGGGACTTGACGGGAGGGTTCCTGTTTCCACTCCCTCATCGGACCCAGGAAGGAAATGGGGTGGCTGCAGAGGTGACCAGGTTCCAGGGCCACCTGTTGCGCGGGGGTGGGAACCTGGTACAGGGTGGGTATACGAGCCCTGCGTGCCTGTGTGCGTGCGTGGGTGTGCGCGCACGTGTGCTGAAGCTGCGTGTTCGGGGGCCGTGCGTACGTGTGTATGCGGTGCGCGCGCGTGTGCCCCGCGTGTGCACGGGCGTGGCGGCGGCGGCGGGCGCGCGACCCGGCCGCGGTAGTGCGTGCCCGTCGCTCTACGCACCCGCCCGCCCGCCCGAGCGCAGCATCGCCTCCGGCCAAGAGTGTGCATGCGTGGGGTGAGTGAGCGCGAGTCGGGGGGCCGGGCGGGGTGGGCTGCGGAGAGCAGAGGCGGGGGCGCTGCCGCCGTTCCCAGGACGCCCTGGCACCGGGCCCAGCCCCCCAGGCCCCGCGGCGAGGCAAGGCGGCAGCTGGGGCCGGCCGGCGCCCCCCTCCCCAACAGCTGGCCGCGGCCCGGGGGGCTGCGGGAGCCGAGAGGAGGGGACGTCGGGAGGGGCCTGCAGGCGGTCGGGCCGAGCCCCGCGTTCTCCCTCCCGGGTGCTGGCCGCCGGGGGTTGGAGGGGCGGGTGGCCGCGGAAGGGCGGGGCCCCAGGGCGGGCGGCCGGCGGCCCTCGAGGAGCCCCGAGAACAAAAGGAGACGGCGACGGCTCCTCCGTGGTCAAAACAACCTGCGCTGGCGGCGGCCCAAGGCCCGGCCGCGGCCTCGGAGCTCTTCACCTTAACCCCTTCGCCGCCGCCGCCTCCTTCCTGCGCCTCGTCGGAGGCCGAGAGCCGCCGGTCCTCCCCCCGGGAGCGGGCGAGGTGCGGGCTCCCGGCCGCGGCCGAGCGTTGGCGGGACGGGACCCAGGCGCGGCGCGCGGCCCGCCGCCCTCTCCTCCCCGGCACCTCGCGCCTCCTCCCTGCCCCGCCCCCTTTCCCACCTGGATTCCGGGTAGACTTGCCAACTCACTGCTACGTGAAGCTGGGAGGGGTGCGGGGGACCCATACGATCTGATAGCTCCCGCAGACGTTTCCCTATCCCAGCTTCCTTGCTGCGGGGCTTTTCCAGGCGGCGCGCTCCGCACCCTGCGATCGGGGAAAGAGAGGTGCGTCCTCTCGCAGGGTGCGGGCGCAGGTATGGCGCGGCTTCAGGCACACACCGCCACCGGGGCTGGATTCCCTACGAGCCCCTACTCCGCCCCTCAGCCCAGGTGCCCCAAACCTCTCTCTGCACCCACCGCGCCCAAGACTGCAAGCGGCTCCGGCACTGCACTCCGGGGCCGGCAAGATCTGCACGGCCCGGTGGGCACCCGCCCCGACCGGGAGCAGAAGCCGGGGTAGTTCGCAGACCCCGGCCGAAGCTTGGCGTGGCTGCCGCCGGTGCACGAGCTCGCACCTCCGGGGCAAGCCGGGTCCTGGGAGGACCTAAGCTTAACCGAAGTGGGCTTGCGAGGACGCGCTGCCTGCTGCCTAGGCAGCACCCCACCCCTCTCGCTTGGGCTAGGAAAGGGCTTATTCTCGGGTTCCTGGAGGGGCGGGGGACAGGACCACACACACCTCCTCCCCTGACGCTTAAAAGACCAGAGATCAGAGATTCCCCCCAGGGAAAAGAAAGCCACGGCTGCCCCCTCCCCTTAGAGCCTAGCACCCCACGGACCTCGCGTCGCAGCCCTCGGAGGTCACCTCACGCCCGCCGCCAAGCCCACGGGTCCAAAGTTCACTGCAGCGAAAGGAGGGGGCGATCGGGAGGCAAGGATGGGGGTAATGAATGAAGCGAAGCAGCCCCAGCCGCCGTCGCAACTCACCTCGGCGCTGACCAGACGCAGGTAGCAGCAGAGAGACAGGAAGAGCGCCCAGCAGCGATTCATGCCGACTCCGGGCCCGGCCCCGCGGGGCCCCAGACGCGTGGACGGAGCGCGCCGCCCCCGCGGCCAGGGTGGGGGGCGGGGGCTGGGGAGGGAGGTGGGCTCTGCTCGGGTCTGCGGCGATCAGGCGCTCAGGCCGCTGCAGCCGCCGCCACGGCTCACCCGCATGGCCCCAGGGCGCCGCCGCCCCCAGCCCGGGCTCCGTCGTTGGGGGGTTGGGGAGGGCCTGGGCGCGGGACCAGGGTCCGAGGCCGCTACCTGGGCGGATCCCAAGCCCGAGCGAGCATCCACGGCCGGGGGGCTGCGTCGCGAACCAGCCGAGTCGTCTAGCCGTGTGGGGGCGCCCAGGGGACTCCAACCTCCAAGAGGAAAAAGAACACGGCAGTCGATGGTTCGTCTTCACTCGCCGGCTAAAGGCGTTTTCCTCTGCCCGCCGGCTTAGCTTTTTTGCAACATTTTCTGGAACGGTCCCTGAAGTCGGAAAGCGCAAAGCTGGGCACCTCAAAGCCAAAGTCTCCCCCAAAAAACTTTTTCCAAAGTTGGTTCTGCAGCGGCGGCTCGAGTACCCGGGCAGGGAGAGGTGCAAACTCCCGCCCGGGCCGGGTGGGGGGGGCCGGAGCGTGTGCGCCCTGGCGCGGGGCCCGGGCGACGGGCACGGCTGCTCCGCGCGCGCGGCGTGTCCGCTGCGCCCTGGGCCGCGCCCGGCAGACAGGTGGACGCGGCGCGAGTCTGTCGGTCCGTCTGCCCGCCCTCTCGCCGCTCTGGACGTCCTCTGCGGGCTGCGAGCTGCGGCTGCTTCGGCTTTCTCTTTGCAACGAGGCTGGAGGGTGGGTTGTCTTTTTTTTTTTTTTCCCCTTTTTGCGCGTGTGTGTCTGTGTGTGCGCGCAAAATCTCTATCTGGGGAATGAAAGATGGGCGCTGGCGGCCAGAGGGGAGCCCTCGGGGAGGCAGCGGGGGAGGCCGCGGGCGCTCGGGGAGGCAGGAGGAGAAGTTGCCACCCTTTCAGCTGTTCCGGCCTTTATAAAGGAGACGGGAGAGTGCGAGAGGTGGGTGGAGACAGCTTTTCCTCTTCTGGCCGAGAGTCAGTAACGGGAGGGTGGGGAGAGCTCCAGGAGGGCCTGAGGCGAGGAGGGGTTGCTTAGGGGTCTCCTAAAGCCCCGCCGCCCCTCTGCCCAGGAATCTGGTTCCTGGCAAGGGAGAACTAGGGACCATCAAACGCTGGGCCCCTCAGCAGTGTCTGTGGCCTGGTTTCTAGCCCACGTGGTTGGGGGCCAGGGTGTCTCCCAAGCCGCTGGCTTGCAGGATTCCAAGGCGGCACCTCCAAGACGGGAGGTTTGCGGCCCTAGCCTAGGCGTGGTGCTGAAGGACTCAGGCTCTGCAATCCTGCCTGGCGCTGAGTAGCTGGGTCACCTTGGGCAAGTCACTTTCTCTCTGTGCTCCTCCATCTGCCTCAAAGTGGGGTGGGTGGACTGTGAGGACTTAATGCCTGGAAAGGGCAAAAAGCACCCAGCCCCAAACCAGCCACAAGGTGATCACACAAACCCTGCAGCCCGAACCATGCAGCCAAAAGCCTGACGCGCTCATCTCCTCCTAGCCGGTTGCCTGGCACACAACAGGCGCTGCCGGCATTGGCTGAATTTGAATTTGTTGAACTGCAAAGTCACACAAACCCCACAACCCTGCAGCATCCTTGTAGGGCCGCCATCATGCTCCTCCAATCACCCTGATGTTTACTACCTCCCTCAGCCCCCAGGTTGGAGGCCCGCCACCCCCCCACGCCAGCATTCATACAGTTAACACCTTCTGCTCCCCCAGCTCTGGGAGCTGCTATGTCCCTGCCTTGAGCAGTCACACGGTCACAGTCACAGAGTCACACGCTCACACATGGAGCCCAGCACCCACCATGAGGCCCGCAGGCTCACCGCGTCGCCCGGCTCCTGGCTTGAGGACACCTTTATCTGGTCTCCTTGTGCTGTCTTTGTCGTCTGCCCTTTGTACCCAAACATCCCTATGGGGTGGCAGCCTGCTCTTCATGTGTGCACACACCCTTCTGGGAGACGCACCCACTGTCTCTTCCTAGATTGTCTTCTTGGACCTGAGCAGGGGTGGTGAGGAGGGAGGACCTCCCGGGGGTCGTCCCTACAGACGGCCACACGCTCCCACCCTCTTCCCATTATCACCAAGGCAGCTTGGCCGGGGACAGGTCATCTTGGTTCAAGTACTGGCGTGGCCACTTGCTGACCAAGTGTCTCTGGGAAGTCTAACTTCTCAGTCCCTCGATTTCCTTCCCTATCTCGAAACTGGAGAGAAATCTACAGTTGGAGGGAGGGAGGGATTTCCAAGAAGCATGGGACATTTTTGGGGGGGAGGGTGGAAACATTTGTCGTCTTGGCTGGGGGTGATGAATTCACAAGTATTCGCATATATCCAGACCGATAAGTGCTTTATTGGAGCCCAAGACAGCTGTAGAAGAATTGTTATCTACTTCATAGAGTGGTCTGGAGGCACAGATAAAATAATCCATGTGGAAGCACAGAGCAGGATGCCTGGTACATGGAATGCGTCATTCCTTCAACACGGTCCCCTGGTGGCCAGGCACTGGGGAGACAGCTTGGTGCTGATACTGCTCTGGAAGAGCCCCATGTGGAAGGGCAGAGAGAGGCACGAACAGATAAACTAGGAGACAGGGTGACAAGGGGGATGGGGTGGGGAAGATGGGAAGATAATCCCCAAACCCAAGATTTGAAGTCTGCAGACTTAGAGATAAAACCCTGCTCCACTGGACAGCTAGGTGACCTTGACCTTGACCTTCTGTATCCTTCTTTATAATTGACAATAGCTACCATTATGACTGAGGTGTCCTTATGGCTGGTAGTGTTCTTCTTACTCTGCCTATGATCTTCAATTCTCCAGTGAGGTATGTTTGCTCCTGTCTTGTAAATGGAGTCAGTGAAGCAAGGTCACATAGCAGTGGAGTCAAGACTTGAATTCAGGTCATCCAGCTGCTGTGCTCACACATTTGCTTAAACCACCATGCTGTGCTGCATCCTGGCAGGTGATGGTGATGACCGCAACAGCACTTCTTACACAGGGCTTTGATGAGCTTCAAACACACAAACACCAAACAAAACACACCAAATCAAACACACAGACCCCTGCAAAAGCACCTTGCCAACTGAGAGTGCTGTACCAAAATGAGTTCTGACCTAAGTACAAAGTGCTGTAGGAGCAGAAAGGGAGCGCACACAGCTCCGCCTCAGAAGGGGGATGTGATGGGAGAGGCCGCTGGGAGCAGCATCATTGAGCACCTGCGTGCAGGCCCTGTGTGAAATACAGGGAAATGGAATCAGGAAGGAGAGCCAGCCCTGGCGCTCTGGGGCGCCAGGCTCTTCAGTTAGGCATAGATCATTCCAACCTAAGATGGCTTTGCACACTGGTTAGAAGTGGCAAGACAGGGGCCACAGCAGAGGCAGCAGGGACCACATGGCCCATGGGCCGGAATGCCGTGCTGAGCAGAGCCTTTTCCTGCAGCAAGCACCATATCAATGTGGGCGTGGCAGGGAGGGGGAAGAATACCTCCTGCTTTTTCTCCTGACAAGCTGGGCTTAACCGACACCCCCTCCAGGAAGCCCCCAGGCTTGGTGCTTATTCTGGGTTCCCACAGCGTGTCCCCCATAGTATTGAAAGTGGACGTGTTAGTCACTCAGTTTTGTCTGACTCTTTGTGATCTCATAGACTGTAGCCCACCAGTCTCCTCTGTCCATGGAATTCTCCAGGCAAGAGTACTGGAGTGGGTAGCCATTTCCTTCTCCAGGGGATCTTCCCATCCCAGGGACTGAACCCGGGTTTCCTGTGTTGCAGGCAGACTCTACCATCTGAGCCACCAGGGAACCACCCCCTCCATGGTATTGTCATTGCCCTTTTATCAGTCTAGCACTAGATTGACACCCATTTCAGCTCCTGCTGTACAGTAGTTGCTCAATAAATATCTGTTGAAGAAACAAATAAATGAGTCAGCATCTTACCTGTTTCTTCCTGGCCTGTTGGTTCCATCTGAAGGGTGGAAAAATTTGGGGAGGGAGCTTGGAACATAAGCCTCTAAACTGAGATGCACCCCCTTGCAGAACCCAGCCCCTCTTTGACACTGGGACCTCAGGAATCAGGCTTTCCAGGAGGGCTGGGAGTGGATTATGATGGGTGAAGGCCACACTGCCATAATTCTCATTCCCCCTCACCCCAAATAGGTCTGACCCAAGTGGAAAACTGAGCAGCCGAAGCCCTCAAATAGGTGCTGGAGGGGGCCTGCCCAGAGCTCGGGGCTTTGGGGACTGTGTTTGGGGACTGTGGGAAGCTAAACCCTCATCCATTGAAAGCATCTCATACCATGGGAGCGGGGACCAGGGGCTGAGGAAGGAGTTGGATTCAAGCACACCCTCAGGTGCCGTCAAGTCCAAAAGGATGGGAACAGCGTGTCCTGGGTATCCCTGCTCTGGAGAGGGAGCCCTGGAAGTCCCCCTGCCAGGCAAGTTAGCTTTTCCCAGCTTGATGGAAGAGGAACTGGAGCATCAAGCTGGGGATGGTCCAAGACCAGGCCACAAATGGCCTGAGACCCCAGCCCGGGCTGCGTGATGGCCAAGTGCATCCTCTGCCCCTACACCCTGTAGCTGCCATCAGTTCCCCCAGACCCTCTCACTGGCCAGTCCCCTGCCTCCCTGATGGCAAGGCCTTTGCCCTTGCCTTGCCCCCACTATCACCTCGGGAGGGAAGTGATATGTCATATGTGCTCATTTTACAGATGAGAAAACTGAGACTTAGCAAGGGCAGCAGACAAGCTTCCCAGCAAAAACTGCCTGGGTTTAAAGCCCCGCTTTACCACGTATTAGCTCGTGACCCTCAACAGGTCATCCCACCTTTCTGAGCCTTGGTTTCCTCATCTGTAAAAGTGAATGACGATCGTAATTACCTCATAGAGTCAAACGAGTTAATACACCTTAAGTGCTGAGAGCAGGAGCGGGCAGTCCAGCAGCGTCATTGGTGGTCCCTGTGTGCGTTAGTATCACTCTAAGCTGAACACGTGTGTGTACGCACACACCCTCCGGGGAACTCCAGAGGCGGGTCTAGGCGCCCACGGCTGGGAAGGCCACAGCGTGTGACTTGGGTGGGGGGACTTGTCCGCACATGGTGCCCTCACCAATCCCGTTAGACGCCTCCCACCCTGGTTGAAGCTCAGGCCATTGAGGCCGCGAGGGAGGCAGGAGAGACCCCACGAAGGCAGAGAGACAGACACCCGCCCCCCGCCCCTGCCCCCACAGGCCTCGGGAAGCCTGGAGCAGCCCACCACACTGCCTTTGCGGCCTTGGGCCTTGTGTCCTGTAGACAAAGGCAAGGGAAGCGTCGTGTTTGTTTTCCCAGGGCCAAGGCAATGCATTTTTAGCTCTTCCAGTCTCCAGACAAGGAAGAGGATGTTTGGACGGGCAGCTCTGATGTACCTGTCCTGGAAGCTGGCTGGAAATGGAGTAAAGCCCCCCAGGATGAGGGGACCCGGGCCAGACAGACTGGGAGACAAGCCCCGTCTGGCACCTGGTCTGCTCTTACTGCACCTTTTGCTGCTCGTCTGCTGGTCCTGGAGCACCCTGATCACTGAGACAGCCTCACTTCCAGAGCATTCGCCCTGAGCCAGAGCTTTACCTAAACTGACAGCATTGAGGGACGTACAGCAAAGATCACCCTTTCAGCAGCAAATGAACGCGACTGGCAGAGTCCTTACCCACTTCCCAGAGGGCTGGTGCTCTTATCATAGTTTTCATTCCTGGAGGAGGGGGCAGTGAAGGTCAGAGAGAGATACTAGCTTGCCTGGTGTCACCCAGCAAGGAGGTCACCGTGCCAGAATTTGAATCCAGGGCTGTCATGCCAAAGCCCACACTTTTGCCATCACCCTGACACGTGATGCCTCCCTGTGTGGCCTGGATCACAGATGCCCAGCTTTTCATGTCACTTTACACATAGAAAAGTAAACAAATTACACAAGCCAGATGAAGGACACTGGGCAGGGCGGGGGGCAGTGGGCCCGCAGGACCCGCCCACCACCCCAAGGTGGGAAGGCACCTTCTAGATCTGAGTTAGCCAGTCCTTTTCAAATCAGGGTGTCCTGGCTGCTGGGTGCCGAAGGTTTGACTAGGAATCCTGGAAAGGATGGGACAGGCAGGTAGCAAACAGCCTCCTGGGTGGGGGTACAACTGCAACAGCACACAAACCCTCGCCAGCTTTCCAGGGGAGTATATTTGTCACTGCGGGAAACATAATGGACCTGTCAATGGGAAGGCAGCTGCAGTGTAAAAGTCAGAGATTTTTCATCAACATTCATGAGAACAAATGTCTGCGTGGCACTCACTTCCTTGGCAGGTTGCTCCAAGCCTTTCAGGTGTATTGACTCAGTTAAGCCCCAAGAGAGGAGCCACGATCACCTCATTTTACAGATGGGAACACCAAGATCTGGGGCAGTTCTACCAGTGTGGGGATGCGGAAAGGCAGGGCTGGGATTTGAACCTGGGCCACCGGGGCCCCGTCACTCTGAATGTCTGCGCCCACCTGCCAGGCCAGGCAAAGAGGAGGACATGCACGTGCCCAGTCCACCTGATCCCCACCCTCACTCACCCACAGATTTTGGCCCACTCCACCGCTCTCTAGGGAGGGCCATCCGGTGGGCATTGGTCTGTACCTCTGGCTAAAGAAACCTCACGCTGTCATGAATGATGCTGCCATGTACTGGGCAGTGGACCTTCGAGGCTTCGAGAAAGGAAATGCACGTGGGAGGTATACATGGTCCAGTCCTGGTTTTCCTCTCTCTCTGCCTCAGCTTACCCATCCACACCGCCATCTCCCCCCACCGCCATTAGGAAGTGCCCCTTTGGGAGAAGGTCTGACGTGGCTTCAGTGTTCAAGATTGATGGACAGGGACCCTGCTGGGTAAGCCCTGCAGGTCTGCCTTTGAGACCCTGCAGTTGCCAGTTACTAGCCGTGTGTTCTTGGGCAGGACATTGGCCTCTCTGAGCCTCATTTTCCTCATCTGGACACTGGGATAGCCACCCTTGCCCAGTGTGGCTGCTCTGAGGACTGGACAGGAGAAATGGTGTGAAAGAGCCTGGTACCACATACTTGCTCAGTTTTCATCGAGGTCTGGCTCTCCACCGTTACCTCCCGCAGTGTGGCCCACCCCACCGACCAGCAGCCATATCCTCGGGAGCTTGTCAGAAATGCACAGTGCCAGGCCAACACTAGACTTGCTGAGTGAGAATCTGCGTTTTGGAAAGACCCTGGTGAGCCGTGTGCACAGTCTGAGGAGCCCTGCTCTAAAGCATGGGTCCAGAAGTGTCCGACATTGTGATTTCATGGCTCAACCTCTGAACCACCCAACAATCCAGGGAGAGCAAAGTGTATTATCCCCATTCTACAGACAAGAACACTGAGTCCTGGAGAGATCACGTGACTTCCCTAATTCACATGATCGGGAGGCAGCCAAGTCAGATGTCATCCAGTGCATTGGGCTTTAGGGCTGAACCCGCCATCCTGGGCCAGTCTGGCGCTGGGCTTGGAGGAGAGCAGTGCAAGATCTCAGCGTGTTCACCTGTCAAGCGGGGTCCTGACGCAACCTGACGGTGGGGAGTGTGTGCAGATGTGGCCTGTGTGGCACCTGGGAGTTGTCCTCATAGAGAATCGGGCATTGCGTTGTCAGCTCACCTCTCTGGAGCCCCCTGCCCTTGAGGGCTTACAGGCTGAGGCAGGCAGGTGAAAGACAGAAAGGCCGAGACAACTGTGCGAGCACCCTCGGGTGGTGCTTATGTAAGTCAACAAGCAGACGGAGGGCAGCCCGGCGGGAGTGACTAATCGTCTAATAGTAACCACGCAGGGGGCAGAAGGCTGCCTGTCACCGGGCACATCCCTGCTGTAGCCACGGGGTTGTCATTGATGGACCCAGTGGGAACGTGAGACCCAAGGAAGCTGGGCCACCTTGCTCCTCTTACCCTCCCCCTCCTCCCCACCCTCCTCCTTCTCCCCACTCCTCCCGTCTCCCCCTCCTCCCCCTCCTCTTTGGGGTGCTCCTTCATTTTCCTTGGATATGAACCATGCTGAGGAGCCCAGAGTTCACAACCAACCTCCACCACATCCCAGCCGTGTGACCCTCAGGTGGTCCCTGCCCTCTGGGCCTTAGATGAGGGTGATTCTGGAACGTACCTTATTTGGTCAGGGGGGTTAATCTAGTGACTGGATGCAGGTGCTTAGCACAGAGAGCACGCTGAGTAGATGGGGGCTGTGGTTATCAGTCCCCTGACTTGGAAAACTCGGTCCCAGCAATTTGCCCCAGAGGGAAGCACCACAGAGAAGACCATACCCTCATTACAGATGAGAAAACTGAGGCTCAGAGAGGGAAATTGACTTCCCTTAGATCGCCCTGCCCCTTGGAGTTGGAGCGAAGCCGGATCTGAGCTGAAGTCACAGGACTTCCAGGGCAGCCCTCAAGGGGAGGGAAAAACAAAGGTCACAAAGGCAGACCCTTCCCCAAGTCCCATCCACCCAGAGGAAGACCCTTTCTCCCGTGGGATTTGGAGGGGATTGCGGGGATGGGCATGTGACTCGGGTGTCAGAGGGGACCAGGGGACACGGGTCTTGTGCATATCAGCATCTGTACTATGTCCATGAAGGCACATGGGCCTGGGGGTCAGAGAGGACAAAAATGCCTGGGGCAGCCAGGGAGGGCCCACACGGGGGACACGCGGCGCCAGTCCTAGAACCTCTGGGGCCCTGTGTGCAGGTGCCCGGCCGGGGGGCTCCCCTCCCAGAAGACCACCACAGGGTGGAGGGTGCATCTCGGCCTCCACCTTTCATCTCTCCGTCCATCCCCCACCTCTCCCAGCTCCTTCCTGTTTTGATGGAAGGAAAAAATTTCAGCTTTTTCCTTCTTTATTTTTCCAGACGGGTGACTCGCTCGGGAAAGGAATTCCCCCCTCCCCAAACCATCATAATACCTATAAATCGATGCCATAGATCCAGGCCCATCCTGTTGTGCTAGGACAGGCACCGCTATTTTTGGGCGTGCTATGGGGGTGGTACCCTAAGGGAGGGGATATGGTGGGAGGAGGGGGCCTCAGCTGCCTTTTCCCAGTCCACATCCCCCTCCCAGGTTCCTCCCCACCCCCACTCGTCCTCCCAGCCCGGGTTCTGGGAGGAGGGAAGGAAGCCTGCTTAGCCAGGGTATAAATAACTCAGGTGGTTACTCAGCTCCTGAGAACATGATAACATGAGTCATGATGTGAAATCAAGAGAAGCACTGAACAGCCTTGGGCCGCTGCTCCGGGTCCGGGCAGGGCAGTGGAGCTGCCGGCAGAGAGCTGGTGCCTGGAGACCCACAGTGGGCAGAGCTCAGGAGGATGGGGGAAGCTGCTCTCCCCCGCGTGGTTTCAGACAAGCCTCCTCCTAGCTCAGACCCTCAGCTCACCCATCTGGAACGTGGGGCAGGGTGGGCTGGGTGGACTT
This sequence comes from Moschus berezovskii, assembly GCF_049115385.1. Taxonomy (NCBI): domain Eukaryota; kingdom Metazoa; phylum Chordata; class Mammalia; order Artiodactyla; family Moschidae; genus Moschus; species Moschus berezovskii. The sequence continues at coordinate 114,500,800 of NC_142465.1, forward strand.
CATTCCCAGGGTCCTCCCTGAGCTGGGAAGAGGATGGAGAGCAGGGGCCATTCTGAGCATTGAAGCCTGGGGTCCTCTCCCTTCGCCTGTCCCAGTCACCTGGAAGAGCCGGTCTGCTGGAACTTCTGGTCCCCCTCCCCCCATCTCCAAGGCAGGTGGCCCAAGGAGTTCCCTGGGCCTCCAGGGGATGTGCAGGCGATGGGGGCTTAGACAGGAGCCCAAGGCTCCTGGACGCTTGGACTACTGAACCTTCCCCCACCAGGGTGGCCCTGAACCAAGGACAGTCCGCACCCTCCTCCTTTGGCTGCCTGACCTCGGGGTGGACGTGAGGCGTGGGTTCAGAGACAGGACAGCCTCAAGGATCCTGGCATAGGCAGTGTGATCAGCCCGGGGCAGCCTGGCCAGGCTGCTTGCTCAGTCCCGGGTTCTGGCAGATGGGGGTCAGAAGGCAGCCCTAGCCATGGCCACCCCCCACCCCAACACACACCTGCTCACCCAAGGAAGTCCTCAGCTTCAGGCTCCTCTCCAGAGCAGGGCAGGCCTGGACCCCATGTTGCCATGGCAACAGGTTCTGGAGCCTGCGCACAGGCAGAGCCCTGTGACTGCCTGGCCTGCTGGGGAGAGGGCCATGCTGGAGTGAAGGTGCACAGTACTTGTCCTGGTGGGAGGGTGCAGGCTGGGGCACAGATGATTGCTGTGGATCCAGGATGGGAGACAGGACCCGGGCCGTCTGTGCGGCAGTCAGCAACTCACGCCTTAGATCTGAGCCCCACCCCTGACTAGAAAATGGCAGAGCTGCGGGGAGGATTGATGGTGTCTTGGCTGTGAAGAGCATCACACAGCTGAACGGCTGTGATCAGGGCCACCCAGAGCCCCCTCTTCTCATCTGTGAGGCCCCCCGCTTCTCACCTTTGGCCTTAATCCCAAGGGTAGCACCCCCAGTGTCGGCAACCCCACCCCCACCACCCCCCACCCCAGCTCTGCCCTGCTGACCCTTGGCCTGGCTTCTCTTCCAGCAGGCCGGGGGCCACCCCACCACCGCCCCCCACCCCTGCAGGCTCAGACAGCTTGGCATGGCTCAGACCCAGCCATTCAGTGGACCGCCTGCCCTCTGGCCTGTCACAAACAATGGGGACTCCAGGAATATTGTCCTGCCTGGGCTGAATCAAACGCTCTAAATTTAGCCCATCTGATGCGTCCTCTGCTTCCTGCCCCTGCTGCCCTCCTTTCAAGGCGATGAGGTCACCCCGGAACCGCCTGCCCAGCAGCCAGACAGAGGGGGTTTCCAGGTCCAACTCTGTGCTCTTGCTGTTGGGGAATGAGATGCTTTGAGACCAGGGATCATGAGGCCTTCCTCCCTCCTTCCCCCTCAGGCTGCTTTGCCCAGAGCTGAGTCCCCAGGAACTTTACCTCCAGCCTGAGTTGGGGAAATCCACCACAGAGGGAGAGAGCAGTGAGCACCCAGGGAAGAGGCTCCCATTGACAACCCAGAGGCCTGGACATATTGGAAGAAACACAGTTTCATCATCATCCATTCAAAAAAGATGTATTGATGGGGCTTCCCTGGTGTCCAGTGGTTAAGACTCTGAGATTGCAATGCAGGGGGCACGTGTTCAATCCCTGGTCTGGGAACTAAGATCTACCATGCTGTGGGGCATGGCCAAATAAAAAAAAAAAAAGTATATTGAGTGTGTGCTGTGTGCTGGGCCCAGCATGGGAGAGAAGGTAACCCTGCCCTCCTGGAGTAGACAGATCCGAGGAAGAACGAGAATCAGCGGAGTAAACAATAAATGACCAAGATCCTTTCTGTCATGACGCGTGTTATGAAGGAAAAGAAATCAAAGAGATGGGTTCATGAAACGTGAACAGAGGGCCCTGGTTCAGAGAAAGGGATCAGGGAACGGCTCTCAAGAAGTAACATTTTAACTGAGTCTTGGATGATCAGAACGAACTATTCGAAGATCCCTCAGGCCAGAGGAGAGGCAAGGATGGCAGATGGCCTGGAGAGAAGAAATTGGTCAGGTTGTCAGGCTGGGGCTGTCAGGAGGCCAGGAGACCATCCCAGGAGGGATGGGGTGGGGAGGGGTGGGATCAGGAGGCAGCAGGGGCTATGTGAGGAAGAAGTGGGGTGACATTCCCCGTGTGAAAGGCAGTCCCCTCCTCCCGGGTGATGAGCAAGGAAGTCACGTGCCTGACTCGAAGATTTAAGAGAATCTGTTGGTTGCTGTGTAGAGATGGGACAGCAGAGAGACCAGAGAGGATGCTAAAGCTATAGCATCTCGGCACAATAAAAACCATTTGCTAGAGGGCATCTTCAAGAATCACCTGCTTCAGTCCTCATGGGTCTCTGAGGCCCAGAGAGGGTATGTGTCTTGCCCAAGGTCACACAGCAAGTTGGCGCTCTGCCTGGAAAACCTTTGATAAGAGTTAGTAAGAGGGACTTTGACACCTGAAAAGAGCATCTTGTCTCAGATGCTGCCCTCAGCCCGGCTCTCCCAGTCTGTAGGCTGAGCTGTGGGCCCTACCCAGGATCCAGTTGAGGTAGAGGTGAGCCAGCTGGAGATGTACGGTCCCTGGGGGATGGCCAGGCCCCTCCCACCACAACCCTCTCCCCTCCCAGAAGCCCCCGCTCTCCTGCTCTGCCAAGAATCTGGAGTTGGCAGGGAGTTGTAGGGGGGCCTCTGGAATGTCGCTTTCTGGTGCCAGCAGCAACGTGCCAACCTTGGTGGGGGCCATGGGGGCGGATGGGGGATCACCGGATCTTGTCTGGAATGGGGAGCTGTTGGCCGGGAGCCAGGGGAGGGCTGGGCCCTGCTTGCCGCTTCCCAGGTGGGGGACATCCCACGTTGGAGCTGCCTGCCAACCCCTAGCTTCCGTGAACTACTGGCCCGCTGACTCTCTACTCACCATCCCTCCAGGAGCAAGGAAGCCGGTTCCCTAGAAATAGTGCCCCCATCCCACTCTTCCCTCCAAGCCCGCATCCTCTAGCTTTACCCTGGATCCCAGCTGGGGATGAGGGGAGACCATGCTCTGTGAGATTCCTATTATACCAGGATCGAGGAACAGCGCTTTGGACAGAAGCTGATCTGGGTTCAAATCTTATCTTGACAATGGTGGACTTTCTGGGCCTCGGTTTCCTCGTCTGCAAAATAGACATGATTCCCCTGCATGAGGACTTGGTGTGAGAATGTAATGAGGAGACCCCACCCCACTCCCAGCTTCCCTTGTGGCTCAGCTGGTAAAGACTCTGCCTGCAAAGCAGGAGACCTGGGTAGGGAAGATCCCCTGGAGAAGGCAAAGGCTACCCACTTCAGTATTCTGGCCTGGAGAATTCCATGGACTGTACAGTCCGTGGGGTTGCAAAGAGTCAGACGCGACTGAGTGACTTTTATTTCACCCCACTCCCAGGCCCTGGCACCCTCCAGCGCTCCTTGTCTGTTGGTTCCCCGCTCCTCTCCCTGCTCCTGATCAGTTCCCCTTTCCCCGCATCCGCTGGCCACTGTGGGGAACCAGGAAGCTTCTCTGCTGTGATGGGACGAGAGACCAGGAGAGGTGGAGCTCGGAAGTGGCACGGGGCAGTGCGGTACCTGGTTAGGGTCCTGTCTCAGGAGTCAGACAGAACTCAGTTGAGCCCTGGCTCCTCCACTGACCAGCTGTGTGGCCTTTTCCAAGTTACTAAACTCTCTGAGCCTCGATTGCCTTACTTATCCAATGGTAAATGATAATAGTGCCTTCCCCCGCCAGGTTACCAAGATATGGCTGTCACTGTCATCAGCTGGTAGGGGAAAGAGAGCCTTGGGGAATCTGGTGTACCCCAGTGGCCTCAGGTTGTTGGAAGCCTCTGGTGAAGGTCAGAGACAGACTTGCGTGGCTGGAGTGAGGAGAGGGCAGCCAGCACCCAGACACCCACCCACGCTCCTGTCCCTCTCATGGCAAGAGAAGCCGAGGGGCCAGAGATTCTTTGGGGACCCCCAACGTGCCCAGCTTTGCTGGTGGTGGAGCTGAGTGAGGCTCCTTTTCCAGCCAGATGCCCTTCAGGCCTGGGCCAGGGCTGCCCCCTCCTTCCCTCTGCCAGCAGGGCCCAGGCCAAGATGCCTTTATTTTTATACCCGCAAACAATGCCTGGCAGGGCACGGCCTCCTGCAGAGGACAGAGAGCAAGGATGGGCTGGAAGCCACACTTCCTGGGCCAGCACTCCTCACCCCCAGACAGGTGCCAAGAGGACACGGCCCTCCCACCGATGGGGGCACAGGGCCTGCTCGGGTTCCTCTCGGCCCTGGCCTTGACCCTGCTCTCCCTTGGGGGTCCGGATTCCAGAGTCCTTCATAGCCCCTGTTCCCCACCCCGGCTGGGATGAGCCACCCCCACCAGACAGGCCTGGATGAGGGCACACCTGTTATTCTTGTGTTCCCCCCCAGGGTCCCGTCCCTAGAGTCCCTGTGGAACCCAGGACATCTGGCTCCTCACGGGGGACTGGCTCAGATCCCTGCCCCACCCCAGAGCCCTCTCTGCGTCCTCGGAAAGGCTCCCCTTCCCACCCCGTGCCCTTGATCCATTACTGCCTCCTCACCCCTCCCTCTGCTCCCAGCTCTCCAGAAAATTCCCGAGTCTGTTCAGCAGAGGACGTGAACTGAGCAGTGACTGGCAGCAACACTCCCGGAGGGCAGGGCAAGACCAAAGGATCAGAAGTCAGGCACGCGGGGCCTGGTCGTGCCATCGACCCCCAGGTGACCTCGAGAGAGACCCAGAACCACGTTTCTCCCTCGGTTTCCTCTTCTGCAAAACGAGGATCATTAACCGACCCTCCTTCCATCTCAGGCTGGGAGATGGTTGTGAGCTCTGAGGTGCTGCAGATGCACGGGTCACAGGGCCTCTGGATGGGCAGGAGACACTGGAAACAGTTGTCCCCAGTGCCCACTGGTCTGGTTGAAGAGCCACAGACGTCAAACCCCAGAGCTAGATAGCCTGACTTCAGATCCCCACTCTCCGTGATCAGGCTCAGACTTTAGGTGGGGCAACTACCCGCTTAGTCCCCATCTGTAAAATGGAATCAAGACAGTACATGTCTCAAAGAGTCCTTGGGAAGATAGATACAAATTTAGAGAGGACGTGCTTGATTCACATCAGCTCTAACCACATGTGTGGCAGGATGTGTCCAAGTATGTTCCCATGTCTCCTCCCACTGGCATCTCCTCCTACTGGGACCCCACTCCCACAGTCTAGCCCCACCCCTGGCCACTGGGGAGCAGCCTCAAAGGGCAACGTCTGGGAGAGGGTGCTGGAGAGGGGGACAGGTCATTGAAGTCCTCAACGCAGGCTGTCTGTCCTATCCCCCAGGCTGCTTTGACATTCCCCGGAGCAGTTCTGCCTGGTGTAGCCCCCAGAGTCGCTTTATCTGCCTTCTGCCAGCACTCGTGATCATGCATGTGCTCAGTAGTGTCCGACTCTTTGCTTCCTTTTGGACTGTAGCACCCCAGGCTCCTCTGTCCATGGGACTTTTCAGGCAAGAATACTGGAGTGGGTTGCCTTCTCCTCCTCCATGGGATCTTCCCCACCCGGGGACTGTACTCGCGCCTCCTGCATTGCAAGCGGATTCCTGACCCACTGAACCACCAGGAAAGACCGAGATTTTGTCTGTTTTGTCTGCTGCCTCAGTGCCTAGACGAGTGCCAGACACACAGTAGGTGCTCAACAAGCACGTGGATGGATGATTTTGTTGTCAGCTCCACTGAGGGGTCATGCACACACAATGGAAGTCGCCAGATGTCAAATTCAAACGTGTACAGTGGTATAAGCACCGCCTCCATCAGGACGGAGATTAATTCCTCATCCTAAAGGTTCCTTCAGCCCCTCCTTAGTGACTTGCACCCCTGGCCCCAGGCAAGCACTGGCCTGCCTTCTAGTATGATAATGTTGAACTTTCCAGAATGCCACATAAGGTGTGTGATGTGATCACACCTGCCTTGGAGGAGATGACACCGGCTGTTGCGTGGGTCCTGGTGAGGGCCGAGGAGGGTGGAGGGACCCGGCAGGATGGAGGTGAAGGATGGAGGAAAGGTGGAAGGCTTAAGAGGAACCCTCAAGCCCAGGTGAGCATCCGGCTGTAGCAGCAGCGTCAAGGCTTCCTGCTGGAGCAGCTGACCAGAGGGCAAGGGGGCTGTCATGAAGCAGGAGTTCAGGGGGTGTTGCTGGCTTGCCTGGAGAGAGAAAGACGCTCACAGGCACCTGAGTCTGTGGGTGTGCACGTAAGCACACCTGTGCACACACAAGGAGGAGGGCAGCCCAAGCAGATGGCACTGAGTTAACAGCCGCGGAGAGGCACAGTCACTCCAAGCCTTGCTGTTTGCATCTTCTCTGCGGAGAGGTTCTTCTCTCCAGGCTGCACAGAGTGGAGCCAACATGTTTGGTGAGAAGGATGGAGGGAAGGTCCTGGTCCCTGGGCCCAGCCCTGTGAGAGGCGTGATGCATGTGGAAGGAATCCCAACCTTAGGATGTAGCTGGTATCCGATGCTCCCTCTAACATATGAGGATGCGGAGGCGTGAAGAGGCTGAGCGATTTGGTCTTGTTACAGTGACAGCACGCAAATACAGTTTCTTCAATCTGTGACATGCTCTCCTTACAGCACAACCTCGATCTTCCCCCCATGGAGACACATCCTCCTGTGTTCCCCCTCCTCCTATCTAGAGAGCCTTGGAATTTGCAGACACAAAGCTCTGGGGTTTCTGAGCGTGGTCAGAAAATGCAATGTAGCTTCCAGTTGGTTCTTCTAGGACACTCACCTCTGGAGCGCTGAGCCACCGCCATGCTGGGAGGAAGCCCAACCAGCCCACATAGACCAAGTAGAAGGGCCCAGAGAGAACAGGAGGAGGAGAGAGAGGCCCAGCCAGCCGACTGCAGCCACTGGCTGCAGCTGCATGAGGGACCCCAAGCCAGACCACCTAGCCAAGCCCATTCCAAATTCATGACCCATAGAAACTATGAAAAACAGTAAGATGATTCTTGTTGTTTTAAGCCGCGTAAAGTGTGGGGTTGGTTGGTTACGTGGCTAATTAAAACACAACCCTCATGTTGATGGATGGCAGAAATGGAACCAATTTTGTAAAGCAATTATCCTTCAATTAAAAAAAAATAAACACAACCCATTGCCAATCTGTGGGACTCATGATTCAAAATAATCTAGAATCCAGCTGCTTCTCACCTCTCCACCCACACCACCTAATCTGGGCCCCCCCGGCGCCTCTTGCCTGGACCACTCAGCAGCCTCCTGACTGGTCTCCCTGCTTCTGCCCTGGACCCTGCAGTCTGTGGTCTGCACAGCAGCCAGAGTGAACCCATGGAGCCAAGACACCTGCTCAGAGCCCTCCCATGGCTCCCATCTCCCTCAAGTCTTGACAGTGACCCACAGGCTCTACATGACCTGCCTCCACGAACTCTCTGACCTCAACCCTCCCAACTTTGCCCTCCTTTACTCCACTTCAGCTGTTTCCCCAGACTCATCAAGCTCAGCCCTTCCCCAGAGCCACTCCCCGTGTGATTCCTTCCACCTAGGATTAGTTTTCCTCCTGAGGTCTGCCTAGCTCACTCCCTCACCCCTTCAGCTCTCACCCCCGATGCCACCTCCTCAGTGAGGGCCCCCTGACCGCCGTGTGCCGCCAAACTCCCCATCCTCTCCTGCTTCGCTCTTCTCCATTGAATTTCTTTCTCCTAATGGTGATGATGACTTATGCCTTCATTGTCGCAGGCGCTCCATGCCAGGAGCAACTTTGTTTTATTGTCGTTGTTGTTTTCTTCTGTTTTTTTAGATTTTTGGCTGCACTGGGTTTCCATTGCTGGGCTCGGGTCTTCTCTAGTTGCCGCATGTGGGGATTACTCCTCCTTGCAGTGTGCAGGCTTCTCTCTTGTGATGCGTGGGTTCTAGGGCCTTCCGGATCAGTAGTTGTGGCACACAGGCGTAGTTGCTCCATAGCATGGGAAATCTTCCCAGACCAGGGATTGAACCTATATCCGTTGCATTGGTAGTCGGATTCTTAACCACTGGACCTCCAGGGAAGCCTGAGATCCACTTTTTTTTCACTGCTTTGTCCTCACTGCCTAGTTCAGGGCCTGGCATGGAGAGTTTTGATGTCTATTGAATGAACCAAAGAATGGATGTGTGAATGGATGACTCCAGAGTCCTTCCACTCAACTGAAACCCTGATAGTTAAGAGGGTGATAGAAGAGGCACTGAGCTGCCCTCCTGCCCATCCGGGATACATACTCATGGTCCAAATGAGGAGACTGAGGCCTGAGAAGGTAAATCATTTGTTGAAGGCTAGCCAGTCATTTATGTGGTCAACAAACGTAAAAACTAAAACACTGAAACCTTCTGGAGTCTTCAAATCCAAACTTCCTGAGTTTAAATCCCAGGGCTTCCCCTTGCAAGCCTAGAGGCGAGTTACTTCATCTCCATCCTCAGTGTCCTCGCGTGTAACATAGGAATAATCTTCCACCCCAGAGGCAGCACATTTGCCCTGTGACAAATAGGCTTTAAGCCCCAGCACCCCTCAGATGCTTGGCCCCATCCAAGGCAACAATCCTATTTCCTGTTCTTTTTTAAAAAATCTTTTTTTTATTTTTTATTGGAGTAGAGTTGATTAACTATATTGTGTTAGTTTCAGGTGAGCAGCAACGTAATTCAGTTGTACGTGTATATGTATCTCTTCTTTTTCAAAGTCTTTTCCCATTTAGGTTGTTAAATAATATTGAGCAGAGCTCCCTGTACTAAGCAGTAGGTCCTTGCTGGTGATCCATTTTAGTTTTTTAATAAATTAACTTATTTTTATTGGCATATAATTGCTTTACAATGTAGTGTTAGTTGCTGCTGTACAATGGAGTGAATCAGCTCTGTGTATACATATAACCCCTCCCTCTTGGACCTCCCTCCCACCCCCACATCCATTTTAAATACAGCAGTGCATACATGGCAATCCCAAACTCCCTAACTCTCCCCGCCTCGACCCACCCTTCCCCCGCTGGTAACCATAAATTCGTTCCCTAAGTCTGTGAGTCTGTTTTGCAAACAAGTTCATTTGTACCATTTTTTTTTTTTTAAGATTCTGCATGTAAGGGATATTACCTGTTTCATGTTCTTAATCACACTTTCCTTAAAGATCTCAAGAATGATTCAGCTTCAGGCCCCACCAATCCAGGATTGGCCCACCACCCATGGCATGTTCAGAATTAAATGAGTTACTGCCCACGGGATGGTGCCTGGCATATAGTGAATGCCCAGTGCTATGTTGTTGAGGGCCGACTGTGTGCCAGGTACTGTGCTTGGAGCTGGGAATTCAGTGAACAGAACAGACCAAGATCCTGTCCTTACAGAGCTTATGTCCTGAGAGGAAGAACAAACGATGAGCAAGTGAGCGCAAGGCGATTCAGTGGCAGGCAATAACGTCCGATCAGGTGGTGCTGCATGAGGAGGGAGTCTGCAGAGGGAGCAGGGCAGTGCAGAGGGCCAAGCAGGCGTATTTAAGAGGCGAATGAGTGAGAGAACAGAGTCATTTCAGGCAGAAAGGACAGCGGATGCAAAGGCCCTGAGGCTGGAAGGAGCGGGGTGTGTTGGAGAAACAGCAGCGAGGCCAGTGGGAAGTGGGTGAGGAAGCAGCGTCAGAAGATGCCGTCAGCAGAGCCCTGGTGCTGGGTCCACTTCCCTCTCCCCTTCCTGCCTCTGACGGAGTAGAGCTTGCAGAACTGCCCACCAGCCCCTCAGGCCCAAGCTAGGGTGCTGCTCCGCCACCGCCTCTCCTGCCTTGTGACCTCAGCTGCAGCCCAGCCCCAGCCCAGCCCGCACTTCCCCTTCCAGTTATGACCCGGGAAGGCAGGAACCGCATCCTTTACTAAACTGCGTCTTCCCTGCCTCACTCCCTCTTGGGCTTCCAGGTCGGAGCAGCTGACCAACCCCCAGTCAGTGGCTGACTGCCTTCTCACCCCTTCCCCACCCACTGACCGCCCCCTCACTAGGGTCAGACCCTGGCAGCCTGCTCTCCTTCCCTTTCAGCAACCCTCCCAGACACCATGGCGGTTCCCCAAAAGCATTAGCCATTCCTTGGGCCCAGAACACCCTTTCTTCCCTCCTCACATCTCAGCTGTTACCGCCTCCTGGAAGTCCCTGGGTTATGAGCAGAAGAGGGGTCTTGCTCATCTCTATACCTTAGGGCCAGGCATAGGGCCTGGCATCAAGAAGGATCTTAGTGGACAGACGGATAAATGAATGAACAAACAGGGAAGTTATCCAGGTCCACTTATTAGCCACTGGCCTGTTTGCTGAGCGTCGTGCTGGCCACGGAAGTCAAAGATGACTATGACAGACAGATCCTCTCAAGTTCAAGTGTAAAGACCCCATCCCCCAAAGCCAGAGGTCTGGAGCAGGTCTGGGCTTTGCACACATGTACTGTGTGACCTTCGGAAGCCACTGACCTGTGCTGAGTTTCTTATTTGCCAAAGGCGCAGCCGGAAGAGGCTAAGTGGTCTCGAAGCATTATGATCCCGAGTGTGGACTTAAGCCAGGTGGCCTGGGGTCAAATCCTGGCCCTGTGCCCATGCCAGCTGTGTGACCATGGGCAAGTTTCTTAAGCCCTCTGATTCTCCAGTCCCCCATCTATAGGTGCTGAAGAGCTCCAGGGCCTATCTCACGGAATGTGTCTGAAGATTCACAGTGATGTCTCCTGTGAGACACACTGGACACGCATTAACCATCAGGTTAATTAGACCCTAATCAGGGCTGAGGTCCTATGAGGGCGTGACAGGTTTGTTGTGCATCTCTACTGTGTGTCAGAGCAGGGGGCTTGGGAGTGCCCAGGACTGAAGTTCTGGGGTCCCTCGTGGCATCAAGCATGGGGTGACTGTCACCCCTGGCTGAGAACTGGTGCACACCACTTGTATGTTTTGGCTGTGCGTACACAGGTGTTCTTTCTTGTGTACCCACCGCCAGCCCTAAAGCAGCCTCTGCCCTTCCTCCCCTTGCTGGACCCTCTGAGGGGTCAAATGTGACAGTGGACACTGAGGGAAACTGAGGGTAATCCCACCCCATGGGCTGAGCTTCAAGACACTCTCTGGGATATGTCCCCCCAAACCACCCACCCACCCCACACTCTCCCGGGGAATGGTGGGCCAGAAATGAGGTCACAGGCCACACACGGAACGTTCTGGGGATCCCAGCCACTAAGGGGCTGCCTCTCAGAGTCCTGTGTCCCTGCCCCTAAGAGCTGAGGTGAGAGAGCCTCAGGTGAACAGAGTTTAGGGGTCCTAGTGACCCCTGTGTTCAGAGCCTGTGGTGAGGGGAAGCTGAGGCCAGGAAGGCTGAGTGACTCGCCCAAGGTCACACAGCAGTGGGGGAAGAACTGGGACAAGAACCCAGGACTCTAAGCCCCTGGCCCTGTTCCTCCTCCACACAGTGATGCGTTTCTGGAAATTACCCCCAGTCAACTTTCCAAAATGAGTCAGGAACATCTGTACCTTGGGGGGCCAAAAATACCCCAAGGACTCCAAACAAAGACGCTGACATCTTCCCAAGGTGACTGAAAGCAGAACTGCCTTCCCAGGAACTGCTAATAAGGATGCCGTTGGGTTCATTCAGCCGGAATTTCGGAAGGCATGAGGAAGCCACGTTCTCATCCTGTTCTTTCTGCTGTGAGGTGAGAGACGGGGCCCCATTTGACAGGGGACATCGCTGAAGCCCAAAGGGATGGAACGATTTGCCTAGCACATCCACACACACATCCCTGGTTCTGAACTTGGGTTGCTAACCCCAAGCCCAGAACCTTCTCTGATTCACCGGAGGAGACTGTGACCTTCCCTCTCCGAGACCTGGGTAGACTTTAGATTGTATCGACTCCCACTTCCCAATTCACATTCTTTTTCATTTTTAATGAAGCAACAATACATGTTCATTTGTGAAAACCTGAAAAATGCAGAAAAGTCAAAATAAGAAAGAAAAATCACCACCCACGGCCCCACCACCCAGGACAATCATTGTTAAGGTTTGATGGATTTCCTTCTATAGTTTTTTGTTTGGAACCTTTTTTTAAACCTGGCTGAGGTCATACTGTATATTAAAAGAAAAAAAACAAAACGGTGGTATCCTGCCTTTTTGACTTGCCATTATATCACGGGCACTTTTCTGGTTATTTCACTCCCAGTAACCCCGTTTCTTTTTCCTCTTCTCTGAACCTCATTTTTATTGGCTGCCTAATAGTTTGTCAAGTGGAAGTTCCATAGTTTATTTAGCCATTCCCTTATTGTTGGACATCTCTGTTATTTCCAGTTTTTCGATGTTATAAATAATGTATTTTGGTAGATCTTTGTACATAAAGCTTTCCTTTTTCCATATTTAGGGATATCTCCTTGGCTGGAATGGAATTACTGGGTCAGTGAGTCATATAGATTTCTGGCACGCTGGGTCGAATTGCTTTCCAAAGGCCTTAAGCACCATCCATTCTACAGAAGAACAAAGAGAGGCCCCAAGAGGTGATGTGAACTCTCCACAGTCACTCAGCCAATCAGCTATGCCCACCATCCTTCCTTGGTACCTCACCTCCCTGCACCATCAGGCATTCCTCTAATCATTCAGCAGAAGAGGTGCACCTCCTATATACCAGGAACAGGCCTAGGTCCTCGCAATACTGCAGTGAGCAAAACAGTCAAAACCCCTGCCCTCAAGACATTTCCATCCCAAAGCATGGCGGGAAAGAGCTAACAGGAAGACTGCCCTGGCATTCGGCTCTGTGCCAACAAGAAAAGGTGCTCATTGGCCTGGCAGAACCAGAGCAGCGCTGAGGAGGCAGAGGGAGACATCTGGCAGCCCCGAGGGTAGAATCCAGCCCAGTTTTCCTCGACCTCAAACTGTTTTCTAAAATTTGGCCTTCCTTTAAAAATTGGGAGAGTTCTTGGATTGCTGGCATCTCCTGAATACTCTGCAGACCTGGCCAGGCAGGGCCGGGTTCCCAGATGGTCCCTGGGGACCGCTGCGGCCCAGACCCCGCCCCCGGCCACCTGGCCCCACACTGTGCTTGGCTCTTGAATTGTGCTTCCTGCACAAGTGCAGTCCACGGGCCTTTCGTGATGTGAACTGGGCTGGAGGGGCTAAGAACAGTATCAGTCGTAAGTAACGCTGAGACAGTAACAAGGAGGCCGAGCTTCAAGGCGGGTGACGGAGCTACAAGCGAGAGATGGGGTCTAAGTGGGGAGGCCAGGCTCCTAAGTCCAGGCTCTCGACCGCACCTGGCTGACAGTTTAGTGCAGAAGCTATCAGGTACCAGAAGGACCCCCAGGGGCACAAACAGCCATTCCTCGGCCAGAGGGAGCTCAGAGGGGTCCCCAGGCCAAGAAGTAGTGCTGAGAAAATGAGTCAGGGGTGGGGGGAGGGGAGTTGACAAGGCAGGTTGGAGATTTCCTGTTTCTCTGAACTTGGGCTTCCCGCTGCCCAGAAGGTCCTCTCCCCCTTCCTTTGCCTGCTTAATGCTTACTCTTGCTCAGCTGAGATGCCACCTTCTCCAGGAAGCCCTCCTTGACCCCAGGGGCAGTTTGCAACTGGCTCCTGAACCCTGGTCCATCCCAGAGAAAGCACAGGGCTTGGAGGGTAGGAGTTACTGGGGCACCAGCAGCATTCAGGTTCTTCAGTTTCCACAAGCCAGCCCCTCTGATCCTCACTCTTCAACACCCAATCCCTGATCCAGCTCCCACCCCTCAGTGCAGGTTAGAGAGAAAGGAAGAGCGAGTGGTGACTGCAGGACAGAGGGTATGGCTGGTGGCCTCTGACAGCCCAAGAAGTCTGAGTCGTGGGTGCAGATCCCAGTGTTAAGCTCCCCAAATGGATGACCTTGGGACTCCTTAACCTCTCTGCGCTTCAGTTTCCTCACTTCTATTTTTTTTTTGCCACGCCGCATAGCATATGGGGCTTCCCTGGTATCTCGGATGGTAAAGAGTCTGTCTGCAATGTGGGAGACCTGGGTTCGATCCCTGGGTCGGGAAGAGCCCCTGGAGAAGGAAATGGCAACCCACTCCAGGTTTTTGCCTGGAAAATCCCATGAATGGAGGAGTCTGGCCGTCTTGGTGGGCTACAGTCCATGGGGTCACAAAGAGTCGGACATGACTAAGCGAATAACGCTTTCACTTTCACAGCATATGGGATCCTACTTGCCAGTCAGGGATGGAACCCCCCCACAGCCCAAGGCAGTGAAAGCACTGAGTCCTAAATGCTAGACTGCCAGGGAATTCCCTCCTCACTTCTAAAACAAACTGTAAGGCTTCCCTGGTGGCTCAGTGGTAAAGAGTCCATCTGCCAATGCAAGAGACACAGGTTTGATCCCTGATCTGGGAAGGTCCCACGTGCCACTGAGCAACTCAGCCTGTGCGCCGCAACCATTGGGCCTGTGCGCCGCAACCGTTGGGCCTGAGCTCTAGAGCCCGCGAGCCACAAGGACTGAAACCCGCACGCCCTGGGGCCTGTGTTCCTCAACAGGAGAGACTGAAACAATGAGACACCTACACACCTCAACCAGAGAGTAGCCAACGCTCGATACAACTTGAGAAAAAGCCTGTGCAGCAGTGAAGACCCAGCATAGTCAAAAAATAAACATAAATATCAATAAACAAAAATTATTAAAAAAATAAAAAACTGTAATGGTATGCTTCGCTCCCAGTCGCTGTGAGATTTAACTGGAGAAGACATAGTGCGAGCACCCCAATAGGCGCTCACTCTGTTTTATGAATGAACAAGAAGCAGGCACGCTTGGGGTCACGGGCTCAGAGGATGCCAGGGGTTTACAGAGCCCCAGCCCCTCTCTCCCATTTTACAGCTGAGAAAACTGAGTTCAGAGGAGTCCATGCCTTAAACAATAGCCTCTTCTCCCCTCCCCCAGTTGGTGTAAGCAGCTGCCCTTGGTCCTAGGTCCACCCAGCTAGAAAAGGTTAAGAGACTCAGTGACCCCCGACCTGGCCCTTAAAGGACCAGTGTATGCTTTCTGTCCTGGGCCCAGCCAGGGCCTGCTCCCGGAGCATTCACCTCTCTGGGAAGGAACTCTTCCCCCCAGAGACTGCCTCCCCTGGCCATCAAGGAGGGGGTGGCTTCCTGGCCTGAACAATGGGGCCGGGATGTCCCTCTCTGGCATGCAGGGGTGTGGGGACATTTAACGAGGATGCCATTCCCATTCAGGGAGTGCAGGGAATGTGGAGAAGGGGGCAGGAAGGGGCTCCAAGGCCCCAGTTGGAAGCAGCGGCGTCTTTGGGAAATGCTGCCCAGCCTTGTCCTTGTGACTCGGGCAAGGGGCTCCATCTCAGTGGGCCTTGGTCTCCTCACCTGTAAAACAGAATGACGAAAACGTCTACTCCATAGGATGGTAGTGAAATTAATCAAATTCTTTCAAAGGTCTCAACATGGGCCAAACGGGGTCAGAATTCACACACAGGGTGAAGCTGTGCAGTGAAGGCAGCAGCTATACACATACACTCAGCTGCCATCTACCTGGGGTAGAAGCCCTCTCTGTTGTCCCAGCTTTGTGACCTTGGACAAGTTACTTAACCTCTCTGTGCCTTAGGTACCTCATCCGTATAGTGGGAATACCATAACAGTCCCTCTACTGAGGAGTGTGACAACCAACTCAGTTTACTCATGTAAAGTGCTTCAAGAACCGTGCTGGGCCCTTCCTAAGTGTTCATTATTGTGGCTGTCATTATTATCTAGCCTTATCCTCCGTATCAGCTTCCTGTGGCTGCTGTAACAAATGACCACTAACGTGATGACTTAAAACAACATAAATTTTTAATCTTACAGTTTTGGAAGAAAAGTTGTTACAAACCTAGACAGTGCATTAAAAAGCAGAGAAATCACTTTGCTGACAAAGATCCGTACAGTCAAAGCTTTGGTTTTTCCAGTAGTCATGTATGGCTATGAGAGTTGGAACATAAAGAATTGGTGCTTTTGAATTGTGGTGCTGGAGAAGACTCTTGAGAGTCCCTTGGACCACAAGGAAATCAAAACGAGTCAATCCCAAAGAAACTCAACCCTGAATACTCATTGGAAAGACTGATGCTGAAGCTGAAGCTCCAGTACTTTGGCCACCTGGTGTAAAGAGCTGACTCACTGGAAAAGACCCTGATGCTGAGAAAGCTTGAGGGCAGGAGAAGAATAGGGCGACGGAGGATGAGATGGTTAACGTACATACAGCCCTGTAAACTGCAGACTTTATTTAGATGTCACCAGCTTCACCACCAATGTACTTTCCCTGTTCCAGAGTCTGTCCAGGATCCCATGTGGCATTCTGTCACCTCCATCCCTCCTGTCTGTGATATTCCTCAGTCTTTCCTGATCTCGACATTTTTGAGGAGTGCTGCTTGGGTATTTTGTCCCTCCATTTAGTTTTTTAAAAGCAGCTTTATTGAGATGTAACTCACATACCATATGATTTACCCATTTAAAGTATACAGTTCCAAGGGAATTCCCGGGCAGTCCCGTGGTTAGGACTCTGCACTTCCATGGCAGGGGCCACAGATTCACTCCCTGTCTGGGGAAGTAAGATGTTGCAACCCCCACCCCGCCATGTGGTCAAAATAAGTAAATAAATAAATCGGTTCGGTTCCGGTTCCGTCGCTCAGTCGTGTCCGACTCTTTGCGACCCCGTGGACTGTAGCCTACCAGGCTTCTCCGTCCATGGGATTCTCCAGGCAAGAATACTGGAGTGGGTTACCGTTTCCTTCTCCAGGGGATCTTCCCAACCCAGGGATAGAACCCAGGTCTCCCGCATTGGAGGCAGACGCTTTAACCTCTGAGCCACCAGGGAAGCCCAAATAAATAAATAGAGTATACAATTCCATGACTTGGGATTTACTCCATTATTACTTTTCTAGAAATGCAGTAAAATAGATCTAACGTAACAGTTGCCATTTTAACTGCTTTTAAGTGTGCAGTTCAGCTTGTTTCCTTCTGACAAAGACCCTGGTGATTCCACTGGGCCCTGCTGGATGATCCAGGCTAATCTCCCATCTCATGATCACATCTGGAGAATTCCTTTTGCTCCAAAGGCAAAATTCCAGGGATTAGGACTTGGCTATCCTGGGCAGTGGGGTGGGGGTTGGGGTGGGGGGTGCAGGGGCAGTTACTCTGTCTGCCACGCCTTCCTTGGAGCCATCAGCCACCTTTTACCTGCAATTACCTGTCTGCCCACTGGCCTTAGGCTCTTGAATACAGGGTCTGGCTGTCCTCGCTCATCTCTGTGCCTCCAGTACCTGGAACAAGGCCTGAGAAACCTGAATTCCTACATTCACCAGCACTCGCAACTGCCTGAGCACAGGAAATGGCCGTTTTTGTCAAAAATGGTCAAACAAAAATTTCCAGTCAGTTGCCCTAGTTTGCGCCGGCACCACTTGCAGCCCCCGGCTCAGGGGACCTTGCTTCTGCCTCAGTTGTGCAGAATGAGCCATTCTCAGGCCCACTTTACAGACGAGCAGACATTATCCCCTGGTGTCTCTGCCCTGGGCTCCTCACCTCGACACCGTATAGGCTGGGGAGTCACCGGGACCTTGCAGGTTGCTAAATCCTAAAATACACCCAAATCCACCAGTAACCAGCCTCAGCTCCAGGTCTCCAAATGCCCCCCCTGCACTGCCCAGAGCCCCGCCTCCAGCCCTGAGGCTTCCTTATGAGCTAGTAACTAGCAGGTCTCACCTGTCCTAGAAGGGGGTCCTCGGACCTGCTTGCCCTGGTCACCTGACTGGCCGCCACCTGGGCCCCCCTGGGTGTGAGTGCTTATCAATCTCTCCCCTGCTCTGGCACACAGTAGATGCTCAGTAAGCGTGAAACCCCTCGCGGACCCTTGCTCCCCACCCGGTGCTCAGTCTACTTGGCCTCACTTCTGGCCTCCCCACCACAGCCTCGGTGCTGCCAGGGAGCCCCCCACCCCCCTCACTTCCCACGAGACTGCTGGGTGTGAAGGGGGCAGAACAAGACGGCTTTGAGGCAGCCCTATCTCCGGAGGGAAGTGGAGGAGATAAACACAGCTTCTCACTTTCCCAGCCTGTCCCAGGCCAGAGATAACCAGGGGGAGTCGCGATGCCCGGAGCCCTATTCGCAGCAGGGCCACCCACCTGCCCTCTGGGTCTACCACATCCCCACTATCACAGACTTGGGGCTGAAACCCAAGGAGCCGCTCGGAAGAGCCGCCTGAGACAGGCAGGCGATAAGCCAGCCAGAGCTCCTGGGCAGGGGAGGGGGCCAGTCTCCAGTGTCCCCTGGAAAATGACCCAAGGGCCGCAGCCACTCTTCCCAAAGCCTGGCTCCACCCATACCTCCCCCAGGGAGCCGGGTCTGACCTGCCCCACACACTCAAATGAATGAATGACGGGACTTTACTGGTAGGCCAGTGGTTAAGACACTGCGTTTGAAGGCCAGGGGCATGGGTTCGATCCTGGGTTGGAGAGCTAAGATCCCAGATGCTTTGAGGCGCAGCCAAAATGAAATTAAATTTTAAAAAATAGTAATAAAATTAAATGAATGAATGAACGGACGGACGAGTGAATGAGTCACTCTTTGGTTTCTTACCAGAGGAGGGCCTCTCAGCCTCATTTCCTCACCAGCCTGACCCCAGCCCTGCCCCCTTGCGAGTTTTCTGCCTCAGCCCCTCACCCAGGTGGAAACAGCAGATGGACGGTCGGGAGGAGGCGGCGTCCACCCAGGGACAAACGTGCTGCTTCCCGCAGACCACAGGCACTGCCTGCCTGCCCTCCGCCCACCCCCAGCCCGAGCGGGGCTTTCCCTGCAGCCCAGAACCTCCCAGTATTTGGGCCCCAGGAGTACAGGCTGGCCCAAGACCCAGAATAGAGATTCCGGCCCTCAGCTGGCCCCGGCAGGCCACTGACTCGAGGGTGAGCCACCTGGGGGTCTGGAAGCTCCCCACCATCTTGCTTGCAAGAAGTTCACTTGTAGCAGCATATCTGATGCTCATGGCAGAATAGATGGTAGATGGGGAAACTGAGGCCGAGGCAGATGTTGTCCAAGGCCCCAGAATGAGACAGAGGAAGACAGAAGGAGGCCTACAGGCTCATTTGTGGGTTTTCTGGACCACACCCACAGCATGCAGCATCTTAGTTCCCAGAGCAGAGGTTGAACGTGTGCCCCCTATAGTGCAAACGCGGAGTCCTGACCTCTGGACCGCCTGGGAAGTCCCAGCGCTCATTTCTTTGAGCCCACAGTCCCAGGGGGGCTCCTCAGGCCTCCTTATTGCCCTCACCGCCTGTGCCCTCCATTCCCATGACTCTGGGCTGCACAAGGCTCTCCTCCGCAGACGTGGTGTCCCAGCGTAGGGGCCCAGGGCTCACAGCCTTGGCCTCACCATCTCTCATGAGTGCCTCTGAACCTCAATTTTCCTCTGACATCAAGGAGCTGAAGATAATAGTACTGATCTCATGACATTTTTGTGAGGATTAAATGAGATGCTGTCATTTGAATAGACATTTCTCCCCAAAACATATCTGAGTAAGCACATGAAAAGGACCATGATTACTGGTTAAGGAAATAAAAATTAAAACGTCACTCCCATAAGGATGGTTATAATCGAAGGCAGATGGGGAAAAAGTTTTGGTGAAGATGTAGAGAAATGAAGCCCTCATACATCGCTGGTGGGAGTGTAAAACGATTCAGCCTCTTGAGAAACAGTTGAACAGCTCCTTGAAATGTTGAACGAAGAGTTACCATTTGAGACCAAACTCCCCACCTCAATGTATACCCAAGAGAAATGAAAACGTGTCCATAGCAAAGACTTGTACAGGAATGTCGGTAACAGTAATCTTCCCCATAGCCCCAAAATGGAAACAACCTAGATGTCCGTCCATGAATGAATGGATAAACCAAAAGTAACACATCCATATAATGGGATATTTTTCAGCCATGGAAAAGAATGAAGTACTGATACATGCTACAACGTGATTCTCAGTGAGAGAAGTCAATCACAAGAGACCGCGTGTTGTATGGTTCCACTTGCATGAAGTATGCAGAGCAGGCAAATCCATACAGACTAGAGCGGTGGTTCTGGGGCTGGAGCAAAAGGTATGGGGAGTGACTGCTGATGGGTATCAGTTTGCTCTGCGGGGCAATCCTAAAATTAGATTATGGTGATGTTTGTACAACTATGTAAATATACTAAAAACCACTGTACCACACACTTTAAATGGGTGAACTTTACGGTATGTAAATTATATCTCAATAAAGCTATTTAACAAATGAGATACTCAGGCTTGCCTGTCAGCATCTGGTTAGACTCACAGATGGCAGCACCTAGGATTGGCAGCCTTGTTACTTGCACTATCATCTCTTTTGCTCTTTACAGCCCCGCGAAGCGGGCACTTGGTGGGCACTTGTGTGTATGTGTGTGTGTGTATGCTGGGAAGACACTGTCAGGGCAGCCTTTCCAGGGAAGGTGGGTTAGGGCACCATTCGCTACATTTTCATGTGCCTGGCTCTGTAGTGGACTTTGGGAAAAAGGGGGACAGCAAGGGCTTCCCGAGCTCTGACCCTTCCACCCTTCTCCACCCCAGGCCTCTGTTTCCCCATCTGTCTTATAGAACCACTCCACCAGTGGTTCTCAAACTGTGTTCCAAGGTCCCCTGCAGGCAAGAAGAGATCTCAACCGCCCCCGAGAAAGGATGCCCCCAAGATCCCACCGGGACTCCACCCTCATCCTTGCCTCCCCTTCAGGTCTGGCCCACCCCTACAGGATGTGACTGCCAAATGTAGGTGGGGAAGAGGAAGGCGTGGGAGGTTGTGCGCAGGAACCCACATCCTGGGGACCAGGAGATGGGAACTCCAGGTGCCCGTAGCCTAGCTTCCGGCTCCAGCCTAGGAAAGAAGCCTCAGCTGCCGCCTCCCAGGACACAGCCTCCTGGCTCGGAGCCTGGAGCCCATCCCGGACAGACGTGGTGCCGGCGCTTCCGCTTCCCTTCTGGTAGGGGAGACGCTCTGGAGCCTCCCGCCCAAGGCCTGGGTCCTCAGGCCTGGATTGCTCATGGCTCTGGCTACCAAGTCCCAGACAGCCCGAGAAGCTGGCAAGAGGTAAAGCTGGAGCCTGAGCTGAGCACTGAGGACTGTGCCCTTGGGGAGCTCACAAAGCCCCCACCATGTTTGCAAGACTCTAACCCCAACATCACAAAACTGCTTGTGGAGCAGGCAGAAATGTCAGTGAGCAATGCGGGCTAAGGGAGCTCCCCACCCCGTCCAAAGGGGGTTGATGCTACTTGACTATACACAGCCTTTGCCAGACGTTTTGTTTTTCAAGAGAAGCCAGATATCTGTGTTTTAATGTGAAATCTCTAGATCTGGGCAAAACTGAGGGGAGCAAAACAGTCCATAAACAGATACAGCCTGTGGGCCACCAATTAGCGATGCTGTCTCACTGATGGAAGCAACCACCCCTTGACGGGAGGAACCTGAGGCTGAAGGAGGGGAAGCGAGATGGACGAGGCCTCCTGAGGGATGCGAATCAGAGGCCACGCTCGAACCCACGTCTCCCACCCTGGATTCCCAGAGGAAAACACTCCCGTTCCACTGTCCCCTTGTTGGGAGAGAGAGAAAGAAGGGAGGGAGGGAAAAAAGACAGGAAGAAAGAAAGGAAGGAAGGAGGAAAAAAGAAGGAGAGGAGGAAAGAAAGAAAGGGAAAGCAGACCAGCTTCCGTCTGTGGTCTGGTTGAACAAGTGCTGGAACACCCGCAGGCAGGGCCGCAAGAAAAGAACGAGGAAGCTCCGCAAGGGGCCGATGGGGCCACTCTCCAAGGTGCAGGAGAGGAAGAGCCAGGCCGCTGACGGGCGTGTGTTTAGGGTGGAGAACGTTTCTTGACGTGTGTCTGCCTAGGTCATCCCTGGAAGACTCCAGAAACCAGACTGGGGAATGGAGTGGGAGCTGTTCACTCTGCTCCTGTGACGTGTTTTAGCTGTTGGACACGTGAGCAGCAATCTTCAGCAAGTGAATCATTTTTCATTTGTTTCCATTGTCTCCTCTTCTTCCCCTCCTGTCACTCTCTGAACCTGGGACATGGAGGGGATTTGCAGGTGTCCTGGGGTCGGGGACAAGCTCCCTTGGAGCTAGAGAGGATGGAAAAGGAGAGCCACCCCACTGAGCATATGTGTCCAGGCCCTGAGCATGCAAGCCGTTCAGTCCTCACAAAAACTCTGGGAGGTGAGGCTATTATGACCCCGTTTTACAGTTGAGGAAACTGAGCCACAGAACCAGAAGTTATGGAAGGTGGCTCAGAGTTCAGGGCCCAGGTTCCCACAGTGTCCCTGCTCCTCCCTTTCCCTTTGTCCACTGAAGATCCACCGTCTGAGGTCTTGTTGGCCCAACCCAGGCCCCAGACCCCTGGCGCCTTCTTCAGACTCCTTCCTGAAAGTTACGAGGGCAGTTCCGGGCCCCCAGCCACACCCTCATGCTTCTGCCCATCAAGCTGGGCTCAGAGTGGCTGGTTTCCTTCCGGGAATGGCTCAACCCCAGGTCTGGAAACCATCTGGATTCCAACCAGAAGCATTTCCACTCCTGAGACTCTGGTCTAGCTGGTGGCTACACAGACCCCAGTGGAGCCTGTGTCTGAGACCCCCCAGTGCAGCCTGTCTAGGGTGGGATTTGCAGGCAGGATACCTCAAGAATTCATAGTGTCCCCTTAGACAACACAGCATCATCAGGAGGCTAGAGTCCCACTGATTCTTCTGATGAGGAGACCAGAAAGGTTGTGCCATCAGCCTAAAGTCACACAGCAAATGGGGACTTTGCTAGTCCCATCCTTGCCAGGTCTCAGTTTCCTCCCCTGTGGAGGAGGAATGACATGTCATAGGCTATGAAGGGAAGAAGTGGGGGTCCACGTATGAACGCAGATGGGAAAGAGACTCCCTGGGCCTTAGAAGCTCAGGCTCCAGAGACGAATAAACAGGCTTGACTCTGAGAGTGAGGAACTCAGAGAGAGGGAGCTGGGAGCCCAGGGGATGCCCGAGGCCAGCCTGGGGGTCAATAAGGACTTCCAGAGAAAGGGGAGTATGGAAGGCCCCGGGGCAGAGCAGTTAAACTGGGAAGTGTCCTTCTGCAGGGTGAGTGTAAGCCCTCAGGAGACCCACGGCATGACTAGACAGGAGCAGGAAGCCCCTGAGTGGGGCTTTCTGGGCGGAAGTGGAGGTGGGGTTCCTCAAGGTGGAGAATGAGGTCAGGGCTTGGCCAACACCAGCAGGTGATTCCTTCTAGCCAGTTCCTGCCTTGTCCAGGGAGGCGAGCCCACCCCAGGGGGCCTTCCTCGTCACCAGCCAGTGGTCAGGCCTGGGCTGCCCAGTGCCCCCCGTGTGCTGACTCATATCCGCCCGGCTGGCCTTGGCTGAGGGAGGGGCGGACCCCACGCCACGCTTGACCTTATCAGGCCTTGCTTGCGTCCAGCGCCTGGACGTGGGCAGGGCCTCTGCACCTCCCCACCCCCTCACCTTCCTGGCCACACAGGGCATGCCTGAGCCCATGGGAGCCCGAGGCAGGGACTGGCAGGCGGGGCAGTGGCCCAAGAAGCGGGGAGGGCAGTAGCCTGGCTAGGGTGCCCGGGGGGGCTGCCTGTCAGCCCCCGGCCCGCTGGGACAGGGCTGGGCCCGGGCTATTTTTAGTTCCCAAATGAGGAATGGTGAGACCCGGATGCAGCAGCTGCTACAGGGAGGGTTTTCACTGCCGCAGCCTGCCCCTGGGAGCACACACCGGCACACACACAGACACACCCATGTACTTGGCACTCATGCCCCTCCACGGGCACATGTACACAAAAATGCTTGTGCACAGAGACGTGCACACAGGGCACAAGCCCTGAAACATACCCACGCCATGTGTACCTACAGACATGCATACATGGATCCTCATGAGAACAGCCCGGCCAAAATATTCAGAGGCCTTGCATGTAAGACTCACCCAAGGGCACACTCAGGGTGCACAGGATGGTTGAGGGCCACACAGCCACAGCAAGCAGCCCCAGGGCCCCCACCTGTGTGCACACATAACTTGTCCTCCCATGGGACTCTTCAACCCCTTGCCAGCCCTTCCGTTGATACCCTTGAGGAGCTCCCAGCCTGCAGCTATAAACAGGCCATGACCACACAGTGGGACCCACTTCATGGTGGGGAGAAAACAGGGGGCTGTAGGTGCACAAAGGTGATAGCAGCTCAGCCTGGGATAGTGAGGGAAGGCTTCTTGGAGGAGGAGGCCCCTGAAGGAATGATCAGTGAAGGATCTATTTTAATGAAGCCTGGAGTGGGTCATTTTCTAGTGCCGACGAAAATAACAGTAATGGGCAACAGCCATAGAAGCCGCCACGCACCATGGCTCACCCTCTGTCAGCCCCTCCATCCCTCATCTCATTCCACCCTCTCAGCGCCTCTCAAGGCAATTGCTATTACAACCACTGTCTGCAGAGGCAGAAACAGGCTGAGAGAGATCTTGGGATAAGACTGGTGGGACTGACCCCAAAGCCTGTGTTCAGGCACTGGTGGTGATTTTCTTGGCTGTGGGGCTGTCTCAGTTAGCTGTCACTGCGTAACAAATGACCCCCAAATTTAATGGCTTGAAACAAGCGCAGGCAGATCTGCAAGTTCAGAAGAGCTCATCGGGGAAGGCACAGTTTTGCTCCGGGAGGCATCAGCTGGGGCAACTGGATGGGGGACTGGAGCTCTGTGGGGGTGGGGGCCTCTGTTCCCCTCCTCGTGGCCCTTCCATGGAGCTGGTGGGCTTCGTCACAGCGTGGTGGTTGAGTTCCAAGCGTGAGCAACCTGGATTATGGGTAGTGGAAGCTGCCGTTTCTTACAGCCTGGGTCTGACACAGCATCACTTCCACCATTTTGCCCAAGCATCCCCAGAACCCAGATTTAAGGGAAAGGAACACAGACTCCTCCCCTCACCTCTCTGTAAGAAGACTGTCAGATACCAAGGGGCAGGGTATCTTCTAAAACCACCAAACTGAAGACAGAGGTGGCCCCAAGGCAGGCAACTACTGTCTATCCCAGACCCCTGAGCCCAGCCCTCCAGCCACAGCTAGCAGATCAATCCTAGAGCAGGTGGCCCGATTTCCCCCGTCCCCGCCCTGCCTTCCATTCACATCTCCTTCAGTGCCATGCACAGAAGGACCAGTGTGTGTGGCCATAGAGACCCAGCTGGCCCAGCACCCTGGCTGGAAACGGGCAGCCTCAATGGGGCAGAGGAGCTGGGCGCCCAGGTTGGGGAGGTGCCTTGCTCCTGCCAGGGCTTTCCCAGGGCCCACCCCACCCCCAGTCTTATCTCCTCTGCTTTCTCCTTGCTCACCCAGAGGGACTCAGAGTGGTCACTCCTGAGTCATCCCAAGTGAGACTCCAGCATAGATGTCCTTTCCCAGGACACGTCTCCCTCTCTCCCTCATGATTCTGGGGTTGGAAGTATCCAACACGATAAACCCCAAAAGTCTATCTCCATTGCTTCTCTCCTTCTCAGGTATCTAAGTTTCTAACACATTTTAACTCAATTTGACAAAACCAATAGAATTGTACACAGGCTTTACCCTTTGATTCAGGAATTTTTCTTCTGAGGGATCTTCTGTGCCCCGGAAATCATCAGGCACATGCAAAAGAGACAGTGCAAAGATGTTCATGGTGGCATGGCATACACTGAGAAAAGATGGAAGCTACCTGCACATCCATCCACAAGGGCTCGTTAAATGAGCCGTGTAGAATCACAGGGCGGACTATCTGCAGATACTAGAAATGATGAAGTCAGCTGTAGGAGGAAGAACCTGGAGCCCTCCCCAAACACAGTGGACAGGGGTGACAGCCATTTACAGGACGTGATGTGGGGTGTGTGTCTATTTGAAAAGCACAGTCTTTTGTGTACAAGTTAGCTTTGCATGGGGAGCAGAGAGAAGCCGTGGTGGGACAGACAGAGGGCTGGGAAGGGCTCTGGGATGAGTCTGCAATGGTTTCCTGGGACTGCTGTAACAAACAACCACAAACTGAGTGGCTAAAAGCAAGAGACATTCATTCTCGTAGTCCCAGAGGCCGCAAGTCCGAAAACAGGGTGTCATGAGAGCCCGGCTCCCTCCGAAGTCTTAGGGCAGAATCCTTCTTGCCCTCCCGCAGCCGCTGGTGCCGGCCACCCTGGACTTGTGGCCATGCCCCTCCCATCTCTGCTCCGACTCCCTCTGTCCCTGTTTCCTCTCTCCATGCTTCCATTTTGACACCCCTCTCCTTTCTCTTACAAGGACATTGTCCTTGAATTTAGGACCTGCCCCATTCCAGGATGATCTTATTTTGAGATCCTTATTCTAACTGCATCTGAAAAAAACATAAAACCTTATTCCAAATAAGGTCACAGTTTGAAGTTCTGGGTAGATATGAATCTGGGGGACACTATTCAACCCCTGCAGGGGGGCAGGTGAATATGTCTTCCTACACAGAAGGTGTCTTTATGGACTTTGATTTTACTTGTATTATTGCATTTTCATTGTTTTTCTCTTTTGGCCCTGCCATGAAGTTTGTGGGGTCTTAGTTTCCCAGTTAATGATCGAACCCGTGCCACCGGCAGTGAAAGTGTGGCGGGGTAACCACTGGACGGCCAAGGAAGTCCCATATTTCATTTAATTTTAAAAAATTCTAAAATCCCAGAAGACCAGATGTATTCCAAGATCCCTCGCCTCCCAGGGTCAGCATCTCAGGTTTCCTGGGAGGCCCAGTCTCCCCAGCGATGGGGTAAAAATTGTCACCGTGGGCAGGACTGAGCTCTCCCACACGGGCCCTGGCTGACCAAGCTGACAGTCACCAGGGGTTCTCAGATGACCAGATCAGGAGCCTCCCGTGTTGCTGGAGAGACGGCTGCTGGTGTTCACAGCCCAGCACCTCCCTGGGAGGATGAGCTGAGCTCCCAGTGCTTGGTGGGGACAGGGAGGGGAGCGATGGGCTTAGGGCTGCGCATAGCACCAATGACCCATTCATTCACCCATTAAAAGTCCCCCCAGGGTCCTGGGCATTCACTGATGCAACCCCTCATTTTATACATGGGGAAAATGAGGCTGGAAAAGGAGAAAGGATTACGTCAAGGTCAGCCCTTGAATTAGGAGTCATATGTCCCGTCCCGTCCCAGCAAGGACCTGTTCCCCACTCTCCACACCCACCAACTGTGGCCCCCAGTGTTTCCACTGGAGGGTCATTCTTCCTAGGTGACCCTGTGAAGCAAGCTGGGCAGCGAGGTAGGTGAGGGAAACTGAGGTTCAGCCCAGCGAAGGGCCAGAGGGGGTCAGAACCCAGCTGGGCCTGTCCCGTCCAGTCAGCAGACCCTGATTGGGCTGAGAGGACCCTCAGAGCTGGTGCAGAGGTGGGCACCTATGATACCCAGCTCCCAGGGCACGCCAGGAGTCAAACAGGGCAATGAAACAGGAGCCAGGACAGGGCCCAGCAGCGCCCTCACCCTGCCTGGCCTCTCGGTTCTGTCCTGCCTCCGACAGCCCCTGCCCTGCCCCCCTGCTGACCGCTGCCTGTGCGGTATCCACGGCCTGGAACCGAGCAGGGTTCCCGACAGCAGTGAGAGTGACATCCCTAACTGTCTCTGGGACTCGGGCAGGCCCTGCCTGTGTGTCCCCTTGCTCACCCTTGGGAGCTGGGGGTACGGGGGCTGAGAGAGGGCTCCCGGGTCACAGGCACCCAGTGCACTAGACCGAGCCCCTCTGAGTCTTGGTAATTAATTAACCATCAGGCTGTTTAAAGGTTAACGACAGCAGAACAGAGGAGGAGGAGGAGCTCAGCCCTTCCCAGGCGACCCCTGGACCCGGTGACACGGCCGTTGGGGTGCAAAAAGGAGGCTGGTTCTGAACCGCCCTCCCCTCCCTGCCTCTGCCCCTCCCAGCCTCCCTGGGGCAAGAGGGTTTCTCCAAGGACAAGACCCCTGGGCTTAGGGACTTCTTGGTTGGAGAGCTAAGAGCCCACCCACACCCCCTGCATGCCCTGCAGTACAGCCTTCCCCCCAAAAAACCCTGGAATCTCGGACTTAGGTCAGACTTTCTCCACCCACAGGCACTTACCTGGGCAGTGTGACCTTAGGGGGGTCACCCCCCCAACCCCAGAGCCTCACTTTCTTCACCTGCCAAAATGAGGACATGGCCAGCAGGCTGGTTTGAGGATTCTCTGAAATAATGCCTGCCGAAAGGATGTCACAAGCCAGGCGCTTAGTAGGTGCCCGTGACGTTCTCCTAGCGGTCTGACACCCTAAGTCCTGGCCCTGAGTCCTTCCCCATCCTCCATGGCAGAGTCACTGTCTTTATAAAACAGTCAAGTTCAAATTTAATTCCAACCCCCAGGGAAGAGAAAGTGGCCACTTCTCCAGGGCCAGATGGGGAAGGTGAATCAGCTTCCTCACCTGGGCTGATTCACACCTGTTCAGTGTACAGGACAGGAGGCAGGCAGGCAGACAGACAGATAGGGACACATTCCTTCCTTTGCACTGGGGCAACTGCGTCCACAGTCCTTAAGTGGCCAGTTCCGGCCAGCCTGTGCTGGAAGGTGGGATTCTAGATGAACCCCCCGAGGGGATGGTGTGATGCACCAGAGGCAACACACCAGAGGCAACTCCCCGGGTCCAGGGGCGGGCCCACACCCCCTTTCTCCCATCTTGCCCTGCACCGTTAGGTAATAGAGCCCCACCCTGTCCGCCAGCCCAGCCAGCCGCCTCCTTTCCTCCAAAGGTGCCCAGGGGCCAGTGAGTTAGGTGTGGGTGACTCAGGGGCGGGAAAGGCCCATGAAGTCATCCAACAGCCTCAGCCACCTCCGGAGTGCAGGAGCCTGTCTGGTCCTTGGACTCACCAGTCGGGGAGTTCCCCTGGGAGGGGGCTGCCTGCACCCCTTGCCCGTCCCGCCCTGGCTACAGGTTGGAGATAGACCTGCTGGAGGAAGCGCCCAGCCCTGGACTCCGCTGGCCCTGACTGCAAGCCTCCTCGCCCACCCAGCTCCTTTCCTCACCCCAGTCAGGGAGAAGAGAGAAGTGGACGCCTTGAACGGGCAGTGGGCCAGGGACTCCAGGCTGGGCTGGGGTAAGAGTCAGGGAACCTGACTGTTTCTTTTATTACTTGCTGGCCGTTCCAGCTGAGCATTCTGAGCTTTTACCACCGTGATCATCTAAAAAGGTGACAATGACGTGTTGCCTAGGACCAAAGCCCTCAGACACTGGAGTAACAGAGACAGGGGTTCAAATCCTGGCATTCTCTGGCCACAAGGCTCGGAGTCATTCATAAACCCTCTCTGGGCCTCAGTTTTCTCATCTTAAATGGGGATCATGAAGCTGCCTGGCCTGGTGGCTGGGAGGATAAAGCAAGTGGATGTGTCAAGGTCCTGGCAGGAAACAGAGATGGGGCTTTAGGAGAGGAGATCCTGGGGAAGGGACCCCTCTGAGCTCTGGGCAGATGAGATGTGAAGCCCCTGGAAAAGCGTCCGAGAAGGTGTGAGCTTCCCCAGAGCCGAGGAGGGACAAGGAGGCCTGAGGGTCTGCAAGCTGGTAAGAGGGGAGGCAGGGCACAGGCCAAACACAGAGGGGCTACAGCTGTGGCGGGCCCAGCTGTGACCAAGGAGGGTAGCAGAGGACACATACACCTCCTCCTTCCTCCCACCCTCCCACCCACCAGCGCCTCCCACTGGTTGAAACCCACTAGAATCTGTTGAGCCAGAAACCCACTGCCCCGAGAACCCACGGGATGGGGCAGCTGAAAGGCAGGATGAGATGAGAAGAGAAAGAGCCTGGGGGCAACAAGCAGAGAATAATCCAAATAATATGAACGTGGCTTCATTCAGCAAATATTTCCTGAGCACAGCCACAGCCAGGCTTTGTTCTGGGCCTGGGGACAGAGTGGTGACCCAGACAGACCTAGTCCCCACTCCACGGAGCAGAGTGAAGCAGAGTGATTCTCATGATTGGGCCACGAGAAATGTTTGAACCCAAGGAAATCCCTACAGGGCCATCAGAGACCATCTGCACAAATGGGGAAATGAGGCTGGAGGGAGGCAAGGGCTTGTCAAAGGACACCGGGCAAGTCAGTGGCATGGGGAAGCTCCCCTCCTTCCCCTCACCCTCACTCTTCCAATGCCCTGGAGGTCACCTTGCGGGAGATGCAGACCCAGGAATTCCTAGCCTGCCTCCCTTGGCCTTCTACTCCCTTGGCCATTCCGGGCTACACACCAAGTGTCACAAGGTGGGAGCCCCCATCAGGGAGCAGGCCATGCGGGGAGCAACATGCTTGCATTCCCAGACAGGCTGGCACATTCCTGCTGAGGAGCCACTGTGCCACCCGCCCAGCCCCGCCCGCTCCCCTGCACACAGAGTCATTGTCTGCCCCAGACACTTTGAGCAGCCGCTGCCCCCGGCCGCCAACACCGCCCCATGTCCGCCCATTGCCAGGTGGGGCTCCATGAGCGGAACACCCCTGTCCCAGTCACCAGCTCCAAAGGGCAGCCACACAACCTATCTTAGAGCCAAGCAGGGATCAGAGAGGAGAGATGACTTGCCCCAAGTCACAGAGGCCAAAATCCAAATTGCTGAACTCCCTAATTAATTACTGTTTCTTAAGAACGCCTCCTCTCCTTTATACCTGCACTCCTGGGCTGCTGGGCACCCCTCCAGTGGGCCAGCCCTGGACTGGCCCTTGACGACCCCTGCCCGGGTGTGAATATCCCCATTTTACAGGCCAGGAAGCCACTGGGGAGGAAGGAGTTTGCCAAGGCCACCCAGGCACAGTGATATCTAGCCCGGGTCACGAGTCCCAGCCCACACCCTCTTCTTTCTGCCAGAACAGTTCTGAGCTGCACCCAGCAGGGGAAATGTCCAAACAAATCCTCACGGTGAGGATGTGTGCCTGATACACAAAGGCCGGGCAGCCTGTCAGACTGTTCACTCACCTGGTGCATGTGTCCCCAGCCCATGCCCAGGGGAGGCACAGCTGGAAGCTTCGATGCAGGGTGAGGACTCAGGGCAACCCTGGCCCAGGGGAGACGGGAACCCCTTCAAGAGAAAACAACAGGTGCAGATGGTGTCAGATAAGAGATGCTCTTCAGGACTTGCCTGGTGGCCTGGTGGCTAAGACTCCGCGTTGCCAATGCAGGGGGCCCAGGTTCCATCCCTGGTGGAACCAGGTCCCACGTGCTGCAACTAAGAGTTCATGTGCAACATCTGAAGATGCTGCGTGCGAAAGAAAGACTGAAGATCCTAGGTGTTGGAACTAAGACACAGTATAGCCAAAAAAATTAAATTTTTTTAAAAAAAGCAAGTTGGGAC
This sequence comes from Moschus berezovskii, assembly GCF_049115385.1. Lineage (NCBI taxonomy): Eukaryota > Metazoa > Chordata > Mammalia > Artiodactyla > Moschidae > Moschus > Moschus berezovskii. Next base: position 114,532,105 of record NC_142465.1, read on the forward strand.
TTCCCTGGGGGTCCACTGGTTAAGACTCCATGCTTCCCTTGCATCGGGTTCCATCCCGGATCGGGGCACTAAGATCCCGTATGCTGGGTGGCACAATCAAAATACATGGAGAGAAATCTCCCTGGTGGTGCAGGGCTTACAAGTCTGCCTTCCATGCAGGGGATGTGGGTTCAACCCCTGGTTGAGGAACTAAGATCCCAGTGGAGCAACCAAACCCATGTGCTGCAGCCAGAGAGCTCATGCCCAACAAAGAAAGATCCCACATGATGCAACTGGGGCCTGAGGCAGCCAAATAAATAAGTAAATATTCAATTTAAATATATATATACACTTTGTGTACGCATGCTCAGTCATGTCCAGCTTTTTGTGACCCCATGGACTGTAGCCTGCCAGGCTCCTGCCCACAAAATTTTTCAGGCAAGAATACTAGGGTGGGTTGTCGTTTCCTACTGCAAGGGATCTTCCTGACTCAGGATCAAACCCGCGTCTCTTGCATCTTGCACTGGCAGACAGGTCCTTTGCCACTGCACCACCTGGGAAGGTGTATATATATATATATATATATATATATCAGTCCCTAAAATGACAGCCTCCAATGCCCCTCCCCTCACAGCAACCTCTCCTAACCCCTGCAGTGTGGATCAGGACCCTGTCCTTACCTCTCTCTGAGGGCCATTGCTCATGCTGTTCTTCCAGGCCCCTTTCCTCACTTCCCTCCGGTCTCATCTCCCTGACCCTTCATCCGCACCGTCCTAGCTCTTCCCGCTCTGATTTATCATACATTTCTTGTTTTTCTGGTTTAATGGCTGCCTGCCCCTGCCCCTGCCCCTGCTAGAGTGGAAGGTATATGAGAGGTGGGATTTTACCTCCTGCTGCACGAAGTAGGTGGCACTAGTGGTAAAGAACTCAGCTGCCAATTCAGGAGACAAAAGAGATGCAGGTTCGATCTCTGGGTCGGGAAGATACACTGGAAAAAGGAATGGCAACCCACTCCAGCATTCTTGCCTGAAGAATCCCATGGACAGAGAGGGGCCTGGAGGGCTATAGTCCATGGGGTCACAGAGTTGGACATGACTGAAGCGACTTAGCATGCATGCATGCATGAAGTAAAATCAAAACTGATAATTAGATTTTTATTTTTTTAACTCAACCTACCCACAAAACCGGCTCCGAGATCAAGACAAGATCTCTTCCGGCCTCCAGAAGCATCCTCGTTCTCCCTCCAGTCGGTACCCCGTCCCTGCCCGAGGGGAAATATCTGCCTGCTCTTGACTTTCACACGTGTGCAGCCACGGCCCATGCTCCTTCCGTGCCCTGGCTTCCTGTGTGCCGAGTGAGGTTCGCCTGTGTAACTGTCTGTGGAGAGAAGGGGGACCGGTGGGTTTTAGCTTAAGCAACTAGGTGGGCATGGTGCCTTTACTGAGCTGAAGACCACCAGGGAGGAGCAGCTTTGGGGTCTAGAGCTCGGTTTCAGGCCTTGGGAGGGAAGGAGGCAGCCCAGGCCTGGGACTGGGTTAGACATCGGCTCAGCTTGGCGATGCCATTAAAGCCTGAGAGTAGGGAATGTTCGAGATGCCCTGCTACCAAGGGAACCATCCCTTTCTGTCAGCCATTCTGGGCCACCTGCTCTGGGTCAGGCTTCCCACATGCTCCTCACTGGGAGGGCCCTGAAGGACCCATTTTGGAAACTGACTCCTGTTTCAGGAGAGGAGTGGAGGCCCAGCAAGGGAGAGTGACTGGCCCAAGACCACACAGAAAGTTCCACAGAAACTCCTTGCTCTGTTCCAGAGACCCCTGCCCAGCCCTCTCGGCATGCCAGGAGGACTTGGCTTGACTGGCACCCAGATGAGGGACTAGCCCACAGTGAGGGTCTGGACTAGCTGAGAGGTGTTCAGAGCAACAGAGTAACCCACGAAGGCTTCCTGTAGGAAGCAGGCCTGCTGCTGGGCCAGAGGAGCCTGAGGCAGGGTAACCCCCAGCTGAGGTCACCGTCTCCCCAGCAGTGACATCACTGCTCTGGGCCACACAGCTGGAGGACCAGGCAAGCTGAAGCGGGGCCAGGCAGGCAGCTGGAAATACATCACTAGCCCCGAGGCCAGCCTCCCCAGCAGCCCAAGGCCCCGGAAGATGACTGGCTCCCATGGACCTTGGACCCCTGAGTGAGAAGCCGTCGGGTGGAGGAGGTGGGCCCATCGCGGATGGCACAGATAGGTAAACTGAGGCCTGGAGAGGACCACACCTCTCCCCAGGTTACATAGGAGTGAGGGGCAGGTGTTTTTCTGGGCCAGCGGGCTCAGCCAAGGACCACAGTCCCCAGCACCCTGGTGGGTTAGAGTGGTAGGGGAGGCATGAGTGCTGGAAGAGGGCTGAGTTCAGAATGAACCAGGAGCTTCAAGGTGGGGTGGTCCTGACCCCCAGGAACTCACAGTCTGGGGAGCAGGCGTTGAGGGAGTACAACTCAGCTGTGCCTGCCTTCATCGTCTGTCCACACCCAGAATGTAAGTCCCCTGTGGGCAGGTTTTACGCACAGGTGCAGCGCCTGGCACACAGTAGGTGCTCATTAAAGACGTGAATCAGTGAATCCATACAAGTGTATAATGTTGTTGTTGTTACAGCTGAGTCGCTCAGTCGTGTCCGACTCTTTGCGACCCCATGGACTGCAGCACGCCAGGCCTCCCTGTCCTTCACTGTCTCCCGGAGTTTACTCAGACTCATGTCCATCGAGTTGGTGATGCCATCCAACCATCTCACCTTCTGTCATCCCCTTCTCCTCCTGCCCTCAATCTTTCCCAGCATCAGAGAAGGGCATAGCAGGACTAAAGTCGTCCTCATCTGTATGCGATGGCCCTGGAGACAAGGGCTGTGGGACGCTGTCAGAACCCACTTCCCCTTCTTCTTCCTCCTCTCATAGGCCTGTCCTGCCTTGGGTGTCTCCAAACCATGCTCCCTCCCAACCAACCCCCACTCGGTCCTGACTTCCAGCCTGTTCCCTGCCCCTTCCCACCACTCCTCCTTCCCCGGGGGCTTGTTGGGAGCAAGCTGGAAGAATTCCTGGCCCGAGTCAGGGGAGGTGCCCCGGCAGGCGGGAGGCAGCGCGCACACGCCAGGGACCGCTCCAAATTCCAGCTCCCACGAGCCTGCTGGGAGGGAGCCAAGTGGGGCCGTGGGGCAGGGTGGGGAGGCCCTCCCCACAGAAGCCAGGAGGGCACAGGGGAGTCTGGGGGAGGGCCAGGGCCGAAGAAGCAGACAGTCAGAGCAGATGTGGTCACGGCCCCAGGGGCACACAGCGTACCTCCTCCAGGATGCAGGTGGGAAGATTGAGGCCCCCGGGTATCAAACTCTAAGCTCCAGGCCAAGGATGCTGTGGGGGTGATCGTCTATGACCAGACACCAAATGTCTTGGGAAGAAGAGGGGCGTTTAAGGGGATGGATAATGTGAGACCACATGAAAAGAGCCCTGGACTGGTAGCGGGAAGCTGGGGACAGGTCTTGGACTGCTGCTGTCCTCAGTGGGACCAGGCTGTGCCCAGAGTCCCCCACTTGTTCATGGGGGGCGGAGGGGTTTCCCTCAATGGGCCAGCACTCTCGGCCACTGTGAGTTCAGCGGGCAATGGGAGGAGGGTCCCAGGGAAGGAAGGAGGTGGCAGAGTGTTTGGAAGGCTCTCAGCCTGGCCTCTTCTGGGTCTCCTCCCAGTCCTGGGTCAGGGCCAGATGCCATGAGCTCAGACAGCGGCCCCTGCCCAGCTGTCGGCAAGAGCTGCCGCCACCACCCACACCAGCGCACCTGGCCTGCCACCGCACCACCCCGCCACCGCCCCCTCCCCAGTGGCTCCTCCTGCTCTACCACCAGCTCCTGGGGCATCCTCGACACAAGGTGTGGCAATAGAACTACAGGCAACTGGATCCAGGCATCCAGGACCACAGCGTCTGGGAATTAGAACATTCTAGAACCATGGGTCGGAGAAGGCAATGGCAAGCCACTCCAGTACTCTTGCCTAGAAAATCCCATGGATGGAGGAGCCTGGTGGGCTTCCGTCTATGAGGTCACACAGAGTCGGACATGACTGAAGTGACAGCAGTAGCAGCAGAACCATGGGTTCTCACAACCAGAAAATTCCAGGACTATCAGATATTAGAATATTTTTATTCCAGGTCCCCAAGACTCTTCGAACCAAGTAATTTCAGAAATGCAATCTCTTGCAACCAAAGATCAGGACGACAGAAACTTGGATTTCTGTGGTTTGGAGTTCTGGGATCAAGAGCTCTTTGTTGTCGTTGAGTCGTATCCATCTCTTTTGAGACTCCATGGACTGTTGCTCGCCAGGCTCCTCTGTCCGTGGTATTTCCCAGGCAAGAATACTGGAGTGGGTTGCCACTCTCTGCTCCAGGAGATCTTCCCAACGCAAGGATCAAGCTGGAGTCTCCTGCATTGGCAGGCGGATTAAGCAGAAAATTCCCAAACAACAAATGCATTATCCCAGAGGACACGAGCCAGGGAATCTTCCCACCACCCAGACTAACAGACAGCCAGGAGCAGACCGAGCCAGGCCTTGGTGGGATCATTCCATTGGACCCTGCTTTGGGCATGTTTCTCTGCTCCTGGAACAGCAAAGGCAGGAAGGGAGAGGGGGCACTTCTGAGCAAATTGAAGGAGCTGAGGGCCTCTCCTCCACGCCCTGGGCGGTTTCCTTTTGCCAACAGAGAAAAGAGAAAGAAGGCCCTTGATGCCACAGGTTCGGGCGGCGGGTGTGTGGTCACAGGGGTGGCAGGGTCTACCCCCTCCCTGGCTGGAGGAGCTTGGAATTTTCTCCTGGCAGGAAGGGCCCACCCTCCTAGGAATGGAAAACAATCCCTGGCATCTGGCCCCCGAGGCGTACAAGGTTTTGACAATCAAGTATTATTATTCTCCCTGCCTCGCCCCAGCCCGATGCAGAGGGGAAACCGAGGCAGGCGGGCTCTCTGTCTAAACCAAGAATCTGCCCCTGGCAGATTCCAGTCATCCCCTTCCCTGACCGCGGAATGTCAGAGCTGAGACAGCCACAGAGGAGGGGCCTCGGTCGAGCCTGGCAGGGCACATGGAATCTGAGACCAGAGAGGGCAGCTGTTCACCCAAAGTCACCCAGCTCACTGCAGCAGTCTCTTATGGCTTCCACTAAGGCTCACTTCCTGGGCGTCTTCCTCCAGGAAGCCTTCCCAGATCATGTTCCCCTGGGCCTCTCTGCCTGCTTAAGACTTCACTCCTCCACTAAGCTGCATGCTGTAATTACTCAGGCCTTGCTGTCTCAGTGTTGTGTACAAAAATGTCTCATCTTCTCAGCCTATGCTGGGAGGGTGCCTCCTCATTAGCCTGGAAGAAGAAGCCTTGGACTTCCCTGGTGGCTCAGATGGTAAAGAATCTGCCTGCAATGCAGGAATCGGGCTCAGCAATCGGGAAGATCCCCTGGAGGAGGGCATGGCAACCCACTTCAGTATTCTTGCCTGGGAAATCCCATGGACAGAAGAGCCTGGTGGGCTACAGTCCATGGGGTCGCAAAGAGTCAGACACGACTGAGTTACTAACACTTGCACTTTCTTCAGAAGTCTTGAGCAGAGGCCTCCAAGCCCCTGCTCAAACACCTCCATGGCTCCCCACTGCCCAGGGTCAAAGTCTAAGGCAGTTTGGCTCTCGTTAGGGCTTTGTGGCTGCACTCCAGTCTCATCCCTTGATCCCATAGGCATGGGTCTCACTGAGTTCCTGGTGGCCTCTGCCAGGCTGTTTCTTTCCCTGCAGCCTTCTTGACTCCCCCATCCTTCCCCAGCCACAGCATCCCCATCTCTGAGGCCTCAGTGAGACCACCTGCCTGGGGCCAGTGTCTCCTCTGGACCACCTTGGGCTTCCCCTCTGCAGCCGCACTGCCCTGCCAGTGGTGGCCTCTGCCTGGACACCCACTCCCTGAGGCTGGGCTGGGTCTCACCCCACCTGGGTCTTAGACTAATGGGAACTGTGGGTCTTTACTGAGGCCCCACGGCTGGTTCCAGCCTCTCACAGGCCATCGCTCTTCAGATCCCAGCAACAAACCTAGGAGCGGATTCTGGGCTGATCACGCCCATTTTACAGATGATGAGACCAAGCCCAGTGTGGCTGAATGGCTTCCTCAAAGTCACACAGTCAGCAGCAGAGCTGAGATGGGGGCCCTGAGAATCCGGCTCCGGAGCCCACGTGCTGTCCTGTTAGGTCACATCACCCTGGGCAGGCGAGGGACAGAAGCGCTGAGCCCGCAGCACTGGGGCGTCTCGAGACCCCTCAGCTTGACCCCTGCAGCCCACAGAGGGCAGAGCGCTTATTCCAGGATCCCCCCCGCCCATCACCCACGTACCTGTGTGCAGAGAAACACACACAGAAAAACATCATCACACTCAGACGTGGACACAAGCCCCCAGCCCCTGGGACGGCCTGCAGGAAACCCTCAGCTGCCCAGGCCTTTTTCACTTCAGTTTTTTCCTAAATTTGCTTTGAGGAAGTTGCTGGCCTCTTGGAGTTCTCCTCTCTCTCACGCGCTCCAGACCACATCCCTTTCCACGCACTCCCAGCTTCTCTGAAAACCTGGAGAACAGGAGAGGGGACGACAAACAGGAAACATGAATAAGTCCATTCTACAGCTGGTAGAGGAACCGTGGAACTTAGTTTGTGACCTGAACCCGCAATCTTTTCACTGAAACCACATTCTTGGAGTCAGGACTTCATGAAGCTCAGGTTCTTGATGTCTCGTCACAGAAAGAATTCAATAAGAGACAAAGTGATAGGTAAGAAGCGGATTTATCTGAGCACCACCAGGGCATGGGGGTTGTCAGTTTTTATAGGGGAGGGTAATTTCACGGGCTAATGAGTGGGAGGAGTATTCCAGCTATTTGGGGAAAGGGGTGGGGAATTTCCAGGAATTGGGTCGCGCTTACTTTTTGACCTTTATGGTCGGCCTTGGGACTGTCATGGTGCCTGTGGGTGTGTATTTAGCCTGCTGATGTGTTATAATGAGCGTGTTCTGAGGCTCAAGGTCTAGCGGAAGTTGGCTCATCTGCCATCTCGAACATATTTGGTTCAAATCTGTTTATGTTGTGTCCTCAGGCTATGTCATTCTTTTAAAGGTTGTGCCCTGCTCCTTTCCCTCTGGTTTCAGTATCAGGGGACAGGCTGCAGAAGAGAGAAAGGTGTGGAGGGGGGACCAGGTCAGGAGTACTGGGGAAGCAGGTTCCAGCAGCTGTAAATAGGGTGATGTCTGCGGTGAGAAAGCAGCATCTCTCCCTGGGTCAAGAAGATCCCCTGGATGGGGGAATGGCAACCCACTCCAGTATTCTTGCCTGGAGAATTCCAAGGACAGACCATGGGGTCGCAAAGAGTTGCACACAACTGAGCAACTAACACACTGCAGACTTGTAGGGAGAGGCCTTCTAGGAAGAGGAAAGAGCCAGTAGAAAGGTCCTGGGGCAGGAGTGAGCCTGCCATGTTAGAGGAACAGAGAGGTCAGTGTGGCCGTGGATGAGCATGAGTTCGGGGAGAGTGAGAGAGGTGAGGTCGGGGTGGTAGGGTGTCTAGGGTGGCCCAGGCTTTTCCTCTGGTGACTGGGCATTGATGGGAACCATGCAGGGCTCTGAGCAGAGGAACGATGCCATGTGTGTGCATGCGTGTGTGTTAAAATACAAGTAAGATGAAATACACCACCTTAGCCATGTTTACATGCACAGTTCAGTGGTATGAAATATATTCACGGGGCTCCCCTGGTGGTCCAGCGGCTAAGACTCCACGCTTCCAATGAAGGGGGCCAGGGTTCGATCCCTGGTCAGGGAACTAGATCCCACGTGCCGCAACTAAAACCCAGTGCGGCTGAAGACATAAATAAATAAATACTGATATACATTCACCCAGTTGGCAGCCACCACCCATCTCATTTTTCATCTTGTAAAACTGAAGCTCCATATGGAGGGAGGCAACCTGACTTGAGTTCTAACAGGGTCACTCCGGCTGCTAGGTGGACCCTCCGCAAGGACATCCAGACAGAAGCAGGAAAACCAGACAGAAGGCAACAGGCAGGAGGCCTGGGTTCCCCTGGGGCCCCACTTCCCTGACTACCTGGATGACCTTGGACCAACCATTTCGTTCATTCTTAAGTTTGTTTATTCATGCCTTTGGTCAGTTGGTCTTTCAAGAAATATCTGTTGAACACCTGCTATGTGTTCGGCTCTGCGCTGTGTACAGAGGGTGCAAAGTGAGCAGAACAGACCTGGCCTCTGACCTGGGGAGGTGCTGTGTGGCTGGGAAGACAGACATGGAGCAAAAAGCAGCAGAAACAAAGGAGTGATAATGCTGGTGCGGACGGTGCAGGAGAAACAGAGAGAGCATCAGAGGGAAAGCATTCTGGCAGGGGCAACAGCCTAGCAGAAGCTCTGAGGGGTGGGCCTCCTGCTTCTATGAAAAACTTCCACTCCCTTCCCTCCTCTAGATCAAAGGGACCAGAGGAACCCCAGTGGTCAAGCCCGGATTCCTAGTCTGTGAACTGGCTGTCCTCTCTGTGCCGGCTGCCCCTCTGGATGTGACGAGTGACTGAGCCAATGCAAGGAATTCCCTGGGGGTCCAGTGGTTAAGAATCCACCTTCCAAGGCAGGGGACTAGGGTTCGATCCTGGTGGTGGAGCTAAAAATCCCACATGCCACAGGGTAACTAAGCCCGTGCCCGCAATTACTGAGCCCACATGCCACACGTAGAGAGAAGTCCGCACACAACGGTGCAGATCCCGTACCACAACTAAAACCCGGTGCAGCCAACAAAAAAATAAATAAATATTTTTTTAAAAAGAGAGAGAGGGGACTTCCTTGGTGACCCCGTGGTTAGGAATCTGCCTTCCAATGCAGGGGACACAGGTTTGATCCCTGGTTGGGGAACTAAGATCCCACATGCTGCAGGGCAACTAAAGCCCTAGAGAAGCCTGTGCACCACCAAAAATAAAAAATAAAATATGAGAGAGCCAATGTGCAGCAAGCTCCAGATACACAAGGCCACGAGGCCCCACCCCCACCCCCTCCAGCCTGGTCCGCAGAGGTGGGCTCCCTGAGATGAGGTGCAACGACAGTCTCACGGGAGACCCCCACCAGCCACCCCCAATCTCTCTCGACTTGCTTCCTGCTGTGCCTGAAATCCCTGTTACAAACTCATTCCTTTGCACTGTGCTTTTCCACCCTTCCAGAACCATGCATTGCTATTCAGGTTAGCCCTGGGCTAGGTGTTGCTCAGCTTTCAGAGTTCAACTCAAGCCTCCCTCTTTCAGGAAGCCTTCCCTGACTATTGCTGCCCATGGAATCTCTCTTTCCCTCCCTTTTTCTCACGCTCTCTTTCCTTGCTCTGTGCTGGCCTTTGGCTTTCACTGTCTCAGCCTTGGAGCTGAAAGGGTCCTGAGAAATCCAACCCAGGCTTCCCTGAGCCCCCATTCTTTCAGATGGGGAAACTGAGACCCAGATACTGAATTCTCGTGGCAAATGGTTTGGTCATCTGTGGAACAGAAGTAAAATACTGCCTCCTTGGGGCTCTGTCCACACATTCAGTATTTACTGATAGGGAGTGTGGACTGGCCATTGAGTGAAGACTTAAGGTCAGGGCATGTCCCACACAAGACCTGCTGAATCCTCACTGCGATCTCCGGGGGCTAGCTGGGATCCAGCCTGACTCACCTCATGAGGTCATCACAGCACAGCCAGAAGGCCTGGGCAGGATGACTCTGGTGGTCCCACATGACCAGGGCACACCAGCCTGTGATGAGCTGGTAGGTTGACTGGGGCTCATTGGTGATGCATTTTGAATGCCACACCAAGGTGCCTGAGGCATTGCTGTTGTTGTTCTGTCGCTGTTGTGTCCAACTCTTTGTGACCCCATGGACTGCAAAACTCCAGGCTTCCCTGTCCTTCACCATCTCCCAGAGCTTGCTCAAACTCATGTCTATGGAGCCAGTGATGCCATCCAACCATCTCATCCTCTGTTGTCCCCTTCTCCTCCTGCCCTCAATCTTCCTCAGCATCAGGGTCTCTTCCAGTGAATCAGCTCTTTGCCTCAGGTGGCCAAAGTATTGGAGCTTCAGCATCCACCCTTCCAATGAATATTCAGGACTGATTTCCTTTAGGATGGACAGGTTTGATCTCCTTGCAGTCCAAGGGGCTCTCAAGAGTCTTCTCCAGCACCACAATTCAAAAGCATCAATTCTTTGGCTCTCAGCCGGATGCACAGGATGTGCTTAATACATGTTTTTGCTGTATGCACAAAGAAATGTGTCACGGAGAGTCAAGGAATGCTCTTGAGCGGGGGAGGGCCCTGCCTTTGATGGAACACGTCTTGGAGTGCTCAGGTGAGCAGCTGGCCCTGAGGAAGCAAGAGGGCATGCTGTCTCCATGGGCCTTTTTGTCGCCGAGCTGGTGTGTTCACGGTAGGATGGAACCAGGTGACTGTATCAGGGTTGAGGCGTGCTCATGGGCACTGGGGTGTGAATGGGCTGCTGTGTTCCAGGGAGCTGCTGCCCCCTTCTGCTCAGGCTCCCCACATAGAAAATGGGGGTGATAAAAATGCTCCCCTCCTGTCAGCTTGGGGGACAGTGGGGCAGGGACTTCGAGAACGGACAAGTCACATCCCTGCCTGGCCTAGTGCCTGAACACTGGGGAGCCTTCACATCAGGACCACGGCCTGGGTCCCTGTGTGGTGCCCCAGGCTGGATGACCAGGCTCTGGGGAGCATCTGCTGTGGAATGGGGCCTGCTTGGAGGATCCCGTGGCAGGGGCGAGGTGGTGCCCAGGGAGATGGGGAAGTTGGCCAGCCAGCTATCTTTAGCGCCTTCTCTCACAGCCCTTTTCCTCTGCCTGGCTGCAAGGGGCTGGGGCGGGGAGCGGCGGGAAGAGGTCACTTCTCCATAGTCACATGAAGCCCGGTGACCCGGAGGCCAGCTGTGGGGCTCAGGCAAGAGGAGGGGGCCAACTGTGGTACCTGGCACCCCTGCCAGTGTGCTGGCTGCCCTGAGGGCGGCACCCCCTGGTGCCCCCCACCCTGACACCTCTCAAGCAAGCAGAGGCCAGAGTCATGTGACTACGAGGGGTGGTTGGTGGTGCGGCGGCTGCTGGGATGTGGCATCCTCTCTCGCTCCTCGCTGGGAGCCTCCAGGCCCCCAGTTGATGAGGGCAGTGCAGTGCAGTGGTTAGCACCAACCTCCTGGCGCCCAGACTTGGCTCTCTGTGTCAGCACTGCTGAGAGTCCAGTCTGAGTGAGGGGCTCTGACTTAGTCTCCCAGGTCTCAACGTCCTCACTGTGAAAACAGGAGTGACTCCAGGAACCTTGACACACCGCTCAGAGAACTTTCATGATCACCCAGGGAGACAGCATCTAAGATGCCTGAAGGAGAACATTCTAACTCTCTGACCTGAGAAGAGTCTCTGAATATCTCTGGGCCTCCATTTTTCCCATCTGTGAAATGGGAATAATGGTTGCAAGGATTAAATAAAGTAGCTTTGAAAGGGTCTAACATAAGGTTTGCACACAGTAGGGACTCAACAAATAAGCCTCCTTGAGCACTTTTCTGGCAATCCAGGGGTTAGGACTGCACACCTCCCACTGCAGGGGGCAGGGGTTCTATCCCTGGTCAGGGAATTGAGACCTTGCATGCTGCATGGCAATGCCAAAACAAACAAACAAAAACCAAATAAGCACCAACTCCTTCTCCTTTGAGCCAAAATATGCTTTGCAGGTCCTAATACCATAGGGTCAGGATGAAGAGATGCTCGGGTTCACATCCCACCCCACCAGTCATCCACTGTGTGCCCTCAGGCAAGTTGCACACTCTCTCTGAGCCTCGGTTTCTTATTTATAAAGTGCGGTAATAATAGGAGCTGCCTCAAGGAGTGATCCTGAGTATTGTTCAGTTTAGTTAAGTCGTTCAGTCATGTCTAACTTTTTGCAGCCCCATGGGCTGCAGCACACCAGGCTTCTCTGTCCACCACCAACTCCCGGAACTTGCTCAAATTCATGTCCATCAAGTCAGTGATGCCATCCAATCATCTCATCCTCTGTCGTCCCCTTCTCCCACCTTCAATCTTTTCCAGCATCAAGGTCTTTTCTAAGGAGTCAGTTCTTTGAACCAGGTGACCAAAGTAATGGAGCTTCAACTTCAGCATCAGTCCCTCCAATGAACATTCAAGACTGATTTCCTTTAGGATTGACTGGTGTGACCTCCTTGCTGTCCAAGGGACTCTCAAGAATCTTCTCCAACCCCACACTTCATTAGCATCAATTCTTCGGCGCTCAGCCTTCTTTATAGTCCAACTCTCACATCCATACATGACTACTGGAAAAAACATAGCTTTGACTAGATGGACCTTTGTCCATAAACTAACATCTCTGGTTTTTAATATGCTGTCTAGGTTGGTCGTAACTTTTCTTCCAAGTAGTAAGCATCTTTTAATTTCATGGCTGTAGTCACCATCTGCAGTGATTCTGGAGCCCAAAAATACAAACTCTGTCACTGTTTCCATTATTTCCCCATCTATTTACCATTAAATGATGGGATTGGATGCCAGAATCTTTGTTTTTTGAATTTTGAGTTTTAAGCCAGCTTTTTCACTCTTCTCTTTTACTTTCATCAAGAGGCTCTTTAGTTCCTCTTCATTTTCTGCCATAAGGGTGGTGTCATCTGCGTATCTGAGGTTACTGATATTTCTCCCAGCAATCTTGATTCCAGCTTGTGCTTCATCCAGTCCGGCATTTCACATGGTGTATTCTTCATATAAGTTAAATAAGCAGGCTGAAAATATACAGCCTTGACATAATCCTTTCCCAATTTGGAACCAGTTCGTTGTTCCATGTCCAGTTCTAACTGTTGCTTCTTGACCTGCATACAGATTTCTCAGGAGACAGGTAAGGTGGTCTGATATTCCCATCTCTTTAAGAATTTTCCATAGTTTACTGTGATCCACACCGTCAAAGGCTTTAGTGTAGTGAAGCAAAAGTAGATGTTTTTCTGGAATCCTCTTGCTTTTTCTTTGATCCAATAGATGTTGGCAATTTGATCTCTGGTTCCTCTGCCTTTTCTAAATCCAGCTTGAACATCTGGAAGTTCTCAGTTCACGTACTTTTGAAGCCTAACTTGGAGAATTTTGAGCATTACTTTGCTAGCATGTGAGATGAGTGCAATTGTGCGGTAATTTGAACATTCTTTGGCATTGCCTTTCTTTGGAATTTGAGAGAAAACTGACCTTTTCCAGGCTTGCAGCCACTGCTGAGTTTCCCAAATTTGCTGGCATATTGAGTGCAGCACTTTCACAGCATCTTTTAGGATTTGAAATAGCCCAGCTGGAATTCCATCACCTCCTTTAGCTTTGTTTATAGTGATGCTTCCTAAGGCCCACTTTACTTCACACTCCAGGATGTCTGGCTCTAGGTGAGTGATCACACCATCGTGGTTATCTGGGTCACGAAGATATTTTCTGTATAGTTCTTCTGTATATTCTTGCCACCTCTTCTTGATATCTTCTGCTTCTGTTAGGTCACCATTTCTGTCCTTTATTGTGCCCATATTTGCATGAAATGTTCCCTTGGTATCTCTAATTTTTCTTGAAGAGATCTCTAGTCTTTCCCATTTCTATTGTTTTCCTCTGTTTCTTTGCATTGATCACTTAGGAAGGCTTTCTTATCTCTCCTTTGGAACTCTGCATTCAGATGGATGTATCTTTCCTTTTCTCTTTTGCCTGAGCATTGAGTTTATATATATGAAGTACATAGGACAGTGCCTAATAGATATAAATTATTCACAATTACTACCCCCTGCTAACCCAGGCACCACCCTCTGGAGGCCTTCAAAGTCAACGTGAGTGCTGGTTATCAAGGGCAAGGAGCTGGTGACATTGGGTCTTGGGCATCATTGGGGGTCCAGAGGGCTGGTGGGTGCCAAGGGCAGTCATTCAACATTTAATAGTTCTGATGTTAATAGGGGCTTCCAGTGTAGGAGATGCGAGTTCAATCCCTGGGTAGGGAAGATCCCTGGAGAAGGAAATGGCAACCCACTCCAGTATTCTTGCCTGGGAAATGCCATGGATAGAGGAGCCTGGCCGGCAAGAGTTCATGGGGTCACAGAAGAGTCAGACACAACTTAGCGACTGAACAACAATGTGTTAATAGGGCCTGGAAGTGTCCTGGATGCCACCTCCCTCATTCCTGGGCTCAGAGATGTTGCTTTCTTGCCTCCTACAGAGTTGGAGGCAACCCCCTCTCCTCTCCTCGCAGGGGTCCAGCTCAGGCTTTGGAGCCTCTGCTGGAAGGACAGGGAGAGCTCTTGGGGTTCCTGGGAGCAGCCAGGAGTCCGGATCCTGGGAGGCATAGGAAGCTGGAGGGGCCAGCAGGCCCTGAGTGCCAGCCTAGCAGCAGAATGTCGTAAGGAGGGCGGGGGACCCACAGAAGCTTCAGACGAGCCGCTGCGTGCCGAGAGCCTATGGGAGAAGGGTGAGGTCGCTGGAAGCCAAGGCCAGGCCCCCGGGGGGCAGGGGCAGGGCTGGGGGTGATGGGGGATGAGGACTAAGGAACGAGGATTGGGGAAGAGCACCTCCACCCGCAAGCCCGTCTCCAGGTGAGCTCCACAAAGTCGCTGGCTCTGCCTTTTAAGGCAATGGTGGCTTCTGCCATCTCCGTGTTCTCACTTGCTCAGAAATTTCCAGCAAGTATTTTCTTTATTCTTTTTTTCGGGAGGAATGGAATGAGGCTCCTTGTTTTGTCACCGCAGGATTCCGGAGAGGCCTGTATGGGGTTCTGGTGACAGGAAACACAGACCCCCGGGCACTCGGAGACCGCTCTCCGTGACACGCACAGACACGGATCTCAGCAGGCCCAGAGCGCTGTCCCGCCCACTGCGGGCCCACAGAAATGCCTGGGGACCCCATGTGGGACGCCCAGACGAACCCAAGCGCTGATGAGTCCCAGAGACGCGGGGACGTTTACTGAACACCTGCTGTATGCCCACTCGCTCAGACTTTCCCCTGGAGAGTTGCTTCCTTTGGGAGCGCAGATCTGGGCCCCAAAGCCTCGTTCCCACCTCAGGGCCTTTGTGCCCACTGGTCTCTTCGAGCGGGGCATGTTCAGCCCTTAGAGCTCCACCAGGTTGGATCCGACACACCCTCAGGCTTCAGATGGGCCTCCCCTGCCCCATCTCTCTCCATCTCTGTTTTATCTCTTCACAGCATTTAGCGCTTCTTCTTTTTTAAATAATTTAATTGGAGGCTAATTACTTTATAATATGGTAGTGGTTTTTGCCATACATTGACATGAATCAGCCATGGGTGTACAGATGTCCCCCATCCTGAAACCCCCTCCCGCTTCTTCTTTTAAAAGTGCATTTAGGGGAATTCCCTGGCAGTCCAAAGGTTAGGACTCCACGTTTTCACGGCTGAGGCCCGTGTTCAATCCCTGGTCAGAGAACTAAGATCCCACAAGTTGCACGGCACAGCCAAAAAGTAACGTTCTCAATCAATGTCTATAGTATAGAGCCCTTCGCTATCCAATGTGAGTGTGTACGTGTGTGTGTTTAAGTCGCTTCAGTCGTGTCCAACTCTTTGCGACCCTATGGACGGTAGCTCATCAGACTCCTCTGTCCATGGGATTCTCCAGGCAAAAATACTGGAATGGGTTGCCGTGCCCTCCTCCAGGGGATCTTCCCCACCCAGGGACTGAACCCGTATCTTTTAAGTCTCTGGCATTGGCAGGCAGGTTCTTTACCACTAGCACCACTTGGGAAGCCCCTCATAATCCAAGAATCAACTCAAAAAGTTTTACAACCCAATAGTAAATATAAGCTTCCAATTTGAATGAAGAGTAAAATATACCAGTCAGGGCCCCGACCATACAAAATGATAATATTCAAAGGAAGCTCACAGTTTAGCGGGGCTTCCCAGGTGGTGCCAATGGTGAAGAACCTGCCTGCCAACACAGGAGAAACAAGAGACACAGATTCGATCCCTGGGTTGGAAAGAACTCCTGGAGGAGGAAATGGCAATCCACTCCAGTATTCTTGCCTGGAGAATCCCATGGACTGCAGCTACATAGCACGCACAGTTCAGAATCATCCTACTGTTTTTAGATCCACAGCAATTCTTTTTGTAATAATTGGATTTAACAGTACCATAATTATAATGAACAAGTTAAATCATGTGTGTATGCTCAGTTCTGTCTGCCTCTTTGCGACCCCATGGACTGTAGCCCATCAGGCTCCTCTGTCCGTGGGATTTTCCAGGCAAGAATACTGGAGTGGGTTGCCATTTCTTCCCCCAGGGGATACTCCCAACCCACGGATTGAACCCACGTCTCCTGCATTGGGAGGCAGATTCTTTACCGCTAAGCTACCTGGGAAGCCCCGTGTTATATCAGGGATCTCTAAATTCTGGAATCAACTAACAAATGCATTAATCAACTACGAATAAGTATTACCCCATATTTATCACCAATGACTCAGGTGTTTCTTAAGGATCATTTGACTATTTCATTTTCAAAGTTCTGAAAAGGTCAACAGACCATACAAAGAGATTTCTTTAGGCTCCTGCTTAACACTAAAACTTCCGCAAACTGCTGGCCTTGATTCAGGGCCGAAGCATCCATCGCTTCTATTATCTAAATAATAAATCTTAGCAGACCAACGCTTAATTTTTTTTTTTTTCACTTTTTTAGGCTGCGAGACACGTAGGATCTTATTTCCCTGACCAGGGATAGAATCTGTACCCCGCTGCAGTGGAAGCTTGGAGTCTTAACCCCTGGACCACCAGGGAAGTCCCTCGTCGCTTCTAAAACTGTCCTGTTTGCCAGTGTTTACTGTCTGCCCTCCCCAACTAGAGGATAAGCTCAAGAGCTGGGCCTCTGAGTTCAGCACGGCTTCCCCAGCACCTGTGAGCCTGGCGGGCACTCAGGGTTTCTTAAGGGTGAAGTTGATCCCACACACATGGGTGGGCTTACTGCTGCCCCTGGGAAGCCCAAATTCTCATTCTGACCACA
Source organism: Moschus berezovskii (assembly GCF_049115385.1). Lineage (NCBI taxonomy): Eukaryota > Metazoa > Chordata > Mammalia > Artiodactyla > Moschidae > Moschus > Moschus berezovskii. Next base: position 114,549,131 of record NC_142465.1, read on the forward strand.
GTTCCAGCCACTCTGTGAGCCCACCGGAACCATCTTCTGCACTAGATCCCACAGCCACCATTGCCAAGGTGTCAGTCTCCAACCAGCTGAGGTTGAGGTTCAGATCTGTCATCTGGGAGGTGCCCAAGATCACTCCCTGGCCAGGGGCAGGGCAGAAACAAGGAGCATGGGGACATGGGGACATGGGGATATGGGGATGGTCGGCAGACAGGGGCTCAGTCAAGCAAGCCTGCTCTTGAAAAGTCTCTCTGTGCACGTGTGCGGCCAGGAGGCTCTGGTCTGTCTCTGCTGTCAGATGCATGTGTGCAAGCCGGCAGCCTGTTCTCTGGACCCCACATCCCCAGTCATCCTCTACAACTGGGCAGATTCCTAAAAGGGAGTGAGGCCTAGCCAGGACATCTCAAACCAGCAAAGCCCTTCCTACCTGGGCTGGATGGGCAGCTAGGCTCCAGGGCTGACATAAGGTCTGCAGAGGCCCACAGGTTCAGAGGCCAAGGGCAACTGGGGTGGGTGAGGGGACGAGATGGGGCCTCAACCATCTCAGCACCTTCCCCAGGACGTGATTGGAGGGAAACTTCTGCAGTGACAAGACCAGGAACCCAGCTCCCGTGCTCTGGTCCTGCCAGAGCTGCCTGGTGGCCTTGGGGCAGGTCCTGACGCTTTCTGGCTGTGGGCTTGACTCCAGGGACTATGGGGCATTTGAACAGGCCCTGGTTGGGGAGGGAACTGAGCCCCCTGCAAAGTCCAGAGTCCTCCTACAAGGCTGTCCCAACTGGGTGCTGCCCATTCTCGCCCCCTGGTGGCTCTAGCCTTGAGTGCAGCTCCCGCCAGTCAGGGCCCAGGTCCTGGGAAGACAGGTGCAGCAAGGGTAGCAAACTAGCAGAGGCTGGCTTTGAGGCCCACTGCCCCACTCAGTTCAGAAGGGACTCCAGGAAAGCTGGGCAAACACAGATGGTGGGGAGGTGGTCCCAGGCTTAAGGGTTCTTGCTCAGCCTCCTCCACCACAGAACCCACCCAAGTGTGGAGGGGGCAGGGGTGGGGGTGGGGGACGTTTATTGAGAAGCAGAGGCCACCTCCAGTAATCTTGACACAGAATCCACAGTGCCTTGGGTTAGATTCCTGGGTAACAGAGATTCCATGCAGGAAACAGCAACCCACTCCCGGATTCTTGCCTAGAAAATGCCACAGGGGAGCCTGGCATGCTACATACAGTCCATTCAACAGAGAACACATGCTCGCTCGGTCAATCTTCCCATTACGACTACTCCAAAATAGAAAATACCAGAACCCAGGTGATTAATAATTGGTGGGCAACCAGCTGGCTGCCAAGATGCTGGGCAGGGATGTCGGAAGTGCCGGGGCTGTGGTCTCCGCCCTGCTTAGGTGGGGCCAAGGCAAAACATGCCACATAGGCAGGTGACATGGGCAGCTGGGATTGGAAAGGAGATGTTGGGATTCACTGCACCAAAGGGTGGGCGAGACCCCAGAAGCCGGCGCAGAGGTCCAGGAACCAAGCTGCTCAACGGCCTGTTGTTCAGTTATGTATGTCTGACTCTTTGCAAACCCATGTACTGCAGCATGCCAGGCTTCCCTTTCCAACTACCAGGAGCTTGCTGACTGGCCTACAAGATGCCAGATGCTCAACAATAGTCAGCACAACACAGGGGCCAGAGACCAGAATGCAAACAAGGTTTCAACAACATGACAAGCCAGGTGAGCCAGGTCAAGGCACTCAACCCTCACCAACCCATATTCTCAATCTAATTTTAATCACCAGGGCCTTCCACAAAGCAAATTCATATTCTGAGGCCCAAGGGACATGCAGATCCTTCTGCTTAACATCCATCCTCTCCCACAGCCAGAACCTGGCTGATGGTTACAAAAGAACCTCAGCAAGCCCTAATTGGAACCCCTCCAGCGATCAGTGACTAAATCATGTAGCTGGACACTCAGCAGAGCCAGGGTCTGCCCTGCCAGTGAGTGACAAGGACTCCAGGTCCTCATTGCCTTGTGCACTGCCACACAAGCGACCCAGACACCCTGCCCGATGACAAACATTTCACACAAGGCTCACTCCCCAGGCTGGCTGGCTCTCAACTTTTGCTTCATCTTCACCAGACATGGGGCCACTGTGTTAAGGCAAAGAGCTGGGGGGACCCAGGGAGCATGAGGGCCCAAGGGGAGCAGCCAGAACTGAGAGAGCAAAGTCAGAGGCAGATGTCACTGAAAAATAATTTTATTGAGATTCTACCAGCTGTACAATCTGTTCTATTAGGCTCCTTCTTCCTTTGCAATTCGGTCCTTCTTAAGTGGTCCCTGTGGAGAGAAAAGCAGCAAGGTTAGAGGCAGAAGGCAGTAGTCTCAACTTTCCCAACCCCAGTGGGTCAGACTGGACTGGTCTCCCCAGTCCTGGCACAAAAGAACAAATGCAGCACCACATGGGCAGGCTGACAGGTGACAGCAGCTGAAAGCCACCCCCACCCCAGCCTGAGGGCAGCAAGTACTTACCATGAAGGCTTTCTTCTCTTCCACAGTCTGGAAGCGACCATGACCAAATTTGGAGGTGGTGTCAATAAATTTGAGGTCGATCTTCTCCAGGGCCCGCCGTTTGGTCTGCACCAGCAAGGACTGTGGGCCAAGAGGTGAAGGTTAGAGAGCCAAGCCTTTCCCTGTATCACCTTAGTTCACAGCCCTTCACCTTACAGGGATGAGGTGAGGATACGGATGAGGATATAGGCAAGCAACAAACATCTGGGCCAGGCCAGATGGAATTTTCTCCTCCCAAGACGTCAAGCGTAGCAATTCCTCCCTACCAATTCCCCTAACAAAGCTCGGCATTCCCCTCACCTTGCGCAGAGTGAGCACTCGTTTCTTGGTTCCCACCACACAGCCTTTGAGCATCACAAAGTCATTGGTCACCTCACCATAGTGGACAAAGCCACCCTGGGAAGGAGCAAGGTCATCGGGTCAGTGCAGATCAAGCATGAGGCTGTAGCCAGGTCTGATAACACTCACGCCCTGACTCCCAGGTCCTGGTAGGCCAAGGACAGCCACCTGACTAGAGCTGTTCTCAGAAGGAAGGCAGCATGGAATACTTCCGCAGTCTGACTCGGGCGCTGTGCCCAGCGCTCATTCCAGGGTCTCATCACTGAACAGCTGGCCCCACCCCACACCAGTCCTCACCATGGCTGGATGCTGCCGAGGGGACCAGTGAACTGTGGGTAAAAACTGATCCTGACCCCATAGGGGAGGCCTGGGACTCGGGAAATCCCCCACCAGACTAGACAGGATTTGCAAGGACAGCTCCCATTACTCACCAGAGGGTTGATGCTCTTGTCAGACAGATCGTAATCAGTAGAGGCATTGTTCTTGATCAGTTTGCCGTCCTTGATGAAGTAACCCTGACCAATCTTGTAGATCTGAAGGAAGAAATGAGCATAAATATTTGATTAACAAGAAAACAAGGCAGGCAGGGACTCAAGTTGACTGGAGGCAAGGACTACCAAGGGACAAATGAATCCCCAATTTGGGGGCGGGGTAGCCTGCAAAGGACTCTAGGAAAGCAGTTATGACCTTGACCCTCATGATGGGGCATCCTAGGCTCACAGCAAAGAAAAGCCACCTGGGCCTGAACAATGCCATCCAGGGAGATAAGGGATGGGGCCTCTCCAACACCATGGGACAGAAGAGGATAAACGAGACTCCTATCCTCAACCGGAGCAGAATTACCTTCAAGGATGGCACTTCACAAACTAAGACACTGACGAGTCACAACTGTGCCACCAGGCATGAGCAACCAAGTCCATGTGCTGCGCCGCCAAACGGACTGACGAGGAAGCCCACGAGCCCCAGTGATGGAGCTGAAGTCCCCTCAGGGCCCGCGCGCACCTCACCTTCTTGTTGATCTCAGTGCGGTGATGGTAGCCCTTCTGCCCAGCCCGAGCCACAGAGAAGGCCACCCGGGCAGGATGCCACGCCCCAATACAGGCAACCTTGCGCAGCCCTCGGTGGGTCTTACGGGGCAGCTTCTTGGTGTGCCAACGGCTGGTGACCCCTGGAAGAGACACAGTCTGTTAACATGATGCCTGGTACCATGCCACTGGCCCTTTTGTGCTATGAATGCCCAACTTCAGTTTGTGGTACTTTGTCCAAAGAAATACACCACCACCTGACTGCAACAATCCTCTCCCTTATTATACCTCCATCCATCCAGGGTGATTACCAGCTTAGACATAAACCTGATTTCAGCAACAACATCAAGCTTCAGAGAATCACCCCTGTACCAGAATATCATGTGGACCCAGGAGGATTCACGAAGCCCCGAGCCCAGTGTTTTGCAGCGTGTTCAAAAGCCATTCACCCCAATCCCACATACTGACCCAACCACCTGACCAGAGCTATCCTCAGAAGGAAGGCAGCGAGGAATATTTCCGCAGTCTGACTCGGGCACTGTGCCCAGCGCTCATTCCAGGGCCTCATCACTCAACAGCGGGGCCCAACATCTCTCTCCCAAGGTAACCACAGCAACTCACACCACTGCAAAGCTCACCTTTGTAGCCTTTGCCCTTGGTCACCCCAATGACATCAATCATCTCATCCTGGCCAAATACTTGGCTCACAGGGACCTGCTGCTCAAGCCTCTCGCGGGCCCAGTCCAGTTTCTCAGCCACAGTGCCTCCATTCACCTGGATCTCCATGAGGTGGGCCTTCTTCTGGCGCAGAGGAAGCAGGCGCATCTAGAAAGGCACAGGTAATTCAGTGTGGGAGGACTACAAGCCGGGCAAAACACCAAGAACCTCCCACCAACCGGCTCCCTGTTCCTGATCGGTCCTTTTGGCCAGTGCCTTTGGGGTACCTCCTCTGGTTTGCCCTAGCCATCTAGCATGCTGTGAACCGTCAATAAGCCACTTTTAAAAAGAGCAGTATAGTGCTGCAAATACAAGCTATGAGGAACAAAACCTAAACAAAGCTTTTTAAAGCTGGCCAGCGCTATGCTACTGAGCTACCTTCAGTGGACACAACCACAAATCTGTGGTAATGTGGTCACCACTAATCACACAAGACTACTCTTCACTTAAAAATGACAGGTACACACAGGTTAACAACCCAGATTATACCCAGTCTAACCCAGAAAACTAAAAGCTAAAGCTAACTGAACTCAAGTCAAGTCTGAAGTACAAACTCAAGTCAGCCTCTCGACACTATTTTCAGTTTTAGGTGCTAGACTATATAAGTTATGACTCACCAATTCCTTCAAACCAGTTTTCCTTAAAAAAAACAAAACAAAACAGGACATGGTTTTATCTAATTAAGAACCACTGGGGACACAGTGCCCTCTGCTGGCAACAAAAAACCCTGCGTGGAGCCAGCAGATGCCTTCTCAAGCCACCCTGTGTCCTTATGTTCTGGCCCCAGGAACCCAAGTCTCAAGGCAGGGTCTTGGCTGGACTGTTGCTTTCAACAATCTCTGATCCACCAGGAAAATACATTTAAGGACCTGAAAATCTTACTATCCCTAAAATCATGAGGTCTGCACAAACCCAGTCTGAGCACAGAATCAATTCAGATGACAACAGAGTCCCCCCAGAGCCACCGGTGATCATGCAGGGCATCGCTCTCACATGGGCAGCAGCGGGTAGTCACCCTCCTCATGGCCCTGGCCAGCACTTACCTGGGTGTGGGCAATGACACGGATGACCTGACAGTACTTCTTCATGCTACTGAAGTCCCTCTCAAGTTGTTTCTTGCCATCTACGTCCTGCCACTTCTTGCAGTATTTGGTGAAGGCCTTCTTCTTAGATTTATGCCTTCAGGAGCAGAGCAGAGTTGGGGAGGGGGCCCAGGTGCCAGCCTTCATCACCCCTCCAATGGGTGAGGGGGAGGCACACAGGCACCGTGTGGGGACGGGGCTCATTGCCGGCTTCTAAGGAGCCTTTTCCACCGGCAAGCGGAGCCTGGATGGAGCTCATCGGGCAGAGCCGAGCGGAGCTGAGCAGAGGTCCACAAGGTTAATAATGAAAGACAACATTCGGATACACAAATTCTTGCTCCAAGTTAGCCATTAACCAGATCATACACCTGGGGAGGGCTGGGGGTGTTAGTCACTGCTCTCAGTAGACCCCCAAAACTTGTCAGCTACCAAGAGGATTGGCTGAACTGAGGCAGCACCCAAGGTCAACACCAAAGGCAATGTCCCGGGACGCTGCTCCCATTGTCCCTGAGAACTGTTCTCTGCCCCAGAGGCAACTAAACCTGACACCAGAGCAGCTGCCCTGCCACCAGCTTTGGAGCTGAGGCCCTACACAGCACACTGCCCTTTCCCGGAGCCCAACCCAGGGTGAGCCCAGCTGCGGCTCCCTTACCAGTTCTTGTAAAAGCGCCTTTTGCACTCGTCGCTGATATGCTCAGCAAAGATGGTCTTAAAGGTCCGGAGGCCTCGGGGTGTTTCCACGTAGCCCACGATGCCCACAATCACCATGGGTGGAGTCTCCACGATGGTCACAGCCTCCACAACTTCCTTCTTGTTCACCTCTGCAAATATAGTAGATAGTCAAAAACTGAGTGGACTAGTGAGTCCCTACACTTGCCCTTCCAGGCCAGCAATCTGCTTCACGGTACAGGAGTCTGCAGCAGTCTGCACCTCTCACGACTGTCCTCACTGCAGACTGCTCAGCAGGCACGCAGATATTTTCAACTTGATCAAAACCATCTGGTCCCTACTCAGCCATGTAACAGTCTGGCTCCAGTTCTGGTCTGTTATAACCATCTCTAGAGACAAATTCCTCATTGCTTTCAGAATACAAGAATACTAAGTATAGTAAGGTAGTAACACCAGAGCCTGGAAACCATTTTAACTGTCTAACGCTATCTGCTTCAGTAATCAGTGTTACATGTTCTACTTAGTGACTTTTCTACTTCGATTTCCCAGGGAAAAAATACTGCAATGTGCTGCCATTTCCTTTTCCAAGGATCTTCCCGACCCAGGGTTCTCCTGCTTGCCAGGCAGGTTTTTACCACTGAGCCAGCGGGGGAACCCTTCTATCCTTTGGCTCTTAACAAATTTACTCACCATGCTCCTTGACTTCATTATACCCCTCTGCCTAAAACGATGCTAGTCAACTGAACCCTGGAGCACTTATCCTAAAATATATTTCCATTCTGAAGTCCAGAGGTTCTGATCTCCCCAAAGCCTGCTCCCTTCTGACTGCTTGGCCCCACCTAGTCAGTTCCCACCATCTCCAGCTCTCCCATCAGCTAGGAAGATGCAGCATGTACTTACTGGACCCTGGCCTATCGACCTCCCTCACAATGTGGGTCATGCCAGCCTTGTAGCCGAGGAAGGCGGTGAGGTGCACGGGCTTGGAAGAGTCATCCTTGGGGAAGCTCTTCACCTTCCCGCGGTGCCGGCTGCTGCGCTTCCGAGGCAGGAAGCCCAGGGACCCGTGCCTGGGAGCAGAGAACTTCCTGTGAGACTAAGAGAAATAGATGAACATTAGCACCTTCCGAGTAGCTTCATTCCCAGAGACCTAGGTTTTAATAAGATTTCAAGCAATGATGAATCCACGCCAGTAACCCAGGTAAAAGGTTTACATGCAGAATTAAGTTTTATTCTTTGGAATCACACAACCAGAAGACATTATTCAGCCAAACTTGAACGTTTACCTTAACTCCTCACCCTGTAATTTAAAGAAAATGAACCATCCCTTTTCTTCTTTAAGAAAACAAAGACACACCAGGAAGTGGCAATAAGACTCGCTTAACAAGCCTTGTAATACTCAAGATTCTGATCATTATTATTGCCATTTTGCCCAGGGACTCCTGGTCAAAGGGCTGGGTGGTGGACAATGGTACTGAAGGGTTCCTCATGCTCTCAACCTTGGAGGCCTCTAGAACTCGACAGAGCCAAATCAGAACATGACAATCAGCACAGTGTCTCTGTCCGCCCGTCATTAAGTTCATCATCTCTGGTTTCTGAGAACTCTAGAGGACAAAGGAGTTGTACCAACCTATCCAGACGTTTCGGAATGAGGCCTCAACAACCCCTGCCCCTAATACTATCTCCAGCCTGCCGGCCTGGATTTCTGCACCTTTTAACACTACTGCCAAACAATCGCACACAAGGTCCTCCTGCCAAAGGGCTCACGACTTGTATCTCGAAAGCTGATATCGAAATCCAGGAATAGTCCATGGTTTGAAAAACGTAGGGCCCAGGCCCCACAAGCCAAGGCCTCTCGCCAGCCGAGAGGCAGGCCCCAAACCATCCTCAAGTGCCGGATGTTTTCAGGAAATAGACCTGACCGAGGGTTCCGCTGAGTGCCCCGTGCTACAACAGCAGAACCCCGGCGCCGGGTGAGCCGAGATGGCGAGGATGTGCCGCGGATTCAGCCATGCCACCACGACAAAGAGGAAGCCGCCATGACACTACATACCATCCTTCTATCGGAAGCTGCCGGTAGAGGTCGGCCCGCTGGCCGCGCGAGATATATAAACCCTAGTCTGGCTCCGCCCCTTCCGGCGTACGAGCGCGCACCCGCGGCAGACGTCGGGTCGCGGGGCGGGCACTGGACTCCATTTCCGCGCATGCTCGTTCTCGCCTTGCTTGCGCTCCGACCAGGGCGTCAGTTTGGTAGGCGGCATTTAGAGGTCCTACGGCGAGCGGCTGGGTTTACACTTAGTGAAAATTCTCGGACGCGCCGGCAGAAAATCAAAATACTACCACCCGACGGCGTTGGACACTAGCCAACTTTTGAGGAAACGTTGAAACGCGCTGTTACGGTGAAAGAAAATGGTCAGTCACCTCTGGAATTGAATAACCCTATTGGGGCCGAAATGGCAACCCACTCCAGTAGTCGTGCCTGGAGTATCCCATGGACAGAGCAGCCTGACGGGCTACAGTCCATGGGGTCGCAAAGAGTCGGACACGACTGAAACACACACACATTGGGGCTTCAGTTCCAAAGCGTTTTCACACGTGGTGTATCATTTCCGTCCACCACACTTGATCATCGATGTTGCCATTTTTCAGGCATGTTGAAGTGGAATCAGTTGCACCGCCCCCACCAGCTCAAAGTTAGAAAAGACTGAACCTCTGGTTTTCCTGGCTTCCAACTCAAAGGCGCTTCCCGACACCAGCTTGCCTTAAATGCGTGCTGATTTGGGGTTTTCCCTCCCTCTAGCTCCATCTCGGCCATTCCTCCCAGTATCGGGCTGCGAGGACTGACGCTTGATTCTGATGGTCTGAGGCGGCGAAACCACCTCACCAGCTGCCGGTCCTCACGAAGCCTGACTCTCCCCGCCTCCCAGATCCGAGGCATGAAGGACCCTCGCTGATCTCTGCCTGGGCTCGGAGTCACCTAGGAATCTCCTAGTTGCTCTCCCTGCCGCCAGGCTCGTCCCTCCAAATCTAAGAATCATATTATCTTCTGGTTACTTCCCGTGCCCTCCCCCACCTTCATTCCTAGTTATTTCCTTTGGTTTCAGGCTTAACTCCTGAGCCTGCAAGCAAAGAATCGGCCCTAACTAGCTGCTCCAGCCTCTTCTCTGTGGGTGAACACACACACACACTTTTCCACCTTAAACCTCCATCCCACCCGTTCTGTTCTTTGATTCTGGGCCTGGCCATTGTTCACACCGTTATTTAAAAAAGTTCTCATTTAACCTTCACTCCATCCCCCCAGTGGCAGTGTTGAGAGTCCTCAGCCCCTTATTGGAAATCTTTTGGGCCAGATCTGTTTCCAAATTCAGTGTTTTTCATGTTTTAGATAATATGCAATATGGTGCACATACTGTATATTATGTAATCCTCCCTAAGCTCTTTAATGAAACATGTTAATTCTGAAAAGAGACATGAATATTCACATGGAGTGGAATAAATAGCCCCACAGTTCACGACTAACTTAGCTGCCTAAAAAATTCAGATTAGTTTCATTTTTGCCACCAAATGACGTAAAGTTTTTTCATAATTTAATTTACAGCAATGTGGATGGACCTAGAGAGTATCATACTCAGTGAAGACAGAAAAAGACAAATACTGTGACAGCACTCATATGGAATCTAAAATATGAATGAACTTATTTACCAAACAGAAGCAGACTCAGGTAGAAAACAAAGGTATGGTTACCAAACAGGAAAAGGGTTAGGGAAGGCATGAATTGGGAGATTGGGATTAGATAAAAATTGCTATATATAAAATAGAGAAACAAGGTCCTACTGTATGCCACAATACCCTATAATAAACCATAATGGAAAAGAATATGAAAAAGAATGTATAACCAAATCACTTTCGTTTACACCAGAAACTTAACATTATAAATCAAAACTTTTCATTTTAGAATGGCAGACAAGGAATTATGGCCCACACTGTGCCCTTTTACAGAGAAAACTAAGTTCAGGCCAAAAAGGAATAATTTGGCAAAAGTCATGCAATTAAGAAAGGATAGAGCTGGTTTTCATGGTTTCAGACTCAGGGTTCAGTCGCCTCTTCACTGGAAAAGGAGGTCTGAGGTCCTGAATCACTCATTCGATCAATAAATTCTTCCTGAAGTCTTGCTCCATGTCAGATGCTGCACCAGGCTGTGGGAATGAAACAGAGGTAAGGGGGCAGGGCACAACCTTTGAAAGAATGACAAATCCCGAGGACACCACGTACTGATTAGAACCAAAGAGGTCCAAGATAACAGACTAGTCCACTTCCACTAGACCTTGAGCCTCAGTATATGCTCACTGGAACACATCAGCAAGCTACGTGATGCACTCGCCGGCACCATGACAGTTCCAGGCCGACCATCAAAGACGAAAAAGTGGGGCATTGGCCCAATTCCAGCCTGGCCTTTCGCATGATGTACTCTGCATATAAGTTAAATTTACACTGTGACAATATACAGTCTTGTCGTACTCCTTTCCCAATTTTGAACCAGTCTGTTGTTTGATGTCCAGTTCTGTTGCTTCTTCACCTGCATACAGGTTTCTCAGGAGAGACAAGTAAGGGGGTCTGGTATTTCCATCTTCTAGGAATTTTTCACGGTTTGTTGTGATGTACACAGTCAAAGACTTCAGCATAGTCACTGAAGCAGAAGCAGATGTTTTTCTGGAACTCTCTTGCTTTTTTTATGATCCAACAGATGTTGGCAATTTCATCTCTGGTTCCTCTGCCTTTTCTAAATCCAGCTTGTATATCTGAAAGTTCTTGGTTCATGTACTGTTGAAGCTTAGCTTGAAGGATTTTGAGCCTGACCTCGCTAGCGTGTGAAGTGAGCACAATTGTACTGAACTGAACTTGAACATTCTTTGGCATTGCCTTTCTTTGGGATTGGAATGAAAACTGACCTTTTCCAGTTCTGTGGTCTCTGCTGAGTTTTCAAAATTTACTGACATATTGAGTGCAGCACTTTAACAGCATCATCTTTTCCAGTTCTGTGGCCTCTGCTGAGTTTTCTAGATTTGCTGGCATATTGAGTACAGCACTTAACAGCATCGTCTTTTAGAATTTTGAATAGCTCTGCTTGAATTCCATCACCTCCAGTAGCTTTGTTCGTAGTAATGCTTCCTAAGGCACACTTGACTTCACACCCCAGGATGTCTGGCTCTAGATGAGTGAGCACACCGTCATGGTTACCAGAGTCATTAAGAACTATTTTGTATAGTTCGTCTGTATATTCCTGCCACCTCTTCTTAATTTCTTCTGCTTCTCTTAGGTCCTTGGCATTTCTGTCCTTTATTGTGCTCATCTTTGCATGAAATATTCCTTCAGTATCCCCAATTTTCTTGAAGAGATCTCTAGTCTTTCCCATTCTATTGTTTTCCTCTAGAGATATTGCCTTGGGCCTCAGCTTTCCCATCTGTCAAATGAAGGATTCATTCATTCATTTAGCGAATTTGTACTGAGCCTACTGTGTCTAAGAATGACAAAGGGTCAACTAAAGAGGGGGATCAAATTGCCAACATCCATTGGATCATTGAAAAATCAAGAGAGTTCCAGAAAAATACCTACTTCTGCTTTATTGACTATGCCAAAACCTTTGACTGTGTGGATCACAACAAACCGTGGAGAATTCTTCAAGAGATGAGAATACCAGACAACCTGACCTGCCTCCTGAGAAATCTATATGCAAGTCAAGAAGCAAAAGTTAGAAGTGTACATGGAACAACAGACTGGTTCCAGATCAGGAGAGGAGTACGTCAAGGCTGTATATTGTCACCCTGCTTATTTAACTTATATGCAGAGTACATCATTCGAAATTCCGGGCTGGGGGAACCACAAGCTGGAATCAAGATTGCCGGGAGAAATATCAGTAACCTCAGATATGCAGATGACACCACCCTTATGGCAGAAAGTGAAGAAGAACTAAAGAGCCTCTTGATGAAAGTGAAAGAGGAGAGTGAAAAAGCTGGCTTAAAACTAGAAAACAAAGGTCATGGCATCCGGTCCCATCACTTCATGGCAAATAGATGGGGAAACAGTGCAAACAGTGAAAGACTTTATTTTCTTGGGCTCCAAAATCACTGCAGATGGTGGTTGCAGCCATGAAATAAGATGCTTGATCCTTGGAAGAAAAACTATGACCAACCTAGATAGCACATTAAAAAGCAGAGACATTACTTTGCCAACAAAGGTCCGTCTAGTCAAAGCTATGGTTTTTCCAGTAGTCATGTACGGATGTGAGAGTTGAACTATAAAGAAGGCTGAGCGCTGAAGAATTGATACTTTTGAACTGTGGTGTTGGAGAAGACTTTTGAGAGTCTCTTGGACTGCAAGGAGATCCAACTAGTCAATCCTAAAGGAAATCAGTCCTGAATATTCATTGGAAGGACTGATTCTGAAGCTGAAACTCCAATACTTTGGCCACCTGATGCAAAGAACTGACTCATTGGAAAAGACCCTGATGCTGGAAAAGATTGAGCATGGGAGGAGAAGGGGACGACAGTGGGTGAGATGGTTGGATGACATCACTGACTCGATGAATATGAGTTTGAGTAAGCTCCAGGAGCTGGTTATGGACAGGGAGGCCTGGTGTGCTACAGTCCATGGGGTCACAAAGAGTTGGACATGACTGAGCAACTGAACTGAACTGAAAGATGGGGATAAAGTAGAAGGGCTTTCACTATTCCTTGCAAGCCATCAGGTGGGTGACCACGAAAAGGACCCTGAGGGTTGACATGAATGATCAGAATCAGGAGATCTTTAGGATCCATAGGATCTGGAGACTATTTATATGAGTCACTGTGAGGGGCCTGGGATAGCCAGCAGAGATAGCAGGAGTTAAGATAACCATTTTGGAATATTGGATAGATAGTGTTATTTTTGCGGCTTCCCTAGTAGCTAAGCTGGTAAAGAATCCACCTGCAATGCCAGAGACCCTGGGTCAGGAAGATCCCCTGGAGGAGGGATAGGCTACCCACTCCAGTATTCTTGGACTTCCCCGGTGGCTCAGAATCTGCCTGCATTGCGGGAGACCTGGGTTTAATCCCTGAGTTGGGAAGATCCCCTGGAGGAGGGCATAGCAACCCACTCTAGTATTTTTGCCTGGAAAATCCCCAAGGACAGAGGAGTCTGGCAGGCTACAGGCCATGGGGTTGTAAAGAGTCTGAGCGACTAAGCACAGCACAGTGTTCCTTTTACAAAGGATAGATTAACTTCTATATATAGGTTTGGAATTATTTATGGGGTTAACTGTATCATCTCTTCTTCCAAGAACAAAACTAAGGCTACACAGAGATGTATGCGAATCAACAAGAAGAACCTAAGGATGTGAGAGAAGAGAAATAAGATGAAGCCAGAGGGATTGATGCCAAAAGCTCAGCCTCTCTGTATATACTAGTGCAGAATCGAATCACGTACAGGATTCTGGCTGAACTAGGAAAGAAAATTTTGTTGCTTTGCCAGGCAAAGGGCTTGGGAATTTGGTGAGGAGTTTTATGGCAACAGATCATGGTGAGGTTGTTGATAAGATTAAGGGTGTGTGTAGGGTCTCTGATGAGCTTCTCTGATCCCTTTAATCTTTTTTTTCTTTTACATATTTATTTATTTGGCTGCCTTGGGTATTAGTTGGAGAAGGAAATGGCAACCCACTCCAGTACTCTTGCCTGGAAAATTCCATGGACAGAGGAGCCTCGTAGGCTACAGTCCGTGGGGTTGCAAAGAATCAGACACGACTGAGCAACTTCACTTCACTTTTGAGTCTTAGTTATGGCACATGAGATCTTTCATTGCAACAGGAACTTTCTAGTTGTGGCACGTGGCTCCAGAGCATGTGGGCTCAGTAGTTATGGCATGGAGGCTTAGTTACTTTGTGGCAGGTGAGATCCAGGAATTGAAGCTGCATCTCCTGCATTTTGAGGCAGATTCTTAACCACTGGACAGTCTCTAATCTTTCCTCAGCCAAAGTTTCTTGGCTGTACCTCCTTTGATTAGCAACTGTTGGAACTGGCCTTTGGGAACTCGGGGAAGGTCATGGAGCCTGGAGTCTTGCCTACAAGAAACGGGGGACAAAAAGGCCTCCATGACTGGGAACCCGACAAGGCACCACTCGGTTTCAGGATTACACCCAAAACACACATTATAGACCACTCTTCATGCAAGAGTAGTCCTTCCATTTGGCTTCAAGCCTCTTCCAGCCAAATACAAAAGATAAATATGATCAGTAACATGATTCACAACATCCACATGATATAAACAAACAATGACCAAAGGAATCCACTGTGCCTGGAATAAGGCTTTAAATAAATTTCTCAGGGAGATGGCGTTCTGCTAAAGGGATCAAAATGGGATGCAGCTAATGACACCCTGAACATCACGTCACAGTGAACACACAGTTAAGCACATTTGTGCAGACCAGTGAAATTTGGGTGACACACAGAGCCCATCTGGGCGAGCTGTTTACCACAGGTCAAAACAAAGGAGTTAGGTTTCTTGATCCCTGATTACTGATTTAATCCAAAGAAAAAATCCAGAGTCTAGAAAGAAATGAACTGACTTTGTTCATAAATGGTCCTCTGTCAATAGTGCTTTTCAAAATGGAACTCCTAGTAAGGAATGGAAAAGGGCCCATGCTTTGCTCAAATCATTGAAGGGCAGTTATTCTCTGCTGCTAGGTAAAACCCAAGGTGTGGACCAACCTCGGCAGCAGGAGGTTAGGGGGACCAGAAAAGCAGAATGGAGAAGCACAGGGGAATTCCCTGCTGGTCTGGTGGTTAGGACACAACTCCCTCACTTCCAGGGCCCCAGGTTCAATCCCTCTGCTTTCTTTCACAGCAGAGAGAAAAAAAAAAGGAGACGTGTGAGGGCAAGGGAGAAGAGAGGACTTGAGTAAGGCGGTTTTGTCATGAGTGTTTCAACATCCATCTCTCTTGTTGTTCAGTCATTCAGTCGTGTCTGACTCTTTGTGACCCCATGGACTGCAGAACACCAGGCTTCCCTGTCCTTCACTATCTCCCTGACTCAAACTCATGTCCATTGAGTCAGTGATGTCATCCGACTGTCTCATCCTCCCTCGTCCCCTTCTCCTCTTGCATTCAATCTTTACCATCATCAGGATGTTTTCCAATGTGTTGGCTCTTTGCATCAGGTGGCCAAAGTATTGAAGCTTCAGCTTCAGCATCAGTCCTTCCAATGAATATTCAGGGTTGATTTCCTTTAGGATTGACTGGTTGGATCTCCTTGCAGTCCAGTTCAGTCAGTTCAGTTCAGTTCAGTCGCTCAGTCGTGTCCGACTCTTTGCAACCCCATGAATCACAGCATGCCAGGCCTCCCTGTCCATCACCAACTCCTGGAGTTCACTCAAACTCATGTCCATCGAGTCGGTGATGCCATCCAGCCATCTCATTCTCTGTCGTCCCCGTCTCCTCCCGCCCCCAATCCCTCCCAGCATCAGAGGACGCCTTATTCAGATTCTTAGTGTTAGCCTGCGGTTGTCGTTCAGTCGCTCAGTTGTGTCTGAATCTTTGCGACCCTGTCGACTGCAGCACGCCAGGCCTCCCTGTCCCTCACTTTCTCCCAGAGTTTGCCCAAGTTCATGTGCATTGGGTTGGTGAAGCTCTCCAACCATCTCATCCTCTGCTATCCTCTTCTCCTTTTGCCTTCAATCTGTCCCAGCATCAGGGTCCTTTCCAATGAGTCAGTTCTGTAAATCCCTGCTTATATGAGCTCAGACTTTCTCACTTGTGCGATGACAATAAAGTGAATGGCATTTGTCTTATTCAGTTCAGGCTGCTATAACAGAATAACAGCATGGGTGGCTCAAAGAGCAAACACTTATTTCTCTCATCCTGGAAGCAGAGACGTCTAAAATCAGTGTGCTAGTAGAGTCATTGTCTAGTGAGGGGCATCTTTCGTCTTGCAGACAGCTGCCTCCTCACATGACACAGGGCAGGGCAGTGCGGGGGGAGAAACTCAGAGACTAATTCACAAAGACAATAATTCCCTCATGAGGACTCCACTCTCATGACCTCACCAACCTCATCACTTCCCAAAGGTGAGGAGAGCTTCAGTCCATGGCGATAAAAAGAACGTCATTTTTAAAGATATTTTGGTCTCCAGATAGGACTAAATATATGACTAAAACATTTAAGTTTTGTAAATTGTTTGTAAATTGTTAAATTGAGTTTCTAGTTTTGTTAATGTCTAGTGTTTACTAAGACTCACTGCTGAAACAGTTCCTTGTTACGTGATACTGCTAAAAGATTTAATTAAGTTATTAAAAAGGACACTCTAGGTTAGTTTCTAAGGCTTATCTCAGTAACCAATCTTCAGATAAAGGTCAGATGCTCCATAATGTACAACCAGGAGATTAACACCAGGCTATGGGCTTCCCTGGTGGCTCAGAGGTTAAAGCTTCTGCCTCCAATGCGGGAGACCCGGGTTCGCTCCCTGAGTCGGGAAGATCCCCTGGAGAAGGAAACGGTAACCCACTCCAGTATTCTTGCCTGGAGAATCCCATGGATGGAGAAGCCTGGTTAGACTACAGTCTACGGGGTCGCAAAGAATCGGACACGATTGAGCAACGGAACGGAAAACATTTTCAAGATAGAGATGGGTTATGATAACTATACGACGGAAGTGCAGTAGTTCTACAGGGAAACATAGGTTATCCATTGCTCTTTCAAATTTAGTGGGATAATTGAGTGTGTGCCGCAGAAGCCAAAGACTTCTCACACTCTTTGATCCTTTAATGGACAGAAACACCACATATATCATTTAAATAATAACTGTGATCATCCTGAAAGACAGCAATTTGAGAAATTCAGGTGTCTTCAGTGTGGCGCAGTAATGCTGCTGCTGCTGCTAAGTCGCTTCAGTCGTGTCCGGCTCTGTGCGACCCCACAGACGGCAGCCCACCAGGCTCCTCCATCCCTGTGATTCTCCAGGCAAGAGTACTGGAGTGGGTTGCCATTTCCCCCTCCAGTGCATGCATGCTAAGTCGCCTCTGTCATGCCCAACTCTGTGCGACCCTATGGATAGCAACCCACCAGGCTCCTCTATCCACAGGATTCTCCAGGCAAGAATACACGCTCAAAAGTCTTCTCCAACACCACATTCCATTCCATTCCATTCAGTCGCTCAGTCGTGTCCGACTCTTTGCGACCCCATGGACTGTAGCCTACCAGGCTTCTCCGTCCACGGGATTCTCCAGGCAAGAATACTGGAGTGGGTTACCATTTCCAACAACACACAAAAAGCATCAATTCTTTGGTGCTCAGCCTTCTTTAAGGTCCAACTCTCACATCCATACATGACTACTGGAAAAACCAATTTTGACTATATGGATCTTTGTCAGCAAAGTGATGACTGTGCTTTTTAAGACGCTGTCTAGGTTTGTCATCTCTCTTGCCAGACCACAAGCTTCATGGTGACCGAGATTGCAGGACCTAGCTCCGAGAAGGCTCAGGCTGACATTTGTCAGATGTGGGCATGAACACAGCGGGCCCCACCTAAACTTCATAGCTTCAAAGGCTGCCTCCCGTACCCATTGAGGCAATAATGCTCCCTCTTTGACAAGAGCTCACATCCTGATCTTTTGTGCTGTCACTGATTGTTGCACAACCACCTGGCTCAGCTGACAGGGCGTTTGGGTCAGAGGGCCAGGTAATCTGAGCTTGTGGCATGAGTGCAGCCCCATGCCCCCAGAACGGGAGGCTGGGCACAAAGCCTCTGCGTCATGAAGGCCCTTCTCCCGGCCCCTCCACCACCATCTGCCAAGGTGATGCCCCGCAGAATGGGAGCGGGCTGTCCCGAGGCACCTGGCAGCTCCTGCTCCTGTGTGGGCCCGGGCTGGTGAAATTCTACCAGCCGCTGCTGGGGCTGCAGGCAGCCATGGCAAACATGGCTTCCCACTGCCTGCCTCTCTACATGCTGGGCTTCTGCGTCCTCTGGGGCAGCAATCTACAGGTGACAGGGGCACTCTTCCTCACCCAGAAGCTGTGCATGGAGGTGCTGCTGCCCGTCCAGCAGGCCTTGTGGCGGCTGCTGACCATCGCATGGGGCTGGGGCCTTCAGCTGCTGGCCATCCTGATGCACAGAGCCTGCCGCTGTGTCCCGTGGCTCCAGCGGCACTTGCGATGGGAGGCCCACCTTGCTCTGCTGTCTGTGGCCCAGTGTGCCTACTACAGCCTGGTCTACTTCCACCATGAGCACAGCAAGGCCTTGGAGCTGCTGCCACAGGCTGTGCTGCAGCAGACGGCCGTGTCCCTGCTGCTCCGCTGCCTGGACAGACTGTGGGTGGCCATGGGACAGGTGGCCAGGGTCATGTGGGGTGGTGGCCTGCGGTCCCTGGGATGGGTCAGGCTGTGCAAGGCGCACTCCAAAGATCTGGATGCGGTCACCACCGTCCTTCCGATGACCACCATTCCTTTTAGCCAGCGCTTCCCTGGGCCTGACCCAGCCACCCTGAGCGGGCTCAGGCCAACCTCCATCAGCCTGTGCCTAGTGGTTGAGGACAAGGATGCCAGCGAGGGAGAAAGAGGCTGCAGTCTGGGGGCCATCAAGGTGCCCAGTAGCACCAGGTTCCACAGCAGTAGCACAAGCAAGATGGACTTCAGATCTTCATCCAGGCAGGCCCTCGCACAACAAGTCAAGGCGACCTGTATTCTTATTGTTCTTCTGTATATCTACGCCGCGTGTCTCTTTGTACAGGTCTTAAAATAAATGACTAAGTGTGAGCCAGCCTCTGACATGTCCAAGGTTTACCTTTGTCAATGAGAGATTGACTGACATCAGATCTATTCACCCAAGCCTTTGCTGAGCCAGGGACAAGGGTGGGTGGTACTCAGTATGCAAGATACATTGAGTGCCAGGGCCTGGGCTGGGGGGCCTGGTTTCAGCTCTGTCACTTCTATGTGTCCTTGGCAAAGTTCCTTGACCCTTCTGGGCCTCATTTTCCTTTTCTGTAAAATGTGGATAAAAAAAGCTCCAGGGAGAGGGGATATACAAAAATAAGTCATTTGTAAGTTGTAGAATGTTCTTCTCCCTCAATTATCCTAACAGAGCATACAAGGCCTTCTTGGAGAACACTTAGATTCTACTAAAGGACATAAAAAGAAGACCAGAATAAAAAGGGACATAGTTCATGGGTGAACTGACCTAATGTCTTAAAGGAGTTAATTTTCTCCAAATTATAAAGTCATTAGGATTGCAACCCAAATCCCAAGGCATTTGGGGCGGGGGAGAGCACTCATAAACTGATCTTAAGATGTATATTGAAAATCAAGGTCCTTAAAATTTTACGGCATTTAAAAAAAAGCAGAGCCAAGGTGGGAGCCTTGCTCTAACAAATATTAAGACATATTACAAAATCACAGTAATTAAAACAATGTGGCAGAAAAAGCAGGCAGACAAATAGAGTAGAATGCAGAGTCCAGACATAAGCTGGCTACAAATGGAGACTTAGTACATTGAAAAGGTGATATCACAAATGAATGGGGAGGTGCCTGGTGGTCCAGTGCCCAAGGGCCTCACTGCCAAGGTGGTTGTTGGTTTTCAGTGGCTAAGTTGTGTCCAACTCTTTGCGACCCTATGGACTACAGCACACCAGGCTCCTCTGTCCTTCACTGTCTCCCAGAGTTTGCTCGAACTCATGTCCACTGAGTCACTGATGCTACCTAACCGTCTCATCCTCTGCCACCCCTTCTCCTTTTGCCTTCAGTCTTTCCCAGCATTGGGGTCTTTTTCAATGAATCAGCTCTTCACCACTGCTGAGGGCCTGGGATCCATCTCTGGTTGGGGAACAAAGATCCCACAAGTCCTGAAGCAAGGACAAAACCAAAAAACAGAACAGTGGGGAAAGCAGGGGTTATTCAGCAGATAGAGTTGGAGAAATTGGTTCACTGTGTGAAAAAATAAATCAATGTGGGTTTTTCTAGTTGGTTCAGTAGTGCTCTCCCAAAGACAACAGTTCAACAATTCAGTCGCTCAGTCCTCTCCGACTCTGCGACCCCATGGACTACAGCACACCAGGCCTCCCTGTCTATCACCAACTCCCGGAGTTTACTCAAACTCATGTCCATTGAGTCAGTGATGCCATCCAACCATCTCATCCCTAAGATGTGCCCATCTAAAACCTGTGAATGTGGCCTTATTTGGGGAAAGGGTCTTTGTCAAGGATACTTTGAACTAAAGATCTTGAGATTAGGTCATCCTGAATTAGGATGGGGCCTAACCCTAATGACAGGAGTCTTAATAAGAGAAGCTAAGGGAGGAGAAAAAGAAGAGAAGGCCAGGAGAGGAGGGAAACAGATTAGCCAAAGAATGGTGATGCTGCCTGTAGCCACCAGAAGCCAGGAGAGAGGCATGGAACAGTCAGATTCTTCCTCAGAGCCTCCGGAAGAGACCAGCCCTGCCAACATCTGCTTTCAGACTTCCTGTCTCCAGAACTGCAGGAGAGTATCTGTTCTTTAAGCCACCAGTTTTTGATCATTTGTTACAGCGGCCACAGGAAACAATAGATCTTATCTTGTATCTCAGCTCTATCAGTTCAGTTCAGTTCAGTCGCTCAGTCGTGTCTGACTCTTTGAGACCCCATGAATCACAGCACGCCAGGCCTCCCTGTCCATCACCAACTCCTGGAGTTCACTCAAACCCATGTCCATCGAGTTGGTGATGACATCCAGCCATCTAATTCTCTGTCGTCCCCTTCTCCTCCTGCCTTCAATCTTTCCCAGCATCAGGGTCTTTTCAAATGAGTCAGCTCTTCGCGTGAGGTGGCCAAAGTATTGGAGTTTCAGCTCTATAGAAGGTTCAAAAACATTTATAGCACTATACCAATGCAAAGGTTAATTTAATGTGCTTGAAGTATTCATTATTCTTTGAAATAAAATTGGCTGCCACTTATTGAGGGTGGAATAATTTTTTATTTCATTGGATCATTCAATCAGCCCACTCTTTTATCATCTCCATTTTATAGTTAAAGGAGTTTTCTCAAAAAAGTAACTTCCTAGAACTTCCCTGCTGGTCCAGGGGCTAACACTCCGTGCTCCCAATGCAAGAGGCCTAGGTTCAATCCCTCGTCAGGGAACTAGATACCATATACCGCAACGAAGGGTTCGAATGCCACAACTGAGGATCCTGCATACCACAACAAAGGTCAAAGGTCCCGAGTGCGGCATTTAAGACCTGGGGCAGATGATAAATTATATAAATATATATATAATATATTTATATATTATATAAACATATAAATTATGTAATATATAAATATATATGAAATATATAATTATATAATAATTTATACTGTATTATATTAATCTGCCCAGGTCTCTCTCTCTCTCTCTATATATATATATATATATATAAATATATATATATTATTTGGGCTTCCTTGGTGGCCCAGTGAAAAAGAAACTGCTTGCCAGTACAGGAGACGTGGGCTGGATCCCTGGGTCGGGTAGATATCCTGGAGGAGGAAATGGCAACATACTCTAGTATTCTTGTCTGGGAAACCCCATGGACAGAAGAACCTGGTGGGCTACGCCCATGGAAGCGCAAAAGAGTCGGACACGACTTGGCGACTAAACAACAAGAATATATATATTTATTTTTTAAAAAGAATGAGATAACCCCCTGAGGTCACGAGTGGAGCTCTCTCCTTCAACCACAAACCTTCCCCTCCTGCTCAGGGTTTCTGTGGCACCATTTTCACGCCCCAGCACGCTGGTGTTGTGGATGCAAACTCGGCTGGGTTCCCTCTGTGTTCCTAGAGCATTTACCCTGTGAATGAAATCAGATGTGGTGTCCCCTTATAGATTTTTGCCTGTGCCATCCCCGTTTATTTGTGGTTCAGCTGATCCTGCTGCCTCCTCAATCCTCAACCCCCTAAGGCCAGACCACGGTTACCTCTCCCCTGGATTGCTGAACCCGTCCCCACGTGCATCCTCGTGGTCCCCCTCCTGCCCCTTCAATCCATTCTTTCTCCACCCAGCTGCTAGATGGCTTTTACACCAAGAATCAGACCATTATACCACAGATTAACACCCTCCAGGGACTTCCCTGGTGGTCCAGTGGCTAAGATTCTGTGCTCCCAATGCAGGGGGCCTGGGTTCAATCTCTGGTCCAGGAACTAGATCCCACATGCCATAATAAAGACTTCACAGGCTGAAACTAAAGACCCTGCATGATGCACCTAAGACCTGGCACAGCCAAATAAATAAATAAATATATATATATTTTTTTAGAAAAAGACCCTCCATGGACTTCCCTGGTGGCACAGTGGATAAGAATCCACCTACCAATTCAGGGGACACGGGTTCGATCCTGGTCTGGGAAGATTCCACATGTCGCAGAGCAACTAAGCCTGTGAGCCACAGCTACTGAGCCTGTGTGTTGCAACTGCCAAAGCTCATGTGCTTAGAGCCTGTGCTCTTCAAGAAGAGAAGCCACCACAATGAAAAGCCCGCACACCGCAACGAAGAATAGCCCCTGCTTGCCACAATTAGAGAAAGACCGCGCCACAGCAAAGACCCAAAGCAATCAAAAGTAAATAAATTAAATAAATAAATGGAAATATAAAAGACCTTCCAGTGGCTTCCCATATGAGACCTGCAGGACTGCCACCTGGGACCCACCACATCCTATGTTCCTCAGGTTGCCCCTCACACTGACCTCCCCACTTCCACCTGAGACCCCACCCAAAGCACAACCTTGAGATCTGCTTCTCTTCCTGCCTGGAACACAAGCTGACTTCTATTCTTCTTAAAGCATAAATTGTAAAAGATGATAAAATCACAACACTTTTACAGATATAAAATGAACATATGTCAAAGATTTTTATTTAGCTCATTAATTAACCAGGGAAGCAGGCAGATGCCACAAACGGTTCAAAGCAGAATACAGAATCATGTAGTTATATGGAGTCAAGAAATGTTTAAATGAATTTACAAATAGACATAAAACTGGCGTTTTAGGCTGGGCTGGGAGGTGTCATTCCACTGGACAGGGTTTATTTGCATGTGTACAGATAAGGTTTATTTACATGGCTATCCTTTATCTTTTGTGGCTCAGAGGATTAAGCATCTGCCTGCAATGCAGGAGACCCAGGTTTGATCCCTGGGTTGGGAAGATTCCCCTGGAGAAGGAAATGGCAACCCACTCCAGTACTCTTGCCTGGAGAATCCCATGGATGGAGGAACCTGGCAGGCTACAAGTCCATGGGGTCGCAAAGAGTTGGACACGACTGAGCGACTTCACTTCACTTCACTTATCCTTTATCTACATTGTACAGAGCTGCAAAATAGTTTAAGGGCAAAGAAGAACATTTAAACTACAAAGAACTAATCTCTAAGACTCTGCTGCTGCTGCTGCTAAGTCACTTCAGTCGTGTCCGACTCTGTGCAACCCCATAGATGGGAGCCCACCAGGCTCCCCTGTCCCTGGGATTCTCCAGGCAAGAACACTGGAGTGGGTTGCCATTTCCTTCTCCCATGTGTGAAAGTGAAAAGTGAAAGTGAAGTCTCTCAGTCGTGTCCGACCCATAGCGACCCCATGGACTGCAGTCTACCAGCCTCCTCCATCCATGGGATTTTCTACTAGCTTGTCACTAAAAGGATAACCAGGGATCTCTCTGTTTTTTAAAAAATAATTGTTAATTTGACTGCATCGGGTCTTACTTGTGTCACGTGGGATCTTTCGTTGCGGTGCAGGGACTGTCTAATTGGGAGCACGGCCCTGGAGCCCTCAGGCTCAGTAGTAGTGGTTCACAGGCTTAGTTGCCCTGAGGCACACGAGATCTTAGTTCCCCTACCAGGGATTGAACCTGCATCCTCTGCATTGCAAGGCAGATTCGTAACCACTGGACCACCAGGGAAGTCCCAGTGATCTCTTTTGCTTATTCTTAATCTTTAAATCTTGATTCCAGTTTGTGCTTCTTCCAGCCCAGCGTTCCTCATGATGTACTGTGCATATAAGTTAAATAAGCAGGGTGACAATATACAACCTTGACGTACTCCTTTTCCTATTTGGAACCAGTCTGTTGTTCCATGTCCAGTTCTAACTGTTGCTTCCTGACCTGCATACAGGTTCCTCAAGAGACAGGTCAGGTGGTCTGGTATTCCCATCTCTTTCAGAATTTTCCACGGTTTATTGTGACCCACACAGTTAAAGGCTTTGGCACAGTCAATGAAGCAGAAATAGATGTTTTTCTGGAACTCTCTTGCTTTCTCCATGATCCAGCGGATGTTGGCAATTTGATCTCTGGTTCCCGTGCCTTTTCTAAAACCTGCTTGAACATCTGGGAGTTCATGGTTCACATATTGCTGAAGCCTGGCTTGGAGAATTTTGAGCATGACTTTACTAGCATGTGAGATAAGTGCAATTGTGCAGTAGTTTGAGCATTCTTTGGCATTGCCTTTCTTTGGGATTGGAATGAAGACTGACCTTTTCCAGTCCTGTGGCCACTGCTGAGTTTTACAAATTTGCTGGCATATTGAGTGCAGCACTTTTCACAGCATCATCTTTCAAGATTTGAAATAGCTCAACTGGAATTTCATCACCTCCACTAGCTTTGTTCGTAGTAATGCTTTCTAAGGCCCATTTGACTTCACATTCCAAGATGTCCTGACTTCACATTCCTTGATGTCCATAATCAAGGTCAGTGATCAGAAAAGTGAAAGAGGAGAGTGAAAAGCTTGGCTTGAAGCTCAACATTCAGAAAACAAAGATCATGGCATCTGGTCCCATCACGTCATGGGAAATAGATGGAAAAACAGTGGAAACAGTGTCAGACTTTATTTTGGGGGGCTCCAAAATCACTGCGGATGCTAATTGCAGCCATGAAATTAAAAGACGCTTACTCCTTGGAAGGAAAGTTATGACCAACCTAGATAGTATATTAAAAAGCAGAGACATTACTTTGCCAACAAAGGTCCGTCTAGTCAAGGCTATGGTTTTTCCAGTGGTCATGTATGGATGTGAGAGTTGGACTGTGAAGAAAGCTGATCGCCGAAGAATCGATGCTTTTGAACTGTGGTGCTGGAGAAGACTCTTGAGAGTCCCTTGGACTGCAAGGAGATCCAACCAGTCCATTCTAAAGGAGATCGATCCTGGGTGTTCATTGGAAGGACTGATGCTAAAGCTGAAACTCCAATACTTTGGCCACCTCATGCGACGAGTTGACTCACTGGAAAAGACTCTGGTGCTGGGAAGGATTGGGGGTGGGAGGAGAAGGGGACAACAGAGAATGAGATGGCTGGATGGCATCACCGACTCTGTGGACATGAGTTTGAGTGAACTCCGGGAGTTGGTGATGGACAGGGAGGCCTGGCGTGCTGTGATTCATGGGGTCGCAAAGAGTTGGACATGACTGAGCGACTGAACTGAACTGAATCTTTAAAAATTCCTGTACTCTTCAGATTGTACCTTCTATATAATCTCTTCAGGAGCCTTCCCCAGTCACTTGATCTTGTAAACCAGCCTCTCTCCCCTCCTCAGACCTTATCCACACTGTGGATTTTAACTTAGCTTCTTCAGTGCTAGTGCTAATGCTTAGTCACTGATGTCCGACTCTTTGCAACCCCATGGACTGTAGCCCACTAGGCTCCTATGTCCATGGGGATTCTCCAGCAAGAATACTGGAGTGGGTTGCCATACCCTCCATCAGGGGATCTTTCCAATCCAGGGATTGAACCCAGGTCTCCCGCATTGCAGGCGGATTCTTTACCATCTGAGCCATCGGGGAAACCCAAGAATACTGGAGTGGGTAGCCTATCCCTTCTCCAGGGGATCTTTCCAACCCAGGAATCAAACCAGGGTCTCCTGCGTTGCAGTTGGATTCTTTACCAGTTGAAGCCTAGGCTCTTCAGAGATGAAACTATTTTTTTGTTTTGTCCAGCACCAAGCACATAGCAGGCTGCATAAATATTTGTGGACAAATGCAAGGGTGAGTCTTCAATTTTAGGGTATGTTTGTTTTAGCGTATACATAGTTGGACCTCCTGGGTCTCTCTAACAAAAATACATTTCTCTTTCCTGGGGGAAATGAGGATAAGGAGCCCTTTCTCCCAGAATATCCAAAAGTGCAGTGTGTGTCCTGGCCTTCGAGTCTCTGGAACCTTCCTTTTCAACCATCCCCCAGATGGTTGGATGGTATCACCGACTCAATGGACAGGAGTTTGAGTAAGCTCTGGGAGCTGGTGATGGAAAGGGAAGCCTGGCATGCTGCAGTTCATGGGGTTGCAAAGAGTCAGACAGGACTGAGCGACTGAACTGAACTGAAACACCAAGCCCATCGCCCCCAGCGTTTTACGACTTTAACTGGCTCTCCTAGTAACCAACAGAGCTTTTGTTTCCTCAGGTGTAAAATGGGAAAAACCACGTCTAAATCAAGGAGTCACTCACTTATTCGTCCAGTGAATATATGTTGAGTGCCTGTTACCAGATGCTGTTAGACTCATTATATAGTTCAGTTCAGTTCAGTTCAGTCGCTCAGTCGTGTCCGACTCTCCGCGACCCCATGAATCACAGCACGCCAGGTCTCCCTGTCCATCACCAACTCCCGGAGTACACTCAAACCCACGTCCACAGAGTCGGTGATGCCATCCAGCCATCTCATTCTCGGTCGTCCCCTTCTCCTCCCGCCCCTAACCTTTTCCAGCATCAGAGTCTTTTCCAGTGAGTCAACTCGTTGCATGAGGTGGCCAAAGTATTGCAGTTTCAGCTTTAGCTAAAGCTGAAAGCATGTTCAATCCTCCAATGAACATCCAGGATTGATCTCCTTTAGAATAGACTGGTTGGATCTCCTTGCAGTCCAAGGGACTCTCAAGAGTCTTCTCCAACACCACAGTTCAAAAGCATCGATTCTTCGGCGATCAGCTTTCTTCACAGTCCAACTCTCACATCCATACATGACCACGGGAAAAACCATTGCCTTGACTAGACGGACCTTGGTTGGCAAAGTAATGTCTCTGCTTTTTAATATACTATCAAGGTTGGTCATAACTTTCCTTCCAAGGAGCAAGCGTCTTTTAATTTCATGGCTGCAATCAGCATCTG
Organism: Moschus berezovskii; assembly: GCF_049115385.1. Lineage (NCBI taxonomy): Eukaryota > Metazoa > Chordata > Mammalia > Artiodactyla > Moschidae > Moschus > Moschus berezovskii. The sequence continues at coordinate 114,576,599 of NC_142465.1, forward strand.
CAGTGATTTTGGAGCCCAAAAAATAAAGTCTGACACTGTTTCCACTGTTTTTCCATCTATTTCCCATGAAGTGATGGGACCAGATGCCATGATCTTTGTTTTCTGAATGTTGAGCTTCAAGCCAACCTTTTCACTCTCCTATTTACTATCTCAGGCAATCTTCAAAATCTCCTGAAACTTTAGTAAGCAAACAATTCACCAGGCACCTTGTTAGAATGTGGATTCCAGTTCAGGAGGATAGGGGTGCTGAGGTTATTGATTCGTGGAACACAGTCTTTTTTTCCTTTATTTTGTGCTGAGTTTTTGTTTCGGTGTGCGAGCTTCTCTTGTTGCAGAGCACAGGCTCTAGCGCATGTGGGCTTCAGTAGTTGCGGCATACCGGCTTAGCTGATCTTCATCAAACCCATGTTCTCTGCATTAGAAGGCAGATTCTTAACTGCTGGACCACCAGGGAAGTCCCAGAACACATTTTAAATAGCAAGGCCCTAAGTACATCTTATTACTTATACCCATTTTATAGCCCAGATCACTGAGGCTCAGAATCACAGGGGCCCACAGCTGGCAAAAGTGGAGAGGAGTTTCAGGGACAGAGTCCTTCAGACTTGGCTATACATTAGAATCTTCCATGGAGATTTTTTTCACCACACATCGAGGCATGTAGGATCTTAGTTCCCTGACCAGGGATCAAACTGATGCACCCTACAGTGGAAGTGTAAAGTCTTAGTCTTAACCACTGAAGGACCACCAGGGAAGTCCCTGGACCACATTTGGAATTGACATGATTCCAGCTTGTGATTCATCCAACCCAGCATTTCACATAATGTACTCTACATATAAGTTAAATAAGCAGGGTGACATTATGTAGCCTTGTACTCCTTTCCCAATTTTAAGCCAGTCAGTTGTTCAATGTCTGAATCTGTTCCTTCCTGACCTGTGTTTTAACATTTATACCACATACACGCACGGGAGAAACCCATGAGTAACTCAAAAGGCTGGCTCAACCTCAGGCTTATTTTGCATCTGCAACAAAGGACAACCGAGTTGCAGAGAAATGACGAGATGAAGGAAATGGCTTTAAGCTTTCAAGGTGGCAAATAGTGGGGAAATAAATATTGGGTTAGTAAAAAAATTCATTTGGGTTTGTCTGTAAGATGCTACGGAAAAAGCTGAATGAACTTTTTGACCCACCCAATATATGGGGGAACATGAATGGAATACAGTCTGTTTTCAGATTCCTCCAGTGCTATCTCTGGGCTAGGAGTCTAGAGTTGTCTTCAGGAAAGGAAAATTTATACCCCAGAAGAGGGAAGGGGAAAGAGAGATTTTTCTGTATTTGCTACTTCTTAATTGTCTTAAGTCTTCCCCAGTGGCTCAGACAGTAAAGAATCTACCTATAGTGCAGGAGACCTAGGTTCAATCCTTGAGTTGGGAAGAACCCCTGGAGAAAGAAAATGCAACCCACTCCAGTATTCTTGCCTGGAGAATCCCATGGACAGAGGGGCCCAGTGGGCTACAGTCCATGGGGTCGCAAAGAGTCGGACATGACAGCGACTAAAACACACTCACAGAGTTGTCTTATAAGTTCAAAAGGATTCTTATGTCAAAGAGACATGTTTTGGGGTGATATATTCTGGTTTCCTTCAGTGATATTTCTGTATAGTGAAATAGTTTGCAGCCTGTTGACTAGGATTAGGTAGATCTATAAATAAGTGACTTGAGAAATACATCGTTAAGTAAAACAAGCAATTCATGGAACAGTGCAAATGCCATAATCCTACTTATTTAAAAACTAGACGCATGTCCATGCACATATAATGAGTAAATTAATAGAAAAATGACCAGAAGGTAACTTATCAAACTGGATACATTTGAACATTACTGTGGGCATAAGGGATGGGGAGCAGGGGACTTTCCCAGATAGTTGTATACTGGGCTCTATTCGTCACAAAAAATGTACCTGGTAATTATTTATACAATTTTAAAAATAAAAACCAATGTAAATTTCTGAGAAGAAACAAAACAAGAGTCATCTGGGCTTCTTCAAAATATAGATACCACCCCCGGGGCCTGCTGAGTCAGGAGCTGGGGGAAGGGGAAGCACAGTTATGTGGTAAAGGAACCCCAGGTGATTTTGATGGGCACGCCCCATTAAGTACCAGTCAGCTAGGGAAAGTATGAGAAAAACATTTCAACTTAAAATCCGAGTAACTGTGTGCGTCTTCGCCGTATACCAGGAAGCTCCTGCAGAACATTGCAAAGCTCATGTTGGAAGCCTTTGTTGTTTAGTCCCTAAAGGGAAACAAGGGAAGTTGCTCAGTCGTGTCCCCATGGTCTGTAGCCTACCAGACTCCTCCGTCCATGGAATTTTTCAGGCAAAAGTACTGGAGTGGGTCGCCATTTCTTTCTCCAGTTTGGTCCCTAAGTTGTGGCCAACTCTTTGTGATCCCATGGACTGTAGCTCACCAGGCTCCTCTGTCCATGGGATTTCTCAGGCAAAGACACAGGAATGGGTTGCCATTCCCTTCTCCAAGGGATCTTCCCGATAGGGAGCTAACCTCTGTCTCTTGCACTGTAGGCGGATTCTTTACCGCTGAGCTACCAGGCAAGCCCCAGGAAGAAGCCTTAGAGCAAATTCCTTTCTGTCTCTGGGAAATGACGCAGTTGAACCAGAATCTCTTTCCTGGGTGATCCCAGGCCCCTTCCGCTTACATTTAGGATTTTAGATGGGTTGTGTTTTTAATCCAACCAATCAAAACCTATCACTGTGATGTTAAGAACAAAGCACCAGATAACAGCTCTCTTAATAAATACAGAATAAAAATAGAAAAATCACCCCTTGGTAATCCCTAATTGAATTAGGCAAGTATTGTCAAGAGACCTTAAAACCGTTGGATGAAACACAGCTGAAAAACACTGTAGTCATGCAAAGTATCAGCTGCTGCTGCTGCTGCTAAGTCACTTCAGTCGTGTCTGACTCTGTGTGACCCCATAGACGGAAGCCCACCAGGCTCCCCCTTTCCTGGGATTCTCCAAGCAAGAACACTGGAGTGGGTTGCCATTTCCTTCTCCAGTGTGTGAAAGTGAAGTCACTCAGTCGTGTCCGACCCTTAGCAACCCCACGGACTGCAGCCCACCAGGCCCCTCCATCCATGGGGTTTTCTAGGCAATAGTACTGGAGTGGCTTGCCATTGCCTTCTCCGAACGTATCAGCTACAGATTACTTATTAACCAGCAAGGAAAACTGCACTTCAACATCAAGGAGAGACTGACGGTCACGCTTTAAGCCAACAGCAGACACTGGGACAGCCTGGTATTTTGTCTCTCCCAAAGGGATACACGCTGAAGTGCACGGCATCATGTGTGAACTGCTGTTGCTGCTAAGTCACTTCAGTCGTGTCCGATTCTGTGTGACCCCATAAACGGCAGCCCACCAGGCTCCCCCGTCCCTGGGATTCTCCAGGCAAGAACACTGGAGTGGGTTGCCATTTCCTTCTCCAATGTGTGAACTACTAAAGTCCAAATGTTTCCAATACGTGTTGTCATGAGGAAACAGTGGAGAAGAAAATGGCAAAACACTCCAGTATTCTTGCCTGGAGGATCCCCATGGACAGAGGAGCCTGGCAGGATATAGTCCATGGGGGCGCAAAGAGTTGTACACGACTGAAGCTACTGAGCGCGCACTCATGCACACATGAAGAAACAGACAAATCGTGCCTCTCTGGCTTCCACTTTCACCAGGCCCCTTCTCAAGCTCTCCTCTTCAGCCCCTCTAAATTTATTGCAGCTCCCACAAATGAGGTTTGCCGTGTATGCAGAAGTGACACATATGACAACTACAACATAAAGCAGGAAGAAAGTGAAAGTCGCTCAGTTTTCTATTTTTACTCTTTGCAACCCCGTGAAAATTCTCCAGGCCAGAATACTGGAGTGGGTAGCCTTTCCCTTCTCCAAGGGATCTTCTCAACCCAGGAATCAAACCCAGGTCTCTTGCTTTGCGGGTGGATTCTTTACCAGTTGAGCCACAAGAGATTTTTTTTTTTTCTTTTGGCTACACTGCGTCTTCGTTGCTGCAAGATGGCTTTCTCTAGTTGCAGTGAATGGGGAATGTGACACCCTGGAATGTGAAGTCAAGTGGGCCTTAGGAAGCATCACTACGAACAAAGCTAGTGGAGGTGATGGAATTCCAGTTGAACTATTTCAAATCCTAAAAGATGATGCTGTGAAAGTGCAACACTCAATACGCCAGCAAATAAAACTCAGCAGTGGCCACAGGACTGGAAAAGGTCAGTTTTCCTTCCAATCCCAAAGAAAGGCAATGCCAAAGAATGCTCAAACTACCGCACAATTGAACTCATCTCACACGCTAGTAAAGTCACTCTCAAAATTCTCCAAGTCAGGCTTCAGCAATACGTGAACCAGGAACTTCCAGATGTTCAAGCTGGATTTAGGAAAGGCAGAGGCACCAGAGATCAAATTGCCAACATCCGCTGGATCATGGAAAAAGCAAGAGAGTTCCAGAAAAACATCTATTTCTGCTTCATTGACTATGCCAAAGTCTCTGACTGTGTGGATCACAACAAACTGTGGAAAATTCTGAAAGAGATGGGAATACCAGACCACCTGACCTGCCTCTTGAGAAACCTATATGCAGGTCAGGAAGCGACAGTTAGAACTGGACATGGAAAAACAGACTGGTTCCAAATCGGGAAAGGAGTACGTCAAGGCTGTATATTGTCACCCTGCTTATTTAACTTATATGCAGAGTACATCATGAGAAATGCAGAGCTGGATGAAGCACAAGTGGGAATCAATATTTCCGGGAGAAATATCAATTACCTCAGATATGCAGATGACACCACCCTTAGGGCAGAAAGTGAAGAAGAACTATAAAGGCCTCTCTATAAAAGTGAAAGAGGAGAGTGAAAAAGTTGGCTTAAAGCTCAACATGAAGAAAACTAAGATCATGGTACCCCGTCCCATCACTTCATGGCAAATAGATAAGAAAACAGTGGAAACAGTGACTGACTATTTTTTTGGGCTCCAAAATCACTGCAGATGGTGTTTGCAGCCATGAAATTAAAAGACACTTACTCCATGGAAGGGAAGTTATGACCAACTTAGCATATTAAAAAGCAGAGATATTACTTTGCCAACAAAGGTCCATCTTGTCAAGGCTATGGCTTTTCCAGTAGTCATGTATGGATGTGAGAGTTGGACTGTAAAGAAAGCTGAGCTCTGAAGAATTGATGCTTTTGAGCAGTGGTGCTGGAGAAGACTCTTGAGAGTCCCTGGACTTCGAGGAGATCCAACCAGTCCATCCTAAAGGAGATCAGTCCTGGGTGTTCACTGGAAGGACTGATGTTGAAGCTGAAGCTCCAATACTTTGGCCACCTGATTCGAAGAGCTGACTCATTTGAAAAGACCCTCATGCTGGGAAAGATTGAAGATGGGAGGAGAAGGGGACAACAGAGGATGAGATGGCTGGATGGCATCACCAACTTAATGGACATGAGTTTGGGTGAACTCTGGGAGTTGGTGATGGACAGGGAGGCCTGGCGTGCTGCAGTCCATGGGGTCGCAAAGAGTCGGACATGACTGAGCGACTGAACTGAACTGAACTGAACTGAACTGAGTGAACGGGGCTACTCTCTAGTTGCGGTGCACGGGCTTCTCATTGCAGTGGCTTCTCTTGTGGAGCACAGGCTCTAGGATGTGTGGGCTTCAGCAGTTGCAACACGTGGGCTCAGTAGCTGTGGCACACGAGTTTAGTTGCTTCGAGGCATGTGGAATCTTCCCAGACCAGGCATGGAACCCTCGTCCCCTGCATTGGCAGACATATTCTTAACCACCAGGGAAGTTCTAGGGTGCTGAGGTTTTTACATTGCACTTGTATCAGTCAAGGTCTTCCAGAGAAACAGAACCAACAGAACCAATAAAAATATATGTACGATTTATTCATTTTAAGGAATTAGTTCACATGGTTGTAAGGGCTGGCAAGTCTAAAATCTGTAGGGCTAGCCAACAGACTGGAAATTCAGAAACGGGCTGATGTAATCTGAATTCCTTCCACTCTGAGAAGCCTTAAGGCTTTCACCTGGTGAGATGAGAGGACCACCCACATTATTGAGGGTAATCTCCTTTACTTAGTCAAATGAGTGTATGTTGATCACATCTACAAAATACTTTCACAGCAACCTCTAGACCAGTGTTTGACCAAATAACTGGGCACCCTGCTGCTGCTGCTGCTAAGTTGCTTCAGTCGTGTCCAACTCTGTGCAACCCCATAGATGGCAGCCCACCAGGCTCCTCCGCCCATGGGATTTTCCAGGCAAGAGTACTGGAGTGGGGTGCCAGTGCCTTCTCCAAACTGGGCACCCTAGCCATTGGTAAAACTGCACCAGCGCATTTAATCACTCTGACCAGCTTCATCACTAATTCATTCCTCAGATGAATTCATGCTATTTTCTCCACCTATTGTGTTCTTTATGTCAATGTTTATATTTTTCATTCAATACTTCAAAGGAGTTCCCTGGCAGCCTAGTGGTTAGGATTCTGGGCTTTCACTGCTGTGACCTGGGTTCAATCCCTGTTTGGGGAACTGAGATCCTGCAAGCCGAGTGGCCAAAAAACACAAAGATTCTGTTTGATTCACTTTATTTCTTTTTTTCTTTTTGGCTGTGCCAGATCTTAGGGCATGCAAAATTTAGTTCTCTGACCAGGGATGGAATCCAGGCCCCCAGGATTGGGAGTGTGGAGTGTTAGCAACAGGACCACCAGGGAAATCCCACTGCCCTATCCCCACCCCCAATCCCACCCCAACGGCAGCCTGTGTTTCTACTCTGTGATATTCAGCTGGTACACGAGTCAGTCTGGAGGGTTCAGGAGAATGGTGGTGGTGGCTGGGAAAGCGCTGAGTCCTAACCACTGGACCACCAGGGGATTCCCTCAGCTGGGATTCTTGACCCGACTGTGAACGTAATGTCTCAGTGGTGTCAACCCCGACTCCTCCTTGACAGCTCAGGGCTGAGTGTTCCCAGAGGGGGAATGTGAAAGCTGTTTTTTTTTTTTTAAGTCCTGGGCCAGGAAATGGCACGGTGCCATCCTATTGATCAACGAATCTCAAACCTGCCCATGTTCAAGGGGAGGAGACCTGGACTCCACCTCTCTAGGAGAAGCAGCAAAGAGACCATTCTTCAGTGGCCTGGGGCACAGTGGTGTTACCTGTACATGGAACCGATGACTCTGAACGTGCGACTGAGGCCTGGGGCTGGCTAGATCTGTGTGCACCTCCTACTCCCTTCCTTGGGAAAAGAAAGGGATTGCTATATCAAAAGGCGTCCGTTTTTTTTTTTTTTTTAATAAACTTTTTATTGTACTGGAGTATAGCCGATTAACAATGTTGTGATAGTTTCAGGTAAACAGCGAAGGAACTCAGCTATACATATACATGGATCGATTCTCCCCTAAACTCCCCTCCTATTCAGGCTACCATAGAACATTAAGCAGAGTTCCCTGTGATATACAGTAGGTCCTCGTTGGTCATCCATTTGAAATGTAGCAGTGTGTATTGTCCATCCCAAACTCCCTATGTCTTCCCTCCATTCTCCACAACCCTCTCATCCTGCAACCTCAACCATAGGTTCCTTCTCTAAGTCTGTGAGTCTGTTTCTGTTTTGTAAATAAAAGGCATTTTTTTTTTAATTCAGTTGAAACACACTGCCAAGCAGCTCTCCAGAAAGGTACTTTTGGCAAATTTTTAACATTATCATTAGGCTTTGGTTCATCCACTCAAATACAATGAATGAATTTTTTGTCCCGGCAACTCCACATTCAGAGAAAACATACCTAACACCTACAATACTAAAGTAGCCTCCAGGGGGCAGGAGAGAAGGAGCAAAGGCAGGTTACAGCTCCATCTGGGCTGGGAACTCAAATGTCCGGACAGAACAAGGCAGCTCTGGGTTTGCAAAAGCTTGACCTACAAAGGACAACCTGACTTCCTCCTTCAGCTTTGCTGCTAATGCAGAACACATAAATACAGACAGTAGAAGAGGAAGTTGTTTCTATGACCTGCGATGATAGGTAAAAAGTAGAAGTTCCTAGGTAAGTCAGGAAGCTACCCCCATTTAGGGCTTTGTTTAAGAAAACACCTACCTACCCTGCCATACACACCTACCTTGAAGACCAACGGGGCTGGGGAGGCTAAAAGCCTTTGTGTCAGGCACGATTCTAAGCACATTTTGTGCATTCTCTCATTTAATCCTGGCGGTAATCCTCAGGGATAGGCACTAAGCTTATTTCCAGGTTTCAGATGAGCAAACAGGCACAGAGAGTTGAAGCCATTTGTCCAAGGTCACACAGTGAGTGGAGGGTCGGGGGAGCCAGGATGCCCACCCAAGAATATCTCAGTCTGAAGCTCAGGTTCCTAAATACTACCCTTTCTGAGATTTTTTTCATTAGTATGATCAGACCTTACTGCTGGAAGGGCTAGGGACAGTCTCTAAACTCTTCACGCTTATGGCCCTATGCCTAGCACAAAGCCCAATACAAGGTGGGCTTCAAATAAAATATTTATCGAAAAAATAAATAAATGAGCTCACTGATCTGAATATTATTCACGGATTCAGACCATCAACCTTGCTCACTTTTCTCTCCATAAAAAAAATAGGAATAACTTAAACACATTGAAAATCACCCTTTTTATGGACATTTTTGCAAAATTTGACAAACATATATGGTCAATTGTGTAACCATCACACCAGACAACATACAGAATGATTCCATCATCCTCCCGAATTTCCCTGTGCTTCTTAGTAGTAAACCCTACACACACACACACACACACACACACACACCCATCATCCTCCCAAATTTCCCTGTGCTGCTTAGTAGTAAACCCTACACACACACACACACCCACCCAAACTCACTCCCAGCCCCTGTCAACCACTGGTCTGTTTTTCGTTCCTATGGTTTTGCTTTCCCAATAATGTCACACGAAGGAAGTCACACAGCCTGTAGTCTCTTGTGGTTGAGTGTATTAATTGTTCATTCCTTTTGATTCCTGAGTAATATTCCATTGTATGAATGTTCCACAATTTGTTTATACAATCTAAAGTTGAGGAGCATTTGGGTCATTTCCAGGTTTCAGCTATTCCCAACGAAACTGCCATAAACATTCCTGTACAGGGTTTTGTGTGAACGTAGCTTCTCTTTCTCTAGGATCAATATCTAGGAGAGGAATTGCAAGGTCATATGGCAAATGGAGAAGGAAATGGCAACCCACTCCAGTACTCTTGCCTGGAAAATCCCATGGACAGAGAAGCCTGGTAGGCTACAGTCTATGGGGTCACAAAGAGTCGGACACGACTTAATGACTTCACTATAGCAAATGTGTAGTTACTTATATAAGAAGCTGCTAGTTTTTTCCCTAAGTGGCTGCACTATTTTGTATTTTCACCAGCAATGTACAAATGTTCCAGTTGTTCTAAATCCTCATTTGCACTCAAAATTATCAAATTTTTAAAGTGTTAGCTATTTTAATAGGTGTGTGAAAGTACAGTATTTCATTCTGGTTTTAATTTGCATTTCACTAATGACTAATGATGGTGAGCATCTTTTTGTGTGCTTATTTGCCATCTGTATATCTTCTCTGGTGAAGTGTGTCTGTTAAAATCTTTTGCCCATTTTTTTTTAAAGGATTGTTTTCTTACGATTGACTTTTTAGAGTCCTTTATATATTTAGGACACAAATGCTTTATCATAAATATGCTTTGCAAATATTTTCTCCCGGATTGTGGTTTGCCTTTTCATTCACTCCTTGAACAAGGTCTTTTGATGAGTGTTCTTAATTTTGATAAAATCCAACCCATTGATTCTTTTATGGATTATGCATTTGGTAATATATCTAAGAACTCTTTGACTAACCCAAAGTCACAAAAAATTTTCTGTTTTCTCTGAGAAGTTTCATTTAACCATAGAATATGATTGCTGTATTAAATAAGATAATGTATGCAAAGCCCTTAGCCCAGGGCTTGCTGCTGAGTTAACATAAGAATCAATAAACAGAGTCTAAGATGGATATTTGTGTATGAAATGTTTATAAGAGGTGCCCTCATACCCACCACATTTCCTCTGCACAGATCTGGTGTCCTGTCATCACAGAATTCAAGGTAGTCTGTCATCACTGGAACAACAAAGGCCTGGGCAGATAGACACCCTTATCCAACCACCTCCTGGAGCCAGTGGAGATATGGAGGCTCTGGGGACTACGCGTCATGCTAACAGCCAGACTTGGAAGGCCATCATCCTCACTGCAGTGATCAGTCTTCCATCCAGCCTCTGTTTCCATGATACCTGGAGCTCTAGGCCAAGCAATAATGGGGTGATGGGGACTAGGGTCTGTTTATTGAGCACCCACTGTCACAACAAAGTGTGGAAAATTCTGAAAGAGATGGGAGTACCAGACCACCTGACCTGCCTCCTGAGAAACCTGTATGCAGGTCAAGAAGTAATAATTATAACTGGACATGGAACAACAGACTGGTTCCAAATTGGGAAAGGAGTACGTCAAGGCTGTATATTGTCACCCTGCTTATTTAACTTATATGCAGAGTACATAATTTGAAATGCTGGGTTGGAAGAAGCACAAGCTGGAATCACGATTGCAGGGAGAAATATCAATAACCTCAGATACGCGAATGACACCACCCTTATGGCAGAAAGTAAAGAGGAACTAAAGAGGCTCTTGATGAAAGTGAAAGAGGAGAGTGAAAAAGTTGGCTTAAAACTCAACATTCAGAAAACTAAGATCATGGCATCCAGTGCCATCACTTCATGGCAAGTAGATGGGGAAACAATGAAAACAGTGACAGACGTTATTTTCTTGGGGCTTCAAAATCACTGCAGATGGTGACTGCAGCCATGAGGTTAAAAGATGCTTGCTCCTTGGAAGAAAAGCTATGACCAACCTAGACAGCATATTAAAAAGCAGAGACATTACATTGCCGACAAAGATCAGTCTAGTCAAAGCTATGGTTTTTCCAGTAGTCATGTATGGATGTGAGAGTTGGACCATAAAGAAAGCTGACCACTGAAGAATTGATGCTTTTGAACTGTGGTATTGGAGAAGACTCTTGAGAGTCCCTTGGACTGCAAGGAGATCAAATCAATCAATCCTAAAGGAAATCAGTCCTGAATATTCATTGGAAGGACTGATGCTGAAGCTGAAACTCCAATACTTTGGCCACCTGATGAGAAGAACTGACTCCTTGGTAAAGACCCTGATGCAGGGAAAGATCGAGGGCAGGAGGAGAAGGGGACGACAGAGGATGAGATGGTTGGATGACATCACCGATGCAATGGACAAGAGTTTGAGCAGGCTCTGGGAGTTGGTGATGGACAGGGAGGCCTGGTGTGCCGCAGTCCATGGAGTGGCGAAGAGTCAGACACGACTGAGTGACTGAACTGTGTGCCAGGTCCTTGGTTACAGCAGTGAACAAAGTAGACAAAACCCATAGACTAGCAGAAGAAGACAATGAACAAATAATAATAATTACTGGATGCATAGTATGATGGTGGGATGGCATTCCTGCACACCCAGTTCTGTTCCACACTTTGCAACCCCATGGGCTGTAGACCGCCAGGCTCTTCCGTCCATGGAATCCAGGTAAGAATACTGGAGCGATTTGCCTTTCCTCCTCCAAAGGATCTTCCTGGCCCAGGGATTGAACCCTCATCTCCTGAATTGCCAGGCAGATACTTTACCACTGAGCTACCTGGGAAGCCTGCTTGCAGGGTTGGGGTAGGCGGGACCTCTCCAAAACAATTTATTGCCCTTCTTCCGCCTTTGCTTCTGAGCCAAGTATCGCTGATCCCTCCAGGCTGGGAGTGGAGGACACACAGGACGTGAGCAGTGAGATTAGTAAAGGCAAGGTGGAAGGCTGGGAGGTGGAGGGGTGGGGGGCTGTGCTTCAGAAGGCTCTCGAGAGAAGGGTTATTCATTCGCGGTTCATCATTCGAAAAGTCTTCCTGCGGCACCTCCTGTGTCCCACGCACCCCATAAGGAGGACAAAGGCGGTCCCTCCTCGCTCATTATATTGGGGGCAAGACAGATCGCCAGGAAACCAGCAAACAAGTAACGAAGGTGGTTTCATCCCAGAGCAGCGTAGGCTCGGAGGGGCAGTGATGGACGCAGGGCGGCCCGGTCCTGGGGGGCGGCGACAAGTCCTGCGTTTGCTGCACACACACAGCCCCTCCTCGTCCCCCTGCCCCCTCTACTTAGCGAAGAGTCACCACGCCGGCGACGAGCGCGCCCTCCGCCGGGACCGCAGAACCCGCGGCCCCGCGATTGAGGGCGCGCACGGCCCACCCCCGCGCCCGCCCGGCGCCCTCCGCGCACAGCGCCCCCTCGCGGGAGCCCTCGACCACACCGGGGGCGCGCGCAGGGGAGGGGGCGGGGGCGCCGCGCACGCGCACGGGCCGGCGGCGCGCGCCGAACGGGGGGCACCGCGCGGGTGCAGCCACGATGGAAGGGGGTGCGTACGGAGCTGGCAAAGCCGGGGGCGCCTTCGACCCCTACACCCTGGTCCGGCAGCCTCACACCATCCTGCGCGTCGTGTCCTGGGTAAGGACGGCCGGGTGGCCGGGCCGGACTCGGGGTGGGGGGCCGGGGTGGGGGGCGCGGGCCAGGGCCGAGCTCCCGGACGGACGCCAACTCCCCCCGGGGCCCCGGGGGACCCGGGCGCAGCCGCCGGTGGGGAGCCGTGCGGCCGGGGTCCTGGCGCCCGCCCTCCTTCCTTCCCGAGCCCCCGGACGGGGGTGCCCAGCGCTCGCGGAGGCTTTCCTACTCCCCCACCCCTGGTTTCCCGGTGACCCCACTACCTACTGTCCCCCGCATCGCGGTGACCTCCAGGCCGCGACCAGGCACCTCACGGCTCTGGCTGCGTGCGGCCGCTTGGGCGGACTGGCGGCCGTGGGGACCAAACCCTGGTTTCAGGTGGCTTTTTTTTTTTTGAGGGGGGGTGTGTGTCTGTGAATCACCAGGTGGCCTTGTTTTTGAGAGTGGGGGGGTTGAATCAGGGCGTGGATCGTCTCGCGGGGGTGCACGCGCGCTTGTCATGGGCGTTCAAGGAGGAGAGGGCAGGAAACCAGGTTTTTGTGGCTTAACCTGGACAGTGTGGAGCGACGCGGCCAGAGCCGGATTCCTGGCTTCCACCGGGAACTGCCTTTCCGCAGCGTGACCTTGGGCTGGAAGCCACCCGAGAAATGTTCACGAGAAACCAATAGTTAAATTCTGAGGTGGGCAGCGTCACCTCCTCTGGCTTGCCTCAGTTTCCCTATTTGTGGCGAGATGGGAGGAGCCTCCTTGAGACCTCCTTGGGCTGGGGTATTTACTGAATACACCTGGATGCCCCAGCAGTGGGAGGGTGGGAGCCGGAGAAAGGACCCCTGCCCACAGAGGAGGGCAGAGAGGCCCGATCTGGACCTCCAGCCTGGTGAGGGCAGAACACCCCAGTGCAGAGAGCTGAGTAGGGGGGTCCCTGTTCAAAGCTGGGGTCAGGGAGAGGATGGGACAGAGCCAGCACTCGGCGAAGGGTTCACATGGCCCTGGAAAGGCACCCCCAGGGAAAGGAGGCCTGCCCCTCTCTGTAGAGGGGTATCTGGGGCTCCCTCAGGTTGCCCAGGCCCACTCACTAGAGGGTCTTGCCACTGCAGGCCTGGGGCACCTGCCTGTGGGCCTAGCTTAGACGTTCCCTGATTGGGGACACTGGGCAGGGGCCCTGCCAGCCACCCCAGGGGGCTACACCTAAAGCCAGCTGTGGCCAAGGCATGCTCAAGCTCCATCACTTCCTGGATTTTCAGGGCCATATTAGCATGTGATGGGTGGGACCGCTTGGGTGTTTATTTCTGGCCTCCCAGAGGAAAAGGGACCTATTTACCTTTGCTTTGTCTAAAAACGTTCAAACCTGCCTCTGGTGCCACAGGAAGAGTTGTGGCCACATTTACACTCCAGGCTTCTCTAGTGCCCCCCAGATGGGGAGCTCTCTGGGGGCAGGGAAGCCTGGTGATGGCACACGGCGAGGCACCCCAGGGGTACATCTTGAAGGGTTTGTGGTGCCGAGTTCATTCATCCATGTTGTCTCCAGCTCCCCAGAGACCCTGGCAAATCCTCGGCAACAGTGCAGCTCTGGGGGACACCTGCCTGATCAGGTGGGCCGGCTCTGCTCTTTGCTTCCCTGGCCACTGGGCCGCTGGCCTGGGAGGGTGAAGTCACTGGCTTTGTGAGGGGGTGTGGGCGTTTTGTCTGCCTGGGTCACTTCTGCTGGTGATGGCTTCATTTAGCGAAGCTTTATTGAGTCGGCTAGGCCCAGAGGGAAGGCGGCATGACTCAGACACAGCCCTTTAGTGCCAGGGAGCCTCCGGTCCTGCCAGGGAGTGAGCCAGGCACCCCTAGGCAGAGAGGCTGGGAGAGCTTGGGGAGGAATCAGAGAAGCTTCCTGGAGAAGGTGATGTCAAATTGGGCCTGGAAGGGTGAGGAGGGTTGATGGGCGTGCATATCCAAGCCCAGGGAGGACTTTCCAAGCAGAAGAGAGAAAAAGTCACTAAGTACCTACTGTGTGCAGGACAGCACTCATGATTGCCCACCTATTTCCCCAGAAACGCACTTGAGGCATCCAAGGTTCAGAGAGGCCCAGGGTGACTGAGCATCTCAGTGGCAAATGGAGAGGATTTGAACCCAAATCTTCCTGTCTCCAAAGCACAGTGCTTCCCCTGGATCAGGAAGCATTTGGAATCCTGGGATCTCAGATTGGGGAAGGATAACAGTCATCTGGGTCCACTCCCCATCCATTACCCCAAAGGCCCCCACAGCCTCCCAGCCCTGCTCACTACCTTTGTGTGAGCGGAGGCATCTGATACAGGCTGATTGACACTTTAAAAAATGTACATAGGTTTTTTTCCTGATCATTAGAAGTAATACTTGCCAGTAAATGGAGAACACAAGTCACTTGTGAAGATTGTACAATGATATATATGTACTTAGCACCACTGATCTGTACACTTAAAAGTGGTTAAGGTGGTAAATTTTATGTTATGTGTGTGTGTGCTCAGTCGTGTCCGACTCTTCGTGACCCCATGGACTGCAGCCCACCATGGCTTCTCTGTCCGTAGGGTTTTCCAGGCAAGGTTACTGGAGTTGCCATTTTCTATTCCAATATTGTATGTATCTTACCACGAAAAAAGCAAGAAAAAACCCATGTGATCCCATCTCATAGGAAGGGCCTCTGTCTCCTTCCAGTCTTTCTCAAAAACATGTGGTGTCCTGAGACATTTTAACACTTTGGGATCATGTCGTGGACACATGTGCCGACCTGTCCTTTGCCCTCGTGATCCTTCTGCTCCCCACAGAGTCTGGCAGGTCTTAAGCTTCACCTTTGAGCTAAAGGAGTCTGAGCATCCATCACTGGTTTGCCCTGGTTTGCCAGAACTTTCCTGCCTTCTACACAGGAAGTCCCATATCCTGGGAGCAGCCCTGTCCCAGACAGACAAGACAGCTAGTCACTCTGTCCAGGATTCCTGTTCTCCCCAGACCCTTCTCGCAGCCCTGGAGGGGCCCTAGCATTGAGAGCAGGTGGGCTCTTGATTTTGTAAAAATCTGTAAAAGAAAGATCATTGTTATTTCTGTTATTTATTTGAAAGTGGGCCCCCAAAGCATGTAAGTATCAGGGAATCACCAAACCTGGATCTACCCTAGGACCCCAGCCCCCAGGCCCGCAGGACCCCATGATCTCTTGACTAAGGCTTTCTCGGCTCCTCTCCACCACTTTTGCCCTACACTTCCCTAGCCTGCCCCCTCCCCCGACGTGTGCGGGTGATTACTCACCACAGGGATTGAGAAATTGACCCTGAGGGTTAAGGTAGGGAGGGAGCTGATGAGTCCTCTGGTAGATTCCAACTTGGACCCTTTCTGACCTGGGCAATGTGAAGTTCAGGTAGAGCAGGCAGAGCTCAGAGCTGCCTTCTCTGTGCTGGGTGGGGGAACAGGAGGTCTGGCACCAGCCGTGGCCACCCCCTGTGCCTCTGTCACCCCGTCAGAGGTGCCCCATCTGGCTCTGATCCTGCAGCCTTTCAGTGACCCCTTTCTTTGCCCAGAGCCAGGTGAGAAGAAAAGAGTTTTAGCAGGGAGCTAGCTGACTTCATATGAAGGGCCTCCTTCTGTTTGAAATGTATATCTTTACTTTTAGAGCATTGAAATGACATATGGGAAAAAAAATATTGGCACTGATGAATGCGAGGTTTTCTTTTTCTTTCTGGATTAATGCTCTGTTCTGGCACAAATTAAACAATAAACTGTTTGAGGTATCGCTGTTTTCAGAGTTGATCTCTTAAGGGCTTGGGCTTATAACACTCAGGATGCTGTGAGTAGAGTGGGACATCTTTCCTCCCATGACAGAAGCAAGGGGCAGGCTGGAGGTGGCTTGTCTGCTGGCTGGAGACAGACTGGGCCTGGCACTGTCAGAGCCACAGTTTCAACCCAGCCCACTTGGGTCCACATTCAGTGTACTGCCCGCTGCTTCCCTGTCTGAGTTGCGGTGGCGTCAAGGAGTGGCTCGAGGGAGCAGTTTTACACCCTTATTTTTATCAGATTCCCTCAATCACTGCAAGCAAACCCTGAGTATAAAAGCTGAATTGGCAGGATATCCCTGGAGGTCCAGTGGTTAAGACTTGGGGCTTCCACTGCAGGAAGTGCAGATTCGATTCCTAGTTGGGGAACAGAGATCCTGCATGCCATTGGCATGGCCAAAAAAAAGCTGAGTTTGCTTTGCGAAGGCAGCACCTTCAAAATGAGACCCCCTTGTCTCTGTTCCCAACCATTTGCCCTCCCTGTCCTGCCTAGAAATTCTGGAGCCTCCTCAGTGGCAGTGGGTGAAATGGGTCCAGGGTGGTGACAGAGCCTGTGGCCAGCTCTGGCGTTTATTCATTCCACAAACACCAAATCCCTGCTGGATGCCTGCCTGTATGTCCCACCAGCAATCTTCTCGTCCAATGAGAACAAAATTGAATCAACAGGAACCATCCAGAAGGCTTGGAATGTGTCAAGAAGGAGATCCAATGCAGAGTGGCTGCCTCTGCCTGGGGGCATGATTCCTGAGCTGATCCTGATAAAGAAGGTGGGGGAAGTGTATATTTCAGGTGGGAGGAGCAGCAGGTAGGAGTGGGTTTCAGAAACGATGCTGAGCTCTTGGGGACCCTGGGTGTGTGAGTGAGAGTGGGAAGTAGGTCCAGAGGCGTGGGGGCAGGCAGGTGGGCAGCCCAGGGCAAGCCTTGGATGCCAGTATCACAAGCTGAGCCTCATCTGAGAGCCATGGAGAGCCTCAGAGAGGGAGTTCAAGCCGAGAAAAAGAGGCATGTTTTGGAAGCTTCCCTGCAGTGGGATGTGTGACTTAGGATCAGGGTGGAGGTGTGACCTGGGGAGGGTTCTGGGGGATGGAGGCCTAGCAGGAAATGTGTGGAATGGTCCAGCCTGTCCTCTCCCAGCACCAGGCAAGGCCCTACCACTTACTTAGGGAGCTGGGTCCAGTGCTCCTTTGGCATTTATCGCTGAAGTTCTGGAAATCCTCCTCACCTGTGGCTGACCTGTGACTGACTGGTCCCATCACTCTCAGGCCTAGGAAGGGAGTCAGGAGAGAGCTGGTAGGTTTCTGCATGGGTCTTGGGCGTCTTGCGTCCTGGGATGGTGCAGGAGCTTGAGGAGTCTTGGGTTTGGCTTCGACCACAGGGCCACCAGAGGGGGACCTTGGAAAGTCCCAGCCTCATCAGTAGTATGGGATTGGGGTATCTGGGCTCCAGGGGCTACCTGACTTAGCTTGTGAAAATGGACGTATAAAGGGCCTGCCGCCCAATCTGTTCCTCTGGGCACGTGACATCCCTGTCCAGTGGGTTATGTCTCCCCCCACCTCCACTTTAAGTGAGATTGCAGCCTGCACCTGACTTTCAGGATGTGGCCCCTGCTTCCTGCTTTGGGGAGTCCCCAGCCACACGGGGAGTCCCACATGGCCACTTGTGCAGAGCCGTTAGGCGGGCCTGAGTCTGGGGAGAAAGAATGAAGCCTGGGGGAGGGAAAGCGGAGAGAAGGAAAAGCCAGGAGGAGGGGTGGGGAAGGGAGAGGGCAGATGGTGGAATTGGCACGGGAGCCGCCCTGGCACCTCCACCGGAAGAACCAGCTGTCCGGTGGGAGGGAAGGCCGGGCCAGGCGTCAGGAGTGCCTGGAACCCAAGGCCTGAGGCCACGTTCTGCGCCCACTCCGACTGTGACAGGTGGTGTGACTTGAGTAACAGGCCAAGATGGGGCCTCAGTTTCCCTATCTGTCAGATGCAGGAGACTCAGGTTGGGCTGGTGAGTTCCCAGCCTTTCCACCCTCAAAGAACCCTCCTCTTGCTCCCAGTACATTGCAGGTGGGGAACTTTGAGACCAGTAAGTGTTTGAAGAAGTGATGTCAACCTCCCCCTGCTCTCCACCAATGCTTTGTAGGGGTCTGCAGAGCGGGCCTGGCCCTAGGGCCAGAACCTTGTGAGCCGGACAGTGTCAGCTGGAGCTGGCAGGGTGGCCCACGCCCTCCATGTGTTTCTGGGGAAGCCCACCCTCCCCGTGTTTCTGGGGAAGCCCTCCCACCCTGGAGGGAATCATGCTCACGCCCTCTCTGCTGGGGAAGATGGCACGGGGGAGGGGCACCGTGGGGAAGGGGTGGCCTTTTGGCTGGGACAGTCCCAGGCTGTCAGGCCCAGGCTGTTTAGAAAATGAGCATCCAGAAGCCCCAACCTTCCTGGGCTCCTCAAACAGCTCAGGGTCCAGGGGTCAAGAGGATATGGTCTGTTCCCCAGATCTCCGGCCCTCCTCTGAACACCCCCTGACACCTTCCTTAAAATTTCAGGGTAACCTGGTCCTGCCCCGGCCCTGCTTCCCCCGGCACAGGCCGCCTTCTTGGTGGGGACTACTCTTTCCTTCATGCCCTCCCTCCACTGAGCCTGGAGATGGGGCAGAGTCCTCCTGGCTCCTGAGGCTGCTTGCAGACCTTTCTCCCCCAGCTTGGAATCTCAGGCCAGCTCCGGACCAGCCACTGCCCTCACTGTGGCCCAGCCCCCGGGTCACTTCCCCTGTCCCTCGAAAATGCAGAGACTCCGCACCACGGCTGCCCGCCCCAGCACCCTCCTGCCTGCCTTCCTTGTCTCTGCAGCTCCCCGCTTCTGTGACCCTTCTCTCCGGCTGGCCTCCTTCCTCTCCACCTCAGCCGCTCTCACCGGGCATACCCTGGTTCTGGCTGTCGTTCCTGGTGAGAACTCAGGTGTCTGCCCCTCCCCATCCCTCCTATCTTTCCAGCTCTCTCCCTCGTCGTCCTTGACCCGGGACCCTCCCATGGTGCCCCGGCCCTCACCCCATCCTCCCAGTGCCCCTCTCCAGCTTGGGCTCCCAGGTGGTCTCACCCACCTGCCCTAGGCTCTAGCCTTCCTACGTCGCTGCTGCGCTCACCTGGCAAAGCCCTGCTGGCATCCACCCTCGGCCTCTGCACGCCCGCCCTCCCCCAGGCTCTCTCCTGTTCTGGCAGCCAGGCCAGCCTCGCAGGGTCCACCAGATCCGCCCTGTCACCTTCTCAAGGACTCGAGTTCCCTCTCTTCCTCCTTCCCTCCACTCTCGCCTCTGTCCTCCGCTCTGGCTTTCTCCCGTCAGCTTACAAACGTGTGTTGTTTCCACCCCCTCGCCCAGTCCTCTGATTCTCCAGAAGGTGTGGCTGTGGTCACCGTCCCTGGTGATCCTTTCTGGTTTTCTCTCACATGCACGCCCCGTCCAGGCCCTTGCCCTCACCCCTCCACCTTGTCAAGATCATCTGTGACCTTCACGTGGCCAGATCCCATGGCCGATCGTCATTAATGGCTCTCTCGGCCGCATCTGGCCCGGTGAAGGGTTTGTACGTCCTCCCAGTGGTTCCAGCAGCTGCAGGACTCTCTCCTCTTTAATGTGCCCGGTCTGTGCGAGACTCACAGTCTAGCAGAGGGAAATGCGGGGGAGAAACCACCTAAGATCCAGAGGTGAGCCAAGACCTAGAGTGAGCGGACGAGAGGACACTCACTCAGGCCCGGGACGGGCTGGAGGGATGGGGCCAGCCAGGCGGAGTGGCAGGGGTGGAGGTCGAGGCCGAGAGGTACCACGCGGTGATGTAAGATCTGGGGAAGGGACCGTGTCTGTCATTTCAGTCACGTGCCCAGTGCTAGACGGCGCCTGGCATCCCATTGGGGCTCACCTGTGGGTGGATGAGGCTGGGAGCTGCCCTGCCCCACACTCCTTCCACCCACATTCTCCATTTAAGTCTCCAGTCTTCAGGGCGAATGGGTCTACGGTTATGCAGCCACGGGAGGGGAGACGGGACGCCTTCGGATCAGCAGGCTGCGTCTCAGTGCCTCAGGGACACGGCCGCTACCCAGCAAGCCCACCCCCACCCCCGCTGCGGAGAGCACACACGGGAACAGCCTGCAGGAAGATTACGGCCTAATCCGCCGCAGGTCGCTTCCAAGGCTGCAGAGGGGGCAGCCGGGCCAGGGAGGAGACAAGGGGGCCTGCCGCCCCGCCTCAGCCCCGCGGCTCTGCACGAGGCTCTTTAGGAAGCTGAGTGCCCGCCTGGTGCCCGTCACGCGCCGCTGTGCTGGCTTAGGCCCCTCCCCTCACATGACTCCGGGGGAGGCAGGGCCCATTTCCAGGAAGGGAGCCCTCGCAGTCTGACTCCTCCCTCAGATGCCTGGCTGCCCCTTTCTTCATCCACCCTTCCCCTGGAGGCCCAGGAGGCAGAGATTTCACAGGGACGCTGGCAGGAAGGTGGTTCAGCTCTCACTGAGGGAGAGGACTTAGCAGCCTGTTAGGGAGTCAGCTCCCCGTGGTCAGAGGTGTGTAAGCCAAGGTGCCAAGGAGAGAATACTCTTTCAACTCTCGTGCTGCCAGCAGCTCTGCCCATCATTCAGGCTTGCTGTTCACTCCTGACCCTCCCTCTGGGTCTGAGTTAGAGACATACACCCAACAACGGAACTGATACATAAGAAAAAATACATAATGATGTTATCAAGAAAATAAATGGGGGTATTGGCAAATACTGGGTGTTGGGTCTGGAGGGCTTCTTTGAGGAGGTGGCTTGTATTGAGATTTGGACATTGAGAAGGAACAAGTAGGAGCCAGCTTGGAAGACCTGGGGGACTCTAGGCATCCCAGACAAAGGAAACAGCCATACAAAGGACCTGAGGCAGGAGTGAGCTTTGGAGGGAGCAAGAGGAGAATGGCAGGAAAGGAGGCTGAGCGGAAGGCAGGAACCCTGGGGGTTGCGGTGGGGACAGGGCTCTCACCGTGGAGGTGTGTGATGCAGCAGGGGGTGCCGTAATCTGA
This sequence comes from Moschus berezovskii, assembly GCF_049115385.1. Classification (NCBI taxonomy): domain Eukaryota; kingdom Metazoa; phylum Chordata; class Mammalia; order Artiodactyla; family Moschidae; genus Moschus; species Moschus berezovskii. Next base: position 114,598,022 of record NC_142465.1, read on the forward strand.
CTCAGGTCTAAAGAGATCTTTTCAGCTGCGGTGAAGTGGATGGGGGCAGAGGGGCAGGAGTGGTACACAGGGCCTGGGAAGCTGTTGTCATCGCCTGGCGACAGGGGACGGTGGCATGGACAAGCGTGTGGGGCTTGGAGGAAACAGAGTTGTTTGGGGAAGGCTGAAGAAATATAGGCCCATGAGCCAGGTTGGATGGGGCTTGAGGACACGCCCACTTTGGGGTCTGAGCAGCTGAGTACGGGTCAGGTCAGTGTGCGGACGGATAAGGGGTTGGAGTTCGCTAAAGACTGGGAGAGACCAGAGATGAGACCAGAGACCCAAGTAGGGGAACCTTGGGAATCCATCGTAGGGAATGGACTTTTTGCTCAGTCCAGGAGGGACTGAAGGCTTCCCTGGTAGTTCGGTTGGTAAGGAATCCGCCTGCAATGCAGGAGACCCCAGTTCGATTGCTGGGTCCCGAAGATCCCCTGGAGGAGGGCATGGCAATCCACTCCAGTATTCTTGCCTGGAGAATCCCCGTGAACAGAGGAGCCTGGCGGACTACAGTCCATACGGTCACACAGAGTCGGACATGACTGAGCGACTAAACACAGCACAGGAGAGACTGATGAGAGTTGGGGGGTGGTGAGTGCCCCCTGGCGGTCGTCTGGAGCCGGCTTGGAGGAGGCGGTCCTGGGTCAGACAGCAACATTGCGGCCTGGAAGTGGAACATTGCGGCCTGGGAGTGGACAGCAGCCTAGACCGCGAAGTGGAGAGCCAGCGAGCAGGTCAGCTGGCTGCCTTGCAGTGTGAGGCTGGGACCAGGGACTCCTCCCAGCCGCCCAGTTTGGGAGCAGATGTCCCTGTACAGGGTGAGGCAGAAGATGCCATCTGGAAATAGCAAGACTGGTGGGCAGTGCAGGCTCCCGACCTCATCTCTCCATAGCTTATGGGGGAAGACTTAGTAGGTGCCTAAAGGTGTTTAAAGCCAGCCCTCTGGGAAGTTCCTGGCAAACAGCAGTGACCTCTGCCCCCACCTCCCCCTGCCACCCCATCCCCCACCCCACCCCCCACCAGCTGGGCCAACTCTCCCTGGAGCCCAAGTTTGCCTGATGCCCAGCAGTGGTCCAGGTCCAGGCTGCCAGCTCCGTGTGCAGACGTGGAGGAAAGTGGGCCAGACCCCTCCTGCACTGTGGGTGGAGACAGGCTCGGGACAGCAGCTGTTGCTCCTGGGGCTCACCTGCTCCTAGAGTTTGGGATCTGGAATTTACTTCTTCATGGGGAGGCAGCTGAAGGTTAAGGGTTGGCTCATGTCCTGGAATGGGGCTGGCAGGGGCGCTGAGCCCAGGTGGGAGACCTGGCACCACACTTACCTACTCCGGGTGGGCTGGCCATGGGCAGGCCAAAGTCTAGATAAGCTTCAACTTCCCTCTCTGTGCAATGGGCTGAGTAAACCTGCTTTGTGGGGGTGTTTTCTTGCTGCTGTTTGTTTACTGAAGTGTAGTTGATTTACAGTGTTGTGTTAGTTTCTGGTGTACGGCACAGTGATTCGGTTTTACATATATGTTTATGGGTTTTTTCAGATTCTCTTCCATTACAGGTTATTACAAGATATTGAATATAGTTCCCTGTGCTATCCTGTAGGACTTGATCCATTTTATATACCATGGTGTGCATCTCCTAATGTGTAGGGGGGTGTTTTTAGGTTGTTTTTTTTTCCTTAGAGGTTTTGATGGGGATTAAACAAGATGATTTTTGTCAAGCACTCCCAGTGGATGCAGGGCCCCTGTGGAGGCTGTGGGTTGGCTCAGGGTCTCAGCGGGGGACAGACCCCTAGATGACTCCCAAGTAGGAGTATGTGCAGGGTCAGGGTGGGGGAGGGTGACTAGGAAAGAGGGTGTCCCAGAGGGCGGCCACCTCCCAGCAGGGTCCTGAAGGATGTGAAGGAGTTCGTTCCTATTTGAAAGATGGAAAACGTGGGGAAGGGCGTTCTGGGAGGTGGGAACAGCTGGGGCAAAATGATCAAACAGCCTGTGGCTTTGCCCACACTGGCCCTCTGGGATGGCCGAATTTGGGGTGGGAGAGGAAGAGATGTGAGGCCAGGCGGGGTCTGGCAGTTCTGGAGTCTCTGTCTCTGTGTGTCTGAATCCAGGAGCCTGAGATGCTGAGGTCCCTGTCGATTTATTTGTCTGAGTTTGGCATAGCTCTGCTCTAAATGCCATCTGGAATCTGGGTTTTCTTTTTTTTTAGACACAGGATTGGATTATAAAGATGGTGAAAAAAAACAGTATCTTGGCCCGGTTTACTTTGGTGCTTTTTTTAAAAAAACATCTTCTCTAGTGCAAGGGAAGGATGTTGTTTTTCCTGTGCCTGCCAGTAACCAGGGGCCCCCCGAGACCCCCACCCTCACTTTCTCTTGTGTCCCAGCTGCTGGTTCTGCCTCCACAGACCTGTCTCCAGTCCCTGCAGCAGATCTGCTTGTTGGGGTGAATGTCTCCCTCCCATGCCTTTGCGGCTGTGGCTGGTGTCAAATTTCATTTGGGTTTCATTTCCGGTTCTCTGGTGGCTGCTGTGTATACCTTGCCGTCCCTGTAGATCCGGCCTCAGCAGGTTACCCCAGAGGCCACCCGACACAGGGCACCAACCTTGGATTCAGAGAGACCCGGGTTTGAGTCTGCATCCACTCCAACCAGCCGTGTGACCTGGGCAGGGCCCCAGATGCGGGTAGAATAAAGACAGGGACACGCGGAGTTAAGAGCTTGTGCTTCAGTCCCATCGTGGGCCTGGAGGAGTCCCCATTCCTCCTCTGTCTGACTGTGGAACAGAAAGCTGAGGCTGGGGCCTGCTTTCAGCGGGGGCTGCCTCCCACCTCCCCCATCCTGACCCTGCACATACTCCTGCTTGGGATTCATCTCTGGGCCTGTCCCCAACTGAGACCCTGAGCAGCCCCCTGAGTCAGGCGGGGAGACTGCAGCTAAACAGAGGAGTTCGTCTGGGCTCAGAATGTCCATAGGGAGTGTGGGCAGGCTGCACGGGCCTGCTTGTGTGTTTTTAGCTGTACTTCTTCCCTTCCTGGAGCCTCAGTTTCCTGACCAGCAGACTGTCAGCCTGGCCCGGGGAGGCTCCCTGTCCTGGCCCAGCCCTGCAGCCGGGGGACCTGGCATGACCCCCACACCCCTCCCCCCAGCAGCGGGCCTTTGTCTGCAGGTTCTGGTGACGTTTCCTCCACAGGACAGTCCCCTCCCGCCCCTTTGCCCCATCCCGCCCCCTCATCCCTCACCTGCGTGCTGCGTGGTCCCACTGGTCCCCCTGCTTTTACCTTTGCCCCACAGTCTTTTCTCCACCTCGCCGGGGCGATTCTTTTTAAAACCTAAGTCAGATCAATCACTCACCTTCTCCTGAACTCCACCTTCCCTTTGAAGCCCTGGGTGACCTCCCCTTGCTCATTCCCTTCAGCCATACTCTGTGTGCCTCTTCAACCACCAGGCTTATTCCTGCCCCAGGGCCTTTGCACTTTCGGCTACTTCTCCATGGAACGTCTCTCCCAGATATCTCCATGGCCCTGCATCCCTGCAGACAGGCGTCTGCTCAGAGCTCACTGCAATGACCCCCGTTCACCCAGTCTGTCTCCTCATGTCCCACTTGATGCTCCTTTAGGCTCCTTCTTGACTCAGCTCAGAAATCACTGCTCAGGGCTCCCTCCCTGAGGGAGGCTGATCGCTGCCACCTCCCTCCCATGGGTCATGGCCTGCATTATCTACTCCACTCGTTTAGGGTCAGTCTGGCACCTTCTGGATGCTCTAGGTCACAGGCTGATCCTTGCATGCAGGACCTCACTCATTGCTCACAAAGCGTCAGTGGTTTAGGTACTGTTATCGCCCCCCTGTGCAGGCTTGGAAACCGAGACTCAGGTTAAGTCACCGGCCTGAGGTCACCTGCTAGACAAGGGGCCAGGCAGATTCAGCATCCAGGCTAATGTGACCCAGGCTCTTGCCCCCTTGCTCCTGTCCCTCCAGAGCTGGTCAGCTTCCGACAGCTGTGTCTCCACGGAGGTGGTCACCCCTGGACGCCCCCTCTCAGCCCAACGTGAGGCACCAAGAAGCCTGTGACCTGTGATGAATGCCTTCCCGAGGCCGTGTCTGTGGAGAAGAGGGCGGGGAGCTCTGAAGGACGGGCGGCTGGGAGCTGGCCTGAGGCCCCCTCCTTCTGTTCTGCCTGTGGCTCCTCCAGGCCGCTTGGAGGCTGTTAGATCTTACTTCGTCCCCTCTTGGGGATACATCCTCGCCAGCACTTTCCGCTGGCCTCCCTGAGGATGCCCTGCTCCTCTCCCCCAAGAGGGCTTGTCTTAATCCCAGACTTTCGCCCACCTGCTCCCCTCCTCCCACAACCTCCTTGAAGCCTGCTTTGGGGAGGGGGTCCACCCTTGTTCCAGTCCCCAGGGAGCATGTCTGTCAGGAAGTGTCCAGAGGGCTTCCTGGTGCTCTGCCTTCTCTCCCAGGGCCTTCGGAGAAGGCAGTTAACCCTTAGGAAGTTCTGGCCGCTCTGCTCCCGGTACTGGGTGATGTCATTCTCCCATCAGCCCTGGAGGGAAGGTTAATTTTTACAGAGGACCAAGCTGAGGCTCAGAGAGGTTAAGTCATTTGCTGGAGGCCACACAACATGAGGAGCAGACTTGAGATTTAAATCCATCCTGTCTGTGTGACTCCTCGTGTCTGAAGTCTCTCTCTAATCAAAAGGCTTTTAAGATCCTGGTTCGATTCCTGGGTTGGGAAGATCCGCTGGAGAAGGAATAGGCTGCCCACTCCAGTATTCTCAGGCTTCCCCTGTGGCTCAGCTGGTAAGGAATCCACCTGCAATGCAGGAGACCTGGGTTCGATCCCTGGGTTGGGAAGATCCATGGAGAAGAAAACAGCTACACACTCCAGTATTCTGGCCTGGAGAATTCCGTGGACTGTATAGTCCGTGGGGTTGCAAAGAGTTGGACACGACTGAGTGACTTTCACTGTCTTTCCATTTTGCTGGATCGGTGGTGTCTAGTGACCAAATCTGAAAACAGGGCCTCAGATTCCCAACCTGGCGGTTTTCTGGTAGGAGTCTTAGGCTGGTCTCGGTCACAGTCCAAGGGGCCATGTGAGTGGTGGACCCTGGAGCTGTGCAGTGCATGGCCCAGCAGCCGGCTGTCAGAACTCGCCTTCATCTCGCGTTGGCGTCTGCCTTGCTCCTCTGGGCTGTGTCGGTAGCCCAGGGGTCCGTCTGACAACTGCTTTGAAGTCAGGACTTCCTGCTTCTCCCCGCCACTTCGGCCCCACAGCTTGCTTTCCTACTGATCCCCTGGGTCTCTGGAAATAAAGGGTCACCCCTCCTTTAGGGTCTGCCTCCTGAGGCCGAGCCAGCTTGGTCCAGTGGAAGAGAGCCTAGGGCTGAGATTGAGGAGAACTGGGCTCAGATTCAGCCTGTACTCCCCCAGCGGTGTCACCTTCTCTTTCGGAGCCTCAGTTTTCCTGCTCTGTCAGTTGGGGGCAGTAGGACTCGCCCTCACTGTTCCATGGGGTGATTGTGAAGACCGGAGCCTGTGACTGGCAGAGCTGTGAGCCCGGAGGCCTCCACAGGCCTGGGGGTGTGGTGACGTGTACATTCCCAAGTCAGGATTGGCAGACATGTGGCTCACGGGCCGCCACTGCCCACTTCGGTGCCCATGGCTGAACCAGGACACAGCCCATCAATCCTTTCTTTTTTTTTTGAATTGCAGAAAAAAGTTCACATTACCCACAATAAGCCATTTCAAAGTATACAGTTCAGTGACATTTAGTGCATTCACAGTGTTGTACAACTGCTGCCTGTCTAGTTTTGAAACTTTTTCATTACCCCCATAAATACCCCCCATACCCATTAAGGAGTCACTCCCCATTCTCCACTTCCCCAGCCGCTGGTGATCTCTAGTCTGTTTTCTATGTTTTGCCTATTATGGGTATAATACATAAAAGAAATCATAATACTGACCTTTCATGTCTGGCTTCTTTCACTTCTTTCTTCATCAGTTTCAAGGTTCCTCTAGTTGTATCAGAACCCTGCCCCTTTTAGTGGCTGAATAATATTCCATTGTATGGATGTGCCACAGCTTACTTCTCCACTCATCTGGTGGTGGATATTTGGGTCAGAATCCTTAACACACAGTGTCATGAACCAGTGATCTCCAAACTTTAGATCATGCACTCCTTTAGGAAAAAAATTTTGAGTCAGGCCTCCCATGAAGTGTGAATCTGAAACCCATGCACTTACTGTCAGTTAGTCTATGACAAAGGAGGCAAGAATATACAGTGGAGAAAAAGCAGTCTCTTGAATAAGTGATGCTGGGGAAACTGGACAGCTTCATATAAATGAATGAAATCAGAGCATTCTTTCCCACCATATACAAAAACAGACTCACAGTAGATTAAAGACCTAAATGTGAGATTGAAAAACATAAAACCCATAGAGGAAAATATAAGCAGAACACTCTTTGACATAAATCCTAGTAGTATTTTGGGGGGATTTATCTCCTAAAGCAAAGGAAATAAAAGTAAAATTAAACAAATGAAACCTAATTAAACTTGAAAGCTTTTGCACACCAAAGTGAAAGTCACTCAGTTGTGTCTGACTCTTTGCAACCCCATGGACTATACATTCCATGGAATTATAAACAAAACAAAAAGACAGCCCCACTGAATGGGAGAAAATATTTGTAATTTATAAGGCTGATAAGGGGTTAATACCCAGCATAGGTAAACAGCTCATACAACTCAACACACACACACACACAAAATCCTGTAAGAAAAAAACCAAAAATGCTGATTAAAAAATGGGCAGAAGATCTGAATAGGCATTTCCCCAAAGAGGACATGCAGATGGCCAACAGGCACATAAAAAGATGCTTAGCATCTCTAATCACCAGGGAAATGCAAATCAAAACCACAGTGAGGTATCACCTCACATCAGTCAGAATAGTTATCATCAAAAAGAACACAAATAGCAAACGTTGATGAGGATGTGAAGAAAAGGGAATCCTCATACACCTTTGATGGGAATGTAAATTAGTGCAGCTACTGTGGAAAACAGTATGGAGGTGTCTCAAAAAACTAAAAATAGAACTACTGTATGACCCAGCAGTTCCACTCCTGGGCATATATCTGAGAAAAACAAAAACACTGATGTGAAAAGATACATGTACCCCAATGTTCACAGCAGCATCATTTACAGTTGCCAAGGAATGGAAGCAACCTAAGTGTCCATCATCAGATGAACGGATAGGAACTTGCCTGGTGCTCTATTGGCTAATTCTGTACTGCCAGTGCAGGGGACCAGGGTTCAATCCCTGGTCATGGAACTGGATCCCACATGTTGCGTGAAGAGTTTGCATGCTACAATGAAGATCCCACGTGCCACAACTAAGACCCCCATGCAGCCAAATAAAAATAAATATACTTTTTTTAAAAAAGGTGAATGGATAAAGAAGATGTGGTATATATATGCAATGGAATACTCAGTTCAGTTCAGTCGCTCAGTTGTGTCCGACTCTTTGCGACCCCATGGACTGCAGCACACCAGGCTTCCCTGTCCATAACCAACTCCTAGAGCTTGCTCAAACTCGTGTCCATCAAGTCGGTGATGCCGTCCAACATCTCATCCTCTGTTGTCCCCTTCTCATGCTGCCTTCAGTCTTTCCCAGTATCAGAATCTTTTCCAAGGAGTCAGTTCTTTGCATCAGGTGGCCAAAGTATTGGAGTTTCAGCTTCAGCATCAGTCCTTCCAGTGAATACTCAGGACTGATTTCCTTTAGGATGGGCTGGTTGGATCTCCTTGGTGTCCAAGGGACTCTCAGGAGTCTTCTTCAACACCACAGTTCAAAAGTATCAATTCTTCGGCACTCAGCTTTATTTAGAGTCCAACTCTCACATCTGTACATGACTACTGGAAAAATCATAGCTTTGACTAGACAGACCTTTGTCTATAAAGTAATGTCTCTGCTTTTTAATATGCTGTCTAGGTTGGTCATAGCTTTTCTTCCAAGGAGCTGCTGCTGCTGCTAAGTCACTTCAGTCGTGTCCGACTCTGTGTGACCCCCTAGACGGATTCTTGAGAATCCCAGGGACGGGGGAGCCTGGTGGGCTTCCGTCTAGGGGGTCACACAGAGTCGGACACGACTGAAGTGACTTAGCAGCAGCAGCAGCTCCTTGGAAGAAAAGCTATGACCAACCTAGACAGCATATTAAAAAGCAGAGACATTACTTTATGGACAAAGGTTCTTCCAAGGAGCAAGTGTCTTAATTTCATGGCTGCAGTCACCATCTGCAGTTATTTTGGAGCCCCAAAAAATAAAGTCTGTCACTGTTTCCATTGTTTCCCCATCTATTTGCCATGAAGTGATAGGATCAGATGCCGTGATCTGTTTTCTGAATGTTGAGTTTTAAGTCAACTTTTTCACTCTCACTTTCATCAAGAGGCTCTTTAGTTCTTTGCTTTCTGCCATAAGGGTGGTGCCGTCTGCATATCTGAGGTTATTGATATTTCTCCCGGCAATCTTGATTCCAGTTTGTGCTTCATCCAACCTGGCATTTCGCATGATGTACTATAAGTTAAATAAGCAAGGTGACAATATACAGCCTTGATGTATTCCTTTTCAAATTTGGATCCAGTCTGTTGTTCCATGTCCAGTTCTAACTGTTGCTCCTTGACCTGCATACAGACTTCTTAGGAGGCAGGTAAGGTGGTCTGGTATTCCCATCTCTTTCAGAATTCTCCATAGTTTGTTGTGATCCACACAGTCAAAGGCTTTGGTGTAGTCAATAAAGCAGAAATAGGTATTTTTCTGGAATTCTCTTGCTTTTTCGATGATCCAACAGAAGTTGACAATTTGATCTCTGGTTCCTCTGCCTTTTCTAAAACCAGCTTGGAATGGAATACTGCTGCTGCTGCTGCTAAGTCACTTCAGTCGTGTCCGACTCTGTGTGACCCCATAGACGGAAGCCCACCAGGCTCCCCCGTCCCTGGGATTCTCCAGGCAAGAACACTGGTGGAATACTACACAGTCATAAAAAGAAGGAAAATTTGCCATTTGCAGCAACATGAATGGCCTTGGAGGGTATTATGCTAAGTGAAATAAGTCAGACAGAGACAAGTACCATCTATCAGTTATATATGGAGTCTAAACAGTGCAGCAAACTAGTAAATACAACCAAAAAGAAGCAGATTTACAGATACAGAGAACAAATTGTGGTTACCAGCAGGGAGGGGCAATATAGGGGTTAGGGACGAAGAGGTACAAACTATTATGTATAAAATAAGCTACAAGGATTTATCGTATATCATGGGGACTATAACCAATATTTTATAATAACTATAAATGGAGTATAACCTTTAAAAACTGAATCACAAGTATATATTATATACTTATGACATATAATATACAATTATACTTCAATATAATTGAAGAGATCCTTCCCTGGTGGCTCAGACAGTAAAGCATCTGCCTACAATGCGGGAGACCTGGGTTCAATCCCTGGGTCAGGAAGATCTTCTGGAGAAGGAAATGGCAACCCACTTCAGTATTCTTGCCTGGAGAATCCCATGGATGGAGGAGCCTGGTGGGCTACAGTCCTTGGGGGTCACAAAGAGTCAGACACGACTGAGCGACTTCACTTTGACTATACTTCCATAAAAAATGTAGATTTGTTTTATATGTCTATTACTGCTACACTGATGTATCTAGTACGTTATAAAATCCATGTGTAGACATCTTAAAGTTACAATTTAAAAAATGATGCTTTTCATATTTTTTCTCACACCTGCCATGGAGTCTCTACCCATCCAAGGTGTTAGCTAAGGACAAAAATGTGTCTGGTTCACACTGAAATTATAGTTCTTTATTGTGGAAAAATTGGGAAGCAAAGGGAAGTGGGAAATGGGCAATTAAAATTTTCTGCATTAAAATGGATGAACAACAAAGACGTACTTTATAGGACAGGAATTCTGTTATGTGGCAGCCTGGATGGGAGGGGAGTTTGGGGGAGAATGGACATGTGTAGGTATGGCTGAGTCCCTTTGCTGTCCACCCGAAACTAGCTCAGCCTTGTTAATCAGCTATGTGCTTAGTTGCTCAGTTGTCCTGACTCTTTACAACCCCATGGCCTGTCCCCTGCCAGGCCTCTCTGTCCATGGAATTCTCCAGGCAAGAACACTGGAGTGGGTTGTCATTCCCTTCTCCAGGGGATCTTCCCCACCCAGGGATCGAACCTACGTCTCCTGTGTCTCATGCATTGCAGGCAGATTCTTTACCCAGTGAGCCATTCGGGAAGCCCTTAACCAGCTATACTTCAATATGAAATAAAAAGTTAAAAAAGTCCTATACAGCTGCACCTCGAGTTCACTGCAGCCACATCTGAGGCTCCATCTTCCTGTCTGTGTGTTTGTCCATTGACTGTGGGTGGGCCTCTTCATCCTCAGAGTTTCAGGGGAGGTGAGAGGCAGGAGGAAGAAGCGTGGACTTCAGAATCAGGTCACTGGGTTTGAAGCCAGCTCTGCCACGTCCCAGCTGTGTGACTCTGGGCACATAAACTAACACCTTCACCTTCCCTGTCTCATCTGCAAAACGCCAACGATACTGATTGTATTCATTAGCTGCTGCTGCATCATGGCACACCCACAAATGTAATGAGTTAAAACATGCAATGTTCAGGGACTTCCATGGTGGTCCAGTGGTTAAGACTCCGCCTTCCAATGCAGAGAACACTGGTTCAGTCCCTGGTTAGGAAACTGAGATCCCACATGCGGTGCAGCAGTTAAGCCCACATACCAAAACTAGAGAGAAGCCTGCACGCAGTAACCAAAATCCTGCATGCTGCAACTAAGATTTGATGCAGCCAAACAAATAAAGCACACGTGAAAAAAAAAACAACAACAAAAGCGCTTGTATTCTCACAGTTTCCACGGCCAGGAGCCTGCTTAGTGAGGCGCCACTGCCTCGCACATCGTGGTGTTGGCCAGGGCTGCAGTTTCTTCTGAAGGCTGAGGGTAGCTGTCATCAGGCTTACTTACACGGCGCTGCCAGGCCTCATTCCCCGTAGGCCGAGTTCCCTGTTGGCTGTTGCCTGGAGACCTCCCTCAGTTCCATGTCCGTGTGTTTCTCCATAAGGCAGCACAAAACCTGGCAGCCGCTTCCCTCAGCACGAGCAAGGAGGGGCCGGAGAGGATGAGCTTGACCGAGGCCGGGTCTTTGTAATCTCCTCACACAAGTGACATCCCGTCGCTTCTGCCATACTCTGTTTGTTTAGCAGCAACTCGCTAGGCTCAGCCCGGTCAAGGGGAGGAGATAGCACAAGGATGTAGATGCTGGGAGGCAGGGTCAGGAGGGGCCACCACCCCTGCTGGCAGCCAACTCAGCTGAAACAGACGCGTCTTGGAGGTTGTTGGGGGCGTTAAAGGAGGTACCACCTGTTACACTTGGGTCCTGCAGGTTGCCCTGTGATTGACAGGGTTGTAACTGGTGAATTTGTTCATTTGTCATTCTTTTGTGCTTGTCAGCGCCTGGGCATCAGGGAAGGGTGGGACCAAGGACAGGGCCTGAGACCCCAGAACAGCCTGTCATTCCACCGAACCCATGATGGGGCTGGCTCATGCCAGAATCAGTCAGGGGCTTGCAGGCTCAGCAGTTCACCACCTGGAGGGCTGAGACCGCATCTTCTGGGAGGCTGGGTCCAGTCCTAGAGGAACCTTCGTGTCAGGGCCCAGGAAAGCCTCTTAGCACCTGGCTGGAAGGGGAGTGGGGCCACATCTGTGGTTGGGGCGGGGGTCCTCAGTGCCTCCAGCTGAAGAAGTGATTGACCCCACCTGTGCTGTGTGAAATATCAATAACCTCAGATATGCAGATGACACTACCCTTATGGCAGAAAGTGAAGAGGAACTCAAAAGCCTCTTGATGAAAGTGAAAGAGGAGAGTGAAAAGGTTGGCTTGAAGCTCAACATTCAGAAAACAAAGATCATGGCATCTGGTCCCATCACTTCATGGGAAATAGATGGAAAAACAGTGGAAACAGTGTCAGACTTTATATTTTTGGGCTCCAAAATCACTGCGGATGCTGATTGCAGCCATGAAATTAAAAGACGCTTGCTCCTTGGAAGGAAAGTTATGACCAACCTTGATAGTATATTAAAAAGCAGAGACATTACTTTGCCAACCAAGGTCCGTCTAGTCAAGGCAGTGGTTTTTCCCGTGGTCATGTATGGATGTGAGAGTTGGACTGTGAAGAAAGCTGATCGCCGAAGAATCGATGCTTTTGAACTGTGGTGTTGGAGAAGACTCTTGAGAGTCCCTTATACTGCAAGGAGATCCAACCAGTCCATTCTAAAGGAGATCAATCCTGGATGTTCATTGGAGGGACTGATGCTAAAGCTGAAACTGCAATACTTTGGCCACCTCATGCGACGAGTTGACTCACTGGAAAAGACTCTGATGCTGGGAAAGTTTGGGGGCGGGAGGAGAAGGGGACGACGGAGAATGATGGATGGCATCACCGACTCTGTGGACATGAGTTTGAGTGTACTCCGGGAGTTGGTGATGGACAGGGAGGCCTGGCGTGCTGTGATTCATGGGGTCGCGGAGAGTCGGACACGACTGAGCGACTGAACTGAACTGAACTGAACTGTGCTGTGTGACCCCAAGCAAGTTTCCCTCCCTCTCTGGGCCTCGCCCTCTGACCTGCCTGCCTCACCCCGGCCCTGTGACTGGGGTAAAGAGGGCTTACAGAGGGGCAGGCAGCCGGCGAGGGGGTTGGTAGTCCTCCCCTCCCCTCCCTCACCTCGGGCTGAGGGGCCTGCCTGGGTCTCACGGCCACTCCCATCCCTCCTCTGTCACCGCAGGTGTTCTCCATCGTGGTGTTCGGCTCCATCGTGAATGAGGGCTACCTCAACAGCCCCTCGGAAAGCGAGGAGTTCTGCATCTACAACCGCAACCCCAACGCCTGCGGCTACGGCGTGACCGTGGGCGTGCTCGCCTTCCTCACCTGCCTGCTCTACCTGGCCCTGGACGTGTACTTCCCCCAGATAAGCAGCGTCAAGGACCGGAAGAAGGCCGTCCTGTCGGACATCGGCGTCTCGGGTGAGCCCCACCCCAGTGGGTACTGTGCCCCCCGCCCCCCACCAGCAGCACAGAGTCTGCAGGGGGCTCTCCTGACCGTGGTCCTGCTCAGCCTCACATACATCTGGAAGGTGGCTGCCACCCTTCTGCCCATTTTCCAGATGGGGAAACTGAGGTACAGGCGGTTGCAAAGGGACAAACCTGGGGTCACAAGGCTGGCAGCAGGGTTGTGTAGGACCAAGGTGGGGCCCGAGACCCCAAGACAGCCCACAGCTCATGGCAGAGTAGGAACACAATGTCCAGAGGGGGTTCCTCTGCTTTCAGGGGCCTCCTCTGGTCCCCCTTCCTGGTAGAGCCCCGTGAAAACTAAACCGGGTGATGGCCGAAGGCCCTGCACACAGTAGGTGCCCTGTGAGGGTCAGGACTTGGGGCTGGGGAGCTGCCCTTGCCCTTCAGAAGCGGCTTTGGCAGAGGTACTCTGGCCTCTGTCCCAGTGAGTCCGAGAGACTGATTGGAGGAGGCTTGGGCTTGGTGTCCCTGGCCTGGGGCTCTCAGGTCTCTATCTGGGGCCCCTCCAGCCACTTCCAGGACTCTCAGGATGTGCGTGGTCTCCAGGCAGTGAGGCCTGTGGCCCCTTGAACTTGAAAGTGCAAATATGCCACGAGTGTTTCTCAAACTGTGCTCCATGGAGCCCTAGGGTCCCCCAGCAGTGCCTCTGGGAGGGGCTGGGCTCTAGGTGCCACCCCTTGGGCACGCACGCTGTTTATCCACAGCAGCTCTGGGCCTCTCCAGGTAGACTGTGGGCATCCAGAGAAGAACCTGTCCACACAAGGCTCCCACCCCTAAAACTCCCAGACCTGGGCTCTCAAAGGAACACTCAGCCACCTCAAGGCTCTGTGGGACTTCAAACAGACATGTCCCCTCGTCCTCCCCGGTCCAGTTCTCTGGGATGCTGCAGCCAGGCTGGGGTGGAGGGTTCAGGTGGCCGCCCCTCACAGGAGAGCTGCAGGCCTCAGGCTGGACCACGGGTCAGTCAGGGATTCAGCGGGGAAGCCTGTGCTGGCTGAGCTTAGAGCAGCGCGCCCGAGGCTCACTGACTTTTCTCTGTCTCTCCCTCTCCCCGTCCCTCCCTCTCTCACTGCCCGCCCCTCCCTGACTCTGCCCCGGGCCTGGCCGCCTCCTTCCCCGGGGTCTCTCTCCTGCTCCGGGTCTGGCCGGCCTCTCTGTTCTCGCCTGTGCTTCCCTGCGCTCTCCGCATTCTCACCCCCCACCTCCTCTCCCTCTGTGGGTGGGGAGCGTGGGAGACGCGCCCTTGAACCTCCCTGGTTCCTCGGTTTCCCGTCTCCTCCTCCCCACCCGCCCTCTCCCCCTACGTGGGCTGCCTGGCCCTGCGCCCACCCCAGCCTTCTGGGCCTTCCTTTGGTTCGTGGGCTTCTGCTTCCTGGCCAACCAGTGGCAGGTCTCCGAGCCCAAGGACAACCCACTGAACGAGGGGACAGACGCGGCCCGGGCTGCCATTGCCTTCTCCTTCTTCTCCATCTTCACGTGGGTGAGTACACCAGCCAGCCAGCCCACACCGGCCCGCCCCAGCCGGGCTCCCGGGCGGGGGTGCCTTTGAGCACAGCCAGGGTCTCTGTTCTGCTTCCTGCCTCAATGCACATGGCAGGGCTGCTCCCTGAGGAGGGAGACCGCTGCCCTTTGCCAGCCAGGATGGTTGGGGGTGATGGCAGACCCTGGCTCTGGTGCAGGGCACCCGTCCTGTGGGAACAGATTCCCCTCCTAACCACTCCAGTCATTGGGTGATAGTTATTTACTGTTCCCTTTTACAGATGAGAAGGCTGCGGCCTAGATGGGAAGATAAGGCTTTGAGGTTCAAAGCTGAGAAGGAGCAGAGGCTGAGTCAGGAGACCGGGGTTAAATCTTCGGGCTTCTCCTAATTTTCTGGGCCTCTGTCTTCCTGTCTGTAAAATGGGGAGATTGGGTTTGCAGTGGGCTGTGTCACAAACACAGGTGCCCATCTGGCAGGCAGAATGAGAGAAGGCATGAGTGGACCGGGCGGCAGGTGTACAGCATCCTGAAAGGGCACCCTCTACCTGGCCCCTGTTCTGAGCAGGACTAAATGGCAAGCCACTCCAGTACTCTTGCCTGGAAAATCCCATGGACGGAGGAGCCTGGTAGCCTGCAGTCCGTGGGGTCGCTAAGGGTTGGACACGACTGAGCGACTTCACTTTCACTTTTCACTTTCACACATTGGAGAAGGAAATGGCAACCCACTCCAGTGTTCTTGCCTGGAGAATCCCGGGGACGGGGGAGCCTGGTGGCCTCCGTCTATGGGGTCACACAGAGTCGGACACGACTGAAGTGACTTAGCAGCAGCAGCAGCAGGGACCCACAGAGGCAAGGGCTTCTGGTTTTCCCAGGGAGGCCAGGAATCTGAACTTCTATGTGGATTCTGATCTTTGTGTGTTAAAAATACATATATATTTGACCTCCACATATATATGTAGGTCAAAAAAATCATGTCTCTGGGCCACCCTGGCCAGAAGTCACCCCTTTGTGGACTTTGGATCTGGTGGTCTCGAGCACCAGGCAGCATGACAGCGTGACTGGCCCCTCCTTCCCACTGGTTCCATGTCCTCTCAACATATTTTTTCTTCTCCCATCTCCCTCCTGCAGATATCCAGGGTCATATGGGCTCCGTTCCCCTGTCCCAAGGGGTCTCCCTTCCCCTCCCACAACCCCCTCCCATCCAGGCCTTTGAGCTGTCCTCGGCCTTCTGCAAAGAGAAGCCCCCCGGGACTGTATGTTGGCACCAGCGCCGGCCACTCCCATGAGACCGTGCTGCAGCCAGCCTTCCCTATGCCCCTCCTGGGCCCATCCTGGCCATATTTCTTCCTCTTTTTGTGGACACCTACACAGGGAGGCCTGGCGTGCTATGATTCATGGGGTCGCAAAGAGTCGGACACGACTGAGCGACTGAACTGAACTGAACTGAACTGAACACATCCCTTTTCCCCTGGGGCGGGGCTTGCAGAGGGGGAGTGAGTGAGTGGTCACCACGACTTCCAGGGGCGGGGTCTGAATGGCTGACTGACAGGCGCCGACCAGCCCCGTGAAGCCAACCTCCCTGATGGCGCCTCTGCCTGCCCCATCTTCTTCCCCGCCGGCCTCACCCCTGCTCTCTCCTGGCAGAGCCTGACCGCAGCCTTGGCCGTGCGGAGATTCAAGGACCTTACCTTCCAGGAGGAATACAACACGCTGTTTCCCGCCTCGGCACAGCCGTAGGCCTGCACAGCTTCCAGAAGCAGGAAGCCCTAAGTATATGCCCAGTGGCAAGGTTGAAGGGCAGCCCGCTGCCTGGACCAGCCAAGATGCCACGGCGTGCAGGGTAGCGGAAGACTGGCTAGAGGGGTCAGTTAAGGCTCACCACTTCCTCATCACCTCCTTTGTTGATTCTTCATGTGTCTGTTCATTTAGTAAACATTTATTGAGCAACTGTTCTGTGCCTAGTGATGAATCAGAGGTGGTTCCTGGCCCCAGGAGCCCACAGGCTGGGGATGGGAAGATAGACAAACCGAAATCTCTCTCAAACGCACTGCCACAGGCTGGAGGTGGCTCCATAAGGGCTGCCAGGGTGCTGAGCTGTGGGCTGAGAGCCCCTCCCACAGCTGCAATATGAAGGCCAATTTTACAGTCCCCGTGGAGGCTGGCTGCCAAGAGGGGCCTGGCCCAGCACAGCAGAGGACTCCTGGTCTGACTCTGCTCTCGTGTGCTGTGGGACCCTGGGCAGAACCATGCACCGCTCTGCGCCTCAGTCTACCTCCCTGGACTGAGGAGCAATAATGAACCAACCGCTCAGGGCTGTTGTGCAGATGAGACGAAGGTCGGCACAGGGCTTGGCACAGAGATGCTCAATAAATGTCCGTTCTTTTGTTCATCCATTCATTCTCTCCAAGGAGTCAGGGACACCTTCATAACTTCTTCTTTGGGAGTGATTCCTGTATGGTGAATCCCTGATCTTCCAAAGGACCTTGGCCTCCAGTCCTGCACAGGTTCCCTCCTTGGGGCCCTCAGCTGCTCTGGAACACAGACTGGCCCCTGGGGCAAAGCCCTGCGCAGTGGAGATGCTGCAGAGAGTGCTCCTGCTCTGAAGAAGCAGAGCCAGGTGGACCACTAGGTCCCTGGGCTCTGAACGGAACTCCCAGCCTCACCTCTGCACCCAGGCCCAGCAGGGGCCCACACCCCCTCCAGGGTTCCTGTCTGTGGCTCTTTGAACTGGATGGCTCAGAGAGTCCTTAACTCAGCTGGGGTGAAGGAGTGACTACAGAGATAGCACTAGCTGCCTGTAGCCAGAGCCCCGCCCTGGAAGGGTCTCCAAAGGTCATCGGCTCCAGCCCTCTGCCTCTGTGCATGACAGCAGTAGAGCCAGGGAGCTCAGGAGGACCATGTCTGCAGAAATTCCTCTCAGGGACTCATTCATCCATTCCCTTTGTGCTCTTGTGGACTTGCTGATGGCTCAAGGCTGCTGAAGACGTGGTCTCCACCCTGGGTGGGGGAGGGGCTTTCCACCTCCCTTCCCCAGGCTCCTGCATCCGAGCATCCTGTAGCCGGGACCTCATACCAACATCATGGAAAATACAAAAGGGCCGCTCCTGATTTCCTCAACCCACCTCCTTGAGGCCTGGTCTGCCTTTTCCAGGCCCCTGGCACTTTGCCCCTGCCTCTCATCTGTTGGCCCTCTCAGGTTCCCGGCTGACTTAGTGCCTTGTCAACTGGCTGATCAAAGGGAAGGAGATGGGGAGGGCCCTGGCCTAGGAAGGGGCAGGACCTCTATGTTCAGATCTGGGTTCTGGCACTGACTCTGCCATGAGGCCCCCCTTTCTAGGCCTCAGTCTTCCTGGCCCCCAAACAGAAGTATGTAGAACATAAACATTTTCCCATCACAGGCAGATGACCTAGGTTGGGAAGACCTCTGGAGAAGGCTTTCAGAGTAAACCTGTAAACACGTTCTTTTAATGACAGGTTTAATTTATTCCCTAGCTTGGTGTGATCAGTTTCATTGTCCTTAATAATAATGTAATTGCTTTTACTTAAAAAGGTTTTCCCAACTATGTGTATATGCTGTATACAAGTCTTTTCCAACTGAGTTCTATGTTAAAAGGGCTTCAGTGGTCAGATTGTGGTTGCTTGCTTGGGGATCCCAGCTTACATGAAATAATCAAAGCTCTGATGACACCTATGGTCCTCTGTTTAACTCAGTTTCCCAGATTTATTTGATTAAGCATTTCAATTAGAATTAGATTCAGCAGCAAATAACAGAAATCACAAATGACAGTGGTCTAAAAAAAGTCTAAGTCTGGGAAGACAGTCCAGGGCTGGCATAAGTGACTCCACAAGTTTTTAGTGACTGAGGCCTCTTCCATCCCTACAGTTTGGCTCATGGACCTCATGGTCCATTATGGTAGCTACAGCACCAGCTCTCACATCTGCATTCCAGGCATCAAGTCAAAGGGTGAGACAGGGAACTTGGGGCCAACACGTTGGCTAGAGCTTAGTGATATGGCTATGCCTAGCTGCAAGAGGGACAGAATAACTTTTAGGAGAGGCCAACATTTCTCTGTCCCACCAAGAAATTTTTTTCTCCATCCCATCTAACATTCTAAGAACACAGTTGGTGAAGGATATTATGGGGGCTTAGGCCATTTTAACACCAGAGTGGAGAGTCTAGAATTTTTTTTTGACGCTCAGTAACCTTTGGCATTAGGGGTCATTAGGCAGGTGATCTCCGAAGTTCTTATTGGCTGGACATTGTGGTTCTGGGCTGGCTTCTGAAGACAGCTTTCCCCCGTCCCCCTTCAAGCGTGTTTTGAGGATATTTAACCCTCTACTGTCTGTGTCCTGTGGACTAACCTCTACTAACCCAGTCTCTTGTCTGTCTCTCCCCTAACCACCCCCTCCCGCCTGTCCTTGTCCCTGCCAACCCCCGTCCCCAGGCGGGCCAGGCTGTGCTGGCCTTCCAGAGGTACCAGATTGGCGCCGACTCGGCCCTCTTCTCCCAGGACTACATGGACCCCAGCCAGGACTCCAGCATGCCTTACGCCCCCTACGTGGAGCCCAGCAGCGGGCCAGAGCCCACCAGCATGGGCGGCACCTACCAGCAGCCGGCCAGCGCCTTCGAGCCCGAGCCCCAGGGCTACCAGTCACAGGGCTACTGAGCCACAGGAACCACCTGCCCCCCGCCTGCCCCTGAGCCACCCCAGCTGCCCCCTGCCCCCTCCCTCCACACCCAGCCCCCCCTGCTCCCTCCCCGGCTGCCCTGCCCGGCACCTCCATGTGGTTCCACTGAGGTCCAGGGCTGCTCGGGTGGGCGGGGGCAGTGAGGTGTTGGGGGTGTCCACATGTGTGTGCAGGTGTGCGGCGCCCTGGGGGGTTGCATTCATTCCTTATGTCTGCGAGCCTTCATTGAGCACCTACTGTATGTCAGGCTTGTGCCTGGCACGAGTGCTAAGACAGATGGTCCCCGGAGACAAGGAAGAGGGGATGTGGAGGAGGCCCTGCTCTTAACCAGACGTAGGAATGGAGAGAATGTTCCACCGGGAGGATGCTGGGAAGGTTTGACTGCGGGGTGTGAGTATCCGCAGGACACTGGGGGCTGTCACCTGCTAGGAGTGTTGGGCCGTCTCCATTTTATGGTTGAGGAAACTGAGGCCTGATGAGGTCAGGGTCACTCAGGCAGCCGGTGATAGAGGTGGAGCCACCACAGGCTGCCCGACTACAGAGCACCTTCTGTCCCCCAGGGTCCCCACCATCTCCCATCCCCGAGCCTGGGGCTCCGCTGCTCAGTGCTGCAGTCCCTCTGGGAGGCCTTGGGGACCTCAGCCCGTGAGATACCCTGATTCTGCTGCAAGCCAGGGGCCTGCTCTGCCCTGACTGTTCTGCCCAGCGGGACAGCCCTGCCTCCAGGCCCCTCTCCCCACATCCCACGGGCCTCTCCCCTGGCCGCCTTCCCAGGCGAGAGAGCTGAGCGGGCTGGCCTGGCTCCCATGTACCACTTCGAGCTGTGTGCATCCTCCCAGGAGCTCCAGCAGGCCTTCATGGCCTCCCAACGGAATGACCACTGTCCCTGCCTCTGGCAGTGGCGCACTAAGTCCCTGCCTGGGGCTGGGTGGACAAGGAGGCCTGGAGGGGGAGTGCCTGGCCCAGGATCACAGTGAGTGAGTGGCAGAGCTGGGCTTGCTACCTGGGCTACTTTGTCCCAGCCACCCAACAGGTGCCCTCTTCCCTGCCCCTGCGATCTCCCAGGAAACAGAACTGATCTGGAACACTGTGTCATCTTTCCTTCATCTGGGGTCAGCTGGGGGCCGAGGGGCAGGGATGGCCAATCCAAGGCCTTCCAGAAGGCCTGCCAAGTGACTGGGCTCCCTGTGGGAAGACAGGGCTCTAGAGCCAGCTCGGCCTCTGCCTGGAAGCTGCTGCCATGGGACAGACTGTCCCCAAGATGAGTGGCGAGAGCCCCTCGGGCATGGAAGTCTGGGGGAGGCCACAGGCTAGGGGAGAGGGTGGCAGGTGTCCCCCGAGGCACGGGGGTTGTGAGGAGGGACTCTTGTGTAATGCAGGCTCTCCACTGAGCCTTATAGGATGGAGAGGCCTTGAAGTGGGGAGACAGTGTGGGGACAGTGCCTCGGGTAGCAGGGCAGCGGGATTGTGGGTTGGCACAGTGCTGGGTGTTGCCACCACCAGCCTCCACGAGAACCCTAAGAGGCAGGTCATATTCACTTACTTGCCTGTTGACTCAGCAGTGATGGGGCATTTGTGGCGGGAACACAGAGGGTGGGGTGTCTGCCTTCAAGGAGCTGACTGTCCTCAGAGATGAACGTTAAACCGACCGATGGACTCAGGGTCCCTTATGGGGGCCAGGCACTGTGTGAGTACAGCTATATGGACTGCAGGTCCCCATGGAGGGACCCGGAGGACGATTAGGTGTTAGCGTGGCAGTGAGGGAAGGAGAGGGAATTTCCTTGGCAGAGAAGCAGCACCATTGTCCCCACTTAACAGAAGGAGAAACGGGCTCAGCGCGCAAGTGAGTTAGCAGTGGAGCATGGATCAGGTCTAATCAAGTCCTCCCAAGGGGCAGCGGTGACAGGAGAGGACCCCAGACAGCTGGGTGACAGCTGCTTGTTGGAGACTCAACTTTCCCCATCTGGGGAAGGGGCTCCCCCAGGGTGGCCCAGGTCGGAACAGGCTGGGACTCTGATATCCTCCAAGTTGAGCAGTGGAGCGTGCACTAGACCAGAGGTTTGCAAAGCAGGTGGATGTGGTCTGTTTCTGGCAGAGAGAAGTTTGGTGTCCACACAGAATGCTGAGAAGCCCTCCCCCTCAGCCCCTCCCTACCAAAACCCTCCCTTGCTGGGGAGACCCCAGGGTGCTGCCTGTCTGTTCCCCTGGGCACTGACCAGCTGCTGGTGATGCTGGGTGAGAGAGCAAGGTACTGGGTATTTATTAGAGTCTCCCTGCCATCCCAGAATGGGAAGGTTTACCAGACCCCCTGCCAGGAATGGGGATGCTGAATCATTTCACTCAGCCTTCCCCATTAGTCCTGGGGTGCCGCCCAGGCAGGACCCCACCCGTGGTCAGGCTGTGCCCTGGTGGGTGAGAAAGAGAGGACCAGAGATGTGGAGCGCAGGATTTAATTGAGACCCAGGGCTCCTGACTCCCTTTCTGAGTGGTTGGTGGGGAAGTCTTGCTGCTTCTGTTGGCTGAGGACAATCCCCTGGAGGCCTCAAGCCTGGAGCCACTGCTCACAGGTCAGTGGTACCCCCTTTCCTTCCCTGCTGCCCCCCTCTGCCTCCCTCCTGCTTCCAAGCCCTTCCTTGGAGAAGGGCACCCCTGCAGTCTGACCGCGCTGAGTTTGGACCCCCTCCTCCCATCGAGTGCAAGGGAGGGCCAAGGAGAACTGGGTTCCACACGAGTTTAGAGCTTCGAGGACCCTCACAGGGGTGAAGTCTGGGCCAGGGAGACAGTGACGTGTCCACGGTTAAGCACAGAGCTAGAGCTTCCAGATCCAGGTCTCTAGCCTCTGATTGTGCAGTCACAGGTCATCTGCCTGGGTGTGACTCCTGCCACACCTGGGGGTGTAACTGTTGGGGCTAGCTCTGAGGGTCCCAGCATCTTCTCCCCACTCCAGCCTTCCCAGGTGATTCTTGATCTTCAAAGACTGTTGGGGGTCCCAGGCTTTCCCCATGTAACCAAGACCCCCCCGCCCCATACTACCCCTCGGGAGCCCCCAATCTTGGCCCAAGACCCCTTTGATTCTCTATGGAGCACAAAGGGGGAGCACCCCTCCCAACAAGAGTTTGTGGGAGGATGGATGTGTCCACCCATCTCCTGGCGCTGCCCCTCAATGTGACACTCCCCGTCCCCAGGTGCCCACAGCCCTTGTCTGGGTGCCCCCGCCCTGCCCGCAGCGTTACTGCCTGTGTATAGTATAAATACATATATTTTCTATATATAAGATGTATAATATAAGGCTCCACAAATATATCTGTGTGCGTGTGCGCAGTGAATGGTGGTCCCCATCCTGGGCCCCCACTCTGGACTCCCCCACCACCCGGTTAAGTCTCTCAAGAGTGAATCCAGTGGCCCCGTGGCACCCTCTTCTATGACATCTGTCCATTTGTGGTGAACCAAGTCAAGGTGGTGACTTCTGGTGACATAGTAATAAAGTGAAGACTCAAAACCCACCAGTGGACTGCAGAGCGTCACAGTGTTTCTTTGTTCTTCATGAGTGTGGCTTGGCATTTTCCTATCGCCTCTGTCTCCCCTGACCTGGAACATGCTTTATTGTTCATTATTGTTTAGTTAAAAAGTAAAATCATTACAGTTGAAGCCAGTACCCCCCAACTTGACTTGTGTACACTCACACACACCCCATCGCCACTCCATAGCCTGGTCCCTTCTGGAGGCAGCCAAGATTAGGAGCATGACCTCATTCCTTCCAGACCATTCCCATGCTCTTATGTACACACATGTTTGCAGGACACTGTTTTTAAAGTTAGCTGCCCTGAGCTGTTTTAATACTTAAACAGATCCTATAAAGTGCCAGACTCTGTACTGGCCTTAGGAGTTCAACACTGAACTAGGTAGACAGTCCCGGCCCTCACAGAGGTGGTCTTCCAGCAGGGGAGATATATGTTAAACCAACATGCAAGCAAAAATCTCAACTGCGTGAAGTGCTGAGTGTCAGAAGATGCAGTTTAGACCTGGGCCCCTCTGAGCAGATGACCCTTAACCTGAAGCAGACCCCTGGGACACGGTGGGGCTGGGCTCCAACCCCTTGGGTTTGGCTAGACCCTAGGCCTCACTGTAACGGCCTTTCCCCTCAGTCTTCAAGAAGATTTATAAAAGATGAGATGGTTGGATAGCATCACCGACTCAATGGACATGAGTTTGAGCAAACTCTGGGAGATAGTGAAGGACAGGGAAGCCTGGTGGGCTACAGTCCATGGGGTCATAAGAGTTGGACATGACTGAGAACAACAGGAGTAGTCACACTGTTCTGTCCTTGAATCTTTATTCAGGTGTTCTCTCCACTCTACAGTGACCAAAGCACTTACCATATATGTTACCTGTCAAAAGACTTCAAAAATTGACAGCGAAGGACTCACATCTGCCATCGGGTGTGGGGGGTGGGGAGTGATTCAAAAGACTAAGTCTTGGATCAAGAAGATGGGTCCCCAAAAGGGCTGAACGGGACATCCCAGTGGAGACTGCCAGTCTTCCAAGATGACCAGCCCTCCACACTGATGTGGGTTTTCAAAAAGTCATCATATGATGGTCATTCACTGGACTGGAGGGAAGTCTGTAAAAGCCTGAAAGGCTTGTCACAGAGTCAGGACAAATGGGGGAAATGCGAAAATGCTTTAAAAAAATATTACTAGTTTTGAGAATCAGGGCCACTATATAATTTTCAAAGCCCAGTTCAAAATTAAATGCACAGCCTCTTTGAAAAGCAATAAAAGGGACTTCCCTGGTGGTCCAGTGGCTAAGACTGTGCACTCCCAATGCAGGGGGTCTGGGTTCAATTCCGGGTCAGGGAACTAGAGCCCACATGATGCAACGAAGACCTGGCACAGCCAAAAAAAGCAATAAAAACCCAGTAGTTAAAGGTACTAAAATATAAAGATTTTTCCTTTTAAAATATTTTATTACTTACACTTAAGGGGTAGCAGTGACACATGAGTAACACTATAAACGTAAAACTGCAAAACAAATTTTCATTGTCATAAATTTATATAATAACACCTTGTTAATATGATATCTGATTATTAAACTTTTTTGACTTACTTTTTTGCAAATTCATTTATTAAAACACATTCTTTTGCCAGTATCATTTCAATTGAAATAATGGAAAGCTATAACAATCATTCCTGGCTAATTCAAGATCACAGTTTTTTATACTTTTTAATTTTGAGAAGGATCTTTCTGCTGCTGCAACTGTTGCTGGAGTTGTTACAAATATTTCATAGGCTGTCACATTAGGTCGGAGAAGGCAATGGCAAGCCACTCCAGTACTCTTGCCTAGAAAATCCCATGGATGGAGGAGCCTGGTGGGCTGCAGTCCGTGGGGTCGCTAAGGGTCGGACACGACTGAGCGACTTCACTTTCACTTTTCACTTTCACACATTGGAGAAGGAAATGGCAACCCACTCCAGTGTTCTTGCCTGGAGAATCCCAGGGACGGGGGAGCCTGGTAGGCTTCCGTCTATGGGGTCACACAGAGTCGGACACGACTGAAGTGACTTAGCAGCAGCAGCAGCAGTCACATTAGGAGAAATTTCTAATAAACTTTCAAAATATAAATTGAAATACATCTACACATAATGATTCTTGTGGAACCATTTTCTAAAAAGATTTAACTCTTCATGCAAATCAATTTCACGTAAGTCTGACTTGAATTTTAAATGTAAATTTATACAGTGACATTTTAATGTTTTCCCCAACATTTTCTGTAACTTATGGAAGTTGTGTAAGAAACTTGAGAGTGACTTCATGATTTGTATATAATTTTAATAACCTGTTTATACATTTGCTTGCTCTATCTTCAGTTACAAGGAAAATTTAATTTTTAACATGCCTTCCTCACTAATAATGCAACTTCGCATGAAAATGGAATTCCTTTCTATAGAAGATGGTCTGTAAATTTAATTTCTATTTCTAAGCCTGTGAATACTTGCTTTGCAATGCTGCAGCAGTTTTCCAAATGAGAGGTTCTAGCTCTGAATAATTCTAATGACTCCCTGACATGCCTTATAGCAACATCCACGTATATGCTTTGGTTTTGTAATAATTTACTGACAGTTTACTGCAAGAGTCCTGGCAGTTCTTTCGCAGACTTGGGCTGCAGCATTTATATTTCTGTAGATGCTACAGGATCCACTTCCATGTGGGGTCCCTTCTCATCACAGCCTTGATGGACTGCAGCCATATTCTACTGCTGCCAGTCTGGGCACAGATCCTGGCCCCTTGCAGCCCCACAGTGTCTCAGATTGCCCAGCCATGTGAGTGCATGCCCGGTGGCCAGGCCAACTGCTCCTCACCCAGACTGCCCACTGCCTGCCGTTCTTGTTGGCCAGAACCTACTTTCTGCCACCTGCTGTATCTTCTCTGCTCACACACATGCTTCGTCGTCCCGTTGGATTTCTCTTACAAAACAAGCTCAAGGAGAAAACTGTTAAGAATTTCAAGATGCCACATGCAGACAGTAAACCAAAAACTGGATCCCCTCTGAGAGGGGATCTTGCACTGGTCACATGCCCATGAGTTCAGCACCCTCTCCATTTCCCCTTTATTCGATTCTGAATCTTTTAATGTATGATTTTTTTAAAAATCATTTTATTGATTTATTTATTTTTGGCTGTGCTGGGTCTTTGCTGCTGCGCATAGGCTTTCTCTGATTGTGGCAAGCAAGGGTTATCCTTTGTTGCGGTGTGGAGGCTTCCCGTTGTGGTGGCTTCTCTTGTTGCAGAGCACAGGCTCTAGGGCCCCTGGGCTTCAGTAGTTGCGGCTCCTGGGCTCCAGAGCACAGGCTCAAGAGTTGTAGTGCACGGGCCTAGTTGCTCCACGGCGTGTGGGGTCTTCCCAGATCAGGGATCAAACCTGTGTCCCTTGAGTTGGCAGGCGGATTCTTATCCACTGCACCACCAGGGAAGTCCAATTCTGAATCTTTTTTTTTTCCTCCTCCTTCTAGTCTCCTTGTCAGGTAGACAGCTATACCTGACTGGGCCTGTATTATTGTGCTATAATAAGAAACACATACTTAGTCTTCATCCAATCCGAGTTCCTGGCACAGAGCTCCTAAAATCCTTGGAATTTCTGAATGATCTGGGTAAGAGAATTGTCTTTTCTGTTCATAATAAGCCCCTTTTAACCACACCTGAGCAGATGTTCATGGGGTGACTTGGAAAGCCCCTAAGGATGGGGGATTGTTTCCAGGGGTATCAACCCTGTGATTAAAGGTTGGAACTTTTAGCCCTACTTGCTGACTTCTGGAGAGAGGGGAGGGGCTACAGATTGAGTTCAATAACCAACAGCCGATGATTTAGTCAATCATGCCGATGTATTGACACTCCATAAAAATCTTAACGTAAAGGGCTTCCGAGAGCTTCTAGGTCAGTGCTGGGTAGATGGCAGACCCAGAAAGGGTGTAGAAGTCCTGCAACCCCTTCCACATGCCTTGCCTTCTGTGTCTCTTCCATCTGACTGTTCCTAAAAGGCATCCTTTTATGATAAATAGGCAGTAATAAGTAAAGCACTATCTGGAGTTCTGTGAGCCATTCTAGCAAAGTATTGAACCTGAGGAGGAGAGCACGGGAACCATGATTTATATCCAGTAGCTCAGGAGTAGTTTCCGAAGGGCAGTCCCTGAAACTGCTCTCCTAACTTGAGGGATGGGACCCTAACTCCAGGTGCATAGTGTTATAACTGAATAGGGGACTTCCCTGTTGGCTCAGTGGCAAAGAATCCACCTGCCAGTGCAGGAAACACGAGTTCGATCCCCAGTCCAGGAAGATCCCACATACCTTGGAGTAACCAAGCCTGTGCTCTAGAGACTGGGAAACTCAACTGTTGAGCCCATGTGCCACAACTACTGAAGCCCAAGCACCCTAGAGCCCGTACTCAGCAACAAGAGAAGCCACCACAATGAGAAGCCCCTGCCCTGCAACGAAGAATAGCTCCCACTCACTGCAACTGGAGAAAATGCCCATGCAGCAACAACAACCCAGCAGAGCCAAAAATAAATAAATGATTTAAAAACAAAAAACCAAATAAGGTTCGGTTAGGACATTCAGCTGGTGTCAGAGAATTGGTCGGTGTGGGAAACCCACATACCTTTGGTGTCAGAAGTGGGAGTAGAAGTATAGAAGAGAAAACTGTTTTTCCCTTTAGGGCCAGCTCTATGGTAGGCACTTTGTAGTATCTATTTCACTTCTTTTACACCTGGGGATAGAGGCACTAAGCTTATCCCATTCTACTGAGGAGGAGCTGGGCTCCTCCAGGGTCACACTGGGGCAGAGCCTGAAGCACCATAGGGCCCCACCTGCAAAACCCATGCTCTTAGGCATTTTGCTGCCTTTTGTTGAAATATTTTTGTATATTTCCAATAATTCACAGATCCTTAAAGGCTTTTATGCAGCAATTCCCCCAGCTCTGAATGTTTCTGGATCCGCAAAGGCTTCAGCTTTGGTAAGCCATCCACCCTCCTCTGGGTTCACCCACCTTTGCTGTCTTCCCAAGCCTGTCCTAGAAAATTCTACTTCAAATGCTGGAAAAACTTCAACAAAACCAAAAGCCTTTTCCTCAAACTTTTTCCAAATCCACAGGCTTTTTAAAAGTCACATCAGTTGGGCCACTGGCATCGGCTGAGCCCTAGCTGTCGACGTGGCAGATGCCCAGACCCATCCTTGGCCTTCTCCATCCACACTTGCTTCCTGGGTGAACCCACCTGGTCTTGTGGCTTTAAACATCCACTGTAGGAATTCCCTCGTGGTCCAGTGGCTAAGACTCCGTGTTCCCAATGCAGGGGGCCTGGGTTCAATCCTTGGTCAGGGAACTAGATGCCACACACTACAAGGAAGATCAAAGATCCCGCATGCCACAACTAAGAGTACGCATGCTGCAAGTGAAGGTCCCATACTGCAGCGAAGGTCTTGCATACTTGCATACTGCAGTCGAGACCTGTCTCCAGCCTCCTGCCATGACTTCAACCATTGCCCAACACCCCCCCAACCCACCCCTTGTTCATGCTGTCCCCTTGGTCCAGAATGTCCTTTCTCCCTTCTCTGTCTGCCTAATTCCTCTGTGCTCCTAGACTCAGCTCCAAGGTCACCTCCCCCCGTGAAGTCTTCCCTGATCACCCGCTCTCACCTCCCCAACACTCTGTAATTACCATCTTCTTCTCGGGGCTCACCCATCCAGTCCTCACAGCAAGGTCACCTTGGCTGAGATGACTAACAGGCCAGAAAAGCAGTTTGGTGGCCCAAATGGCAAAGGCCTTAGCACCTTCTGTGAATCTGGATCTGTTCCCAGAATCCCAAGGTCAAACGGTAGATGCGTATGGCATGAGGAGGGGGCAAATGGGACTGGAAATGGGGAGAAGGGACAAGAACCAACACGTTTTGAGCAGATTCTATGTTCTCGTGCTAAAGGCCCTGGAGATGCTACTTCATTGTTAAATCCCTGGGATGTAAGGATTTTAAAAACAAAAGAACTGGTGTATAAGAGTTACAAAACTAATAAAGGTAGCATTTCAAAGCAGTGGAAGAGACTATGCAATAAAAGACTTTAATATGAAGTTGGATATGTATATGGAAACAATCAAGTTGGATCCCTTACATGGCATTAAAACTCCAAATGGAATATGTTAGTTGCTCAGTTGTGCCTGACTCTTTGCGACTCCATGGACTGTAGCCCACCAGGCTCCTTCATCCATGGAATGCTCCAGGCAAGAATACTGGAGTGGGTAACCATTCCCTTCTCCAGGAGATTTTCCTGACCCAGGGATCCAACCAGGGTCTCCCACACTGCAGGCAGGTGCTTTATCAGCCGAGCCACCACACAATCATTTAAGTGACTATTTATGTGAATTTGGGGTAGGGGAGGTCTTTGTCAACCTAACACAGAAGGCAGTGACCGGAAAGGAAAGTACTGAGAGACCTGACTATGCAAAAATGTAAATGTTTCATATTCAACAAATAAAGTGAAAATGAAAAACCGGGAAAAATCTTTCCGACACGCTACCAGATAGAAAGGACTTCCCTGGTGGATCAGCAGTAAAGAATCCTCCTGCAATTCAGGAGACACAGGTTCAATCCCTGGGTCAGGAAGATCCCCTGGAGGAGGGCGTGGCAACCCATTCCACTATTCTTGCCTGGAGAATTCCATGGACAGAGGAGCCTGGTGGGCTACAGTCCATGGGGTTGCAGAAAGTCAGGCAGGACTGAAGCAACTGAGCACAGCACAGCACCAGACAGAAACACAGGGTCACAATCTAAACAGACAATTCACATACTAAGAAATATGAATGGGCCAAAGTTCAGTTTTTCTAGTAATCACAGAAATATGAGTTAGTCCAATTGAGGTACTGTTTAAAATTTACCAAATTATCTGGGACTTTCCTGGTGGTCCAGTGGCTAAGATTTCATGCTCCCAATGCAAGGGGCCCAGGTTTGATCCCTGGTCAGGGAAATAGATCCCACATGCAACTAAGACCTGGCATAGCCAAAAAAAAAATAATGAAAGTGTCATGAGGTACCATGGGAGAATGCACCATATGAAACTGCTGATGATAGAAACTGTCATTGTATAGGTTATAAACAGCTTTTGCTTTCTAGGGCAGGAGAGGGGATCTGTTTACAGAGAAGATCCTCCCTTTGTTCTGAATTGTTTTGGAAAGACCCTTTCCTCCAGCCCTCTTAGTCAGGCAGCTTCGAAGTAACAGCCCCCTGATGCTCTTGGGGACACTCCAAACTAGCTGCTTTAGACTAAGGTGTTAAGTATTCTAATCCATTATATAAACTGGGTTAGCTAGTTAAAGGAGGCCCCCAGCCCCCACCCCAAACTCGATTTTGGACTGCTCTCTGCAGGAAGGTGCAAGAGCAGGAGCTGAAGCATGCTTTAGATGGGAGGCCAGGATTCTTCTCCCCTGCGGTGGCTGCTGGGGTCTGCACGCTGGGCAGTAGGCTGCACGCTAGGCAATAGGGGCTCAGTCGAGGGCATTGATCCGCTATCCAGAGGCCGAGGTGGGCTAAAAAGAAAGCAATCATGTGGCCCCCGTGGAGAATCCCAGACTGTGGACTTTGGCAGCAGCGACTTCCGGTTTAAATCTGCCTTCTGTTCTCCCCAAACCTGCAGTCAGAGTTTTATTAGGTTGGTGGTAGCTGTGTTTTAGGGAATTCAGAGAGAGTGTTGAGCCTAGAGAAGCCGTCCTGGGAGCTGAAGCCTGGAGATGTCAGCAGATGGCAGGAGGTGACCCATTTCTGGGAAGAAGGGCAGTGGTCCAGAGGAAGGGAGGTGGCTCAGGTGATGAATGGCAGCCAGGTTGGAGCAGGAAACAGTAAACATGGCTTGCAAGTCACTTGGCAAAGTGAACATTTGAAAGCTTGGTCTCACGGGCTGTATTAAAGAGCAGTGTTGCCCAAGGGCCCAAACCCCAGAATTCCAGGACCCTTGGCTGCATGTCGGAGGCAGAACAGGCCCTTTTCTATGCTGGGTGACCGGAAATGGCAACTGCAAACTGGGAGACAACTTTCCAGTTGCAGCAAAATCCTTAAAAATGTGCATACTCTGATCTTAGTTCCCCAATCAGGGGTTGAACCTAGGGCCGTGGCTGTGGAAAACACTGAGTCCTAACCACTGGACTGCCAGGGAATTCCCAATAGCTCATTTCTTTTTATCTCTGATAATATTTCATTGGTTGGATGTCCCACAGTTGTTTATCTGTTCATCTACCGAAGGATATCTTGGTTGCTTCAGTTTTGGCAATCATGAATAAAGCTTCTATAAACACCCATGTGCAGGTTTTTGTGTGAATGTAATTTTCAACTCAGATAAATACTAAGGTGCATAATTGCTGGATCATACAGTAAAACTATGTTTAACTCTGCAAGAAACCACCAAACTGTCTTCCAAAGTGCCTGTGCTGTTCTGCATTCCTACCGCAATAAAGGAAAATGCCTATGGCTCTACATCCTTGTGAACATTTGGAGGTGTCCATGTTTTGAATTTTAGACATAATAATAGACGTGTAGTGGTATTTCATTGTTGTTTAATTTGCAGTTCCCCAAAGACATGTGGGGGACTTCCCCACTGGCTCAGTGATAAAGAATCCACCTACCAAGCAAGGAGATGTGGGTTTAATCCCCAATCTGGGAAAATCCCCTGGAGAAGAGAATGGCAACCCATTCCAGTATTCTTGCCTGGGAAATTCCATGGACAGAGTGGACAGAGGAGCCTGGCAGGCTACTGTCCATGGGGTCTCAAAAGAGCTGGATACGGCTTAAGTGACTAAACAACAGCGAAGACATGCAGAGCATCTTTTCATACACTTATCTGCCATTTCTATTCCAGGTTAGGGGCTTTCCAGGTGGTGCTGGTGGTAAAGAACATG
Organism: Moschus berezovskii; assembly: GCF_049115385.1. NCBI lineage: Eukaryota > Metazoa > Chordata > Mammalia > Artiodactyla > Moschidae > Moschus > Moschus berezovskii. Next base: position 114,629,776 of record NC_142465.1, read on the forward strand.
CCTGCCAGTGCAGGAGATGTAAAAGACACAGCTTCGATCCTTGGGTCAGGAAGATCCCCTGGAGGAGGAAGTGGCAACCCACTCCAGTATTCTTGCCTGGAGAATCCCATGGACAGAGAAGCTTGGCGGGCTATAGTCCATGGGTAACAAGGAGTGGGACAAAGGCTGAGGTCCTGTTGGAGGGCTACTCTCCCCACAATGTTTATCAGTTAGCCTTTGCTGTGTTAACACACTATTCTAAAACAAAATCACACATCTGTAGGTGGTGTGGGTTTCAGCTGATTGTGGCTGGATGAGGCTGGGTGCTTCAAGCCGCACAGCTGGGTCTGTTCTGTCTCTCACTGGGTTTCCGGGTCTGCTGGGGCGGCTCTGCTCCACGGTCTCACACGTTCTTTGGACCACTGTACCCAATTTAAATATATATTTTGATAAATGCATTTCAATATAATTGATTTCCTTTATAAACTTTGGTATATTATTTTGTGCATTTTAAAATACCATTGCGGGTGGTGGTGGAGCCTCCTCCTAGTGGTCAGAGGCTCAGAGAAAGTTAAGAAATCTTGGTCTACAGGGATTTGCAATGCAACCTTGAGTTGAATCCTGAACAGGAAACAACCAAGACATCACACAAAGGAAGCTGGTTAAGTAATCTTGGTTTTACTTTTACAGTGGAATACCATAAGGGAAGTAAGAACTTTCTTGTAGGAGAATAGTGAAATAAAACATTAAAATTACATTCAGTGGAAAAAAGATTATGAAATAATACACACAGTGCTATCCGATCACTTTCCTGAACCCCTGGTAACCACTGATCCATATCTGGTGACTATAGCTTTGCCTAAGAATTACTCATTAAAGACAATAAACAGTTGATAAGATGCTCAAGCTGAAACTCCAATACTTTGGCCACCTGATGCGACGAGTTGACTCACTGGAAAAGACTCTGATGGTGGGAAGGATTGGGGGCGGGAGGAGACGGGGACGACAGAGAATGAGATGGCTGGATGGCATCACCGACTCGATGGACATGAGTTTGAGTGAACTCCGGGAGTTGGTGATGGACAGGGAGGCCTGGCGTGATGTGATTCACAGGATCGCAAAGTGTCGGACACGACTGAGCGACTGAACTGAACTGAACTGAACTGAAGATGCTCAGAGGGCTTCCCTAGTGGTTCAGATGGTAAAGAGTCTGCCTGCAGTGCAGAAGACACAGGAGACACAGGTTTGATCTGTTAGTCAGGAAGATCCCCTGGAGAAGGGAATGGCAACCCACTCCAGTATTCTTGCCTGGAGAATTCCAAGGACAGAGGAGCCTGGCGGGCTACAGTCCATGAGGTCGCAAAAAGACGCGGACTGAGTGACCAACACTTTCACTTTCAAGGTGCTTAGAGAAGTTAGCTGAGTTGCCTAGGGCTGGAAACCTTTTGGATTTCCACCTCTCCATCCTCTTTATTCCTCCCCACCCCCACCCCATCCAGCATATTACATCTGTGATGACCTATTTTCAGATTCTGAGGTTCTGGGGCTTAGGGCTTCAGCTGTGAATTTGGGGGGACTTGATTCAGCCCTTATCAACACTGTCACCAAGTAGGGGTCACGAAGACAGCCTCTGAAGCAAAGGGCTCCGCGGCTCCCTAGCTGCGTGACCTTCGGCAAGTGACCCAACTTCTCAGGGCCTCAGTTTTCATGACTGTAAAATGGGGATTGTGCATATCACTGTCAGCTAGCTCCAGCTGCTTCCTTTCCAGATCCACCCTCACGTTGCTGCTGAGGTTGAGGAACAGGCTGCTTCCAGCCAGTGACAGCAGAGGGGAGCTAATGTGGGCTGGTCCCGAGACACAGGATGCCTTTAGCCAGGACTTTCCAGGTGGCCTGGCTGACACTGTCCTCCGACTGCACTACCAGCCATTTGAGATCCTTCCTACCCCACCCCCCGCACTGGCCATCCCCCCAGGAGTCAGACTTTCAGGCCTGTATCATAGTCTGATGGCATATCCTACCCAAGGGTAATAGTAACATGTTCCACAGGGGTGGTTATGACAACCCTGCACACGAAGTCATATGTGTAAATCATTGAGAAAAGTGCTTGGCACTTGTTCGGTGCTCAATAAAAGTTTATTCATTCACAAAGCATTTACTTGGTATTTGGTATCTGCTGTGTGCTAAACACTAGGGTTGTACAGATGAGTAAAACCTAGTCCTTTTTTTCTTTCTCTCTTATTTTTTTTTAATTTATTTAGTTAGCTATTTGGCTATACCAGGTCTTAGTTGCAGGATGTGGGATTTAGTTTCCTGACCAGGGATCAAACCCAGTTCCCCTCCATTGGGAGCTCAGAGTCTTAGCCACCGAAGCACCAGGGAAGTCCCTCGTCCCTGGTATTGGTCTCAGCATCTCTGAAGAGGTTAACCAAAGTGAGGATAGAAGTAGTGCACGGGCAAATTGAGAGCAGGGTATGGGGGAGAGGTGAGCATTCTGGCAATGATCTTAAAGGAGTAATTCAGGAGAAATAAAAAGCTACAAAGGTGAGGATGCCCAGGGCACTCTCCACCACCCACAATCCACCCTGCACCCAGGAGTCCCAGTGATCAGAAAGATCATCCTCAAATCCAGATCTGATCACACCTTTCCCCAGCTGCCAGGCACCTGGGGGCCCCCCAGACTCCCACGGCTCACAAAGCATCACTGGTCCAGCCCTGCCTCTGCTGCAGCTTTGGTTCAATCTCACCAACACCAAGGGCTTCCCAGGTGGCGCTGGTGGTAAAGATCCTGCCTGCCAATGTAGGAGATATGAGACAAGGGTTCAATCCCTGAGTTGGGAAGATCCCCTGGAGGAAGGCATGGCAATCCCTCCAATATTCTTGCCTGGAGAATCCCATGGACAGAGGAGCCTGGCGGGCTATAGTCCATAGGGTCTCAAAGAGTCGGACACAACTGAAGGGACTTAGCACAACACTGAAGCCAGCCAGACCATCGCTTTAGGCTTCAGCTGCCACCTTTCTCGGCCAGGTCTATGCTCTTGCAGGTACCTCTTGCCTGGAACATCTTTCCCTTCCCTGTCATTTGACCACTTCCTATGTATCCTTCATGGGCTTCCCTGATAGCTCAGTTGGTAAAGAATCCACCTTCAATGCAGGAGACCCTGGGTCAATTCCTGGGTCAGGAAGATCCCTTGAAGAAGAGATAGGCTACCCACTCCAGTATTCTTGGGCTTCCCTTGTGGCTCAGCTTGTAAAGAATCCACCTTCAATGCAGGAGACCTGGGCTGGGAAGATCCCCTGGAGAAGGGAAAGGCTTTCCACTCCAGTATTCTGGCCTGGAGAATTCCATGGACTGTACAGTCCATGGGGTCGCAAAGAGTCAGATACGACTGAGCGACTTTCACTTCACTATGTATCCTTTGGGCCTCAGCCAAGATGTCGCTTCCTCTGGGCAGCCCTCCCTGATTTCCTAAGTCAGAGAGGTGGCTCTCTTCTGGGTTCCCTAGCCCCATGTCTGCCCTGTCACACTGCTCTGCCAGGGCCTGGCTCTTTGTTTCCCTTGCAGGACTGTGAACTCCCAGAGGGCAGGGACTGTGTTTACATTTCTATTTGGAGTTTTTCGTTATGAAAAATTCCATATACCAAAAAAAAAGAGAGAGAGAACAGCACCATGAAACTCCATACACCCACCACTCCAGAGCACACTGATTTTGTCCCATTGGTTCAGCTTCTCTCCCCCTTTTTTACTTTTTCCCTCCTTTCCTAAAGTATTATAAAGCAAATCACCCCCACCCCACATGTATTTCACTATGCTTCTCTAAGAAATTGAATGAATAGTTTTTAACCACATGAAAGACTGCTGCAGAGCTTTTTGTAACAGCTCCCAACTGGAAACATGCTTATTAGCTAACATTTGAAAATGAAGGGGTGACCAGTCAAAGGACTCTAGTGTATCTCTTCACAGGATCAGTATGAAGACCACACAGCCTCCTGGCAAGATGCTTGCGACCAAGAAAAGCCCAGAAAGACAAAGAGCCCAGTCCAAGCTGGTCTCCACACTCTTTTTAGGCAAGCAGGCCAACATAGCTGCTTGGGTTCCCGGTCAGAACATGAAAGCAAAAAGGAAGGTGAGGGTGAGGGTGGCAAGATGTGGGGGAAATGCTCTTCTCTCTTCCAAATGTTCTAACATCATCTTTTCAAGCTGTTACCTGCAAACCAGACTTGCTGCGGGGCTGTGTGTGAGGCCGAACAAAGGACTGGTGGCATCTGCTGGCTCCGTGGGGAGCTGGCTGGAGTCACTGAAAGCCTTGCTGCAGACCTCATGACAAACGGATGATCCAAACTCTGGGCACAGCCCGTCTCAGTTTCCAGAAGGTGGCCGACAAGCCACATGGCTGTTTGTTCTTCTGCTGCCAGGGTTTTAGAAAGGCCGCGGTGTGGTGGCAGGGAGTCACTTGATGTTCCAGGCCATGTGTGTGCTTCAAGTGCATCGGGGTCCTCATCCCAGCCAAGTGGCCTGCCCACCTGGGTGCCTGGAGCTTGCTCTGCCTATTTAAATGGTTATCGGGGTGAGCAGTTTTGAGATCTTTGTTCCTCTGGCAGACTTGCATTGATGACAAACCTTGACCCAGAGGGTTGTCCTGGGAAAAACGGGATCCACTTTTCAGCTTGGTTCCCAGGCACACTGACCCCAGAGGAGAAGGGGGCCTGTCCCCAGCAGACTTCCTTGGATCCACCCCTATTCCTTGAGAGCTCAGTTCAATTCAGTTCAGTTCAGTCGCTCAGTCGTGTCCAACTCTTTGCGACCCCATGGACTGCAGCAGGCCAGGCTTCCCTGTCCAACAGCAACTTCCGGAGGCTGTTCAAACTCATGTCCATTGAGTCGGTGATGCCATCCAAACATCTAATCCTCTGTCATCCCCTTCTCCTACCCCCTTCAATCTTTCCCAGTATCAGGGTCTTTTCCAAGGAGTCAGTTCTTCGCATGAGGTGGCCAAAGTATCAGAGTTTCAGCTTCAGCATCAGTCCTTCCAATAAATATTCAGGACGAATATGATTTCCTTTAGGATGGACTGGTTGGATCTCCTTGCTGTCCCAGGGACTCTCGAGAGTCCTCTCCAACATCACAGTTCAAAAGCATCAATTCTCCAGAAAGCTCAGCTTTCTTTATAGTCCAACTCTCACATCCATACATGACTACTGGAAAAACCATAGCTCAGTGTCCTATAAACAGGAGGCGTGATGACTTCATACTTGTTCTCCCAAGTGCCATGCTGTGCCCAGTGTCTTCCTGTTCCCTAGAAAATCTGACTTGAGGAATTCTGGAAAGAGGACCCATCAGAGTGCATTGGTTAGGGGGCAGGGATGGAAAGAGGCTTGGGGGTATATGTCTGGAAGCCCTAAGTTGCAGTTCCAGCCCCCATAAGTCATTTGGGAAACTTAGGACTACCTCTCCCACTCGCCTCACCTACCAATGTGTCCATTCATCTCCGTCTCACTCTAACTGATGTGATGCCACACGTGGTCATTAAGCAGCTTCCCGGGGGCCTGCGAGGAGACCCAGAGCTGAACTGCCATAGTTCCTGTCCTTGGAAAAGTCACTTCAAACAATAACTATGGTTTTAAATGATCAAAAAATGACTGAGGGCGTGATTTGTAGTGAGGTAATGGATGGGGTTCAGGGTAGGCTGCCCCCAAATATGCCACTTTGGCAAATGGATTATTTTGAATTAAAGTTTCTTGGGGAACAGCCAATGGGAGAACACTTGTCCCCTTGAAAGCAGGAAATAAATCTCCCACGTGAAGCTATTCTCTGTGTACCGGGACGAGAGGAGAAATCCTTATCTCCAGAAACGTGAAAGGCAAGGTCTCAAGGCCAAGAAGGCTGCCTCAACAAACTCTGTTACTCCTTCATTAACTCGCTACCCCAAGCAAAAAAGCTTTTGTTTTGTCCGATCTTGACAAATAATTGTTTCTTTGTCTGCAAGGCATAAAACCTGCCTGCTTCAGTCACTTCTTTGAGCTTCCTATGTTTGGGGCTCCCATATGGATGAAATTAAATTTGATTGTTTTTCTCCTGTTGATCTGTTTTTTGCCAATTTAATTCTATTAGACGAACCAAAAAGAACCTAGAAGGGCAAAGGGAAATTCTTCCTCTCCTAGAGTATCAAGAAAAATGCCAAGGGCTTTCATTTGCTAAGGGGCTTTGAAGATGGAGCAGAAGTTTGCTGGGCAGGCATGTGTGGGGACAACAGGGACAAAGAAGCCAGCAGGAAACACACGGTTGTTTGAGAAACTTACAGCAGTTAAGCTGAGGCTGAGCTGGGAAGGGCCTTGGAGGGTCTGCCCACCTCACAGGGTTTCCAGGAAAGGCCTTGGCATCTTGTACTGACGTGTTTTTATTCTGAGGGCAAGCTTGTGGGTTCCCCCAGCAAACAATTCTCCAGTCCTCTGCAGATACCAGTGGGGTGCCCTGTAATTTAATTCATTCTAACACTAACCACTTGGAGTTAGTGCAGACCCCACAGGTTAAGAGGGTTTCCCACGTCCCTCTGCAATCAGCCTCCATCCAGAAGTTATCTAAGAACTTCCAGCCACGTTGTTCATTATCAATAAACTCCAGTACAGTGGATAAATGTTGGTATAAATAACAAGATGCTCCTATCATCGTCAGGAAATGTCTAAACTCTTACTATTTTTAATTTAAAAAACTGCTTATTTTATTTTGCTTTAAAATATTAATTTATTTGGCTGCACAAGGTCTCAGTTGCAGCATGCAGGGTCTTTGCTCATCGAGGCATGCTGGTTCTTTAGTTATGCCATGTGGGATCTAGTTCCCTTACCAGTGATCGAACTTGGACCCCTTGCACTGGGAATGGGGAGTCTTAGTTACTGGACCACCAGAAGGTCCCCAAAACCCTTTGAGAAGCTCTGTGCTAGGACCTGGGAAGAAAACGAAGAGTCAGAAGACTGGAGTTCAAATCCTGATATTTCTGTTGGCTGACTTGCTGAATTGGAGTTTCCTGCTTTATAAATTACAATGATTACAATACCCATCTCACCAGGTTGGAGTGAGAAGTAAATAAATGTATGATGAAAAAACATCCAAGTTCCTGGCATCCAGTAGGTGTTCAATGTGTGTGTATTCTCTTTTTAAAACATTAAATTGTAATCTAAATGTAATTAACATCAGTACCTACCACAGGTCAGGTCTTCCTGTGGCATCTCATTTAATCCTTGCAGTCATTTGGCCAGGTAGATTATCACTCCCATTCTACAGAGGACACTGAGGCTCAGAGAGGGCAGGTAGCTTGTCCAAGGTCACACAGGTGACAGGATATGGGGCAAAAATTAGAAAGAAGTGGACTGGACTCCAAATCTTAATTCTTGACTTTTTCTCAATAGACAAACCACCAGGCCTCTCCTACCTTCATTGCAGAGACTGCACATAGCCTCTTGGTATTTATTTCCCAATCCTTTTTCTGTAACAGCAACTTGTAGTTGGTCACTTTGTAGCTCCATCCAAAGCCTTCATTTCCTGACCTCCTTTTCACCAAGATGTGGTCATGGGGCTAGGTTACAGCCATTGAGATGTAAGGAGAAGTGTCATGAGGCACCTCTGGGGTCTCCTTAAAAGAGAAGGGAGATTGTGTGCCAGGCTCCTTTGTCCATGGAATTTTCCAGGCAAGGACACTGGAGTGGGTTGCCATTTCCTACTCCAGGAGATCTTCCCAGCGCAGGGATCGAATGTCTCATGCATCTCCTGCACTGGCAGGTGGATTCTTTACCACTAGTGCCACCTGGGAAGCCAGTGAGATTGCACGCATGCATGCATGCTAGGTTGCTTCAGCTGTGTCTGACTCTGTGTGACCCTATGGACTGTAGCCCACCAGGCTCCTCTGTCCATGGGGATTCTCTAGTCAAGAATACTGGAGTCGGTTGCCATGCCCTCCTCCAGGGGATCTTTCCTGACCCAGGGATCAAACCTGTGTCTCTTATGTCTCCTGCATTGGCAGACAGGTTCTTTACCACTAGTGTCACCTGGGATGCCAGTGAGACTGCTTACAAGTAAATGTTAATTTGAAAAAAAAAGAAAAAAAAAGGAAGAAGCAAATGCCATCTTCCTACTTTTGTCTTTTCTTTCTGCTGGCTGAACTCAGATGAAATGGCTGAACTCAAGGAGCCATCTTGGGCCATGCGGAGCTAGCTGTGTTGGAAGGACAGCAAAATGGTGAATCACCATCCCAGTCATAGACTGCCTCCCATGTCCCCTTTCTGAATGTTAGCTCTTCTCTATTAAGCTTTTCTTTCAGCTTTAAAACAGGCTCAAGTTTCCCCCAAGCTAAAAGAAAAAAACCCTCCCTCAAACCCATGTCCCCTTCTCTCCCTCTCCTGAATCCACCAATTGGGAGGAACCGTCTATTCTCAAGGTGTTCATGTCTCCATTTCCCTTCCACTCCTCAACTCACTGTATCTGGGTTTCTGTCCTACCATTCCATCAGAATTGCGTGGGTCAAGGGCCTGGGACGGCTAAATCTAATGGGCTTTCTTCAGTTATCTTCTAACTGGATCTCTCAGGAGCATGCCATGTTGTTGCCCATGCCCTCCTCACCCTGGGTTCTGGGGCACCTCTGCTCCCCTTGCCTCTCCAGCTGCTTGCTCTCTGTTGTCTTTGCTCACAAACCCTCTGTTTTGAGCTCTAGTACTCTCTGTCTAAGGAATGCTCTGATTCCTTTTCTTGCATGTCTCAAAAGCATCTCAAATTCAACACGTCCAGGAAATCCCCTGGCAGTCCAGGGGTTAGGACACCAAGCTTTTACTGTGGAGGTCGCAGGTTCAATTCCCAGCCAGGGAACCAAGATCCCACAAGCTGTGCTGCACAGCCAAAAACAAAGCAAAAAACAACAGAAATAGCATCAACATGTCCAAACTGAAAATTCTCCCTCTCCAGAAACCTGCTGTTCTTGTCAGAAATCTGAATCTTTGACACATCTTTTCCCATCATCACCCACAACCAATCCATGGTCAAGCTTTGACAGTTTCATCTCCTAAATAAAGTCCACCCGACGGCCATCAGCTGACTCAGGCCACTCCAGGGACTGTTGCCTCCATCTAGTAAACAGTCTCCTAATCTGTCTTTTCATCTCCACTCCAATCCTCTTCTAAACACCAATTCTGCACACAGGAGTCAAAGGAATCTTTCTACCAACAGGGTCATGTCAATGACTTGCTCAGAAGTCAACAATTTGCCTTTGTCCTCCAGATGAATAGCCCAACTCCTGCCTGGGCCAGCAGGGTCAGAGTCCACCCTCTTACCCGCTTCACTTCACTCCCCCTCCGTCTCTCTTCCTGCCTCAGCGGCCTTCTGTGACACCCACGCTTCCTGAACCCACCACTCCCTTTCCTCGCCACTAGCTGTACCCTCCAGCTCTTCCTTGTTGTCACTTAACCTGCCACATCCATAAACTGTCTTCTCAGCAAGTAGCACCATTCGAATGACTTACATATGTTAATGTTGTCCTCCCAATTAAAATGTTAGCTGTTTGAGGGCCTGTCTTGCTTGCTGCTTCACCCCCAAAGGGTCAGGCACAGTTATCCAAAGAATATTTATTGAGTGAATGAATTATTCGCCCCCCCACCCACGCGAAGAGCCCACTCATTGGAAAAGACCCTGATGCTGCGAATGATGAAAGCAAAAGGAGAAGGGGAGGGCAGAGGATGAGCTGGCTGGATGGCATCACCGATTCAATGGACATGAGTTTGAGCAAACTCCGGGGAGGCAGTGAAGGACAAGGGAAGCCTGGCGTGCTGAAGTTCGTGGGGTGGCAGAGTCGGACACGACTAAGGGACTGAATAAAACCGCCCCCAAACTGATCATAAAATACCCCAAACTTTTAGGAGCCCCACCTGACACGGATTCTGGAGCATGCTCGCAAATAATGAGCGGCAACCGCAAAAGGAAGCGCGCTTTTTCCCGCTTTATCCCCCACAGGAGAAAGGACTCAAAAGCGCGCCTGCGCAGTTCGCTTCGCTACCGCCTCACCCTGCTTCGGCCGTGGGGTGGCGCTGCGCGCATGCTCACTGATAGCGCGGTCCTCCCGACTGGCTTCGGGCCGCTCTAGCCGCCCCTTTCGACTGCTCCGCTGGGAGGCGGGCGCGTCCGCGGGGGTCCCTCCAAGATGGCGGCGCAGAGGAGGAGCCTGCTGCAGAGTGTGAGGAACCCACTCGCTCTTCGGGCTGGGGGGTTGGGAGCCCCGGGGGAACTGTCGGGTGCAGGCGCGGCCCCCTCTCCGCCTTTGGGCTGCCTCCCTGTCCCTAGCGGGGTGTGGCCGTCACCCTTCCCCTTTCCCGGGCCGGCCCACCCCCCTCATTTGTGACCGGGGGGCGTGCGCGGCCCTGCAAGGCCTGCGCGTGCGCGCTGCTGCCCAGGCCGTCGGGGGCTCGGATTCGCGGTCCGGCGGCCGCGAGCGTCAAGGGCGCGTGGAGGGTGGGAGCGTCCTGAACCCTGCAGGGACACTAGCGCGCGGCCGCCGCGGGAGCCCGAGCAGCGAGCCCACCCCGGGCCCTGGGCAGGTCGTTCGATAATCCTCGTAGCAACACCAGCCCGTTGTGTGTCGCTTACTGTATTCCAGGCTTTGTGCCAGTCGCTTTACATTTGTTTGTAAGTTTAATTTTCACATCAGCCCCGTGAGGTAGATACTGTAATTCTTCCTGTTTTACAGATGAGGAAACTGAGGCACAGAGAGGTGGTCCTTTGCCCAAGGCCACACAGCTGGTAAGTGGCAGAGGCAGGGTTAAAGTCAGGGATTCTGATTCCAGAAACTCTCTTAACCTCTAGGTTATACGGAAGGAATGGCCGGGTTCAGACCCTGGTTCTAATTCACTATTTCTCCATTGGCCTCAGTTACCTTAGGTGTTAGGTAAGAGTAGGCAGTATGTATGTGTGTGTGTGGGGGCGGGGCATTGTCTTGAGATTCCACTCCTCTCAGTCTGGACCCTCATGCGCTTGTCACTGATGTCTTCCAGTCTCTGCATCCTTTTGACACACGTTTACGTCCATGGTACATGTTGGCACCATGGACCGATTCTAACCTGCCAGGGCAGGTTGGCAGTCACCTGGGTCCTCCTCAGACATGGCAGTCTGTTGTACTTGTCTGTGGACTTGACTGCCTCCTGTACTGGAAAGTAAAGAAAGGGATTTATGATCTACAGTGAAGAGTGTCACCATTGCCTACCTCCACTGGGTGGGCATTTAATACATTATTTGTAAAATAATGAGTAAAGCATTTGAAGCCAGGTCCAGTGCTCAGCCTTCCCTGGTGGGGAATGCTCTCTTCCCCTCCACACCTTTGGCTGCTCCTTTATTTTACTGCTGCCTGACAGTTTGGCCTCATCCTTGAGTTCGTTAGGTAGGCCTAGCCTTCTGTTTTGTAGGAGGGCAGGGCCCCTGTGCAGATGTCCCTAGTGTAGTGAACATTGAAGAAATACCGGCTGGATGGTGGCAAGTGCTGGAGTGGTAACTGTTGTAGGTAGACTTGGCTTGCCAAGAGAGTGGCTACCAGCTTCCCTCCCTTCTCAGTGTGATGGAGCCCAAGTGACTCGGGTTAGACAGAGGCGAGCTTTGCTAGCTCCAGAATGTGTTGCTGGGTGGTGTGCATTCTTTTAAAAAGTTGGCTGGTTAGCTTGAAGCACATGGCATCATGATGAAAGGCAAAGGAATGGTGGGCGTGCCCACATTAGGCCCCTCCCACCCTAATGATGTTCAAGACAGGATGATGGAGGGCCTATTGTAGAGAGTGGTTGGGGAAGATTGTTTGACATTTGATGAGATGCACGGGCCACGTAGTAGGGAGTATTCCTGCATGAGGCAACAGGGATGCAAAGGCTCTCCTGTTTGAAGAGCATCAGGAGGCCAGCATGGCTGGAGTGAAGTGGAGTGTATTGGGGGAGTGGTAGATGTGGATCCTCATGTGAGCTTTGGGTTCTGTGCTAAGTGTAATGTGATGCTCTCAGGTTTGAGTCAAGGCATGAAGCGATCTGATTTGTGGCAGGAGCAGGAGTCTTCAGTAGAGAGGCAGGCATTTGAGTGGCGAGAGTGGAAGCTAGGTGCGTGGTGCTCTTGGTTGTCCAGGTGTAAGATAGCAATGGCAGAGATAGGATTTGCTGACAGATCAGGCGTGGGGTGTGGGACCGAGGAAGAAGACTTGAGAAGGATTACGAGGTTTTCATTGGAACAATAGTGGTGCCATTTACTGAGGTGGGGGACCTTGGGGACAGGGAGAGTCACTAGTTTGAGTTTGCCTAAACTATTACTTGCTTAACTGTAAAAAAGTTAACTTGAAATCAGTTTTTTTCCTGAGCAGTTACATCTATGATATCACAAGTCCTAGCCATATTCCTCCCCTCCCCGCCCCCAATGTGTATGAAAATAAACATGCAGCCTTCAAGTAAAAACACCCTTTAGGCCGTCAGCTGTAACCATCTCATGCCCCATCAAAAGGTGGTCTAGCTGCTCTAAGTAAGACACAGTCAACTCCTCAACTATTAGTAGCCCCTTTAAGAATGTATTAGGTCTGTATCTGATGAAAACATAGAGAACCTTTGATGGAAACCCTAGTGAAAGATGCGGGTGCCAGGAGTGGAGTTGGTCCCAGAGAAGCAGGGAAGGAAAAGGAGGTCATTCAGAAAGAGACGGCATGAGGCATCAGGGTGTTTTAGGCTTTTTGGAGAGAAAGAACTGTCCCCCCCCTACCCGGAGTCATCTTCCTGAGGGCGTTATTCTCCCTTGCTGAGCTTTCTTTTTGCCTCTAAGGAATCCGGGTGTTTTCACCACAAAAACACTTGGCCTTTTCATATAATAATTTGATATTCAAGCTGTGGCTTGAACTTGGAATCATGCTTTTGTCCACTTCTGCTGCCCAGGAGTTTGAGATGAGTCTCCACGGGGACTTTTATGGGGTATTTTATGTGACATGGTCACACATGTACACGGGGTGCCAATGCATAAATATGTGCACAAGGTGTGGCGCCCTTGACGGGTTCAGTATAGTTGAAGCCCTAGAGAAATGTATGCCAGAATATTAATTTGCAAACTCCCTCACAGTCACAGTTAGGCTTTTTGAAACAGATTCTTTCTTGTGAGAATGAATTTGTAACCTATCGAAGAGCCAAGTGGGCCACGCTCACAGTTGTATGTGTTTACTCGGCTCTGGGAGCTGTGAGATGCCTCCGTTTCAGCTTCTCACGACTCATGTCCAGGCGCTCAAGCACTGCTTGCTGCTGGTGCTTCAGGCCCGGCATTTGCAGGCGGGGGAGAAAGTATGCGTCAGTGGGTGCAGGGGTGGAGGGGTGGGTGGTTTGTGTGAATAGAAAATAAATGACCTTTCCGAAAATTGTTCAGAAATGTGGAGGAAGGAAGCAAGAGGGTAGGCAGTCTGGTGGGTTTTAATAGAATCAGGGAACGCTTGGTGTGGATAATCACCATGGAGGTGGAGAAAGCGGGGAGAATAGAACTGAAGCTTACTTAGCCACCGCAGGGTGAGAATGATTTTGGGGGCCACTGCTGAAATCAGGGAGGACCCAGTACTCTCCCACTCCAACATGGGCAGCACCTCCTGGAATTGTCTGGCGGCTTGTTACTGAACATTTGAGCTGCTGTGGGGACTGCAGTCTAGGTACCTGAGAAATTGCCCAGATGTCATCAGGTCTAAGACACTATTGCTTATAAGGACACATCATTATTTTATATACTACTAAGAAAGAAAGTGCACTGCTGATTAACTTGTAATACACCAACTGCAGAGATGCTAAAAATGTTGAAAATACATGTCTTTGAATCAGTGAAATAAAGGAGCCAATTAACAGTACCAGGCTACAACCTGAGAGTTGCCGCAAAGCCAGAGAATTACTGGCCAGGGAGCAGGTGCCCAGTGTACATGGTTGCTCAGGGAAAGGGCCCCGTGGCCTTGGGCAGTATTTTCCCAGAGCCTGGGACACATTCATGAGGTGGTCAGTGTGTGCTGGTATAAAACTCATTGCTACTTATTAAAGTTATTTGTTCTTTAGTTCTCTTTCAAACTTTGTGATGCTCTCAAGAGATAGACTAGTATGTACGTAGGACCAAACACCTTTCTGATTCTTACTAATCTCCCTTTTTTTCAACAGAGAGAACAGGGCTTCAGCTCACAGTGCAGTGGGCCAGGAGATCAGTTAGAATGTCATAACCTTGTTTTGTTTTCCTTTTTATCATGATCAAGATCTGGCAGGCAATAGTGTTTTCCACTTATAATACTAACAAGTTCACATTCAAAATGAAACCATTTGAATTAAAAAAAAGAGGGCAAATTAAAGACGAAACATGAAGGACTGCCCTGGTGGTTTAGTAGCTAAGACTCCACGCTTTCAATGCAAGGGTCCCAGGTTCTATCCCTGGCAGAAAACTAGATCTCACATGCTGCAGCTGAGTTCACTTGCTGCAACTGAGACCTTGCACAGCCTAATAAGTTAATAAATAATATTAAAAAGAAAAAACATGAAGTGGGTGATTTGTTGAAGATAGTGAGTGGATGGTAGAGTTTTGGGAAGCATGGGCCTCCAGCACCAGTTAGATTTGAGCAGGGCCTTTGGGGATGGGCAGGACTTAGAAAGACAGAAAGGGGGAGGCCCAGCCCTACCACAGATACTTTTTAATACGCTTTTTGAGTAATTTTTTTGAGTTTCTTCTTTCTTTATGTAAATAACAAACCAAGTTAAGTTGTCTAGAAACTCAGTGTTTCGAGAGTGCCAATGTGAAATAAGGAGAGCTTTGCTCAGCATGGTTCATATGTATGAATAGTTGGTTTGTTTTAAAGTGTGTGCTTGTTTCTGGGATTGTACCTCTAGGGTCAGTAACCTCTTCATTTGAGGCTCCAAAAATACATATGGCTTTTCAAGTATCATGAACCTTCGGTGGAGGTGTTACTTCCCTTCTGTGTTTGCTGCGGACACCTCCTGTCAGAAGCGGGTTAGCTTTCCACGCTTTTTGTTCTGGTCACAGTTTTTTGGAAATCATTTGGAACACTCTGTAGCAGGCCTTATCTGTACAAGACAGCTGAGTGAGATTGTCCATCTGTCAAAGGGTGAGATTCAAAACTGTGTCAACAGGCTGGAAGGCTGAGATCAAAGCATTACGATCTAATCCAACAGATAAAAATTTAGGTTTAAAAAACCCTCTACAGGAGTGTGGTTGCAGGGGACTGACTCAAGAACTTCAGAGAGAAAGGATTTTTCTATTCTAGTTAACAGTAGGAATTTTCACATGGAGGCTGGATGCCCATCTTTTCTTTAGGTATATGACTTTTTGTGTTGATTTTCTATCCTGCCACTGTTATTTATTTCCTTTGAGTTGGTTTTATTATTTATTCTTTGAGATTTCCAAGTACTGTTATATCAAGTTCAGATAGAGATAACTATGTCTTTTCTAAGTCTTAAGCCCTCCTCCTTTTCTCTTGTCTAATTGCATGTGCTAATACCTCTAATTCGTTGTTAAGTGATGGAGGTTGCGGTATCCTTGCTGTGTTCCTGATCTGAACATGAATGCCTCTTATGTTTACTCACTAAGTAAGACGCTGGTGTTAGGACTGACTGAACTATACATAGAATGGCACATTAAAATATCCATCAATTACAGTTTCCTTAAGTGTCTTTATGGACAAAGACTGCCTTTAAATAAAAATAGCCCTGGAGTACCTATCCATTGACCTAAACACTGATTGCCAATTAATAAAATAATGTATTTCCAAAATATTACTAGCTCATCATTATGAAAATCAAATATCAGAAAAAGCACTTGACATTGTTTAAGTATCCAGACACTATGCATAGATACTCTCTGAAGAATAAGGTGCTTGCTGAGTAGATTGACCACTTTCAGACACACAGTCTCTCTGGTTTGGGGAGCTTGTTGTGCTCACATCAGCCACACATGGCTGCAGCCGCCAGTGCAGCGTCAGCCTGCTCCCGAGAGCAGCATCATGTGCTCCCATCGTGAAGTGCTTTTACACGAATTGTTCCCCTGCCACGACACATTGACGTGGCAAGTTCCCCAGTCATCCACCTGAATTTGTTTCCTTTCTGTGAGAGAAACTAATGTACCAGTCTTTCTCATAGTGTATTTCTCAGTGCTGAGTGGGGCCAGAAGTTGCTTGGGTGATAATTTATTTCGCACAGAGTCAGACACGACTGAAGTGACTTAGCAGCAGCAGCATGAATGTGTTGGAAAGATTCAAGTCCCTGGAAACCTGTGTCTGTCCCTCGTGGGAGTGAGAAAATGACGGGAGCACGGTGGTTGCAGCATGGATGACAGGTTTGCATCGTGGGTGACACATTTGTATTGTTCATCTCATATTAGAGGACGAGTTGAGTCCATCTTAATCTCAGTGTTAATCACAGGCAGGATTCCAGAACGTGTAAATGTCTTCTCCTCCCATGCTTTAAAACAGTTAATGGCATTTCGGGGCGCCAAACATTGGCTTCTTGGCCCATCTTTTCAAGAGGACAAGTGACAGTCTTGATTGAGGAGTTGCTTTTATGCCTCTGCTTAATCTTGTGCTTAACTTCATCCCAGTTGGAGGCAGGAGAGAGACCCTAGAAAAGGAGTTTCTTGTGAAAATTTACTTGCCAGGTTTCCTGAGACCTTTGTGAGGTTCTTGGGGATGAAGATATATTAATCAGATCTAAGATATAGGGGATGATTGGCAACATATTTCTTTCTTTTTTTTAAATTATCTTTGGTTGCGTTCGATCTTTGTTGCAGTGCACGGGCTTTCTCTAGTCGTGGCGAGCTGGAGCTACTCTTCATTGCAGTGCCAGGTTTCTCGTGGCTTTTCTTATTGCAGGATGCAGGCTTTGGTCGTTGCGGCACGTGGACTCAGTGGTCGCGGCTCGCAGGCTCTAGAGAGAACAGGCTCAGGAGTTGTGGTGCACGGGCTTCGGGTAACATCTCTTTCTTGAAAATAACTCCTTGGCAATGAACTCCTTTCTGTGGCCTGAAAGGCCTTCCTCTGTCCCCACCTGGGCACACATGTGCGTGCTTCTGTGTGAACACAGGAACAAACTACTTTTCCTGCTACTCTATACAGAGGCTATGCCAGCCTCATGCTCCCTTAAACCTACTCATTTTATGTTCTACCTCAAGGTCTTTGCGTGTATTGTTCCCTCTAACTGGAAGGCTCCTTGAAATGACCACTGCTCCATCATCATTCAGGTCTGTCTTGGAGGTCACCTCCCCAGGGAGGCTTCCTGTAGCATCCTCATCTAGAAGAGCCCTGCCCATCCCCGTCTGTCCCCTTACCCTGATGTGTTTCTCCATAGCGCGTTTCCCTGTCTAAAGGTGCCTTGTTTATTCATTGTATAACATGTTTGAAGTCTCTCTCCCTAGCAAGGAAATTTCAAATTAAAGACCCTTGGTTATTTTTTCTGCTGTATCCACAGCAGCTGGAATAATGTCAGCCTTTTGTAAATGTTCAGTAAACATTTGTTGAATGAATATATGTATTAATCAAATATACTCTCATCGTGTAGTGTTGTATAGGGATTCCAAAGAGTCAAGCTTGCACTTACATTAAAATAGACATTTTTGTTGCTGTTAAATGAGACAGGTTAGGATTAGAGCAAGAAACTCGAGAGAGTTATTAGGTTGGTGAAAAAGTAATTGCGGTTTTGGATCATGAATTTTAAATCATTATAACTAGGCCGAAACACATTTATTAATCAGAATATGCTGTGCTTAGTCACTCAGTCGTATCTGACTCTGCAACCCCATGGACTGTAGCCTTCCAGGCTCCCCTGTCCATAGGGATTCTCCAGGCAAAAATACTGGAGAGGGTTGCCATGCCCTCCTGCAGGGGATCTTCCCAACCCAGGGATCAAATCCAGGTCACCCGCATTGCAGTCAGTTTCTTTACTGCCTGAGCCACCAGGGAAGCCCAAAATAGTCAACACATTACAGTCCATTAAAGTCAACACATTTTTGCCAATGAGAAATAAGTCTGTTTATTCTTGTAGCATAAAAATTCATACTTCGGGATTCGATGAACTCTTAGAAAGCATTTTCTGCCTCCTGCTGGTTGTGGAAGCATTTTCCATGCAAAAAGTTGTCAAGATGGTTGGTGGTAGTCCGTTGGTGAGAGATCAGGTGAATATGGCAGATGAGGCAAAACCTCATAGCCCAATTATTCAACTTTTGAAGTGTTGGTTGTGTGACGTGTGGTTGGGCATTATCATGGAGAAGAATTGGGCCCTTTCTGTTGACCAGTGCCAGCTGCAGGCATTGTAATTTTCAGTGCATTTCATCTATTTGCTGAGCATACTTCTCTGATGTAATGTTTTCACCAGGATTCAGGAAGCTATGGTGGATCAGACAGGCAACAGACCACCAAACAGTGACCATGACCTTTTTTTTTGGTACAAGTTTGTCTTTGGGTATAAGTGTGAAGAAGCTTTGGGTCTTCTCAGTCCAGCCACTGAGTGGTCATTGCCAGTTGTCACATAAAATCCTTTTTGTTGCACGTCACAATCCAAGTGAGAAATGGTTTGTTGTTGCTTAGCATAAGAGAAGATGACACTTCAAAATGATGATTTGAAGGGTTTCCTTGGTGTCTCACTGGTAAAGAATCCACCTACCAAGCAAAACAGTGATTTTTCTGATTGCGATCAGCTCTTGAGGCACCTACTTATGAGGTTTCTCACCTTTTCAATTTGCTTCAAATGCCGAATGGCTGTAGAATGGTCGACGTTGAGTTCTTTGGTAACTTCTTGTGTAGTTGTAAGAGGACCAGCTTTGATGATGGCTCTCCATTGGTCACTGTCAACTTCCGATGGCCAGCCACCACGCTCCTCATCTTCAAGGCTCTCATTTCCTTTGCAAAACTTCTTGAACCGCCACTGCACAGTGCATTCGTTAGCAGTTCCAGGGCCAAGTGCGTTGTTGATATTGAGAGTTGTCTCTGCTGCTTTATGACCCATTTTGAACTCAAATAAGAAAATCACTTGAATTTTCTTTGTGTCTAACATCATTTCCCTAGTCTAAAATAAATATAAAATATACAACAGTAATAAGTCATTAGCCAAAAAAAAGAACCAAAATATAAAGGGAGAAATGTGCATTAAAATTATGTATAACCTAACCTTATTTATTTAAGGATATATGCCACTATCAAACAGCAAAGTTCAACAGTGCAAAACCACAGTTACTTTCACACCAATCTAATAAATATCTAGCATCACCAGTAGCTGAGCAGAATTTCAGCTCTTATTGCTGTTCCTATTCCACTCACAGGTTTCAGTCATATTTTCTGTTGTCAAAGAATAGCTTTTCAGCCCTTGTGGTGAAATTGTGTGTATTTTTAAAAAATCCTGTAAAGAAAACACAAGGACATTTAAAGGCATACCATGTCGATGAATTGCAAGAGTCAACCTAGTGAAGGTATCACATCTCCTCACATTGATCTATAGATTTAAAACAATTCCAGTCAGAACACAGCAGGATTTTCTGGTAGATGCAGACAAAACGATTCTAAAATTTATAGGGAAGGGTAAAGGAACTAGAATAGCTAAAACAATTCTGAAAAAAATTAAAGTTAGAGGCATCACACTAACCAATTTTATAATGTAGATTTTAAATATAGACTTAAAGTTACGGTAATCAAGATCCTTGAGTTGGTCGAAGGATAGACACATAGATCAACAGAGTAGAACAGAGTCCAGAAATAGACACATGCAAGTATGGCCAGTTAATTTCTGACAAAGATGCAAAGGTAATTCAGTGGAGAAAGAATAATCTTTTCAACAAATAGTATTGGAAAAAATGGACATCCATTTGCAAAAAAAAAATTGACCGAAGTCTCCTGCCTTATATAGAAATTAACTCAAAATGGATCACAGGTCTAAATGTAACATGATAATACTTTTAGAAGAAAACAGAAGATCTCTTGCCCTGGGACTGGGCAGAGAGTTCTTAGACATGACATCAAGAGTATGAACCATGAAAGAAAAAAAGGATTAAATGGATTTCACTAAAGCTAAAAAGTTGCTTTTCAAAAGACACTAGTAAGTGAATGAAATAGCAGGCTACAGACTGGGGGAAATATTTGCAAATCCCATATGCAAGAAATGACTTTTATCCAAAATATATAAAGAACTCTCAAAATTCAGCAGTTAAGAAAACAACTCAATTAAAACATGGGCATGAGACTTAAACAGATGCTTCACCATGTGGATGACGAAGAAGGCACATGAAAGACGTTCAACATCATTATTAGCCATTAGGAGATGCAAATTAAAGATGTGATGAGATGTAAGTGCACACTTCATAGAAGGCCTAAATTAAAGAAAGAAAAAAATACCATGTAGTGGTGAGGATGTGGAGCAACTTGTGCATTACCTGTGGGCTGCAAGTGGTACACCGCTTTGGAAAACAATTTGACAGTTTCTTACAAAGTTAAAGCAGCAGTCTCACTCTTAGGTATTTACTCTAGCAATATGAAGAGTTATGTTCACACAGAAACCTGCCCGTGAGTGTTTATAATTGCTCTCTTCATAATTGCCCCAAACTGGAAACAGCCCAGATGCCCTTCAGGGGATGAATGGATAAACTTTACTACATCTGTATGATGGAATCCGTTCCGTTCAGTCGCTCAGTCGTGTCCGACTCTTTGCGACCCCGTGGACTGTAGCCTACCAGGCTTCTCCATCCATGGGATTCTCCAGGCAAGAATACTGGAGTGGGTTACCATTTCTGCTCTACAATAAAAAGGGACCAACTGTTTATGCAGGCACCAGCTTGGATGAATCTCAGATGAGATGAATCTCATAATGCTGACCAAGAGGAGCCAGCATCAAAAGGTTATGCACTTGAAGACCTGGAGTACAGTGGTGGTGGCCTGGGGCTGGAGGAGGGGGAGAATGGAGAGTTTTTGTTTGATGGGTTTAGAGTTTCAGTTTCACGAGATGGGAAGAGTTATGGGGATGGATGGTGGTGATGCTGCACAACATTGGGAATTTACTTCATAGCAGTACGATGCGCACTTACAGTTACGATGGTAAAGCTTATATTCTGTGTGTTAACCACAGTGACAGAGGGGGAAGCTATGTGCCACGTGATTTTATTTATGGCATTCTTGAAAAGACTGCGTAGTGATGGGGCACAGGTCAGTGGTTGCCAGGAGTTAGAGGAGGGTGTGGCTTCAAAGGGGCACCTGAGGGCACGTTTTCTGGTTGCTGGGCTGTCCCGTGTCTCAGTTGTGGCTGTTCTGTGTCTCAGTTTGTTACGCAAATCTCTACAAGTGTTAAAATTCATGGACCTACCCACCAGAAAGGCAGTGTTACTATAGGCTAATTTAAACATAAAAACGAACTCCCACAGCCTGCTGAAGTTGCTCCACGGTACAAAGCATACAACTCAAGTGCTGAAATAAATGCAGCATAGAAGCAATTAAAATGGAGGAAAAAGCCATAAAGTCCCTCCCTGTCAGTATGTAAATAAACAGAAGATGAAATGCGCCACAAAAGCTAAACCACAGGCGTTTTACATATCTGATTGCAAAAGCCTGCTGAAGTGGTTTTCACATCCTTTTTTGAAGACTCTGACTGCTGACTTGTAAGAAGTTGTGCACAGTATTCACGCTTGTTCAATTTTCAGTAAAGCTTTCAACCCAAATTTTACTCTCCTTGAGCTGAACTTGGATTTTCCCAGCTGTTTTAGTTTGTTCTAGTTCAATATGGTGGGCATGGGAATGCCTCTGTGAACCAGGCACAGCTCCCTGTTGGGGGCCGGGTGGAGGGGAGGCTTTCAGTGAGACGCCATGGGTCACACCTGGGCCTTGTGTCAGGGTCGTTTCCGGGGCTTAGAGAATGCAGGTGTTCATTGTCCCCCAAGGAGATTGAGGAAATGCAGAGTCTGTCTGAGCTGGCTCCTGGACAGCTCTGTGCATGTTTTAAAGCTCCATCTTGATTGTACCGAACAGCCTGCTTTGAGACCTATGGGGTAGAATGGGAGTCAGACACAGGCAGAGTTAGGGGGACCAAGTGTAGTAGGGATACACAAGAGGGCTGGCAACCAAGCCTGGAGGAAGATCTTCCTGAAGGAAGACTTCCTGGAAGTGGTGACTCCCTAGCCAGAGTCCCGAAGGACGTGAAGAATTATTAGACAAAGAGGCTGTTCCACACAGGAAGAAAGAGTGAAATGGGACAGGGCACTCCAAGCATTTGGTACTAGTAGAGAAGCATGTGGGGGGTGGGTGCAGATGGGACTGGACACCAGGGTGAAGCAGGAACCAGGGGTGGAGAGCCTAGTACCAGAAGAGTGACTGAGGCTGAGCTTGTAAGTCAGTTTCTCAAGGTGTGGTTCTGGGTTGATTGAATCAGTCCCCTGGGAAGAGCTGCATATACTGCAGACAGTCTGAGCCCCACCAGGATCAGACACTCTGGGAGGGGCCTGGAAATCTGCAGTGTTAGCCAGCACCCGAGGGACTGCAGTGTGAGGTGGGGACCACCAGGGAGTTTGACATGAGGAGTTTCCTTCATTTGTGTCTGTGTGTTTGACTTGTGCTCCGTCTGTAGTGTAGCACTCTCCTGGAGACCACTGCTGAACCTTGCGTTTGGGGACTCCAGTCTTTTTCAGGTTTCCTGGGGACAGTTTGTGGATTAGATGGAGACCATGCAAACCCTTCTGCAGATGTTTGTTCATACACGCATCATTGTTTTCTAGGAGGAAGTGGAACCTCCTGGGTGGGGCTTTGGGCCTGCTAGGGTTTTGCTGGGGAAGAAAAAGATGAGGTGGGGTCTGCCCTGGGCAAGAAGGTAATGCGTCTTGGTGTCCTGGTGTCCTTCCAGGAGCAGCAACCCAGCTGGACGGATGACCTGCCGCTCTGCCACCTCTCGGGGGTCGGCTCAGCTTCCAACCGCAGCTACTCTGCTGATGGCAAGGGCACCGAGAGCCATCCGCCAGAGGACAACTGGCTCAAGTTCAGGTGAGGTGCCGCCACTGCTCTGCTGGGCAGCAGAAGCAGGCTTGCAAGAAAAGCAGCCTGGCAGCTCTTTTGCATGGGGCTTACCAGTGCAGCGTGGCCCACCGGAGGTGGTGTCTGCTGCTTTCCCTTCCGCATCTAGACCTCAGACCAGCTGAGGGCCTGCTCCAGGGGACAGAGTGCATCCCAGAAGGTCATGGCTAGAGTGAAATGATGGTCAAAGTGGGGACCCAGATGCTCACTTAAAGCCACAGCCACTGTGTCTTTTGTTGCCCCGGTTGCTTTCCTCATCCCCTCACTCTGGAGCTGGAGTCAGTCTTCTGCGAAGCCCTGGTCTCAGGCCTCTCCTCCCCTGTCTCTCTGTCAGGAGTGAGAACAACTGCTTCCTGTACGGGGTCTTCAACGGCTACGATGGCAACCGGGTGACCAACTTCGTGGCCCAGCGGCTGTCAGCGGAGCTCCTGCTGGGCCAGCTCAACGCTGAGCACACTGAGGCCGACGTGCGGCGCGTGTTGCTGCAGGTACCGTCTCGGGCGGGCCGACTGTGACTTCCAGGGTGGGCGCAGAGGAGATCCTCCTGGGGAAGGGCTTATGGGCGTCATCTTGGACCCAGGGCTGAGGTGGGAATTGCTGGGCCCTGGTAGAAGCAAGGCGTTTAGGGTGATCCCTTTCTTTCCATGAGGCTCAGACGCTCAGCCTTGGTGACCGCAGCTCCCAGGCCCTGCGCCCCTCACTCCTGGTTGGCTGGTGTCGTTTTCCACTTCTGCGTTCCTGCTTGCCGCGGTTCTGGAGTTTCTCCTCCTGGCATCTCCTTTTGGAAGCAAGTCCCGAGGCATTTAATTGTAGATGAGAATGGTGGATTGTGGTTCCTCGAGAACAGCGTTCCCAGCCATTTTCCTGCCTTGGCACCCAAAGGCCTGATCTCTCAGGGCCAATGCCAGGAACTGTCAGCTGCTGCCCCTGGGGAAGGTGGCGTCATGGCCAGTGTTAAGGGGCCTTCAGGATGTGGCAGTAACGCTAGCTGTCACTGACCTAGACTCACTCTGAGCCAGGGCTGGGTGCTCGGGGGGATGCTCTCAGTCACTGTCAGGGCAGCACTTCCCCTGTGTCATCGATGAGGGGCTGAGACTGGCCGGCAGGGGCAGAGCTGACGTTCACCCCCAGGCAGCCTGACTCCAAGCCTGTGCTCTTAGCCTCTCTGCTGTCTGTTGCTTCTCTGGTTTCTCTGCGGCCTTCACGTGGTGACCTGTGGTTGATATGACTTGTTGCTGTTAATAAGGGGCATTTCGGCTTCAGGTGACAGTGGTATTTGAACCTGCCTTCGCTTCCTTGTCCCTTATCTCTAGGCTTTTGATGTGGTGGAGAGGAGCTTCCTGGAGTCCATCGATGATGCGTTGGCTGAGAAGGCGAGCCTCCAGTCCCAGCTGCCCGAGGTAATGTCCCCAGCCTGTGCCCCTGGAGAAGCAAGGCCCGGCTTTGCTTGGAGCAAGGACTCATCTGCCATGTCCCTCCCAAGCCATCAACACAGCTGGGCCAGAGCAGCAGGCATTAGGGGGATAGTTCCTGATGGGATGTGGGTGGGCGATGGTTCTGTCCTCTAGGGACCTTGTTGGCCAGTTGTGAGCAGCCGTGCTCTGAAGTTATGCTTAAGGTGGGCAGGGGTGTGAGAGAAGCCCCTGTCAGATCGGTCCTTGGCCCGAATCAGTCTAGGCCTCGTCACCTGCCTGCTCACATCATATTTAGGCTCCTTCAGGGCCGCCAGGACAAGTGAGGTCGTGCCTGGTTGTCCTGAAAGACACCTGCTCTGGCGCTGCAGCCAGCTTCTCTCCTGCCCAGGCCTCAGATGCTCGCTCTTTAAGGGAAGACAGGTGGGTGAGATAGTCTCCCAGACTCTGGCCTGCTCTGAACCCCCCATGATGGCTTCTAGGGTGTCCCTCAGCACCAGCTGCCTCCTCAGTATCAGAAGATCCTGGAAAGACTCAAGGCCTTGGAGAAGGAGATCTCGGGAGGAGCCATGGCCGTCGTGGCAGTCCTTCTGAACAACAGGCTCTACGTGGCCAATGTCGGTGAGCCTCCTGCCTGTCGCAAGGCCAGGCAGTGGGGAAGAAAGTCACCTCAGGATCCAGGAGTCCTTTGGGCAGCCAGCCTGCTCCCCAGACCCAGAAGACCTGCAGCTCAAGTGTCCTGAGGCCGCTGGGTGTTTCCCGTTACTCCACATGATATCTCGGTCCCAGCCGAGTGTTTGAAGTACCTGCTAGGAGGCGGGCATCCTGGCTTTAGTCCCTACTCTGTTCCTGACTGGCTTGTGGCTTGGGGAGTTGCGTCCCCTTTGCTCTACCACCGTGGCTTCCTCTTCTGGGAGAGGCTGTCTGGCTGTGGAAAGACCCACGTGGCCTTCTGTGAAGGCGACCAAGATGGGCTAGGTGTGGGCTGGAGGTGGGGCAGGGTCCCAGGGCTGATGGGGTTTGTAGGCAGAGAAGGGCCGTCTGGGAACCCAAGAAGCTTGTGCCCCCTGGGTGCAGGCTACTGCAGGGGCTCTGGAGAGATCCCACTGACATGGTGCCTCTTCTGTTCCTCCTTCCCTTCGGATTTCATCATGGGAAAAACTCAAAAGTGTAAACAAATAGAATAGCATTTAATGAACTTCCGTGTGCCCCTCCTCTGGCCCCAACATCCCTTCCCCCGGCCAGTCTCATTTCATCCACAGCCCTCTGCCCCTGCCTTGTTGTGAAGCAAACCCTGACACTGTTGTGTTATCTGTAAATATTGCACTGTGTCTCCTTAGAAAAAAGGTCTCTTATTAAAGTCATAATCATCCTTGGTTGACCCTGGAAAAGTTTAAACTAATTCCCTGATCTCATCAGCTGTCCCCGACTCGTGACTCACTGCAGTGGTCTGAGCCTGTTTTCTTTGCTGTTTTGAAGGAGTTGCGCGTGTGAGAGGCCTGCCTTTTCTCTTTTTTACGGTGTGTCCTCTTCTTTGCTGTGCTCTCAGTCTTAGCTCCGGAGAAGGCAATGGCAGGCCACTCCAGTACTCTTGCCTGGAAAATCCCATGGATGGAGGGGCCTGGTAGGCTGCAGTCCATGGGGTCGCTAAGGGTCGGACACGACTGAGCGACTTCACTTTCACTTTTCACTTTCACACATTGGAGAAGGAAATGGCAACCCACTCCAGTGTTCTTGCCTGGAGAATCCCAGGGACGGGGGAGCCTGGTGGGCTGCCGTCTGTGGGATCACACAGAGTCGGACACGACTGAAGTGACTTAGCAGCAGCAGCAGCAGCAGCAGTCTTAGCTCAGCTGCTCAAATTGTGCCGCAGGTACAAACCGTGCACTCCTGTGCAAATCCACGGTGGATGGTCTGCAGGTGACACAGCTGAACGTGGACCACACCACAGAGAATGAGGACGAGCTTTTCCGGCTCTCGCAGCTGGGTGAGTGAGGGGGCGCCGTGTGGGCGAGGGCTCGGGGGGTGGGGTGAACCCAGCGGCTCATGCTGCACCTTCTGGTGGCTGCGTAGAGAGAGGCACAGCATGGGCGGGCTGTGGCCTTGGGCTCGGGGCCAGCCTGCCTGGGGTTGAGTCCCAGCTCGGCCGCTTACTCGCTGGTGGTTTGGGATCTTACTCAAGTTTTCTGTGCCTCAGTTTCCCCTTCTGTGCAACGAGAATAATAGTGACACTCAGGATGGTGTCAGGGTTGAAAGTGTTACCACGTTTGGATTGCTTCCAAGTGTCCCTGGTGCTCACTGTTGCTGGTGGAGCCTGAGAGGCCAAAGAAGTCCTGGGACACCAGCCGCCGCCACGGCCACCCCCGCCCTCCCCTGTGAGCTCAGGCCGCAGAGGGAGCCGGGTTGGCTGGTGCTGGATCTCGTCTCCCATGGGGGAGGGACTCTGAGTCAGGCATGTTCCGACCGCGGGGGGCTGGGGACACTGGGGGACTTGGGGTTAGCTGCCTTCCAAGGCTCCCTGCTGTGACTTCACTTCCTGTTCAGTGGGTCCCCGTTGCTTTGTTTTTGTGGACATGTCTGCGTCGTCCCCTTTCGGTTCTTTTTTTTTTATTTTTTATTTATTGATTTTGGCGGCACGGGGTCCTTGTTGCTGCGCCCAGGCCTTCTCCGGCTGTGGAGAGCGGAGGCTTGTCTCCAGCTGTGGCGTGTGGGCTTCTCACTGTGGTGGCTTCTCTGCGCAGCACGGGCTCTGGGGCCTGCGGGCTCAGTGGTTGCGCACATGGGCTTAGTTGCTCTGAAGCATGGAGCATCTTCCCAGACCAGGGATTGAACCCTTGTCCCCTGCATTGGCAGGCGGATTCTCAACCACTGGACCACCAGGGAAGCCCCTGGGTTCTTCTTTATGAACAAAGCCTGAGCTGTGTGTTTCTCCGTCTGGTAGGTTTGGATGCAGGAAAGATCAAGCAAGTGGGGGTCATCTGTGGGCAGGAGAGCACCAGGCGCATCGGGGATTACAAGGTCAAGTACGGGTACACTGACGTCGACCTACTCAGGTAAGCGCCAGCCCAGCTGCCCCTCATTTGTCTGGAAGACCAGAGGCCCAGGGGCAGATAACAGATTGTAGGCTCTGGGGACAAGAGGTAGAGTTGAGGTAGTTCAGAGCCCAAGGAGATTCTCTCATCCTCCCAGAGAGTTTGGTGTGGGGCAGTCCCTGGACCCAGCAGGCCAAGAGTCGGGATCCTGTAGACCAGGCTGGCAGGGGGTCAGTTAGGGAGCTGGGTCAAAGCCATAGGCAGCATCCAGTGCCATGGGGCCTGGCAGGCCAGAGTTGGCATGAGCTGCCTCGTGTGGACAGAAACGGACCGAAGGCTGTTGGTCAGTGCTCTCGTGGCTGAGGCCAAGGCGGGGGTGCCAGATGGATTGTCCCTGCTGGACGCCACCCAGTGCCCACAGCAGACGGGAGAGGGTTATTGTGAGCCTTTATCTAAGCCGGTGCACGCTTCTTCACACCCATTCTCTTATTCCATCCTCACTCAGGCCCCGTGAGGTGGGTGCTGCTTCTGCCCCAAAGATATTTTCATATGAGGAGACTGACACATGCAGACAGTGGGTGGCCTGCTTGGTCTCAAGGCTAACAATGGGCTGAGTCAAGACTTGAAGCCAGGGAGCCTGGATTCAGAGCTTGTGTCCTGGACCACAGCGACCCTGTATGTGAGAACAGATTGTGTGTGTGTGTGTGTGAGAGAGAGAGAGAGAGATGCCCATCTGGTGTCTTAGGGCACATGTGTTGCAACTCCTTACCCTCACAAGGTTTAAATAATCGAGGTTGGAACCTTTTGTCGCTAATTCATGGGGTTGTGTTTGCTTTATGGGAAGGGACGTTGCATTTTAGAACGATTCAAGAAATGCCCAGGATATGGAGTGAAAAGTGTCTCTTCTTCCCACCCCAGGCTCACGCTCCTTCCTCAGAGGCTTCTAGTTTCGGTGCACATGAGCGTGTACTCGTGTGTGTGTGTGTGTTTGGTGGGTGCGGGGAGGGGGCAGAGTTCTTTTTCGAAACACCCACAGAGCCTCACATCCCATGCCATGTTGTGCACCTGACTAGTTTCAGTGTGGGCGTGTGCCTCCCCTTCGGGCACACCTGCAGTCTCGGCTGCCGCGTCCTTGGGAGCCACTACTAGGGCTCCAGCGTGTAGCTGTCAGCACCCCTCACCTGCTCCTGCTGATGGACTTTCGGCGTGTTTCTAGGCTCACTCTTTTAAATCCTGTTGCTGGGAACCGTCCCCTCATCCTTGCCCTGCCTGCATGTGTTGGAACTTCCTGACATCGCCCAGCTCTGATGGGCCATTGGTTCATGGTCCCTTTGCAGCTGAGTGTATTTGGACTCTAGGTCAGCTTCGGGGAGATGTGGACTTCTTTATGGACAGGAGATGTGGAGTGGGGCCAGGATTGGGCCTTTGACCTTGGCTGTTCTGACCTCAGCTGCCCACTGACTTTCCTGGCCTGCTGAGCTTTATTTTAGCAGCTGTCCTCAGAAGACAGGTCTGTTTTCTTGGTTTTGCTCTTTCCTCTATTTCTTTTCCTCTTGTCAGAAGTGTGTTTTATTTTACGTTCTGGGTGTAGATTCTTCTCACCAGGATAAATGTCCCGGGACCCATTCCAAGCACAGCTCTCCCCTCTGCTCTCTTCCCACAGCACTGCCAAGTCCAAGCCAATCATCGCGGAGCCTGAAATTCACGGTGCACAGCCCCTGGATGGGGTGACGGGCTTCCTGGTGCTGATGTCTGAGGGGCTGTACAAGGCCCTGGAGGCAGCCCATGGGCCTGGGCAGGCCAACCAGGTGAGCTGGGCATGGGCAGAGCATGGCTGTCCAGCCTGCAGGGTGGCATGCTCCCCGGGGGCCTCAGTCAGCTCTCCTGCTCAGCTCCAAGGTAATCAGGGACCTAGAGTTCTGATTCTCAGATGCTTTTGCCAGTCATCGCTGTGTTCAAAGCTGGGAGAAGAAAAAGCCCAGAGTTCCAAGCAAACCCATCCCACCCAAAAGCTTTGCTCTTCCGGTCCTAAAGCAGTATAAGTCCCCATGGCTCTGGAGACTGTCCGGGAAGGGCCCACAGGGGTGCAGCCAGGTACACAGAGCGCCAGATAAGGACTCATGTGGCCTGCCCAGGTCCCTCTCCACTGCCTCTTCCACTTTCCTCTTTGAGCTTTAGTTGGTTTATAGTTTGTTCCTCGTTTCTAAGACGAGGATGCTGACCTCTTAACTGTGTGGGGCTGCGGTGAGGGTCGGGCAAGGTAGACATAGGTCCGCAGCCTGTGGGAGATGCTGCTTTTCCCCTCTGCCTTGGAGTGTGTGTGTCTCTGAAGTGGGACTCGAGGCAGTCACTTGAAGGGAAGACCTTGGCTGGCAGGGTCGATCAGGGAAGTTCAGCTGGTGCTTCTTCTATCTGTGATTCTGTCCTAATGAAAAATAAGAAGGGTAAGTCTTAGGTGCCTAACTGTCTCTTACCACCTGTGTTCTAGGTTTTTCACCTATTTTATCTCATTCCTTCCAGTTGCCTTATAACATAACGGGGGCAAGGGCTCACTGCCATGTCAGATTAGGAAGTTTGGGGCTCACAGAGTCCAGGGTCTTGTCTGAGGTGACACAGCTGGTCAGTGATGGAGCTGAGCCCATTTCTACCACCTCCCCCGGACCATGCCTGGGTCATTTCCTGTTACCTGCTTCTGCTCTCCTACCTCCAGGAGACTGCGGCCAGCAGTGTGATTTTCTTTTCTTTTTTTTTGTTCCTTTGATCTTCACAATAAGATTATGTAGTGGCTTCTTCTGGCTTCTAGAATGCACTGAACAGTGGACTTTTCTGGGGACAGGACCCCTGTCTTCATCCTGTATCCTCAGTTTCTGACAAAAATGGCATATTATCTCCTACAGTAAGTTTGTTCCAGGAAAGAAAGCTTAATCATAATGACAGTTTGTACTGGGCTTTTTAGTAGTCTCCGAAGTGCCCTCACATCCATTTTATCCTGATTGTAATGCAGCGAGGTGGGTGTTATTCCCCCATTGTTTTGGTCTGAAAGCCAAAAATCAGAGAAATCACAAGGTCACACCTTCTCTAATGAGAAAGTTCCGGGAGAATTATCCTGAATACCTTGAGAAGCTCAGCTCTCAGGCTTGGCTGGTGACCCTTAAGTGTCCTGATTAGACTGTGAAGACTGTGCAGTTGGGGCCTGCAGTCGCTGGGACCACTCTTTCCTCACCGGGTTGGTACTCCCCCAACCCTCAGGAGATCGCCGCCATGATTGACACGGAGTTCGCCAAGCAGACTTCACTCGATGCGGTGGCCCAGGCCGTGGTGGACCGGGTGAAGCGGATCCACAGCGACACTTTTGCCAGTGGCGGGGAGCGTGCCAAGTTCTGTCCGAGGCACGAGGACATGACCCTGCTCGTGCGGAACTTTGGTTACCCCCTGGGCGAGATGAGCCAGTCCGCACCCTCCCCAGCCCCAGGTATGTATGCCACATGCATAGGCAGGCATCCGAGGCCACTGTCCAGGGCTGGGATCGGGCAAAGCGGTTGAAGCCTTGGGCCTCACTGCCTTGGGTGGAGTGGAGTTGGGAGGCCTGCCTTTGAGCACTTCCAGGTCGGGTTCTGACTTGAAAGTTCTCTGAGCCACGCTTACGTTTCCCTTTTTGTCTGTGAAACGAGGACAGTACCTTCTGCCCTGGCCTCCCTGAAAAGACCTGAGCCGCGGGAAGCACTTTGCAGTGCCACGGGCCACATCTCTGGGACCGTGGCAACCGCTGGCACAGGGCCTGCTGTGCAGCAGGCACCTCACCTGCATTTTTCCTTTCATTCTCATTAATGACCATTTACAGAAAGGAAACCGAGGCCCTAGGAGGAAGGGACCTAGGCACAGTTGGGTGTGTCGGAGGTGATTTGGTTTGATTTAATTCTGAACTGAGTTGCCCAGGAAGAGAGGCGATTGCGCTTTTGCCCTCCCTCCCAGTGCCGTGTAGTGTCAAGACCATCAGTTCCTGAGGCTGTGTTTCCTTTTCTTTTTTCAAACAAGCAAGCCCCAGCACTCAGGCATCCACAGAGGGGTCTGTTCTCCCACGGACAGCGGGGTTACTGCAGTTTTAGGTTGTTATTGCAACCGTATTTTTGTTGGGCCAACCTCAACCAGGAGCATTCTTAGCCCTCGGGTTAAAGCATCGTGGGGAGCCTGGCAGTAACCCTTTCGTTGAGGCAGCACAGCCCTGGTTTTTCCTGCTTGAGCACCAGCGATGCTTTGCTGCTGAGAGCAGGTCCCCGCCTGGCCAGGCCCTTGTCTCTGCCAGATACTCCTTTGCCGTCCCAAGGGGCAGAGGGCCAAGCTCATGGTGCCGAACCGGGCCCCCGCCTGTCTTCTCAGCCCCCAGTGCAGTCCTGTTCCTGCCACCCCAGGGTTCCCCACCAGCCGCACCTCGTGGCCCACCACTCTCTTCCTCCTGCAGCCGCCGGAGGACGCGTGTACCCCGTGTCTGTGCCTTACTCGAGCGCCCAGAGCACCAGCAAGACCAGCGTGACCCTGTCCCTCGTCATGCCCTCCCAGGGCCAGCTGGTCAACGGGGCCCACAGCGCTTCCACCCTGGATGAGGCCACTCCCACCCTCACCAAGTAAGTGCCCACCCCCACCCCCAGCCGATTTCAGGCAGGCCTGCTTCCCGAGGGCAGCCCTCAGTCCCTGGACGGAGTGGCCAGAGGCCGCGTCCTGTAGGGTCTTGTTCCTCTCAAACTCCCCAACTCCACATCCCTGGGGAGGCCTGCGTAGATCCGGTTCCAGCAGCTCCCCGAAGCCGGGCAGAGAGGGGAGGGGACTGGCGATTCATGCCGACCGCCTGTTGTTCACTTCTTCCTGCAGGTGCCCCGGGTCAGTTTTCATTTAATAGGAATGTTCTCTTCTTGTCCTTTGCTTCCGGCTCAGAATGTGTGGTTTGGGAGGCCACCCCGTGGCACCTGTGCTAGTGGGGCATTGTTTGACCTGTGCTGGCCCGTGGGTGCTAGTGCACTCTGACTAAAAGTGTCCAGTGTTATCTTTGAAGTGAGGCCTCTAGTTTTAGGCTTGAGGAGGGCCACAGCTGGGGGGTCTGGAGCCTGGGGGTGCACCAGGCAGGCCCCTTCCTCACTCTGCAGGGCAGACCTGCCTGACAGGTCTGATGTCCACCCCACCCCCTTCATTCTGGGGAGTGTGTCGCCCCGCCCCTACCCAACCAGCCGCCACAGCAGGGGGTGGGATCCGGTTTCCACATTCCAGCTCCCACACAGAATAATAGAGATGCCACACCCAACCCACTGAGGAACTGGCCAGTTGGAAGGGTCACCAGGAAGGTTTCCCTCTGCCTCGCAGGGGGCCTTTCCGGCTCCCTGCCCGCCTCCCCCCGCCACTGCCACTGTGGGCTCAAGAGGCCTGCCAGGCCGCTGAGTGATGGGCATCTCCCCACCCCTGCAGTGGAGCCACCAGCTGTGTCCACAAAGACCGGGAGTGGTAGCAGTCGTCCCAGACCAGGCAGGGAGACAAGCCGTTCTGTGCCTCCGGCTCCCCAGGGCCCCACACAGCCTCTTCCCTCCACCCTGCACTGGAGCTTGGTTGGGCCCCTGGGGCTGGCCCCGTGCTGAGTGCTAGGCAGTGCGGGGCATTTGCAGGACGGTGGGCTGGCAGGTAATTCCCAGACATTACAGGCTCTGGGGGTGGGTGCCTGGGGGGGCCTGTCCCCACCCAGCTGTGAGAGGAACTAGGAGGAAGAGTGAGGAGGTTTTCTGGGAGAAGAATCCTAGCCTCCCTGTGGTCAGTGGGGTCTGGAGTAGGATGGATTCAGAGAGGCTGAAATGGATGGTGTCCAGCTCAGCACAGCTCGGAGTGCGACATGTTCTGTGTCTGGCACAGTAGCCGCTAGCCATCTGTGATTATTGAGCACTGAAGTGAGTGGTCCGTTTTACTTAATTCCAGTTAACTTAAATAGCCACTTGTAGCTAGAACTTCACAAATGCCTTTCACTTTTCACCTGCCCCAAAGAACCCCTGGCTGGGCTGGCTCTTGTGATGGCCTTTGTCAGAGAGGCCTGTGCCCGGGGGATTGGCCAAGGCAGGCGCCATGTGTCTACAGACCGAAAGCCAAGGCCCGTGACTGACCTGCTCCTGTCGTGCCCACAGCCAGAGCCCGACCCTGACCCTGCAGTCCACCAACACGCACACCCAGAGCAGCAGCTCCAGCTCGGACGGGGGCCTCTTCCGCTCCCGGCCCGCCCACTCCCTCCCGCCCGGCGAGGACGGCCGCGTGGAGCCCTACGTGGACTTTGCCGAGTTCTACCGCCTCTGGAGTGTGGAGCATGGCGAGCAGAGTGTGGTGACGGCACCATAGCCCAGCCACGGGGTGCTGCCCGAGCAGGACGGGGCCCGATGACTGGGCCCAGCCCCAGGCAGGATGGGCCTTTTCCTGCCATTCGCCTGTGCCGTGGGGGCCCCGTCCCCAGCCTACATCGTTCTCACCCCACAGCCTTCGGTGCTGCGGAGAATGTTCTCCGAGTGTGCCAATGCAGACTGGGCCCCTTGTTACAGCGCCGGCACAGGGGGCTGCCTCAGCCAGGACCATTGTGTTTCTCTGAACGCGGGGCACGAGTGTGGCAGCCACGAGCGCACCAAGTGGGGCCTTGCATGCCGCAGGCCCACAGCCGCTGCTTTCCCAAGGCCATCCCCTCCTGCCCCCGCCTGCCGTGGAAGAGCCTGTGGCCACTGCTGGCACCGCCCCCCTTCACCTCGGCGGTGGTTCCCGCCTTTCTTCTCCGGCCTCCAGAGGGGAACTCTGGTTGGCGTCTGCACCTTTGAGGCCTATACCTGTCCCTGGGCCCGCCTGGGTTCAGGCAGACTGGGATGACTGTAGAGGGGCGGTCAGGTGGGAAGGACTTGGAAGGAACTGGTCTAACAGGAGCAGTGGTCCTGGAGCCCCCCAGAGCCAGGTGGAGGAGAGGTGAGGACGTGCCCGGCCTGAGCATGACAGCTGCTGATCTTATCCGGGAGCTGGCATGGCTCTTTCTCTCCCAGACCTGGGGAGCCCCAGGTTGGGGAGCTGCTAAGATTGCGATCTTTTCCACTGACTCTGAGTCTCTGCCGTCTTCAGGGTAACAAACAGGTCTTGGGTCAGGCCGCGGGGCTCATTAGAAACAGAACAGTGGGAAATGGTTCCAAAAGGGAAGAGGTCTTGGAGACGAGCTGCTTTGGGTGGTCCAGAGTTTCAGAGACACGCACTGTTTCTACAGATACTTAGGGCAGGATCAGGCCAGCCCAGGCCCTGAGTTAGACCATTTCACGCATGTGGTTTGCCTTCAGCGGGGAGGGGTGCCACCAGGGCTCACATTTAAAGTTGCCCTTTGTGTTTTCAGAGGAAGCAGGCCCAGGTCACATAGTTAGGGGTGGTGTGTAGGCTTAGTCGCTCACTTGCGTCCAACTCTTGTGACCCCCATGGACTGTAGCCCTCCAGGCTCCTCTGTCCATGGGATTTCCCAGGCAAGTGTACTTGCTATGCCCTCCTCCAAGGGATCTTCCCAACCCAGGGATCAAACCCGTGTCTCTTGCATCTCCTGCATTGACAGGCAGGTTCTTTACCTCTTCACCACCTGGGAAGCCCAGTTGGTGGTAGAGCAGAATTCACATCTTTCTGTCAGTCTCTGAGGTCCCCAGCTCCCAGCCTCCTGCCCACGACTCCCTAGACAGCTCACCAGGGGCTGGCCACAGTGTGTGGCCTCAAGTGTGCTTGAAGTGTGAAAAGTCATAGGCCAGTTCAAGGTCCCCTGTTGGCTCTGTGGTGCAGGAATGTGTTTCCCTGTGGTGGGGCAGGGCCCAGTATGGTGCCAGTTTCCATGGGGAGCGGATCTCAGCAGTGAGCCCTTAGCCCACCCCGACTACGAGGCCATCTCTGTTGTGCAGGTGAGCAGATTTCAGATCAGTCACACAGGCTTAGGAACAAAGGGACTTCTCTTCCAAGAGTGTCTGTGATGCTGTTTGGTCTCTAGAAATAGAATCACTTTTTTACGGCAGTAAAGAAATAATAAAGGGTGGTATTATACGCCGTGGTGTTAAGAGTCTTTCACTCATATCTCGTGTAACTCTCAGTGGCTCCGGGAGGTGGCTGCTATTGCCTACCCTGCTCGGCACCTGGAATTATCAGCTCCCCAGGCTGGGGGTGGCAGAGCTGGGATGTGGACCCAGCCTCCTGACTGGACCAGAGCTGCCGTCTCCCAGCCCCAGGGAGAGCGCTGTGTTGTCCAGGGCCCCCCAGGTCCTTGCACATCTGGGGAGGCCGACAGGTCTCTCCTGCTGCGGTCCAGGTGCTCCAGGCCCGTGGGTGGTGGTGGGGCTGTTGTGTGGGCCCCCCACTTCCTGGTGACGGGCCCGGTTTTCAGCACGAATGTGGTGTGGCTGTCAGGGCTGCAGGCCTCCAGGACGCAGGCCTCCCATCCTCACTGGTTAACACATGTTGAGAGGGTTCCTCAGCTTCGTCGGTTTTGTCTGCATGGAAGCTATTCTATGACTACCGGTCCACAAAGAGCCTCTTCCTGCCTTACGGGACTTATGACCTCGTCCCTCTGACACTGTGGAGTCATGTATGATGAAGACTCTGCCTGGCCATCGCGTGTAGCAGGTACTACCAGCCCCTTCTCCCAGGAACTCGGACATCGGGCCATGGCTGTGGTTCATGCCTCTTCTCAGTGAAGCCCAGAGGGAGGCTGTCAGCCGGGCTCTCAAACGTTTCCTCCAACAAGAGCATCTTTCACGATTCTTCTTTCTGGGCCTCCTCCTTTGAAACCAAACAAAGACACAGATCTCTGCTAACCCAGACAGGCTTGGCGTGAGCACACACTTTGTTCCCACACAGAGGTGATATCAGCCCAGAGCAAAGATGGACGTTTCCATGAGTCTGGGTGGACTCCTCGACAGACATCAGGCGGCCAGTTTTGAGGAGTATTGACACCAGTTACTCCTCGAGGACAGTGTCAGGCGGCCAGTTTTGAGGAGTATTGACACCGGTTACTCCTCGAGGACAGTGTCAGGCGGCCAGTTTTGAGGAGTATTGACACCGGTTACTCCTCGAGGACAGTGTCAGGCGGCCAGTTTTGAGGAGTATTGACACCGGTTACTCCTCGAGGACAGTGTCAGGCGGCCAGTTTTGAGGAGTATTGACACCGGTTACTCCTCGAGGACAGTGTCAGGCGGCCAGTTTTGAGGAGTATTGACACCGGTTACTCCTCGAGGACAGTGTCAGGCGGCCAGTTTTGAGGAGTATTGACACCGGTTACTCCTCGAGGACAGTGTCAGGCGGCCAGTTTTGAGGAGTATTGACACCGGTTCACGGTCTTTATTCCTGCCTCTGTGACCCCCCCCTCCCCTTCAGGCTATCGGACCAGCTGGCTCATTCAGCCCCCGGTTGCCCTGTTCTCCCAAGTCACTCGGGGCCAGGGTGGGCCTCAGAGCCCCTCCCTTTGCCTCGAGGTCAAAGCCCCTGTCTGTTTCCTGCAGTTGTCTTCAGCAAAGCCTTCCTGTCGTCCAGGCGATGCTGAGCTCACACCTTTCGTATCTCCTGCCTCCCCTCCCAGCATCTGCTGCGTTGCAGTCCTCTGTGTGTGCGCTCACTCCTCTCCTCCGCCCCCTCCAACCTAAACCCTCTTCTTCAGTCATCTCAATAGGCCAGGCACTGGGTGAACTACCTGGGGAAGAGCTTCTAGAACTTTCCTACAGGAAACATCTGTACCCTATAGAAAACTACTCCCACCAGTACTCCCTTCCGCAGAATTTAGAAGTGTATAAGCAATTAGATGTCTTATAACTTATTTTGAATATCTAGGTGAGTTACTTATTATCAGGTAAATTGATGCTTCAGGAAGTGCTCCATGTCAGACCTGTAGGTTCAGAGGCCTCAGCAAGTCACAGGGAGCCCAGCAGTTCCCAGGTTGAGGGACCCAGGTGACCCTATAAAACTCTTAACTACTCTGTGCCAGGTGGGAACCTGCAAGGCATTAACTTGTGAGGGAGGCCCTCAGGTGGCCTCCCCCCACATGCCTCCCAGTGCTACCAGGCAGGGATGTGTGTCTGAAGTTTCACTGGGTCCTGTTGGTAGTCCTCACTTGAGAAGTGAAGAAATAAAGCACAGGAATTTGAAGAGTGATCAGGAGACAAAGTTCTGCTCAGGATGAGGACTTTCTAGTAAGCCTGTGAGTTGTTGAACATCAGAGGGGGCTACCTGCACACACCAGAAAGGTGGAGATGTCCATCTTCCTGGTGTGTGAGCCGAGCTGCACCCCTGGTATCTGATGGAGCAGAAGGGTTGAGCTGTAGACCCAGCCCGTCACAGACGTGTGGCACTGAAGAGGGCGTAGTTGTTAAAAACACAGATTCCTTGGCCGTGCCCTGGACTCACAAATCGCCACCTCCAGAGGGAGACCCCTGGGTCTGGAATCCCACAGGACCAGGTACCCCTGGAGTTCTTGACTGAAGGCCGAGCTGCATGGCCCCTGCCTACTTGCCCCCTCCGGGTGGCCTTCCATGAGTTGGTGCTTCTGTGAATGGTACATCTCTGTGCCCCTGAGTGGCCTTGGATGAGGCCGAAAAGCACTCTGATCCCTGTCTCAGCTCAAAATGAGGGTTTACAGCTCAGCTTTTGGTGAAAACAAAGCCCGCAACTATCATTTAATGGATTGTAATCATGTACCAGGCAGGTACCTGACATGAGGTCTCACGTACTAGTTAACAACCTGGCAAGCAGCAGATGTCAGTGACCTCTCCATAGAAAAGGAAACAGAGACTCGGAGAAGATAAGCCGGTGCCCAGGATCACGCGGGAGCAGAATTTGAACCTGAGGCTTTTCTCTACACCCCAGGAGGTTTCCTCAGGATTTTCAAAGGACCTTCCAGGCCTGAGAGGTGGGATTTGACAGCAGTCCCTCAGCGCGGGTGTAACACATCCTGACCCCTCGGGTGCAGGAGGGGAACTTTCACAAGGAGCCTCTGAGATCACAGGTCACGCTGGGATTTTCTCACCGGGTCTGACTTGTCTTCTGGGATTTAGGGACAGGGGAAGTACCAGGCCTTCCCCAACACTGGGATTTGGCCTTCAACTTCAGACCAGGCAGGAATCAGCTATGGCCGATTACACCTGACCAAGATTCAAGGGCTTCGGAAGATTGGACAGAGTGGGGTGGCATCTTGACAGAAGTAGCATTCAGCTGGGTAGAGAAGGAAAAGAAGGCAGGTCCGGGTGGCCCGAAAGGCAGGAGCACAGGCCCAGGGTGTGGAGGGCCTGTAGTGGTGGCTGCAGTGGGCCTGAGGAGGCTGTGGAGGTCAGGCCATCCTCTCTGGGGAGGAGGCAGTGCATATTTTAGCAGGAAGTGAGGCTGGGCCGACAGAGCTGGTGGCAGGGGGCTGGGCAGAGAGTCAGGCCGTGGTTGGGGCCGGGGGGGCGTGCTGGCTCCAGCCCTTCCCTGAAGGTCCCAACCCTGAGGCTCTGTCTGTAGCACCTAATGAGGTCGGCCCTGCCTCTCAATGACCGGCAGGGCCTCGGTTCCCTTTAGTGGGGTGGCCTGCAGTTGAGGGCCTGGTCCCAGCCTTCCTGAACTTCTGAGCACTCCTGGGGTCTCAGACCCAGGAAGAAGACCCAAGGAGAGTTCAAGGACAGGTAGGAGGTGATCCTGAAATGAAAGCAGAGGAAGGTCCCCTCATACTCGACTTTCGTCAGCTCCAAGCCTTCGCCCAGCAGTCTCTTCTTCCCAGGTACCCTTCTCTTTCTTTCTCTGTCTAGTGGCAAAGCACACTGAGCGCCAGCTGTGTGCAGCCCTGGGTCAGGGGCTGTGGGTGGGAGGGTGGAGAGAGTGGGGAGTCCAGTGACCCAGTTGAGATTCCCGCCCTGGAGGGAAGATAACCCAGCACCTGGAGCTCCAGCTGGAATAGGCCCTGAGACCCAAGCTGAGTGGGAGCCCCGCTTCTTGCTGACAGGTTTGGAAACTCCCCAGAGCCAGGGCTGGCATACTCCTCAAGGATATGGGCTTCCAGTCTAGTCACGTCCCAACAACTTTGCTAAAGATGGCAAACTAAACAGGCACTAACTTTCTTCCCCTCTGAAATCCTGTGAAGACTCCAGAAAGGAAATTTTTTTTTTAAGTATAGAATTCCCTGACCAGTGGTTAGAACTCTGCATGTCCACTGCTGGGGGCCCAAGTTCGATCCCTAGTTGGGGAACTAAGACCCCGCAAGTTGCAAAGTGCAGCCAAAAAAAAGATTAAAAGCATAAAAAGGAAAAAGTAATGTTTTGGGAATTCCCTGATGGTCCAGTGGTTAGCATACCACACTTTCCCTTCTGAGGATCCAGGTTTAACCCCTAGTCTAGGAACTAAGATGCAGCAAGCTGAATGGCGTGGCCAGAGAAAAAAAGGTATAAACCATGAGGATGGGGCAAGCAGGATGGGAGACAAGTCAGTGCAGTTCTGAAGCTGGAAAGTAAACATAGAGTGGTGGCGGACTTATGGGAACTCAGAAAAGCCATGTGCCAAGCAAGCAGGGTGGCAGCTAAGCCCCAGTGTGGTTTACCCCACAGAATCACCAAGGGTTTAGCCTGATGGGGCAGCCCCAAGTGGGGGTAATGGGAGGGGGCAAAATAAAGAGCAGTCAGACCCCCAAATCCTATCTCAGAACCGCTACGTAGTCACCCCTCCCCAACCCCAGCAGGAAAAGAGTCATTCTCTGGCAACAGGGATCCCTGGCCTGGGGATAGAGGCCTCATACTGAAAACACAGAGCCAAGAGGTGAGGGCTTCTGAGTCCAGAACCCCTGCCTTATCTCCTGCCCTGCTCCCAGCAGCGGCCAGCCCTTGACCCTCCAGGCAGGACATTGAAGGATCCTTTCTGGAGATTTGAAACCTCCAAGAACAGAGCCCTAAAAATAGTGACATGAGGGGGCATCCCCAGCAAGTACTGCCCCAAACCCCTCTTCAGCAGGTTCAAGGGTATGTCCTAACATACCTCAAGGAAGCTGTTGACTCTTTGAAAATGTGTATCTAGGACTTTGGTACATAAGTAAGGTCAAAAAGACAAACAGAACCAGCCGTTACCAGGTGACCCAGGAATTCCATCCCAGGAAATGGAAACAGATGTCCACACAGAACTTATACAAAACATTCACAGCAGCACAACTCACAACAGCCGAAAGGCGGAAACAACCCAAGCGTTCCTCAGTGGGTGGCTGGATCAGCTCATGGTGGTCTGTGCATACAGTGGAATATTATTCAGCCATAAAAAGCAACGAAGCACTGATGCATTCTGTAAAATGGATGAGCCTTGATGACATTATGCTCAGTGAAAGAAGATAGACACATAAGGCCATGTGTTGTATGATTCCATTTATATAAAGTATTGGGAATAGGCAAATCCATGGCGACATAAAGCAGATTAGTGGTTGCCATGGCCTGGGGGAGAGAAAATGAGAGTGTATCCTTAGTGGATATGGGGTGTTTCTCTGGGGTGATGAAAAAGTCTGAGACTCGGGAGGGGTGGTGGTTTCCCAAGGTTGTAAACACACCATGTGCCACATGGAGTTGTGCTCTTTAATGTGGTTGAGTGTGTGTTACGTGAA
This sequence comes from Moschus berezovskii, assembly GCF_049115385.1. Classification (NCBI taxonomy): domain Eukaryota; kingdom Metazoa; phylum Chordata; class Mammalia; order Artiodactyla; family Moschidae; genus Moschus; species Moschus berezovskii. Next base: position 114,670,850 of record NC_142465.1, read on the forward strand.
CTTTCTCTCAATGAAAAATAAGAGAGCCAGCCAAAGCTTTCAAGCTCCGAACTGCTCCTCTAGACTCAGAAATCACCTGGATTAACCTGCCAGGGTTATGTTTCCAATAGAGGGGAAGTTTGAATCACAAACGCCATGCTAGATTCCTTCGTGGTCACACTCAAAAAGTGAAAAGATACAAGTGAAACTGATAGGCACAGAGTAAAGGGCCAAAGTAGGTGATTAAATAGTTAACCCCACTAGGGGATCACAAGCAAAGAAAAAAGCGTGGGAGACCTCTGTAAGCTAATGATCACGCAAGAAAGCAGTTTTGCTTAACTGCAAAACCGGGCAACAGGAGCACGAGACATGCCCCCAAACAATAAAACAATGGTGGCATGAGACCCACATCCAGCCCAGTGAGGTAAGTAAGTTAATGATTCATAGGATACACTCCTCAGTTCAGTTCAGTTCAGTCGCTCAGTCGTGTCCGACTCTCTGCGACCCCATGAACTCCAGCACACCAGGCCTCCTTGTCCATCACCAACTCCCAGAGTTCACTCAAACTCATGTCCATTGAGTCGGTGATGCCATCCAGCCATCTCATTCTCTGTCATCCCCGTCTCCTCTTGCCCCCAATCCCTCCCAGCATCAGGGTCTTTTCCAATGAATCAACTCTTTGTATGAGGTGGCCAAAGTATTGGAGTTTTAGCTTTAGCATCAGTCCTTCCAATGAACACCCAGGACTGATCTCCTTTAGAATGGACTGGTTGGATCTCCTTGCAGTCCAAGGGACTCTCAAGAGTCTTCTCTAGCACCACAGTTCAAAACCAGAATATGAGGAAAGGGTGACTTTATACTGAAACCTGAGATGATTTGCCATATTTTAGTGTATATTACCACTTCTGCTCATCTCTGCTGCGCCATGACAATCCTGGCTTGGCCGTGCAGGGACAAGAAAACTCCTCCTACTGATGTGCAGGAGGAGCTGATGGAGCTTGACATCTGCTCCAGAATGAGGAAGAGAGTGGTCCTCTCCTCCTCCCCACTTTTCCTTTGACTATAAAACTGTAGTCCATTAAGTTACCTGCCCACTGGTAAGCCTCAAAAGCATCCCATTCTAATAAATCACTTCTTATCTACCACTTTGCCTCTCACTGAATTCTTTCTGCGCCGAGACAGAAAGAACCATGTTTCTGTGGTTTCAACATAAATTTTAATACTCTACTTCCTTTAATATATAGCCAAAATATTATCATTTCAACAGGTAATCAATATAAAAATTACTAACGAGAGGGCTCTTTCGTGCTAAATCTTTGAGACATGAGTGTCTTTATCTGCACAGAGCATCTCGGCGCAGACTGTCCACATTCCTGCACTTCACAGTCACTCATGTCGCGTGGTCACCCCATACACAATAGGACGGTGTAGCTCTAGAGAGTCTCAGACTGGAGTCTTGGGACATAACCTACAGAGGATGAGAGTTTAAAATTTTAGTGGGTTTTGAGTCTGCGAATTAAAAACAAATTGACTATAATCCTATTTAGGATCATCTGAATAATCGCTTAGAGATAAGTCCTAAATTAAATGTAGAATTACCATATGATCGAGCAATTCCATTTCTGGGTAGACGCCCAAGAGAAGAGGAAGCAGAGACTTAAACAAATATTTATACACTGACATCCATAGCAGCATTATTTGCGACCAGGAAAAGGTGAAAACAGCCCATGATGGATAAAATGCCCACCAACGGATGAATGGATGAGCAAAAATGTATTGTATCCACACAATGGGCTATTATTCAATTGTAAAAAGGAAAGAAGTTCTGATACAGGCTACAACATAAGGACATTATATTAAAGAGAAATAAGTCATTCACAAAAGCACAAATACTGTGTGACTCACTCATACACCACACTTAGAGAAGTCAAATTCATGGAGACAGAAAGTAGGAGGGTGGGTGCTGGGGGCTGGGCAGTGGGGAGCTGGGGAGTTAGTGTTTAGTAGGGACAGAGGTTCAGTTTGGGAGGATGAAAAAGTTCAGGCGGTGGATGGTGGTGGTAGTTGTACAACAGAGTGAATGTACCTAATGCCACTGAATAATATACTTTAAAATGGTTAAAATGGTAACTTTTATGTTCTATATATTTTACCACAATTAGAAATATATATATGTCCTGCTACTCAATGTGTTGTGGTCTGTGTTGACCAGGGCAGTCGGGAATTTACAGTCACTGGTGGTTAATGAGAAAAGATGGAGGAAACTCCGAGCCCAGTGAGGACTGGGTGCCCAGGATGGCCACGTGCTAGTCAGGCACTGACTCCCCAGCGTCTCTCCAGGCTGGTGAGGGGTGATGCAGGGGGCAGGAAGTCCCCCCGCACTGTGGCCAAGGCCCCTCAGCCCCAGAGGACCAGCTCCTCTTTGAGTCCCCTGTGAGTCCTCTTTGAGTCCCTGGACATCTGTGGTGAAAGCTTGCAAGGTCCCTTCCTGTTGTCAGTTTGTGTTTTGATTGGTTCTGCAGAGGGGCGGGGGCGTGCATCCTGGGTCTTGAAAGGGGAGTTTGAAGAGTAGGAGATGGGGAGGGGGAGGGGCCCATCTCAGGGGGAGGCACCAGCCCAGAGGGTGTCAGGCTTCTGAACAAAGTCCCTGCTTTGCCCGACAGGGGTGAGCGTCCAAGGGGTCAGCCTTCCCCACCAGACTCTCCAGGACTCCCTCCTCCCCCCAGCCCCGGACATTGCCTAGCCCTGTTGGTCTCACCTCCTCTCTCAGCCCCCACCACACCTGGCCCAGCCACCATCGCCTCTTCACTGCATCACTACACCTTTGGCCTCCCCAGCCGGTTAGGGATGTACTAGGCCCGGCCCGCGTTCACTCACTCACTCGGTAAACATGCACTGATTAGCATAGCTGGTTAGGTACCGGGGCAGAGGCCCTGCCCAGTGGGGGACGGAGGACAAACAAGGAAATGTAAGTGTATCATATGACAGAGCTGGAGAAAAACAAAGGGAATAGGGGGAGGGGTCGCATGAAAACTTCCCTAGGTCCTCAGGTGGGTTGGTGACTCCAGGCCCCTCGGGGAGGCCGGCCATGAGGTAGCAGCCCACCCCCACCCCCCACCCACTGGCTCCTGGAGGGATCTGATCACTGAGGCTGGCAGCCCCATTGAAGGCTCCGGCCATGGTGGTGAGAAAGCCAACGTGGTGTGGCCTCAGGACAAGTGGCTTCCTGGGTGGCTCAGACTGCAAAGAATCTGTCTGCAATGCGAGAGAGACCTGGGTTTGATCCCTGGGTCGGGATACCTTACAGAAGGGAATGGCAACCCACTCCAGTATTCTTGCCTGGAGAATCCCAGGCACAGAGGAGCCTGGAGGGCTATAGTTCAAGGGGTCACAAAGAATCAGACACAACTGAGCGACTAACACTTTCACTTTCAAGGACAAGGGGTTTCAGGAAAGTGACACATCCAAGGCCACACACTCAGAGGGTGTGCTCTTGTGACTGGGCCCAGGCTTGACCTTGGCCATCACATGACCTGGTGTGGCTGCCTGACCTTAGGCAAGTCAAGGTCCAGGTTTTGGGCCTGAGATTCCCCAGCTGTAGGATGGGCACGGGGTTGGTAGGCAGGATCTCTGCAGGGACCAGCAAGGTCTGAATCCTCCAGGGAGGCTGGAGGGGCGCAGTCCAGGGAGGGACGAGTGACTGCCATCCCAGACTGATTTAAAAGCAGCTCCTCTCCCTGCTCTGGAGCTGGAGACGTCGAAGTCTCATGGTTGTGTGCAAACACACATGTAGGAGGTCTGTCCTGCTCCCTGCTCCCATCAGATCTCGCTGTGGGAGGAGTCCAGGGAACGGATGCCCCCATGTGACCACCAGCGCCTCCTCCCGCCCCCAGATACTGGGAGGCCTGGGAGATGGAGGTAAACGGCTGGGAAGGCTGGAGGGTGGCTTGGCATTGCTGACCCTGGGCCTTCCAAGCCTCTCCCAGCCTCAGTTTCCACATCTGTAAAGTGAAGCTGGTCCCTCCCCAGGTGACAGGAGGAACTGATCATGATAAGTAAACCATCGTCTTGGTCGGGGTGGAGTGGTGGTCCCCAGAAATGGGGTGTGGGGGGGATCCCAGTCCACGAGGCCACCCCAGTCCTCCTTTCGGCCTCAGAGGAACCATTTCCCCTGAGCTGCTGAGAGTTCGACCAGGAAGCTGAGGGCCGTGCAATTCCAGGCCTGGCTCCGTCTCCTTCCCGCTGTGTGATGTGGGCAGGTCACTCCCCCATCTCTGGGCCTCTGCTTTCTCTCTGGGGGCTGGTCTTGAAGGTAGCGCGGGGGCACTGGCCACAGGACCTGGCTGCTTTGCACACCCTCCCCACCCCTGCCCAGGGCGAGTAACGAGGTCTGCTTAGGCGCTCCTGGCACCCGCCCAGGCTCCTTCCTGCACAGGGATGACCCACAGATAAAATGGCGGGAGTGTGGGGACATGTCGAGGCCGCGGGGGGTGAGCCATGCACCAGTCCAGGCCACAGGAAGGAGCGGTGGGGGGTGGGGAGGGCAAAGGTGGGCATGGGGGTCGGTGTGGCCCCCCAATGGGGGACAGGTACATACGGACAGATGGCCCCACGGTGGTCTTGGCACCGTCAGCCCCAAGTAGACAAAGACACATCTCTTTCTCAAGATTCCCCCTACACAAACCCCTCCTGTGCAGAAATGTGGTCCGACAGTCCCACTAGGGCGGGCTGAGCGCCCTGTTTCTGGCAGTTTCTCAGACAGGAGAGCCTGGAAAGAGCTGGTGGGCGAGGGGAGGAATGCCTGGCACTAGGGGAGCATGTGGGCTGGGCACTGCCCTCTTTCTGTGTGTCCTGTAGCCTCAAAGTCCCCCACCCAGGGCCCTTTCCACTCAGCCCTCCACACCTGGCCTCACCCGAGGGACCCTGGGCTGCAGGGGTCTGGTGGGATGGGCAGAGGGGTGGTGGCGGACAGCCTTCTGCTGACCCCGAGGATCCTGGTCAGGGACCAGTGGCTCATCTCCATTTCTCCCAGACAGGAAAGGATGTGGGGGTGGGGGCGGGGACAGGCGGGGAGCCACAGGTCTGGGTGGAGTCAGGGAGTCACCTTGCCTTTCGGCCTCACTCTCTCCTTCTCTCACCTGGGGCTCCATCGTACGCCTCACAGGATGGTTGGATGCTCCCAAGCAATGGTGTGCCCTCTGCAGACGTGGTGCCTAGTAGGTCCCTGCAGCCATAGCCTTGGAGAGCATCCTGGTGTCTCCAGGTCCCTGGAGACTTTGGTCAGCTTGAGAAGGTCTGCCTGATTCAGTCCTGGAGACTTTTTTAATTCAAAAGGCCCTGGGGACTTCCCTGGTGGTCCAGTGGCTAGGACTCCGTGTTCCCAGTGCAGGGGGCCCAGGGTTCAGTTCCTGGTTGGAGAACTAGATCCCACATGCCACAACTAAAGATGCTGTGTGCCACGAGAAATATCAAAGATTCCACCTGGTAGAGTTAAGACCTGGCACAGCCAACTAAAAACAAATAAATATGTTTTAAAAAAGACCCAAGCTCCAGAAGTCTCGTGACTTCCCAAGATGGATGAGGGAAATGACCCTCTGTACCCTTCGCTCCAGACCCCTCAGCAGGTTGGGTGGAAGCAGCAGTACCTGCCACACTGCTGCCAGAAAGAGACTGGGAGGGACCATCGTCTTGTGTGGCAGGGCTGTTAGTCCAGGGAAACTTGGCCCCCCTATCCTGGGAAGCAGGAGTAGACAAGACTCCACAGTTCATGTCTCTCCAACACAACCTCTGGGCCAGCCTCACTCTGCCTCCTCACGCTAGGCCACACGGTGCTATTGTTATCCTTGTTGGGGAGGAACCAAGTCCCAGAGAGGTGTTGTTAACTGGCTCAGGCCGCCAGAGGAAGCAGGACTTGAACCTGTTGCTGAGATCTTGAGATTTCAGGGCCTTAAGACTGATGACTAGAAGTGTATCAGCTATCTACTGCTGCATAACAAACATGCCCCAAACCTAAGTGTCTCAAAGCAACCACCAGCATGGATTTGCTCACAACTCTGCAGTTTGGCAGGTCCAGGTAGGGACCCCTTGTCTCTGCTGGGTGTGGTGCAGCTGGGGCAGCCTGGCCAGCCTCCCTTACGTTTCTGGTGCTCCAGCAGGAGAGGCTCAACAGCTGGGGTCAGGGGAAGGGAGGCAGGGCCTCTGTCCTCTGTCTTGGCTCTAGGGCTTCTCAGAGCAGAGTGGCCTCTCTCTAGGAAGGGAATCCAATTTCCTTACATGGCTTCCGGCTCCTAAGCTGAGAAAATGGGTGCTGCAGGGCCTCTTGAGGCCTAGGCCTGGAATTTTATCCCATGAGTCACAGCAAGTGGTACACAGGCCGCCCAAATGCCAGTCAAGAGGAGAGGGTGGGTCTCACAGCCGAGTTACAGGGTTGGGAGCAATTGCTGGCAGCCCTCTTGGTGGACTTACTTCCATCCAAAGGACTTGGCCTGAAAGCGACTGTTGCCAGCTGACAGGTTCCTGGGCGGAAGAGAGGATGGTGACCCATGAATACGTGGAGAGGGGAGAACCCAGGAAGCTGGGAGACTCAGCAGAGTGAGATAAGAAGGACAGGCCAGCTCTGGCCAGGTCCGAGGGGACCAAACACCTCAGAGCCTTCTCTCTCCAGCTTCTGGGTCTTTCCCCCACTACGCCCCAGTGGCCCTGCCCCTGAGGAGTGAGGCAGATGAGCCTCAGTGGGGAGTGAGCCCAAGCCTGCTCATCCTGTTGGTGACAATGCTCTGCACCCTGTGGGGGTGTCCTCGCTGGCAGGGAGCAATGCTGTGGCCTTGCCAGCCACCTGCAACCCACCCAGCCCTGCCCCTGGGCCTCCCTGATTCTAAGAAACTTTCTTCCAGGAGCTCCACCTCAGCCCCACCCCAGCCTCACAGGTTCTGAGGAAGTGCTGTCCCCAGACAGTAACTGTGCAAACCCTTCCCCCACCACCAGCCCCCCGAGGACCTCAGGAAGCGTGCAGCGGCCGTGGATTCAGTCCTGGCTCTGATGCTTATTAGCTCTAGGATCTTGGGAAAGTTACCTCTCCGTGCCTCAGTTTCCTTATCTGAAAAATGGGGAGAAGAGAGGACAAAACATAACTAGGCCCTGTTCTCAGCACTTTACATCAAGCAGCTCATTTAACCGTCCCAATGACTCTATGTGGGCTGAGGGTAGGGGGCTCTGTTATTAGTCTCACTTTACAGAAAAGGAGATGAAAGCACAGAGAGGTCAATAACTAGCCTGGGGTCACACAGTTAGTCATCATTCTGGAGTCTACGCTTCATCCAACTCCTGCAGAGTCTGCTCCCCATCTCCTAATCCCTTCTTTTTTTTTATTATGGGAAAATATACATAACAAGTCAAGGCTATGGTTTTTCCAGTGGTCATGTGTGAATGTGAGAGATGGACTATAAAGAAAGCTGAGCGCCGATGAACTGATGCTTTTGAATTGTGGTGTTGGAGAAGACTCTTGAGAGTCCCTTGGACAGCAAGGAGATCCAACCAGTCCATCCTAAAGGAGATCAGTCCTGAGTGTTCATTGGAAGGACTGATGTTGAAGCTGAAACTCCAATACTTTGGCCACCTGATGCAAAGAACTGACTCATTTGAAAAGACCCTGATGCTGGGAAAGATTGAAGGCAGGAGGAGAAGGGGACAACAGAGGATGAGATGGTTGGATGGCATCACTGACTCAATGGACATGAGTTTGGGTGAACTCCGGGAGTTGGTGATGGACAGGGAGGCCTGGTGTGCTGTGATTCATGGGGTCGCAAAGAGTCGGACACGACTGAGCGACTGAACTGAACTGATACATAACAAAACTTACCATTTTAACCATTTTCAAACATTATGTATTTTTGGCTGTGCTGGGTCTTTGTTGATGTGAGTGGACTTTCTCTGGTTACTCGGAACCCCCCCTGAGTGGGGGCTGCTCTCTAGTCGCTGCGTTCTGGCTTGTGGTTGCCGAGGCTTCTCCTGTTGCAGCGCGTGGGCTCTAGCTGTCAGCAGTCGTGCATGGGCTTAGCTGCCCTGCAGCACGTGAAGTCTTTCCGGACCAGAAACAGAACCTGTGTCCACTGCACTGGCAGGCAGATTCTTAACCACTGGCCCATCAGAGAAGTCCATATTAACCATTTTCAATTGCATAATTCAGTGGCATTAAGTCATTCACACTGTTGTACAACCATCACCACCATCCATCTCCAGGACTTTTTTCTTCTTCCCAAACTGAAACTACCTGTTAAACAGTAACTGCCCATTTCCTGGCAATTGCCATCCTGTGTCTATGAATTTGGCTCCTCATAGAACTGCAATCATATGCTGTTTGTCCTTTTGGGACTGGCTGATTTCACTTGAATGACTCAATGGACATGAGTTTGGGCAAACTCCGGAAAATGGTGAAGGACAGGGAAGCCTGGCGTGCTGCAGTCTGTGGGGTCACAGAGTCAGACACGACTGAGCGACTGAACAACATTTCACTTAAAAGGCCTTCAAGTTTCACTCATGCTGTAGAATCTGTCAGAGTTTTATTTCATTTTTTGGCTGTACCTTATAGCTTTGGGATCTTAGTTCCCCAATCAGAGATGGAACTTGGGCCCTCATTGATGAAAGTGGAGTCCTAACCACTGGACTGCCAGGGAATTCTCTAAGAATTTCCTTCTTTTTTAAGGCTGAATAATATTCCACGGCATACTTTCACCATGTTTTTGCTTATCCATTTAGTCCTCAATGGACACCTGAATTGCTTCTCCATTTGGCTCTTGTGATTAAAGAGGCTGCGAACATGGATGCACAACAATCTGTTCAAGTCCCCGCTTCCCGCCTTTTGGGCACATACCCAGAGAAAAAATCGCTGGATCACAGAGTCATTCTCTGTGTAAGTTTTTGAGGAGCTGTTGTGCTGTTCCGCGGCAGCTGTACCATTTTACATTCCCACCAGCAAGGCACAAGGGTTTCTGATTCCTCCTTGCAATCATGTGACTCCAAGCCCGGGGAACACTGGCAGCCCCTCTGGGCGCCGAGCAGGGCCGGGTAATATGCTGGCAGAGATTGTCCAGCAGCTCATAAGTGAGGAGCGTGTGGGGTGGGGCAGTGATGCCAGCCCTTCGGGTAGGCACTGGGGAAGCCTGTCTTGCCAGCATCCTCACCCATGGATGCCAAGCCCTGGGTTCATTCTTCTGGCTCTGACCTTTCCTGACCCTGCTCTGCCAGGTCACTTTAGACCAGGGCAAAGGGCATGAGAGGGGCCAGCATGGGGGACCCTGGCAGGCTTAAAGCCATGACATAGTCAGACCCTGGGGCAGAAGGGTCCCTGCTCAGCAGGACCTCACCCTGCCCTGCCACACCCCTCACTCTGTCATCCCTGCCCTGGCCTCAGTTACCTCTTCTGCTTTGCACGGGCAAGCCTGAGAATCGACTTTGTGACCCAGGAGATGCCAGGCTCCCTTTAGGAATTCCCAAGGCCAAATCCCTCACTGGGCAGGTGAGTCAAGGAGGGTGGCTGTTCTAGAACCCTGGCTCCAGGCTCCCACCCTGGTTCTCTCTGCACCCTGCCCAGGCTGCTTGCATCTTCCAAGAGGGGTGAGGCCATTAGGTCCTTGAAAGTCTGGACTCATTGAAGGCTCTGGTCCCAGGCTGAGGGTGGGTACTCTGCCCTCCAGAGATGTCAGAGACAGAGGCTCTTTGGGTCCTCTTCCTGTCTCTTCACTGATGTAATGGGGTTAGACTGGGACTCAGTAGCCTTTAAAGGCCCTCCCATCTAGAAGATTCCATGACCCTAAACTTTCAGAAGAGGAGGAGAAGTCATTGAGGAGGGTGGCTGCAGTTTCTGGACCACATGCATGCTAATCGCTTCAGTCATGTCCGACTCTTCGAGACCCTATAGACCGTAGCCCACCAGGCTCCTCTGTCCATGGGATTCTCCAGGCAAGAATACTGGAGTGGGTTGCCATGCTCTCCTCCAGGGGATCTTCCCCACCCAGGGATCGAACCTGCATCTCCTACGGCTCCTGCTTTGCAGGTGGATTCTTTACTGCTGAGCCACCGGGGAAGCCCTTTTGGACAATAACCATCTACAAACAGTAATAATGGCACTAACTACGTTTTCTAAGCATTTTGACGTGTATAAACTCATTCCATCCTTACAACAACCCTATGCAGAAGATACGAGTCTTATTCCTATTTTACAAAAGAGGAAACTGAACTGCAGGTAGCAGCTAGCAGGAAGTGTATAAGAGCGGCCAGAAACCTGACCACAAAAACAGGCCACATAAAGCCGAGGGTTGGCCTACCAGGGGAGGGAGAGGCCCTTGGGCTGTACTAGTCAGGTCGTGTCTGGGGAAAGGCAGGGGCAAGTGGGAGAGAGGCTGAGATGGAAAGTTCTGGAAACCCTGCATTGGAGGAGCTGCTAAAGATCCTGGGAAGAGAAGTGGTACAGGGACTCTAACCAGTTTCTGAAGGATGGTGGTGCCAGTGAAGAAGCTGACTTGCTCGGACCAATTCCAGGCAGTGGGATCTAGGGTTTCTAATAGCTGAAGCTGCCCCACCGAAAAGAGCTTCCAAGGGAGACAGTGAGTGGCACGTCACAGGAGGTGTGTAAGCAGAGCCGTGTGGGACAGGGCTCAGAGGAGGTGATCCTGAGGGTGAGGCTCCGTCGAGCCACATCGAGGCAGCCGTGGCAGCCTCATGGTGCACAGGGGCTCAAGGTTAGCAGCTGAAGCCTTGGTGCTGGCTCTGGTCCCCAGGTGGAGTGCCAGCCCCGCCCGGGGCCTTTTCTGTGGCCAACCCACAGACGTATTTCTGGGTGAGTTTTTCTCTTCTTCCACTCCCACCCAGCAGCCCGGCTCCAGCTGGACAGCCTGGGCTCCCCGCAGCACCCACATTATTTACATTTTTGGTCATCAAAAGGACCAGAGAATCTGCTGACCCAAAGGATCTCTGAGACCCCTCAAGGACCGCCTGTGGGCCTGGGGCGTATAGGCTCAAACAGGGAAAACAGCCTGGATGTCCAGAGGTTGCCTTCCAGGTTGGGGGGAGGTGACCGAGGGGGTGTGGGCCAGGTGGTGGCCCAGCAGCTGTGAGGTTGGAACCTCGCTGATGGGCCCCAGGAGCGGAAGCTGCCATCAGGCGGACAGGCCGTGAGTCAGCAAGGTGGGCTGGTGCCCCCACCTCTGTTTCTGGAGTTTCAAGGCACCTTTGCCAGGGTAGGTGCTGGGGGCACGGATGGGAGCAGCAGCTGCAGGCCGGAGGGGGCTCCGGGTAGGCCCATCCCAGTCCTGCCCTCCTGGCTGAGGCTGGTAGGAATGTTGTCATGTGAGTTTGTGGGGAGCGCCCAGTAGGGTTTTGAGGGTTACAGGGTGTGTGTCCTCTGTGAGTGTACAAGGGGTGTGTCTGTGGGTCTCTGTCCAAGGCTGAGTGTGTGTGTAAGCAGCACTAGGATGGGATGTCTCTTGGTGGGCACGCCCTGCTCCATGCATGTGCCAGGCAGAAGCACACAGGCGTGTTGTGTACCTCTCTCTGCTGGTAGGACCGCTGATGTGACCCAGCGCCGTGCCCTCGGGGACCCAGCCCCGGGGCCTCACTCCAGCAGGCCACCCTCCTGGGCTGCCATCTGCCACAGGGGGTGTCACTAGCTCAGCTGGTGACTTAGCCCAGCGTTCAGCATCTCTGGTGTCTTTGGAGCTTGTGGAGACCCTCGGGCTGACTCACTCCCTGCATGTCCCCTGCACGCTTTCTGGCTGTAACTAGTCCCTTCCCTGTGCATCCTTGTACTGGATGCTCATCTCCAAATCTGCCCCAGCCTTTGAGGCCTGGCTGAGATGCTGCCTCTACCTTCCAAGCCCCCCGGGGGACTGCGGCTGTCTCCTGTTGCATTTAGGTCTCGTCCTCGGCACCCCACTGGCCCAGCTTCTCCTGGGGGCAGGGATGAGTCTGACTGCTCTAGCCCAGGACCTGACGTATTGTAGGGGCTGAAACTGTGAACAGATGTAACCTTGCCCTCCCCCTGCCCTACGTACTCGCCTCCTCTCTGGATGGGGTCAGCTGTGAGGATGAGAGGACTCGGGGAGGGACCTAGCCCTTGGTCACTGGAGCCCTGGCTCTGAGCTTGTGTCCTGGCTCTGCTCTCAGCTGTCGGGGGGACTCTGTCAATCAGTTTCCTCACTGGGGGATCCAGTGTGCGAGGCTTGGGAGCCTCCAGGGAAGGTAAACGTAGTGGAGAGGGAACGGGCTCCCAAGTTTCTAGGAGAGGTTGCCAGGATCCAGCTAAGTGTGCAGTTCATGGCACAAGACGTGACTGGGATGCTGGATCACGTCGGTTTACAACCACACAGCAGCCTTGGCCCCAGTGGGGGGATTCTTCCAGTCCGAAGGTCTTTTCTCACCCAGAAGGCGGGCACTTCTCTCTCTAGGCTCCCAGCAGTCCCCCACAAAAGACACTTGCAGATGACGCATGTGTGCATGCTTAGTCATGTCCTACTCTTTTCTGACCCCATGGACTGTAGCCCGCCGGGCTCCTCTGTCTATGGGATTTTCCAGGGAAGAATACTGGAGTGGGTTGTCATTTCCTCCCCAGGGGAGCTTCCCCACCCAGGGATCAAACCCATGTCTCTTGTGTCTCCTGCTTTGCAGGCAGGTTCTTTACCAATGGTGCCACCTGGGAAATTTCAGGGGTGACCCTCAAACACACATGGTGGGGGGCGGGAGGGAGGCTTCCTTCCCATGAACAGAGATTACCAAGCCGCTGCTATGTGCCAGGCTTGTGGGTACTGAAGAAACAACAGCGGGGTCAGGACAAACATCACTGCCCTGCTAAGGGTTATGTCTAGTGGGGGAGACAAGCAAAAGGACAAGACACAGGAAATTACCTAATATGTTGAAGGTGAAAAGTTCTAAGAAAAAAGAGAAGGCAGAGTGATCAGGAAGCCTGCACCTAAACAGGGTGCTTGGGGAGGCCCTGAGTTTGCATTGAGACTTGAAGGAGGAGGAGCCATGTGGTATCTGGGGAAGAGCATCCGGAGGAGAGAACAGCCCGCCCCAAGGAGGTAGATGAGCTCAGGGAGCACGGAGGGGGATGGGGTGGGGGGGGTGGGGGACAGCGGGCCGATCAGGTGGGCCCCTGTGGCTCCTAAAGGACTCTGGCCTCATGCTGGGTGAGATGGGATCTGCCTTGTTGCTTTCTAGAAACATACTGACTGCTCTATAGGGCTGGAGCAGGTGCACCGGGGCAAAGCTCTGGCAAGCATGCCAGTGAAGGACTTCTTTGGTGGTCTCGTGGTTTAGACTCTGTGTTTTAACTTTGGGGGTGCACAGGGTCGATCCCTGGTCGGGGACCTAGGAGCAGCTAAAAATAAATAAATAAAGCAACAACAACTATTTTAAACAAAAAAGAATGCAGGTGAAAGCCATGGAAGGGTGAGAGGGCAACTGGGGAGCCCAAAGGACCCTCTGCTGTGGGAGGAGCATGGGAGAATTGGGGGAGGGGCCTCTGAAAGGCCAGGGGAGCCCAGGAGTCCCTCAGCTGGGCCCCAGTCCTTTGAGGACCCAATAACAGCCATGGGCCCGCTCCCACAAAAGCACACAGGTGTGCATGCACATGTCCACATGCCACATGTGTTCATACACACTCACACGTGCAAGAGCAAAATCACATTCATGTGCAGGGATACCCATAACCATGTCTACACACACATGTGCACTCTCACAAACACACACCATGCCACAGGAAATTTTAGGAGATTCCCGGACCCCCTGACCTCCCAGGTAATGGACTCCTGTCTAATATATCCCCTCCGCTTGACAAGTATGGAAACTGAGGTTTGCAGAGAGAAAGGGGACTTATCCAAAGTCACCCAGGCAGAGAGGGTCTGACCAGCAGCATTTGGCCCAGACAAGACTAGACTCCCTAATGTGGGGCTGTCTGTCCCCCTATACTGAGCAGGGTGACCCATCTCATTGTTATGCCCTAGGAGCTCACCAGGAGGCCAGTCATGGAGGTCAGAATATCAGACAGGAAGTGCTGAGGGTCCTAAGAGGGCCCGGAAACCTGTAGTAGGCCATGAAGGTGAACTTCAGAGAGCTGCTCGCTGTGTGCTTGGGGGATGGGCTCGGTAATGAGTGAATGAATGAATGGAGATCATGTAGGGGAGGGTAGGAGAGCCAGTCTGGTGACTTCATGTGGCAGGTGATGAGGAAGGAAGGGGACTAACATCCCGCTGCTGCTGCTAACCCACGTGCTCTCAGGCGGCCACCTCATGCCCATTATACAGATGAATAAGCTGAAGCTTCTCTTTTCTTTGGCTGCACCACTGTGAGGCTTGCAGAGTCAGTCCCAACCAGCGGACAGCCAGGGAATTCCCTAAGCCATGGCTTTGAGCCAGCTCACATTGCCTATGGCATCACCAGGCTCCTGGCCCCTGAGGACTTGGCAGGGCAGGTGTTTGGCCCTCATCACGGCTCAGGGGACTCTCACCTGGAGACCCAGGGCCAAGTGAAGGAGGGGGTGAATATAGCTCCCACCGGTCAGGCAGCAGCTGCCAAAAGGGATAACAGACCTAGCAATTGTTCCCAGAGCCAAACAGGCCCCAGGTGAAAGGGGACAGCAGATCTGTAAGGTGACACCTGTCTTGGGGTGGATAATCTCTTATCTGGACCTCTCTCAGCTCCAGGCTCCCACAGCCTCCTTGTCAGGTGGCCTGGCCCCAGGGGAAGGGTGGGGAGGGAGGAACACTTACCAAGCCTCTGCCTCCCCCACGCCCCCTTTGGGGGTGTGGAGACAGGAGAGGAAGTGAGCAAGTAGGAGGGAGAGGATGGAACTGTCCAGGTTCCACTGATATCAATGTGATGCCTGGGCAGCGATCGTTCCCATTTTCTGGATGAGGAAATGGGGCTTAGTCCAGTGACACGAGTACAACAGGTAGAGGAGCTGATGCGAGCCCGGCTCTCTTTTATTTATTTATTTGGCTGCACTAGGTCTTATTCATTGCAGCATGCGTGATCTTTTTTAAAAAATATTTTTTACTTATTTATTTTTGGTTGTGCTTGGTCTTCGCCGCTGCATGTGGGCTTTTTCTACTTGCAGTGAGCCGGGGCTACTCTTGGTTGTGCGGGCTTCTCATGGTGGTGGCACGTCTTGTTCGGATCACGCTTTGGTAGTTGTGGTTCCCAGGCTCTAGAGCACAGGCGCAATAGTTGTGGTGCATGGGCTTAGCTGCTCCATGGCATGTGGGAATCTTCCTGCACCAGGGACTGAACCTGTGTCTCCTGCATTGGCAGGCGGATTCTTTACTACTGAGACATCAGGGAAGCCCCTCTGAGTGGCCTTATGAAGGAAACTTCCTTATTCCCATTTTACAGATGAGGAAACTGAGGTTTAAGTCATTGACACAAAAACTCAGACTGAAGCCAGATGTCTCTGGTTCCTGAACCCAGTGACCACCATTCAGTGACTTGCCCACACCCTTATCTCTCACTCAGCCCCACAGGGAGGACCTGGGGGCTAAATGATAGATGACCACAGCTATTTTGCACATCGTTAAAAAAAAAAAAAAAGGAGTCAAGCTACAAGTGTGATGAATTAGTTTTTAGGTCACAGCAAAATGGCTTCAAATCAAATGAGCTGCATCAAAAAAAAAGTGTCACAAGGGTACAATCCTTACATTGAGGGGATCTGGGAGGCCTGGGCTGGGGCTAGGAAGCTTCCTTTCTACTGACCACCCTTCAATAATTTTCAGATTTGCACTGTGTGAAATTATTCTCTACCCACCCAAATCAATTAAATGATTTCAAAGGACAAAAGGCATATTTGTGGCTCAGGCCTTGATTTGGAATTGTGGGGCTCGTGGTCTTGCGAGGTTCCAGCGCTTGTCAGGGGCAGAAAGAGCACACATTAGGTGACAGATGAAGGCTATGGACCACCCACCAGGAGCATCCTGGCAAAGAGAGTGAAGACTGAGAAAGCCCCATAAACCTGAACTTGAGCCCGGGGCATGTCACTTCACCTCCTCCCCTTTGCTGGGAGCTGTGAAAAGTGAGAGATGTGATATTTTGTGCCCAGCTTGGTGCTGGGCCAGCATCCAGGTTTCTGGACAAGTTCGCTGGGGGAGCCAGACCTACAACAGAGCTTCTCTTTTGGGCCGAGGATGTCCACAGTGCTGCAGAAGGCCGTGGGAGAAGATTCTCCTGCGGAACATGGCTGGGCAAGGAAAAGTGTCTCTGAGAGGGTCCTTTCCAGAGGGCGGGAATCCCCAGGCAGAGGTGGAGTGATGGCCACGGCAAGGTGGAGGTGAGTGTGTGAGAGCAGTAGTGAGGGTTCTGTAGGGGTGGAGTGACAAGGGCGGAGCGTCTGCTGTCGAGGCAGGTGGGGGAGAAGCGGAGGCTGACTTTTTTTTTTTTTTTAACCTAGTTGTCACTTGTTGCAATGCACTGTATTTATTTATTTATTTGACTGTGCCTGGTCTTAGTTGCCGCATGTGGGATCTTTAGTTGCAGCATGAGAACTCATTTGTGAAACGTGGAATCTAGTTCCCTGACTTGGAATCGAACCTCGGCCCCCTGCACTGGGAACGCAGAGTCTTCGCCAATGAACTAACAGAGGTCTCAAGACATATTTTCAGGATAGGATAGTTGGGATCTGGGGAGGGGGTACTGACAGAGTAACTGAAGCGGGTGCGTCATGGAGACAATACATAAGGCACAGTAGGGCTTCCCCGGTGGCTCAGCGGTAAAGAACCTGCCTGCAGTGCAGGAGACACAGGAGACTCGCATCTGATCTCTGGGTCAGGAAGATCCCCTGGAGGAGGGCATGGGGACCCACTCCACTATTCTTGACTGGGAAATCTGCAGGACAGAGGAGCCTGGTTACAGTCCACGGGATCGTAAAGAGTTGGACAAGACTGACCGACTAAAGTTTCTTTTATTTTTAAGAGTAGTGCCAGCTAGGAATGGTTTTTACATTTCCAAGTGGTTGGGGGTAAAAAAATCAAAAGAATAATGGTTTACCTTGAGTGTCCCTAAGTAAAGTTTTCTTAGAACACAGTCATACTCATTCCTGTACACAATACCTATGGTTGATTTTATGCCACACTGGCAGAGCAGAGTAGTTAAGACAGAGACCCTATGAGCAACAAAGCCTAAAATATTTACTCTATCGCCCTTACAGACAACAGTTTGCTCATTTGGGGCTTAGAGGGAACTAACCGCCGGCAGAGGTAAACAGCAGAGGGTCTAGGTTACGAAGACCTCCTTTTCTGCCCAAGAACTGAGCTTAAGCTGAGAGCAAGTGGGAGCCATCAGGTGTTCACAGAGGAGAGTGTCCTGCTCAAATAAATGTTGGAGAACGGGGACTCTGGGTGCTTAGCAAGAATAGACAAAGGTGGGCGAGGAGCACATGAACCAGGAAGAACAGCAGGAGAGGGCTCCAAAGGCCCAGGCGGCTGCTCTTGAGAACCTTGTGGGCGCCTAGCCTGGAGGAAGCTCAGTGCCCTCCGCTGCCTCCGCTGCTGGTCCACAGCGATGCTGCTGCATACCCGGAACCGCTTACACACATAGCCGGAAGTGATTGCTAGAGGGGCTCACGTGAGTGGAAGCCGGAAGCCCATGGCCCTGGAATGGCGGGAAGCACGTGGAGACCGCCTCGAGCCCCATGCAAAAGCATGAGGAGCCAAGGTGTGAAATAGTGGGCGCTTGGAGAACCGCTGCTGGTTGTCCAGCAGAAGAGGAGACGCAGGAGGTGGGCAGGACCGTTGGGCTTTAAGTGCCCGCCGAGGGGGACGGAGTGGGTGTGGCGAGCAAAGGTCTCCACCGGGAGTCAGTGGGCCAGGCCTGGAATAGAGGGGGTCAGAAGGATACAGGCGGGCCAAGGCCCAAGGCCTACAGGCCAGTGTACATTGGCGATCTTCAGAAATACACAGACATGTGTAGAAGCGGTCACAGGCCCGCAGCGATACACGCCCCACAATACCGGGCCCTTTGCACACGGTCACAGCTGCGTGTACACATCATTGCAGCCGCCCAGGACCAGGCACGCACACAACACAAGACCCAGAGGCCTCTCTGCATGGTCACAGATGTATGCACACAAACACGATCCAGGCACACACAGGCACAGCGGCTGGGATCCACGCCCATGTACACACAGGTACAGACTCCGGTACACGCCGCAGGTCACCCAGACCTATACATGCGGTAAAGCAGACACATGCATCCACGCGCAACAGAATCGGACAGGCAGACGCATGCACATGCCAGACACGCACACACTCTGACCCGCTCCGCCTCTCCTCACACACACACACACACACACACACAACCGCACAGGACGCACCGGGCCGTGGGTCGGCGCACGCACGGTCACAGGCAGGGTCGCGCGCGCCCGGGCGCGGGCGCGCGCACACACACACAGACACACACACACACATTTGATCGCACACGCGGGAGGCGCAGAGCAGCGGCGGCCCGAGACTGCGGTCCTAGGCGTCCCCGGCCCCGCGCGGCGAGCGGAGCCCGGCTGGCGGCAGAGAGAAGGGGGCGCCGGTGGGGGCGGGGCGAGGGCCGGAGCCGCCCGAGCCCGGAGGGAGCGGCACCTCTGCGCGCCGCGCTCGGGCCTCGCCTCCGCACCCCCCGCCTGCCTCCCGTGGGGCCCTCCCCCGCCGGGGTCCGCTCGCCGGATCCCCGCCGCGGCCCCCGGGTGCAGACAGGAGGCCGCGCCGGGCCCGTGGGACGGGTTGGAGGTGGGGGCGGGGGCGGCGGGGCGGGGATCGGGGCCGGGCCGGGGCCGCGCTGCCTGCGATGCCGGGCGCCCGCCGCAGCCGCCGCCGCCAGACCCCGGGATGGGGCGAGAGGTTGCGGCGGACGCCAGCATCTCCCCGCCGGGGGCCCCGGGGGCCGCGGAGCCGCCGCCGCCGCTGCTGCTGCCGCCGCTTCTGAGACCCGGCGGGCGATGGGTGAGTTGACCCTGGCGTCCTGGGGGCCAGCGTCGCAGCCCCCCGCATCCCGGCACTCCCGGCCCTACGCCTCCTCCTCCGCGCTCGCTGCGCCCCTAGTCCCCCGTCACAGCTCCCACAGCCCCCCTCCCCGAGCGTGACCTTTGGGGGCGGGGGCGGGAGCGCTAGGCTGGGGGGTCTGGGTGGGGGCCGAGATGGGGGTCGGATGCTGGGGCGGCTACTCAGCTCTGGCACCCCCTCCCCCAACCCGGCTGCTCAGCTGAGCTTTCTGTGGCCCGGGAGGGCAAAGCCTCATTCCCTCGACCCCCCCATCCCCGGCCTGGGCAGGGGGCGTCCCCGAGGCGCGGGGTTTGAGCTAGGCTTTGTGCACCGCGCCCCGGACAAACCTCCCGCGCGCCGCGAGGCTGGGGGTGGGAGGCCTCGGCTCCCGCTTTCCCCTACCCCCGACCCCGGGCTGCGGCGCGGCGGCGGCCGAGGCCCTGGCGCTGTCGGGATGCTGGGAGGATGCGGAGGCCGGGATCAGACCGAGGAGGTGGAGAAAGAACCCCAACCCTTTCTGGTGGGGGTGCTCCCGCTCTTTCCACCGCACTGCCCAGGGAGGGGGAGGGAACCTGGCTGGGGGAGGGTGCTATAAATATCTGCAAATAGTGAGTTCTGGAACCGGGGGTGGGGAGGGGACTGCACCTGGGTTGTATTGGTGCGGGGGGAGGTGTGCCTGAGCTGGGGTGCCAGAGAGGCAGAGATGGGTTTCAGCCAGCCCTGGTAACCTGAGGTTGGGTGACTCTCTAGGCTCTAGGAGACTTCCTAGAAGTGGGCAGGACCACTGCCCTAGTGAGCTCTCTCTGGTCCCCCAGCCCCGGCTGTCTCTGGGTCCACATAGCACTCCACTCCTGGGCCACCAGCCCAGATCTGCCTCGATGGGAAAGACTTGTGTCACCTCCTGGGCAGTTACTAAAAATCCAGGCAATGGGCCAAGCCTGGGGATGGGAGGAAGAGCAAGACAAGTTCCTCCCCCCCCCCACCCCACTTCCCCAATGCTCCACCCGGATTAGCTGACCATTCTGCAGGGTTATCAATATTTCTGCCAGCTGAAGAGACAGACACAGGGTCCTTGGAAAGTTTGAAAAAGGGGCCCCCAGCTCCCCCCGCCCCGGGGGAGAGGGAACTTGCTGGAAGACATAAAAGGAAGCTAGAAGGGTTTGCTTGGGAGAGAAAGTGGGAAGGGTATTCTGGGCGGAGGGATGGATAAGGCAAGGCTCCAGGATGTGCTGAGTGTGTGCTGAGAGCTGGAGGTGGGGGACAGCCAAAGCCCTGCTGGGGGCTGACACGAGAAGCCACTGAGGAGAGGGGAGCCGAGGCTGGAGGAAAAGGAAGGCCAGGTGGCGGCGAGGTGGTGGGCCTCCCCAGGGAGCTGGCATGAGGACAGCAAGGAGACTGGCTGGGATGGCACCGTCTGGCCCAGCTGACCCCCTTCTGTGGGTCTGCCTAGCGCCCTTGATGTGGTCAGGGCTGCTTGACCCACATTGCTGGTCACTTTCACTGAGGTGGCCGGACCACCTCAGCGGGACAGCCTGCTGAACCTCAGTTTCCCTGTCTGACGCATGGGGAGATTCCTTCACTGAGTTGTGGCGAGGACTGCATGAGATGCTGCGTCTACACGTATAGGTCCACCCAGCTCCTGAGAAGCACCTAGGAAACGGCTGGCAGCTCCTGGGAAACAGGGCCGCTGGTACCAGCTGGCAGGCCATGTCCCCTTGATGGTGAGGACTCTGTGAGGGCTGGTTGTGACCAGGAGGAAGCTGAGGCCTGGTGCAGCCGATTGTCGCTGTCGTTCTTCTCGGAGGAGACAAAAGTAGCGGTGAGGAGTGACCGGGCAGGGCAGTCTGCACAGGCAGCCTCCTCTTGCCTCTGTAGACACCCGCTGACTTCTGGCCCCCAGCCATGCCGCTCAGGGGACTCTGCTCTGCTCTCCAAGGCCAGTGTTTGGTCCCCATGGCGCCGCACGGCGCACCCCTTCACAGCCAGCTCTCTAGTCCACCGCGTGGGACCAGGGCTCCCTTCCAGACGTTTCTTCAGATATTCTGGCCAACAGCATATCCTCCTGCGAAGGGCACTTTGCCGGGCAGCCTGGTGGAGAGGACACAGGCCTTGCCCGTCAGAGATTCAAGTTGAGTTGGGCAGCAGATACCCCTGGGCACATGGGCGCAGATCCCCATGGTCTGCCTAGCCCTGTGCTGGCTGCTTGTGGGTAGGGAGCAGTCTCAATAGTCGTGCCATGAGGCAGGCAAGTGCAGAAAGAGCAAGAATCTCAGATCCAGTGGCCCAGGTTCAGATTCCGATCCCGTCACTTCTTATTGCGTGACAGCAGACTGGTGACTGTGTCTCTCTGTGCCTCAGTTTCCTTATCTCTAAAGTGGGGGAGATGCACACTGTTGCTCTTTGAAGAGCTTAGTTCAGTTTCCAGTGGGCATTCGCTGACCCCCTTCTAGAATGAGTCTCCCTGTTCGCCCAGCCTGCCACAGTCGATGTGTGGTCCACTTTCCTGTTTCTTCCCCTCTGTCTGTGAGTCCCCATGGGCTGGGTCCTGCCTCTCTGCACCCATTTCTTGGGTGGTGGTGGGGCAGTGTTCTGCTGGCTCACCGATGAATAGTGTTGGCCAGTTACAGTGGTGTAAATCTTCCCAGCAGGACCGATTTCAAGCTGCCAACAATTTAACAGTCTCACAGTGGGAGCTGGTACAGCACCCAGGCATTCAGTAGGTGCTTAATAAATAACAGTAGAACAAGGAGGAAAGTCCCCAGGAGCTGTTGGTCAGACAGACTTGGGGAGCGGCCACCTGATTCTGTATGCGGAGGGCTTGTTGGAGGGCGCTGGATAGGCTGAGGGTGGGGTGAGAGACCACAGGGAGGAGGGCAGAGGGAATGGTGGGTGTTCTCCTTCCCTCCACACCTCTGACCCTGCCTCTCTCCTGTCTAACCCCTTCTCCTCCCAGGGTCTCTCCTTGACCTTGGCCTGGGCCTGAGCGTAGAATGGCCCGGCTGGACCCCATGCTTTAGCCAAACAGGGTTCTGAGTGTGGTCTGCACAGGCCCCAAAATTCAGATTCTATTCCTTTGCTTATGCTCTTCTCACTACCTGAGTGTCTGTTCCGCCTCTGTCCTCTGGCGCTCTGTCACTCAACAGAAGCCTCCGCGTGACGCCAGCGTGTTTGTTATTGTGTGTTCCTGACAGACAGTGAGTCCCGTGGGCCTACAGGAGCACGAATGAATTAATGAATGAGTGATTCTCAGCCAGGGGAACATCCCTGCTCTTCCTTCCACTTATTCCTCCCCTTCTCCATCCCTGATCAAGGTCACTGAACCTCCAGTGGGCGGCCTCACTTGCGGCAGAATGGTCACAGGGACCTTGTTTGTCCCCATCTCCCAGAAGGGGAAAGAGGCTTCAGGAGGGGTGAGAACTTCCCAAGGGCTGGAAGCAGGCCTGGAGGGTGGAAGGGTGGTGGACCACCCTCGCATGGTCTAGAATGGGCTGACAAGGGGCCCAAGACCTTGCTCATAATCCAGAAAGTTCACAGGGAATACTTTTCCTTGCATTGCTGAAATTCTCCTGTTGGCTCACTTCTTTTCATCTTTTCTATAAAAATAAAATCGGAACAATAGGAATCATTCACACACCTAATTACTCTGTTGTCTTATGAGTTTAGAACTTATTTGGCTAAGACTTTGGTTCCCACTGAAGTGGGAATCCCGGGGGTGGGATGGGGTGGGGTGTGGGGTGAAGGCCAGGACAGAAGGTAGGAGTCTGTGCTGATGCTGGGGTCTCCTGAGGGCCCGGCCTCTGGCTACCCCTCTAGGCAGGCCAGGAATTTCCCAGAAGGAGCAGGCCAGGCGGTCTGAGGTCTGAGCGAGGGAAGGTGGCCAGAGGTCGTCTCAGAGTCTGCATGCCAGAGACCCGTGATGGAGGACTGTGCAGTCATAATAACTTGCAGCTATTTATCGAGCACTTACTATGTGCTGGGCGCTGGGCCAAAGCACTTTGTCTGCATTATCCAGAGACACCTCCTAACTTCCCACCAGGTAGGTACTGTTATTATCCCATTTGGCAGTGCGAAGGGGCTGGGGACCCAGGTCGGGAAGTGGCAGGGCTGGGATCCATAATATCCAGCCTGTAGGTCCCCAGCCTGTAGGATGGGGCTGCCTGTCCAGGCCCTTCCATCACCCAGAGATGACTGCTTTCTGTGGTTCGGACACCTTGGACGGCCACCTCCCCCCACCCCGCCCTCCAGGCCACCCTCTTGGGGGCCCTGGGGCTGCCTCCTTCCTTCTCATAAGCCTGGGACCCTGCCTCAGGAAGGCCCGCTTAGCCTTGCCTGGGCACCAGGGGCATAGTATGGATTTTCCAGGCTCCCCTCCCTGCCCCATTGAGCAGAATCCCACCCTGGAAGGGAGGGTTGGAAATCTATAGTTTTGAATCCCCTGGAGATTCTGAGGCCTGTGGACTCCAGGAACCACTGCTTGGCCCCATGAAGTCCATGCTGCCTTCAGCCTCTTCAGACCCCTTCAGCCTTTGCGACTCAGCTGCTCCCTGTGTTCTCTCTGCTCCCACCCCCCAGCTCCGCAACAGCCACACTGTTCCACCCCTCCCATCCCTCCCTTCCAAAGCCCATTGCTTTTATCTCAGCACCTGCTGCTGCCACCTCCTCCAGGGAACAGGTCCCGGGCTGACTGTGGACACCCCAGAGCTTGCTTGGCACTTTGGACAAGCCCCTTGTGGCCGCCCTCCTCTTTTACTGGGGGCCCGACACGCGGTCTGGGTGCATCAAGGTGACTGGGGAAGAAGGACCCGGGGGGGGAGCTGCCCATTGAGTGGGAGCACTGGTTCCTGGGCGGGGCACACAGGCACTCTCTCGGGGGCTGGCACCGTGCCTCACATGAGGAGGCACTTGAGAAGTATTTAAGTGAATGGTGATTTTGAGAATGGAGGGTGAGGGCCACTTCCGGAAACAAGGCAGATTAGCTGGTTTAGGTGAATGATGGAGAAGGTGCCTTCCCGACCATCACCTGGGACTGTGCATGTGTCATAACTCATGTTTATAGCACGAATGGGAAGGAGATGCTGGTGCTTTCTGGCATGATTTTGTTTCAGCAGCTCGGGGGCGCTGCACCAGCTCCCCCCGACCCAGACTAGCAGCCCCGGGGCCGGCTCCCCCTCCGGCCTGGCCTGGTGCTGTCGCTCTGTCTCCTGGTGCCCTTCCTCCCCTCTCCTGACTCATCCATCCTATAAGACTCCTCCAGGAAGCCATGCAGCATTCCTACTACCCCAGATTCCTGTCTGTCTGTCTTCATGGGAAGAGAAGCTTGTGCAGGGAGGTCTGTTGAGGGCCTGGTTGGAGGGGAGGATGCCAGTGGAGTGAAACAGAGAGGCCTGGGTTGGGGGGCTGGGGTGGAGGTCACCAGGGCCAGCCGTGGGGCTTGCTGTGCTGTTCCTTGTGTCCAAGTGGCAAAGGGAGGGAGTTGCAGGAAAGGTCAAGGGGCTTCCTGGAACGGCTCGTGGAAGTAACAGTGAAGCACAGTCCAGCCAGCTGACGGTCATGTCAGCCGAGAGAGAGGGGGCCAGACTGAGGCCGCCCATTTCACAGAGGGGACACTGAGTCCCAGGGTGCTTGGCACTGACCCAGAGCTTTGTGGTCTGTAGGAGGAGCGCCCAGGACTGTGGGTTTGCACCCTGCCCGCATTCCTTTCCCACGCTGGAGTGTTTCTTAGTGGGGTCCTGGTCAGGGGGTGGATGAGAAGGAGGCAAGGAGAGCAGAGTCCCCAGGGCTCAGGCCTGCCCTCTGGTCCTCTGGCGTGGAGACAACGCTCCTTAGGAAAAATGCGTGTTGCCCTCAAACTGGCAGGAAATCCATGCCAATAGTTCATTCCAGCCAAAAGGTGCTCAGGAAAAATGTCTGCAAGACCTCAGGCTACAATGTTAGCCCAGGGGTGGCAGGTTGGTGAGTGGTGTCATCCTGTCTCTTTCGCTGTGATGTCCAGATTCCCCAGAATGTCTGAGAAACCTTTAGAACCAGGAAGATGAAGTTAGGTTCTAAGACAAGAAAAGGGACTGTGAGAACAGCCAGCTCCCCATTTGTTGGATTCTGGGGTTCCTGCTCGTGGTAGCCTCCAGGGAGGCTGGCTGTGGGGTCTCAGGGTAGGAGTTGCCCAGCCCCAGGGACATCCCCCAGAACAGGTGCACTGGGGGCACACAGCTTCCTTCTCTCTCATTCCTGGAAACTGGGTCAGTGAGAGTCCAGGCCAGGGGGTCCTGGGATGCCGCGCCCCGAGAATTCTGTCCACACCTCCGACCTCCTTCCTGTGGCCCCAGGCCAGCCTCTGCGCCTCTTGCCCTGCGCACCCCACATTCCTGCCTTGGGGCCATTACTGTGCTGGACTCTTCATCTGGAAAGCCAGCCCACTCCACCCAGGTGTTGCCATCCACCTAGGAAGCCACCTCTGCCCCTTCCAACCAGAGGCGACCCAGGGCTCTTGACATTACTGCCCCCCAGCCCTGTGCCCAGTGGATTGGCTGTCTTCCTGACTGATCCTGTCTCTAAGTGCGTTTCCGCATCCTTCTGAGCTACAGTCAAGTTCTTCCCTGTGCTCATGGTCTTCCTAATGACAGCTGAGCCCCGATTCCGAGTGGGGACTCGATCTCTGTCTCCGCCACGGCCCCTTGACTCTGTCCTTGGTACAGAGCACTCGTTCATTCATTTAGGACTTGATCATTGGGTGTCTTCTCTGTGCTGGGGGCTGGGCTACATGCCAGGGCACGGTGTGATCATGTCTGTGTTTTTGTGCTTTTTTTTTTTCAATTTACCTATGCACACACACAGCAGGAGCACCTCCATCATACGAATGCGTGTCCCTTAGGCTGTGCCCCCCGTGTGTAATCCTGCCAGTCCCGAGCATGCCTAGCTAATTCATTCAACAAGCGTTTATTCAGTGCCCACAAGGAGGTGCCACGCAGAAGCTGAGTGCCCCAAGGTCTCTACCCTTGGGAAGTGCCTGTCTCCTGGGGCCATTATAGAGCGGGCTGGTGGGGAAGGGGGTCCAGCAGGCATGGGGGGGCGGTCAGAATGGCATCCTGGGGTGACAAGGAGAGGGATGGGGAGGGGCATTCCTGCCGGGGCTGTGGGTGTGCTCTGCGATCCCACCATGGCCCTGGGAGCCCGAGCGGGGCCTGCTTGGTGGTTTCACTGTTCTAGGACCATGGAGCCCTGGGCTTTGAGTGCCGCCGCTGGTGCCGGGAGGAGGACACAGTGCCCTGAAGAGGGAGTGTGTTGTCTGGAGAGCCTGGGCTGCAGAACTTTCTCTTTGTTTAAAATCAGTTTACTTATCTTTTTATTCGTGGCTGCACCGGGTCTTCGCTGCCGCGGGGTTTCCTCCGGCGTGGTGCGTGTCTTGCTGCGGAGCTCGGCCTCTGGGCGCGCTGGCTTCAGCAGTTGCAGCCCGTGGACTCAGTAGTGCCGCACGGGCTTGGTTGCTCCACGGCCTGTAGAATCTTCCTGGACCAGGGATCGAACCCATGTCCCCTGCGTTGGCAGGTGGATTCTTATCCACTGTACCACCCAGGCAGTTCTTCCAGCTACAGAACTTTCTATGAGAGGCAAGCCTTGGAACTAGAACCCAGAACACAGCACCCAGAAAGTAGAACCGCCCCCCACCCAATTCAGACCAGGGAAACCTGAAGATGGAACTTGGAGAGGAACATGAAGCAGCAAACCTAGAATGCGGCCTGTTGGAGCGTGGAATGCTGATGTGGGTCAGGCTGGAAGGTCATGTCTGTGCCCCCGGGGGTCAGTGGGAAACAGGTCCAGAGAGGATGGGGAGGCCCTTACCCTGGGGAGCAGCAGTGGGCATGCACGTGGCCTCTGCTGAGCTAGTCTCTTCCCACAGCCTGCTGGTGGGTAACCTTGGATGAGGCGTGTCTCCTCTCTAAGCCTCAGTTTCCCCTTCTGTGAAGTGGGCTTGAGAAGATGAGCGAGGACGAAGCGCACCGCCGGGGAAGGGGCCGCTGCTCTCGGTGCCCAGGGTCTCCCGGGAGGTTAGCGGAACCGCTGAGGCCGTGACCGCAGCCACCTGGCCCCTGGAACGGCCTCACCTGTGCTGATGGTTCTGTCGCTACTATTTCATCCCCTGTCTCCTGCCCTGTGGTCAGCGGGAAATCTGAGCACCTGCCGGCCTGTTCCAGAATGCTCCATGGATCCAGCGGGTGGGAAGGACTAAGTCATTACCGGCGAGAACAGATTGGTAGCACCCGTGAAATTAAGGAGCAGGGGCCCAGCGCCGGCAGCCCTGTGTGATATCCCCTCCAGTGGTGAGGGCTTAGGAGAGCGCCTGGTGGGGACAGTCAGGTCCTGACCCAGGGATGCTGTAGCCCCCCACAGGCTGGGTCAGACAGAGAAGAATCAGGGAGGGTAAAGAGAAAAGGCTCATTGTTCAGCCTCGAGGAGGCTCACCAGGTGCCCAGAGCTGCAGAGCCAACCAACTGTGTACCTGCTCAGGACTGCACCCAGCAGGAGGTTAATTATGGTGCTCAGGTTCCCAGGTGGCAGGAGCCCAGGAGCCGCAGCCTCTGGGCCAGGTGCGGCCCCCAAACCCTCTGGGGAGCCTGCAGGTGGCGTTACCAGCCTCCCTTTCACACAGCGGACAAGCCTGGAGAGAGCGGGAGTTTTGCTTGGGGTCGCAGGGCTGGGGGTGGCAGAGCCAGGCTCAAGCCTATTTCCTCCCTCAGCAGCAGCCGCTTGAGCACCTACTGTGTGCCAGGCTTGGATCTGGGCACTGAGCACAGAGTGGTGAGCCGTGGTGAGGGGGATCGTAACCTGCTCTAAGCGGTTGCTTCACTTTCCACCTTCCCGTCCCTCCTCGCGGCCATCAGGTGTCACGTTGCTGCGGAGGATGGAGTCGTGCCCTGTGTCTCCCTGAGGATGGAGTCGTGCCCTGTGTCTCCCTTTACCACCAGCCCATTGGAAGGGACCCTTAGGATGCACGTAGATGAGCCCCTTCACTGGGGCGTCCTGAGCCCCAGAGCTTAGGGCAGACAGAGCTGGGACTTGCAGCCACCTTTCCAGGCCTGAGAGCCCAGCAGCACTGACTGAAAAGTACAGTGTGTGGATTTGAGGGGGTGGGTGGGGGTCTTTCATTCATTCTTCAAACCTCTGTGGCAGGCGCTGGGCTGGAGCTGGGGAGCCCAGGGTATTGGGGTGGGCAGGGTTGAGACGACTCAGCTCTGTCCACAGGCTAGGGTCAGAGAGGCCTGGAGGAAGTCAAGTCCAGTTCAGCTGAACCCTGCCGAGCCCGGCATGGGGCCGGGGAGTGTAAGATTACACAGAAACTTGGAGCCTCCTGAGAGATCTGGACTTTATCCTGAGGGCCAGGCTGGTAGGGGCAGTGTCAGATGTGGCTCCTGCCTGGCTCCAGGGAAGCCCCCTTAGGAAGGCCACAGCTGCTGTCCAGGTGAGCACTGGCAGTGGCACAGCCAGCGGGGGATGGGACACAGGGTGAAGGGTGGGGCTTGAGAGGTTTCAGGGCACACGGAATAGACCCGCCTTGGTGAGGGTGTGTAGGGTCAGTGAGAAGGAGGCTTTAGAGTGGCTCCTGGGGTCTTGGCATGGGCTCCTGGGTGGCGGCTCACATCACCGGCGGGGTGCAGAAGGAGGCAAGTTGGTAACGGCCGCAGTTGTCCTCCTGTCCTGGGTGCCAGGCTCAGGTCACTGGTCATCGGCTCAGGTTGTTAGAACAACCATTGGAGCGAGTTCTTTGCGCCCTGTTTTGTGGCCGAGGGTGGCAGGCAGGCATGATGGGAACTGACTGTAAAGCCCAGGCCCCTGCCCTCCCTGCGGCCTGTCCGGGATCCCGTGGGGTCTGCCTGTTCGTCTGCGCCCCTCAGCCCAGCCGGCGCTCCGGCCTCCCGCGTGCACAAGTGCACCCTGCCCCCCCGTACATGTGGGGAGGTGCCTGTGGGAGACCTTCCACTCCCACTGCCTAGGAACACGGGGACCAACCTCTGCCTCTGTCCTGTGCCTGGGCACCCCCACCACCCTGAGCATGGGCACTCTCCCGCCCCCCAGCACAGGCACTCTCCCGCCCCGCCCTTCCAGGGTGCAACGCCTGGGACATAGTTCCTCCACGCTGCAGCGTGACTCTCGCCCACCGAGCCTGTGCAAGAGAAAGCTCCGTGAGGAAAGAGAAGGGGTGGGGCGGACCCTCCCCTCCCTTCCCCTCCCCTCTGCTCTCCTCCCCTCCCTTCCCCCACTCTCAGGCCTTCTGAGCTGGAGATGGAGCTGAGGCTTGGAACTGAAGTGGCCCTTTGTACATTGTCCCTGGAGGATGGGCGAGCCTGAGCTGGAGGGGCTGGCACTGCCGGGGCTGCCTGCCTGGGAAGGATGGTGCTGATCTCAGCAGGGCTGGGGGCAGGGAAAGGGCCGGGGGCTTTCTCAGCGCAGCGGAGAGCATCCTGCTAGGCGTGGAGTCTAGCATCACTTCTCACTCAGCAGCTGTTTGTGGAGCTCCTGCTCCGGGCCGGGCTTTCCCTTAGGGAGCGGGGAGCAGCAGGGACCCGCGACTGTGGCCCGTGGTGACCCTGCTCTCCTGTTGTTGACATTCCAAGTGAGCAGGGTGTGGGTGGGGGAGACGGACCACTAACACATAAACAAGGAGACAGATCGCTTCCGCAGTGAGGAGTGTTGTGGAGCCCATGACCGGGGAGGGGACCACTGCTTTAGCTAGCTGGTTGGTCAGGAAGGCCCCTCTGAGCAGCAGCCGGCATGTGGAGATCCAAGGGAAGGGCATTCCGGGCGGAGGGAACAGCCAGGGCGAGGACCCTGAGACAGGTGAGCCTGGGGTGTGGAAGGGACGGGAGGCAGGGACTGTGGCTCGAGTCACGTGGCTGAGGGACGTGAGGTCAGCAAAGATGCAGGGACCAGATGGCCAGGGCCTGTGGGTACAGAAAGGAGTTGCGATTTTATTCTGAGTACGATGAGGGTTCAGAGTAGGGCAGTGTGGCCTGATGTGGCCTTTCAGTGGCAGAACTGGTAGGGCTCAATGCCAAAGGAAAACGTAGGGCCCTTTGTTCAAAAATCGAGAATTTCAAGAGAGGGGACTTCCCTGGCAGTCCAGTGGTTAGGACTCTACGTTTTCACTGCAGGGGGCATGGGTTCAATCCCTGGCTGGGAAACTAAGATCCCACTTGCCCAGAGGTGGCCAAAAAAAAAAAAAAAAATTTCAAGACGGAAAAAGATATAGGCAAGAGGGAGACCAGCGAGGAGGACGACAAGGGGCCTTTGGGAGGGAAGTGCCAGCTGGCCTACCAGCATCCCTGCCAGGCCATCCAGACCCGCGGAGGGCATGTGCAGAGTGGGCACTGACCCCAGACTGGAAGCTCGGCTGGCTGGTCTCTCTCTTTGGCTGTTATCCTGGTTAATCCTCCTGGGGTGAGAGGCTGGGGTGGTCCCACGTTGCAGATGGGGGACTCTGAGTTTCAGGGATATTAAGTGATCTGCCCAGGATTGCACAGGAGTGCGAAGGCACGGAGGCCGGATTTGAGAACAGTGCCTCTGGATTCTGGATCCCGGGCAGCTGCTGCCCCAATCGCAGTGCCCTGCCCCGCCTCCTGAGAGATGGGGCTGGGGGCATCTCCTACTGCGCTGGGCCTGGAAATGAGTTCCCGCTCTCATAGAGGCAGAAGGTGCTTAGCCCCGGCCTGACCGGCCTTGCTTCTCCTTGCTCTGAGCCTGATCTCTGTTCCATAGACGTGGACACTGAGACAGGTAAGGGCCGTCTGCTCTGGCCACCCTCTCATCCTGATGGACCAGGGCGGGTCATTTGGGTCTGGAAGGACGAGCAGCTGGGAGGTGGGCCAAGAGCTGCAGGCCCGAGATTCAGGGGTCTCTGGGGGAGTCTCCTCCCCTCTGGCTTTGGTGGGCTCCATAAAGATATGGGTAAACTCTGGGAGTTGGTGATGGACAGGGAGGCCTGGTGTGCTGCAGTCCAGGGGGTCACAGAGTCGGACACGACTGAGCGACTGACGCGAACGGATAAAGAAGTGGGCACTAGGCCTGTGCGTGGCGGGCTCCTGCCCACATCCCGTGAAGGCCGGGCAGCGTGCCCCTCTTCTGTACTGGAAGAAGCTGGGTTCTTCTCCAGCCTTCAATCAGAAACTCTGTTAATGGTTAATGGTCCGCCTGTGTCATTATTGCACGCCTGCGCTCCCCTCCCCGCTGCCTTGGCCCCACCCTGGCTGGACCTTGGCCTCTTCCCGCCTTCCTCCCACTTCCAGCACCACAAGGCACCCTGCCTTTCCCAGCCCGTCTCTCTCTGCAGAGACAACCCGGCCCGGAGCCTTTGAGCCGGCCCCCCACGTGGGGATGTCCTCTCAGCTCTCCTCACTCAGGCCTTCAGCCACCCGATTGGGTGGGGCTGACTCTGCGTGACAGAGAGAGACACTGGAGCGCAGTGGGGCTGTGGGGCAGACAGACAGAACGACAGGATGGTTCTCTCAGGCAGATGGGGGCTCCTGAGCAGGCGGGAGTTGAGCCCCACCCCCGACCCCTCGCTGAGAGACGAAGGCTAAGCTGGGGGGTGCGTGGAGGGGGAGAAAGGAGTCCTAGGGGTGGAGGGCAGTGGGTTTAAAGACTTCTAACGCATCCCACCTCCAGCAGCACCGATGCTGGCAGTTCTGCCGGCCACGTTCTGAAGCACGCCAGGGCCTGCTTCATGTCTTGACCCTCTCCGGAGGGCCCTGGAGAGGCCTGTTCCTAACACAGAGAACTAAGGCCAGTGGTGGACTTGGACATGGAGCCAGGCAGTAGAGTAGACTGCTGATTCCTGATCCGAGGCCACCCGCAGCGAGGCCCCTCACCCCTGCCTGCTCCCACCCCAGGGCGGAGTGCTGGGCCCTGTCCAGGTGAATGGCCCGCTTTCTCTGAGGGGCAGAGTCAGACCCAGACCCCGGTCCCCACTTCGTCTGGGACACCGGCTGCTGCCAGTGGAGCAAACCTGCTTCCGAGCTCTCCTCTGTGTCCCATCCGCGTCCCACTGGACACACCCAGCAGCCCCTGGGAGTCAGGGCAGTTCAGTTCAGTCGCTCAGTCGTGTCCGACTCTCTGCGACCCCATAGACTGTAGCACACCAGGCCTCCCTGTCCATCACCCACTTCCGGAGTTTACTCAGACTCATACCCATTGAGTCAGTCCTGGGAATCAGGGCAGGGTTCACAGTGACCTTCTGCCCAGACAGAGAGGGAGCAGGGCGAGGCCCCCAGAGGAGCTGGGTTTGCAGTTTCCTGAGCACAGGATACCAGCAGGCCCCTCACCTGCGAGATGGAAACCCCAGGCCCCCCACCTCCTCGGCTCCTGGCTCTGGGGAGCGGCTCCGTCAGGGTGGGGCTGCCTCGCCCTGCCCTGCCACCCGGTTTTCTGTTTGTACCTTAGCAGATGAGGAGACTGAGGCCCAGACAAGTGGGAGGAGGTGGAGGCAGGAAGCCAGGCCCTGTGAAGGGCAGAGCTGGCGCCAGGCCAGGCCAAGGCCAGCTCATCACGTAGCCACCTACCTGTGGCCTGTGCTCGACCTGCGGGCTGGGGAACCGCCCTCAGGGAGGAAGCAGCTGCCTTCCCACCGTGTGGGCTGGGCACTGGGTTGGGCAGCGCCTTGCAGCCGCTGGGATGGGACGCTGCCTCACCTGTGGCTTGCCACCCTGGGGTCCGAGGCAGGTACTGGGTCAGGTGAGGGGAGGGTGGGCCTGGGGGCTCCAGAGAGGGGCCGGGCAGAGAGCAAGGCAGCGGAGGGTGGCAGGGAGCAGGAGGTCCCAGGGTCCAGGTCGGACACTCCGCCGCCCCTCAGAGGGTGGGTCAGGCTAGGCACTCTGACCCTGAACCTCTTTCCTCACATGTGATGGCACTGGCGGCTAATGACAGGATCAAAGTGGAGCAGAAGTGCTTAGTGTCCCTGCCAGAGGGCGGCTCTGGGATAGGCCTCAGGTGAGCCCGCTTCTCCCGCCCATATTGGCAACAGGCTGGTGGCGATGGCTGTGGGCACAGGAGTCCGGGGGTCCCCAGGCCATGTGGTCAGGCCCAACTGGCAAACAGAAAGCAAACGGAAACCTCCGAGTCGGGGTGCAATTGTGTAGTACCCTCACTGTCTGAGCTCCGGGCCAGTAGGACCAGGGAGAAGATAATGGGGAAGGTGGGGATAAAAACTGATGAGAGGGCGTGGGCAGGGGGCAGCAAGAGTCAGGTCCTCTGCGAGCTCCTGAAGCCCAGGCCTGGCCTAAGAGGTTCCCCAACTTTTTGGAGCACCAGACCCCCTTCAAGCTACTGTAGACCTCAACATGGGACCCTGTTCAGGGTGATCTGTTCCCATTGGAGTTGGATGAAGGGCTGGGAAAGGGCCCTGGGGCTCCCTCAGCCTTTCTCAGGGAAGCCTGAGTTTTGTGAAATGTTTTGTTTTTTTTTAAATTTTTATTTATTATTTGGCTGTGCTGGTCTTAGTTGCGGCCTGAGGGATCTTTAGTTGTGGCATGCAAACTCTTACATGTAGGATCTAGTTCCCTGATCAGGGATCGAACCGGGCCCCCTGCATTGGGAGTGCAGAGTCTTAGCCACTGGACCACCAGGGAAGTCCCTGAAATGCAGTGTGAAGTCAATGCAGGCCAACCTTGCAGAGCATCTCAGGGTGGGGTGGGGGGACTCACACTGTTACAGGGGGAAGGGGAGGGAAGCTGCCAGCCAAGGGGGTTTGGGAGGGTGCAGCTGTCCTGGGCACATGCCAGAGCCAGGGAGGACTGTGAGCCACGGACTCAGGCCCACCGGCTCCTTGGAGGCCCCTCCCCGGGTCAGTCTCAATGCGGCAGCCTAGCCTTTGTCCTGGAAATCCCGAGTGAGGGGTCGCAGAGGTGGTGTATGGGGCTCCACTTCCTCCCAGCTGGGTGGTTTCTGGCAGAACTTTACAAGGTTGATGTGAGGCTACCTCTGATCAACACTATCAGTTTTCTATAAATCCAGCATTTATAGGAAGTCAGGTCTCCTAGTCCTTAAGTTTGGACTCCCTGAGGGTACATGTGTGAGAAACTCCACTTTGTATATCCTCTGGTTCTATTTTATTTATTTAGTTTTGGCCACGTGGCATGCAGGATCTTAGTTCCCCAACCAGGGATCAAACCCATGACTCCTGCCTTGGGAGCACGGAGTCTTAACCACTTAAGCCTGTGAAGTTCTCCTCTGGTTCTGTTTTAGACTGAAAGTTTTTC
Source organism: Moschus berezovskii (assembly GCF_049115385.1). Lineage (NCBI taxonomy): Eukaryota > Metazoa > Chordata > Mammalia > Artiodactyla > Moschidae > Moschus > Moschus berezovskii. The sequence goes on from NC_142465.1 coordinate 114,705,081, forward strand.
ACAGCTGCCTTGGGATTGCTGATCCAAGAGGGTGCTGACCAAGATGGGGTGCCCAGGCTTCTGTCTTAGCCGCCCCCGAAGTGTGGGGAGTGTCCGTGCCACCCCTCGAGGCCCCACACCCCTCCCCAGGCTCGGGACCCCTGCTTTGCTGCCCCTGCGCTGGGGTTCCCGACATACTGGCTTCTGTCTGTGCCCTTGGCCCAGGGCCTGGGCTGCTGTCCCTACTCTGTGCAGCGGCTCCTTCTTGACCTTGGGTCTCCACTGAAGGGTCCTCTCCTTGGGAGGTCCTCCCTGACACCTGGCACCCTCTGTTGGTCAGTTTTCTCATTTGTCCTCTGTCCCTCCACTGGACTGAGCTCTGTGAGGACCTCCTCCCCCGACCTGGCTCCCTACTGTACCCCCAGCTCCATTGCCAGGAGCCAGTCTGCGCTCTCCACCCACCCCAGGGCAGGCAGAAGCACCAGTGGCCTGATGGTGGCCCTTACATCTCCCAAGGTTCTCTCACAGCCCCCGGGTGCCTTCCCTCCACCCTGCCCGCCACCTCCCCCCACCCCGCCGACGACTGTGTGGCCCTGCTGAAGGGAACAGACGCAGCCAGATCCTTGTGCCTGAAATGCCACCCTAGTGCGCCTCCCTCTGTCGTTGTTCAGTCGTGTCTGAGTCTTTGTGACCCCAAGGATTGCAGCACGCCAGGCTTCCCTGTCCTTCACTATCTCCCAGAACATGCTCAAACTCATGTCCCTGGAGTCAGTGATGCCATCAAACCATCTCATCCTCTGCCGCCCCCTTCTCCTCCTGCCCTCAATGTTTCTCAGCATCGGGGTCTTTCCCAATGAGTCGGCTCTTTGCATCAGGTGGCCAAAGTACTGGCCAAAGCTTTTCCCTCTGGCTTGCCCCAAACACTGGCTGACTGTCTGTCTGTCTGTCTGGGCCCCAGGCTGGGTGCGGGGAGCACAGGCCCACCTGACTTCAGAGAATGGTGTGGGGACAGAGGTGGGCAAGGCAGGGAACAGGCCTGTTGCTGCCAAGGGCGACAGATCCCAAACAGGGGTTGCAGGAGACGGGACTTCCCCAGTTCAGTGGCCCCTGGCCATGTCCAGGGGCAGTTAAGGTTAGGGCTGGGGCACCTTGGGGGTGCCTTGCTTTGGGAACATCTGTTCTCGATGCCCACAGAGCCCTTTCTGTGGCATGTTTGTAGGTCTCTGCGTCCAGCCCCTCTCCTCACCCCCAGAGCCACCCCAGAGCCCCATTTCCACCTCAGAGGCCTCAGTGGTCTCCCTGCTCCTGTGACAGGTGTGCCCCACGTGCCCCTCACCAGCTGTCTCTCTCACACACCCCCTGGTCCAGGCACTTCATACAGGCGGGCCCCTCAGCACTGCCCTGTGACGGGGCCACATCATCACCCCATCTCACTGGCGAGGAAGCTGAGGCCCAGGGAAGGGGCGAAGCCCTGCCATTGGCTGCAGGGTCTGGACGCTGCCTCGGGCGGCCTCTGTGCAGATCCAGGCCTAGCCACCCCCGCCCACCCGCACCCCCCCACCCCCCGGCTCGGGTCAGTCTGTGTCCCCGCCTGGCACAGACTACAGGCACCGGCTGGTCCCTCATGCTCTGCTCCCGCCCTTCCACCTTCCCAGAACTTCCCCGGCCCTGCCCTCAGCCCCCTCCTGGTCCCGCCATGTCTGGGCCCCTCAGGGCGGCTGCCTCCTCCGGCTCTCCCTCAGTCACCTAGTATTTAGCGGTTAGTGTTAGCCGCTCAGACGTGTTTGACTCTTTGCAACCCCATGGAGTTCTCTGGCCATAGGATTCTCCAGGCAAGAATACTGGAGTCGGTTGCCATTCCCTTCTCCAGGGGAACTTCTCGACCCAGGGATGGAACCCAGGTCTCCTGCATTGCAGGCAGATTCTTCACCATCTGAGTCACCAGTCATTCTGTAGTTGTTAATCCAGGCCCGCCCCCCGGAGCTGAGCCGGCAGAAAAAGCGGGAAGTGCTCAGGGAAGTGCCCAGGGAAGTGGCTTCAGTGCCCCATCTGGCTGGTCCAAGAACTGGCTCCCCGTGTGGCTCTGCCTGGCCGCCCGGTTCCCTTATCTGTGGACGGGGAGAGCAGCAGCTGTGCCCCACCCCCATCCCCGGGAAACGGGTTTTGCCAGGACTTTCCAGTCACCTGGGCAGATGGAGTCCTTCCCTTGAGCCAGCTCCCTCTCTCCAGGGGATGCCAGGGGAGCAGAATTCCTGGGGACTGAGGGTCCTGGTGCACCAGACCCACCCTCAGCCATTTTTGTCCAGCCCGGGGCAGGACTCCCAAATCTGCAGCCCCACTGGGCTCCAGGTCTACCTGTTGGGAGGTGCAGGATGCTCGGGGAGCCTCAGTTTTCCATCTCGTCTTCATTCCCACAAGCCCTGGGTGGCAGAGTGAGTAGCTTAACCTCTCGAAGCCCCATATTTCCTCATTTGCAAAATGGAGACACACGTACCTTCCTTTGGGCTCTGCCCCAGGCATCTGCCCCTGATTTTTTTTCTCCAGCCCTTGCATCGGCAGTGCCTGGCTCATAGCAGGCTCTTGGTAAATGTCCACCAGCAGCCTGGGTGATGTGCTGGCTGTTGAGTGACCCCAGGTGTAGGCTTGTTCCTTGTGGAGCCGGCCTGATGGATATGAACCAAAGGAAAGAATAAAACAAGGAGAGATGACTCAGCATCGCTGTCTCTCCCACCTTGCCAGAGCTCTGGGATCTGTCATGTTCTGTAGCCACCTCCTCAGCCCGTCTCTTCTCCATGTGGGATTGGGGAACCTCACGTTGGAAAGACCCATATTTAGTTCCAGACTCAGTGGGAGGTGGTTGTGGTCTTCTGGTCCCTAAGACACTGGTTTTCTCTGCTGAGCCCCAAGGAAGAACCCGGAAGTGGTGGCTGAAACTCCAGGGAAGCTGATTGAGGCCAATAGAAAGAAGAATTTCTAGCAGCCCAAATGGCCCGGAATGGGCGGTACTCAGAATTGGACAAGCAGAGGCCAGATGGGCACTCGGGAGGGGCACTGGCCTGGGGCAAGAGGTTTGGTCCTGAAAGCCTGATAAGTCACTGAGAATGCACTGCAAAGTGATGGGTGCCAGTCAGCAGTAAGGAGCCCCTCCTCCCAAATTGGCCCAATCATTTAACAAAGCTGGCCAGGAGCAAAGCCTGGCACACAGAGCTAGGCAGAGCCCTTGGGTACTGTAGAGCGGAACTGGGATGGGGTGCAAGGCGGACTTCGGCGCAGTCAAGATGCCTGCGGAAGCACATGGGAGCTGGTGAGAGTCCATCTGAAGGTACTCTTGGGTTGGGGGCTGTCAGTTCCCTGCTAGGAGTGGAGACAGGGTGGGCTGTGCAACCTCCAAGATTTCCCCCACGGATATTCCAAGAGTGCCCTGTGCACCTGCTAGTGTCAGACCTGTTCACTGCTGGCCCCTTCTGCCAGCCGGAGGAGTTGAGCGCCCTGTGGCTGCTCCCAAACTGAGGACACCAGGGATCACAGCTGTCAGCAAGGTGTTGCGAGGCAGACGGGGAAGGGGGCCAGAGGGTGGTGAACAGGGGACATGGCTGTTCGGACAGAAGCTTCAAGACCACAGCAGAGGATGGCAGGGGCCAGGGTGAGACCAGCTAAGGGCCGAGCTAGGACCCTGGTCAGCGCATGTAAGCTCAGGACCATGGAGAGCGCCATAGGAGCCTGGTCACCAGGTGACAGCTGTCAGGGTGCATCCACACCCGGGAGGCTGCTGCCCGCCTGAGTAGCACACGAGTCACAGCCCATGGCCTCCAGGAAGCATTTGTCTTCTCTCTGGCTGGCAGCCCCCACTGGACGCAGCCTGAGCCCAGACCCCAAGGCCGTGACTGGGTCGTGCGCTTTGGGCTCATCGTCCTTCTCTTACCTCATAAGCTTATCAAGCAGAGGCCGGAGGAAGAGGTCACAAGAAGGAGGGAGGAGCAGGAAGAGGCAGGGTAGAAAGATAGTCTGCCCAGCTGGAACCTTCCGAGCATGGCCACGGCTGTGAGTCAGTACAGAAACAGGAGGCCCAGGGTGGGCTGGTCCTGCCAGCATCCTGGGTCTGGGTCAGCTTCCTACGGCCATGATTATCTGACTGTCAAGAAGCACCTGGTCCATCCCCATCACCTTCCTGCAGGAGACCCAGGGCTCTGAGGCTGGTGCAACCTACAGAGTGACTGAGTGAGTATGTGTTTGTGTGAGTGTTTGTGTGTGTGTGTGCACGCGTGTGTGTGGCCAGGGGTCTTTTAGGGAGGCTTCCAGAGACTCTCATAGTTCTTCCCTCCTTTCTGTGGAGCCCCAGTGGAGCCCAGGGAAGCAGGGCACTGTTTCCCAGCCCATCTCCCATCAGACTCAGGTTCTAACCAGGCTCCAGTTGAGCCCCCCACTCGACTCCTTGCTGCTGTTAAACAAGAAAGCACCCACCAGGCCCCAGGCCCTGCTAGGGGCTCAGCTCTGGTTGAGCCTGTGCAACTGCTGCCCTCTCCCCTCAGCTGAAGGCTCTCCCTACTCTTCTTCCAGGTGGGGCAATACCAGTAGTGGTAAGAAGAGCTAATACTCACTGGGTTCTTAATCTGTGCTAGGAGCTTCACATGGGTTATTATTGAACCCTCATTTTCTAGATGAGCCAAAGGAGGAAAGTTATTTTCACCTGCCCAAGTCCATGAAGATAGGAAATGGCAGAGCTAGAGGTTTGAGCTGGGCTGTCTGGTTCTAGGCTCTGTGTGCACACAGTTGGCGGCTCTGGTTGAAGCTTGCTCCCTGACGGCTCCCTGCCCCCAAGGGCTCGTGTCCAGAGATGAGGAGACAGATGGATGGGGAGATGGGCTCAGTGCTGGGGAGAAGGGACGGTGCGGGGCTGCGGATTGGTCTCTCTGATTCGGTGACTGAAGTGGGCAAAGCACTTAGAGAGTACCCTGCAGAGACAAGAGCTGCCTCCAGCCCAGCTCTGCCATTTTCCATCTCCATGGTGGCGATTGAGGGATGACTTCCGCCCCAAAGGCTGGTCCATCCTGCAGGTCCCGGAGCCACTGAGTGTGACTCGTCACTCACACTTCACACCAGGTCTGGCTGTTGCCTGCACCCTGTCCCTTGTCCAGACAGTGCTGCGGCCTCCTTGCCGCTCTCCCTGCTGTTCTTCAGGTGACCGTCTGTTCTCAGCAGAGCAGCCCAACTGAGCCTGGACGCTTAGCATCCTCCCGTGAAAGCCACACTCCAGCACTTCCGTTCCGCTGCCCCTCCTCCCTTGTCTTCTGGCCTCACTCTTTTTAAGGCCCACCTTGGCCACCTGATTACCTGTGAACCTGCCCACTCCTAGTCTTTATCGTTTTATTTTTCTCCAGAGCATGTCTTTCCAACATACCGTATGACTTGGCTCATTTTAGTTGCCACAGCCCCGTGCCCCGCTCACCCTTTGCTGGCTCCATGAGTTGGGGGCTCTTGTGGTCCTCATCTGCTGTGCTCCCAGGGCCAGTGCAGTGCCTGGCACTCAGTGGGTTCTCAATAAGTAGTTACTGAGTAAACGGAGGAGACAGGTTGGGTGACACCCTGCAGGGGGTCACATGGGTCAAATGCAGTGATGGCTGTTCCATCCATGGACTGCCTTCACTGGTGGACTCTCCATGGGACCCTTATCTACCCATTTGGGTTTCACCCAACTTGGGCTGAACTTGGCAGATGGAAGGGACACAGGACAGCTTTACCACTGGATGAAATCCCACTACTGACCCCACAGGATCGAGTCCGACCCTTACTAATTGTGTGTCACTGAGCAAGTTACACCATCTCTCTGGCCTTAGTCTCCTCATCTGTAAAATGGGAAAGACAGTGGTACCTGCTGCATGGTGGGGGGATCCGGTGAGGACGTGCGTCTGATATGCTTGGGACAGTAGCTGGCCTGTGTGTGTCGGTGACCATCAGCTTTATCGGTACACCTGGTGGTTCTAGATGAAGCTTTATAATGGAGGCAGAGATGCTGAAGTGGGGGCCTAGTTTGGTTCCACGGCTTTAGCCCGAAGCCAGGCCAGCAGCACCAAGGAGGGCTGTGTTCTCAGATGTAAGGAGGCAGAGGCTGGTTCGGAAACAGAACTTTCCTTCAGGTCCGGATTTGGTCGCCTTCCTAATATCCTTTGGGGAAAGTCTTGCCATCTTTCTGAGTCTGTTTCCCCATCTGTGAAAATGGTGATCACAATCCTCAGTCTCCCTGGGTGGGCAAGACTTACATGAGACCCCAGGGCCCATGCTTATTTATTTATTTGGTTTCTTGTTTATAGGCCACTCAGTCTATAAAATGTATTTGAAAATACTTGAAGATAAGATAAAAAGAGATCAGGCCAAGAACAAGTTCAAGAAAAAAAAAAAACCAACCCAGACAGCTGTGTGTAACAGTGTCCCAGAAAACTTGGCCTGTGAGGCACTGCCTTGCTCTGGGCCAGCCTCTGTGTCTTGTCAGCCTCCCAGCAGCCTGAGCCACAAGGGAGACACACTCCATTCCATGATTCTTGAGCAAGCTGGGCTGGGGCCTTATCACATGGCCTTACCCTGAAGGCCCCTGCAATTCAGAGGGGGGACCCCCAGGCCCTGGTGAGTCTGTTTTCCAAAGGGAGCAGCTGGCCAAGTGTAACTAGATCCTAAAAGCCTTCCTGACCAGGGAGCTGAGGGGCAGCTGGGTCAGTGTGACCTCAGCAGGGCTGTGGGGGCCCCTTACCTGAGTTTCTCTTACCTTCCTGGGGCCTGTGTTCACGGCTGTCAGGAGGTTTCATCTGAGTGGCAGCCCCAACCTTGCCCTTCACCGCTCGCGGCCAGTTCAGTCCAGGGAGGGCTGGGATTGGGATGTCTCATAGAGACAGGCTCCAAGTGGGGAGAAATGATCTGCCAGAAGGATCGGGGCTGCCTTGCCAGGTCCTAAAAGCCCTCGGGAGGGTCACTCTGGAGACCTCTGCCATGCTGACCTCTGTCTGCAGTGTTGCCTTGTGCCTGGTCCCTGCCCCAGCAAGAGCTCCCATCCTCCTGCCTCTACTGGGCCTCAGTTCTTTGCCACTCCATTCATCCCGCCGGCCTGGCCTGCTGGTCTGCCTTTGCCAGAGCAGGGCTAGAATCCATGGGGGGACAGGAGCTCCCTCCTGCCTCCCCAAAGCCAGTGGAGGCCAGTCCTCCCCTCTGCCCCAGGGCAGCTGACATTTAGCAGAGGTCAGGCCCCCACCCCTGATTGTCCTGCCTCCTGCAGTCAGCTGTGCTGACCCCCGCCTAAAGCCAGGCTCCAGGGTGTCTGCATTTAAACCGGAGGAGGGGGAACATCTGGGTCCTGAGGGCACAAGTACCACCCTGGCCAGCAGGATCAGCAACTAGACTGCTCCTCACTAGCGTGCTCGGGACTCCTCACCAAGGTGAGGCCGGGGAGGGTGACCCCTCCTCCCCAACATGAAAGGGTGGGAGGAGATGGTCCTTGTCCCAGATCAAACATTTCATGATTGTGCACCTTATGATCATGTAGTTTAGAGAACATTATGTTGGAGTCTTTCAGCCTTGAGCTTTGAAAGAAGTAGAAATCTGTTGAATACCTGCTGTATACCAGGAACTCTGTACCCATTTCACAGATACAGAAACCAAGGTTCAGAATGGTGAGGAGCCTGGCTTAAGTTAGGAAATGAAGGGGAGAGTATAGCAAGAAGATGCTCAAATGACCCAGAGGAAGAACCAGAAACATAGGGAAAGGCCACAGAAAGGAACATTTTAAGGGAAAGGACAGTGGCCCCCCCCCCGCCCCCCACAGGGAGATCTGTGGAAGAGAAATGAAAACACCAGTTTCTGTCCCAACCCCTCCTCTGACTCTGTAGGTCACTCCAGCCAAGGCACTGGTCATGAATTCAGTCATGTCTGACTCTTTGCAGCCCCATAGACTGTAGCCCTCCAGGCTCCTCTGCCCATGGAATTTTCCAGGCAAGAATACTGGAGTGGAAAGCCATTCCCTTCTCCAGGCGATCTTCCCAACCCAGGGATCGAACCTGAGTCTCTTACATCTCCTGCACTGGCAAGCAGATTCTTTACCACTCAGTGCTACCTGGGGAGGCACTGGTCTGACTTGGCCAAATGGATGTAACCTCCTGGCCGGTGTGCCCTCTTTCCGGGGCTGTGTGGTGAGAGTCAAAGGTGCTGCACAGGCTTGCTCGTGAGATAAAGAGCATGACTGAGTTAAGTGTGGCGTCCAGTTGAGAGTAATGCGAGCCTTTCAGTTTCTTAGTTGTGACCACATCCTGTAGCAATGTAAGTGTCCACACTTGGGGAGATGGGGTGAGGGGTGTAAAGGAACCCTCTGAACTATTTTTGCAACTTTTCTGATAAGCTACAAATATTCTAAAACAGAACATTTTTTTAATTATGAAAAAATATATATGGCTCTCCTTTCCACAACCATAAACTAACTGATAAACTGTGCAAACAAGCAGAGAATGGTCATACTCATGATCCCTCATAGAGAATGATTCATTCCAAATGAGTATGGAATATGTGAAATTTAAAAGGAAATGGTAGATTTATTTCTACTGACACGAAAATCTCTTTAACCTGTTGTCGATTGAGGAAAACCACTTGATTGGATGAGTGTTCAATAGAATAATAATTATAAAAAATATTAAGCTGAGAACAGAAAACATGCATATAAAACCAGTGATGCACCTCAAGAAGATGAATATTTATGGCTGGATATCAGTCAACTGCCTTGCATGGGGCAATGAAGGAGTTGTTATTCAGTCGCTCAGTCGTGTCTGACTCTTTGCAACCTCATGGACTACAGCACCCCAGGCTTCCCTTGTCCTTCACTATCTCCTGGAGTTTACTCAAACCCATGTCCATTAAGTTGGTGATGCCATCCAACCATCTCATCCTCTATCATCCCCTTCTCCTGCCTGCAGTCTTTCCCAGCATCAGGGTCTTTTCCAGTGAGTTGACTCTTCACATCAGGTGGCCAAAGGATTGGAGCTTCAGCTTTAGCATCAGTTCTTCCATTGAATATTTAGGGTTGATTTCCTTTAGGATTGACTAGTTTCACCTCCTTGCTGTCCATGGGACTCTCAAGAGTCTTCTCCAGCACCATGATTCAAAAGCATAAATTCTTGTGTGCTTAGCCTGCATTGTGGTGCAACTCACATCTGTACATGACTTTTGGCAAAAGCACAGCTTTGACTATATGGATCTTTGTCGGCAAAGTGATGTCTCTGCTTTTTAAATACATTGTCTAGGTTTGTCTTAGCTTTCCTTCCAAGGTGCAAGCATCTTTTAATTTCGGGGCTGCAGTCACCATCCTCTGGAGAACTTTTTCTTAATTTTGTTTATTAAATAATTTAGAATTAGAAGTGTTCCCTTGAGACCTGGAAATTTTTTCAGTGAAAAAGGTTTGTTAATATAGCCACACATACACACACACACACACACACACAAAGATAAAGGGAAAGACAGATAGACAGAAGGAGAAAGCATCCTGGACAGTGCAGGGAAGGGGCCCCATGTCCGAAGACTACAACCCACTCTCCCCCTCGCTTAGGGCCTGTCGGCCCCCTGGGTCAGGTTCTGCATTGCAGGGTTGAGCTTCTCCCAGGACGCACTCTGTTCCTGGAGTAAAGCCCAGGGACGCAGCTGGTACAATCATGGTGGGGTGGGCCAGGTGCTGGAGCTGGCTGCTGTTCTGCCAAAAGTTTTACTTTCCTTTTAGTAAACCTTTTCAAAGGATTCGTTTGAAACCACCCTTGCATACAAATAAACAATTTCAATTTTTATAGAAGATAATTTAATTTCAACATACAGTCATTAAAAGAAAAAAACAGAAAGAATAGAGAGAAGTAAAAACATATATATCACCACATTGGGCTAACAACCTACATCCAGACTTGACCATCGCTGGGAGGTCCCTGCAATCTGGAGTCCCAAATGGGAAAGGTCTTGGGTAGTACATTCACCCCATGGGTGATAATCCAAATTGCAGCTTTGAGGGCTCCTGTTTATAAGCCCAGGCCACAACCTGATACTATCAGCAGTTTGTGTTAAAGAATGCAGCTCTGGGTTGTCTTTTTTGTTTTTGTTTTTAACTTTTACAATGCTGTTTATTTCACCTTGTGAGTCACAGGATTTCATTAGACCCCAGGGGGCTGTACAGACCTCCAGGGGTTCAAGAATCCCAAGACCCACTCCCTTTCTTATTTAAAGTGCTGCCTGACTTGCTGTGCTTTCAGGCAGGCATGGAATCCAGGCAGTGTGCAAGCAGGTCAAAGACCTGCTCTCCTGCTTCTGAAGGCTGAACACGACTTTTTCTATTTTAATTTCCCTAAAAGTTGCATTCCCTTCTTCAGGAGAAGAGCCTCAGACTCCCCTCGCCAGGTCTGCAGACTCCTGACCGCTCTGCTTTCTCCCCTGTTTCCTGCAGGATGAAGATGAAACGCTACAAGCTGTTTCTCATGTTCTGTATGGCCGGCCTGTGTCTCATCTCCTTCCTGCACTTCTTTAAGACCCTGTCCTATGTCACCTTCCCCCGCGAACTGGCCTCTCTCAGCCCTAACCTCGTGTCCAGCTTCTTCTGGAACAATGCCCCGGTCACGCCCCAGGCCAGCCCGGAGCCAGGTAGCCCCGACCTGCTGCGGACCCCGCTTTATTCCCACTCACCCCTGCTCCAGCCGCTGTCGCCGAGCAAGGCCACGGAGGAGCTCCATCGGATGGACTTCGTGCTGCCCGAGGACACCACCGAGTACTTCGTCCGCACCAAAGCCGGGGGCGTCTGCTTCAAGCCAGGTACCAAGATGCTGGAGAAGCCCCCATCGGGGCGGCCAGAGGAGAAGATGGAGGCGGGCGACGGCGCCTCGTCGTCGGCGCGGGGCCCGGGCCGGCAGCTGCTGAGCGCCCGGGAGCGAGCGGGGAGCCGCGGTGGCGGCGCGCGGCGCAAGTGGGTGGAGTGCGTGTGCCTCCCGGGCTGGCACGGGCCGAGCTGCGGCGTGCCCACCGTGGTGCAGTACTCCAACCTGCCCACCAAGGAGCGCCTGGTGCCCCGGGAGGTGCCGCGGCGGGTCATCAACGCCATCAACATCAACCACGAGTTCGACCTACTGGACGTGCGCTTCCACGAGCTGGGCGACGTGGTGGACGCCTTCGTGGTGTGCGAGTCCAACTTCACAGCGTACGGGGAGCCGCGGCCGCTCAAGTTCCGCGAGATGCTCACCAACGGCACCTTCGAGTACATCCGGCACAAGGTGCTGTACGTCTTCCTGGACCACTTCCCGCTGGGCGGGCGGCAGGACGGCTGGATCGCCGACGACTACCTGCGCACCTTCCTGACGCAGGACGGCGTGTCGCGGCTGCGCAACCTGCGGCCGGACGACGTCTTCATCATCGATGACGCCGACGAGATCCCCGCGCGTGACGGCGTGCTCTTCCTCAAGCTCTACGACGGCTGGACGGAGCCCTTCGCCTTCCACATGCGCAAGTCGCTGTACGGCTTCTTCTGGAAGCAGCCGGGCACCCTGGAGGTGGTGTCGGGCTGCACGGTGGACATGCTGCAGACGGTGTATGGGCTGGACGGCATCCGCCTGCGCCGCCGCCAGTACTACACCATGCCCAACTTCCGCCAGTATGAGAACCGCACGGGCCACATCCTGGTGCAGTGGTCGCTGGGCAGCCCCCTGCACTTCGCCGGCTGGCACTGCTCCTGGTGCTTCACGCCCGAGGGCATCTACTTCAAGCTGGTGTCGGCCCAGAACGGCGACTTCCCCCGCTGGGGCGACTACGAGGACAAGCGGGACCTCAACTACATCCGGAGCCTGATCCGCACGGGGGGCTGGTTCGACGGCACGCAGCAGGAGTACCCGCCGGCCGACCCCAGCGAGCACATGTACGCCCCGAAGTACCTGCTGAAGAACTACGACCAATTCCGCTACCTGCTGGACAACCCCTACCAGGAGCCCAAGAGCACAGCGGCCGGTGGGCGGCGGAGCAAGGGTCTGGAGGGAAGGCCACCCGCCAGGGGCAAATTGGATGTGGTTGAAGGTTAAGGCTGCATGATCTTACAGGGCCAGTGGCAGGGTGGGGGTGGGGTGGGGTGTTGGCACCTGCCCCTCCTGTTGTTACCTTTCTGCCTCCTTCCACCATCTGGGTGGTTCGTCAGGGGACCAGGAGTGGAAGGTGGGGGAGTCTTTCCTACTCAAGCCCCTGTGAATCCAGGGTCAGGCCTGTGAGCTCAGAAAACACCCTTCCTCACCAGGGGAGGAGAGCAGGTGCTACCGCCCCTAGGAGTGCTGCGGCTGGGAGGTGCCTGCAGAGAGCACAGGAGGGTTCCTGGGGAGCAGGGGTGGGTGGGCAGGGTAGGGGAGGGAGCCTGCAGGAACGCCCTAGGGCAGCCGCGGTCCCCTCCAGGGAGAAGAAGCCCACCATTTGGCCTCCTGGGGCTTTGGACCCACGGTAGGAAGGGAGAGATGCCAGGAGTTCCCAGGGCTCTGTAAATAGTTGCATTCAGGCCCTGGACGAAGCAGGGACACCAAGGTGGGAGGGAATGAAAAACAGCAGCTGGGAAGAAGCTCCAGTGGATGCTTTGTAGTGTCCTCAGGACTGTTGGGCCAGAGGGAGTGGGGACCTCCACCCTTGTCTCACAGGGCATACAGCACAGATGGCCCTGTGCCCCTCAGCCCCTCTGGAGATGACACAGGTGTGGGGAAGCTGGGAAGGCTTCTTTTAGGTTCCCAAACTGGCCTTGACATTTCTTCTTACTTTTTATATCGCTGTCTTGTGGGCTGCCCACCCAGTCCTTGCAAGTTCCATGAGTCCAGTTCTCAGGCTGGGATGGGATCATCAGCCAGCCTAGTAGGTGAGATGTGGCGGGGTGGGGAGCCTCCTCCCCCATCACCCCTTCCCACTGGAACCCACAGCCTCAGCTCTCCACTGTCTCAGGTGGAGGCACCCTTGTGCCCCTTTGGGGGCTGGTTTGGGGCCAGGAACGGGCCACGAGGCTGCTCTGGGCCCACGAGGGACATTAAGGCCAGTTGTTTGTCATCTCATTCCTTAGTTGCCTCGGGGGAGGGGGGGTGTATATGTTAGAGTAGATTCTAAGCTGCTGTAATTAAGAGACCCCAAAATACAGTGGTTTCGGCAGACAGAAGCTTGTTTCTAACTTACCTCTCTGGAGGGTGGTGGTCTGGAGGGCAGCTCTGCTTTCCTGCCTTATGCCTTCCAACTCTGGATAGAGTGGTTGCTCCAGCTCCCACCATCACGTTTGCATCCATGTCCGAGGGAAACAGAGAAAGTGCACACCCTTTCTGTTAAGAGCATGAGCCAGAGATGGCACAGTCACTTCTGATGGCATCTTGCAGGACTCAGTCACTTGGCCACCGGAGCTGCAAGGGAAGCGGGAAAAGTAGTTTTCAGCTGGGTTGCCCCTTTCACCTATTAAAGGAAGGAGGGGAAAAAATGAAGGCAGAGAGGATACTTACGGGGACAAGGGGCATCTCTGACCCCCAGGGAGGAGGGGAGAGGGCAGAAGTGACTGGTGCAGTGGTGGGATCCTGCTGGCATGCTCACAGCTCCTGGATCAGCCCATCCCTGCCCGCCTCACTGGAGACCCAGGGCTGGGTCACTGAGAGCATGCAGTGGTGGGCAGGGAGGGGCGCCCCTCCCAACGGCCCCCTCAGGTGTTTACCCGGTGATGCTGGGACGCGGAGCCTGCCTGTGGAACGGTACATGTCTTTGCGTGCGTGTGTATTTATGGCATGGGTGCATGCTTGGTGTGTACTTGTTCGTGTCTGTGTCGGTGTGTCCCTGTACATATATGCCTGTGTGTGGGACGTGGGAGCAGGGCCCAGGCCTCCCTTTGCTGGGACCTGGAGCCTGTGGCCACACTTCCTGAAACTCCCCAAAATGACTGAGGCAGAAGGGCAACCTGGGGAGCCAGAAAGCCAGGCTAAAAGGGATGTGGGGGTCCGTCCATCTGTCTGTCTTTCAGTTCAAGGAGTGAGAATGCTCTCAACCTGAGGGCTGTACTGCTGCGAGCCCACGACCTCCTGGCCTCTTCCCTCCAAGCCTCTGGCCAAGACTTTCTTGGTGTGTCTTATTGGGGGTTTCCTGGGGAGCTGGTGTGGTGTGGGGAGCTGGCCGTGGAACACCCTCAGGCAGGCGGGCATGAAGCAGGCTGGGGGGCCCCCACTGTCCCTCTGGTTAAGGGGGTGTCCCAAGGGAACCAACCCCTCCCTTGGAGTTAGAGCAGTGCCCCCCAACACCCCGGCCCTTCTTGGGGCTGAGAAGTGGCTCAAGAGGTCAGGGTGTCCCTGTGGCTCCAGGTCACCCCAGGCCAGGGCCTGCCCGCCAGTCACCTCTGCCCACCTCCTGAATGGGCATCTCTGGGGACACATGCCTGAGCCCCAGCCCAGGGCCTCCCACCTTGACAGCGTCCTCACCTCACACCCCCCACACATGTGGGGAGGTTCCCCCTCCAGGCTAGCAGGGGTCCCTCGCTTCCAGTTCGCCAGCTCAGAGGCAAAGGTAAAAAGAGGGAAGGAGCTCGGACGTGCCAGACCTCACCTTCCCTCTCGGACAAGGAGGGCCAGGCGTGTTCGTGGTCACCCCCCAGTGGAGGCCTGGCCATGGAGAGCAACCTCAGCTGTCCGTGGGGTCAGGGGACCAAGACATGGGGTTGCAGAATTTCACTCAGAGTCACATCATACACTGGGAACTTCGGGGACAGGAGAGCCCTGGGCCACTCCCCTCTATAAAGGCAAACCAAACTGTGAAATGGGACGCCAGCAGGCTGCTGGCCCTGTCGCCATAGCCACCTTCCTTCCTTCCTTGGGAAGCCCTGGCCCTGTGGTCTCCAGACTCATGGAGGCCCAGCCCACCCTGGGGGGTTCCTTAGGGTGTGGTGGTTCCCACAGGCAGGCGTGGGGGAGCTTTGGGGACAAAGGTGACAGGGTGGGGAACTGGGACTTGCCCCAGCAGCAGGCAGGGCCCTGGGAAGTGTGTAATTTAAGGACACCGATAATAATAATAGTATTATTTTTTTTGTAAGGGAAAATCAATATGTACATTCTGAAATCATTTTCTCTGTAAATGGTTGGATTTCATTTCACCCTTAAAGGGATGCTTAAAGGAGAAGATAATATTAATAATAAAAACAGCTACAAAGTCTGAAGGTTGTGCTTGAGTGGCCGCTTTGGGGGTATGCTGGCACAGGAAGGGGTACGAGTGGGTGACTGGTCTTGCTGGGTCGGTGGGGGGGGGTAGTGAGCCTTCCTGAGGACTGGACAGGCAGTGGGGGGGCATTCCAAGCATCTTCATTTAGGGATGCATTTACCCCCACCCCCCACCCCGACCAAGGGAGCCTCTGACCTCCCACCAGTGGAAACGGGCCTGGAAGGGGGGTGATGATGGGTGGTCCTTTGCAGAAGGAGGAAGAGGGTCCGGGCCTGGCCACACCTTCCTGAGGTGGGCAGGGGACCCCTTTTGGGATCTAGATGAAGACCCTGGTGCCTCTAGTGAGAGGTGAGTGATCCTTCCACTATTGTGCGCCTGTCAGGGGCCCTAAGGCCACACACTTAGTGGGTGTGGGGTCAGACCTGAATTAGGGGTACCAACCCTCCAGGGCAGGTGGGGATGGCAGCCTCCAGGGATGCTCATCTCCCCTATGGAGCTAACCTGGACTTGTGCTGTAATGGTGCCTGGGCTGTGGAACGTGGGGACTTCCTGGAGGTTTATGCCAGGTCTTTTGGATCCTGGCATTGTCCTGGGCAGGGGAGCCTCTGGATATTTTCTAAGGAGAGTCTCAAAGATGAACTCTGCCTTGGGCCCTCATGGGGTGACTGTGCAGCCTCTGTCTTAGATGGAGAAACCGAGGCTGGGGTCAGGGAAGAGGAGTGACAGCAGTGTTGGTGACCAGAGCAGGGGCTAATGTCTCCTGAGCACCTGGGAAGTGCCAAGCCCTTTATGCCCATAACTGACGTCTGGACTCCTAGCCACAGCCCCAAGGCCCAGGAAGGCACCCGCAGGTGCAGGATTGAGCAGAAGTGGAAGAGAAGTAGATGCGGAAATTGAGGCTTGCATACATTCAATAAGGCGGGGAAGGGCAGTTTGCCTAACTCCAGAAACTGAGATCTTAACTGCCAAACTTCACTCAATCTCTGAGTCCATTCGGGGAGGAGGAGGAGGGTGTGGGGAAAGGTGGAGAGGATGGGGGTGATGCCAGTGCCATCATTCAGACATCATCCAGGCTTCTGACAGCCGGGCACTGTGCTGGGTCATGGGTCGCCGAGAGAGAGGGCAGTCCCTGTTCTCAGAGGGACCACAGTCAGTGGAGAACACAGGGAAGCATGACCTCAGGACTGTGAGGTGAGGCTGGCACAGAGTTCCCAGAATCCAGAAATTGGCATCGTGCAGGAACCAGTGTCGCTGTGCGTCTGTGAGCATCAAGTAAAACACATCCCCTCAACTGGCCATCCAGGTAGGTGTGGGGGCATTGATGGACTCCATGACCTTGGAGGGGGGACATATATTTTCTTCCAGACTCAGTCTCCTCTCTACCAAAATAGCCCATGGAAAGCTTTACTGCATGCAGAGGATAAAATGAAATAAAGAGAAAAGCTCGGCAACCTGGTAAACTCAATTAGGTTGGAAGAGACAAGAGCAAACGTGATGACTACAGTCAAGACCTATCATTAAAATCCTCCCAGTTTGCTTTGCAAGTGGCGGATTTGGCTGTATGCAGATAAAACCCCCAAATCCCAAAGGCCCATTATCCTGGAGCCCATTGGAAGTCTCCACCCATGTGCCCCAAATCAAGAAACACCCACAGATGTTTTGGGTTAAAACAGATCTCTGGTTAAAGCTCAAAGGAGTGAGAGGCCTTGCCCAGGGCCAGCATCCTTGACTCTTCACCTGCTATTCTGGTGAATTCCCAGTGACTCAGTTGTAATAGGAAACTAACTCTTTCAAATTAATACAGTTTTTTTAAAATTTATTTATTTATTTGGTTTTGCTGCATCTTCATTGCTGCACAGGCTTTTCTCTAGTTGTGGCACGTGGCAGCTACTCTCTAGCCGCAGTGCAAGGGCTTCTCGTTTCAGCAGCTTCTCTTGTTGAAGAGCATAGGCTCTAGGGCATTCAGGCTTCAGTAGATGTGGCAGGTGGGCTCAGTGGTTGTAGCTCCTGGCCTGTACAGCACAGGCTCAGTAGTTGAGGTCCACGTGCTTAGCTGTCCCATGGCATGTGGAATTTTCTGGGACCAGGGATTGGACCTGTGTCTCCTGCATTGGCGGGGAGATTCTTTACCATTGAGCCACCAGGAAAGCCCCCCAAATTAATATAGTCTTCTAATAGTTCAAAAAAAAAAAAAAAACGCTGTTGCTATTTATTGCTGCAACACAAATCACCCTGAAATATAGTAGATAAAACAGCAATCTATTTGCTCCCAGTTCTACAATTCAGGCTGGGCTCAGCTGGACAGTGTTTCTGATCAGCCGTGGGTGGACAGCTGCTACAGAGACATGTCCACCTGCTCAGACCTGACCTGCATAGTTTTGACAAAGGAAGGGATAACACACCAAAGAATGAGCCTGTCAGCCCACCAACAGTCACATAGACAGGACTCCCTCAACCTCACAGACCCACTGAGAAGAGGCTCTAAGAAGGACCCATTTCACGCATGAGGTCTGCTGCTGAAAAGAAAACATTGCCTGACTATGATCCCAAGGAAGCATCACACAAACCCAAATTAAGGAAAAAAAACAAGCTGGCCTCTTATATACCCTCCTATAGCCTGCAACCCGTTCCTGCAGTATTTGCAAGAAAAGCCCACCCATCCATCAGTAACACAGATCATTTTTGAAGCACCTATCCTAGACTCCTTAAAGCTTCCAGAGACAAAACATCAACAGTGATATAATTGTTATCACTGGGGCCTCGACATGTGGCCTGGCTGTCTCCATCATCCCACTGGTCAAGGCCAGAGGATTTCCTAGTCAAGTCCAACCCATCAATCCAGTCTCATGAGCTGAATTGCTTTAGCCACTAAGCTGCGGGGGTGATTTGTTACACAGTCTAATTGTGGCCCTATATAACTGATACAGTTTGCTTTCAATGAAGGATAGAAAATCCAACCCAGACTAGAAAAGCAGAGGATGAGTTTATTGGTTTGCTGGCAATAAATGTCAGTAATGGTCAAGCCTGCAGCTGCAGCTTGAGGCAGAGCTCAGTGTCACACCGCCATCCAGCTCTCTCTGCGGCTCAGCCCAGCTCCACATCCCCACCGGTGTTGCCCTCATTCTCAGGCGGGCTTACCCCTCATGCCTGTAGATGGCTGCAGAGCTCCACGGCTCACACCACCTCATCTTGTGTACTCAGCACAGAAGAAACAGAGCTCCTAAACACCCTGGGTCTGGATCTCACTGGCTTGGAGGAGGTCGTGTGATCGTCCACTGAGAGTGGAGAGGGGTTGGCATCTACTGATGGGCTTAGATCAACCGGAGCCCATTCTACGTTGACTGAAAAGGAGGGGAGATGCCCCCCCAAACTGGGGGCAAAGATGGCAACATTGGTACAGTCTCAGCTGCCTCCATCAAGCCTTTCAGCAGCCCTTGGTCAACCTGCTCTCCTGGACCATCTGTGAGATGAGGATCTTCATAGAACAGGCTTCTGGAGTGGGTGGGAGGATGCTCAGAGCTTGGGACTGGGCCTGGAGCATCGTGAGGGCTTTGTGAGTGCCAGTCACCATCATCATGACGATGTCTTCCCCCTGCATTTCCTCATGTGGTGCGCTTGACACACGGACCACGCATCCCTTCTCAACACTCCTTCCCTTAACCTCTGTGCATTTATCTTCCTCCTCCTTGTCATTCCTTCTTGGTTGCCTTTCTGGGCTCCTTTCACCCCATAGGGCTTCCCTGGTGGCTCAGATGGTAAAGAATCTGCCTGCAATGCAGAGACCAAGGTTCAATCCCTGGGTCAGGAAGATCCCCTGGAGAAGGGAGTGACAATCCACTCCAGTATTCTTGCCTGGAGAATTCCATGGACAGAGGAGCCTGGTGGGCTACAGTGCATGGGATCACGAAGAGTCGGACAAGACTGAGTGACTAACAATTTACCCCATACAGCCCTTCAATAAGGGGTCTCTCTGGGGCTTAGTCCTGGGCCCACAACTCTGCTTACAGTTCATGATTCTTATCAAGGTGTGATCAAGGGATTTCCCTGGTGGATACAGTGGATAAGAATCCACCCGCCAATGCAGGGGATATGGGTTTAATCTCTGGTTCAAGAAGATTTCACTTGCAGCAGAGCAACTAAGCCCGTGTGCCACAACTACGGAGCCCCAGGGCTGCAACTACTGAAGCCCCTGCACCTAGAGCCCGTGCTCTGGATCAAGAGAAGCTACCATGGCAAGGGGCCTGGGCACTGCAATGAAGAGTAGCCCCTGCTCTGCAGCTAAAGAGGGCCCATGCATAAGATGCAGCACAGCCAAAAATAAAGTAATTAATTAACCTAAAAATAAAGGTGGGATCAGATAAATCTCTCCAAGGAGTCCTCTCTTCTGAGCACCCTACTCATGGATCCCACTGGGGTTGAGTGTCACGGTCACCTCAAACACCAAGAAGCCAAATGGAACTCAGCTTCCCCGAAGGCTCATCTCCCAGTATGTTCCATCCTGTTGATGATGTGTCATCTTCCCAATCACAACAGCTGGAAATCTGAGAGTCATCCTTGAAAATTCCCTAATAGTAGCTACCATTACTGATCACCTACTGTATACCAGGGTTATGATTCAACCACCCAGGGTCCAAATTCCAGTTTCCAACTTGCTAATCACATGACCCTAGATGTGTTCATGTCAGCATTTGTAAAGTGGGGATGACAACTCCAACCTCAAAGCATTGGCTGGGTGTGTGTATTAAACGAGGTCTGTGAAGCAGTGGGCACAGAGCTGGGCACCCAGTAGTCAGTGCTACCTGCTGTGGACACCTGCACCTGCTTTTCTCAGTATCTCCTAGTGGGTACACCCAGCTTCCGAGGTGGCCCTGCATGGCTAAGCCAATGCGCACATCCATGGCCTGCCTGGTCAGGGCAATAGTTTCAGGGATGGACAAGTGGCCCAATTCAGGCTTAGTGATAGAGAATAAATCGCTGGAAGCTCCTAGAAAAGAAGTTCTTGGGGATACTTCCCTAATGGTCCAGTGGCTAAGACTCCACACTCCCAATGCAGGAGGTCTGGGTTCGATCCCTGGTCAAAGAACCACATGCTGCAACTAGATCCCATGTGCCCCAACTGAGTCCACACGCCACAACTAAAGATCACACATGCCAAAATGAAGAGCGAAGATTCTGCCTGCCACCACTAAGACCTGGTGCAGTCAAATAAACAAATATTCACCAAAAAAATTCTTGGGAATTCCCTGGCAGTTCAGTGGTTAGGACTCCGTGCTTTCACTGCCGAGGACCTGGGTTCAATTCCTGGTCAGAGAACTAAGATCCTGAAAACTTCACGGTGCAGCCAAAAAAAAGTTATTTTCTTTAAGAATAATAAAAAAGAACTTCTCCATCCACTACCAGAAAAAATACAGGGGTATGTGTGGAGCATATAGCTTATTATAGCACTGGCTGCTATATGGAGCCTCTGCTAAAACACAGCCAGGGACTTCCCTGATGGTCCATTGGCTGAGACTCTGCACATCCAATCTAGGCATCCCAGGTTTGATCCCTGGTCGGAGAACTAGATCCCACATGCTGCAATTAAGACCTGGTATAGCCAAATCAAAAAACAAAAAAACAAACCCACAGCCAGGACTTCTCAGCTATGTGCGCCAGTAAATTCCCTTTTGTTAAAGACACTTTGGGGCTTCCCTGGTGGCCCTGAGGTTAAGAATCTGCCTTGCAATGCAAGGGACACTGGTTCAATCCTAGGTCCATGAAGATCCCACATGCCTGGGAGGAAAGAAGCCCCTGTGCCACAACTACTTAACCCTTGAGCTTCAACTCCTGAAGCCCTCACCCACGAGTTTCAACTCCTGAAGCCTCTGATCCACGAGAGAAGCCACCTGGCCCCCCGAGCCTCTGCTGTGTCCACACCAGGTCCTTTGGGTATATGATCTCTCCCGTAATCAGAACAGTATTTGGGAAGGGTTTCCTCCCACATTCCAGTCTATGAGACGAGGTGGGGAGCCTAGGATTTCGGGAAATCAAGGGTAGAATTGCTGAGAGGCTGGGAACCGCTTCCAGCCGGATTAAGGACCAGGGCTCTACCAGCCTTCTCGTGGCGCAGCGCTGCCCCCTAGTGGGAGAGCCAGCACCCGCCTCACTTGCTCCCTCCTTTCCTTCCTCTTCCTTCTCGCTGGACACCACCCAGGATGTGAGCCAGATGATACAAATACAGGCCACAGAATGGAAAAGCAAATGTATAAAAATTAGAATTGTGGGAAATGATAAAAGAAAACCAGTCTCAGGAAGTAACACAACATGATGAAGGCGATGCTGGGGGCATGTCAGAGTGCTGAAGGTACAGCCGGGTAGGAGGTCGGGGGTGGGAGGAAGGGAAACTTCTCTCCCCTTTTACAGAGGAAATGAAGTTTCCAGAACTTGTGCCGGAAGTGCTGGAGCTCCGAGAGAAACATGAACAGAGGACTTACCTCTGGAGCATCTCTCATGTTTACACAGAGGGGCTGGGCCTCACCTTTAGGTGCCCAGTGAGACCCAAAGAGTGCCCCGGAGCTGGCCACACTCACTAACTGCTGGATGAATTGTACTGACCTGGGCACATGGTAACTCACCCTTCCTTGGGTGACCGGTCCCCCTGGCCTCTAACCTGTGGTAGTAATAACAGTGGCAGACACTGGGAGGCAGCACCCTGACCCGGAAGTCGGCAAATGCGAAGTTGTCACCATGTTCTGAAGACTTGGAGACGGCGTCCACAAATACGCACAGGAATTTGATATATGATAAAAGTGGCATGGGGGGAGAAGGATTGCTTCGTAAATATCAGACAGTCGTTTCGATAAAAGACTAATTACAATCCCTCCCTCACTCCTTGTAACAAAATGAATTCACCATAGACATAAGATTTTTTAAAAGTACAATTTGGCCAGTCTTTTCTCTCTCTGAGTGGCTGTACAGTTGAGGGCCGGGGGGCAGGGGTCAGTGGAGGAGGAAAGTTAAGCTGAATAAACTCTCAGGTCTGATATCTGTGACAGCTGCTATTGATTCTTTTCACCCTGACTCTCAGCCCAGTGACCCTCAGCCCTCCATACCCACCTGCTTCCTGTAATACTTTGCCCTTGACTGGAATAATCTTAGCTCTCTTTTCTTCAACTCTATCTGCCCCACCATACCTGGATTTTCTCCTGGGACTCCCAGGAGGTGGGTGTGGGAGCCCTGCAGGTCCCAGCATCCCCCAAGAGCCTACCTTGGCTCCCAGGCTGTACCAAGAGCTTCTGCTTCAGTTCCTTTCCTGAGCCGTGGAGGTATTTACCCTGGACTTGAGCACAGCTGTGCTGTTTTGGTTTCCTTGTTCTATATTTTAAGGTTTGGGTCTTTGTGATTAGAGCTGGGAAGATACGTCAGAGAGGGTACCCATCCTGACTCCGGTGGGCAATCATGCTTTCTCTCCGAATCCCTTTCCTTCCCATCTTGGATGAGAAAGCCTTGTGAGGCTTTGGCAGATTCAGCAGGATACAGGAGAGCAACGGGTCATGTAGATGAATGAACACCCCTGGAGAAGATGACAGGGAGCAGTGGGGATCGGCGTGCGGGGGGAGCTCAAACTCTGAGCCCAGTGCTTCCAGATCTTCTAAACATTTAAAGCCGAACTGGAAAGCTGTCTTTTATATTTGTCTGTATCTTACAAAGCTTGATGTGAAGCAAGAACATGTCTTGGTCCAGCCCAGCACGGGGACTTCCAGTTTACCCCTTGAGGAGGTGGAAGCTACATGCTTGTTCAATCGCTAAGTCGTGAAGCTGTAGTCGAGGAAGTTATAGTCAGTCTGAATGGTGCCTCATCTGTAAAATGGGTACACTGAGAGAATTCCCTTGTGATACAATAGGGCAACTCAAGTCACATCACCCCAAGCGATGAAAGATCCCATACGATGCAACTAAGACCCGAGGCAGTCAAACAAATAAATATTTTTAAAATTATGGTACATCCATATAATGGAATATTATCCAGCAGTAAAATGGAATAAACTGACATGTAACATGGATTAAGCTTAAAATAATTTTTAAAAAATGGGTACACTAGTGCACAGCCCTGGCAGGCTGTAGTAGTCAATCCATGGGGATGAAGGATGTAAAGGGAAACCAACTACCATTCCCCGAGCAGTTGCTCTGGCCTGGTCACTGTACTCAGTCTCCCTGTTTTTTTCCTAAGTCCTGAAACTCCCCGAGGTGCACAAGTGGAAAGTGGGGAGCTGGGATCTGGGCTCTGAGCCCACACATCTGCCCGCAGCCCCTACTCCTGGTGCCTGCCAAAGAGAGGTATTCAATGAACAAGCTTCCATTCCCTTTGCCCATTTCAACACCACCTGGCACAGTGTGGGCAGCAGAGATTTCACGGGACAATGTGGGAAACACCTGTCCAGGGATATCAGGTTCCAGTCTGGTAAATATAGAATCGATGACATCTGAAGATAGCAAACCCCATGAGGATAGAGTTGGCTCTCAGAGAAAGATTTCCAGGTCCCCGGCTGCTTATATTACGGAGTCTCCATTGATCCGGTTATAGCCAACGTCTCCATCATCCCGCCAATAAGAGCATCTGCATGTTCACTACACCCAGAGTCTCCCTGGGTAGGCTGGGGCAGGTTGGTGGGCTGGGTTGAGCTTTCTGTCTTGTTCAGTCGCTAAGGCACATCTGGCTCTCTGTGACCCCAGAGACTGTAGCGTGCCAGGATTCCCTGTCCTTCACCATTTCCCAGAGTTTGCTCTGAAGAGCAAGAAGAGTCTGGGGGAGCGGATCTGAAGGGCAGACACCCAAGGGGCCTTCCTCTTTCCCTCCTAAAAATAATGTTCTCTAGAACAGGAGGGTCAGGGGAGATATAAAAGTTCCCTTGGTCTTCCAGCTGGGAATGTCACCAATTACTTATGTGGGTCACGAAATTGCTTCCTTAAAGAGCAAAGTAGGGCAGCCTCAAAGAGTTGGAAGAATACACATTTTGGAGTAAGACAGACCGGGGCTCCACAGTGAGCCTCTCAGCTGCCTGGCTCGGTGTTTTAGGGAAATGCCTGAACCTTTCTCGGCTTTGCTTATCATCACCAGGATAATCATGTTGACTCAGCATGGATGTTTGGATTAGACACAAGGCAACATTTATAAAGTACTTAGCCAGGTGTCTGGCACACAACAGATGCTTCATAAAGGTACATGTAGGGTCAGCTGCCATTTCGGATGTTTTTCCCACACCAATCCAGCCCTCGGGGAATGATGCCCACGATCCCAGATGCCACACACATTATTACTCCTAAATCTTAGCCTCCTCAAGGCCCCTATCTGGGTCCCTCCCTTTCATAGATGTTCCAGGGGTCCACGGTCTCCCCAGTATTGATGGGGCTCCCTCTGTCATGGGAGATCTTCTTTTACCTGAGTGGAGACTCTAAACCCCAGAAAACTGCCTTCTTTTAGAAACATGGAAAGCCTGGAAGATGCTCTTGAATAGGTTGGAGCAGGGGAAGCAACAGGGCATTACTCAGGCAGGACCCCAAGGCCATGGTTGACCCTCTGTCTCACTCCCCCATCAGCAAACTGTGGCCCTACCTCCAAATACTTCCTGATCCGACCACTCCCCTCCACATGCTGCCCCCTGGTCCAAGCCCCTGTCCTCTCTCCCCTGGGGCTTTGCAGCAGCCTCTTGACCAGTCACCCTGCTTTAGCCCTTTAGCCTTCCAGTAGTCTCCAGTCAGACTGATCCTGTGAAAATGGAAGTCAGGGACCCCTTTCGAAAAGATGACACCAAAAGTGAAGAAGAAAGCCCCTGCCCTCCCAGTGATTTCAAAACAGACTTTGAAGATCAGGAGGGCAGTGCTGAATTGCATCCAAAGACACACACACAAAAGAAGATCCACATGTCACCCACCTTCTGGAGGACCAAGACACCATGGCTCCAAAGGCAGCCTAAATGTTCTCGGAAGTGCACCCCCAGGAGAGCCAAGCTTGGCCACTGTGCCAGCACCACATTCCCCAGGCCACTGGATCCGCCTTGAAAGAGATAGTAGACAGCGACACACTCATGTTCTTTGTGGAGGTCAAGGCCATCAACACAGGTATCAGACAGGCTGGGAAGATGCTTTTATGACATCACTTTAGCCAGGCCAACACCCTGATGAGGTTTGATGGAGAGAAGAAGGCATACATGTTTGACTGGCCCTGTAATGCTTTGGGTGGTGCCAACAAATTGTACCATCTAAACTAAGTCCAGTTGGCTAAATCTAAGTATACTAATACTAATTCTAAGTATTCTAAGTATACTTAGAATTCTAAGTATTAGTATACTTTTTTTTTTTAAATTTTAACCACAGGCAAACTAATGGATGTCAGATCCCATCATTCAGTTCAGTTCAGTTCAGTTCAGTTGCTCAGTTGTGTCTGACTCTCTGCGACCCCATGAAACACAGCACGCCAGGCCTCCCTGTCCATCACCAACTCCCGGAGTACACTCAAACTCATGTCCACAGAGTCGGTGATGCCATCCAGCCATCTCATTCTCCGTCGTCCCCTTCTCCTCCCGCCCCCAACCTTTCCCAGCATCAGAGTCTTTTCCAGTGAGTCAACTTGTCGCATGAGGTGGCCAAAGTATTGCAGTCCCATCATTACTTTACTGCAAATTCTGTGGTGGCTCCTGTCTCAGATGGTCTCCTCTCCCTAAGGACCTCCTGTCTTGCCTCTTCTCCACCTCTTGCTCACTTTATTCTCCCAGGCACTGGCCTCCTCCCTGCCTGCTCCTAGGATAGACTAAGGGCCCACCTGAGTGCCAATACCTGGAATGCCCTTCCTGCAGGTCCTACTCAGGCCCTCTTATCAGACAGGCTTTCCAGCAACATTCCAGGTATAAAAGCAGCTCCTTTCTCTCCATCCTCATGCATTATTTTTCCTCCCAATTCGTATCACTTCCTTTTACATCTGCCCCCTTGGGAAGATGAGGACTTGATCTCATCTCATCTGCCACTCCTGTGGCAGCGCATGGCACGTAGTTCTTCATTCACTCAGTATGTGTGACTCTTTGTGACACCACGGACTGCAGCACACCAGGCTTCCCTGTCCTTCACTGTCTCCTGGAGTTTGCTCAAACTCATGTCCATTGAGTCAGTGATGCCATCCAACCATCTCATCCTCTGTCACCCCTTCTCCTCCTGCCCTCAATCTTTCCCAGCATCAGGATCTTTTCCAGTGAGTCAGCTTTTCAAATGGGGTGGTCAAAGTACTGGAGCTTCAGCTTCAGCATCTGTCCTTCCAATGAATATTCAGGGTTGATTTTCTTTTGGATGGACATTCAGTTCAGTTCAGTCGCTCAGTTGTGTCCGACTCTTTGCGACCCCATGAATCACAGCACACCAGGCCTCCCTGTCCATCACCAACTCCCGGAGTTCACTCAAACTCATGTCCATCGAGTCAGTGATGCCATCCAGCCATCTCATTCTCTGTCGTCCCCGTCTCCTCCCAGCCCCAATCCCTCCCAGCATCAGACTCTTTTCCAGTGAGTCAACTCATCGCATGAGGTGGCCAAAGTATTGGAGTTTCAGCTTTAGCATCAGTCCTTCCAATGAACACCCAGGATTGATCTCCTTTAGAATGAACTGGTTGGATCTCCTTGCAGTCCAAGGGACTCTCAGACCCCAAACAAAGACTTGTGCAAGAATAATTGGATGGGTGGGCAACTGTTCTGTGAGTGCCCACCCATTCCTGCCAGATGCCTTTTAACCCTCACAAAGACTGAGAGGGACTGAAAGGGGTTAGGAAAGTTGCCAGGGGGCAAGCTGCTCTCTTTAAGGTAGAGCTGAATTTGGAGAAGGCTGGGCCTGATTCCAAAGCCTGCCTCTTCCCTCCCCTTCTGAGACACTGAGGGGGTCGGGGGGAAGGATGAAGAGGGCTGACAAATTCCATAAGGACATGGCTCCTGCCCTCAAATCTGATGAGAGACAAAAAGTAATGGAGAAATTAAAAAACAGTGCCTAGCAAATAACAAGCGTCAATAAACATGTTTCTGGACTTCCCTGGTGGTCCAGTGTCTAAGATTCTGCACTCCCAATGCAGGGGGCCCAGGTTCCATTCCTGGTCAGGGAATTAGATCCTACAAGTCACAGCTAAGAGTTTGCATGCCTCAACAAATATCCTGAGCGCCCCAACTAAGACCCGGATTAGCCAAAAAAATATTAAAAAAAACCCCAAACAACACATTTCCTTGAAGGAGAGAAACCCTAACTGCGATGTGCAAACAGTTCTGTGGGACCCAAAGGAGACACCTAGCTGTGTTGGATGAGGGGCGCGGAATGAGCTGGAGAAGACTTCTAGATGTTTGAGGAGGACCTTGAACGGTAGGTCTTTGACAGTCGAGCGGTAGCAGCATGGAAGGATGAAAAGAGAGCAATCTGAAAGAGCTTTAAAAGCCACAGCAGGGAACATTGTTAGTGCTAAACCTCTCCAGGGACCCTCCACGGCTCCAGCCTGAGATCAGCAAACAGTGCTGGGGCCTGACAGGTTACAGAGCTGACAGCAGTTTGGGGGACCACCCCGCACAACGGCTGATCCCCGCTTTCCCCTTCTCTCCCACGGGACCACTTGTCCGCGACCCTCTAGGGCCCTCTGGGCGGGGTCCAAATGGCCTGGCCAGACCCATCTTTAGGTGACGTCACCTACAGAGGCGGGACTCAGGACTGTGGGCGGGGCCCAGCGAGGGGGCGGGGCCCGATGCGGCTCCTGGCCACACCCCGAGAGAGGCCTAGGCAGGGGAGACCGGAAGTCCTCCCGCCACCGTCGGCCTCCCGGCTCCCTTCGGTTCCTCCTCTCAGCTCCGGGCGCAAGGTCGTGGCCCGGAAGTAAAGGGGCCATGTTGGTGGGTGACCCCAGGAGAGGTACCGGGCAGGAGGCGAATCTCGAGTAGAGGAAGTGCGCGCGGTCCTCAGGTGAGTGAGGGGAGGAGTGAAGGCCGGGGTTGGGGGTTCGCCACGCCTTCTCTCAGGGTCGTTGTTTGTCCCCAGCCCGGCCGGGGCCCACACTATCGGCCTGACCACCGGGGGTCTCGCTCCAGCTTACTCTGGGTTTTCCCCTGGAGGCCGCTCCAGGGCTCCGCCCCAACCTCCGGAACTCTCCCGGTGCCCCAGAGCCGGCCTGCCCCAGCCTCAGGGTCTCTCCACCCCGGTTCGGTGCGATCCCCCCAGATGACCTGGGGACCCTCCAGGGCCCAGCCGCCCGTTCGCCGGTAGACCTTGTAACAGCTCTTGCATGCCAGTTGCCTCCTACTTCGTACAACACTTTTCTGTTGATTTCTGGATTCACTCTGACCCACTCAGGGAGACCCTTGGCGCCAAGGGACGCTCTTCTGCAGTTGAGGGTAAAGGGACGAGGACTGTGGCTTGCTCACGGTCGCGCAGTGGGCTCGCAAGGCCGGAGGCTGACGGTAGCTGACTTTGGGCCCAAAGTCCAGACCTTTTTACCAGTCAGAAACCTCTCCCATTCAGTCTCATTTCTTTAGTTCAGAAAGAGGGGTGATCATTTTTTCCACACAGGGACGTTGTTAGCGTCCTTCCTTGAGTTTATTTTTTGAGCCCTCGGTATGTGCCAGGCGCTGAACTGGGAGTTTGTACAGCACCTAGAAGTGCTGTATGCATCGTAAGATCCCAGCAAACGGTGGTTTTCATTCCACTGGCAGGCAGAGTGGGGGTCGGAAGTGCATCCCCCACCCTTTACAGCCCTGCCTGTGGGTGAGTTACTTCTCTCTGGGAGCATCAGTTTCCTCCACTTAAAATGGGGATACTGGTGACACTAGAATTGTTGATGGAATGAGATGTCACGTGGGACCTGCTTGGCCAGTGCGTGCTATATAGTAAACACTCAATAAATATTAACCATTGCTGTTATGAACCCTGTCCACTTCATAAATTCCTCAGGTTAAATGTGATAATGGATGACAAAGCACTTTACAAATGGTAACACTCTGTGGTTCTGTAAGGGTTTATTGTTACTGAAGGTAGATGATGGTGGTTTATGTGTAACTAAATCTGATACTTATTGAGCACTTACAAACACACAAGGGGAGGTAGCATTAATTATAGCTGCCCCAATAGATGGCTTGGCATATGCTGAGTGCTATTCTAACCACGTTTAATCCTCATACTAACCACATGGAAAATAGTTTTAATCCTCATTTTACAAATGAGGAACTAAGGCAAGCCCAGAGAGGTTAAGAAACTTGCCCAGGGTAATCAGCTTACTAAGTGTTGGTGCTAGGATGTGAGAGTTGGACTGTGAAGAAAGCTGATCGCCGAAGAATTGATGCTTTTGAACTGTGGTGCTGGAGAAGACTCTTGAGAGTCCCTTGGACTGCAAGGAGATCGATCCTGGGTGTTCATTGGAAGGACTGATGCTAAAGCTGAAACTCCAATACTTTGGCCACCTCATGCGAAGAGTTGACTCATTGGAAAAGAGTCTGATGCTGGGAGGGATTAGGGGCGGGAGGAGACGGGGATGACAGAGAATGAGATGGCTGGATGGCATCACCGACTCGATGGACATGAGTTTGAGTGAACTCCGGGAGTTGGTGATGGACAGGGAGGCCTGGCATGCTGTGATTCATGGGGTCGCAAAGAGTCGGACACGACTGAGCAACTGAACTGAACTGAACTGATGGTGAAGTGATATTACATGTGCTTCTTCCCTGGTGGCTCAGATGTGAAGAATCTGCCTGCAATGCAGGAGACGGGGGTTCAATCCCTGGGTTAGGAAGATCCGCTGGAGGAAGAAATGGCAACTCACTCCAGTTGCCTAGAGAATGCCATGGACATAGGAGCCTGGCAGGCTACAGTCCATGGTGTCACAAAGAGATGGACATGACTGAGCAACTAATATTTTCACTTTCTTTCACTTTACATGAGATATCTCAGGCAAGTTTCAAAATAATCCTATGGGGTAAGTACTATTAGCATAAAAGTACATAGCAGTATATAAATGTTGATAGCATTATCTCCATTTTACAAGAGAGGAAACTGATGCTCAGAGAGGTTATGTACTTTGCCCAGAATCATATGGCAGGTAAGTGGCAGAGCCAAAATTCAAGCCCAGGTAGTCCAGCTTCCAGTCCCTGACCTTTCAGCGTAACTGGTAGTTTCCCAGAAGGAGGAGTTTGTAGGGTGAGATCTAGTGTGACCTTGAGGGTATCTCTGAGACCTGGATTAAGAACTACAGAATTACTGATGACTCAGATGGTAAAGCGGAGAAGGCAATGGCAAGCCACTCCAGTACTATTGCCTAGAAAATCCCATGGATGGAGGAGCCTGGTAGGCTGCAGTCCGTGGGGTCGCTAAGGGTCGGACACGACTGAGCGACTTCACTTTCACACATTGGAGAAGGAAATGGCAACCCACTCCAGTGTTCTTGCCTGGAGAATCCCAGGGACGGGGGAGCCTGGTGGGCTTCCGTCTATGGGGTCACACAGAGTCGGACACGACTAAATTGACTTAGCAGCAGCAGCAGATGGTAAAGAATCAGCCTGCAACAAGAGAGACCTGGGTTCAATCTCTGGGTCAAAAAGATCCCCTGGAGAAGGGAATGGTTGCCCACTCTAGTATTCTTGCCTGGAGAATCCCATGGACAGAGGAGCCTGGTGGGCTACAGTCCATGGTTTTGCAGAATCAGACACGACTGAGCAACTAACACTTTCACATTTCACTTTCATAGGCCCTTCTGGGCTTTCCTGGTGACTCAGTGGTAAAGAATCCACCTGCCAGTGCAGGAAATGTGGGTTCGATTCCTGGGTGGGAAAGATCCCTGGAAATGGCAACCCACTGCAGTATGCTTGCCTGGAGAATCCCATGGACTGAGGAGCCTGGCAGGCTACAGTCCAAAGTGTCACAAAGAGTCAGACAACTGAGCAACTGAACAAGAACAACAATGTAGTCCCCTTCTATCATTAATTCTGATTCTAGACTTCTCTTTCTTCCCTCCTGTGTATAGCCTGACGCCCAGCCCCTGTCAGTCCCCCATGGCCTCATGGAGCCGAGAGGCGGTGCTGAGTCTCTACCGGGCTCTGCTTCGCCAAGGCCGACAGCTTCGCTACACTGATCGAGACTTCTACCTTGCCTCCATCCGCCGTGAGTTCCGGAAAAATCAGAAACTGGAGGATCCTGAGGCCCGGGAGAAGCAGCTGGAAAAGGGCCTGGTCTTCCTCCACAGCAAGCTGGGAGGGATCATTTAGGATCCTCTCCTTTCCCCTCCCATCCTAATTCCAAGGGAAAGAGGACACAGGTGCCTTCCAGAGACACGCCTGCCTCTCTCCCACCTCCACCTCACAGATGCATTAAGAAGCCTCAGGTAGGTAGGCCTGTGTTCCTATAGTTTTCATTTTTTTCTGATACAGGGGACCAGGAAAGGGAGAATCTTTCCTTTTAGTGGCCAAAGTTCTTTAGGCATAATGAAGGAAATACCAACATAAATAACATAAATAAATGTTCCCTTGTAAAATGTTCCCAGTTAAAAAGGCCCTTAGTTTCAAGTCCTACTAGGAGATCATTTTTCTTCATAGAACATTTAATGTATGAAAATGCTAGAAAAGTTACTGATTAAGACTTAGATTTTGTTCCAGCTGGCTCATTCTTCAGTGGATTCATTTCTCTTGAGGGTTAGATCATGTTCCCCCAAACATAACTGTGTGGTTTGGTCACTAAATCCTGTCTGACTCTTTGCCACTCCATGGACTGTAACCCACCAGGCTCCACTATTCATGGCATTCTCCAGGCAAGAATACTGGAGTAGGTTGCCATTTCCTTCTCCATGGGATCTTCCCAACCCAGGGATCAAACCTGGGTCTCCTGCATTGCAGGCAGATTCTTTACCAGCTAAGCCACCAGGGAAGCTATAAACACAACTATACTCTGTTTCAAAAGTCTCTAAAGCAAGCATAGTGTTCATACCTCAGAGGACTGCCTTCCTGGCACTACTGCTAACAACTGGGATTTAGGGCAAATCACTCAATCTGTCCAGGCCTCCACTTCCTCATCTGTAGATGAAATGACATCCCCCTCCAGTATTCTTGCCTGGAAAATTCCATGGACAGAGGAGCTTGGCGGGCTACAATGGGGTCCCAAAGAGGACACGACTGAGCACCACCACCACTTCTTCAGCTTATTGTAAGAATTAATGAGAAAATGCACACAGAGTGCTTTAATAGTTCTTGGCCAGTGGTATGTGAGCTGTTTTCTCTCATGCCATGTTATCAGCAAGTTCCACTGTAACCTGATGATTGTATTTAATTCAGCAGCTTTCCCAGAGGGCCTGCCCTGGCATCATGGTAGGCTCTCAGGTAGAGATGAACGATGTGGCCCGTCTAGGGACAGGTCTGATGTGGCGATCCGCAGGAGGTAGCTCTGGACTAGAGGTGGGTCAAGAGCTTATAGACAGGGAAGGGGTCAAAACTACCTGGAGAGCAGGGCAGGAGCTGGGAAATCAAAGATAAATGTAGGAAAGAGGACATTGGCAGTCTGCCTCAAACAAAAAGTAGAAGCTCATCAGGCAGATGAGCAAGAATGAGCAAGTGAGGAGGTGAAAACCACATTTTGTAGTCTGGAAATTTGAGTCTCGAGTAGCTCGAAGGACTGATGCTAAAGCTGAAACTCCAATATTTTGGCCACCTCATGCGAAGAGTTGACTCACTGGAAAAGAGTCTGATGCTGGGAGGGATTGGGGCGGGAGGAGAAGGGGACGACAGAGAATGAGATGGCTGGATGGCATCACCGACTCAATGGACATGAGTTTGAGTGAACTCCGGGAGTTGGTGATGGACAGGGAGGCCTGGTGTGCTGTGATTCATGGGGTCGCAAAGAGTCGGACACGACTGAGCGACTGAACTGAACTGAAGGCAGGTGACTGGAGTTGAGACTGAGCCAGGTCTGGAAGGACATCACGTCTCCTGTTGAGGAAGTCATGACATCTGATGGGGGAGTGGTGGGCACCACAGCTTTGTCAGCCGGGGAGTGGAGTGGATGAGGGGTCAGGGCAGTGGCAGCATGCAGAATAAATCGGTGAGAGGCCCCAGAGGGGGTGAATCTCAGCAGATGAGTGGAGGGACTGAGGCAGTGGCGTGGCTGCATGTAGGTACAATGTGGGCAGCAGGCGACTTTACCAAGTGGGGGCTGGTGCAGCAGGAGGAGAGAGAATGAAGGATGACGTTGAGGTGGAAGGCATGCCAGCTGGGTGGAGGGTACTGTTTTCAACAGAGAGGGAAGGCAGGAGGAGCCTTCTGTAACAGTTTTGGGTTCTCCTCAGCCAGTGGGTTGATTGGCAGACCTGCCTTTGGGAGTAAAGAGCAGGTGGGACGTGATGCCCACGAGGGCCTGCCTGCATAGGGAAAGTGGAAGTGAGTACTGAAGACTTTGTGTTCAGAGTCTATTTTGAGTGTGAGTCAGGTTACAGGTTGCTGCCACTACCTCCTTCAAAAACAAAAAAAAAGCCATAGAATTAGTAGCTCATTGGTGGAACAGGTGGGTTGAGTCCGGTCTGTCATCTGTCAAGTACTGCTGGCGCTGGGGGCAGTGAATGAGCCAGAATGTCACTGGGGCATATGCTCTAGTGGTGTGTGGAGAGCAGATGGGTACAGGGTGGGGCTGCAGGCTGTTTGGGACCCCTGTAAACTGCACCCCAGCACTGTGAGCTCCAGGTTCAACTCGTGACTGCCCAACTTACTCGCATGGTGACTTTGGGCCAATTACCTGACCTCTGCCTCAGTTTCTTCATCTGACAGTGGGAGATAACAATGCGACCGACCTCATGGGATTGTTGTGAAGAGGAAGAGAGCAAAGGGGGGAGCCCAGCACATGCTCAATGTCTGTTAGTTCTTATCATGCATACTTAAGCCAGCTAATGTTTAGTTTGAATCTTACGACCTTTTCAAGTAAAAGAAGTTGGAATGTTCAAAGTTCTGTGTCATCATCCTAGGAAGCCACAGGACCACTGTTACTCACCACCCCCACCGCCAGTACACGGGGTGGTGAGCATGTCCGTCCCCGTTCTCGTATCTGAGACAGGTTAAACACCGTGTCTGAAATGTTAGCAGAGTTCACATTCTGCACCCTCAGCCCTGCCACCGCGACAGTGGTTCCTCCTCTTTTTTAAATACTGTAACTATTTGTATGTGTACAGTTCAGTGGTGTTAAGAATATTCATCTTATGATGTAACAGATCTCCAGAGCTTTTTCATCTTGTAAAACTGAAACTAAACCACAGGGCTCCTTCCTAATTGCGCAAGGACCCAGGCTCCTTCCCCCTTGTTAGGCAGAGCTCCTACCCTTCACTGGCTCCCAGCTAGTAGAGCACAGCCTGAGTGGACGGTATACTGTGGATAAGCAGTTTCAGCTGGAACAGGTTGAGATAGTTTTAGAATAGAAACTCTGATCTCCCTGGGGGAGCTTGTGGATGTTCTCTCTTGCTGGTTGCTAGGTCGTCAGCACTACCTGGTCCTTGGATGGGGCAGGGAATATACTGCACTGGTGTAGAAAAACCATTTCCCAAGTCTGCTCAGCGTAATAGTTTTGGTCTCAAGCCCAGGATGGCATCAGTGTGGATTTCAGAGACCGTTCCTGGCTCCATCTCAGAAGGTGAAATGGACCTCACAGGACAGTCTGGCTTGCTGAGTGCCTTCTGAAACATGACCTTTGTCCTGTGGATGGAGATCGTAAAGGCTTAATGATAGCCCACTTTTGTAGAGTCCTTTTACAGTTTATAAAATGTTCACGTACAGTATTTTAGTAGCTGTGTTGTCCTCACTGCAACCCTGTGATCTAGGCCATGCAGGCGTCATTATCCCCTTTACACAGCTGAGGGGCTGAGTAACTCATCTGAGGTCACCAGCTCATTAGTCAGGGCTCAATGGCAGGTTCTCAAGATTTCTGACTCTAAAATCCAGCCTCTTCCCGTGTGCCACCTCACTGCCTCGTTCTCACCAGCCATCAGAGGGTCAAGGACTAAATGGCCCAGAGAGGCTCCTTCCATCTTCCTCACAGAGGGGAGCTGGGCCCTTCTTGCTCTACTGTATCGCATACAAGGAGCATTTAGGAGATGGTTCTCCCTATTGTAAATACATCCCTAAAGAGCCTTTTGTTTTTAAAGAAATAAAACGGTGGTTGGAATAGAAAATGGCAACCCGCTCCATTATTCTTGCCGAGAGAATTCCATGGACAGAGGAGCCTGGCAGGCTGCAGTCCATGGGGATGCATAGTCAGACACGACTGAGCATACACAAAAAACAGTGGTCATCATTATGTATGGGGAACTGTACCTGTCAACTGTGTCCTGATTGTATTAGTTTGCCTTGGGGACATTTATGTCCCACCTCTGTCTCAGTGGCTGCTGGAGGGGCGATGATGGCGAGAGTTCCTGCCTGACTCCACCTGCAAATACAGAGTTGCCCTCTTCTCAGCCTGGCTTGCTCTGAGCGTGGAAGTGGAAGTATATTTAATTTGGCCAAGTCTCTCATTCTGTCCCTGAACCTGAAGCAGATACTAACTGCAGAAGGTGGAGAAGAGAACAGAAAAGTGCCAAGGTGGTGAATTCTAGTTAGAGAAAAAGTAATGCTTGACTGCAACTCCTGCTGAAACAAGTAGGGTCAGAAATATTCCTTTCTTGTTGATGAGGGAGGCCTGAAGCATGCGGTGTGAGATGAGTAGTACTCGGCTGTAAGGGCGTTAGAAAGAAGTTGCTTCACACTGGACGGTGCACCAGTGATCTTGTCTCTCTGTCCTCCCATTCTGGGTATGCGGGTGAATGGTACACAGCTGTTTATAGGTAGCTCCTGGCATACAGGACACGGGAGCTAGAAGAGAGAAGCAGTGTGAAGCACCGTGTTCAGATCTGAGCTGCTCTGTCTTTCTTCCTCTGGGTCGGGCCCAGGCTTTTAAGTCCATGGGAAATGGGTTTTTTGGGGGATGAGGGGAACTTCAGTCAGGATGACCCCGTTGTTGCCAGGGAACAAAGGTGAGCTCACCCTGCATGAACACTGTACGGAGGCCAGCCTCGTCTGCATCGTGCCTGTGAGTTCCACTCGGGTGACCACATTTTTAGTTCATTTTTCGGGTGCATGTGGACACGTGGATCTTTTTGTTTGCCAGTTAATAGCTCAGTCTCCAGCGACTGTTGTGTGCCTTCTCAGTCTCTGTCCAGTGCCAGGCTCACCTGCGCTTCTCGTGGTCCTCCTGCACACTCTCCCCAGGAAACAGCCTTTGTCAAGTGGGACTGTCCACAGAGCCCTTTTCTTCTCTGCCCTTCCTCACACGTGGGCTCGTAGTTAAGTCTCCGTGTCTGTGTTGTTGTCACCGTGATTCGCAGAAAGTACGCAGAAAAGGAACAGTTTGATCTGGGCGAGGGTAGACATGATAGAGGAGGAAAAGCATCGTGCTAGGAGTTGCGAGCTGTGCATGTGGCTCTGTCATTCCTTTTCTCTGAGACCTCTGACAAATCACCTCCCTGTGTGTGAGGTGATGTGATGGGACTAGATGGGCCGCCTCTAATTAAATTAGACCTTCTCTGCTGTGACTTTCCACAAGCAGTGGCCAAAGGATCAAAGCACTATCTGCACTATAGTGTTGGGAAAGGGTCCGGAGGATTGTGTTGTGTCGTGGGGTCTTCACTCTAATACAGGAAAGGGTTCACTGTGAGCTTAGTGCTCTCTATAATCTCAATAGCTGGGTGAGGTGCTTTTCACATAACTGTCATGATCATTTCCTCCACCTGCATCCAGGTACATCGAGGACATGCTACCTCCCTCCTGGCCCTCGAGTGTGGAGTGCTAGAGTCAGGAGGATTTGGTTTGCTGGAACTCAGGAGTACCCTGGACTGGCCCGAAGTGGGAGGGAGGAGGAGGCCTGGTTCTCAGGGTTGCCGGTGGTGACAGCTTCTGCCTTCGTCCTCAGGTGCGCAATGGCAGGCTCTGGGGAGCGCAAAAGCAAGAAAGATGACAATGGCATCGGGACGGCCATCGATTTTGTGCTCTCCAATGCCCGGCTGGTGCTGGGGGTGGGAGGAGCAGCCATGCTGGGCATCGCTACGCTGGCGGTTAAGCGGGTAAGTGCACTCAGCCTGGGCCAGGCATTGGAGAGGTGGTGAGGCTGCCAAGTGGAGCTGACCTAGAATAAGACCATGATACTGCTAATGGGAATTTAATGTGGCAATTTGACATTATTAGACGAGACCTTAAGAGAATTAAGTAAACGTGCTTCTAGGATCCTGCTATAAAGAAACTGTTGGAAATAGAAGAAAGAAGTTTATCCCAGGGTTACATTGCAAATAACCAAAATAGCCTTTTGT
Organism: Moschus berezovskii; assembly: GCF_049115385.1. Lineage (NCBI taxonomy): Eukaryota > Metazoa > Chordata > Mammalia > Artiodactyla > Moschidae > Moschus > Moschus berezovskii. The sequence goes on from NC_142465.1 coordinate 114,742,588, forward strand.
GCCCACCTTACTTAAAGAATAGCAGCACCCTCACCACACATATATTTCCTGTTTCCCTTTCCCGCTTTACTCTTCATACCTGTATCTGCATGCCTTAGCTTGTTGATGGTGTATGGCCTGAATCCCTGTACTGGACTGCAGACTCCGTGAGGGAGGAATTGGGTCAGGAAACTGCTTTATTTTGTGCACCTAGAACAGTGCCTGGCACAGAGTAGCCATTCAGTGATGTGTTTGTTAAATAAATGGATTGCTGTTTGACATTACGGTGCATTGATAAGGTACGGTGTTGTATCATCAGAAATTGTACCATATTGTTCAACTCTGATTCATTCTTAGTGATATGGGGAGTGATAAAAATGACAAGTAAAAAATCAGTTTTTCAAGGTATATATAGAGGAAGATGCTAATTACATAAATACATATTTCCAGAAAGAAGTATACCAAAATATTAATAGTTATTTTCTGGTGTGACTTCCCTGGTGGCTCAGGCAGTAAAGAGTCCACCTGCAATGCAGGAGACCTGGGTTTGATCCCTGGGTTGGGAAGATCCCTTGGAGTAGGAAATGGCAACTCCAGTATTCTCGCCTGGAGAATCCCTTGGACAGAGAAGCCTGGCGGGATACAGTCTATGGGGTCACAAAGAGTTGGACACAACTGAGCAACTAAGCACACAGCACAGCAGTTAGGCTGTTAGACCCTGTTGTGTCCCGAAATGGGTGCTGCTGGGCCTGGAAAGGCTGAGCTCCTGCAGCACCAATGGGGCTTGGCTCAGTTGTTGGCTGCTCCTCGTGGGGTCAGGCTGGTGCCTGTGCCCCCAGGACAGAGAGGTGGCCCTGTGGACAAGCCCAGCAGTCGGGGAAGCCCGAGGCCTGGGTAGAGGAGGGGGTGTCCCCAAGTCACCCAGCAGGCTCTTATGAGTAGAACTAACAGAAATTCTGAGGTTTTTCTTTTTTGGGTTGTGACATACTTTATGGATAAATGTGTTTCTTACTTATTTATATGATCTAGTATTTCCTGAGATTTTCTGTGTGGAACAAAGCATTCCATAATCTAGGATAAAATAACATTATTGAAAAGTAGTAGTGGAACTCATTATGGCAGAACTGGTGGGAAGCAGGTAAGAAGGTCCACGTGCTGGGTGTTCTCTGCTCTTTCAGATGTATGACAGGGCGATCAGTGCCCCCACCAGCCCCACCCGCCTGAGCCATTCAGGGAAAAGGAGCTGGGAAGAACCAAACTGGATGGGCTCTCCCCGACTGCTCAACAAGGACATGAAGGCAGGACTGAGCAGGTCCCTGCAGGCCCTTCCCACTGGCTCCTCTGCCTTTGACACAGGTGAGGAAGACTGTAACCCTCTGGGACTCACCTTGGGCTCTCGGTGCTACTCTTGGCCTCAACATGTTTCTTAAGGACACACGCACCAGGCGCCATGCTTGCCTTTTGTGCTAAGCCCTTCTCCTCTCTGGGGCTGAGGCGGCTGTGGATGAGCAAGCATGGGATGAGCTCACGGGCCTCTCTCTCTTGCCTTGGCAGATACATTCTGCCCGCCCCGGCCCAAGCCATTGGCCAGGAAGGGCCAGGTAGACTTGAAGAAGTCACGACTCCGCATGTCCCTGCAGGAGAAACTTCTTACTTACTACCGGAACCGGGCGGCCATCCCTGCTGGCGAGCAGGCTCGGGCCAAGCAAGCTGCTGTGGACATATGTGCCGAGCTCCGGAGCTTCCTGCGGGCCAAGTTGCCTGACATGCCACTTCGGGACATGTACCTGAGTGGCAGCCTCTATGATGACCTGCAGGTAACCAGGGGGTGCTTATGAAGGGTAGGGTGGTTCTGACCACGATGCTTCTCTGTAGTGCTATTGGGGCAGAAGATCAGTGTCCCAGGCTTGCCAAAAAAGATTAGTCTTACTGCTTCTGAATTCTGCACATTGTGGTAGCATTTGATCCCTGCCTTTAACTCGTTTTCAGTCATAAAACTTCTAGGAAGCTGTTAGAGGCTTCCTCCTTCCTTATTTTTGTCCCAGTTTCTCCTTCCTGGCTTTCTGTCTTCTGGGATCTTGAAGGCATGGAGGACGTTATATGTACTTCTGGGTCCAGAGACAGTGGGGTGTGTGGAACAAGCACAGGTTCTAATGTCTAACAGACCTAGGTTTAAATCCTCACTCTGAATTGATGTGGTCATGTGCAAGAATTTTTAATTTCCTTTTTTGCTGGGTGGGGGAGGGGGTGGTGGGGGATACAAGAGGGTGGGACCTGTGTTTGGGGAAACTTGTCTCTTGAGGAGATGAAGGTCCCTCAAACCTTTTTTAATTTTGCTACAACAGGTGGTGACAGCTGACCACATCCAACTCATCGTGCCCCTCGTGTTGGAGCCAAACCTGTGGTCATGTATCCCTGGGGAGGACACCATCATGAACGTCCCTGGCTTCTTTCTAGTTCGCCGGGAGAATCCAGAGTACTTTCCTCGCGGTAGCAGTTACTGGGACCGCTGTGTAGTAGGGGGCTACCTTTCTCCGAAGACGGTGGCAGAGACGTTCGAGAAGGTAGTGGCTGGCTCCATCAACTGGCCGGCCATCGGGTCCCTCTTGGACTATGTGATTCGACCAGCCCCACCCCCAGAGGCCCTGACTCTGGAAGTGCAGTATGAAAGCGACAAGCACCTCGTCATTGACTTCCTGCCATCAGTGACCCTTGGTGACACTGTCTTGGTGGCCAGACCACACCGGCTAGCCCAGTACGACAACCTGTGGCGGCTGAGCCTGCGTCCTGCTGAGACAGCACGCCTGCGGGCCCTGGACCAGGCCGACTTGGGCTGCCGCTGCCTGTGCCTCAAGATCCTCAAGGCCATATGCAAGTCCACTCCAGCCCTGGGCCGCCTCACTGCCAGCCAGCTTACCAACGTCATCCTCCACTTGGCCCAGGAGGAGGCTGACTGGTCCCTGGACGTGCTGGCCGACCGCTTCTTGCAGGCCTTGAGGGGGCTCATCACCCATTTAGAGGCTGGCATTCTGCCCAGTGTCCTGAATCCCAAGGTGAACTTATTTGCAGAGCTCACCCCTGAGGAAATAGACGAATTGGGATACACTCTCTATTGCTCGTTATCCGAGCCGGAGGTGCTGCTGCAGACATAGGGCAGGTGAAGGCCAAAGCAGGTGTCGGGTGCCCAGGCCCCTGATTCTCTGTTAGAAACGCTTGGCTACATAGTTGGTGCCTCACAGGGTCCCTCGGTGCCTCCTGTCTTGCTGGTCATCACCCTGGTCACTTCATGCTGATTAGAGTGACATTTCCGTCTCCTCTTTTCTCACCCACCCTTTTGATTTTTATCAAACACTGTGCTCCCTATTCTTCCCCACCCCATGGTCCAGGCCAGTTTTCCTTGAATGAATTGAGAAGGTGGAGCCCCGGCCTGAGCTGGGGGACCACTTGGTATTTTGCATCTTGGCCTAGGTCTGTCGTGTCGGCTGTGCCGCCTGCCCCTTTTCGGTGTCTGCTGTCTTTCCTGCCTATTCACATCTTCTCTGTTGCTCTTTTTTCCTGGAGCACATCTGCCTAATTAAGATATTGCCTTGCAGTTGACTGTCACTGAAGTTAGGATTGCATGTTTCAAACTCTGCAGAGAGTGCTCAGACAGCATTTAGGATTTCCGGAGATAAAGCTGTGGAAAAGCTGGTCTTTGACCCAAGTTCCTGGAAAAAAGAAGCCCTCCCCCCCACCTCTTGACCAGTTCATATCCAGAGGGACCGAGAAGGTCTCCTGGGTACACTGTTGGCTGCCGCACATGGGAATGAGGGCTCACGATAAACTGGATGCAGAGTTATTCGGGGACTGTGTTTCTTAGTGGCCATCAGTGAGAGTGCAGAGTGGGGGAAGCTGGAGGTGGTAGTGGGGTCTGTGTGCCGATGTCTGTGCCTCACCTGGGGCTGGTCACACCTGGCACTGCCGGGCGCAGGTGTCAGACAGACGGGGACGGAAGGGCTGCTGTGTTGCCCTCCCTGCTGTATTGCCAATGAGGACAAGGCCTTCAAGGACACAGCCTTAGTGCTCGAGGTTGACAGGCAGCTGAACATCAATGACCACGTTCCTTCCCATCAGCCCTGCCTTTCTCGGATATTGCCTTAGAGCAAGAATAGGTCCAAGAGCCAGCCCTTCGATCCCCAGTGTGTGCCATAGGAACGTGAGGGGGTGTTTGCTGAACTCTGCAGGCATCGCCAGAGGCAAGAGGGCAGGCACACATGCACAGACCTCTTCCTTCCATCCCGTCTCTCACCCAGCACCTGGGGAGATCGGTGCTACCCAGCAAGAGAACACATGAACACATGAGAGGGAGGTGGGTACTTCCCACATTCCTTCTTGTTTCCTGCTGCTAAAATTGCACTATTTATTGCAATGTAAAAAGTATCCTGAGAGTGGGGAGGAATATTTAATATACAATATCAGTGCATCTTGTTTTGTGTGTTTTTTTTCCTATTTGTGGCAGGAGGCTGATGATAATTATATTTCTGATCTGCCCATCCAGTATTTTGTTCTCCCATCAAATCTTATTTTTGTCCGTTCTGCCTCTCCATCAGTGAGATTCTGGGGACGCTCTCTGCAGGTGTCTCATTCCTTTCCAATGACAGTGACATGAAATGACTCAAAATAGCATTGAAACCTTAGCTTCCCTTTGAATTTAAGGTAGAGACTCCTGTCCCTTTTTTTGTCATGGTTTAGTAGGTTGAGCAGTAGGGTTAATGTTGGCTATATTTAGAGACTCTTACTGTCTCTTCTCTTACATACATGCAGAGGCTCCCTAAAATGGTTCAGTTGTTTCCTTTGTATGAAGACATTGAGGGAGAATGAAAAACACAATAGCCTAGAACCCTGAGAGAGGTTCTCCATCTTGGCTGTTCATCAGTCAGATTGGGAGTTTAAAATGCTCTGTATGCCTGAGTACCATCCAGGGTGACTGGTGTAGAGGTGTGGGGTGGAGCTGAGCACCGATGCACCCATCTGCTGTCATTAGAAGAAAAGGAAGGATAGGGCTACGAGTGTTTGAAACGCATTCCTGCATTCCTTCTTGTTTTTCTTCATACAGAGAAAGGATCTGCTTTTCCCCTTGTGAATATTAGAAAACCTGGAATTTTCCCAAGCAGGTGTCTCTGACCAAATTCTATAATAAGACATTGGATGGAGACTCAAAAAACAAAAGACTAAAGACCAAATCCCAAATCATCTAAGCCAAGTGTAATTGTGATTTGAATTTATCACTGAGCATCTTTCTACAGGCAGCTCTGTCTCTTACCTGTTTTCCCAAAACCAAAACGCCTAACTCTGCCATTTCACAAGCAGGAATCTTCGCGGTCCTCAGAACTAGAAGCAGTGGGAATTCTTGACTCTAGTCCTGGTGGGTTTGCTGACTGAGATGGGGCAAGTCCCATCATCACATGTGGACAAAGTTCGGTGCTTTGAGATTCTTGGATGGAGGAGGGCACCCCCCGAACACACACTTGATTTTTTCATCTTTGGGGAAAGATGTAGGGCCTTTTCCCACCTTTCTACCCTGTAACTTTCACCTTTGCCTGAAGTAACAGCATCTGCTTCTACTCCATCTGCAAATTTTTTTGCACCATCTAGGTTAGCAAACCACATAGTTAGCTTAATGCCTGGAAAAAGACTCATCATCTCGAAATCCCAATCAATTCCACAGTGTATTTTGGTTTCCCTGTTGCCCCTCCTAAAACATGAGTTCAGTACAAAGTACTTTATACTTTTGGTGGTGACTTTTTTTTTCCCAAATAAATAACTGAAGCTCATGTTTGGAAAAGTTGTTGTGAGACCTATAATCTTTCCTCCTGAGCTCAGCCCCTGTGGTTCTCCTGTTCATATTCTTGATTGACCGGTTTTGCTTCCTGGTACTTCACTCAAGTTGAGAACGCAAATGGTTTTGATGAGGAATCAGCTTCGGGATCAAGAGGCCCTGGAGAGGGTTGCGGGTGGGGTTGTGTGAACGGGGATCCCTGCCACATGTCCAGAGGCTCTGTTTGGCACATCTTTGAGACTGTGACCCTGGCTGAGAACTGCTCTCACAGGACGTGTTAGAATCCTGACCTTTGAGCCGAAGCTTAAAGCCAGAGAATGGTAAGAGGACTTAGAACTAGAGTTGTGAGGCTGTAGCCCCTGTAGATACACTTAGCTGATTCGAAGAGGCCAAAACACCAGAGGTGTGTGTTCTGGGGTTAACTGTATACAGTGTGTTGTTTACCTTTTCATTACAGTCACCTCATGCTCTGTATTCTTCACCCCCGAGGCCAAGTCCACACCTGCCTTCCAGTCATTTGCCTGCCCTTCAATAAGAGGTTACTATGTCTGGCGGATAGGTTTGGAATCCAGCCCCAGTCTTTTCTGTCCTGTCTGGGCTAGGTCCAGAGAGAAGCAGCTTAGCCCTGAGACCCAGACAACTACTATCCTTTTTCTCCTTGAGGGAGGAAATAAAGCCGGGGAATGTGCTGTCTGTCTACAGCATGGGAAGATGAAAATAAAAAGTTTGCAACAACTTTGGCTTGTGTGTGTGGTATGAAACATTTTCCTACAGGAGTGGGACTGGTTCTCCATTTGCAGGTAGGAGAAACTGAACTGGGTTACATAATGGACAGGATGGGACAACCTGCCACTGAAGTCATTCTCCCACCTCTCCGCAGTGTCAGTCTGCAGCAGGATTACTTTAATTCTCAGCCATCTATGTGGTCATCTGTCAAGAAGCACTGACAGTTCTCTCCATACACCAAATAGAGGACATGGCCCCCAGGGTCCTTAGTGACACCTTTGGAAGACTTGAGTAGTGGCTCAGAGGTTCTTACTGTCTTTGCACAGAAAGACTAGATGCCTTATGTATGTCGAGATACTTGTGATTCCCCAAGGGGAAAAAAAAACCCGTATCTAGTATGCTTTACTTATACCAGTTGTTCATAGTTGTTGATTTCATCTCTGTAAATAATAGTCCTCTGAGGAAGCAGGATGATGTAATGGAGACGGACAGGGGGACCTGGGAGCTTCAGAAGACCTCAGTTCTAATAATAGTAGTAATAGGAACTATTTATCCAGCACTTATCAGATACCAGGAGCTTTGGCTCAGTGCTTGCATGTATTATCTTACTCCATTCTAAGCATACTCACCGTGAGCCTCATCTTACAGATCAGGAAACAGACTCAGCAAGGATAACTCACTCAACCAAAACGTCTCCACTAATAGAACAGCCAAATTTGGGGGTTCAGTTCAGTCGCTCAGTCGTGTCCGACTCTGCGACCCCATGAATCACAGCATGCCAGGCCTCCCTGTCCATCACCAACTCCCGGAGTTCACTCAAACTCATGTCCATAGAGTCAGTGATGCCATCCAGCCATCTCATTCTCTGTCGTCCCCTTCTCCTCCCGCCCCCAATCCTTATTTGCCCCTAAAAATCTCTCAACTCCTACCCCATACTGCCTCCACGGGGCAAGAACACTGCATCCCTTTAATCCTCAGTTTATCACTGAAAAATTGTTAGGCTAGACTGAATCAATTCAATGAATGGTCAGTAGTCACGGAGGACAGCGCTCCCAAAATGTTTCACATCACCGTCCTCAAAGAAATATTTGTAAAGCCCACTTAAGTGGATGGAAGCAAAAACTCAAGGTTTCCACCTCTACAGGGCCTGACAAGGGTGTTGAGAGGTGGTGGAGGGCTTTCTCACCACTCTTAACAGTTCCCCAGTAGAGAGCGAGGGTTGCTGATCCCGACGTGGACGGCGGCTTCCAAACACAAACTACCGCAACTGGGCATTAGGAGGACCTGCTGGGAGGCGATTGTGCCTAGGAGTTACAGCGGTGGGAGATAATTGAAACCCCCCGAGAGACAGCGGCTTAGTAAAACCTCTCCTTGTTCTTAGCGGAATTGAAACTACATAAACCGAAAGAAATACCCCCTGTAACAGAATAGCAAATTTATATTTTAGCAAAATGGATTATGTAAAAATACATTGGGCTGTAGGATTATGTGTCTCCTCAAAACTTATAGTCAAAAGTAGGGACGCGGAGCTGGCCTTTGATGGTAGGTGGGCACAGATGAGGCGATTCGACTGACGTCATCAGCCAACCTTTTCCATTACCGAAGGGCTTGCTGTCCTCAGTATTTTGCAAGTGTCTACATGAAAACGACACTGTGTGAAAACGCACACACGAAGTGACACTCCCTTTTGCCTAGTTTTATCTTTGGGCCTGAAACGGGTCGCTAGTTAGGGGCTTCACTGAGAACGGCACGAAAGTACTACGAGGCCGGGACCTAACGCCATTATTTGGGACGACCGGCTTCGGGCGGACCGGCATGAGAAAACCAATCCAAAGCGTTACCACAAAAAAAAGCGAGTAGGCGACAGCGCCAGACGGCGGGAACCTCACCGGCCGCTCCGCCCCTTCCCGCGCAGATCAGGCGCTTGAGCCAATAGAAATTGGAGATATATATGACTCACAGTGCCTGACCAATCATCTCGACGCGCTCTCTCCTCCACTATCTCGCGCGAGAACCAGGAGACCGTCTGCTTCACAATAAAAACCTTTCTTGGGGTGAAAGACTTCTTTCTCCACCCCTCGAGCCAACGCCGGAAGTGAGTGTACGGATCCTTCCGCGCTCTCTGGCGGCGGCCTGGAGGGACTCTTTCATCAAAGAGCCTTGTAGAAGCCTTATAAAGAAGTGCACCTTTTTCCTGAAGTCTTAAATAAAAAAACAACTCATTCTCTCTTCATTGGTATGCCCTAGACATAAAAATCGGAGATTTGGAAACGGTCGGGGCGTCGGATAGATGACAATACGTGGGCGGGAGGCGCGAGTCACGTGACGGCGGCGGAAGGATGTGGTCTGTGATGCGGCTCACAGACGCCGAGTCTATAAAGGATCCGCACTCGGCTTGCTACCGCCATTTTTTCTTCCTCCCGCCCGTAGATGTAGTTCCTCCGGCCAAGTGCGCACGGTCTCTCTTCCCGCTCCCCCAGGGTCCGCGGCCACCATGGCGCATTAGAGGCAGCAGTGCCTGCGGCAGCATCGGCCTTTGCAGCGGCGGCAGCAGCACCAGGCTCTGCAGCGGCAACCCCCCAGCGGCTTAAGCCATGGCGTAAGTACCGGGGAGGAGCCGCTCTGGCCGGGGGCCCCCGGGTCAGTGGGGTTTTTGCCTGCTTGGGCGCGGCCGACGGCCTGGCGGCGTCGCGGAGGGGGAAGCGGTTTTACGAGCGCCCAGGACGCGTGACTCCTGCTTGGGTGTCCCCGAAACGCCGGCGCCCTTGTGTCGGGAGACCGCGGCGTTTTGCCGCGGAGCGAAGCCCTGGTCGGCCCCGGGCTCCCCGGAACCCCCCGGAGTCTCATCTGGAGTTACATCTGGCGTCCCGCGAAACGTGGCAGCAAAGATGGCGGCGGGGCAGGGCGGCGGCGGCGGCTTGAGTCGGAGGGGCGTGGGCGGGGCAGGGCGGCTGGTGCCGGATTTGGACGCGCGGGTGGGGCGACTTCCTCTTGTGGCCGGTAGGGAAGGGCCGGGCGTCCATCTTGTGCGGCCTTATAGAAGGGTGACACCATGGCCTTGGGGCCACGTGGTTGTCCCTATTTTCAACACGGAGTGGAGTTCTGATTTGGCCATCCTGCCTAATGGGTGAGATGAAATTCTCGGACCAGCTGATTTCTAATGGGACTCGGTTTCTAATTGCTATCCAGGCTTTTCACGGCATTCAGCAGCAGCCTTGCTGTAACCGACAAAGACACCTTCGAATTAAGCACATTCCTTGAATTAAGCACCAAAACCTCGCAACATGGCCGAGATGAGCTTCCTGAGCAGCGAGGTGTTCGTGGGGGACTTCGGGTCCCCCTTCGACCAGTCGGGTTTGGGGGCTGAAGAGAGCCTAGGTCTCCTAGATGACTACCTGGAGGTGGCCAAGCACTTCAAACCTCATGGGCTCTCCTGCGACAAGGCTAAGGCAGGCTCCTCCGATTGGCTGGCTGTGGATGGGTTGGTCAGTTTCTCAGACAACAGCAAGGGTAAGAGGGATTTTTTTTATTGTTCCTGGGATCTGGTAATAGAGGCTCCTACATTTGATTCAGGTTTCTTCCAACTTTTTATCTTTTTCAGAGGATGCTTTCTCCGGGACAGATTGGATGGTGGAGAAAATGGATTTGAAGGAGTTTGATTTTAATGATACCCTGTTGAGTATAGATGACCTGGAAACCATGCCAGATGAGCTCTTGGCTACGTTGGATGACACGTGTGATCTCTTTGATCCCCTACTCCAGGAGACTAACAAGGAGCCCCCCCAGATAGTGATCCCAATTGGCCATCTTCCAGAAAGTTTACCAACAATTGACCAGGGTGCCCCCTTAACTTTCTTGCAGCCTCTGCCCACTTCCCCAGGGCCCCTGTCTTCCACTCCAGATCATTCTTTTAGTTTAGAGCTGTGCAGTGAAGTGGTTATTTTTGAAGGAGATAGCAAGCCAGACTCCACCACTTACATTACTGTGATTCCTCAGTGCATAAAGGAGGAGGATGCCCCCTCAGATAATGATAGTGGCATCTGTATGAGCCCTGACTCCTCTCTGGGCTCTCCCCAGCACAGCCCCTCCACCTCCAGGGGCTTTCCAAATAAGAGCCTGCTGTCTCCAGATGCCCTCAGTGGCTCTTCCCGCCCCAAACCCTACGACCCTCCTGGAGAGAAGATGGTAGCAGCAAAAGTAAAGGGTGAGAAGCTGGACAAGAAGCTGAAGAAAATGGAGCAGAACAAGACAGCAGCCACTAGGTACCGCCAGAAGAAGAGGGCAGAGCAGGAGGCCCTCAATGGTGAATGTAAAGAGCTAGAAAAGAAGAATGAGGCTCTGAAAGAGAAGGCAGATTCCTTGGCCAAGGAGATCCAGTATCTTAAAGATCTGATAGAAGAGGTTCGCAAGGCAAGGGAGAAGAAAAGGGTCCCCTAGTTAGGGTAGTCAGGAGTATGTGCGCTTGTATATAGGAGGCTGAAGCTGTGTTTTAATAAATTATTTTGTAGTGAAAGTACTATACAATCTGGTGTATTGCCTCTGGTAAGAGTCCTAATGAATCCCCTAAAGTCTCAATTGCTATTGGATTGGTTTTCAGTACTTAAATGCACAGATTTTTTAATTCCCTGAGACTGTTGGGCCATAGATGAAGATTTTTTTAATAATTGCTGTGCTGGGTCTTATCCCTGAGTAGGGATGGAACCTGGACCCTCTGCATTGGGAGTAGGAGTTTTAACCTCTGGCCCACCCAGGATGACTGATGCAGTTGGACCTGAGACAATGAGTTGGTTTACATACCTCCAGTAGGTTGTTGGGTTTTCACTGAAAACCAAGACCTATTAGATTTGATGCTACCACCCTTGGGGACAAGGCTGAGTAATTTAGCCTAAGAAACAGGGTGGTGGGAAAAGCTGGACTCCACTCCTGTTTTTGTGCCAACATTAAATACCCAGATGAAACCCCATGAGGCTTCATTAATCTTAATTCTGTACAGGCCTCTTCCCATAAGGGTCTGTTTAGAGAAAGGGCTGTAAAAGTGCTGAAATGGATGAGTGGGGTCAAAAGGCTGGCTGGTTCTCAGGCTTTGGCACATAGGCCAGCTGGAAAGCCTGCTATCCATTTGTGGGGAAGAGGGTCAGGTTGGAAGGGCACTGGGGCCACAATGCCCTTGCAACCTTGGCTGGTAATATCTTAAAGCAGGATATGGCAGACATTTTCTTTGGGATTGTTGAGGATCTCAGCCTGGGTAGGTTTCTTATGTCCTTTGGGGCCTGTGGAGGGAAGATGGGTGTTGTGTGAAGAACAGTGTAGATGAGTGTGGGTCACAAGGGTGATGTGAGTGGCACCAGGCACTGTCCGAAGTGCAGTGCCCATGGTGACCCATGTCTTATAGCAGGGGTATTCAGAGTGGTAGGGCCAGCTGTTTGAACCTGGGGCTGGGCGGCTTGGTGGTACCTAGGTGGGACTTTTTCTTCAGCACACCAAGAGTGTATGTGGCCTTGGTGATTTTTGTCTTAACTACCTGAGGACAAGGAAAGTTGTGGACACAGAGCATGTGCCCATGTGGCTGGCTGGCTAGGGCCTCGGCTGGCCCTTCCACTCATGGAGGCCGAGGACAGTGGATGGCTGGAGCAGCCCACTCCATGTGGAAGCCACAAGAAACCTTGGCTGGGGCTCTGTTGGTTACTATAGGGTCTCCTCCAGCCGAATGTGCCAGCCACTCCAAACCACCAGAGACATGCTTCCAGGTGCTTCACAGCCACTCAGAACTGGTCTAACTAGCCTTGGCTTCAGTACGGCAACCTAGTGTCCTCTTTTGGCTCCTGAGCCTTTCCCATTAGATCTGTCAGTTGCATCCTTGTTAGGAAAGGGGGCCTGATCAGCCTGGTCACAAGAACAAACTTGTGAGAGGCAGTGAGTAGCTGAACCTGCTGCTTGCTAAGCTACTTTAAAGACGAAGGGCACCCAACCACCTCTCCCTGCGGGTGGGAGGATAGTGGAGAGCTCAGCACAGCACCCTCTCCCTTCTTGGACAGGCCCATCTGAAGACATGGGCACAATACCGATTTGGAGACTCAGCTCCTTGACGTCCTGGAAGGCTGGCCAGCTTTCTACTCTTGAGATGGTGGCCACCTGCAGACAGGAAGGATTCCAACTTGGCCTCAGGCAGGTCTGTGATCCCTCTGTCCCCACTGAGGATGGAAAACGCTAATAATCACAATACCACACTGAAGACCAAGCTGGGCAGCACCAGTCAGGCATTCCACTCAGCAGTGCCTGCGCCCAGACGCAGCCCAGCCTCCACCTTCCCCTCAACTCGCTAGTTCCCACCTCACCTGACAGAGATAAGAGGAAAAATAAAGTGGCTTTTGATGTCTGTCCCCCACCACAGGTGCACACGCCCTGGGCACTGGGCTGAGGCAGCAGTGATCCCTCCCTCAGACCTTGGTGTAGGCTTCCCTGGACTGAGCCCCCAGCAGCTGTGGGTGCTATTTTTTGCCTCAAGAGCTGCCTTCTCAGCTGTGGCTGCCCACCAGGGGGACGAGGTCCGCGGAGGCTGTGAACTGCTCTCCACTGGCGCCTGCACTGGGGCTGCCCAAGGACTTCTCACCTGGAACCTAAGAAGCAGCTGGAGGAGGGGAGGGCGTGGAGGCTCCTTGGTACCGGAGACAATGGGAGACACCCTATTAGAGCAGTACACAGCTCCTGGGCCACATTTATTAGAACCCGGAGCCCACCCAGTGGCCCTCCTCCTATCAGAGGTGTGGTCCCCAAGGGCCCAGTGACCGGCCTCCCCACAGCAAACAGCCCAGAGGCCCTCCCCTGGCCAAAGCAAACAAAACAGTCGGAAGTGTTTCTGGCAGGCAGGTGGCACCTCCTGAGCCTGGCAATGTCAGCTCAAGTCTGAGCGAAGGTCCTCCTGTGGGCTTCCAGCTCGCCAGCTCCTTCAGGAGTTCCCCACTCCAGGGCTGAGAGGTCAGAGGAGGCTGTGCCCTCCTGGGAGCCTAGCTGCCAAAATATTCCTGCTGGAACTTCTGGAAGTCTTCCTCGGTGAACACGGTGCCCTCGGCCGCCTTCTTCTTCTTGGTCTTGGTCACAGGCCGGTCACAGGCCTTGCGGCCCTGGTTCTGGCACACAATCTGGGGGCGTGTGGGGGTCAGGAGCCCTGGGTGGTGACTCAGCCACCAGGAGCCCCACAGCCTGGTGCAGCCACCCGAGGGCTGCCCTCTCCGCTGGCCCTCACTATGTCTCAGGATGGGGAGGGCACATCGTTTCCATTCACAGAGGAACCAACCGAGGCCCACAGGGGTCGCAGGGGAGTGAAGCCAGGCTCCCACCTCCCGTCATGCTGTCAGCCCTCTGAGGAGGCCCCTCACTGCACAGCAGTGTGTCCAGCTCTCGGGAGCCTGGAGGGGGGCCCTCCCCCAACCCTAGGCTCAGGGCTGAGATTCCCATGGATCCCCAGAACAGCCTCAGCTTTCACCCCCACTTCCCACAGCCCACCCCCGTGACGAACCTGCTGGGTGATGTATTCGTCCACTGTGCTTCTTGCACTGGTCATAAACCTCAGGTTTACTCCAAGGTAACCTTGACGCTGTCTCTTCCGGAACTCAGCTGTGGAGGCAGGAAGGGTGCTATTGTTCCAGATTCACTCCCGAGAAGCCTTCTGGGTCCCCTTCTGACATCTCCCCACTCTACCCCCGCCCCCCAGTCCTGCTGAAGGCCCCATCGTCCGTCCCCCATGTTACTGCAACGGTCTGGCTTCTTATGTCAAAACCATACTCCACATAGATCCTGCTCAAAGTCCCCCTTGGTTCCAGCTGCTCAAGCGATTTATTCAACAAATGTGTCCTGGGCATTTACTGTGTGAGGCACTGCTCTGGGTGCAAGAGCATGCCGGAAACAGAACAGACCAAAAGTCCCGCCCTCATGGAACTTCATTCCAAAGGGAGAGAGATGGTAAAAAAGGCAAACAGTATTTTAGAGGGTGAACAGAAAGGAGGAATGCAGGGGATGGGGAGAAGGTGGCAATTTAAATAAATAGGAGCTCTGAGAAGACCTGAAATTCACTGAAAGAAATTCTGAGCAAGGACTGGAGGAAGAGAGTGTTAAACTGTGGGCGGAAGAGCATTCTGGATAGAGGGAACAGTCAGTGCAAAGGCTCTGAGGCAGAAGTGTGACTAATGTGCTTGAAGGACGGGGAGGGGTGAACCTGAGGGTTGGAAGCCGGAGGGGGCAGATCATGGGGGGGCCTCAGCAGGCATGGCAGCATGGGAAGAACTCAGGCTCTCACCAAGGCTGACGGGAGCCCCTGGAGGGTGTGAGGCAGGGTAGAGATAGGTCTGACTTAGGATTTTACAGCATCACTTCAGCTGCTATGGTGAGAACCAGATGACTGGCGGAGGGGGAAGGAGGAGACCAATTAGGAGGTTTTTGTAATAATCCTGGCAAGAGACGGTGTAGTTCAGACCAAGGTGGCAGCCACAGAGGTGTCCTTTAAGGTGGCCCTCAGAGTCCCCTCACTTATGTGCCATGGCGGGGTGGAGATGGAGGGTGTGGCAGTTCCACCCTGGCATCGCTGTGGTTCAACCCAGGCTCACTTCCCTGCTTTCACACTTGCTCCTGTTGTCTTTCCTCCCCGAGATTCATAGTTCTTTTAACAAATACTTGAACACCTTTATATTGCACCAGGCCCTGGGGAATTGAGGCTTCTCTTGTGGCTCAAGACAGTAAAGAATCTGCCTGTAATGTGGGAGATCTGGGTTCAATCCCTGGGTTGGGAAGATCCCCCAGAGGAGGAAATGGCAGCCCACTCCACTTTCTTGACTGGAAAATCTCATGGACACAGGAGCCTGGCGGGCTACAGTCCATGGGGTTGCAAAAGAGTCAGACACCACCGAGCAACTAACACTGGGGATTTGAAGACACAGGAGCTCAACTCCTGCCACAGGTCAAAACATCAAAACATCCCGCCATCCTGCCCACACCTGTCCCTCTTCAAGTCTGTACATCTCATCAAGTGGCGCCAAATCCCTCAAGATGCTGTTCTCGCTGACTCCCTCTTCCTCCATCCTCACAGCCAATCCACCATTGACACCATCACCACAGCTTCCATCTGCAGGACTCTTGTTAAATCTCTTCACTGTCTCCACTGCTCAGGCCACAGCACTTTCAACTTGAAGGGATAGGTGGGAGCAGGGCTCTGGAGACACACTGCCTGGTTTCCACCTGTACCATCTGGGCAGGGGTCTGTTTCTGCATCTGAGCTATGGGGGTAATGACAGCACCGACCTTACAGGGTTGTAACAAATGAGCAAACATTGGTCAGAGGCTTAGAACAGCACCCGGAGTGTTAACTTGTATTAAGCGCTCAGTTTCTGACCCTCCTTTACTATATGTCACCTCGACCAGGCTTCTTTCTTTCAACATTTCAAAGATTATAATTTCTGATTCCACATATGCCGACAGTATACTTCCCTCAGCTCATTCTTATACTTCCATCAGGTCTGTGCTTAATACCGCTTCCTCAGAGAAGTCTTTATTCTAAGTCCCTTTCAAAGTATCCCAGTTTTACAGCACAAACCTCATCACAGCGACCCAACCTGATCCAACCCAAACCCAAAATCAGTTTCAAAACGCTGATTTTGAAACTCCTCAGTGTTCTCTCCCCACTAGGACTTCAGACCTTGAGGGTCGAGACGATGTGATTCGTTCATCTCTGTGTTCCCAGGACCCCGCTCCGCGCCTGTCGCACAGGTATTCTAGAAACGCCAGGCGAACATTTGAAGCCCTGACTCCAGCGCCAATTGCTCCAGGGCACCGCCTCCAGCCCCCGGAAGCAGCGCGTTCGGCCCCTTCCCAAGCTCACCCAGCGCCGACTTGGGCACTTTTCCTTTGGCGGAGTTCCGCAGCTTCTGGGCCTGGGTCGCCTTCGCCTTCCGGGTCCGCTTCATCGGAGCTTGGTTCGGTTTGGTGTGTCCAGGAGCGGCGCCGGGGGCTGTAAAGAACGGACTCGGGTCGGAGGGCGCTCAGGGTTCCCATCCCACCGAGGCTAAGACTAGTTCGGATTGTTCGGCGCCCTCGGGGCTCCTGCCCCCAGCCCCTGCCACCTTCCCGCCCGGCCGAACGTCCTCGGGCAGAGCCTCCTCACCCTCAGGAGCCCCCAACAGCTCCAAACCCCGCCGCAGCAAGGCAGCCGACATAGCTGCCCTTATTTCCGCCCACACGTCTCAACTACTTCCGCCTTGGCCCGCGTGGTGGTTTCGGCAGAAACCTGAGCCGGAACCAAAAGTTCCACAGTGAGCGGACGGAAGTGCCCACCTTCCTTAGAACGCATGCGTGAGGTTTACTAATCGGCGGGAAGGGGGCGGGATCTGGGGGCGGGGCCAAAGCGCCGAAGGAAGCATTTGTCGTCCAATCGCAATCCAATCAACCCTTTGCGAGACAGGCGGCACCTTCTCCCGGAAGCCGCCCACCAGTAGCTCAACCTGGTAGGTAAAGCCTCTGCGGTCTGGCCATTTCGTAGTGGGCAAGGTCGGGGCGGGGACTGAGTATTCTCAATTTTTACGAAAAAGGAGAATATGTTTTTGGAAATGTTTTTTCATATACTTCAACAAGAGCAACGTTTAGTTTGGCGTGAGAATCCAGCTGTCTTGCATTAAGCCAGATATTAAAGATATTTGCAAAAACGCAAAACAGTGTCAGTGGGTTTTTTGTTTGTTTGTTTGTTTTTTTAACTATTTTGTTTGGTTTTGGAAAATACAGCCATTTTCGTTAAAATACTTTCAGTTCAGTGTGAGTTTGTTACTGTTATTTTAAATTAATAAATATTTTAAAATATATCTGTTTTAGTTTCTAACATGGTAACTCTCATTAGATAGTTATGTATACAAAAGCTCTTTGGGATTCTAAAGTTTTTTAAGAAGGAAGAGGATCTTGGGCCACCTCTTGGGTGGCTCAATAGTAAAGAATCTGCCTGCCAATGCAGGAGACACAGGAGCCATGAGTTCGATCCCAGAGTCAGGAATATCCCTTGGAGGAGGAAATAGCTTTCCATTCCAGTATTCTTGTCTTGGAAGATCCCATGGACAGAGGAACCTGGCAGGCTACAGCCCATGGGGTTGTAAAGAGTTTCTTAGATAAAATATTGATAGTTTGAGAAATTCTGGCTTAGAAATTAGTATTCTTGCTGTGGGGAGGAACCCTGTCTTGTTCACTGCTCCATCTGAGCTCCTAGCCCAGTACCTGGCATGCAGAAGGCACTCAATAAATGAGTGGCGAATGAATTCGCAGTACAAACTTGTTCTGAGGGCCTTTTTATACTAGACACTGTAGAGTGTAGGACATGGAGGTGACTCAGTTGCTCCTATGTGAATGAACCTTACTAACCTCCACCAGCTTGTCCAGAAGGGAGAGAAATGCCTAAACAAACAATAATAGCAAACACTACCTCAGTGTTTTACATTTGTTGGCTCACTTGTATCATCCCCCTCGCTCTGAAGTATAAACCACTGTTTCCCTCATTTTACAAACAGCCCAGAGGGGCCAAGGAACCTATCCAGGTCACACAGGTGGTGTCAGAGCTGGGAATAAAGAAAGACCATGGGCCGGAGCTTTTATGCATTGCTGGCCTGTGCCAGCCACCCAGGATGCAGTGTGGGTCAGGAGGCCTCTGGAGAAGAGCTGGCAGTGTGGGAGGGGAGTGTCCGGGGCAGGAGGACCCTGTAGTGGGGGCATGTCCCTTGGGACAGCTGTGGCCCTGGAGGAGCAGAGGGCTGGGTGGTTTCATTGTCATCAGAGCCACAGATTTGCCCTGAGGGCCTGTGGGGGGAGGCAGGGGATGCGAGCATTCCAGTGATGTTGTCAGACAGGCCTTTTTTCCCGCTTCTGAAATGGCCAGATTTTCTTATTTCTGTTATTATATATTCATTGGAAGGACTGATGCTGAAGCTGAAACTCAGCATCAGTTTGGCCACCTGATGCGAAGAACTGACTCATTGGAAAAGACCCTGATGCTGGGAACGATTGAAGGCAGGAGGAGAAGGGGAAGACAGAGGATGAGATGGTTGGATGGCCTCACCAACTCGTTGGACGTAAGTTTGAGTGAACTCCGGGAGTTGGTGATGGACAGGGAAGCCTGACGTGCTGCAGTCCATGGGGTTGCAGAGAGACACCACTGAGCGAATGAACTGAACTGACATTCATGTAGTGTTTATTGAATGTTTTCCCACCCATTCCTCAGTATAAACTCTATAAAGGAAGGCATCTTTCTTTATTCACTATTACATCAAGCGCCTGGAGCAGAGTCTGGCATATTGTAAGTGTTCCATAAACGTAAATCAGAGAGAGGAAGGCAGAGATGTCCAGGTCCACTCAGCATGGGATGAGTGAGTCTGCCTTTCAGTAGGGAAAAGGACAAAGCTCGACTGTACCCCTTTTCTCCTCCCGACGTGGGGTGGTCAGCACACGGTCGTCGTCGTGGAGGGATTTTTTGTATCCCGATGCCCCAAACGAGTGGATTCCTGTAGCGTCTCCGCCGGCCTCGGAGGGGGACAAGTGGCCACTCCGGCCACTAGGTGGCGCCGCAGGACCACTTTCTCCCATCTCGCGGCTCTGCAATCTGGTTTGCCAGTGTCCAGGCTAGGGAGCCGGAGCGTGGGGTGGGGACGTCCCTTGGAGTCAGCTGGCTCTTTGTGGTCAGCCCTGCATGGCCCTGGCTTCCTGCTGTCCCTGCCCCGTGGCCTTCCAAGACTGGGTGGGGAAGCCGAGGCAGAGCCACCAGGTTGGACTGCCCAGTGGGGAGATAAGGCTTTCTTATGGAAAGGTGTGCAAGTGACAACGGGGCATTCACCCAGTCCCTGAACAGTGCCTCAGTTTCCTCATCTGTTAAATGGGGCTTGCTGCTGCTGCTGCTAAGTCACTTCAGTCGTGTCCGACTCTGTGTGACCCCATAGACGGAAGCCCACCAGGCTCCCCCATCCCTGGGATTCTCCAGGCAAGAACACTGGAGTGGGTTGCCATTTCCTTCTCCAATGCATGAAAGTGAAAAGTGAAAGTGAAGTCGCTCAGTTGTGTCCAACTCTTAGCGACCCCAGGGACTGCAGCCCACCAGGCTCCTCCATCCATGGGATTTTCTAGGCAAGAGTACTGGAGTGGCTTGCCGTACTAGTTAATGTAAAATCATGTAGCATTCCAACTGGGAACTTAACAGCCCTAGAATGGCCTTCAGTTCAGTTCAGTCGCTCAGTCGTGTCCGACTCTTTGCGACCCCATGAATCACAGCATGCCAGGCCTCCCTGTCCATCACCAACTCCCGGAGTTCACTCAAACTCATGTCCATCGAGTTGGTGATGCCTCGCAGTACATCAAATACTATTTTTGTATATCTGTGTTTAAATTTAAAATAAAATATGTATTTATGTATTGAGAGCTGTGATTTTCTAGATTAACTTTTTAATTAACTGAAAAATTACCACCCTTGACCATATCAGAGATAAAAACCTCCTGGTATTAAAAAGGGAGATTTAGCTCCCTGATAAAGTGGGTAGGAGGAGCCAGTAAGTTAATACTGATAAAGCTTGTATTACCCAACTAGGAACTGGGGAGGAAAGTACCCCACGAGGGTTCCTGGTGAATTTTACAGCCAGATCTGCCCCACTCTTATCAAGAACGTAGTGCCTGTGATTGGGCACCTTAGAAGTGCCAGGCCTGTCCTGGTCCGGCTCCAAGAGGGCAGCTCCCTCCTGCTCAGCCCCTGACCCTGGGGTGTGGGGGAGTCACGTGGTCTCATAGGTGGGTTCCTGTCTTGCCTGCCTGACTTCCCGCTGCTTTCCTGCTCTCAGCCTGTTTCTTCATCTGTTGGTGGAAGCGCTGTGCTCCTGCCTGAAGTAGAGTGAAAGTTGCTCAGTTGTGTCCGACTCTTTGCAACCCCAATGGACTGTATAGTCCATGGACTTCTCCAGGCCAGAATACTAGAGTGGATAGCCTTTACTTTCTCCAAGGAATCTTCCCCACCCAGGGACTGAACCCAGGTCTCTTGCATTGCAGGCAGATTCTTTACCAGCTGAGCCACCAAGGAAGCCCAAGAATACTGCAGTGGATAGCCAATCTCTTCTCCAGCGAATCTTCCCAACCCAGGAATCGAACTGGGGTCACCTGCATTGCAGGCAGATTCTTTACCAGCCTGCCCCGACCCTTCTTTGGGTGCCCCTCTATGCCTGCTTGGCTCAGGCCCTTAGCCGCACAGAAGAAACACCCAGGTGACATGGCCGCCTCCCTAGCCCCTGTTGCCCACGTTCCCCAACCTAGTGTCCTTCCTGGTCTTTCTGGAGCCAACTTAACCTCCCCAGGCCTGGGGGCAGGGAACCTCAAAGCTCAGAGGGAGGTAGGGTCTTCTGCAGAGTCACAGGGCATTTCAAGAGCAGAGGGAGAACCAGGACTCACGACTCTGAGTCCTGATCAAGAGCAGGTGTGAGTGTGTGTATGAGGCCATTTTGAAATCTCTTTCTTTTCTCTCTTTTTTAAAAAAAATTATTTGGCTGTGCTGAGTCTTAGATGTGGCCTATGGGATCTTCAGTTGCTGCAGATCTAGTTTCCACTGTCCAGGAGCTAGATGTGGGATCCAGTTCCCTGTGCAGGGGTGAAACCCAGGCCTCCTGCGTTGGAAGGTGGGGTTGACCACTGGACCACCAGGCAGGTCCCTGTGCAGCCTTTCTGACTTGTGTTTGGGGGGCGCCTGGGACCTGGTTTGCTTTTGCCTCCCCCTCTTCCTGTGCGTCCCTTCGTCTCCTCACCTTTATCTCTGACTCTGGCTCTCCCTGTCTCTGCCCTCTCCTTTTCTCCCTATCGCCGAGTCCTCTACCCCTTCCTCAGTCACTGTACTGTGCCCTCACCCCCACCCTAAGCTCCCAGCCCCTCTCCACCTTCAGATGGAAACCCCAGATGGAATTTCTAATTGCCTTTTCCGACTGGTGATTGTGCGTCTCCGAGTCCCTGTGTGCCCGGCCCTCTCCCTTCCCTCTGCCGCCTGGCCTTTCTGCTTCCCTCCCTGTCACCTCCTGCTCCTGCCATCGGTGGCTTTGAAGTGTGTTCACAAGAGCGCTCAAGAGAAAATCCATTTCTGCGCTGTCTGGTTCTAAATGGACGGGGAATGGGCTCTTTTCAGCCTCTGGTCTCATCGCCTCCCTCTCAGGGTCTCTGGAGCTTTCTTTTCTGAAAGGTGATGCTCGTGCCTCCGGTCTCACCTCCTCCTGACCAGGCTGCCACCATACAGTCACTCCTGCGCAGTCCCCATGGGTAGGGGAGGGCACTGTGGGCCGAGGGAGGGGTTGGGAGGTGGGCAGGGCTGGGGCTGGTACAGAGGCTCTGGGCTCACACAGCCGTGTGCTGCAAAGTAGGCTGCCTTCCTTGAGCAGGCCTGTTTCCCCCTCTGTCAACTGGGCTTTGAGAAATATTGTCCGGCCCTCCTCCCAGGGCTGAGGGTTGGGGGTGGCCCAGAGCTCCTGGCTCCAGTGGGGAGCATGGGTTCTGGAGCCAGGCTGTGTACGTTTGGATTCTGGCTTCTTCATTCACTAGCTGTGTGACCTTGGGCAAATCACATAACCTCTCTGTGCCTTGGTTTCCTCATCTGGGTGTTCATTATAATAATGGTCCCTGCCTTCTGGAGTGGCTGTGGCGACTGAGCGCAAAGTGTTAATACCTGGAATAGCACATTGGGTACAGAGTTTAAGCACCATGTGTTTGAAAATAAAGGACCAGCAGCGTGCCCTGGGACCTCTGTCCATGCCCGCGAGTGTGATCTGTGTGTTTATGTAGCTGCTGGACCTCCATGCTCTTGTGATCACACGGGGAGAGTGGTGTTCAAGAGCCTGGAGTCAGTAGGCTTGTGTTCAAATGCAGCCTTTGTTTCCCTGCTAGAAATTCATGGAGCTCTGGGGTCAGATAGTGACTCTGGATGGGGGTCAAAGATGAGATCTTTTTTTTTTTTTTGATGGGGACCATTTTTAAAGTCTTTATTGAATTTGTTACAATACTGCTTCTGTTTTATGTTTTGGGTTTTTGGCCAGGAGGCAAGTAGGAGGGTAGCTCCCTGATCGGAGATCAAACCCAGTCCCCTGCACTGGAAGGTGAAGTCTTAACCACTGGACTGCCAAGCAAGACCCAAAGGTGGGATCTTTTTATGGACTCAGCCCTGACCGGCCAAAGACACTAAGTTGCTGTGTGTCCTTGGCACATCCCTTGGGCCTCAGTGCCCTCTGGGGGTGAGATGGGAGCATCCCCACCACCACGCCCCCCCCCCCCAGCCCTGCCAGGCCCCCAGGGTCACTGAGATGTTGTGAGATTACAGGGAGAGGAAGTGAGCTTGGAAGAGTCAGGGAAGGACCTGAGGGGCCCTCATCTACCTCTTGTCTGAGACCTCACCAGCACAGACAGGGGCAGATGGGGGTCCTTAGGCAGTGCAGACTTTGGGGACCTGTCCTCACTGTGAGATTTTGAATAAATCCCTTCTCTGCTCCAGGCTTCAGGCTGCCCATGTGGGCAGTGGGGACAGACACTAGGAGTCTGGGTGCAAAATGTCAGGATAGGACTGGGGGGCAGGGGGCGAAGGGTGGGGAGTATAAGGTTGGTTCAGGTTCCAAGTGGCCAGGAAGGGTCTCATCCTTTCCAGCCTCAGCTTTTTAATTCTAATTACATCTCCATTAAAATGCAAATTTCCACAAACACCCAGAAAGGAGGACCTGTTGTCATGGAAACTGGAATCTGAGGGGTGGGAGAGAGGGGAGCTGGTCTCCATCTCCTGAACTTTCAGTTTGCTTGGAACCGCTCTTCTTCCCTCTCATGCACCACTTGGGGTCTCCCGCCCCAAGGCTGGGTCTTTAGGGGAAGGGAGCTGGGTAACCTTGATGAAGTCATTTCCCTCCTTGGCCTCAGTTTCTCCATCTGTGAACTGGGGATAACACTATAGGCTTCTTTTGCAGGATCGCCCTGGGGATTCAGTGATTTAATGTACAGGACATCAGAGAGCAGGGTCTGCTCTCCAGATGCAGTTCCAGGGTACCCAATGAAGCCGTGGTCTGGACCCCTCCCCACGACGAACCGAGGTGTCTCTTGCCCTGGAATTCTGGCTTCTGCTGCATCCCTGAACCAAGAGCCAAAATAATGGCATGAGTGACCTTCAAGTCCTGTGTATGCTCAGGTCTTCAGTTGGAGCCACTCTTACACTAATACTGCAGCCCTTTGACTTTATGCTGTTCCTTTCTTGCAAGGGAGATGTGGATGCCTAAAAAATGGTGGAGGGATCTTTCTACCCCCAGTGAATCTGAAAACAGGGAAGATAAAGAGAAGGAACTTTGCGAAGTGAAAAGAGAGCTGGTGAAAGAAGCCAGAAGGGATGATTATATGGAAGAAGCTGTATCCCTTTATGCCTCTGTTACTGGGAAGCTCAGATTGGATGGCATTATTACTATAATACAGTAATAGATGTAACTGATTACATTATTATGTTACCATATTATTCAACTGTACTAAGTGTCCATTTCAGCTTTCTAATCTATCTAGTTCACTCTTGTTCCCTAAATGATTTCTAATCTTTTTATTTTGCTTCCTGAGAAATCCTCTTTAGAAATAGCTGAGAGTATACATGATTTTGATAAATAAATCATGATGACAGAAAGAATGAGCATGGGCTGTTCTATGCAGACCTTTCAGCCTCTGAACTTGTGGGTGACTGTGGCCTTATTTTAAGTGCTGGAAGTGGAAGACAGGGAGTGGGGGGCAGGGAACAGTGGCTGTAAAATGTGTCTGATGATTGATTTTGTGTTCTTAATGCTAAGCGGTTAAGATCACATCCCTGCAAGAACAAGGGTGGGGCTCAAGGGTCTGGTCTCAGGAGCCAGATATTGAACAAGATGGGGGTCAGTTCTCAGGGGAGGCCAGGAAGTGTGCATCAGTTCCCTTACCAATCCTGATGGTTCAATGCTGGAGTTTACAGCGGCTCCCCAACCTTGATCACTGGGTGGGGTCAGAAAATGAGTTCTGGCTGATGGCATGTTGGTGGAGGAAATGACACAACTCTGGGCCTGGCCTGGCTCTTGAAAGCACCCTTTGCAATCTCCAGCTCGTTTTCTTTCTTTTTTCCTTTTTTTGGCTGCACTGCATGGCATGTGGGATCTTAATTCCCTAATCAGGGGTCGAACCTGCACCCCCTGCATTGGAAGCTCGGAGTCTTAACCACTAGACCACCAGGGAAGTCTTTCCAGCTCATGTTCCTTGCTACCATGACCTTGGTACAGTATACTATGGATGGCAGAGGACAGTCCAGTAGAACTGTGACCCGCATAAGAAATAAACTGTTGTTGTTACAGTTTTTTATAACTGAGATTCAGGATCAATTTGTTACCATAGCACAGCCTACCACATCCAGACTAATATACCTCCGAGTTACCCTCCTGAGAGTCCCCAGGAGCCCCCAGGGGGTCAGGCTGGGGCTCCGGGATGACCTATGTCATCTATGCACAGAGGCAGAATGAGAAGGAGCAAGCTTTGTCATGGCTTCAGGGTCCTGTGTCTGCTCAGTGGTGAAACTCCCATCCCTGAAGTCTCAGGCTTCAGGCATGCAGAGGACTGAGAGGCCTGGAGCTAGGGCTTGAGGCCTGTGCGTATGCTGAGACCTGGACCAGGTCTCTGGGGCTTCTGCAAGCTCAGAGGAGGAAACCCCAGGGTCCTGAGATGGCTGACAGGGGGGCTTAGTGAGGAACCAGGGTCAGAGGCTGGGGCAGGGTCATCTCACTCCTGCATGTCCTTTCTGGCAGCCCAGGAGAAGCTCCAGCCAACCTGTGAAAAGAGAAGGTGTGAAGTGTCTGAAGCTCTTCACCCCACACAGGTGGAGCTGAGGGCACAGGTGATGGGGGCAGGGCCAGTGATGGGGGTTTCTCTGGACCCCAGAGCCCCAAACTGGGTGTATCGTGAGAGGCTGCCTCCCAGTCAGGACCCTGGGGCCAGGAGGAAGGATGTAGTCAGAGGGGCATCCCAGGATCTCCCAGGAGGACACAGAGTTAGAAATTTGGGCCAAAAATTCCTCCAAGGAGGGTGAGCGCTGAAGAATGGATGTTTTCAAATTGCAGTGCTGGAGAAGACTCTTGAGAGTCCCTTGGACTGCATGGAGATCAAACCATCAACCCTGAATATTCATCAGAAGGACTGATGCTGAAGCTGAAGCTCCAATACTTTGGCCACCTGATGTGAAGAGCTGACTCACTGGAAAGACCCTGATGCTGGGAAAGACTGAAGGCAGGAGAAGGGGAAGACAGAGGATGAGATGTTGGATGGCATCACTGACTCAATGGACATGAGTTTGAGCAAACTCTGGGAGATGGTGAAGGACAGGGAAGCCTATTGTGCTGCAGTCCATGGTGTTGAAAAGAGTTAGACATGACTTAGCAACTGAGCAACAATTCCACCTAGGACCCCCAGGAAGGGTCAGTTTATTCCATCCCAACCCCACTGGTCCGACTCAGCCAACACTCCCCAAGGGTCTGCTTTTGCTCGCCCTGTGCTGGGTTTTGGAGACACAGAGAAGAATTGCTCTGCTCCCACCACCATCAAGGAGCCTGGTGGGGAAGATGGTGACAGTGCCTTCTGACTTGGTATGATTAGGGCTGGCAGGCCTGAGGAAGGGGGGAGGGGAGGAGGGAGCATCTGTCAGAGTCCTTGTTCCCTGAGGGCAGGACTAGCTATTTGTGGATCCCTGTGCAAAATGAAAGCGTGGCGCCCTTTGTTCAAAAATAATTGAGATGGTGAGCTGAGAGCAGAGCCTTTAACCAAGCTTGAGGCCCTTGGGGGTGGGGGTGGGGGTGGGGGTGGGGAGCCCAGTGGGACTGCCCATGCCTGGAAGGGTTTTTCAGCTTGGCACTTTCTAAGGCGCCCCTCATCCCTCCCACCGCAGCACAAGAACCAGCCGACCTGGTTCAGGTCAGTTTCCTCATCTGCAAAATGAAAAAAATACAAACAAAAAACACCACTTTCTAGGGTTGTGAGGATTCAGGAGAGTGTTTCCAGTGGTCATGTATGGATGTGAGAGTTGGACTGTGAAGAAAGCTGATCGCCGAAGAATTGATGCTTTTGAACTGTGGTGCTGGAGAAGACTCTTGAGAGTCCCTTGGACTGCAAGGAGATCCAACCAGTCCATTCTAAGGGAGATCAATCCTGGGTGTTCATTGGAAGGACTGATGCTAAATCTGAAACTCCAATACTTTGGCCACCTCATGCGATGAGTTGACTCACTGGAAAAGAGTCTGATGCTGGGAGGGATTGGGGGCGGGAGGAGAAGGGGACGGCAGAGAATGAGATGGCTGGATGGCATCACCAGCTCGATGGACATGAGTTTGAGTGAACTCCGGGAGTTGGTGATGGACAGGGAGGCCTGGCGTGCTGTGATTCATGGGGTCGCAAAGAGTCGGACACGACTGAGCGACTGAACTGAATTGAACTGAACTGAAAGCCTTGAGGAGGGGTGGGGCAGTAATGGATCCTCCAGTGATCCACCCTGCGATCTGCAAATGACATCACACACCTCCTGCCGCCCCGGCCCCGCCCCCCTGCCCCGCCCGTGTTCACGCCACAGAGCTAACCACTGTCTGACCACCAGATATTTTACTTCCACTTCTTTTTCTTATTTGTTGTCTGTCTTCTCAAACTTGATATGAGGACCACAGGGCTTCTATATAGCCTTTTTTCCTTCTGTGTCTTTTGATTGAAACCTTTAGTCTATTTACATTTAAATTAATTATTAAATGTAATAAGAATTCACTTATTGCCATTTTGTTAATTGTGGCTGTTTTTCCTGTTCTCTGTCCCTTCCTTCTTGCTCTCTTTCCTTATGGTTTGATCACTTTCTTTAGTGTTATGTTCATCTTCCTTTCTGTTTATCTTTTTGTATCTGTTATGGATTTTTGGTTTGTATTTACCATGAGGTTTTATATAACAACCTATGTACATAGCCATCTCAGTTGATGGTTGCTTAAGTTTGAGTACATTCTGAAAGCACTACATTTTTACAACCCCCTACTACAGAGCGAGGTGTGTTTTTGATGTAATATTTTACATCTTTTTATTTTGTGTATCCCTTAACTCATTGTGGTGCTTCCGTGGTGGTTCAGATGGTAAAGCGTCTGCCTGCAATGCGGGAGACCCAGGTTTGATCCCTGGGTTGGGGAGATCCCCTGGAGAAGGAAATGGCAACCCACTCCAGTACTCTTGCCTGAACAATTTCATGGACAGAGGAGCCTGGTGGGCTATAGTCCATGGGGTCGCAAAGAGTCGGACATGACTGAGCAACTTCACACTCACTCACACTCACTAACTCATTGTAGATTTTCTGCTTTTATCTTTTACCCTTCATATTAGCTGTATAAGTGGTTGCTCTACTGCCTTTACTATTTATTTGCCTTTATTGTGAGATTTTTTTTCTTTCATAATTTTTGCATTCCTGCTTATGGCCTTTTCCTCTTTTGCTTTTAAAGGAATCCCTTTAACATTTCTTGTGAGGTTTTGCTTGTTTGGGAAACTCTTTACATCTTCTTCTTGCCAGCAGCCACAGACCCTCGAATGGTGCCTGGCAGGTGTTTGTTGAATGAATGAATGAGCGTCAAGCCATTTGTTGGGTAAAAAATATGTGCTGAGCACCTACTGTGTGCCAGGGACTGTCTGAGTTTCCTTATGAGTGAGGTTTGGGCCAGAAGTGAGGGAGGGGAGCAGAGTGAGTGTGGATGCCAGACGGCAGAGGGGCAGGTGGGGTGCAGATGGTGTCCACAGACTCAAGGACAGGGAGACGGAGTTGGGGGGAACAGGGTGGGGGGGATGGCTTGGTTGGGAGGAGGGAGCCTTCGTCAGTTGTATGGCTGTAACCTGTCATGGGGAGCTCACTCTTCAGCAGGCAGCCTGTTTCCTGGCAGGATGGCCTTCAGTCCTGAGTCAGCCCCTGGTGCCTAGACTGTCGGCAGCATCTGTGCTGGAGGTCCTGAGTCTGGAATTGCCGGGAAGGGAGGCAAAGCCCAGCCTGAGGACAGTGTCACTTGTAGCTTCAGTCTGGGAGGGGGTCCTGGGTGAGCAGCCCTTGTGGGGGTTCTGACTCGGTGGCCTCTGGCAGGACATGTCCCCAGTTGTTCTTGTTCAGTCGCTCAGTTGTGTCCGACTCTTTGTGGCCCCGCAGACTGCAGCACATCGGGCCTCCCTGTCCTTCACCATCTCTTAGGATTTGCTCAAACTCATGTCCATTGAGTCAGGGATACCATCCAACCACCTCATCATCTGTCATCCCCTTCTCCTCCTGCCCTCAGTCTTTCCCAGCATCAGGGTCTTTTCCAATGAGTTGACTCTTCCCATCAGGTGGTCAAAGTATAGGAGCTTCAGCTTCAGCATCAGTCCTCCCAATGAATAGTCAGGGTTGATCTCCTCTAGGATGGACTGGTTTGGTCTCCTTGCCAAGCGACTCTCAGGAGTTTCCTCCAGCACCGCAGTTCAGAAGCATCAGTTCTTTGTCCCCAGGCGGTCCTGGTAGTTCCCCTCAACTCCTCTCCTGAGAAACGGATCAAAGGAGGCTGGCGAGTCCACTGGTCCTTGGCCAAGCCGTCTCAGGCTGTGTGGCTTCTGTGTGAGCTCCGGCCTCTCTTTAGGGCCAGACTCATGTCTTCATGGGCTCCTGGCGCGTCCTCTGCTCTTGTGTGTTGCAGGGGCCTCTCAGCTTCAACCTGTCCCTAAGGGAGCTTGCTTTCCTCCCCCTAACCTGCTTCTCCTCTCCTCTGTCTCACTCCAGCCAGAAACTGGGGTGCCAGTCTCCCCTTGTCCTTTACCCCACCTGAGAGGAGTCACCCATCCTGTCCATTCAAGTTTCTAAATCACCTCAGATTCTACCTTCTCTCCACCCCCAGGACCATGCCCCCAGGGTCATCAGGCCCTGGGGATGACTTCTCATCTGTCCCGAGGCTTGTGCCTGCAGATGCTTGCTTGGGGTGGGAGTTGCTGGGAGGCCTGCCTGGGGAGTGGGCAGCTTATGCCTGCCCAGCTGTGGCCTTTAGGGTGGCTGTTGCCTCATCTGCTGGCCCCAGGGTTGGCAACACACCCTCTCCCCCATACAGACCTTTTGTGCCTGGGGACCCACGGCTTAGGCTTCTACACCGACAAGCTCACAAGACCCCTTGGTCCTGGGGGTGGGGGGCTAGGCTGTGTCTCCACCCCAGTCTGGTCCCAGAATCGTCCCTTCTTCTGTCTCTGCCTTCCTCTCTTCTCTACCAGATTACCTCATCCTGTGTCCTCCCAGGCCTGGTCGCTGGCTCCCATCCTTTCCCTTTCCCTCATGCTCCCAGGGAGAGGAAGCAGAACATGATGGTTAAGAGCATGACTCTGGAGTCAGATGCCTGGGTTCAAATCTTAGCTCCACCATCTGTCGGCTGTGTGACCTTAGGCAAATTACTTAAACTCTCTGTGCTTTAGTGGCCCCATCATAAACTGTGCTTAACAATAATGTCAACGCTGCAGGTTGTCATAAGGATTAAATGAACACATTCTAAGTGCCTTAGGAACCTAGCTGTTAAGTTTTTTGGTGCCTATCCATTTATAGAGTGTTTTCCCAGTTAACCTCTGGGCCTCACACCTAATCTGTTTGATACATGAGGAAGCTGAGGTTCCTAACTACTCGATGCAGTGGAGAGCCTAGGACTGGGAGGTCAGACCTGGGTGTGAGTTTAAGTCAGGCCGCTTCCTGCGTGTCTCTGGGAGATGCCTCCTTCTGAGCCTGTTTCCTGATCTTTAGAGTCAGGATTATAAGCCTTATTTTGAAAGAACCCACTACTTTCCAGGCATGTGAACTTTGCCAGATTACTTGTCTCTCAGTGCCTCAGTCTGCTCATCTGTAAAATGGGGGTGATAATCTGAGCACCTCCCTCACAGGGCTGATGTGAAGGTTAAATGAGGTAATATGTGAAAGTGCTTAGAACAGCGCCTAACTCACAATAGAGACCGTATAAATGTTTGCTATTATTATAAAATTTGATGAAATTTGCATATGGGCACAAGATTTCCCAAACATTTTCAAGAGGTTCATTCCTGGAGTGTCAACACCCTTGGATTAGATATCCCCTGGGATTCCTTGTCAGAAATGTGTGAGTGGGTGTTGGAGACCCCTGTGGAGGTAGGACGTGTGAGCTGGGGCTTCTAGCCAGAAAGAACACCTCTGAGTCCTGGTTATGTTTCTTACCTACCTGGTGGTCTTGGGCGAGTCATCTCCTCTCCTCCGAGCCTCGGTTTCCCTTTTTGCAAAACACAGATGGTAATATTAGGAGGTAAAGTTTAAATTGGATGCAGTGCCTGACAAGAGAAGACCCTCAAGAAATGATTACAGTGATTAAGATGCCCCAGCACAAAGCAGGCAGTCCACAACCAACTTCCTTCTATGTGTGTGAGCTCTGTGGCTTTTATTTCTTTAAAATAGTGAGCTTATTTATTCATTTTTTTAAAAGCAGATTTTAAAAAATTTATGTGTTTATTTTTGGCTGCTGGGTCTTCATTGCTGCACAGGCTTTTCTCTAGTTGCAGCAAGCCGGGGCTACCTTCTAGTTGTGGTGTGTGGGCTTCTCATTGCGGTGGCTTCTCTTGTTTTGGAGCACAGGCCTTAGGGCTCCCAGGCTCTGGAGTACAAGCTCAATAGTTGTGGCACATGGTTTTAGTTGCACTGTGACATGTGGGATCTTCCTGGATGAGGAATCCAACCCATATCTCCTGCATTGGCAGGGGGTTCTTTACCACTGAGCCACTAGGAAGCCCTGAGCTTACTCTTTCTTTCTTTCTGGCTGCACTGGGTCTTCTTTGCTGCTCAAGGGTTTTCTTTAGTTGTGGCGAGAGGGGGGCTACTCTCTAGTTTTGGTGTGTGAGCTTAGTTAACCTGTGGCATGTCGAATCTTCCTGGACCAGGGATTGAACCTGTGACCCCTGCACTGGCAGGAAGATTCTTAACCATTGGACCACCAGGGAAGTCCATTGTGTCTTTTAAAATATGGGGTTTTCCCCAGTACTCCTTGCTTCCTCCACCGGCTGCCTCCCTACCCTCTGCTAGCACCCTGCTTATCCCAAAGTCCAAGTCTGATGGAGGGATTCCCTGCAGGAAAAGTGGGGGGGTACACACAGTCCCAGAGGAAAAGGGACCATGGCCTCTCTTTCTCCCCTCCCTGAAACAGGGAAGCAAATCCTCCCTCCCGCTTGGGAACTACTGAGCATTCCCTCAGACTCCAACTCAAAGCTCCTTAGAGACCTGAATGAATTAAAGATGTAATTAAATTAGGAATCCTTCATTATTCGAAGGCTGGGATTCTCTGGCAGGTGGGGTGATGGTGGAGAGGGGGAAGTGCCATTTTTTCTGCAGAGGCTATTAGATTCTCTCCTGGGGGCATGTGTGTGGCCAGGCTGGGGCCCAGAGGCCTGGGAGACAGAGCCAGCTCCCTTCCCACCTGCTTCCACTCAGAAGGACCTCCCCACAGTCTCGGGAAGCTTCGGGCTGCCCACTGGCTCCCTGGCCAGCCTTGCACCAAGGCCCTTCCTCTCTCAGCTGCAATTTTCTCATCTGCAAAATGATACAAAGCAGGGAGGCAGGCCCTGTTAAACTGCTTTTCAGGTTGCTTTAGGCAGTAAATTTCCATCTAAGAACTTGGGAGACCTCTTCCTTCAAACACCTGCAACACTCTCCTTCTAGAGGAGTCAATTTGCACCCCTCCTCCTCAATCCTAGGGTATTTAGTTAAGCATTTCTTTGGCTCAGCTCACTCATCTAAAAGGAAGGGAAACCTAGGAAATGGATTTGACAGGTTCTCTACTGGCTATCGGGGATACTGAGTGTGGTATTTCCTGCCCTGACATGTCCAGAGAAGGCGACAGAGAAGCTGGGCCTCGAAGGAGAAAAGGGGGAGGTAAGGCACTCCAGGTTGGGGCCGGGGTGGGGGGGAGGGTCACAGCATGTGTAAAGACCTCAGAGGCAGGAGACAGTAGAGGGAGGAGGCGAGTGTAACTGGAGCACTGGGGGGCAGGTGTGTGCCAGGGAACAAGGCTCCAGAGCCTGGCATGTGATGGAGAAAGGGAGGGCTAGCACTCTGCTACATTCCCAGAGGAAAACAAAAATTTTCGAGACTGTCAGAAATGTGATGGAGCTGTCAGGAGTACATGAAACAGCCACGTACCCTGGGAAACGGAAGTCAAGCCTCTGTTTGTTCCATGACAGTGTGAAAACTCACAACCTTTTCATCAAGATGGGTAAGAAAAACACAGGAACACTAAAAGCGTTTTGGTTCAAGTCTGCTGAGGACGTTACTCTCAGCCCGCCCGGTTTCCGCCCTCCGGCCTGGATTCGTTTGTGCGTGTCAACACTCGCCCAGATCCGCAGACATCTCTCTCTGCTCTGGTTTCTCGACTTGTCAGCCATCTTCGCTGTGGTGTGCTTGGTCACTGTGGTTCTTGGAAAACGATGTCAAAGGAGAGATTGCTCTCCTTGAAAATCTTTGGCTGGAGTCACCTCTCTTACAATCCCTGTCCTCTGTCTCTGTCTCCTGCTTCCTTCCTGCCACTCTCCTCCCCCAACCCTGCTGAACTGCTAGAAGAGGTGTGGGTGGGAATGGGCACTGTCCAGGCTGGGGAGAGACCATTGAGAGGTTCAGCACCACGGACAGCGACACAGCCTCCGATCTATAGGAAGTGATTCTGCAGGCTTAAGACTGTGCGAGTTGAAGGCTTTCCTGGTGGCTCAGTGGTGAAGAATCCACCTGCCAAGGCAGAAGACACTGGTTCTATCCCTGACCTGGGATGATCCCACATGTTGCGGGGCAACTAACCTCGTGTGCCACAGCTACTGAGCCTGTGCTCTAGAGTCTGGGAGCAGCAACTACTGAGCCTGTGTGCTACTGAAGCCCCTGCACCCTAGAGCCCATGCTCCACAACAAGAGAGGCCGCCGCAGTGAGAAGCCCGCACACCATGGAGAGTAGCTCCCACTCTCCACAACTGGGGAAAAGTCCGAACAGCAGCGAAGACCCAGCACAGCCAAAAATAAATACATAGAATGATTAAAAAAAAAAAAAACAAAAAAAAGACTGGTTGCATGGCCTTGAGTGCCAACTCAGGAAGTTGGGGTGCAGGTGGCTGGGTTGGGGGTGATGTGTCAGAGAAGCTCCCTGTGGGTCCAGAGATGCTTTTATCAGAGGAATTCTCTTTTATTTTTTCAAGACCCTCAATCACCACCCCCACCCCCATTTCCACTTCTTCCTCCTTCTGCAGGACTTTGCTCATGCTCTGTCTCCCCCCAGGTTCCATGCTCCTTTCTCTGGGCCCCAGGTTGCCTGTCCACAGGCACGCAGCTCACCTCCTCAGGCCCACACCCCTGTCTCATGTGGGAGATCCTGGCCTGGCTGTCACAAGAGGCTCTGGTGAGGCTCAGTTACTTGCATGCTGTGTGACCTTGGGCAAGTGTCAAGCCCTCCCGCCTGATCTCCTGGCATCAGAAGGGACCATGTTATTTTGGAGCTTGGAGCCAAATCTCTTGGTCAACTCCTGGCAGTCAATACACTGGTGGGGAGAGCTGTAGGCAAGGGCAGGGTGTGTGCTATTGGCCGCAGGAGGCCACGGGCAGGGCTCTGTGGGCTTGGGGGAGGGAGAGGCAGGGACTCTGAGTGTGTCTGTGTGTGTGTGTGTGCACGCTGGGGAGGGGAGGCGAGGGCAGGAGGAGGAACGCAGAGGAGCTGCTGGACCAGAACAGAAGAACCCCTTAGCCTGTATATTTAGCTCTTCGAGGTATATAAACAGAAACCTGGAGCCAACCCAACGCTCCCCCCGAGTGTGAGTCATCTGTGCTTCTGCAGCTAAAGTTAGGCTCCAATCACAGGCTCCCTCTCCCTCTCTCTTCTTCACTCTCCGTCCCTTACTGCCTCCTTATCTTTTCCTCCCCATCTTTCTCCTCTCCTCTCCTCTCTTTCTCCCTAAACGTCTCTCCTCTTGGATGCTCTGAACCCCCCCCCCCACTTTCCCTGATCTGCCCATTCCCTCACTCTCTCCCCTCCCTCGATTTTTCCACCTTCCTCCTCTTTCTCATCCCTTTCCTTCTGTCTCTCTAACACTTAACTCTGTCTTTCTGCCTTCATGAGTGCATCTGAGAAAGGGTATTTTTTGCTCTTGTGTTGTGTGAACCTAATAACAGTAACGCTCAAGTGGCTGTGTGTACTTGAGAGGGAGTGTGAATGTATCTGTGTGAATTTGTGTCTTGCTGTGAGGATGTATTCAATAAAAATTCTGTCTGGGTGTATATGTGGGGCTGTCTGTGGTGTTTATGGGTCTGTGTACACACAGGAGTGAGGGGATTGTGTGTCTCTGTGTGTTTCTTCTCCTTTGAGGGGTGTAGCTCTATGCCCTGGAAGGGAAAGCAGTGGAGAACCCCTCCCCAGTTTTACACAGAGGCTTGGGTGCATGGAGATCACCAGACCCCCTAAAGACTGGAGCAGGGTCGTCACAGGCTCTAGACTATCTAGAGAGTGGACCCAGGCTGGGGCTTTTTGGCTCTGTCACTTTCTGCTGTGTGACCTCGAGTCAGTCTATTTGCCTCTCTGGTCCTTGCTTCTGCATCTGCCAGAGGAACATGATCCCTGCTCATCTTACGAGGCTGGAGGTGGGGAGCAAGGGAATTCATGGGTGTGGAGTTCGTGAGGACATGCTGGTCACCAGAACACCTGAGGGCCCTCCATCAGGTGTGAGCTTTTCTGCTTCAATGGTTTGGCTCATGTTGCTTCCCCAACTGTGTGTTTATAATTTGATGTTCAAACAGAATTGGAAGCTGGATCCTCCCACTGGAAGTATCCCCCATTTTAATCCATGAATGGCTACTCTCACCTTCAAGATGCATCTTGAAAGCCACTGTCTGCAGGAAGCCTCCCAGATCTCCGCCAAGGGTGTGTATCTGCATCCCCCACCCCCCTGTGAGTCCTCTAACACCTCCACCATGGTGTGTGTCTCTGCCCTTGATGGAGGGATCCCCAGAAGCATTTTATGAAAGGAGATGTGTGTGTCCTGGGAATGGTGGAAGAGAAGGGAAGATGAGAGGTGGATGGGAGGGGCAGAGATAAAGTGGGGCAGCTTGAGCCCCAGGCTCTGCTCACCCAGAGGGAGAAGTAGGAGTTTGGGCCTTCAGCTGGGCAGGTGGGCCCAGATGTCAGGGGCCATTTGCATCAGGGATCAAGGAACCTGCTGAGAAAGCATCAGTCCTCTGGCCCTCGAGTGTGTTGAGATGGGTGAGCAGTGCCCCCTGCCAGTCTGGTTGCCATGCAGCAGCCAGGGTGACCTTTTTTTTTTTTTTATATTAACTTATTTGGCTGCTTCAGGTCTTAGTTGCAGGGAGTGGGATCTTTGCATCAGGAGAGATCTTTTGTTGTAGACTCTCTAGTTGTGGTGCGTGGGCTTAGTTTCTCCGCGGTATGTGGGATCTTAGCTCCCTGACCAGGGATCGAACCTGTATCCCCTGCATCGCAATATGGATTCTTAATCACTGGACCATCAGGGAAGTCTCTAGGGAGATCTCTTAGGATCTGAGTCAGATCACTACCTCACTTAAAATGACCCCTCCGTCCTCACTGTCCATCTTGCTTTATTTTTTATTTGCCTGGAAAATTCAATGGATGGAGGAGCCTGGCAAACTATAGTCCATGGCGTCGCAAAGAGTCAGAAACTACTGATCAGCTCAGCACAACACACGACGTGTAGGCTGATCGTATCTGGTATACTATGCTTCCCTGGTAGCTCAGCTGGTAAAGAATCCGCCTGCAATGCAGGAGACTCTGGTTCGATTCCTGGGTCGGGAAGATCCCCTGGAGAAGGGATGGACTGCCACTCCAGTATTCTTGGGCTTCCCTGGTGACTCAGATGGTAGAGAATCCAGCTGTAATGTGGGAGTCCTGGGTTTGACCCCTGGGTTTCGAAGATTCCCCTGGAGGAGGGCATGACAGTCCACAGGGTCTCAGAGTCGGATGCGACTGAGCACACACATATTTCACATTTTTAGTAAGAGCAGCAGCAGTGTTAGTTGCTCAGTCGTGTCCAACTCTCTGCAACCCCACAGATTGCAGCCCGCCAGGCTCCTCTGTCCATGGAATTCTCCAGGCAAGAACACTGGCGTGGACTGCATTCCGTTCTGCAGAGAATCTTCCTAACCCAGGGATTGAACCTGGGTCTCCTGCATTGCAGGCAGATTCTTTGCCGTTTGAGCTACAGGGAATATTTTCTGACTTGCTCACTACAATATAAGATCCAAGAAGGGGTAAAGACTTCATTTTGTTCATTGCTGTGCCCCTGGGGCCTAGAAATGTGCCTGGCACATAATTGGGGCTCAGAGAGGAGCTGATGAACAGACAAAGCAGCCTGGTCACGCTCTCCTGTGTGATAATCATTCACTCATCTGTTCGTGCTGCCGCCTGCTCTATGCCAAGTTCTGCCCTTCTTTGCAGGGGTCCTGGTCTAGCAGGGCAGGACAGAGTGCTAGGCCATCAAGATGGGGAGGGGGTAAGGAGTGAGGGACCTCTGACTCAGCTGGTGTGATGGGAAGAAGAGGCTGAGCAGGGCTTGAAGGTGCAAAGGCACTCTCTAGGTGGAGACATCTGATCGTGGTTTTTCATCTCCTCCCCACAACCTCCAAGACCAAGGCCGAACAGAGGGCTGGACGGGGTTATTCTCTAAAGTCCAGAGTAGGCATGTGTACAGACCTGGCCCCAGAGCTGGGGCAGTGGGCTCCTTGATTCTTCCCAGGGCCAAGGGTTGGGGTGGGGGTGGAGGGGTGTGGGGTGAGTTCCAGTTTTAACAAAGATCGGAACCTTAAAGGAGAAATTTCAGTCATCCTGGGTGGCCGAGGAGATGGTCCCCAGAAGGCCCATCCTGAGTCAGCAGGGGTCCCGAGGTTGCAGGGCCAGGAGGGCCCTGGCCAACCTGGAACAGCCTCTCCGGCCCAGGACCCCGCTCCCACCCGGACAGCCCCCAGCCATCTCTCCTGGAGGGCAGCATTGAAGGTGGCCTCCCAGAGGCCTGACTGCAGGGGTGCCAGCCTTTGTCCAGCCAAGGATAAAGGGAAGAGTGGCCTGCTCTATTATTCTGTCTCCAAACAGCAGGCGGGGCAGAGGGAAAGAGGCAGCGAGAGCGTGCCTGTGGGGGGGACTTACACACAGAGAATGAAGACAGAGAGCAGCCCCCCTGAGTTAGGGAGAAGGGGACGTGACAGAGGGCGGTGGAAGAGGAGAGGTGGGCAGAGCCAGAGAAAGGAGAAGACAGACAGACAGCTGAGGAGGAAGGGGGCCAGAAAAGAGGAGCAGGAAAAAGGAGAGAGACGGAGAGATGGAGGGACAGAGAGACAGAGACAGAGAAAAGACAGCAGAAGCTGCTTTCGCTGGTTCCTCCTCTCTCCCCTCCGCTGCCCCGCGTCTCCTGTCTCTCCCTCCACCCCCTCTCCCCTGTCCTTCCTCTCCTCCTCTCTCTCTCCTGGGCCGTCTCAATCCCATCCCAGCGTCTGTCTTGCTGGGAGCAGCCCTGGGGGCTCTGCTGGGGGAGATGTCGGTCACCACCACGCGCCTGGGGAACGGCCAGAAACCAGAGCCCTCCTTCCTCAGCTTCCCCAAGTCCTGTTCCTTGGCCTCCAGCACATCCCTTGAGTCTGCTTCCATCCCTCTGGTCAGCAATACAGCCCAGGCTCGGTAGGCCTCTGGGCCCTGGTTCTGCCCTCTGCAATGGGCTCTCACAAGGCGCCCAGGTCCAGGCTCCACCACAAACCTGATGTTGCCACTTGCGACTCACCCCCAACCCCCGGGCCTGGCATTCAAGGCCATTTGTTCCCAAGACAAGCTCTGCTCCTTCCGAGCCCCAGGCCTTTTCTCCTGCTCTTACTCCTTCCCCAGGATGACCTCTCCGGCCACCCACCATCCCTCCAGACCTTCACGGGGCTCTCTGCAACAGGAAGCCTGCTTTGACCCTCCGCACCGGAAAACATGGTCCTCGTTGGGGGCCCCTGCTCCACTGTGCTTCACCAGGCTTGTCAGGCCGTCCCCCTGCTGGGCTGCTTTCACGGTCTCTGTACCTCCAACACCTGACACACGGTAGATGGTCCCTAAGTGTCACGGTATGACCCCCTGGAGTGACTGTCTGCGTGCCACATCTTCTCGTGACCTCATCTCCTCATCAGTAACGTGGACGTGCAAATGATGCTCAGAGTGCTGGCCTTCAGGTGAGCAAACAGTGAGCATCTACCATCTGCTGCCGGGTGTCGAGAGGCACCGAGCGGGTGGTATGCTCACAGTCAAGCACCAGTCAGATGTGAGGGGGGTTCCTGGTGTCCTGTCTGGGGGTCTGGGTCATCCTCCCTGTGGTTCACCCGGGGATAAAGGTGCTAGCCCCCTGGTCCCCGCCCCACCCCTGCCCTTTGCAGATCGCTGGGGCATCAAGCCACCCTGTCCATCTGCACTCAAGCCCCACCCAGGAAGCTTCCAGGGCATCAGAGGCTTCTTTTGGGGCTGCCCACCAGGCAGGAACCTGGGCGTCCTGAGGTCCGTCTCCTCCCGCTCTGCCCATCTCCAGCCTTCTTCCTGGGCAGGCGGGTGGGGGATGCGTCTCTGTCTCTCTCGCTCTCTCTCTCTCACACACACACACTCACTCACTCAATCTAGCACAGAATCCTGTTTCTGCTGCTCATTAGCTGGGTGACCCTGGGCAATTCACTTAATTTCTCTGGATCCCGGCTCTCCCATCTGTAAAATGAGCTTCCTGACCCCTCTCACCGAGGACTGCTGTCAGGTTAAGTGGGCTAACGGAGGAGAAGGACACCTGTCTGGGAGAGGGGGCTGCCGTGCCTCAGCTGGGTACGGAGGCTGGACCTCCCCCCCACCTTCCAGCTTGGGCGGAATTCCTGGGGCTGCAGCGACTCTGGAGGGTTGCCAGCATCCTCCTGGGCCCCTCTGGCTCTGACCTTTGTTTCCATCAGCTTAGTTGAGTCAGGGGATGGACTGGTTGACTTCGTGCACATCAGCTCCAAGGGGAATCCAGCCCCACACTGAAAACCTCACTCTCACAAGGCCTGCGTGCGTCTAGCAACTTTCCCCGGGGCTTGTGGGGAGAGGGGACTGGCACATCCAAGTCCTCCTGTATGGGGGCTCCTCCCTGGGGACGCCCCCTCACTGTGACTCCACCTCCTCATCTCCTCTCTTCTGCCATCACTTTCTGCTCTTTCCCCTCTGAAACTTCCGGTTCTTCTCCCCTGACCAATCCAGCCACGATCCTCCAGACTGGGCTCTGGGTCCACCTTAGCCTCTCTGAACCCATCAAGCGCCTGCTCCTGGGCCTCCCAGCATTTGGCCCTCCTTCCCTGTGAAACTAACTCTAAATCTCCTCCCTGTTTCATCCACAGTCAGCATTTCTGGACCTTTCCTTCTTGTCACATTCTGCAGCCCTGGCACAGGCCTGGTACCCAATAGATGCTTAATAAAATCTCTTGGAATGTTGAAGTTTGTTTTCTGCCATTGATTTTCTAGCTGCTCCCATGGTGGGCTGCTCCCAGGGCCTCGTTCCTAGGCGTCCAGGGAGCTGGACTGAGAGCAGTTCCTCTCCATGCCCTGGAGGGGATGCCTTCGAAGGGTGCGGGGTGGCCAATGTGAGGGTATGACAGGCCATCCCCTCCCTGCTCTAGTGGATGGGGTTACTCTGCCTGTTTGGAACCCTGTAACCTTGACTGTTAAGAGTTTCTGAGTCTTAGAATCCAGGAGCCTACTTAAGAGTACAGACTCTGGCCCCTGAATTCAAATTACTAGCTGTGTGGCCTTGAGCAAGTTACTTAACTTTTCTCTGCCAGTGGTCCCTCATCTGTAACACAGGAGTGACGATTTACAAGACTGCGGAAAGGATTCAATGCGTTAATATTTGTCAAGGGCTTAGACCAGGGCCTGGTACACAAAAATGCTCTGTAAGTGTTTGAGAAATAAATCAGTGTGGATTCTGAGGAAATTGGAATCTGTGTGCTCTCAGGCTCTTTAGGCCTGGGAGGGACCCATCTCCTGTCCTTGGGCAGGAATTTGACCCCAGCTTCCTTTCGTCCCAGCTTGCTTATCCCCACTGACAGATATTCCCTACTCTTGCAGCCATGACAATTGCTAGAAAGTTCTCCTCAGGGATGGAGAGGAGTCTGGGCTTCTCTGCTCAGCAGCTGCTGGAGCGTGAGGACCCAACAAGGCCTGGATTTTGTCCTGGGGAAGGGGATAGTGAGCCTGGTCCAGCTGTCAGGTGGGTGCACAAGGGGACTCCAGGCCTGGGCCCAGCTTACTTACCTCCTGGCAGGGGCCCGGGAGGCCCCTGCTCCCAGGGCAGGGCAGGGCCTAATGAGTGTGTGCGGCTGCTGCAGCCTTCTGCAAATACCAGGTGCAATATAAATAGCAATAATGAATAAATGAAGCTCCTGCAGCCAGCGAGGGCCTCCAGGAGGGACTGGCACAGCCCTGCTTCTTGTGGAGACCTGGAGTTGCAATCCCATCCCCAGCAGGTTTGAGGGTCACCCCTCATCCACACTGCTTCCATGACCTTTACTCCATGTGCGCCCTTCATGTCCACAGAACTCATCCCGATGCTGAGCGGAGGGGTAGGCAGAGGGTGAAGGAATGCCCCATGAAGGTTTTTGCTGAAGTAGGAAGCATTTAGGTTGGACACAAAGCAGGACTTCCTGCCAGTGCCGACGCTTGAAGGAGGCTGGGAAGGGGGTGATAATCCTGTCGGGACAGGGAGGGGACTGGGATCAAGGAGGGTGGCAAATGTCTCCTTCAGTCTGAAAAAGAACCGTGAATGATCAGAGTTTTCAGAGAACAAAGGAGCTGTCCCAGGAGGTGGTGAGATCTATGTCACCCCAGGTATGCAAGCGGGAGCTGGCCCTCATTTTGGGAGACTGTGATGGAAAAGCCCCAGTCCTGAGAACTCACCATCTGCTGGCTTCTCAGGGTCCAGCCTGTGAACTTAATGAAAACGTTGCCAGAGGAGGCTGGAGAGAAAGCGAGCAGTAGCTGGCATCTTCTCCCTGCCTCACTGTCTGATCTCTTTCACTCTTCTGAGCCTGGGGCTGTCCAGCTGGGCACTCAGCCGGTCAGGGCATGGAGCGCCTGCTTGCCACCTCCTTCCTACTTCCAAGTCTTTGCACATGTCCCTTTTCCCTCTTCGATGCCAGTTCTCCACCCACCTCGTCTCCTCTTATCTCAATCCTGCACGTGCCTTTGAGGTCCCGTGCAAGCCTCTGGCCCTGGATGAGGTCTTCCCCGAGATGTCTGATCTGCAGCCCACTCTGTTCTGAAATAAATCCATCCTGCCCGCGGACGCCTTCTGGCCTGCTCAGTCCATGCCTGTGAGACACCACCGCCCAGGCTGGTGTGTGCTTACATGACCTTGAGCTGTGGTCTGGTGATGAAGGTTTGCCTGGTTTCCCTGGACAGATGAAAAGGTAAGGAGCGATGAATGTTTGTTGAGCACCTACTATGTGCCAGGCACGGTGCTAAACCCTTTTTAGACTTCTCATTCTGCAGAGCATGAACTTAAATTCTTTTATGGGGAATCTGTGTGTTCCTTTCACAGAAAAGGAACCTGAGGCCCAGAGACTCCAGGGGGCTTCCCAAGGCCCTCCGACAGGAAGGGGCTGAACTGGGATCAAGCTTAAAGGCATCCTCTTCCAACTCTCTGTCCATTTAGCAGACCAAGTGGTTCCAAGGGAGGTCTCAGTATCCCTTCACCACAGCCCCAGCCCAGCAGGGTGTCCCCGCTCCCCCAGCCTCTAAGGAGACGAAGTGGGGGTGGGAGAGCTGAGCAGAGGTTCTCTGAGTCCCGTGGCCCCGGCTTCCCTGGAGGGAAGTGGTGAGGCTGGGGCATTTGCAGCTGGAGTGAGGCTTCCCTTCCACCTGCGAGCCCTCTTGGAAGCCTTCCTGGAGGAGGTGGCTTTTCAGCCAAGCCTTGAAGAGTGGGAAGAAGCTGGGTGTGGGTGAGAGGAGGGGAGGCTGCCTGGGCTGTGGCGTGAACCTTTGGAGTTGAGTTCTAGGCCGGGCTCCACCTTGGAAAAGCTGGTGGTCTTAGCCGGGCATCCCCTCACCGGGGCAGCAAGGACCCTCTCCCCGCCCTTCACACAGCGTCTCGGTTAGAATCCGGACAGTAATGTGGCCAACCAGGCACCGGGTCAGTAATGGGGTCCCTCCCTTTTTAATGCATGACGCAGCCTCCTTGTGGAGGGGATAGGACCCTCCCCCAGGCACGACCCTGCATGTTGAGGAGGTGGCCTCAAGGCTAGGGGGGCTTCCTGTCCCCTCGGGAGAAGAGGGGGCTCACCAGCCGCCGCCGTCAGTAGTCTGTCGCCTCCACGCCTCCCCCCTCCAGCGTCCCGCGCCTGCAGCTTTCCCCGAAGACATTTGGTGTCAGTATAAGGACGGCTT
Source organism: Moschus berezovskii (assembly GCF_049115385.1). NCBI lineage: Eukaryota > Metazoa > Chordata > Mammalia > Artiodactyla > Moschidae > Moschus > Moschus berezovskii. Next base: position 114,785,605 of record NC_142465.1, read on the forward strand.
TGCCTCGCACGCGGCGCGGCTCGGTCTCGCCGCCGCCGCACGTCCCCGCACCGCCGGGCGCTCGGGCTCCTCCGCAGCCCCCGCCGCGCGCAGACCCCGCGCCTGGAGCCCGGGGCCGGAGGCGCGAGCCCAGCCGAGCAGGGCGAGGAACGCGGCCCCGACCCCGCGCCCCCGCCCCGGGCCGCCGCCCGCGCGGGCTCCTCTCCGGGCACTTGCCCGCCGCGCGGTCCCCGCAGCGCCCCCGCCCCCGGCCCCGGCCCCGGCCCGGGAGCGCCGCGCTCCCGCCCGCCCGCCGCGCGCTCCAACTCCGCTCGGTCCGCGGCTCGTCCGCGCTGCCGGCTTCTCGCCGCCCGCCGGAGCCGCGCGACACTCCCGCCAGCCCGCCGCCTCCCCGCGCCATGGCCCGGGCCCCGGGGCCCGCCGCCCACCGCCCGCCGCCCCTAGCGCCCCAGGGGTTCAGCTGATCCTGAATTGGCGGGGGGCGCCTGGCGGGGCTGCGGGTCCCCCTCGATTTCCGGCTTCGGGGGACGCGTCGCCCCCGCGGCTCTAACGTGGACGACCCCCCCTACCCCCCGCGGCCCGGCCAAGTCCATGCCAAGGTAGGTGGGGGTGGGGGTGGGGGTGGAGGTGGTGGGGGGAACGGGAAGCAAGGGAGGGCTCCGCTCCGATGCCAGTTTCTTGGCGCGTCGTGTTCTTTATTGGGGCGTTTATTTATTTCTGGGGACCGGTCCCCCCACCCGCGCGTGTCCATCAGGTCGGCCCCCTACCCCGTGCCTTGGGGGTAGGTGCCTTGAGAGGAAGGACGGGAAACTTTGACCGGTCCCTTCTCCAAGGCCATGAAAGTTCTCTTCGTGCCAATGCTGAAGCCGGCTGAGCCAGCGCTGCAGAAATTTATTCAACAAGTCAGGCTGCCGGCCGGGGGTTGGGGGGGCGCCCAGGCTGTCTGTCCATCTATCCCTCTGTCCCTCCGCGGCTGCGGCTCTGCGGCCGACGGGAGCAGAGCTCGTGCCTTTGTCCAGGGGGCTGAGCTGGGAGTGTTGGTGGAGGCAGGGCGGCCGCAGGGGGATTGAATGGGGGAATCCCAGGCAGCGTTTAACTTTCCTTGAGGCCGGGGTGGGAGCCGGCCCCCTTCTTGGTCAGCATCCGAGGGTGCCCAGAGCCTTGCTGTGGGAAGCCAGGCGGGGGTCGGAGCTGGGACTCTCGGGGGTAAAGGAAACCTCAGTAGGTTGGGACTGGTTATATAATGAGTGTTTATGATGACTGGGTTTTAATTGTGTGCTGGGTGGTGTGTGTTTAGGATGTGGGGGGACAGGAGGCCTTGGCAGGGGTGGGCAGGCCTCTTGGGGGGAGGGCATGATGCCTGGTGGGAGGGGGCTCTTAGATGGGTCCAGGTTGAGGCATCAGTCAGGCTCTGCTTGTGTCTTTCTTTCCCTTCAGGGTCTTGGGGGCTCTGGAGCCTTGAATGAGGTTGGCCTCTGGAGACACCCTGGGAGCTGTATTCTGGCCCTGGGAGTCTGTGGTCTGGGGCAGGTGTGTGCATGTGTGTGTGTGCGTGTGTGTTTGTGTGTGTGTGTGTGTGAGCGAGAGAGAGCAAAAGCGAGGGGAAGCTTGCTTGCGTCTGCTGTGGGGTGTGATCAGGTCTGACACGTCGACATGCCGTGTGACGGCGTCCTAGGGGCTGGAGTGCTCAGGATGGCCTGACCAGGGAGCCGATCTGTCCTGCTGTCTCTTGCTGCCCAGGGGACTCAGCCAGCAGATACTGGCCCTGTCTCGGGCCAGTGTGCTGTGCAGATGGAGCTGTGGGTCTGTGGGCCGGGGCCTGTGGGAAAGGGTCTGGCTGAGGAGCTGGGCTGCTTGCCTGCGGCTCAGGCCCTGTCCAGGCTGTCAGACCACCACACAGATCAGTGTCTCCCCTCAGCCCCCAGGACTGGCCCTGGAAACTCTTGTCCACCCTTCAGGACAAACTTTCTGTTCAGGCTCCAGGCCCCTGGGCCTGGGATGGGGACTGGGCTGGGGGCGTCTAAAGACCTCCCTGTCCCCTTCCCTCCTCCACCATCCGTGCTGAGCCCAGAGGGGGAGGACCCAGGGGGTGACAGGGCAGGTGGCACTGAGCTGGGACAATTCTGGGGCTGCAGTCTCAGGGAGGAAAAGGGAAGAGCCCCATCCTGAGGGAGTGCTAAGCTGGCTGGCGCCAAACTCGCCCTGCCCCCCAACATCCCCACCCTCGGGGGGCCTGGGTACCACTCCAGGACCTCTGGGCTCCCAGACTGGATGCCCAGAGCTGCCCAAGGCTGCTTCTGGAGCTCCGTGGGGGGCAGCTTGGGGGAGGGGCGGCCAGCCTGGCTGAAGGTCTCTCCCGGTTGCTTTGATGAAGGTCCTCCACCCCCTTTCCCTCCACCTCCGTTTCAGGCGCTTCCAAGAGGGCATCTTCTAGGCCCACCAGGGGGCACCATGCAGCAATTCTCTGTGTCCTGACTCCCCTTGACCTTGGGTGGGGAGGTAGGGGCGGTGGTAGCTGCCAGAACCCCCTCCCTCCTCTCCCTCTCCCTGGTGCTGGCTCCAGACAAGCCTGCCCCTCTCGAGCCCCACAGCTACGCTGGGAGCAGTTTCAGGGACTGCATGTGACTGCAGCCTCCCGGGGATTCTGGACCCAGATCCACATCCCAAATGCTCAGCGGGGCGGTGGGGGGTGGTCGCCTCCGACTTACCTCCCCCTGTCCCCCTCCACTGCCATCTCTGCCCCCCCCACCCTGTGCCCCAAGTCTGCTTCTGGGCCCCGCTCTGTCCCTCCCACACCCTCGAGGGGCTCCTGCCCCGGGCAGCTTCTGAAGGCACACAAGGTAACAGCAGGCTCTCATGAGGCTCCTTGGTTCGTGCCCGTCTCCTCCTGGGCCACCTTGTTCACTGGATGCCCAGTCAGTGTGCTCCAAACTATGCCCGGAAAGAGAGGGTGCTGGGCTGGGTGGGGGCGGCAGGGGGTGCATGGCTCTTTTCCCTTCTTCTCCGTCCCCTCTCTGCTTCTGGCTCCCCGCTTCCTTTCAGTCTGCCCTTCCCCTTGCTCCTTTCTGACCTCTCCCCGCCCTCTGGTTCTTTTCTGCAGAGCCTTTTCTTCCTGCAAGTTCCCAGGAGGTGCTCTTGGCTAGTGCCCTCAATCCTTCTGCCCGCAGGAGTCTGGTGTGTGGCTCTGCTGGAGGCCCAAAGACCGCCCAGGGAGCTGGGAGCATGTGGTCTGTGGGTCTGTGCTCCGTCTTCCGTGAATCTCTGTGAATGTGTGAGTGTGTGGGTCTGCGAGCCTTTAGGTCCATGGGACTGTGGGTGTAACTTGTCTGCGAGCTGGTGGATATGTGGGTTCACGGGTTTGTGTGTCCGCACATTTGTGGGTCTGTGGATCCTCATATCCAGGAAGATGTGGGCTGAGTCTCTCCCCCTCATGGCTGCCAGTCTAAGAAGAGAAGAAAAATCTGATTTCCAGGATTCCCTTCTCTCGTTTGTGTTTGATAAGCACCTACTATGTGCCAAGCCCCGATCTGGGTGCTGGAGGGATGTAGCAGTGAACAGAGGGGAGCAGACGAAGGCTTGAAGCATCTGTGCCCCTAGGAGGGGTCTGGGGCATCCCCCTGCCAGGTGCCCAGGTGTGGGCATGTGGTCATAGGACCTGCTTTCCTCATGTGCTCTCAGAAAGGAGAACCAGGCTGTGTTTGGCACTTGTGGGAAAGGATGCAGATCATGGAAGGCTTTGGAAGCACGAGGTGTTTGGATACCCTGGGAGCTAGTGCTGGGAGCTTCCAGGGCTCCTTGAGCAGGAGAAGATGAGAGGGAAGTGGTTTCTCCAGGGTGGAGGCCACAGTCTTTTGCCAAGGTCAGCACAGGCCTGGTCCTGCCTTGCAGACCTTCTCCCTTCATCTTGGAGGCCCTCACTCTGCTAGTTCCCTGTCTCCTGCACTCTGGCCTGGGCAGTCTGGCTGAGAAAAGTGTCGGGGTTTTCCTTCTTCTCACTGCTGACCACCGGCCCTGATGAGCAGTCAGCGCTGCCCTTCACTCGCCGCTGGTCAAGGGACTCAGGCTTTCTCCCTGGGTCCCTCAGCTCCTGTCCCAGCCGGGAGAGACATGAGCCAGTCCAGAGTCACAGGCCTGGCCCCCGAAGGTGTTTAGCATCACGGGAGCATCGGCTTCTCATAAAATTGGGAAAATAGCATCCACCTTAAGGGAATTTTGTGAGGCTTAGAAATGTCTCTGCAGTGCCTAGCACGGGGCCTGGCACAGGGATGCTGCCTTTTTTCCTTAAGGTGCTTTCTGAATCTCCTTCCCCATTTGCTGTCCCTTTTGAGAGATAGAGAAAGGACCCTGTGTTGCATTTTATACAAGAGAAATTAAGCTTGCTGTGACTACGAGGCAGAGCAGGTGGAGCTGGGACTCCGCACCCAGGGTTCTTTCTGCTAGAATGCTCTCCCTCCGTCAGGGGCCACCATCACCCTGACTGGTTTGTTGAAGTAAGACCTGAGGCCGTACTTCCTGCAGAGGGACTGAAAAATGATCAGCAGAGTCACCAGCTGGGAGATGTTCAAACACACGGGTGGAGATTCAAGCACAGCCCCACTTGCTGGGACTTGTCTTGAGGCCGAGGGCCGACGAACAAATGATGCCTAGTGACAGACATGTGGAGAGGTCCTGGGGGCGAGAGCATGACTGCAGCCTTCAGGCTACAGCCCGGCCTGGACAACCCTTTAACTGGGGACCTGGATTTGAACCTCCTCCATCCAAATCCTAGCTCTTTGACTAAGTAGCTCTTGACCTTGGGAAAATCCCTGCATCTCTCTGTACCTTGATTTCTTCGCCTCTAATTGGAGAGGGCAAAAGTGCTTACTTTATTGGCTTGTGAAGAAGTGCCTGGCACATAGCGTGTGCTCAACAAACAGTGTCGGCCGTGAGTTTTGTTAGCTGTCTTGGAGGGGTTGCTCATCCAATTCGTCGAATGCAGCAAGGATGGGAGGGCAAGCTGTTGATTCTGGTGACAGAACCAAGGTGACTGCAGCATGTGGGCGGGCTCAGCTGGCCAGACCAGAGCAAGTTTTGTGGCAGGTCCCACACTTAGAGGCCAGATTTCAGCCATTCCTCTTTAGGCTAGAGGAGCCTTGACTTGGCTGCCGTTCTTCTGAAGAGGATCAGAGGAGACCGATGGACCACACGCCTCATAGTCGCTTCAGTCTGGCTGCTAGGCTCCCAGACTGCATCAAGAGAGTTCCCTTTCCATCTCTGCAGAGTCAGGCAGGGGACCTGTCTGTCCTACTCTGGGTGACGTGGTGCAAACCTGGTCTAGCCCTTGCAGGGGGGAAACTCGCAGACTCTAGCATGACTGGGGAGAGGTCCCAAGGAACAGATGATCTGGAAATTGTCACCTAAGAAATGGATGAGGGAGCTGGTGACAAGAGGCCTGGGGCATATGAGGTTTGGGGGCGGGCGGGCGGTTGTCACACATCTGCTGGGCTGTCATCTGGAAGAGGGAGCAGACAGAGGGTGCGGGGGGCTCTGAGATGCCAGCTGGAAGATTCTGGTAGGCAGGTTTCCCGCAGCCTCATAGAGACTTTTCCCCAGGCTCTGCATTGGAGGGTGTGGTGTTTGTGCATGTGTGTCTGTGCGTGTGTGATGAGTGTATGAAGTGTGTGTGTGCATGTTTGTGTGAATGAATGTGTGTGTGTATCATGGTGAATGTGTGTCTGTGTGTGTGTGTGTGTCTGTGACTGTGACAATGTGTAAGACATCTGGCTGTGTGACTGGGTGTGATGTGAGTGTGCGATTGTAGGTATGTCTCTGTGTGTGATTATGATTGTGTTATCTTGTACTGGTGAATGTGTGTGGTGATGATTAGGTCACTTTTGGGGTCTCAGTCTTTTCAGAAATTCCTTGCGTAGAAATCTGGAGCCACTGTGTTTCTGGGACACTTGAGTTCCAGGGTTCTGGAATTCTGAGGTTGATGTGCTAACATGCTTGGGAAACCATCACAGGCTCCTTGTGCACAGGCCCAGAGGCTGGTGGTGTGGTCGGGTGCTGATGTGTGTGTTACCCCATTCATCCTCCCGTTGGCCCCACCACAGAACAGCCAATAGCCTCATTTTATAGACAGGGCATCCAAGGTCCCTGCCAGGTTGTCATGTGCAAGGTGAGTTGGTGTCAGAACTGGGACTCTGATACAAGTCTTGGCTTCCAACTCTGGTGCTCTGAAGCACTCATTATAGAGTGTAAGTTTACCATAATTAATATCTTGGGTCTCTAAGGTTTGTTCTGGGTGATTTTAAGATATTCTGGTTCTGAGATTCCTGGATTCTAGGATTCCCAGAATGAATCTGTTGTTCTCGGAGCTGTGACATTAGCTGATGTATGATTGTTGACAAAGGGATAAACAAGTTGCTGGCCTGTGTGTACCTGTGAACACACACACAAACACGTACACAGACATGGCTTGGGTGAGCTGGCCAGGCCTTGGGTTCTTCTCCACCAGGACTCTAGGCTCTGCAGAAACAAGGCTTCCCCATACCATACTCTAAAGGCTCTGGAGTTCCTGAGGAAAGACCCTGGCAGGCAGATTTCCCCAGAGACTTGGGAAGACTTGAGGGGCCTTTGCGGGGGTCTTGGCTGGACCAGCAGCTGTAACTTCACTGCCTGGTGACTCAGCTTGGAGGGAAAAACTGGCTCCAGGGCACCTTTCTTTGTCTAAAGGTGGTGCCCATGATGGTTCAGTGGGCTTGGGCTCAGGGGTGGCAGACCTGGCCTGGAACCCGACTCTGCCCTATACTGGTTGAATGATCTCAGGCACTGCTGGACTTCCTTGGTCCCCAGTCACATTCTCCATGAAGTAGGAATAAGCATGGTGTGTATATCATAGGACTGTGGTGGAAATCAACATGGACTGCGCATAGGAAGCCCTTTGCCCATTGCCTGGTGTAGGGTCAGACTCAGTCAGAGCTTCTATGATGCTGTGATGGTGGTGGTGATGGTGGTGATGGTGGAGATGATGGTGGTGATGGTGGTGTTGTTGTTGTTGATGGTGGTGGTGGTTATGGTATTTGTGGTGGTGATGATGGTGGTGGTGGTGGTGGAGATGATGGTGGTGATGGTGGTGGTGTTGTTGTTGTTGATGGTGGTGGTGGTTATGGTAATTGTGGTGGTGGTGATGGTAGTGGTCGTGGTGGTGGAGATGATGATGGAGGTGATGATGGTGGAGATGCTGCTGCTGGTGGTAATGGTGATGGTGGTGGTGATGATGAAGATGATGATGGTGGTGGTGGTGATGGTGGAGGTGATGGTGGTGGAGATGATGATGGTGATGATGATGGTGGAGATGATGATGGTGATGATGGTGGTGGTGGTGGAGATGATGATGGTGATGATGCTAATGGTGGAGATGGTGGTGATGATGCTAATGGTGGAGATGATGATGGTGATGATGATGGTGGAGATGGTGGAGATGATGCTAATGGTGGAGATGGTGGTGATGATGCTAATGGTGGAGATGATGATGGTGGTGGTAATGGTGGAGATGGTGGTGATAGCACAGAGACGGTTAGGGTGACAGCCATTGGGGATGACACCACTGGCCCCATACCTGCTGGGGCAACCACCTTCATGGGTCCTATAGCACCTTTCCTTCTGTGTCACTTTGACTCTTCACAGGAGCCTGCAGAGGGAGGCAGGAGCAAGGCTGAGCTTCACAGAGAGAAAAACTGAGGCTCCAAGAGGCCAGTGGAGTCAGGAGTGGGTGGGGGTAGGCTGTAGATACAGTGGGGTCCTGATCCTGTCTCTGGTCATGGAGGCCAGTCTAGTGGCCCCTATGGGGCCACCCTGGGAGCACTTCGCGGAAGGAGGCTCTGAATGTGGAGGCAGCTCAGACTCTGGGGCCAGTTGGACCTGAGTTTGAATTCATCAATGCTGCCTACCACCTAAGGTGAATGGTCTGCTTTCTCTGAGGCTCCATCTGCAGACAGAACAAAGCCCAGGGGGGCCCAGCTGCCAACTCCCCAGGAACCTTTAGCCACAGACACATGAGCAGCTGGGGACAAGAGCTGGGCTACAGGCACGGAGCAGAGAGGACTGGGAAGGGAGAACTGAAGCCAGAGAGCTACGGCCTGGGCAGCTGCGAGGGAGCAGGCCAGCAGGAGACGGCCTGGAGGGTCATGGGGGAGCAGGTCAGAGGGTGAAGGCTGGGTGGGGCAGTGGGGAGTGGATTGGTGACCTTGGCTGTCATGGTCTCTAAGAGCCCTGCAGTGTGGGAGGAGAAGCGTGAAAGCAAGGGACAGCAGTGTGACAGCTTTACACAGGGCCAGGTGAGGCAAAGAGCAAGGTGGTACCAAGTGGAATGAGCTTAGACCGAGGAGAGGAGGCGGTTCTGAGTGGTCCCAGAGGCCACAGCAGCCGTTACCACTTCTGCTGTTCCCAGCAGGGCTTTGGTGGAGCTGGGCGAGGTGGCACTGGGGCCAATGCCAGGCCAGGCTCTCCTGCCTGTAAAATATACCTCAAAGCCACCCCTTTCTTTTCACCTCCTCCAGCATCCCAGGCCAGCCCAGCCCATCCTCCCAGTCTCCTTCTCGTCCTCCCCTGCCTCTCCACCTACTCTCCCTTCAGCCCACAGAGGGGTAGGGTTAAAACGCAGCCCCAAGCACAGCACTCCCTGCATAAACCTTTCCGTGGCTTCCTGTTGCACTTGGACTAAAACCCAAGCTCCTTCTGTGGGCTCACAACAGGCCCTGCCAAACTCTTCAGTTTCATTCCTCCTCCCTGGCACCAGCTCTGCCACACTGGCCTCATTTCTGTTCCTTAGATGCACCAGCTGTTCCTGGTACCTGGAGGCCCCTTCCCACCGAGCATCCACGGCTCGTGCCTCCAATTCTTGTTTTTATTGTAAAGGTCTGTCTTTAGAGGGCGAGATGGGTTTTTCCCGAGCCCACCTTTCTCCCTTGTTTATTTACTTCCCAGCACTTTTTACTTATTTAGTCACCAACTGTTTGCTGAGCACCTGTTATGTTCCAGGCCCTGTCCAGGCGCTGGGGTGAACAACACAGACCACAGTCCCCTCTCTCTTGCAGCCCCCTTTCAGGTCGGGAGACAGACACTAAATCATAAATATGTAAATACATAAATTATGCGGCATGTTGGGTGGTGATAAGAGCTTTGGAAGCCTAGAGAGAAAAATGAATTGATCCGTGTTCCTCTCTCCCTTGCTGGACTGAAGGCTGAATGAAGGCTAGTGCCGAGTCTGTCTTCTTCACCAATGTAGCCCCCTGAGCCTGCACACTGCCTGCACGTAGTAGGTGATCAGGAAATCATTGTTGGGCAAATGAATGAATTGTCAGGGCCTGGGAGAAGGGAGATGGGGAGAGGGTGTTCTCGGGAGAGGGAGCCATGTAAGCAGAGGCTTGGGAGAGGAGGCAGCCCGCGCCCCAGGACGGGATGTGGCAGTGTTTGGCAGGAGCACGGGGCCAGTGTGGGGAGCAGTGGACTTGGGCTGGCATGGCCGTGAGCAGACCTGCAGCCACCCCGGGGAGGATGTTTTCCGCCCAGTGGTTGACACGTGGGGGGTTGAGGTGCCTGGGAGCTTATGTAAGGCCCATGACTGTTTTTCTAGAACCAAGAGCAAAGCTCTGAGCTCAGGAGAAAACTCGGCCTCGCTGACCAGCCGGGCGAAGAGGCAGGAGGTGCCACCTCCCTCCTGTTGCCCCCAAGAACCAGAGAAATGTCCAAATGTATCAGCTCTGGGTGGCCCAGCTGACAGCTTAGCAGCCACAGGCAGCAGCTGGGTGGGTACCATGCATCCCTGACTCCCACTGCCCAGCCTGGCACTGCCAGGGTGTCAGGGCCCAGGAGACTCCCCTGGGGGAGGATTCAGGGATTGTTAACCTCTTGGGTGATGTGGGCAGGGGCAGGCCCTGCCCCTGACTGGCGCTGGAGGGGGCTGAGCAAGGTCACGGTCAGTTGTCACTGAATCCGGAGGCTGGTACTGGGCTTCTGGCCTCTAGACGTGCCCTAGTTTAGCCTGTGCCCAGGTGTAACCTGGGCATGCTCCTCCCATCTCAGTTTCTCCATCTGCTAAATGGGCCCAATAAGGCTTCTGGGGTTGTAATGAGTATCAGATGAAACCAGGCTGTCAAAGTACCTCTGAGGGGAAGTCAGAACCAGTTATGTTAGTTGCAGGTCCCAGCGCAAAATGAGAATGTGGGCCCCTTGATGGAAAATATTATGGATTTCAAGTTTGTGACAGCAGGACATTAAACCAAGCAGTGGGTTCTTCTGAGACACCCAGGAAGCAAGCCCTGATGGAGTGGACAGGAGCCCTGTCCTCTGCCTTCTCTGTGTCTCACTTTCTCCAGCTGTGAAACCAAGAGGCTGGTGTGTGAGGTCTCTCTGGGTTCTCAACTTTGTGGAGCAGTGGGTGGGGTGTCCCTGGGCTCACCTGTAGGTCTCGGCTCAAGGGTCACTTCCTCAGGGAAGTCTGCCCTGATTCCACCCCGGCTTGCTCGGGTACCTAGAGGTCCCACGGCACCTCTGCTTTGTAACACATGTCATCCCGGCAATGCCTGTCTTTCCAAAAACTCTTGTCTTTCTCCTGTGACTTTTCTTCGATGATGCAATAAATATACAACTCTGGTCTCACTGGGAAAAAAAACAAAACACAAAAACCTTACAACAACATCATAACTGTGTTCTAAGAAGGTTTTATTCTCTCCACATTTCATCTCCTCCGAATGAGGTTCATCAAGGTTGACCAGACCTGCCCCAAGACCACCAGCCTGGAAGTGGATTCCAACTTGGGTGCCTCTGGGCCCTCAACTCTTCTGACCCTCACAGCCAGAGTGGCTGGGCTGTCTGAGCTGTGTCCCCTTGTCGAGGGAGGCGGGTGCCAGGCTCACCCCACCCCTGCCAAGTGCCGCCTCTTTTTCTTCTGCAGGGCTCCCTGCTCAGCGCTGACATGGCTGAGAACTCCCCGCCGCCCCCTTCCCCCGCCGCAGCCCCGGTGGCTGAGCCTGGAGTCACGGAGCAGCTGGGGCCCCAGAGCCCCCCTCCCTCCCCTCCTGGCCCAGAAGAGCCCCTGGACGGAGTTGACCCAGAAGTCCCTCACCCGGACCTGGCCCCCGTTGCCTTCTTCTGCCTGCGACAGACCACCAGCCCCCGGAACTGGTGCATCAAGATGGTGTGTAACCCATATCCTTTGTGGGGCCTGGGTTTATCTGGATTCTGCCTGGGGTCCTGCCGGTCCCTCTGGCCAGGAGGCCTGCGGCCTGGACTGAGGCTGAGAGGCTGTGGTGTCGGTTAGCCAGCTCAGGTGCTGGGTCTGGGAGATCTTGGACCACAGAGTTCAGACGGATGAGGACCTGGCGTCCTGCTGATGTGAATGTTCTGGAAGTTTCTGATGACCATGGGTGGTCAGTGCAGTGTCCAGATGGCTCAGGAAGCCCTCGGGTGTGAACTTTAGGTCTGCAGGAGGAAACAGAGTTAAGTCAGACCCTGGCCCGCGGCCCAACTCCCAGTGATCGAGTCATTCGGGGGGTGCTGACCACAGGGGTGATGAGAGCCTGACGGGGAACCGTGGGCCTGGACCATTGGCAGGTGACCCTGACACGCAGGGTGAGGCTCCACCTACCTCACCTCCTTACAGAGCTTCCTGCCTCCACTTGCTGCCTCTCCTCTGCTCGGGTCACCCCCTGATGAAGACCTTTCACCCTTTCCCATGGTCTTGGAGGCACAGAGCAGAATCCTAACCAGCCCCCAGGCCCTGCCCCGCTCCCCTTATTCTGCTTCCCCTGCTCTTCCAGGCCTCAGGGCCTTCTCACATACTCTCTCCTTTGAAATGCCTCCCCTTCCCTCTTCACCCAGCCAAATCCTTTGTTGTATCCTTCAAATCCCCACTTACGTGTCACTTCCTCAGGGCAGCCCCCTGTGGTTTCTCCTTAACCTCTCTTGCTTGTTGTCCCTAGCTAGTATGGGACTCAGAATCTGACACTGTCTCCTCCAGGGCACTGTCGGGTGACCAGGACACAGACCAAGCCTGTCTTTTTGACTGGGACTCCAGCACCCAGCACAGTGCCTGGCACATCGTGGGTGCTCCTGCACTGTTTGCTGAATGTGTGTCTCCATAGTCAAAGGAGCAGAAGCTCCATCATGGGGCACTCAGGCTGGGCTTTAGGATCTTGGGGGGATGTAGTGGGATTCTTTGATCCCATGCCGAGGGCTCCAGGATTCTTCCCCAACCACAAACCTCCCTCCTGCCCCTTCTTTCTGGGAGGGAGCTCAGGAAAGGAGCATTGCGTAACCCAGTGTTCCTCCGTGCGGGCAGGGTTGGCATTTGGAGTGTGATGGTGTTGTGTGGTCTGAGCTGTCCTGCACAGCACAAGACGTTTGCTCTTCCTGGTCCCTAAATATTGGTAGGGAGCAGCCCTCCATTATTGCGACAACCAAAAATGAGCCATTGCATCTGCAGATGTTGCAGGAGTCTGCTCTCCATCACGAACCCAAAGGAACGGTGGACATGGAGGTGTCAGGGTCAGGCCAGCAGGGAAAGGCTGTTAGGACCCGCAGGCCTGGGTGGGAACAGGGTGGTGTGGGAGGTCCGCCCAGGACAGACTGTTCCGAGCGCTGGAGTCCCTGGTGCTGAGGGGCCCTGGCTCAGAGCCAGCTGCCCTTTGAAACTTGGTGCTTCCTGACTCAGCTCCTCCCCCAGCCCAGAGGCAGGCCCTGAGTCACTGCCTGACTCACTGGAGAGACAGAAGGCCGCTGGGACCCTCCGTAAGCTGTCGAGTTGGGGTGGCAGAGGTCCACTCACCCAGAGGTCAGCGCCGTTCCTTACCTGGCCTGGGCCTTAAGCTCACACTGTCAGCCGGGTTTCAGCTGGGAGGACTCTGCGTCTGAAGTGTCAGGGGGTCCGTTGTGCTGTTTTAATTTTTTGAATCAACTAATTTATTTTTTAAAATATTTATTCTTTGGCTGCCGTGGGTCTTAGTTACCGTCCGTGGGGTCTTTGTTACATCATGCAGGGTTTTTGCTGAGGTGCAGGGATTCTCTGGTTGTGGTGCGTGGACTCAGGAGTTGCAGTGCCTGGGCTTAGTTGCTCCATGGCATGTGGGATCTTCGTTTCCCGACTAGGGACCGAACCCATGTCCCCTGCATTGGAAGGCACATTCTTAACCATGGGACTGCCAGGGAGGTCCCCGCCTTGTGCTATCTGACTATAAGGAGATGGCACGTGGAAAGCACTGGGAACCGGAGTAAGACAGACCCATGGGCTGGTTCTGCCTGTTATTTGCTGTGTGACCACAAGCCAATTTCTTAACCTCTCTGAGCCCCAGTTTCTCCATCTGTTAAACAGAGGTGGTGTTTTTGCATTTTACTGGATTGCGTTTAAGACCAAAGCAGTACATAACTAGCACATGGGAAAGCAAATCTTTGTGTCCTAGAAAACCACACATGTGGTTATCACTCTTATTACCTGTGCCCAAAAGTGATCAGGGCCCTCACGTTCAGCTAAGCAAACACTGCTCGTGGTAGATTCAACAAGACACTGGGCATCACGTCTTTAGATAGAACATAATACTTTCAGAGGGCATTGTTTCCAGGGAAAATCAGATTCTATCTCTGTGATTTAGGTAGATTTGTGCCAGTTACCGTGCTGATACCCGTGCCCTCATCCGTGCAGACATTGCTAATCGATCACAGTGTCCTCCAGCAGGGCACCCTTGGCAGCATGACTAATCAGTTTGAAACCTGTTTTCCACCCTCGATTAGACTTTTAGAGCCTTTCTTAGGCATGTCACCGGTGGCATGTGGGAGAACGGCCAGTGGTGGGTTGTATGCACTCTGGTTTCCTTTTGAGCCTTAGTGTTCTCATCTCTGTGTTGGGACAATTAAAGACGATGAGAGATGATTCTTGCAAAGCACCCAGCCATGTGTCTAGCCCAGAGGTGGGGTCAGGGGAGGGGGGGCTGTGATAATAACAAGAGCCAGCACTTAAACTGTGCTGGATGCTTCGCCTGCAGCATCACCTTTTAACCCTTATAACCACCGCCCAGGAGGTAGGTGCTGTCAGAGCCCCATTTACACATGGGGAAAGTGAGGCTCAGAGAGGTTGACTAACTTTTATCCAGGTTGCACAGCCAGGATGTGGTAAAACTAGCACAAAAGCCTCAGTCTCTCTGAATTCCCCAGGCTCAGCTTTTATCCAGGACACGGCTGCTGGAGGCTCCAGCCTTCGGAGGCTGGAGACAGGTTCTCCACACTCCACCGGAGCAAGGATGCTTTGCAGTTCCAGGTGGCTGGGCGAGGGTCTTCCTGGGTTCCAGCGTCTACCTTCGGCAGCCACATCACTGTGCCCTGCCAGGGGCCACCTCCCTGGAGGAGTTCACAGCCCCCTGCCTCCCCGCATGCCCCTGGCTGCTGCCTCCCCCATGGCAGCCTGCGCTGAGCCAACGCTTATGCTGCTGTGTGAACCAGCCATGCATGGTGGGAGCCAGTCGGCTGTGAAGGCTGCCTCTCTCCTGGGCAGGGGGAGGGCGCCAGCCTGGGCTGGGAGGCGGGAGACACCAGCTGCCAGTGACCTTGGGCAAGTCACTTCCCCTCTTTCACCCTCGGCCTGCCTGTCTGCAGAATGGGGAGACTCGGGCAGTCTCCCCAAGTCAGGAGGGGCTGTCTGGGGTGACCATTTCCCCACCGCCTTTGTCAGAAAGTGTCCCGTGGTGTGCAGGGATGGGGCTCCGTGCTCCTGGTGGGCGGGTGCACGCGCTCTGTGCTTTCATGGCTGTGGTCCTGGTTTTCATCTGCTCCTCCGTCCCACTTCTGTTTGCTTCTGGTGCCCTGCCTGGCTCTGCTGCTAGGACTGGGGGTCTGTGGGTGCTTTTTCATTGAAGCCCACCTGGCTGAGACCCCTGCCTCCTTGCAGACCCTCTGACCTTGGTCATCATGGGGCAGGAAGAGACAGGGTCCATTTTCTCATCATAGCCCTGTGGTGTCAAGCCTCGTGCTGTTCTCTGTGAGGGGTCAGCGAATATGCTGAGGTGGGCAAACGGGCTCTTGTTCATCCGTCCTTTGCTCACCCATTCATGAGCTGGGTCAGCAAGCCCTTACTGAGTGCCTGCCACGTACCAGGCTTATACAGAGGCCAACCATGGCCATTTTGTGCAGGGGAGGGTCGCTCTGGCTCCCTTGGAGAGAAGCCAGCCAGGAGACCATCATGAGAGGGGATGTAGGGAGGCTGGTGGCTGAGGGTGCTGGTGGGGCCAGAAAGGGGGGTTCGAGTGGAGGGATGGCTACCTTGGGGTTGGTGTTGGAAAGACATAGAGGTGACCCCAGGGATTGTAGCTTGGTCAAGCATGAATGATGACCTTCTTGGCCAAGGGGCCTTTGTCTTTGCTGAGCCTCAGTTTGCTCATATGTGAAATGGGAACTTCAATGACCCCCAGTTGGGACTATCAGGGGTTCCAGTGAGAATTCCAGGGCAGGCATTGACTGGGCAAACTGTTAAGTGTGGAGTAGCAGCTGTGTGCACCCTGGAGCCGATGATGGAGCTGACAGGGACACACCTGGGGTGACTTGGGTGACCCGGCTCAGGGCAAGGGTTTTCAAGGTTGGTGGGTAACTGGGTCCCGTGTCTGGATGATGGTCTGAGAAGCCTGTGGGCTGGGTTGCCCCCAGGGAGAGAGGTGCCGACTCCTGCAGGGTGGAGGGAGGGCATGAAGTTTGGGGAGTGAGGGGGAGAAGGCCTGGAAATCCTTTGCCACGGGAAGAGAAATGGGGCATCACCACCCTCCCATCGCCCTGCTGCCCCTGCTCTGGTCATTTAGTCCATCCCCTTGCCTCTGGTGGGCTACCTCTCTGCTGCATCAGACGGGGCCTGGGGCCAATTGATAAGTACCTTTTGGGCCTTCTGAGGCTCTCAACTGACTGTCAGGAAGTCCTCCTTAATCTAACCCCCACCCCTCCTGTCCTGAGCCCTTTCCCTGGGTTGGGGCCATTGGGAAATCTGGGCCTGTATTCCTCCACCTCTTCCTGTCTAAACAGGTGGCCTCTGGGATCTCACCCCTCCTGCCCCACTGACAGCTGGCATCTTCCTCCTTCCTCTTTCCTGCAGCCCTCTCCTCCCCACTTGCCTTCATCCTCAGGGGGTCCTGGGCTCCTGGGGTGGACACGGTTTGTCATCAGTCAAGTGCTGCTCGCTGCCTCTTCCATTTGTTTGCTTATTCATTCCTCCCTCGGAAACCTTCAGCGGCTCTCTCACCCCCAGAATAGTCTCACTTAGCCTGGATTTGGGGCCTTCCACCATCCACCTGGTTGGCCTCCAGCCGCCTTTCTGCTGTTTCCCTTCACACACTCTATCCTGAAGCCCACACACGCTGCTGGTGTTTCCTGACACCCCTGCCCGCCCGTCTTTGCTTACGCTGGGTCTGCCCCCCGAGACACCCTCTCCCCCAGTCTCCAGGGTGCCAAATCCTGCCAGCCCCACCAGCACCAACTTCCTGGCCACCACCTGCAGGAAGTTTTCCTGAATCTCAGCTTTTTCCTCTCTAGACTCCGCAGTCCTTCCCTAGCCTCCGGCCTCGGGGGATTGTTGGTGGATGGCCTTGTTTCCTCCTCTTCCAGTGGGGTCCCAGAGGGCTGGGCCCATGGCTCTAAATGCACAGGCATCTCATCACTTCCAGTTTACAAAGTACTTTCCTGCTCGCTACGACCTGTCAGATACTCTCAGCTCCTCCCGTGTGGTGCCAGAGCCAGAAGTCTGCTAGCTCCCCATTCCACAGTTGGGAAGCCTGAGGCTGAGGAAGGGAGGGCACATGTTGAGTAGTGGACAAAGCCAGTGCAGATCAGAGCCCAGGACTTCTCGTGGCTTGGGTAGGGGTTCTTTCAGGGAGGGTATCCCCTCCTCCTTCAGCCCTGGCCCAAAGGGAACGTCCAGACGGATGGCAAGTGTTGCTGGAAGAAGCTGCACATGTCTGGGAAATTGTCCGTTTCCCTCCATCTGGCGTAGAGAAGGTTGTTTTTCTCAGAAGTACGAGTCAGCACCAAGCTGTGCCCTGGGGATGCTCATGGTGGTCAGAGTGGATGCTGCATGCTCATTGGTCAGCAGGGTGGACCTGACGGCCACTCAGAGGAGCCTGGCTGGGCCAGGGAGAGCCTGACCCACAGGGCGGTCTCAGGTACTGTCACCTGGAGATGTCTATATAAACAGAGCTACAGGTGCAGAAGCTGCCCCTGACAAAGCCTAGGAGGGTTGGTGAAGCCTACCTGGAGGAGGGGACATTTGGCTGGGTCTTGCTGCATGAGTAGGAGTTTTCCAGGAAGGCAGTTGAGGAACGGTGTTTTAGGCAGGGGGACTAGTGTAGGGAACAGGAAGGAGTTTAGTGTGGCTGGAGCTGTGTGAGGAGGGGCGGAATAGCAGGGTATGAAATGCCAGGTTAGAGCTTACTCTCCATCTTGTGGGCACTGCAGAACCCCTGAAGGATGTCCAGCAGGGATAGGGCACGTGTAATTTCATTTATTAGAATGGTTCCTCCTGGAGCAGAATGGCCGGTGCTTGAGGAAGAGAGACTAAGGTCAGGAGACCGAGCAGGAAGCACCTATAATAGATATAGATGAATCGACTGATGGATTCGACAAGTGTTTAGCGAAGCCCAGCTTCAGCAGTGTTGGGCACTGTCTTAGAGTGGGGGGCTGTTCAGCCACTTTGGGTGGGGCCACGGTGTACCAGGCCTGGCACCCAGCCTTGGCCCCCGGGAGACCCAGTCTGATGGGGAGTCAGAACCACACCCAGATCATACTCCATTGAAGGAAAACGGGGTAAAGACTGGGCAGAGGGACCCTGAGTGGGCTGTGGGCACCAGGAGGCTGGTCAGTCTGTTGTGACCGGGAAGCCGCAGGAGCCCTCATGGACAAGGAGTGGGGCAGGAGAGACTTCGATGGGGGAGAAGAGGGGGACGGGGCATGATATCCCAGTTGAGGAAACAGCCTGATCGGAGGCTCCGAGTCAAGCTGGGGGTCACCAAGGTCGCTGATTACAGCCTGGGGTCTGGGCTGGGAGACCAGAGGAGTGGGGTCTGAGCACAGAGGGACATTCGGGGTCTAGATTCTGGAAGGCTGTGCCAGAGAGGACTCTGATGATCCCTAAGGGCCTCCCATGTGCTGCTGGGTGCAGCTCAGGTCCCCCTCGAGATTTCCCATTTGACAGCCGAGGCTCAGAGACGGGAAGTGCTTGTCCAGACCACCCAGCCTAGTGGTGGCTGAGGGGGATTGGGGCGGGGGCCCGGGCCTGTGTTGCCAGCCCCTCGAAGCCCCGAGGTGAGCCCAGCTGGGAAGCCTCGTTGTGATTGATATAGAGCGGGCGGATTAGAAGGAGGGCTGGCTAGCTAATGAAGAGTCAACCCCCTCCTGGGGCATTTAAAACACGATTGGATTTTTACTCGTCAGTCCAGCCTGGGCTGCAGCTTCTTGTCAGAAGCCGACTTTGACCTGTCGCCTCCCTCAGACTACCTTGCGGTCCTGTTGGGAGACAAATGGCCCCATTCGTTTCCCTGGGAGAGAAATCGATATGTCTTTTTAATCAGCCAGAAGGTCTTCCTGCTCATCTCTCTCCAGCTCTCCTATGGGGCCGCCATCCACGTTTCTGTCCCCAGCTGCCCTGGGGAGTCCTGAGTCCCCTGTCTCCCTGCAAGTTCAAATCCCGACTCTGCTGCTGACTGCTGTGTGGTGCTGAGCAAGCCACTTGACCTCTCTGGGCTCTCTGGCTCCTGTATATAGATGAGAAAGCAGAAGGAGAAGGCTTGGCTGACTGTGAGATTCTGTATGGATCTTGGGGGCTGGGCTAGGGGAAGAAACCCAGCCCATGTGTAAGCCCTGTGACCTCAGGTGGTTACTCCTGTCTTCATCTCAATTTCCAAAAAAAAAAAAAAACAGGACCGAGGAAAGGATTGAGCCGTATCAACCATGATTTTCAGTTGGGAGCGATTTTGCCCATGGTGGGTATTTGGCAATGTCTGCAGACACTGGTGGTTGTCACAGCTCAGGGAGGGTGTGCTACTGGGCGTTGTTCTTTCAGTCGCTAAGTCGTGTCTGACTCTTTCTGACTCCATCCATGGACTGCAGCACATCAGGCTCCTTTGTCCTCCAGTATCTCTCCAAGTTTGCTCAAATTCATGTCCATTGAGTCAGGGATGCCATCTAACCGTCTCATCCTCTGCCTCCTCTTTCTTCTTTTACCTTCTATCTTTCTCAGCGTCAGCGTGTGCTACTGGTTGCCAGTGGGGAAAGGTCAGACATCCTGTGACGCACAGGGCAGCCTACAACAAAGGGCCCTCCATCCCTCGATGTCAATAGTGCGGAGGCTCGGAAGGTCCCTGAGATCTCCCGAAGCTCCGAAAGTGTGGAGAGCGTGGAGCTGAGGGTCTCATGAGGAGGAGGGCTGAGACGGAGGGAAGCTAAGGAGGATCACTGAGAGAGAAGAGGAGGACGGTGCGGAGTCCCAACTGGCAGGCTTTCTCGTGGTCTCCTGGACTTGAGTTTGAGTCCTGGAGCTGCCGTTTACTGGCAGTCACATTCTCGATCACCCCCCTCCTTCCGCCCACCCATCTCCCACCCGCCTTCCTTCGCTTCGTGTGTCAATTCATCCAGCCACTCCCCAACCCACTCATCCATCCATCCACCCGTCTATCCATCCATCTTTTCATTTCTTCGTCTGTTTATCTGCATACCCACCCATCCATTCACTCAGTCCTTACAGCTGTGCATTTATCTACCCACCTTCCCAATCATCTACCCGTTCAATCATCCATTGCTCCAACTACACAAAGGCCTCCCTCTCACCCTCCTACCTACCCATCTATCCATTCACTTATCTGGCAGATGCAGAATACCCAGCCCAACCCTCTGCTGGGCACCATCACTCTCTCCCCGTAGCACTTACAAGACCTCTTGTATCTGACTTCTTATTCTCACCTTCTGCTAGACTGTGAGCTCCCTGAGGGCAGGCTCCGTGTTCCATTAATTCATGTCTCTTCTTTAACCTTGACCCTCAGCCCTATGCTGCACATAGTAGGTGTGCAGCAAAGCTTTCAGTGAAGCACATCCTAGTTAACAGGGTTGGAGGTGGAGTTTATACAGACAGAGAGGAGGCTGGCCAAGAGCTCTTACACAATGGAATGCAGAGCCAAGGAATCTGGAAATTCTCTGGAAGGGAGTGGGGAGCCACGGAAGGCTTTTGGCTTTGGAGGAGCCTTCGGACTGCTGCGTGGAAGATGTGTCAGAGAAGGCAGGGCTGCAGGAGGAGCAGGCTATTCATGGACTTAGGAGTGAGAGAGCGAGGCTTGCCTGGGTCAGTGGGGTTCAGAGGGAGGATGGAGAGGAGAAATTTAGGGGGTGAGATGGACAGGTCTCTGAGATGGACGTCAGGGGTGAGGGGAAGGAGGGCTCTGAGGGGTTCTAGCCTGGACAGCTTGCAGGATTGGTGATGGTTGGGGTCATCGCTCATGGGATGGGAAGTTCAAGGGGGAGTTTGGTGGACTGCAGAGAGGATGACCTATCCCATTTTGGACATGATGACTTTGAGGTTCCCAGGGACATCCCAGAGCAGTGCTTGGGAGGCTAGTGCATCAGAGTGAGCCTCTGGCTCACTCTGGACCTGTCAGTCCAGGGCAGGTCATCGAGGCTGTGGGTCTGGGTGTGGGTTCGGTGGATGGAGAGGGAATCTCAGGGGCCTGGGGAGCCCGGGAAAGGCCAGCATTTAAAGGGTGAGGTCCACCAAGCAGGATGGGGGTCTGTCCAGGGGCTTGTGGTGTCCCCAGCTCCCAGCAGGAATCTCTGGAACAAGGGTCTTCAACTGAGTTTCGTCCACTTGAATCGGGACAAGCTGCGTGTTTGGTTTCACTGACTTCCGACTGAAATGTAGCATTTCTTTGTATTATGAACAGAGGCAACTGAGCACAATGGGGTTACCGGCAGTTCCTGCGACTGTCACCAGCAGCAGTCACCGATATTTTTGAGCCACATCATGGTTCCTTGTAGAGTTCTGGGAATGTCATTGTCATTCTCCCCGGCTTCCCAGGCACACAGGCTCAGACCCGCCCCTGGCTTTGGTTATTCATTGTGTTGATAACGAAGCACACAGAGTTCTCCATCACAAATTTGTTTTTCTAAAAAATATTTTGACAACTGTTTTAATATAACTGGCTTCCTTCCTTTCTAATACTAAGCCTTCTTAAAAAAAAATTATGCACTTAAAAACAGTATTCTGAGAAAGGGTTCATGAACTTCCCCAGGAGGTACAGAAATGCTTAAGAGCTGCTGGTGCAGGGAGAGAGTGGGTTGGCCGTGCCCAGTGCTGCTGCCCCCAGGGGGGCGCAGAGGCTGGTGTGCACACACTTTGGCGTGTGTAAATGTGGGAGGGGCTGTGGGGCTCCGTGGGAATGCACATGTGAACATGTACACATGTGTGGTCAGGGGCAGGCAGAGAAGCCGTGTGGTGGGGGACAGGCCCCCAGGAGGCCAAGGAAGAGTGTCAGCACCCTCTGTCCAGCCCTCACCCTGTCCAACCGCATTTCCGTTAGTGTTTGCGTTTGCTCGCGGCTTCTGGAGGGCAGGGACCATGGCATCTTCATTCGGGGTTTCCAGGGTCACTGTGGGCCAGACAGGGTGGGGGGCAGGGGATCAGTGAAGAAGGGTTGAATATATGAATAGTGAGTGATGGATGTTAGAAAGGAGAGGAGGGGGAGTTTGAGGTGGGGAGGGGGCTGAAGATCCCTTCAACACAGAAATCCCTCTTTAGCCTCCTTGATGCCTCCAAGTGACGGGCACCTCACTCCTTCCCAAGGCTGTAGATGCCCTGAGCTGCTGCTCCAGGTGGGCCTCTGGGCATAGAGAAGGTTGGATATGTGCTGCCCTTGGAGAGCACGGCCTGGTTGGGGGTGGGAAGCCGGGACAGAACCACACTGTTGTCAGGGGCACGTCTGAGGTTCTGTAAGGGCCCAGGGGAGGCCTCCACACCCCCTGCCTAGGACTCCAAGAGGCTCCCCTGCAGGTGCACCTTCTTTGTGGACGGGCTCCTGAGGCTGGGTTGGCTCGCAGACAGTGCGACTCTGGTCCCCAGGGGCCTACCCTGCCCTTCTCTTCAGCAGTGGCTGAAGTGCGGTGTCTGGTGAGTTTCCTTGGCTGGAGCTTCCTTCCCATGGACCATCCACCCCGGTTTTCTTCCAGGCTGGCGGCCCCAGTTCCCTCACCACTGCCTCCTCCACTCCGGCTGTCTGCACTGGGCACGGAGGCCTGCTGGGCATCTGGGAATCAAAGACTTTGGCCAAATTCAATGAGTTGTCAAATTGCACAGACTCTAAGAAGTGGGCTTGGGGGCAGCGACATTCTTTCTGAGGGATCTCAGCCCACTGAACCTCCATAGCTTATAACTAGAACCAATCAGCCTGGGGAAGGACTGTGTGTCATGTGGGGAGCTCCCTGCCATTAGAAGCATGTAAGTGGAAAGAGGATGAGGACCATCTGCCCAGCGGGTCTGTTCACTTTGTGGAACAATTTTCTGTCTCAGCTGAACCACTGTGTCAGCTTGGGCAAATCCTGCCATCTCTGAACCTTCATTTTCTTTCTTTCTTTGGGCCACACCACGAGGCATGTGAGATGTGAGATCTTAGTTCCCTGACCAGGGATCAAACCCATGCCCCTTGCAGTGGAAGCGGGGAGTCTTAACCACTGGATCGCTAGTGAAGTCCTAGGACCTTCATTTTCATATCTGTAAAATGGGTGGAATGATGTCTGCCATGCCCATCTTCCAAGGTTGCTGTGGGCTTGGACAGAAGAAATTCTTAAATGAAGACAGAATGCTGCGAGGTTCAGATCTCTGTTCTGTCCCTTGCTGTGGCTTGGGCAAGTCTGTGAAACAGGGGTGACACCCCTCCTTTGCAGGGTTGTGGTGAAGATCTTCTGGGGGGTCCCTGACAGCCAGTGTCCCAGCAGGGGTTGTGGCTTTTTAATTGTTGCATTTTATATTGCCCTACAGCTGTAGCTCGGCATCACTTTTTGTTACACTTTTTATTGTGACAAAATGTGCATGCAATAGAGCTCACAAATCTTAATGTCCAGCCCAAGGCATTTTTCCATGTAAACACACTCCTGTGACCTCACTCCGTCCAAGAAGAACATCTCCAGTCCTCCCAAGCTCCCTCACCCGACCCGTGATGAACTCTCTCTCCTCTAGAGTTACTACCCTTCTGACCTCTTTCCCTGTTGCTTCGCTTTGCCTGGGTTTTCACTTCATATAATTGAACTTGGACACTCTGCTCTTCTGGCTCCTGTTACCAGCGTTAGGTCTGGCCGCTCCATCCATGCTGCTGTAGTTTGTTCTTTTAGATCACTGAGTAGTGTTCCATCAAAGGAATGTGTCGCAGTTTCTCAGCCTTGGCACTGCAGGCATTTCAGGCTGGAGAATTCTTCGTGGTGGGGCTGCCCTGTGCATTGTGGTGTGTTGAGCGGCATCCTTGGTCTCCAGCCACCAGATGCCAAGAGCCTCCTTCAAAACAGAGTTGTGACAACCCAAAATGTCTCCAGACATGGCTGCATGTCCCCCCGGGGGCCCAAATCATCTCCAGTTGAAATCTCCTGCCCGACTCGTTCTCCTGTCGATGGACACTTAGATTGTTCCCAAGTTGGGACTGTTAAGGGTAACACGTGCCTTTTTGTGGACTTATCTGGGCATTTCTCTGGGGGGTGCGGACCCAAGAGTAGCACAGCTGGATCCTAGCATGGGCTTATGTTTTTTAAAGTCACCCATCTTTTTAAAAAAATGCTTACTTATTTAATTTTTGGCTCTACCTGGTCTTCATTGCTGCACAGGGCTTTCCCCAGTTGCGGAGAGTGGGGGCTATTCTCTAGTTACAGTGCATGGGCTTCTCGTTGCGGTGGCTTCTCTTGTTGTGGAGCCCAGGCTCTAGGGTGCTCAGGCTTCTGTAGCTGTGGCACATGGGCTCAGGAGTTGTGGCTGGTGGGCTCGAGAGTGAGGGCTCAGTAGTTTGTGGCACATGGCTTAGTTACCCTGTGGCGTGTGGAACCTTCCTAGACCAAGAATTGAGCCCATGTCCCCTGTTTTAGCAGGCAGGTTCTTAACCATTGGAACCCCAGGGAAGCCCTCTGTTTAGTTTTAATATATGCTGCCAAGCAGCTTTCCAGAGTGGTTGTGGCTCATAAAGATAAGTTGAATGAATGAGTGAGTAAGTGAATGGATATCCTCTTTAAAGCCCAGGGCCTGGAGCATAGCTGACATTCAAAATGGGAGCCACCTCTAGTACAGTGCATACTACGTGGCCTCACACCATGCAGGTCCTAGAACAGGTAAGCACTCTGGGCACCTCTAGCCTGGCTCATCTCAGAACACTGATGCTCAGGTCAGGTGTCCAGTTGGTTTTCCATGGATGCTTGTGAACCTGGCCTTGGAGGATCACAGAGCTGGCCCAAGAACAAGGGTCTGGAACCTCAGGCCCTGGTCTATGAAGGCCCGAGGCCTGGGTGCCCATCCTTGGATGCCCTGGAGACAGACAGAGGAGGGAGCTCTGTATAGGGGTGGGCTCACCTTCCCTGCCTCCTTGGTCCAGGAGGATGTAGCTCCCAGCCTACTTCCTCTACTTGATTTATTTACACAACCGAAGTGCACGCCGGGAAATGGATCTGATTTCAGATTTGACAAAAATAAAAACAAACTTGGCTGCCCCATCCAAACTGAGCACTCCCATCCCCTGCCCACCCTCCCAGAGCCCCCTGGAATTGCAGAAACCATGACTGTCAGCTGAGCCTGCAGGATGGAGGGTGGTGGTTGCCATGGTAACAGTGCAGGCCTCTGGTTCTGGCTCCTGGAGAGGAGGCTGCCCTGAGGGGCCTGGTCGGGCTCTGGACACTGCCCAGTCACTCTTCTTTTTGGGAAGTGGCAGGTTCGAGGGGGCCCCTGGCATCGTAGCTTTGCTGGTGGTCCTGTCCTACCAGGTCACACAGCAGCCAGGCATGGGGTGGAGATGGTCCTGGTCTGGTTCAGCTCTTGCTGGGGACTTTGAGGCTGGCACCCTGTCCTCGCTGGCTTCCCCTCCCACCCTCTCCTGCACCATCTCCTTCCTTCCCACTTGGAGTGGGTGAGTGAGTGAGTGACTGAAGTCGCTCAGTCGTGTCCGACTCTTTGTGACCCCATGGACTGTAGCCTACCAGGCTCCTCTGTCCATGGGATTTTCCAAGCAAGAATACTGGAGTGGATTGCTATTTCCTTCTCCAGGAGATCTTCCCGACCCAGGGATTGAACCTGGGTCTCCCTCATTGTAGGCAGACGCTTTACCATCTGAGCCACCAGGGAAGTGTCCCAGTTGGAAGGGAAAAGCAAATATTCCATTGAGCATGTGCCAGTCCAGGCCCTGTTCCCTGAGGCCACAGCATGTGACTGAGAACATGGGGTTTGGAGTCCGGAGAAGCATGTTCAAATCCTGACTTTGCCACATACCAGCCATGTGGCCCTGGGTGGCTGTGGCTGGAGCCCTGGAGCCAGTGCTGGTGCCTCAGTTTCCTCATCTGTAAAATGGGGTAACAGTAGCACCCGCCAGTTGAGGGGACTCGGCTGAAGGTGAAGGGCGACTCTCCAAGTTGTTGATTGTGTTTAAAGCCTGTGAGTGAAGGTTCAGCCCTTGGGAGGCAGCCATGGTCTAAAGGGTTTGTGATCGCATCTCTTGTCCTTACTCAAGGTCATGTTAAATAATCAGCAGATAACACCAGTCTGAGATTCTCAGTCCTTTGCTGGTGAGGTGGCTTTTTTTTTTTCACCACAAAGCCAAAGAATGGGAAACCCTGGACCCTGTTACAGAAGAGGTGGACAAGGACAGGGGTATACATGACAAGCCACAGTTACATGGGTTCTGTGTTCTGGGGCCTCTGGGCTCCCTTCCTCTTGTGCTCACTGTAAGGTTTAAATGACATATTATTAATATATGCTATTTCATTAGAAAAGTGAAAAGCTCAGGGACCCTGTGGCCGGGGAGTCTCTTGTCTGAGGGTCACTTCCACTCCAGGATGTGTCCCTGGGATGCTCTCTGCCCCTCTGTGTCTCCTCTGTGCAGTGGGGGATGGGATCAGGGGCTCTCTGAGGGCCGGGATGGGGTTGTTCTGTGGCAAAGGTCACATGGAGAGGCGTGAGGGTCTGGGTGGCCAAGTGGGCAAGGTGGCGGGGTCCTAACCACAGAGCCTTGGGTGCCAGGCGGGGACCCTGAGCTTTGCCATGGGAGGCCCTCGTGGAGCTGGCACCTGGGCCCCGGCCTGCCCTGTTACCCATAAATTCTGTACCACCCTCTCTGGGCCTCCGTCCTCCCTTGTGCTGTCCCAGAGGCCCGGAGCTCTGCTTGACGGCTTTCAGAATTCCCCGGTGCTTGTGACTAATGATGGCAGCTCTGGGCACTGGGCCAGGCCACCAAATCGCTCAGCCCAGGACCTTCACTTCTTCCACCACTCTCCTTCCCCATGCCACGTGGTCTGGTTTAACTTCAAGGAGGGCTTATGCCTTTGATCCCCAAGCCAGTGGGGAGTGTGTCAGGAACCGCGGACAGCAATGCCAGCTCTGGCCTGACTTCTGAGCCTCACGGGCTCCTGGAAAGGGCCCAGCCCTGCCATCTGGGATTTCCCTGAGTGCCTTGGGGCAGGGCTGAGACTGTCCATCCCTGAAGCTGAGCCATCTAGAGGTGAAAGCCGCTCCATCTGCCCCTTTCGAGGGACGTGCACCAGAGGCGGCCCCATGGCAGCGGCTCCAGCACCGCTAAGTCAGACCGTTCGGGCGACTCACTGACTGTGACCTTGGTCAGGTCACTCCAGCTCTCCAGGCCCTTTCTCCATCTGCTCCCTGTGGGCTGTGAGGAGAGTTAGGGCCATGTCCCTAGGGGCCTGGCAGGCAGTAGTCATGACTACTGCCAAGTTCATTAACGCGATATGAGCTAGACCAGGTGTGTGGGGAGCACTTCAGGAAGGAGGCTGAGCCACCACTAGGTGAGTGGGGAAAGGTGCTTCAGGAAAGCTTCCAGAAGAGGTGACAGATGACCTGGGCTGTGAAGGATGAGTGGGAGTTTGCCAGGTAAAGTTGGCAGAAGGATATGCATGTTGGTAGAAAGGTATGCATGCATACTCCATGCAAAGGGTATAATTGGGGACAGCAAGAAGTTCAGTGCATGCCAAGGCTGGCGGAAGGGAAGGCCAGAGAGTTCATTGAGGTCAGAGGGTAGGAGGCTGTAGGTGTCAGGCTAGGGAGGGTGATGGGAGCCACCCTCCCATCACCTCTGGAAGGCTTCTGAATAGGGGAGAGGTCTAATCAGAATCGGGCTTCAGCCAGATTAATTTGGCGATAACGAAATGGGGCAAGAACAGCAGGCTCTGGTTCTGTGGCTCAGCTCTGCCTTTTTCCAGCTGGGGTCCTGGGGCAAAATTGTGTTCCCCTTTGTGACTCTTGTTTCCTCACTTGTAACTGGGGCTTGTAATAGGGCTGGAGGATTAAATGCGATAACACTTGCAAAGAGCTTGGATAGTATCGGCCACACAACAAACACCTCGGGATTGTGTGCAGGGCAGATTGGGGGGACAGAGACCAGAGCTGGAGACTAGCAGAGAAGCTGGGCAAGGCTCAGGTGAGAGATGCTGAAGATGAGCTAAGGCCTCAGAGGAGGGCAAGGAAAGACACAGGCAGAGAGGAGAGCAGGTCTGGTGTGAATGAGCTCCAGCGCTTCCCAGCTGTGTGAGCTGGGATAGGCCCCTCATTTCTCTAAACCTCAGTTTTCCTAATCCGTAAAATGGGTCTGCTGACCCCCACTCGTCATGGCCTTGGTGAGGAAGAAGTGGGAGTGCCGAGTTCCTGGAAGACACCTGCCAAGTGCACTTTGAACTTGAAGCTGGCAGGAAGGACAAAGGGAGCAGAAGAGGTGGCTGAAAGGAGAGAGAGCATGACAGGCCAGGGGAAAAGGCAAAGAGGATGGGGGACGTTTGCTGGTAATTAGAACGTTTGAACTTTAAAAAAGTTAATTAATGATGAAGCTGCTGCTGGAGCGATGCTCAGGCTAGAAGGGGGCCCTGGCAACGACTGAAGTTAATTACAGGCTGTGGCGGGAGAGTGGCAGAGGTTTGAGGGGGCAGGAAGGAGCAGAGTTGGGGCAAGGAGGGTCTGACAGGGAGGCGGGAGGGAAGGCAGTATCCCAAGGTGAGCAAGGACCGGGGATGGGAGGGAGGCTGTTGCCAAGGAAACCAGGTCAGTCTTCCATCAGGCAAGAGATCCTCACCCTACTACTGGGTGGGGTCTGGCTGAGAGTCTGACTGGCATAGCTGCATCTGATCTCAGAGAAAGGGCTTTGAAATTGAGGGGCCAGAGCTTTCATTTGGGGACACTCAAGAATCTTTGGGTGTCCGAGTGGGCAGCACCTAGAGAGGTTTACTCAATCACGACAGACATTTATTTTGCTCCTCCTAGATGCGTGAATGCCCTTGGAATGTAGGTTCTAGCCTTGGATAGAGACAATGAACGTGTCAGCAAGTTAATCCGTCAATGACTCAGGCCCTCGGGTCCTTCTGGGTTCTGGCTCCCCTGTTCCCCTGGGGGCTTGGGGATTCTAGGTTTGGGAGGGAGGGACGGGGCTGAACATCGGTGGGCTGTGTTCTAAGACTGAGCAGGAGCCAGCCAGGAAGGAGCAGGGTGTTAGAGAGGAGCAGCCTGGCCTGGAAAGCCCACTCACCCGGGTCCAAGCACGTGCCCTTGAGGCCCGGCCCAGACTGCTGACTGCAGGAGCCTTTCTGCCTGGACGGGCCTGAGGAGGCTGGGCCCCACCCTGACTCGTGCAGGGTCCGTTGGTGGGGGAGCCCAGGCACAGACCTGCTGGAGTCTGGCGATGAGCTGTAACCCAACCACAGGAGAGGAGAGAAATACAGGGTGTCTGGCCAATCTCAGTCACTCTGGACGGGCGCTCTGCAGGGTTCAGCTCCAGGGCTTGTGTAGAGATGGAGGGGGTGTGGGTGGGGGAGGGGAAGGATGGTCAGAGAAGGGAGGAAGTGACAATCAGAGGAAGGCAGACAGGGTTAGAGAGCCTGGGAGAGTCCGGAGATGGTCCCCCAGTCAGGTCTCTGGGGACCTCTTCCTTTCTGGGTCTGGGGGAACTCAGGCTGTGGCAAAGAGGTCGGGGGCGGGCGGTGGGGAGGGCGTCCTGGCAGATGGTGGCTTAGTGGAGTTCAGGTTCTCTGGTGGGTTTGGCCATGTCTGTTGTGAGGGGTTGGGGTAGGCTGTTTAAAAAGTCTTTGAAAATATAGGCACTGACCCACCAGGGGAGGCGCCTGGGGGGCAATGGGGTGGATATATGTGTTGGGGGGGAGCGGCCCCCCAGCTGTTGTGTCCTTGACTTGGTGCGCACGTGGTTTGAATGTATCAGCATGCTGGTGATCCTGCTGAACTGCGTGACCCTCGGCATGTACCAGCCGTGCGACGACATGGACTGCCTGTCAGAGCGCTGCAAGATCCTGCAGGTGAGACCGGCTGCCCCGCCCATCCCAGCTAGGCCCCGCCCCGCCCAGCCCGGCCCCGCCCATCCCCGCCCAGCCACCGCTTCACTCCTGGTCTTGCCCTCGCTGCGCTCATCCTCTCTGCCTCACTGCCAGCTTGTCCTACCTGCGTCCCTTCCATCCTCTCTCCCTCCCGTCCTCTCCTATCTCGAGGCCTCTGCTCTAGTCCATGCCCCTCCATTTCTCCCACCACCAACTTCCTCCTGGTCTCCCCATCCCCACCCCCCTATCCGGTAAAGCACAAGTGATCTGACACTCCCTGAAGAAAGCCTTGCCCTTCACTCCCAGTGATCATGGGATAAAGACCGAGCTCCATCATTAGGTTGATGCCGTTAGGAGCCGCCTCCTGGACCTCTCCTGTTCTCATCTCACAGAGATCCCAGGTGGAGGCCTGACTTTTGGCCCCTGTGGCACATGTTCATCGGTAGTGCAGGGTGTTAGGTTTATACCCATTTTACAGATGTGGAGACTGCTTCTCTGGTGGCTCAGACGGTAAAGCGTCTGCCTGCAGTGCCAGAGTCCCGGGTTCGATCCCTGGGTTGGGAAGATCCCCTGGAGAAGGAAATGGCAACCCACTCCAAGACTCTTGCTTGGAAAATTCCATGGACGGAGGAGCCTGGTAGGCTACAGTCCATGGGGTCGCAAAGAGTCAGACCCAACTGAGCGACTTAACTAACTTAACTACGGATGTGGAAACATCTAATTCTGTCTCCCTGAGAAAGTCAGATTCCTCCTGAGAGGAACTGCCCTCTGCTTCCTGGGTTCCCACAGGACTCAGAAGTTCCCAAGCAGCCCAGTTTCTCTGATTCCCTTGGAGGTACATGTTCAAGATCCAGACCCCTGGCCCATACAAAACCTGCAGAATTAGATAGAATCTCTGAGGTGGGTCTGTGGTCCAAGTGGGTACCAAGCTCCTGGGCTGGCCCCAGGGTCCTGGGTGGAGTTAGAACCCATTAACCTCAGTGTATACTAGACTGGCTTCCCTACCAGGTGGTGAATTTAGCGAGCATTCATCTCTAGGCCCCCAACACTCAGCCTATGAGCTGCACAGAGAAGGTGCTCAGCGTCCATTTGTTGGATTGAATTGTCTTTAACCTTCATTGATCCTGGAAAGAGGGATTCCACCCAGGCCCCATCCTCGGGCAATAGACACTTGAGCCCATGATGACAGCTGCATTTGGGGGCTTCCTTTCTGAGCAGAGGAAGACAGCACGGGGACCTGTGCCCAGTGTGGGTGTCAAGCCTGTTTTCAGAAAGCTCCTTCCATGTGTGTTTCGGAGTCAGGGAAACCTGAGTGTCATTTCTTCCCTTCACTGCTGTGGGAACTGTGGCGAGTTTCTGAAGCAGTCTGAGTTCCCGGTTCCTCATCTGTAAAGGGGTCACTGAGAGAACTGAAGAGAGAATGCAGGGCAAGGATCTAGCCCAGGGCATGGCAATTATTAGGGAGACCCCCCCTTGCCCACTCCCATCTGGGTCCCTTGTCATTATGCTTGCTTTTAGGGAACAAATAGAGGGGGCTGGAAAACCCTGGGCAAGCTCATTCCCCATTCTGGGCCTCAGTCTCCTCCTCTGTGAAATGAATGCCTTGGACTAGGATCTCTGAGGTTCTCTCCCGGACCAGGAGAAGATGTTTCCAGGTCTTTCCCTGGGCCCTCGTGTCCATGCCCATGTTCCCACCTCACACCGTGGCTCCAACCCTGTGTCCTGCTCTGGGACCTCACGTTGTTCCTTGCTTCTTGTCTTCCTCCTGCCCCTGCAGGTCTTTGATGATTTCATCTTTGTCTTCTTTGCCATGGAGATGGTGCTCAAGATGGTGGCCCTGGGCATTTTTGGCAAGAAGTGCTACCTTGGGGACACATGGAACCGACTGGATTTCTTCATTGTCATGGCAGGGTAGGTAGACCATCTCAGACAGGTCCTAGCCTCTGATGCATGCCAGACATCATGTAAATAATCTCTGGGGCTTCTTGGTAATAATGATGAAGCTGTGTATTATTGTCTGGATTCCTCTTGGACACCTGTTGTGGAAGGAATGATGTCCCTTCCCTTAGTGGCCTGGACAAACAAATATTCCGTCCTTCTCGTTCTGGTGAACTGTGTGTCTTCCTGCGCTGTCAGCTGATACTGGGTCTGTTTTACACTAACTAACTGTGACCTTAGAAAGCTACTTAACCTCTCTAAACCTCAGTTTCTTCATCTGTGAAATGGGGATAATGTATAACGAAGGACAGCTCCATTAAAGTGAGCACCCAACAAATGTTAGCTTTATTATTATTATCATCCTAGATCACTTAGCAAGTTAGAGATCCAGCACAGACTCTACTGTCTGACTCCAAACTGTGGTTATTTCTGCCAATATGTAAGCTATAGTCAGAAAGAGGTCTCTGCCAATATGTAAGCTATAGTCAGAAAGAGGTCAGGGGACAACTTAACCTATTTGGAGCATTTTGGACTCTGCTCTGTGCCTTGTCCTTCCTTTCCTGGGTTAAACCAGGCTGGTGGCCCATCCACACATTTATCCCACAGTCAGCAGTTGATTGAGCTCCTACTAAGTGTCAGCACTGTCTTCAATGCAGGGCAGGAAGGATGGCAAATCTAGACATAAACTTTGTCCTTCCCAAGTACCATCTGGAAAGAGGCATTCAGCAGCTACACGGGTGAACATGCCACATGCTGAGACCAGGGCTCTGGGAAAGAGTTATGATTCTCTGAGAGCATCTTCGCACCAGGTCGGGGACTTGGGGATTTGACGACTTGCCTGAGGAGGTGATGTGGACACAACAGCTGGAAGATGTACAGGTGTTAACCATGCCCAGTAATGGTCAGTATGACAGAAATGAAAAGCAGGGACAAAAAGGCTAGAGACCCACAAGTGTGTGTGTGAGTGTGTACACGTGTTCGTGTCTGTGAGAGCATGTGCATTTGCATACACGTGTGTGCCAAGATATGTGTGTGATACCCTTGAGAAGTTGCAGGGAGGGTGGCCAGGCATGTGGCTGAGATGGGAAGTCAGTATCACCATGTACACACTGAATTCCGCGGATGTGTCCTGAAGGGCAGTGGTTTGTTCACTGGTATTCTTTAGAATGTGACAGTATCCTTTCCTCAGAGCTGTATTCAGTTCCACAGCCACATTATCAGTGATGATTTAGACCAAATTAGAAGTTAAACTGGGTCCCGACATGGAAGCCGTGTCACCCTCTTTGTCAAATTCTTCCTTCTCATTCTCATCTTGGTTTGACTGGAGGACATCCTTAAGTAGTTTTTTTTTTTCTTTAATAGGATTGGCCAGAAAGTTCATTTGGGTTTTTCCATCACATGTTAAGGAAAAATCCGAACGAACTTATCGACCAACTCAATAAAAAGAAAAGGTGCTTGGACAGTGTCATTTTTCAGACTTGCCTGTCCAAGCATATATCCCTTTGATCTTGGGGGGTGAAGGGCAGTTTTTGTCTGCGCTGCTCTAGAGTTGCAGTTTTTCGCCCTCAGAGCCCTGTGTGTGGTACCATCCAAATCGACACCATATATTGCAGCCGAGGCCACTATAGATCTGGTTCTTCCTTGTTAGGAGAAACCTGCTTTTTCTTTGCTAGAAGCTTGAAGGTTTTCTCCTTACCTTCAGAATTCAGACACTTCACAAGGGCAGGTGTTAAGTGAAGGATCGCTTCCGGTGGGGCCTTTTGGAACTCAAGACTTGTGAATCCTTCAGGTCAGAAAAAAATTATTCCATATCTTCTTTAGTGACTGGCCATTCTTCTCTGCTCTCTCCTAGAATTCCCAGTAAGTGGTTACTTCCATCCTCTCTCCATTCTCCGCATGTTTCGTTCACCTCTCTTGCAGATTTCATCTGTACTAAGAGGATTTCTTGACTTGGCCTTCTGAATCACTAACGATGTCCTTTCCTCAATTTACTGCCCCTAATGGAAGTGTTCATCTTCTCTGTGTCTTTTTAATTCTCAGGATCACTTGTTGCTCTTGAATTTCTTATTTTTCAGAGCAGCTTGTTTTTATGGATACAATATTCACTCCTATCTCTTCGTAGATACAAATTAGGCTTTATTGATCCTGAAGTCAAAGTATAATTTCCAGAAAGTTAAAAAAAATTACCCTCACACAAATCTTAGAAGGCACATGTATATTACAGATTTATTCGACTCATTAATGAGGAATCAGCAGGATGGTAATCATCAGAATCAGGAAAACAGGCAATGGAGAAAAAACCTGGGGATATGAGGTACTTAGAATCAAAGCTGGTTAATGGCCTTATAGGGTCATAAAACCATAACCTTTGGGGTTATCTTTTTATATTGGGCAAAAACCACTTACAAATATCTCCAAGTTCACATGTAATTTTGTAGCAGCCAGACCTTTAATTAACAGTAAAGAGTGAATCAGACCAAGGTTTGTTCCCCCAGATAATGAAATAATCTTTAGATGGGTCTGTTAAATAATGCTCCAAATGATATCACGAGAAATGCTGCCCTCCCTTTGCTGAAATTCCACATTTTAGGATGATTTTTCTTACCTCTGTTTCAGGGAAGTCATTTGCTTTGCTGGCTGCACTGACTGTCTCCCATGAGTGCCCCCGCCCTGCCCTTTGGCCTTGAAGAGTCTCCTCTGTGGCTTACTGGTTCCTCTCTGTCTGCTCGCATTTATAAAACAAGACAATAAAGATCTAAACCGAGTGGTCTAAGGAGCTGGGTTGGCTTCAGCATTGTGGTGCGGTCTCTGTTTGATATCTTCTCTTGGTCTTTGGGGTGGGGATGGGACGGGGATGGGGTCCACAGGCCAGCAGCCTCCTGGGGGGTCAGGGAGGACTGGGTGCATGTGCAGCCCCATAGGCACCAAACTTGGTGTAATGCTCTGCTGTCATCAGTTTGAAATTCTTTTTTCTTTTTCTGGTGGTTGTTGGTCTTCCACAATGGAATTCTTTCTTTGAAAATTTTTTATTGGAGTACAGTTGCTTTACAATATTGTGTTAGTTTCTGCTGTATCAGCAAAGCGAATCAGCTGTATGTATACATATATCCTCTCTCTTTTGGATTTTCTTCCCCTTTAGGTCACCACAGAGAACTGAGTGGAGTTCTCTCATTAGTTATCTATTCTGGACGTGGAAGCCCCATTTTATAAGTTGCAGTATCTCTCTGTCAGCCCCAGTCTCCCGATTCTTCCCACCCCCCCCTTCCCCACCTTGGTGTCTGTGCATTTGTTCTTTCCGTCTGTGTCTCATTTCTGCTTTGCAAACAGTTTCATCTACGCCCACTTTTCTAGATTCCGTGTATGTGTGTTAACATGTAATGTTTGGAATTCCTTTCATAAAACGATTTTACTTTATATGATTTTTTTCTTACCTTTGGCTGCGCTGAGTCTTTGTTGCTCTGTGCGTGCTTTCTCTAGTTTGGGCGAGCAGGGGCTACTCTCGTTGTGGTGTGTGCGGTTCTTATTGCAGTGGCTTCTCTTATTTCGGAGCATAGCTGTAGATGCCTGGGCTTCAGTATTTGCAGCACATGGGCTCGTGTGAAGCTTAGTTGCCCCGAGGTATGTGGAATCTTCCCGAACCAGAGATCCAACCTGCGTCCCCTGCATTGGTAGGCAGACTCTTATCCGCTGTTCCACCAGAGAAGTTCTGAAATTCTTAATACTTTTTGAACCCTATGTTTTCACTTAGCGTTGTGTCCTGGAAGTTATGTAGCCAGTGTTGGCTTGGAGGTGGGCTCAACAGAGACATTTTTGTGAGTCATGAACAGCCCCATGTAGGATGCTGGGAACTCTGGTGACCCAGAGTTCTGGGTCCTTCCTGTCCTTTGCGCCTAGGGATGGTGTGGGTGCAGAAGGCAGGATGGGGAGCCACAAGGTTGGGTTTCAGAGCCCAGCTCCCCTCACCCAGTCCCACCCAAGCCTGCAGCTATAAATGTCCTGTTTCCTGAGCAACAGGCCTGCCATCCTGAGGACATTTTCTTCCTTCCTGCTCCTCCTTATCCCCAAATTACTGGCTCCCTTTTCAAGTGACAGAGGAGACAGAACCTCCACACTGGAAGGTGCCTGTAGAGGTTGGAGCCTTCACCTCCGTATCCAGTCAGCCCCTGCTTGTGTGCTGCCACTGGGGGCAACTCACAAGGCAGCCAATTGCAAACCAGGACAGCTGTTATTGTTGTCCGGTCCCTAAGTCATGTCCGACTCTTTGCGACCTTGTAGACTGCAGCACGCCAGGCTTCCCTGTCCTTCACTGTCTCCTAGAGTTTGCTCAAACTCATGTCCAGCCTAATGTGCTGGAAAGTTCTTTCAAGGAGTTTGAAATTTGTCTTCTTGGAGCTCCTGCCCGATGGTGGGTCTTTTCACCTACTCATTGACAAAGTCAGCATTTATTGAGTACCTACTGCATACCAGGTACTACGTAGGGGGCACACGAAAAGAACGAGACAGATGCTACTGTGATTTCATAAAGCTCACGATTTAGGAAACAATATAAAACTGATAATAAAGTTTTGGATAAATTCTGCATTGGGACCAAAGCCATTGCAGCAAAGTATAGAGGGCCATGAGGGTGTGGACTGGGTCTGTATACAGCTTCCTGAGGAAGAGAGGCCTGGGGGTAAGAGTTGACCAGCAGGGGCTCGGGGAGGTTGTCTTAGGTAGAGGGGACAGCACCCAGGGGGCCTGAAGGGGCTGCTTGCGGAAGAGGAGGCTGTCAGAGCCCAGGGACCCATGGGGTGGGTGGGTGCTGAGAGATGAGGCCAGAGATGGGACAGGGGCCTGACCACTCAGAGGTATTAGTGGCTCAGTCATGTCCGACTCTTTGCAACCCCATGGACTGTAGCCCACCAGGTTCTTCCATCCATGGAATTCTCCAGGCAAGCATACTGGAGTGTATTGCCATTCCAGCAGGGGTGTCCCCAAAAGCCTCGTGACAGCCTTCACACACTGGAAAGCGGCTCATTTCTTCCCTGAGTCTCCCCTTCCCCATATAAAATGTTCCCAGCATCTCCCGCTGTTTGTCAAAGGAGGGGAGGTGGCCTCCCCTGCTGAACCTACTTTAGGCTGCCTTGGTCCCTGGCTGGGGGGAAAGACCCCGGCTTCCTGCTGATGACTTATGAGAGAGAAAAGGGACTGCCCTCACCCAGGACCGTGTGGGATTGTGGTGACCTGCTGAAGGGCTGTGCTACCTGCCACCCCAGGTTGTGTTCACTCTCCAAGCCAGGTCTCTCCTACCCTGGAACTAAACACAGCTGATTTTTTTTAAAAAAACACAAATACCTACCTTTGCATTTGTTGTTATTAATTTCATCTTACAATGATCTCTTGGAGTCTTGTTCTGCCACTCATTGCATTTTTTTCCTGTGCTTGATCAGCCCAGGACAGCGAGGCCCTTGGCACCTCACTAGAGACTCTTCCAGTGTGTGGCAAAGCCCCACTCATCGGTGGGTGATAGTGGAACCTGCCTCACTGTGTTATTTAAGCTTTGCATTCCTGCCTTAGTCCATTAGGAGGCCATGAAATATTCAATGACATTCTCGTTGAACTTGAGATTTTCTTTATCTATATATCTCCTTTGCTGCATCATACTGGTAATACTATCACCTCCCTTAACCAAAAAAATAAAACCACATGCAATGGCCATTGATAGCTTTGGGGAGGGGTCTGGGCACCTCTGTTAAAATGTTTCCCAAGAATTCTGATGACTGGTGACTGGGAGGAGGGGTGGGTATGGTGAGCCAGGGCTGTAGGGCTGGGCTGGTAGGGACCTTTCTAGAATGAGTCTGAGCCAGTGCCCTTGCCAAGGTCATGGCTGATGTGAGCCCTGCCTTGGAGGAGCTCAGGGAACACGGGTGGCCTTGAATCTGATGTCCCTTAAAAGCTTTTGACTATGATGGTATCCTGGAGAAGGCCTTGGCGTGGAAAATGGAGCTGCTGAGGGATAAGCATGAGCCAATCAGGAATGGGCAACCTCTCCAAACCTTAAACATATGT
The DNA here is from genome assembly GCF_049115385.1 of Moschus berezovskii. Classification (NCBI taxonomy): domain Eukaryota; kingdom Metazoa; phylum Chordata; class Mammalia; order Artiodactyla; family Moschidae; genus Moschus; species Moschus berezovskii. The sequence goes on from NC_142465.1 coordinate 114,823,138, forward strand.
GCAACCTTGTACCCCTTCTCTGTGCTCCTTGAAATTCAGAGAGACACAGGGTTACTGGGGCACAGGTTAAAATACAGATTCTGGGGCCTCATCCAGGGGATCCTGACCCAGCAGGTATGGAGGGCCTAGGCATCTGCATTTTATGCAAATGCTCAGGTGGGTCTGGGTTCTTTTGATCTTCACAGAGCCCTTCATCAGGAGCCCTTCGAGTGGTGAGTGTGATTCCCGGTTCTGGGAACCACAGGAAGGAGAAGAGGCCTGGGGAGGGCTCCGTCTCTGATCCATGCCCAGGATCTGAATTAATTCTCAAGACAAACAGATGTGCTCTGTCAGTGAAACAGTGGGGACTCATAAAAATTTCTGTCATCATTAATAATTATTAACACAAATAGTAGTAACATCAGGAACTCTGCACTTTGGCCAGGGAGGAGGGAGGAGGGGCTGGGCCAGGATCTGTCGTGCCCTGGAAACAGCTTCTCCCCAGACTGCGTGGGGAGCAGCTTCTCCAACCCGACTCTTACAGGCTCTCGGGCAACAAAATGTCAATAAGAATTGTTCCTTATCCCCGAACTAGAGCTTTCTAAAGAGATCAGGCAGGCTTGTCCCCTCTGTGGTTGCTTGCTGAGAGTTCCTATTGTCCAAAGTGGCCCATCAGTGGGACTTTAAAAAGCAAAAGGAATTGAATCCTCTTAGGCATTATCCAGGTGAAAAAAAATAAGAGCATCTACTGTTTGCCGAGTACTCACTGTAGGCCTGATGCTGTGCATTATCTGGCCTAATCTTCAGACTAGTATTGTGAGGGAGGGACTGTGGTCAGTTCCATTTCACAGATGAGCACAGCGACAGGGAGTGACCTGCCTGAGGTCATGACCCGGTGAGGGGCAGAGCCAGGAGTTGCATCCAGGCAGCTTGGCTCCGTGGGCTGGCATTGAATCCTGGTTCTGTGTAACTTGCTGGGTGTTATCTATCAGGGATGCATTGGACTGCAAGTTAACAGAACATCTGACCACAGTGCAAATCCTGGGATGTTTTTCCCGGCATAACATGACGTTCTGAGGTCAGTGGTTACCGGTGATGGCTCTGTGATGTGGGGGCTGACGTCCTTGTGATTTTCCAGATCTTCTTTCCATGGGCACAAGGTGGCTCTTGAAGCTGTGGGTGTCGTGTCTGCACTGAAGGCAGGAAGGGTGGAAGGAGACAGGGCTATGCCAGCTGTGTGTGTCTACTTGGATCTGAAAAACAACATTTTCTTTTCTAGATCCTTCCCCATCCCAGCACACTTGGCCAGAACTGGGTCTCATGGCCATGCTTAGCTGCAAGGGAAGCTCCGTTCCGTTCCGTCGCTCAGTCGTGTCCGACTCTTTGCGACCCCGTGGACTGTAGCCTACCAGGCTTCTCCATCCATGGGATTCTCCAGGCAAGAATACTGGAGTGGGTTACCGTTTCCTTCTCCAGGGGATCTTCCCAACCCAGGGATCAAACCCGGGTCTCCCGCATTGGAGGCAGACGCTTTAACCTCTGAGCCACAAGGGAAGCTAGGAGAATAGAAAACATCATTGAATTTGGGTAAATCAATCAAGAATTGTTCCCTGGGGTTAGGCAAGATTGGAAGAAGAGAGCATGCACTTTGGGTGGGCAACTCTCAGAATCTGCCACCCTCTTCTACTACAGCCCGTGTTTCTTCATTTGCTCTTGGCCAAGGCTGTGGCCCTCCCATGTCTCCAAGTCCTAATTGGAGCCTCAGGGGCCCTGCCTGGGCTGTCTGGGGATGTACATGATCTGTTGAGAAATCTAAAGTCAATTACCAACCCGTGTAAGCTCGGCAGAGGTTGGTGCCCACTAGCAGACTTTCTGTGGTTACCGGTGTGAGAGGGTTCCCACTGGGCTGTTTCCAGAAGCCTTTGCTGTCTGCCTACCTCCTGCATGGCTCTACGTGCATGATCTCTGGGTCAAGGAAGCACTGCACATGTCAGCAGGCCCAGGTAGAATCCTCTTGGTTCTATGACTTTAGACCCTGATTTATCCTGGGCTGCATAGGTCTGTCTGATCGAGGGCTTGTGTGCTCCAGGGCAAGGCCAAGGCTGAGCCATCGTCCTGGAGTCCCCAGAACTTGGCCCCAGGGCCAGCGCAGAGGGGAAGTTCCATATTTGTTCTGTATCTTTGTGTCCCGTCACTGCAGAGCTGGGGATCTGGGGCCATTTTCTTTTAGCTGAATTGGCCCTTGGGTGGGTGTGGACCTGGGAAGGTTCCAGGGAAAGTCCTGGTGTGGATGATTCTTCATTTGCATATGGAATAAAGTGGGAGGGAGAGACAGCATGATGATCATCACTCTGGTCCATTTCCATGGAAACAGGATGCTAGATGACATGGGGGACCGGGTAGGGGGTAAATCACCAGAGATTCTCAGGCTACAAGTTGACAAGCCAGACACCAGTCAATCATAAATCAGTCAGAATTCTCTCAGTTTATATGAACAGGAACCCTCTGAACCTTGTTTAAAGAAGCTTACCATCCCTTTTCCTAAAAGTCAAGGGGTCTCTGACTTCAGGACCCGCTCAATCCAGAATCCTGAAAGATGTCACCAGGTAGAGTGTCCTTCCATCCTACAGCTCTTCTCGGTCCTTTGTGCTGACTTCCATCCATGGCAGCTTTCCTCTGGGTTGGAGGGGTAGCCGGTGGGCAGAAGGAGGGCACAAACTCCTCCTTCCAGTTCAACAGAAAGACACCCCTGCTTCCCCAGCCACTCCAAGCAGAGTGGGAGAGAGCCTCCTTGGCTTGGATTGGCTGGTATGGGTCATGTGCTCATTCCTGAGCCAATCACTGTAGCCTAAATGAGGCAGCACTCTGATTGGCCAGACCTAGGTCAGGGTCTCTGCCCTGGGCCAGGTGTGAGGTTGACCTCTCTTATACCAGGTGGTCAGAGAGTGGGGAGGATGCATTTGGCAAATCCCAGGACTATTACCCTACAAGCGGAGAAGGGAGCTCGAGGTAGGCACAAATCAGTGATGATGCCTAGGTGGGTTGCCAGAACTAAGGTTCCCTGGCTGGGTTGCACTGTCTTACCTATACCCCCACTGTCCTGAGAACTTGGGGTTGTTAACCTCATTTCCCAACTGGGGAAATGGAAGCTCAGAGAGATCAGCAGGCTGCCTCAGGTCACACAGCCTGTAGGGACTGTGTGATGTGTTCAGGTACGACTGTCCCCAGAACCCATGCTGACTCGCAACATGAAGGGTTTTACCCTTTCAGAGGCCAAAAGATCCCAGTTGATCTTCCCTGGAGGACTTGGACGGCCTCACCAGCTCTCAGAAGGATATGGGATGAGTCTGGGAAGAGGGATTTTTTTCCCCTGAAGCTGTGGTGGAGCCAAAAGAATCCCTATCTGGTTTCCAGCAGCTGTGCCCACCAGCTGTAGTGCCAAGACTACTCTGGAGTAAGGGAGCTGAATTTTGTGGGAGGCAGTCAGGAGGCATATTTGGGATTCATACTAAAAAATGATAACACTGTTTGCCTGAAGTTCACTTAACTGGGCATCCTCTATGTACCTGGCAGCTCTACCCACAGACAAAGTCACTGTGTGTTGTCCCCTGCATAGAGCCTTTTGGAGAGAGGGTCCAGGGTCTCCTGCTGCCGAGGTCCCCAAATTTCTTTTGTGGCCCCCAGTTCCTCCTTTACTCTAAACTTGGCCTGACTTGGCTTCAGCCCATCAGTTTCTTTGTCAGGTAGGCTTAAGAAACCGAGTTCTTGGACTTCCCTGACGGCACAATGGGTACGAATCCACCGGCCAGTGCAGGGGTCATGGGTTCGATCCCTGGTCCGGAAAGATTCCATATACCATGGAGCAGCTAAGCCTATGCATCACAGCTACTGAGCCTGCATTCTAGAGCCTGTGCTCTGCAACAAGAGAAGCCACCACAATGAGAAGCCCATGTACCCCAATGAAGAGTAAACCTGCTTGCAACTAGAGAAAGCCTGCATGTAGCAATGAAGACCCAGTGCAATCCCCTCCCCTCAAAAAAGAAAGAAACTTTGTTCTGGTCTCATAAGAATTGTGTGATGGAATCTGGGCAATAATGACCCACCAATCATAAAACACTGACCAGAGTCAAGGGTTAACATTATCAGTCCCTAATTTTCTCTTTCCATGATTTCCTCTCTCCCTCCTGCCCTCCCTCCACTGAACACCTACTATGTGCTGGGTGCTGGGATAGTAGCATAGGCTGGTGGTCTAGTTACCACCCGACACCAGCCTGAGTCATCATAGAGCTGCCTCCTGACAGATGAGTTGCCATTTCCAGCATCTCAGCTTCCTTTCCATTAGCTGCATCTTACATTACATTTTAAGAAAGCCCCTGTGAGTCCCTCGTAAAGATTGAGGAAACACCCTATTTTTATCAATAACACTCAGAAATCATCTCCTGGGAGGGGTATTTCCTGGAAAGATGTTAAGTCTCAGTCATTTTATGTTGCTTCTTGTCAGCTCCTAGATTTTTTTTTTCTGATCTTGTCCCTCAAGTTATTTGTTTGACAAGCTGGCAGGGGGAGCCGCCTCCAAGCTGGGTGCTGGACGGGGGACTGGGGACCTAACTAGGACTGTGAGCCATGCCCTGAGGAACAGGGACATGACAGCACCCCCTCGAGCCAGAGGTGCCCGGGGGTGGGATCTGAAAGCCGGGAAGGGCGTCCCAGGGAGAGAGGCTGGCAGATGCAGAGGCATGTCTGCTGGTGTATTCTGGGAAACTGAGATGTTTGGTGTTCCTGGACTGCAGGGCAAATGGTGGGTGGTGATGGAGTCATGGTCAGGGAGCCTCCAGAGGCCCTTATCTCCTGGGCTTCCCCCGGGAGGAAGTGGGATCCAGGGAAGGGTTTAAGCAGGTAGCATGTGATTCGTGGGCCAGTGTGCCCCGAGGCAGCAAATGAGGCTGTGATGTAATAATGGTTGGCTTTCAGGTGCCAAACCCTGTCCTAGGTGCTGAATCCATATATGAATGCATTTCATTGACCCCATGAGATCAATTCAGTGAGTTGCCCAAGGTCACCCGGTGCAAACCGCAAGCTGGGATTGGAACCCAGGTTCTGTGGTCTAAACATCAGATAACACAGCCTCCATGGTTACTGGCCCTATTCCACATGCTGCCAGTCCGATTTACTGGCTAGCTGTGGGAGTTGCTCTGCTTGACCTGATGATTGCTGAAGTGTGGGGGGCGGGTCATGCAGAGCTCCTGGGCCCCCCACTGCTCAGTTGGGCTCTGTCTGTGCCTCAGCTTCCGGGGTGGGTGCCCTACTCCCTCCAGGGGAAGGAGTGTAAAGTGCCTGGCACACAGCAAGTGCTCCAGAAAGCCCTCTGAAGCAACAGGACTCTGCGAGTTGCCAGGGAGAGAAACCAGTTCACATGACACCAAAGCCCCAAAGGGAAGGGGATGGCTCGCATGCCTGGGCAGAACAGGGCACAGATCCGCGGTTCGGGTGCAGCTGACGGGGAGTGCTCCAACCATATGGTCAGGATCCTGCCTCGCCCCGGTTCTGGCCTCCGCCTTCGTCTGTGTTGGCAGAGCTCTCTGGCCACCATGGAGGCAAGATGGCCATTAGCGCCTCCGGGTTTCCTGGTGGTGGCTTAGCCAGGGAGAGCATCTCTCCTCTGCAGTCCCGGCTCAAGGGCCAGCAGCTCCTCACGGCCCATCCTGAACTAGGCACAGTGGCTGGCGGTGGTCGTGGGGGCTGGTGTCTGGCGCTGGGCCGGGACTGGGTCTCTGCGCCTCTCCTGGGAACCAGGGGAACAGGGCACGGGGCTGGCTTCTCAGCAGGAATCCGTGGGGAGGGCCCTAAGAGCAGGTGTCCAACCTGCCTGCCCACCCTGGCACGGCCCGCACTTCTGCACGGCCACACCCAAGCCCCTCTCCCCAGACAATATCCCATCTGGGAGCTGGGTGCAGTCACCCTCCTCCTGGGGTGATGTCAGGACGAATGTGCTTGCTTTAAAGCAAAATTACTTACCTAATTAGGCGCTTGGGAGCTGGCAGGAGGTAGTGGGGGGGTTTGTTGGTTTTTTTTTTAGACTTTTAGCACTGAAGCTGCGCCATAAAGTAACTGTGTAATTAGGGATTAATTTCTCACTCCCGCAAGTGATGTCTTACTCGGGGCCTGAGGGAAGTCAACAGGATGGTTATTCACCCACAGAGCAGCTCTCCTCCCCTTCCCTTTTGTTGGTGGGGGGAGATTGCTCCTTCAGCTCTCCCGACGGGGGAGGTGGCTTCTTCCGTCCCAGGTGTTCTTCGTGCTGCATAGATTCCCCGAGTCAGTGCTGTGCCAGCTCTGCGTGGTGGGCCTGGAGCGGCTGTGTCTGAGAGCTGCCCGGCCAGCATCCGGCCGGTCGTCCAAGGATAATGCCTCGGCCTCGCCCCCATGGTCCAGGTCTGATGCACACAGCCTGTCAGGGTCCCCGCTGGGATTGCACCCCGTTTATGTTTGTGGGGTAACCTGCTCACAAACAGCCCCTTGCTGGTTTTTCCATCTCTGCCCCCTCTCTGGGCCTCCTGGTATCACCTCCCAGGTAAACTGAGGCTTCTGAGTCCTTGGCTGAGGCGGTGCTGGGGGAGCCCAAGCCAGACAGGAGGTGTGAACAGAATGTGGGGGGAACCAGAGCCCAGAGGGGTGAGGGCAGCCCGCGGTGCAGGGAGGGGAGAGCAGGGCTTCCTGGAGGAGGGGGCCTTGAAGGCGGAGAGTGAGAAGGATGGGCTCCACTCAGAGGAAAGGGACAGGGAAGTGTGTCTGCTGAGCTCGCTGTGCCTGGTGCCCGAGATGTGTGGAGTAGGGGCAAGGGGTGGGGGAAGGGGGCCGAGGCCAGACTGCAGGGCCGTGAAGACCCTGCTCAGGGGCTTGGACTTTGCTCTGAGGGCAGTGGTGAGCCATTGAGGGTTTAAGGCCAGGAGTGACGCAGCTAGCTTTGCGTTTCAGGAGCTTTGGGCTCACCAAGGCTGCTGCAGCTGTCAGCAGAGAGGGACGGTGGCTGGGCGGGGGCAGGGTGCTGGAGCTGTCAGCGACTGTCCATGTTGGGCTGGTGGGTACAGTCACCATCAGGACAGTGTGGTTCCAGGACAGAGACACAGACCTGCAGTTCTTACCTCCCGGCCCCTCGCTTGGTTTCTGTCTCCCCATCCTTGTCCAATATCCAGCTTTCTATCCTCTTCCTCTCAGGGAACTGTGAGAACTGCTGGATTGCTCACCGTGTACCTGCTGTTTACTTTTTACCTCTGAAAGTGTTTTCAGACAGGAGAAAGTGCTCCCCCAGGAGATGCGGCAGTGGCAGGACACCTGATAGGTTCACAAAATACAGAAGAGAGAGTTAGGACCTGGGAGAAGTGTTCAGGAAGAGGAATTCCCAGGGTCAGGGTTGATCATGCTGCCATGAACTCAGTGACTCATCACATTTTCCCTTTTGACTCGACTGCCAGGAAGCTCAGGGCCAAGATCTTGGCACTAAGTTCTTCAAGAAATTTCTTTGGGGGAGTTTTTCCGTGGGTACCCGGGGGCTTGCAACTGATGAATTCTCAGGGGGATTTTTGCAGTAGAGGATCAGGTCAGAGGTGAAGGGAAGGGGCAGAGCCACTGTATTGGTCTGGGTCGCCAGGTTGTGGCTGTGTAGTCCCCTTCGGAGATGGGACAAGAGTCAGATCAGCCTCCATGGGAGGGCTGGGGTCTAGGAGGTGTTTGGATCCTAGGGCTCACTGACTCTGGGTTATCGTGAGCTTCGGTGCATCCAGTCATAACTTGCTTTGTGCTCAGGAGGCAGGGGCCACCCTGCTTGTTGTAGAGAAACACATGAGGAGCCTGAACCCGATTTCTCGCCATCGGTCCTGAATACGCAGGGCATCTCTAGTTTCCCATTCCTGCCCTCCAGCCTATCCTAGGTCAGGGCCATGGTGGATGCTCCTGACTTAATTAAGAAGCTTTAGTCCCAGACTCTGTACTGAGGTTCTTTGAGAGGGGATTGACAGCATGGAGCCCACGTGGCAGAGTGGGGAGAGAGCGTCAGGGACCAGAGGGCTCCCAGCGCAGAGTGAACCCTGTGTGGCTTGTAGCCGTGGGTCTGCCCTGGTCCAGAGGAGCAAGGAGAGGGTTGAGGTGGGACCTGAGTGATGTAGAGGGCGCTTGAGGAGGTTAACGCAGGTGGATAATGAGAACACATGCAAGAAGACCTCAAAATCCATTCTCTTTTCTCTGTCTACCCCTCTGCCTGTGAAGTGGCTATTTATTTTTATTGTGAGACCTGAACAAATCCTGGACTGGCACCTGCTGGAGCTCAGAGGTGTGCCCGGGGCTCCTGGAACGTAGTCCCTGGGTGGGTTCCCTCTGGTGTGGGTGGGGAGCCCCCCACCTCCAGCACACCCCGCAAGGTACCAACCGAGCTGGTTGTCAGGATGGAATAGAACCAGGCAGAAGGGAGAGGGTCAGTGTTAGTGGGGATGGGGGCAGGGGGAGGGGAGGGCTGGAGCTGGGCCTGGCTGCCTGCCCTGGGGTGGCTGAGCCCGGCCTGGCGCGCGCGTGTGCGTGTGTGTGTGTGCGTGCGCCAGTGTGAGAGCCTGTTGTGTGCCCACGTGTGCCACCCCCGCAGCGCCTCCATCACACACATCTCCCGGGCTGCCTGGAGAGCTCTTTCTTCCAGATAGGAAAACGACAGTTTGGCTCGCCCACGCGCGGAATCCTCACGCAGCCCCCCTCCCCCGGCGCCCCCTGCTCGTGTCACCCGCTGCCCCTGGGGCCTCGGCCTCGCCCTCTCTGCCTGGCTGCTGCCCCCTGTCCCCGCCGCATCCCCTCCCGCCCCCTCCTCTGGTCCCCCTGGTGGTCTCCGGCTCTAGTTCTGAGGCCTCTGTCACATTCCTTCATCCGAATTTGGGCTCTGGTAGGAACGAGTGTGGGTGAGGGCATTCAGGGAGTGCGTGTGTATCTGTGTGTGCATCAGAGGTTGTGTGCAGGCGTTTGACTCTGGGCTCTGTGTGTGTGTGAAAGAGAGAGAGACAAAGAGGGAGTGAAACCTGGGCCCCAGAAAGCTGGGGGATGGATGCAAGCGTTTGAGGCAAGCAAGGCTTTCACTCAATTACTCTTCAAGCAGCGGGGAGCATGGGGCTTGGTGGGGGGCACAGCTTCACAGCAGTCGGACAGGTTTGCACAATGTGTAAGAAAAGCCTTCATTCCCACTGACGGCGGTGACAGGTCAAGCCTGGCCCGAGTCTCAGGCTTGAGGGCCCAGGTCTGGTGATTGGGGCGTCTGCCTATCAGAGGTGGGGAGCTGGTAGTGACTGAGCAGGGAGGATCTGGTGGACGTGCTGGAAACTACAGGGGGGCCCTGCCCGAGATCTGCCTGCTGCAGAGATCCAGGAAGGCCTCCTGGAGGAGGCAGACTGTCTCTGAGTTGCTGCTGGACTGGTGGATGGTGGGAGAGGTGGGCAGGCCTGTGGGGAGAGGCCCGGAGGATGAGAAGGAGGGCAGCAGTGAGGGCTCCAGGGCCGTCTTTGCCTTTGAGTCTCTGCCCTGCCTCCATGCGGACTCCTGAGGGTAGGGGCCGGTCTGAGTTGTTCTTGGGTCCATAGAACTTGGACTGGCTTGGTTCATCATGGACCCAGGTGTGGAGAAATTGCCAAGTCTCCAGGGACTTCTGTACAAAACCAGATTAAGGCTTCAATAGAGGAGGGAGGCGGAGAAGGCACTGGCAAGCCACTCCAGTACTCTTGCCTAGAAAATCCCATGGATGGAGGAGCCTGGTAGGCTGAGTCCATGGGGTCACTCAGTTGGACACGACTGAGAGACCTCACTTTCACTTTTCACTTTCACGCATTGGAGAAGAAAATGGCAACCCACTCCAGTGTTCTTGCCTGGAGAATCCCAGGGACGGGGGAACCTGGTGGGCTGCCGTCTTTGGGGTCGCACAGAGTCGGACACAACTGAAGCGACTTAGCAGCAGCAGCAGCAGCAGAGGAGGGAGGTGTTCCAGGCGGAAGGGACAGTGGGAGGAAGGCCTGGAGCGGGACAGTGCAGTGAGCCGTGAGGCTAGAGCCTCGGCGCCTTGCAGGGGCTGGCTGATGGGTGTGCCCCCAAAAGAGGGGATTATTCCTACAGGTCAAGTACCGCCTGCCTGCCACACTCCCGAGCTGTGGCCTGTGAAGCCTGGCCTCGCAGAGCCCAGGTGAAACTCAGAGACAGGTGAGGGGGCAGAACTGGGATGGCTCCTGGCTTGAGCTTCTAAAGAAAGGCAATGCCAAAGAATGCTCAAACTACCGCACAATAGTGAAGTAATGCTTAAAATGCTCCAAGCCAGGCTTAAGCAATACGTGAACTGTGAACTTCCAGATGTTCAAGCTGGTTTTAGAAAAGGCAGAGGAACCAGAGATCAAATTGCCAACATCCGCTGGATCATGGAAAACTGAAGAGAGTTCCAGAAAAACATCTATTTCTGCTTTATTGACTATACCAAAGCCTTTGACTGTGTGGATCACAACAAACTGTGGGAAATTCTGAAAGAGATGGGAATACCAGTCCACCTGACCTGCCTCCTGAGAAATCTGTGTGCAGGTCAAGAAGCAATAGTTACAACTGGACATGGAACAACAGACTGGTTCTAAATCAGGAAAGGAGTACGTCAAGGCTGTATACTGTCACCTTGCTTATTTAACTTACATGCAGAGTACATCATGAGAAATGCCAGGCTGGATGAAGCACAAGGTGGAATCAAGATTGCCAGGAGAAATATCAATAACCTCAGACATTCAGATGACACCACCCTTATGGCAGAAAGTGAAGAAGAACTAAAGAGCCTCTTGATGAAAGTGAAAGAGGAGAGTGAAAAAGTTGGCTTAAAGCTCAGCATTCAGAAAACTAAGATCATGGCATCCGGTCCCATCACTTCATGGCAGATAGATGGGGAAACACTGGAAACAGTGACTGACTTTGTCTTTTTGGGCTCCAAAATCAGTGCAGATGCTGATTGCAGCCATGAAATTAAAAGACACTTACTCCTTGGAAGGAAAGTTATGACCAACCTAGACAGCATATTAAAAAGCAGAGGCATTACTTTGCCAACAAAGGTCCGTCTAGTCAAGGCTATGGTTTTTCCAGTGGTCATGTATGGATGTGAGAGTTGGACTATAAAGAAAGCTGAGCGCCAAAGAATTGGTGCTTTAGAACTGTGGTGCTGGAGAAGACTCTTGAGAGTCCCTTGGACTCCAAGGAGATCCAACCAGTCCATCCTAAGGGAGATCAGTCCTGGGTGTTCATTGGAAGGACTGATGTTGAAGCTGAAACTCCAATACTTTGGCCACCTCATGCGAAGAGCTGACTCATTTGAAAAGACCCTGATGCTGGGAGGGATTGGGGGCAGGAGGAGAAATGGGATGACAGAGGATGAGATGGTTGGATGGCATCACCAACTCAATGGACATGGGTTTGTGTGGACTCCGGGAGTTGGTGATGGACAGGGAGGCCTGGCGTTCTGCGGTTCATGGGGTCACAAAGAGCTGGGCATGACTGAGTGACTGAACTAAACTGAACTGAGCTTCTAAAACCCATTTGCTAGGTGACCTGGGACATGTGACATCACCTCTCCTACAGCCTTATCTCATCATAAATCTGGGTATCTAACCCTGGCTTGGGGCGTTCCTGGGGACTTGGGGAGATGAAGGGATTGGTGGGCTCCACCAGATGCTGCTGCTGCGGCTGTAGCTGTGATGGCCAGTCACCGTCTGAGCTCAGCCTGGGGCCTCTGGACGCCTCCGTTCTCCCCCTGGGGAACGGGGTGACTGCTCCCTGTTTGGGGGGCTTCCCTGGAAACGAGGGCAGGAACTGCCAGCACAGTACTGGACAGGCTTTGGGAACCCAGGGTCTCTCTTCCTTATTCACTCTGCCTCTGGCCACATCTACCAGGTTCCTCAAGGTAATCTACACGGTGGATGTCACCAGCCCTGCTTATGGAGGAGGAGATGGGCCCAAGGGGACAGCCCGAGGCCACAGGGCTGACTGGGGCTTAGCCGGGGATGCTGACCACTTATCTTACTCCATCCAGGCAGGGGTGGGCGTGGCTGGTCTGGCCGTGGCCCTGCCATCCTTCGAGCTCTGGGTCTCATTCTCCTCCCCTCTCTTCGCAGGATGGTCGAGTACTCCCTGGACCTCCAGAACATCAACCTATCGGCCATCCGCACCGTGCGTGTCCTGAGGCCCCTCAAAGCCATCAACCGTGTGCCCAGTGAGTTGGTGCCCCCAGCCCTGCCCCAGGCCCACCCTGCCACTCATGCACTCAGCAAGACTGCCCAGCACCTCCCAGTGCCAGGCCTGTGCTGGGCACGGGACCCTTCCATGACAGGACAGATGTGGGCCCTGCTGCCCAGGCCTCTTGGGCCATTACTTGGGCCTGAAAATGTTGGAGGGTGGCCCTGATGCCTCTAGGTTCCCAAAGCACTCCTGCTGCAGCAAGTTTCTGGCTTGTTGGGGACAAGGTTCCTTGCGGGGGGGCAGTCAAGGTGGCAGGTGTGTGAAAAGAAGCTGGTTGGTTGGAGGGAGGTGTCATGAAGCTTTCTACTGGGGAGGGGCTCCTGGGCCCCCCACTTGTGCCAAGTGACCTGGAACTTGAGCTCCTGACCCACCTCATCCCCCATAGGTTCATCCCCACCCTGACATGCCGGTCCATCCACCCACTCGGCTCCCCCATCTGACCAGCTGCCCATCCGTCCACCCACCTAGTATTGAGAGAGGTTATCTGAGAACAACAATCCCTGGCATCTGCCTAGACTCACACCGCTTTCAAAGCCTTTCATCTCTGTGATTTCTTTTGAGCCTTACTGTCCCCCTGGGCGGGAGCGCGAGGTGGGCTGTGCTTATGAAAAACTGAGATGAAAAAAACCGAGACTTGGAGGAGACATGAGGTTACTTTCCCAGAAGGTCCCCTGACTCTTTTCCACTGCTTGGTGTCAAGGATGGAATGGGGATTCGGGAAAGGAGCAGGGGGGCCCTGCCCCAGGGAGCTTCTGTCCTGATGGAGAAGGATGGGAACTTCCACGAGCATCCGCCCACCTCCTGTGTGTCAGGCTCCTGACATGTTGATGACTGACTTAACCCCCTCGACAACCTATGTGGGTTCAGGGAGGTTAAATGGCTTGCAGAAGGTCACACAGCAATTCAGGGGCAAGGCAGGGATCTGAGCAGAGTTCTGTCTGTCCTGAGCCCTGCTCTTCCCTGACTCGGTCTGAACTCTAATTCTCTTCCCTGCCTGAGCCTCTGTTTCTTCTTCTGCAGAAGGGGAAGGGGCTCCTGGCATTTCATTCTCCTCCCCAGTTGGCACTGACCCCGCTCCACCGATTCCCAGCCTGCCCACCTGTCTGCAGCCGTCCGCCTGACTCTGAGCTCATGTCGGTCAGCCCGGCCAGGCCTGGTGGGGCAGTGGAGGCTGTGCTTTGGGATGTTTGTGGAGCAGAGGGACTTGGGGAGGGGGCAGGCTGGCTCAGGCTGGATGAGGTGCAGAGGGGGAAGGGCTGGCGTCTCAAGGTCACATGTACAAGGTCACCTCCCCACACATGAGCCTTGACATGATGGGGAACTCGGGGGCCCCTGAGAGCCGCTGTGAGGGTCCCCAGGGAGGGCTTGAGAGGTAGGAATTGAGAGGTGGGCAGTGGGAACTCAAGGGGTCTGGGAGCGGAAGGAGCAGTTCACCTTTGTCCCTTCCTGGTCCTAGGGAGACTCCCTTGGGGCAGAGAAGGGGCATCCAGAGAGGCCATCCTGGCTGGCATCCTTTCTGTCCTTCCCACTTGCCACCAAGCCTAGGCGTCTCCTTAAAGATCACTTCATTCTAAACCATCTTTACCCCTGTTAACAAAGGAGGCCAGTGAGACCCAGAGAGGGTCATGGCCAGCCCAAGGTTGCACAGTAGGTCGTGGCAGGAACTAAGCTAGAGCCCATTTCTAAGCAGCACACTTCTCCCAGGGGTGCATGTTCCCCTCCCCAGGCCCCATCTCCTCCTGGGAGACTGGCCACAAGGTGGCCTTTGTTCCTGTACCGCCCACAGCTCTGTCTGGTGTGTAGCAGGCGCTCAGTAAATAGGTGTGAAGTGGACCTGCCGGGCAGGTATATCGAGCAGCTGTCCTGTTGCCCGTGCTCAGACTGAGGGGTGCTGGGCATGTGCAGGGCACAAGGGTGCAGGGAGGGGCACAGTGGGGGGCACTGGGGGTTTGAGGTGGTGTCTGAGCTGAGACTCAGCGGAGTGTGGGGGCTGAGCCAACAAGGGAGTGTTCTAGTGTCCAGCGGTGAGCAAGTGGATACAAGACTGTGCCGGCAACGTGGGTGAACAAGGGCCAGGCTGGGCAGGGTGGAGAGGAGCAGGTGGCTGGAAGGTCTGGTCCTAACTCTGGAGAGTCCTGGAGGGAATCAAATGTCTGGCCTGGGCAACCTCAGCAGGGAGGGCACGGGCAGGGGCTGCATCTCTCCTGGGCGTCCCCCATCAGTTCAGTTCAGTTCAGTCGCTCAGTCGTGTCCGACTCTCTGCGACCCCATGAATCACAGCACGCCAGGCCTCCCTGTCCATCACCAACTCCCGAAGTTCACTCAAACTCATGTCCACAGAGTCGGTGATGCCATCCAGCCATCTCATTCTCTGTCGTCCCCTTCTCCTCCCACCCCCAACCTTTCCCAGCATCAGAGTCTTTTCCAGTGAGTCAACTCGTCGCATGAGGTGGCCAAAGTATTTCAGTTTCAGCTTTAGCATCAGTCCTTCCAATGAACACCCAGGATTGATCTCCTTTAGAATGGACTGGTTGGATCTCTTTGCAGTCCAAGGGACTCTCAAGAGTCTTCTCCAACACCACAGTTCAAAAGCATCAATTCTTCGGCGATCAGCTTTCTTCACAGTCCAACTCTCACATCCATACATGACCACGGGAAAAACCATAGCCTTGACTAGACGGACCTTGGTTGGCAAAGTAATGTCTCTGCTTTTTAATATACTATCTAGGTTGGTCATAACTTTCCTTCCAAGGACCCCCATAGGGCTCCCCATTTCAGTCCGAGAAAAAGGCAGGGCTGCCCTCAGGAGGCGCTGACCATGTGGCCACTGTCATCCTCCTGGCCATGCAGCCCACAGGTCCGGCCCCCTTTCCAGAGATGCGTGTGCTGGGGTCACACTGGGGCGTTTGTAGGGCATCCTGCATTCTGCATCTCCTGTCAGGTCTCAGGGTCTGACAGGCATGGGAACAGCGGTGTGACCGGAGATTTCTGAGAGATGGTCTGGGTGGGGGGTGGATAGGATAGACACGCAGGGTATGGGTCTCTATGGATGGGTTTCTGTACATTTGTGTGTGTGTGTGTGTGTTTAAGGGTCTCTCCTTGAGAGACCATGTGTATATGTGTGTGCACATGTGGGGACTTGTACATGTGGATGTATGCACACATGGGGGTGTTCACATGTGGGAACGTGTACATGGGGGTGTATGCACATGTGGGAACATGTACATGGGTGTGTGCACATGTGAGAACGTGTACATGGGGGTGTGCACATGTGGGAACATGTACATGGGGGTGTGCACATGTGGGGACGTGTACATGGGGGTGTGCACATGTGGGAATGCATACATGGTGTTATATGCACATGTGGGGATGTGTACATGGGGGTGTGCACATGTGGGGGCATGTACATGGGGGTGTACACATGTGTGAACACGTACATGGGAGTGTGCACATATGGGGGTGTGTACATGGGTGTGTGTGCATGTGGAGGTGTGTACATGGGGGTGTGCACATGTGGAGGTGTGTACATGGGGGTGTGTGCATGTGGAGGTGTGTACATGGGGGTGTGCACATGTGGGGGTGTGTACATGGGGTGTGCACATATGGGGGTGTGTACATGGGGGTGTTCACATGTGGGAACGCGTACATGGGGGTATGCACATGTGGAGGTGTGTACATGGGGGTGTTCACATGTGGGAACGCGTACATGGGGGTATGCACATGTGGAGGTGTGTACATGGGGGTGTTCACATGTGGGAATGCGTACATGGGGTGTGCACATGTGGGGACATGTACATGGGGGTGTACACATGTGGGGGTGTGCTCATGTGGGGATGTGTACATGGGGGTGTGCACATGTGGGAACGCATACATGGTGGTGTATGCACATGTGGGGACGTGTACATGGGGGTGTGCACATGTGGGAGTGTATACATGGGAGTGTGCACATGTGGGAACGCATACATGGTGTGTTCACATGTGGGGGTATGTGCATGGGGGTGTTCACATGTGGGAACGTGTACATGGGGTGTGCACATGTGGGGACATGTACATGGGGGTGTACACATGTGGGGGTGTGCACATGTGGGGGCGTGTACTTGGGGGTATGCACATGTGGGAATGCATTCATGGGGGTGTATGCACATGTGGGGACGTGTACATGGGGTGTGCACATTGGGGGTGTGGGCCCACGTGTCTCCCCCCCGCCACCTCACTGCCCGTGTGAGGAACTCATTTGCGGCTCCTGGCTGTGGGGGGTCCCTGGCAGGCCCCCAGTGCCAGTCCGTCCAGTTCTCTAGAGAAGGGCCAGGCTGGGCCCCGTGCTCATGGAGGTTCTGATTTTGGAGGCTGGGCAGCCCCCAGCGCCCAGAGAGGAGTCTGGGCCTTTCCCCAGGGCTTCTTTCCTGCTAATAGGCTTTGCTAGGAGGCCCAGGGCTGCCTGAGGTGGGCAGTTCTGTTCCTGCTCTGAGCTGTTTCTGTCTCTCAGCTGACAAACGAATCTCTTGCTTTCTCAGAACCTGACCTGGGAGGGGGGGTAGATTTTGAGAGCATGAACCCTCCGGGATCCAAAATATAGCCAATGTGCCTCACCCCACTCCCCAAAAGGGACCTTAAGATAAATCCATCTTCATGAGCAGCTTAACAGGAGCCTCAAGCTGTTGGAGCAGGTGCACTAATCCAGACCTCGCCACTTCCTTCCCAGGTGCCAGGTACTCTGCCCAGAGTCACTGGTAATGAGTGGCCTGTGGGGTCGGGGGTCACTTAGAAGTGTCTCTTTGAGAGGTTTGGTTGGTTGCCTTCTTTTTTCCTAGCTGTTTCCCTGAACATTCCAAGTCCTCCCATTTATCTTTTTTAGGCCGTGCCACATGGCATGGGGGATTTAGCTCCCTTAGTCCCAACCAGGGATCGAACACGCATCCCCTGCATTGGAAGCATGGAGTGTTATCCACTGGACTGCCAGGGAAGTCCCCAATTTATCTTTATTGCTGCTTCTGCCCTGGGACTGATTCAACAATAGCCTGTAGCTTTCCATTTGGCCACTAGATGGCAGGCTAGAGGATTGGGATGGCGAAGTCAAATTATGGGTTATTAATTGCAAAGCTGTGGAGAGGGAGGTGTCTGCCTGAAGTTTAAAAACACGAGCAACCAGGAAAACTCAGTTGGGTTGTCAGGGAATGTAAGTTCTGCTTCTGAACTCGGCTGAGAGTCTGCTGTGTGACCTGGGAAGCCCTTGGGAGTCTCTGGGCCTGTTTCCCTATTTGCACAAAGGAGGAGGAGGGACTTTGTCCAGAATGGATGGGGCACCTGGGGGTTGTGCTTTTTACAGAACATCATAAAATGTGTCCCTCCACCCCATCCCTGTAGGTGTGTGCTGGCCACTCAACCATTGGTGGATAAAGGGCAGGAGATAGCGTAGAGGAGCCAGTTGGGGAGGGAAAGAAGAAGCACTGGACTGCCAGTCAAGAGGCTAGGTTCTGACTTTTTATAAGTCCTTGCTGTGTGACTTTTCATAAGTTGCTATCCCTTTCTGGGCTTTGGCAAGATGGGGCTGGTTTATCTCTGGCACCAGCTGACTCCAGGCTTCACCCACCCTACACACCTCTCAGTCAGCTGTTCAGTTCAGTCACTGAACTGAACAGTCGTGCCCGACTCTTTGCAGCCCCATGGACTGCAGCACATCAGGCCTCCCTGTCCATCACCAACTCCCAGAGTTTACTCAAACTCATGTCCACTGAGTCAGTGATGCCATCCAACCATCTCATCCTCTGTTGTCCCCTTCTCCTGCCTTCAACCTTTCCCAGCATCAGGGTCTTTTCAGATGAGTAAATTCTTCGCATCAGGTGGCTAAAGTATTGGAGTTTTAGCTTCAGCGTTAGTCCTTCCAATGAATATTCAGGATGGACTGGTTGGATCTCCTTGCAGTCCCAGGGACTCTCAAGAGTCTTCTCCAGCACCGCAGTTCAAAAGCATCAATTCTTTGGTGCTCAGCTTTCTTTATGGTCCAACTCTCACATCCATACATGACTACTGGCAAAATCATAGCTTTGACTAAATGGACCTTTGTTGGTACAGTCAGTGTGGTACCTCCCAAAGCCCATTGACCAAACCATTTAAATATGAAAAGTGCTTTTTTCTCCGTTAAGAAACTAGGGCAGTTACTGCTAAAGCCTGAGCCGGCTGAGTCTGAACTGCTGGCCCACCTGTGCCCCTGTACGCCCTGACCTAGGCTGTGGAGGGGGTTGGGAGGGAGGCCTAGGGAGCTCGGGGCAGCTGTCCACCTCCTGGAGCCCTATTTGGCTGACAGCCCCTGGGTCAGCAAGGACCCACCTCTGTGCGGGGGCCTCTGGACTGGGGCTGGGCTGGGCAGGGCCTGGGGACAGGGAGGCAGAGCTGACAGTGCTGTGTGGAAGGCCCCTGTTGGGCCCCAACTGCAGGCTCAGAACTGGAGGTTTACTCTCTACTGACAGGCCGCAGTTCTGGTCCTTTCACCCACCCGCTGTGGGACTCTGGGCCTCTATTTCTCCAGTGATAGGATGGCATTAGTGATCCCAGTTACTACATGGTTTTTAAGGACAAAGTGCTCCCATGTGTGTAGGAGCTTGGCATGGAGCCTTGTATGCAGTTTAAGGCCATCAGGTGCTACTCTAATGAAGAAGGTGCTTGGGAGCATCGGGGTTGGAGGGTGAGGGCATCAGGACCTTTCACAGAGGTTGCTTGTGGAAAATGCTCACCAGGAACACAGAGAACGGGGAAGGGTGGTCCTGGCAGACAGAACGGAATTGCACACGCCAAGGCAGAGAAGAGGAGCTCTGCTGGGACTGTGTGTGTATGTATTTGCACATGTGGGGTTGTGTGCATGTTTTGGTGCGTAGGCACAGAGCACTGCCTGTCATGGGGAGGTGTGCGGCGAGTTTCCATGTCTCCTAGGGATTTACTAATAATGGTAAGTGGCTAAAATTTATCATATGCTTTACACAAACTGTATCATAACAGTCCTAGGATGTTGGTACCATTGTGATGCCCACTTTACAGATGGGAAAACTGAGGCAGAGAGAGGTTGAGTAACCCGCCCAAGGCCACACAGCTGGCCCGTGCTTTGTGCTCCCTTTCACAACCTCCTTCCTTTCCTTGTAGTGCGCAGGCATCTTCGCCACCCACTCCATCTGCACAGGGGCATCAGGAAAGACACCTGCCCACATCCAAGATCAAAGCAGAAAGGCCCCATGGGCTGAAGTAGTGGCCCCCCCAAGTTTGGTGTGCTCCAGACCTCTGAACGCCTTTCCCTGTCAGGGTGAAGAGTTCTCATGGTGCAGCCTGAGGGTGAGTCAGGGCAGGAAGGAGGAAGGTGTCTGAGTTGCCCTGTCAGTGCTCAGAGCTTGGGCCTGTGTTAGTTAGCTGCAGGACCTGGGGAAAGAAACCTCTCTTGTTTTGGACCCCCGTCCGCACAAGGGGGATGACACAGGGCACCTCAACGTGGGTCAGTCTGCAGTGCCAGATGTAGCGCAGGTGCCTGGTGAACTGCTCCATCCCTGTTCCCTCAGAGGGAGGGTCCCAGTGTCAGGGCTACAGACCGCAGCATCTGGAGCAGTTAGACCAGGGTTTGTGCCTGGGATCTTGGCCACCTCTCGGACCTCAGTTTCTCAGTCCATAAGATGGGTCCCCACCCTCCCTTGCTAGGCTACAGAGTAGCAAAGCATCTTCATGACACCTGCTCCTAGAAGGTGCCCAGGGAAGGTGCCAATACCGTGTGTTGATCACGGGTCTCATGTTGTCGTTTAGTCACTAAGTTGTGTCTGACTCTTTGCCACCCCATGGACTGTAGCCTGCTAGGCTCCCCTGTCCATGGGATTTTCCAGGCAAGATACTGGAGTGGGTGGCCATTTCCTTCTCCAGGGGGTCTTCCAGACCCAGGGACTGAACCCACGTCTCCTGCATTGGCAGGTGGATTCTTTACCACTGAGCCACCGGGGAAGCTCGAGTGACTTCTCATACTCCAAATGTCACACTCCAGATATATTGGCAGAGGGGCTGGGGTACCTGGAA
Organism: Moschus berezovskii; assembly: GCF_049115385.1. Classification (NCBI taxonomy): domain Eukaryota; kingdom Metazoa; phylum Chordata; class Mammalia; order Artiodactyla; family Moschidae; genus Moschus; species Moschus berezovskii. The sequence continues at coordinate 114,843,439 of NC_142465.1, forward strand.
ACAAAGCTTGCATGAGAATCTCAGCACTTTCGATCTGTACGTGTGTTCAGTGGGGTTTGGGGCGCAGCTGAAGGGGGCTCTGACCCCAAGCAGGACCTTGAACTTCAGACTGTCTGTCCTTGGCACCCACACGGCTCCCCCAGCTGCCCCGTGGAAGAAAGGTCTGGCAGCCACCCGGGAAGGAAGGGAAGGAAGGAGGGAGGTGGGGAGAAAAAAGAGAGGACACTGAGCAGGGGCCCGATTTCGCCAGGGCTGCTGCCTTTCAGAAGAGATGGGGGTGGGCCGGAGAACATCTGGACAGGACGTCTGATGAGAACCTGACTCGGGAACAGGGAAGGGCAGCCAGGACTGCAGAGGAGAGATGCTCGGGGTGGAGCTGGGGTGAGGGCAGCCCTCTCCTCTACCCTCCGCCTCCGCACTGGGTCAAATTCCGCTTTACACATCAGGAGGGCATGATTCCTGGACAGGACACCAGATCAAGGGAGAGGGCCACTGCATGTGTGTTCATTCCTTCATCCGTTCATCCAGAGTAGCATCCGCTGTGGGGCCACGGAGCCAGGCCTTGGGGCAGAGGTGGGGGTCATGGAGAAGGCTCTGATGGCACCCCGACTCTGTAGGCAGATGCTCAAGCTGGAAAGCTGTGAGCCTGGGGCCAGGTGCCTTAACAGAGGCAGCTGGGCCGAGTGGAGGGGCTCCCAACAGCGTACTTTGAGGAGGCTTCAGAGAGGAGTGGGCAAGAGACTTTGGAAGAATGAGTGAGAGGGCATCAGGGGCCATGGTGGGGTTGGGGACCTTCAGCAGGACAGGACCAGGCACTCCTCCTCCAGGGTGTGAGCACTGATTGCCTTGGGGAGGAACCAAGGCCTCCCCTGGGGTGGAGGGTACAGTGCTGCAGACCCCTTGTGCAAGCATTGCTTCTCGTCTCAGGAGTGGGCACTGAGGCCCCTCTTCAGCCCACAGGCCCCTCCCCTTGGGGCTGGGGCCAGCAGCTGTGTCCTCGGCCGCCTAGCCGTATGCTGCCTGGCCCGGCCTCCCGGGCACCCACTGTGCCTCTGATTAGTTGGCACTGGCTGTGGCAGGAGAAGCACACCGCCTCTCCCAGCTGCTCAGCAGCCTCTGCTGACCTGGGCAGACCAGGGAGAGAGGGGAGCCCCAGGGCCAGCCGCTGCTTCGCGGTCCCTCGCCCCAGGCCTACTCCCTTCCTCCTGGCTGCGGGCTGGGCCCCTGGCAGAGGCTGGCATGAGCTCGGCTCTTTCTACTTGAGCTGCCCTGGCAGAGCGGCTGCACTAATCTGGGCTGACAGCTTCTGTCTGCAGAGAGCACCCCAGACCTCCAGGGGAGAGGCCAGTCAGGAAATGCACCCCCTTCGCCTCCTGGGCACCCCGCTGCCACCAGGGGCCCTTGTCTGGCTGATGCCCAGCTTTCCTTAGGGCAGAGGGACTGGTCCAGTGGCTTGCTGGCGAGAAAGGGGTGAAAAGGTTGAGCAGCTCCATCAGTTTGCCCACCTGTCATCGTCTCCCCCAGCTCCTGGCATTTAAAATGCCACCTAGAGGGACTTCCCCTGGTGGTTCAGTAGTTAAGACTCCACGTTGCCTATGCAGGGGGTGTGGGTTCGATTCCTGGTCTGGGAACTAACATCCTGCATGCCTCACAGTGCAGCCAAAAAATGAAAAAATAAAATGCCACCTACAAACTGTTTCTATCCTGATGCCACCCATGTGCTGCTCCAGGCCATACCTCTCCCTCTGAACCCCAGACCCTGAGATCTGATTTCATGCAGGTATACACCAGGCACCCCCAATTCCACATATCCTCCCAGACCCCCATCTCCACTGAGGGCTGCTGTGTGCCTCTGGACTCAGGTCCCCAACCTTGGAGATGCCCAAGGTCTATTCCACTCACACCCACATCCTACCCCTGACTCAATCTTCAGAATGCCGCTAGAACCCCACCTCGATGTCCCTCTCCACTGCCACGTCATCCGAACCCAGCCAGATGTGTGTTGTCAGGATGGCGGGTGAGCGAGGGCTGGGCCAGGCCAGGTGGCATGAAGAGGAGCAGGTAGACCAAAGGCCCGGATCCCACCCTGGAGAGCCCCTGGAGAGTCCCCAGTCCCAGCATCTGGCCTGGGCAACCTCAGCAGGGAGGGCACCGGGCAGGAGCCTGAGTCTCTCCTGGGCACCCCCTTGAAAGAAAGAAAGAAAGTGAAGTCCTTCAGTCGTGTCCGACTCTTTGCGACCCCATGGACTGTAGCCCACCAGGCTCTTCCATCCACGGAATTTTCCAGGCAAGAATACTGGAGTGGGTTGCCATTTCCTTCTCCAGGGGATCTTCCTGACCCAGGTATCAAACCACATGTCTTCCGCATTGCAGGCAGACACTTTACTGTCTGAGCCACCAGAGAAGCCCCAGGCACCCCCTTGAGGGATCCCCATTTCAGTCCCAGGGGAAGGCAGGGGGTGCCCTCAGGAGGCAGTGACCACGTGGTCACTGTCAGGCTCCTGGCCATGCAGCCCACAGGCCCAGCCCCCTTTCCAGAGAAGCGTGTGCGGGTTCCAGCGCCACACAGGGGTGTCTGTAGACCATCCTGCAAGCCGGGGTCCCTAATGGCCTCCCTCTCTGGGCCCCGCCCATGCAGTCGTTTTCTCCCCAGCAGCCGGGAGGCCACGTCTGTCTTCTACCTGCGACTCTCAGTGCCAGTCAAAGCTGGAGTCGCACGCCCTCCTGCAGGCAGCCCTGTTGCCCTCCCACCTTTGCCCGGCTCTTCCCTCTCGTGGAGAGCTCTCCCCGAAGTGGGCACACAGCTGCTCTGTGAGTCTTGGCAGGGTGGCCTTTCCCGGCCTCCGCTTTATACCAGCTGGACCCCTGGCCCCAGCCTGGTCCTTCTGCAGCCTACTCTTCGTTTTTGTCTCACTTCCCTCCCAACAAAGGAAGAAATGTACTTAGCCCACTGAACCGTAGCCCACCAGGCTCCTCTGTCCATGGGATTTCCCAGGCGAGAATACTGGAGTGGGTTGCCATTTTCTTCTCCAGGGGATCTTCCTGGCCCCGGAATCAAATTTGCGTTTTCTGCATTGCAGTCAGATGCTTTACCGACGAGTCACCGGCGAATCCCCTGCCTCTTCCTACCCTTAACCTAGAAAGTGTGCCTCACAAGGGCAAGGGTTTGATCTGTTTTCGTGTGTGTGTTTTTAAACTGATATATCCCTAGAGCTTAAAACAGTGCCTGGCATGTAGTCGGCCCTCACTCAACATTTGTAGAACGGATCCATCCACCCAGCCCATCACTCTTACATTTGTTCAGGCCGCCCCCCTCGGAGGGGTTACTCTGTACTGGGCCCCAGGCTGGAGTGGGGGATGCAGAGCACCCCAGGTGGTCTCTGCACTCCTGGTTTCCGGGGAGAGAGGATGGCAGAGCTGTGATGAAGGATGACAGTGTAGTCAGTGTTGTGATGGAGGGCGGACAGGGCTGTGGCAGCTCATTGCAGGGGCGCGAGTCCAGCCCTGGGATCCAGGAGAGGTGACCACACAGCAGAGGTCTGAAAACAGAGGAGAGATGGCCTTCTGAGCATGTGCAAGGGCCCCGCAGTGACCCAGAACCTGGGCTTCCCAGGGATTGGAAGTGGGTCAGTCTGGCTCCAGCATGGACCCCCTCCTGCCTTGGCAAGTGAACTTGGTATTGCTCTCAGCAGCACAATAGTAAAGGAACCCCCGTGGCAGAGAGTGGTGGGGGCGGTCAGTGGGGGCAGGATGTGTGCTCAGGCAGGGAGTGGGCGTGCTGGGCGTGTCTGCAGTCTGGTGGAGCTGCAGGTTCAGGTATGGCATGGAGGACAGAGGGGGATGAGGCTGGGGTGACAGACTATAGCCTGGTGGTTGGGGGGGCTGTGATTGGGGGGTGGGATAAGGATTTACATTTTCCCCATTGGAATGGGAGGCTTTGACTTTGGGGGCACCCCCCACTGAGGTGCTCTGGCCTTGGGTCTTCCTGAGGCTGGACAGGAACCACTGTCTTCTTCTGTAGTTGAGTCCTCTGGGGCCCAGAGAGGGAAAGCTTTGCCTCAAGGCTGCCCAGCCAGAACTGGCACCCAGATGTCCTGTCCTGAGTTGGTGCTCTGTCTGCTTATCAGAGAAAGGGCTACACTAGATGTTCTGAGGACTCTGGGGTCCTCTTCCATCTTAACTAGGGGAGCAGGGCCCCAAGCCACACTCATGGGTCACCTACAGCCTGCCCTCATCAAGGCCCACCTGGTCTCCATCCAAGGCTCAAAAACCACAGAGACCAAAACCAGGTAATCTCGTCCCGAGAGAGGAAAAGGGAGAGCCATAAGGCAGCGAGAGGCAGGAAGCCTTCTAAGTATCTGGGGGTGAGAATCAGAGAAGGCTGCCTGGAGGAAGAGGCCTTGGCTGAAGAGAGGTGTGGAAGATGAGCAGAAAAGATAGTCTGAGGTAGATGGTGATGGGTCTCATGAGCAGTCGCTGCCTCTTTCTCTGCACCTCTATTCTCTGTCTGTAATTCTCTGCCTATTTCACTTTCTCTGTCTCTCCTGTACCGGTTGCCAGGAGAATCAAGGGCATGGTGGAACCCTCCGACTTGCTTGAGTTAATTACTTGACTGTGGGCGTTGAAAGGAGGATTAGCTGGGTTCTCGTGAGGTCCTTCCTGGCTCCCTAATCCCGTGGCCCCTGTTCCCTGGCGCGGAAGCGATGAACTTGCCCTGAGTCCCTAATTAGCTAATTATGCCCTGGCTCTGTGGCCCTGGGACTCCCTGGGCCCCAGGGGGGCTGTGAAGTGAGCTGGGGTTGAGCTCAGCAGAGGGGAGGGAGGAGGGGAGGAGAGACAGGGCTGCCATTCAGGGAAGCCGGCGGCCAGGCAGGTTCTCAGGAGCCTTTCAGAATTTCAGTGTCCTGGAGAACTGGGAAATGTAATTAATTGAGCAACAACAGCTGGGCCCCGGGGGGAGCAGGCGGGAGCAGCCAGGCTGGGATGGTGCAGAGCTGCCTCCTCCAGGCCTCTCTGATCCCACTGCTTCTCAGGGCCGCTGCCTGGCCCTCTGTGCTTGCCTCCTGCCTCTGTCCTGTTCTCCAAGATTATTCCATCGGCTTTAAAGCCCAGAGCTGATCAAGGGCTCAGCCTGCTTAGAAATCTCCCAAGTAGTCACCAGGCAGAGAGCCCCCGGATGCCCTCTCTGACTGGCCACCCCTCTGTGCCTTTGCCACTGCTCCTGTCAACCTGCAGGGCCCAGCTCGAATCAGCCTGTGCCAGCGACGTGCCTGGAGCTCCCTTACTCCCCAGGCCTCGTCCCTTTCCCCAACATTGGGGTCCCCTGTCCCTCTGCTGGCAGACTGAAAACTCTGCTGCTGCTGCTGCTGCTAAGTCACTTCAGTAGTGTCCGACTCTGTGTGACCCCATAGACAGAAGCCCACCAGGCTCCCCCTTCCCTGGGATTCTCCAGGCAAGAACACTGGAGCGGGTTGCCATTTCCTTCTCCAATGTGTGAAAGTGAAAAGTGAAAGTAAAGTCGCTCAGTCGTGTCTGACCCTTAGCGACCCCACGAACTGCAGCCTACCAAGCTCCTCCATCCATGGGATTTTCTAGGCAAACTCTGCAAGGGGTGAAAATGGGATTTGGGATTTCCCACGAGCCCATCTCGGTGCCTGGTATGCAACAGTTCTTGTAAGTGTCTGATGAATGAATGAGTGATGGGGCACCAGACAGGCCTGCGACTGACTGACTGAACGTTTGGATTTCTCACTTCCCTCTTCTGCACACCCCCTGTTGTGGGGGCGGATGCGGACGGAGTGGGGTACTGAGCCCTCACTCACCCTGGCTTGCTCTCAGTTGGTGAGCAGGAGCCTGCAAGGGAGCCCCACTGCCTTTCCCAAGAGGAGGCTGACCTAGTTTTGTGGGGTGGGAGGATGGGGGTGAGCATTAATTATTGATTGGAAATCACTCCATACAGAGCTCGTGATGCAAATCCCAAATAATTATCCTTGTTAATAACTACCTCAGCCATCATCCCTGGAATAAATAAAAATCTGGACAGAGCCACTCTTCTCCCTGTCACCATCCTTTCATCCTCCCCTCTCCAAAATTCCACCCCCTCCCCATGACTTTGTACATTGTTCATTCACAAGCAGTCATTCAATAAATGTTGGCTGATACTCTGCTCTGGGCCAGGACGTGCTGGGTTCTGGGAGTACTGAGGTGACTCAGACAGACCCTGTCCCCAGGAGCATATAGCCCAGTGGAAAAAACAGGAGAGTAAATGGGTAACTATATATTAAGGTTAGAAGATTAGATGTTGATGTAAATGGTGCCTCCAAGGTTGTGCAGTATGCAACCTGCACAGCTGTACATGACAGCCTATGCTAGGTCAGAGGTGCTAAGGTGGCCCAGAACAGATGAGCAAGAGATGGGTTTAGAAGGGGTTTGGGAAGTCACAGGGAGACTTCACAGAGAGCTATGGTGACTGAATAAAGGTGTGCCAGGCACAAGAGAGGTGGAAGAATGTTCTAGAAAGAAGGAACAGCATGAATAAAAAAAGCATGGAGATGTGAAATCCCGTGGTATCTTTGTGCATGTGTGCTTGTGCTTGCTAAGTCAATTCAGTTGTATCTGACTCTGTGTGACCCTGTGGACTGCAGACTGCCAGGCTCCTCTGTCCATGGGATTCTCCAGGCAAGAACACTGGAGTGGATTGCTGTGTCGTCCTCCAGGGGATCTTCCCTACCCAGGGATCGAACCCACATCTCTTACGTCTGCTACATTGGTAGATGGGTTCTTCACCAGTGGTGCCACCTGAGACCCAGGGTGCACACTGGGGACAGAGGGAGGGGGAGAGAAAGATGAGGCCAGAGAGGGCGCACAGGAATCACAGGTCTTGGGTGCTGTACACTCAAGGGTGACCCACTAGCTCTTGACACTCTTTGAAGCCACTGACACTTATGTGGACCTTCTTCCCAGAAAAACTCATGGCATCATACTTGCATATTTTACAGCAATTTCATAAGGTTCAATGACCTCCTGTAGTCCTTCCAGAGACCTCCCTCCACATGCCAGGGATCCACAAACCCTGGTAACTGATGAGAATGCCACCTGTTTGTACACATAGTGGTGACATGCCCACATTTGTGTTCTAGAGTGGCTGTTATCAGGAATTGCCCCCTCTCTGCCCTGGGCTCTGCTTTCCCTGGACTGGCTTCAACCCCAGACAGGCATTATCCCTGGGAAGCAAGATGACCCCAGCAACTCCAGGCTTCACTCCTCCCAACTTGTAATCTCTGCAGCAAGACAGCGTCTCTTTTTCTGTAGTTCCATCAGAAGTCTCATTGCCAACTGCTCATCCTGGACCAATCACGGAAGCTAGGGAAACAAACAGACTATGCTGATTGGCCAAGGCTGGGTCATGTGATCTCCATGTCTGCCCACCCAAACCATGGAACTGGAATGGAAGAGTGCTGCTGTGTTCAGAGGACTGGGAAATAGGGGCTGGGCAAAGTCACAGAGGTGGCCTACCTGTCTGGGACTTGCATTCCTGTGGATTCTCCAGTGACTGGGGTGGCTGGATCTTCTTGAGGAGTCAGGAGGGAGTGGGTGACATGCAGACCACTACTGAAGCCATGACAGTGGGTGACATCACCCAGACTTGAGAGAGCAGATGCTTTTCACAGCTGGGGGACTGAACCCATGGGGAGAGAGGGCCTGGAGGGTGCAGATGGGTCAGCCCAGGCAGGTGGGGCAGAAGGGAAGGATGGGGAGACAGATGTGAAGAGCGGTAAGTGTGTGGAGTGGTGCCAAAAGCTGAGCCTGTTCTCCACTTTCTCTGTGGGGTGACAGCCCCAGAGTTTGCTGAGGCTTGGGTGTGGGCCCTGAGCTGGGGGATCTTTGTAGCGTGGTTGCTGTCTTCTTGGGCCCCTCTGCTGAGGGGTCTTATCCTCCAAGAGGGGAAGGGACTGGTTCAAGGTCCCACAGGTCCCAGAGGCCAGCAGCG